>NC_082684.1:54427218-55861790 GCF_949987515.2 Delphinus delphis | reverse complement strand
CATATTTCTAAAAGAACAGCTTGTGTAGAGCCTTAAAATGCAGCTCAGAGTCAAAGGAATAAGATTAAACTGAGCCTCAGTGGGATTGCTAGCTTCTGTTGATTACCAGCTGTCATGGGACCAAACTTCAGTATTGTATACTGCTTCCTGTCTTTAAAAAGATTCACTAGTTTGAGAAAAAACATATGTTTTTGTTTTATTTTTATTTTGGTACAAAAAGCTTACTCTAACTGGATTCTCCATTTACTACTCTAGTCCTCAGAGAAATAAAATCTTGAAGTAGAATAAAAGGATTCTGTAATGACCACTTCAGTGAACCCTTACCTCGGGCAGCTTGTTTGGGTGATCTATGGGTTATCCTCCCTTAAATTCAACTCAGACCTTCATATTATCTTAAATTCCTTATAATCTTAGGAGTCTAAAATCATGCACTAGGAAAATCAAAGATGAAGTGTATCCTCCAAATAATTTGTTTGCTTCAAAGCTAGAACATCAACATATTTAAGAACCAACTATTAAGCATATAATATTTTAACATGGTTAGTGTAGAATGTGAATAAATGATGAACACAACTGTTGCATTCTAGTTTATGTAGAAGAACACTGGGTCTTCTTGATGATTCTAATAGCTCAATCCTTATTACCATCACAAATGAGTATTCATCAACATGTAAAACCAAATGCCATCTGTGGTTATGCACTGTATATTGCTGTATATAAAAGGGCTTATCAATGATATCTTAAAAGGTATCATTCCAAAGTAAAATATCTCCTACCTCATGTGATAATCTTGCCTCAGAGAAATTTTTTAAATGCCTAGTTATAATCTACTTATATGTATCTACTTATTAGTGTAGTAGAAACAACACAGTTGCCTCTTCTATAGGATGCATTTAAATTAACTTTACATTTCTGAGACTTTAGTATTACAAAAGAATGCTTGATATTAGATGGAAAGAACTAATATCATGATATTTGATGGGTGAATCAATGATGACATTAGCCCCACAGCATGTCTGAAGCTACCTCCTTCCCCTCCACTTTTCTTTGTCAATATGCCAGTTGTCTTTTACTTGGTTAACATCTATGTTCTGTTAAGATGCTCTCTTACAGTTACCAAATGACCATCTTTCACAGTCAGTAAATTCCCCTCAGCTTGTCTTATTACACACAGAGAATGAAGCTCAAGTTTGTAACCTTTCAGATCAATATTTTTGTTTTATATTTGCTATGTTATTCACACATTTCTATAAAAGTCCCTGCAAAAGTACCTGGGATTCCAGGTACCTGCTTTACCAAGGAAGCCTGATAGATTTTGCTTAATGTTGTGTGTCTCTTCTTTTAGTCCATAAAGGAAAACACAGTAAAATTGGAAGAAGCCACAAGTGATAGTAAGATTAGATTGCAAAATTATGTATTATTTTTACATTTGTATAAAATAGATAATACTTTTATAGACTATGTGATTTATAAATTATATATGTATTATTTCCATTGGAAACATTAAATAGATGTAAAAATTCTCATCTTTGTTTATTAAAAAATCCTAATGTGTAAAAGCAGGTTTTCATTAGTATTCATATTTCTAAAAACTGAAGTATGAAAATACATCAATAATGCTCCAGCAGACTGTCTTTCATTCATTAGCTTTAAGAAAAATTCTTTTAATAACAAAGATATGTTGCAAATGAAAAAGCTAGAGAAGATATCTTGATCCTTGATCTTACAACTGTTACTGATAGGCTAGAATATAACTCAGATAATAAGTTTACAGCTATTACAAAATTCAATAAACCTTGCAACTAAAATAAATCAACTCTATGAATTTAGGCTACATAAGGGGTAGAGGAAAAGGTTTACCTCCTTGAAAACTAATGAAAAGCTTAAAAAATTAATTATATGTCCTAATTCTGAATTTTATTGCTATAATTTGAATGGAACATACATGAACACTAATTAATGTTATATTTATAAGACACTTTAGAACTTTAGAGTTTTTTTTTTTTTTTTTTTTTTTTTTTTATTTTTTCGGTACGCGGGCCTCTCACCGTTGTGGCCTCTCCCGTTGCAGAGCACAGGCTCTGCATGCGCAGGCTCAGAGGCCATGGCTCACGGGCCCAGTCGCTCCGCGGCATGTGGGATCCTCCCGGACCGGGGCACGAACCCGTGTCCCCCGCATCGGCAGGCGGACTCTCAACCACTGCGCCACCAGGGAAGCCCAGAACTTTAGAGTTTTTAACTGAATATACTGTAGTCATCTTTATACATTAATCTCAAAGAAGTTTTGATTTTTTTCCCCTTGTAAAACCACCATGTACAAATTCCACATCTCACGCTCTTATAGACCACTGTAATCAAACTGTAACCAGTTCTATAATCAACATTTTGTGAATAAATCACATCTACCAAACCAGGATGATAAATTTTATATATATAAATAAATATATATAAAGAGAATAAATATTTACATATATATAAATAAATATATATACAAAGAGAATAAATTATTCTTCCCACTACTACAGGCAGCTTAAATTCTAGGGCCCCATAAAGGATTTTGTTTAGACCTTATTTTAATGGATTAGTTCTCAACTTCCCTTGCTGCATGCTCTAAACACCCCATTCATGTTAATTATTAACCATTTTTAAAATGCCTTAGAATGAGTCTCCAGGCCATGTTCAAAAGGATAAATAAAATTTATTTTCCTAGTTTAAATGGTGCAAATTAAGAAAATTCCTCTTTAAAAATATTTTGTTTAAACCTAACTGTTCCCTGAATTCAAATCCATGTATTTTACTAAATTTCTCTTCCAATAAGCCCAGTGGAACACAGTTAGAAAATCAGCCTAAAAGATATTTATATATATATATATATAACTTTAATAATTCCTATATACAGTTAAACACATGCAATCAGCTGATTTCTATAGAGTGATAAATCAACAATCCTAGTAATAGAAATCAAGTCAGATAGCCCCTTTGCATATAATTTTGTCATAGATATTGACTTTTGAAATTGAATTTCCAAGCTGGATATAATTACCAGCATTATATATAATACTACCAGGAATATTTAATAATTTCTTATTCATGCTTAATAGTATACTAAGCACCAACAATTAGGCCCAAAATAATTTCAAGCCCATACAGTTTAGCTTTAATAAAGGAAAAAGAATGAAATGGGATTCCAGAATTCAGGTTGTGTTTTAACTTTGTCACTAAGTAGCCTTGGGCTATATAATTTAACTCTGATTCCATATTAGTTAAGTTCATTATAATACTTGCCTTGGGAATTTTAAAGGTTACCTTAGAATTTCCAAAAAGATGAATTCTGAAATAGGCTTTTTGTACCCAACTCTCATTAATATAAAGACCATTTACCTTCTTTAACTTTCTTAAAAGGAAAGGCTTGCCCCTACTGAAATTCTGCAGAATCTACTGAGCATGGTACTAAGCTTGTACTTATTATATGGAGCCTTGTATTGCTTTTTAACCTTCTTATGTTTATTTCTCATTTCACCAATTAAATTTCAATAATGGGAGGGTCAATGTTTATGAAATGTTACTCTGCCAATCAACAATTCCTCTTCTTTGCTGAACAGCTCTCATAGTATTTCCAATAAAGGTTATTTCTGCATGGGCCTGCTTTCTATAGACTGAGTTTATGGAGGATTGTAATGACTTTCCACCAAATATTCCAACATGTAGACGATCAGAAGTGCTAGTTAGCACTCAACAAATAATAAAGACATAAATGTTCAACAATATTTTTAATATTGTTGAATATTTTATATAATTTATAATTTTATAAAATTATAATTATATATTTTATAATTTTATAAAAATTATATATTTTATAATTTTATAAAATTATATATTTTATAATTTTATAAAATTATATATTTTATAATTTTATAAAATTATATATTTTATAATTTTATAAAATTATATATTTTATAATTTTATAAAATTATATATTTTATAATTTTATAAAATTATATATTTTATAATTTTATAAAATTATATATTTTATAATTTTATAAAATTATAATTATATAATTTAATAATTGAATTTTATAATTGAATTGGCTAATAATTATCTATATTTTATATAATATGTATATCATATATATTTAATACTAATACAAAATTTATATAATATTTATATTTTATAATTGAATTAGCTAAGCATTTCCTTAATTTTTTAAAAATAGAAAACAATTTTTCCAACAGATAAGTTAAAATAAGATTAAAATTAGGGATATAAGAGATGAAAAATATTTGTTTTCATTAATTTTGGAAGATTCTGTTGAATTTTTGTTGTGAGAGAAGGATGAATCAGTAAGCATAACTTATTTAGAGAAAAAAGTTTAAACTACACACTTAAATAAAAATGTTGCATTGAGGATATTTGTAGAAAACTGATATATTTAAAGAATTTGTTCAAAATGTGTTTTGGAGTTGGAGAATAATGATTTTGTGATCAATTATGACCACTCTTCAAGATCATATAGTATTTTTCTAATTTCATACCTGAAGGAGAATAAAAATCCAATTTAAGGAGAAATGACTATGTGTTTTTTTATTATCCTCCCCCCAGATAGCATAGTACCATAGGAAGTTCTCAAAAAAGTTAGAAAGGGAGGGAAGAAGGTGGGGGAAGGTAAGACTGGAAAGCAGGGTTTGGGGGTAAGGAATTGGAAGCAAGCCTATCAAAGATTTTATTTGGGCAAAACAGCCAGAGGATTAGTTTGGGTTTCCTTGTCCTTCATCTTCAGACACAGATAGAGGAAGAACATTTTCTAAAAAAAAAAAAAAAAAAAAAAAGAAAGAAAAAGAAAAAATATGACCCCATTATTTGGATTTAGCAGTATGTAGCTGTATTTAACAGTCATATTGTTCAATAAAGATATTTTCATTAATCTTAAAAAAAAATTACTGTGACCATGTGTCTAAATTTTTCATTTTAAAAGCCCCAAAATATTTGCAAATCTGCTACTTAGTTATTATGACCCTTAAATTCACTTTGTCTCTTTAGTAGCCTTTAGCCCAAACATGGATCAAAATGTTGACAATAGTGTGTTCTCTATAGCTAACAGATGGAAGTCTATTTGAATTTTTCTAAGGCGGTCATAAAAGTGAGACTTTTTCCATTTGGAAAAATCAGAATAGGTTTTACTTAATGCTTATTTTAAAATAGATACATGTATTACCTATTATTTATATTTAAAAATAGATGTACTAAAGGGCAGCAATCCTGCCTATTTGTGAAGAAGCCCCTATATGAAAGATAACTAGACACATATAAAATATTCATTTATTAAGGGTATTTTAAATTCAACTTTTGACATTAGAATGATAAAAATGATGGACTTCCCTGGTGGTCCAGTGGTTAAGATGCTGCTCTTTCAATGCAGGGGGCATGGGTTAAAGCCCTGATTGGGGAACTAAAATGATGCCACATGCTGCTCGGTGTGGTCAAAAAAGAATGATAAAAATGAAGTGATTCATCAAAATTATTTAAGATTCTAATGGGAAAAGTTGTTCTTACATGGACATGCCTAGCTATATAAAAAATGAAGACCAATGAAAACTTCTGCTTGATTTATGTCAAGAAAGTTAAATGGATGCCTGGAGGTGGTAAGAAGTGCTGGTGGGTAAAATGTAGGGTATAAGAGATTGACAGGAGTCATGGATAACTTTCTTGTTTAATAATCTTTGCTTACTTCTTCACTGTATGTACAAAAAATCTACAGCAAACATTTTAATTGGAGACATAAAATGTATTCCCTTGAGTTTGGGTAAAAAAGAAAAATACCTGCTATGTCCAATTTTGTTGATCATTGAATTGGAGGTTTTGGCTAAGGCAGTAAGACAAGATAGAGTGATAAAGTTTTAAGAATTGAAAAAAGAAATTAAAATGTTATTATATTATTGTGATTGGATATACCTAGAATGCAACAGGATCAAGAGATGAATTATTAAATACTTAGGAATATAGCTCCCAAGAGATATGCAAGACTCTACAAAGAAAGCTATAAAATTTTAATGAAACAAACATCTAAAGAAATGCAGGGGTAGGGAGAGACATAAATCATGTTCATGAATTGGAAAGCTCAATATTATAAAAGTTGTTAATTCTTCCCAATTTATAGATATAATGCAATCCCACACAAAATCTGAATACTTAAAAAAAATTTTTTGATGGAACTTGATAAGCTGACTCTAAAATTTATATAAAAATACAACGGTCAGAAAATAGCAAAGAAACTTTACAAGTCAAGGTGAGAGAACCTACTCCACTGAAAGTCAAGATTTAGCCTAAAACTATGTAAATGAAAGTGTGGGTCTGTCTCAGACAGAAAAAACAAGTGCCCCAGAATAAAAGCAGACCTAGGTATCTATGAACACCTGATTTATGACAGAGGCAGACCCTGCAGAGCAGGGAGAGTAAGGTGGTCTTTTCAAGAAATGATGCTAGAACATCCATACTGAGGGAAAAATAAAAAAAGAGAGACATACCTCTACCTCATTTCACGTACAAAAAAAAAATCAATTCATGCTGATAGTAATATTATGTAGAATATCTTTATGTTCTCTAGGTAGAAAACATTTTTTAAAACAAGACTCAGAAAGCATTTATCAGTATTACAAAAATGGATAAGTTTTGAGTGCACTAATTTTTTGAAATCATTGAAAGACAGACTAAAGAGAGGGAAAAGGAAAGCCATATTGTGAAAATATTGTCAAAAATACATTTTGGACTCATCTTCTAAAGCTTGTACCCCAAATGTGTACATGCTTTCAAAACCAACAAGAAAAAGAATCTAATAAAAAAATGGCACAAGATGTGAGCAGGTACTTCACAAAAGAGAATGTCAACAGAGCCAATAGATCCGTAAAAATGTTCCTAACCTCATTAATTTTAGGGAAATACAGATTAAAACCACAGTGATATCAGTATAAGTCCACAAGATTAAAATGTTTGACAATAGGAAATGTTGGTGGGAAGTGAATTCTTATACACAGCAGATGGGAATAGAGGTTTGTAAACTACTCTGAACAAAATTTGGCAGTGTTGACTAAAGCTTAAGATACACATATACCCTTTTCTATTCCTGAATCTATAGCCTCATAAATGTATGCTTATAATGCTCCAGGTACATGCAAAAGAATATAGAAAGTGAAGTGTTCAAAATAGGTCCAAACAGGAAACAATCAAATATCCATCAATAATAGAATAAACACAGTGGGGTATATTCAAATTATGAGACATTATACAGCATTGGAAATGAACTACAGAGACACACAACCACATGTATGAATCTTAAAGACATAATGTTGAGTAAAAGAAGCCAGGCACAGTGAGATAAATAGTGCATTGTATCACATGTATAAACTTCAAAAAGAGGGTAAAAATAAACTATATTAGAGATACTTAGGGAAAAAAAAGAAAGCTATATGGCAGATAATAATAATACTAGCAGCTCACATTTAATGAGCATTTACTAAGTTTTTCAAGGATTTTAAAACCCCTGCTTTAATGCCTTTAAAAAGTGTGATAGTTTGATACTGTCATATTAAAATATTGACCTTATGCTTTTTGGCAATGACCTTTTCCCTTGTCCTTTTCCAAATTCACTCTGATCCACCTCCATTTACTGTTTAATGTCATTTCCCTTGGCCATTTCATGCTATTTTATGGGATAACCTGCATATTTACATGCCTTCAAAGTATGCATTTGCATTTTCTTCAGCATTGCTCTTTGTTCATGTCTATTTTTCATCTATATCTTAGATGAGTAGCTCTTAGTTTAGAATAATAGAGGGTGGGATAGAGGGAAAATAAAGGGAGGGGAGGGGACAGCTAAATTGAGCTTGAATCAAAAGAGCTGCCAAACTGACACTTCCATTCCTGCACAAATTGCACATATTCATCTTTTGTTGGATTCAAGCTCTTCACAGTGGAGTGAAACTTCCAGTCCAGACACTTACAGTTCTGTGAAGCCAGCATGGCAAGAGTAACCAAAATGATCAGGGATTTGGGTGTTGATATATTCATATCCATCTATAAAATGAATATTAAATTCCTCAACTATTTTATTTATGTTTCCTTCCTACTTTCTTGAGTAATGACTAGTGATACAACCACCACATACTAACACAGAACTTCTTCCTACCTGGTATGATCCCCACATACTCATGTATCTAGTTGTCTTGTATGTATAAAAACACAATCAAGCACTACATGTTCAAGTCTGTTTTAATATTATATTAAATCACTTCCCTCAGGATAATTACAGTCATCAGTTATTGGTCCACACTCAGTATGGTTCATAGATTTTTTGCCTTCGAGGTTTACTAGCTCACTTTTATAATTTTTACTAAACTCTAACTTTATATACAGAGGACATTAACAATATCCTTCCTTCAAACTCTCCATGACAAAGGCACCTGTGGAATAAAATGTAAGCAAGCTCTTTGAACACTATTAACAATACTACTTATGTCTAACAGAATCTGTTTTTTTTTTTACATGTGGACTTCTGTAAAGTTATAGAGATTTGACACTTTAATATTATATTAACTTTTTCCTCATGAGTTTGCCATTTCCTGTAGATATTTTATAATTTTTTCTTTTGGCATACAACACATAAATCCCATTTCTCTCTTATTATGGAAGAACCAGTTGCCTGTATTTTCCAGTTATGATAGTGAAAGGAATAAATACTATATAACAGTAAATATTATTTAGAAATACTAATTTATTTCTTAAATATGGCATATCCCTCATGATTCTGGTAGATAAGAAGTTAATTTAAAAAGCTTTAAAAAGATAACATTCACTGTTGAGTTTTCAGAACTAATGTATTCTAATAACAAGAAACAAGCCAAGGCAGATAAACATATCAACATTCGCTTTGAGGTCAGGCACAGCACAATTATAGGAACAATGATTTCATATACACGCATATACATATCATTATTTGGGTTGCAGCCCAGAGAACTGACCACATAGAAATGCAGCTAACACAAAAGAACAGTGTTTAGATATCTGATATCTAATACAGACCATTTACCTTATTAAGATGTAGGTTTAGAGCACAGATGTCCTTGTGCTTGTGCTGAAATTAAAGCAGCACAGCCTTCCACTACACCTCCAGGAAATGGTGTTAGCCCTGCAGCCAGAGGCAATAATATGTATACGTGCTATTTCTGTTGCTAATGGAATGAAGACAGACATACCAACTGGAAATCATTTTTCTATTTTCTCTCATCATTCTAGTTTGCTTCCCTCTTGTCATCTCTTGCCATTTACATTCTCTTCTCTCTCTCTCCCTCCCAACATCCTTCCTCCCCAAATGCCTCACATATTGCAAAGCTTTATATGTTTCATTTTTCTAGAAAAGTTGCTATAGTTTACTGTATTGGGGCAAGAAACACTCCAGGAATAGAGTGGTCTCTTACATAATATTATGGTTTTCTGTTCCTGTTGGACATGTGATATGAAAGAACAAAATTAAAAAAAACACTCAGAGATTTGGATAAATTCCTCAAGGATGTAGTGAAAAATAACAAAGTTGAAAAATAACTGCTATCAGCAAAACATATATAGTAGTATACTGTTTTAGGATAGTGTGGTCTTGATTCAGCAGAAATAATATGCAACCTAGAGGGCAAAATGACCATGCTAAAAATAACAACAGAATGTTCAGAGAAAGTAAACCAATGTCAAGAAACCCAAGGTTTGCAAAAATCATCTACTGTTTTTCTGTCCTTAACTACACTGGAGTATAGCATTGAATAATGTCATGATTCCTACTTCTCTCTTTGAGCTTTTACACATACTAAGCTATCCCCCCAAAGTCATTATTAATTCTTGAAATCACCTGTTTGTCAAAATAATATAGGCTCATTGACAAAAAAATGGAAAAATAGAAAAAAGTATTAAAAAAAATGTTCCACAACATAACTAAAACAACAAAATATACTGTTAATACTTTGCCATATTTTACATTTTCTTTTTAATTTTACTGGTTTTTAAAGAAGCTATATTCCTACTGCATTTAAAACATATTTTATCAATGAATAATTTATTTTTATATTCACCTCTTTGGGGAAAGTTTTAGTTTATTACTGTACCATTCAAACCTTCATTAAATAAGCATCACCTTTTAACATTTGTTGGTTTGATAAATGGTCGATACCTTTTAATGATAATTAGAAAAGTATATTAAAGTCCTGAACATCACCAGGATATATTGGGTTATTGGCGAGTGGTAAATGCTAGGCTGTGCTGCCTATACCCCCATGATACAGATTAAAGCACTCATTCCCTCAGTTGCTAGGAGTGTCTGTCACCTGCTGCCAGTTCACAACTGAATCCCTTCCCTAGAACTGCCATCAGCCTAATCCCTTCCCTAGAACTGCCAAGCAGCCTAAGCTGCTTCAGCCTACCTTGAAACCCCTCCCTGGTTCCTGTACGCATATATACAAAACTCCAGCCCTCTTGCTTTCATTCACAATTCTGAGGGCCACATAGCTGCACAACTCCACACGGCACTGCAATTCCTGTACCAGATCCTGCTTCCTTCATTTCCCCCCTCACAGGTTGTTCAGTCTGGCTGCTATAACAAAATAACAAACTATGTGGCTAATGAACAACAGAAATTTATTTCTCATAGTTCTAGAAGCTGGGAATTCCAAGGTCAAGGGGCTGGTAGATCTGGTGTCAGGTGAGGGCCCACTTCCTAGTTCACAAAGGGCCCTCTTCTGGCTGTAATCTCACATGACAGAGAGGGGTGAGGGAGCTCTCTGAGGTCTCTCCTATAAGGGCACTAATCCCAATCATTACAGCTCTACCTTTATGCCACAATCAACTCCAAAACCCTTCCCTCCTAATACCAATATCACAGGTTTTAATACTGAGAGGACCCCCCAGTAAACTCCCTGCAAGCAAATCTCCATTTCAGAGTCTATACTTAGAGAACTAAAGAAAGTTTATTGCAATTTTTGCGAAGACCAAACAATCTGTAGGAAACAGAATCTATATTGTTATTCAGTTGGAATTTATAATTAATTAATGACCTGTGATTCAATTAATGATTATCTTATATTCAAATTTTCTTGGATTGAGACACACATTTCTTATTAGTTTACAATAATGTACAGTATGTATTTCTCCATTCATGGTAGCATTGTATCACATGATCTTGATGTTTACCTATTAAATGTTCTTTACTGGTTGATATCTGACACACATTACTGTTTTCTGCATGTGTTATACAGTCATTTCATAATCATTGTGAAAAGCACTATATATCTGTCATTTTTTAAAATTTTCTTAATTGCATCTTAACATATTTAAATTATTCAAAAGTGGACAAAGGAAAATCCTCTTTTAAAACAAGTTTACAGGAAAATAAAAAGAAATTCTTTAAAAATGTTGTGATGCAGAAGATCGTGTCTTTCTGTTTGAGATAATGTGTCTAAAGAAATTAGCAGAACAAGCAGGATGTACATAGCAACATCATAACCTAATCACATGGATAATCAAAACCTGATGTAAGCAGGGGGATGACACCAGAAATACAATACTGTGTATCATCATTACAATTTTGACACAGGTGAAATGAAGGAAATAATTTAAAAGAAACCCAGGTGTCTGAGAACTTTTTGTTCTGACCATGAAGGAAATATAATCCGCAGAGGAAATTTATATTGAATTAACACCATTAATAAGTCAAATCTGATATCTTATACATATGAACAAAGGGTAAAAAATGGTCGCTAGAAAAGCTTTGGAACACAGTATTTTATATCCTCTGATGCTTGTGATCCTAAAAAGTCATGATTATGTAAAATGTACTTGATAAAAAATACTCATAATTACAGTTGTAGAATAATTAGGAGTTCCTAGAGTTCAAATTTCATTATCCCAAAGATCACCAGATTTTCATGTAATTTCTTGCTTAGAAGGGTGTCAAAAATGTCTGAGAGGCCACACTTTAGGTTCAATACCTAAAATAAATGTTTCTAACTGCACTCAATTCTTGCCATCACCTAAAAAATATATTATATTTACAGCTCACATAGACGGCTGGCCAAGTGAGAAAAAATAGCTTAAAGTCTTCTTAGCAGTCTTAAATGAACCACTCAAAAATCCACATCTTACAGAATCCATGCCATGAATGATGTTCATAGACAAAGCTTAGCCCAGTATATCAGCCCCCAAATTTAACAAAATTTTGCTATTCCAAATCAATAGCATTGGAAATCAAAGGAAGTTAGAATTGGAAGACAAGAGAGCAGAGGTAAATGCTGCACTGGGTCCCTAAAATACAGGGTTTTGATTGTTATTCAATTGATACTTTGAACTGACAAAAACTGTCAAATCAAATCAGTTTTTATCTGAATTGATTTTTCTCATCGTATAATGGTTTTCAAAACATTTAGAAATGCAAAAACTATTTTTCTTCTCTTTAAATTAATCCTTTTTCTTTATTCTGTTGTGGAAATATGCAAAAACACTGGTAGAAAATTTTTGATGTATACACGCAATTTTGATAACCTAGATAAAATGGATGAATTCCTTGAAAGGCACAATCTGCCAAAACTCAAACAAGAAGAAATAGACAATCTGAATAGGTCTATATATATTAAACACATTGAATAAACAATTAGTAATCTTCTGAAGCAGAAATCACCAGGACCAGATGAGTTCACCGGTAATTAGCTTACTACCAAACATTTAAGAAATTATACCAATTGTCTATAATCTCTTCCAGAATATAGAAGCAAAAGGAATACTTCCTAACTCATTCTATGAGGCCATCATTACCCTAATACCAAAACCAAACAAATATATTATAAGAAAACTACCGATCATTAACTCTTATGAACATAGATGCAAATTTCTCAACAAAATTGTTAGCAAATCAAATCCAAAAACATATAAAAAGAATTGTATGCCATGACCAGTTGGGATCTAAATGAATCTAGACACAGGCCTTATAGTTTTCACAAAAATTAATTCAAAATTAATTACAGACCTAAATGTAACATGCAAAACTGTTAGAAGATAACATGGGAGAAAACCTAGATGACCTTGGATATGATATGCCTTTTCAGATACAACACCAAAGGTATGATCCATGAAAGAAATAATTGATAAGCTGTGCTTTATTAAAATTAAAAACTTCTGTTCTACAAAAGACAGTATCAAGTGAATGAAAAAACAGCCACAGATTAGGAGAAAATATTTGAAAAATACACACTGAATAAAGGACTATTATCCAAAACATACAAAGAACTCTTAAAAGTCAACAATAAGACAAACAGCTGAATCATATTTATTTCAGCATTATTCACAATAGCCAAGAAATGAACAATCTAAGTGTCTGTTGATGGACAAATGAATAAAGGTGTTGTGATTACACACATGCACACACAAATTATTTAGCCTTAAAAAAGGAGATCTCGCCATTTACAACAACATGAAAGATATTATGCTGAGTGAAATAAGCCAGACACATTAAGAAAAATACTTCATGAGCTCACCTATATGCAGAATCTAATGAAGCTGAATTAATAGAAAAGTGGAATAGAACAGTAGTTACTAGGGATAGGGAGATGGAGGAAATTGGGAGATGTTGGCCAAAGGGTACAAAGTTGCCATTATGTAAGATGAGTAAGTTCTAGAGATCTGGTGCACAGCATGGTGACTATAGTTAATACTGTATTGTATATTGGAAATTTGCTACAAGAGTAGATTTTGGATACTCTCACCACACACACACACACACACGGTAACTATGTGAAGAGATGGATATGTTACTTAGCTTGACTGTAGAAATTATTTCACTGTGTATATGAACTATATCAAAACATTACATTGCACGCCTGAAATATATATAATTTTTATCAAAAATAACAAACAACCCCACTAAAAAAATGGGCCAAAGACCTTAATAGAACAGACACCTCATCAAAGAAGATATAGAGATGTCAAATATGTACATGAAAAGGTGCTGTACATCACATCATCTAGGTAATGCAAACTGAAACAATAGTAAGATACCACTACACACCTTTTAGAATGGCCAAAACCTAGAACACTGACAACACCAAATGCCGGCAAGGATGTGGGACAATAGGAACTCTCATACACTGCTGGTGGAAATGCAAAATGAAGTCATGTTGGAAGACACTTTGGCTGTTTCCTACAAAACTAAACATATTCTTGCCATACGATCCTGCAATCATGTTCCTTGTATTTACCAAAAAGAGTTGAAAACTTATGTCCGTACAAAAACCAGCACATAGATGTTTAGAGCAGCCTTATTCATAATTGCCAAAATCTGGACGCAACCAAAATGCCCTTCAGTAAGTGTAAGGACAAACTTTGGTAGATCTAGATAATGAAATATTATTCATCACTAAAAAAGAAATGAGTTATCAAGCTCATTTGAAAGCTCATTGAAAGACATGGAGGAAATTTAAAGGCATGTTACTAATTGAAAGAAGCCAATCAGAAAAAACTATGTACTGTATGATTCCAACTATATGACATTCTGGAAAAGGCAAAACTATAGAGAGAGTAAAAAGATCAGAGGTTGCCAGATGCTAGGAGGAAGGGAAGGATAAATCAGTCAAGCACGGAGTATTTTTAGGACAGTGAAACTACTCTGTATGATACTATAATTGTGAATACATGTCATTATATATTTGTCCAAACCCATACACTGTACAACACCAAGAGTGAATCCTAATGTAAACTACAGACTGTGTGATAATGATGTAGTTTCACTGATTTTTAACAAACGTATTACTCTGATGTGGAATGTTAAAAAATGGAGTAGGCTATGCATAATCAGGGGTAGGGATTAATGAGAAATCTCTGTACCTTCCACTCAATTTTGCATTGAACCTAAAACTTCTCTAAAACGTTGTCTATTAAAAATGAACTTTAATATCCTTATCCATTCTAATATTATATAACCTTTGGGAGAGTGCAATTGCTCTTTACTTTTTGGATTGAAGAAAAAAATACTTGAATGATGTTTTCTAGCAGCACCATGTGGCTGTCAGTTTGCAAGTGATAGACATAATGGCAGTGGCAACAGGTTCGGAAATTGAGAACAAAATTAACAAATTTATTTTCTGTCAGTCAAAAACAACAAAAAAATGATTTGCAAGATTTTTTTTCTTCTTTGGTTTTTAGATTTGTTTATATGACCTCATATCAATTAGGAAAATCTTTCTTGATCTCAAAGGATAGCCCCTTGAGATTTGGATTATGAGTTTTTCTGCTTCTTTTATCTTGACCATTGCTGAGACTGAAGAGCTATAAAGGCATTTACCTTTTATTGAGTGTGAAATATTTTCCTATCTCTGCAAGATATTAATAAATAAGATTATAAAATCTCAAACATAAACAGCTCTGTTCTGATTGGTTTGAAGAGATTAACACATGTTTACATAAGCATTATATCCTCCCCAGTTGTCTGGAATGTTTTTTTTAATGAAACTTTTAGTACTGTAAATATAGTAGCTTTTCAAAAAATCCCTCTTATAGAAACTGCTACTTCAGCAGAATTGTAGTATAAGAATTCAAATTCAATCAAGATGAATCCTTAGACCAACCAGAGGATTTGAAAATATGATTCAAAAAAGAACTAAATACACTTTCTCTGATTTTATCATCTTGGAATATGTAATACAAGTACTCAGTTTTTTTCATAGAGAACTATGTATTCTGAACTTTCTAAACTGCTTATGCTGGCTATCAGATGAGCTAACATTACTCTTACATCATGTCTAGGATTAAAAAAAAGGAAAAAAAAAAACATAGTTATACTTTCTACTAAATTAAACCATTTCCAAAAACATTTTAATGATAATTTTGCTCAGTAGTATGTCAGCTTAAACATCCTTTAAGATACTTAATTTAAAAAAACTTAGATAATATTGAGTTCACATATAAATCTTTGCATATCTAATATTGCCTAAGTAAGATAGACTACCGAAACATTGGTCACAAAGTATGGTTTAGAAGCTAGAAAGTTCTGTTTCTTAGTTTGTTATGTTACAGAGCGCTTACACCTTTGGTGAGAAAATAATGTGGGTGTTTATAGGTGGTCATTAAGTATGTTCGTGAGCTTTGCTGCTTTGCTGAAATGCCTGTGTATAACAGACAATTTTCAATGAACTAATTCCCAGTTTTCTCTGTGAAACAGCAGTTAATTTGGCTAAAAGTTATAATTAAGATGGGTGATGTGGTTAGTTTAAATTTGGGTAAATGTATAATTAATATGGGTGATTGAGTATATACTGGAAATAATAATGGCAAAGAAGTACAACTGTGTATGCAAAGTAACAGTGTATCTTTTTGTTTTTCAAGGAAAAGAGTAATTTTGTTCTACTGAAAAGTGATTTTGGTAACAATTACTTTTATTCAGTCTCCTTATTTTCCATAATATTGTTGCTCATATAAGTACAATAAGACTTAATCTTCCTCTATATTAGCATACAACTGAACAAACTAAGTACGCAATAATCAACATCATACCTGGAGTGTCATGTTTGGTAGTAAATCAATTTAATAATAACAAGCCCACCATTAATGACAAAGAACTGCACTTTATATGTGGAGTCAACACCTTCCAATCTTTCTAAGGAAACAGGCTTGGCACCCAGATTCCAGGGCCCCAGCCTCCCAGCTGGTGAGGGAGTGACTCCATGACAGGCCCAGAACTTTAGAAAATCTGGTGGACCTCAAGGTGAGAGGAAGTCACCCCAATCTACAGATAATGCTGGTAGAGAGAACTTCTTTCACTTGATTTTCTATCATCGGTACAGAACCGTAAACTGTTGCGGCTTTTAAAAGCACATGAGATTTTAAATAAAAATTTCTTGAAAAGAACTTAATTATCTAGACTCATAAGTGACTTGACATTGTGTGCCTAAAGAGGCTTATATAGGCAACTCTTGCTAAACCTATATAAAATAAGCAGACCTTACCTACACATAAAAAGAACAACCTTTTCATCATCAAGACTATTGTTTAGAAATTATCTCTCAAAATAGGGTACTGTTAATAAGTTATTTATTTAAATATCATTTAATTATCTAAGGCAGAGGTAGGCAAACTTTTTCTTAAAGTATTTTAGGTTTTTCAAGTCATACACTCTATGTAACAACTACTCAGATTAGCCACTAACAATGCATAAATTAATGGGTATGGCTGTGTTACATTAAAACTTTACAAAAAAACAAGAGATTGGTCAGCAGGCTTAGTTTGTTAGCCTCTGATCTAGAGAAATGTGCTTATGTTTATCTTTGCTATTTCCTATTAAGTAAGGGCATTGATTCTGTGAATGTTAATTTGCACATTTCTGCTTAGCATAAAAGATAAGACACAAAGGTTATGGTTACAATGCCTTGTAGGACAGTCACCATATGTGTATCTAAACCAGCAATCTCAATTTTTAAATGCCTTTTTTGAAAGACTATATATAATCCTTATTCCTCTAATTCTCATTTGGACCAGATTTACCATTTTACTGGTTCCTTCAATAATGAGGTGAGTAATTTTGAAACAAGTTTATCTTTAAGAAAAACATGTTTTAAATTTTTAAAAATTATACATGGACAATTAAAAAAATTAATATATGGATGCCTTTTGAATCGTAATTTTATTATCGGAGATATTTTAGATTCTAAAATATCAATTTTTCTCCTATATTTTGGTCATTTTTAGTAGTAGAATCTGAGGATTTCTAAATACGACAGCCTTTCATCTATGGTGGAGATGAAAATTTGATTATTTAAATGTACCAAGATCAAAATGTTCGAGGCACAAAGACTAAGAGACCAATTATTATTTCACAGTATCTTTATCCCCTATTAAATATAATGCTAAACATGTATATTTTACCTTTTTTTGTGTTCCAATAAAAATTATTTTACCTGCTTTTAGTCTTCTGCCTTAAGATGAGATTTTTTAACTATATAAATAACTCTAAATCCTACACTGCTGTTGTTTTTCAGGCCACTTAGGGCAGTAAACAGAGATCTAAGTCTGTGCTTAGAAAAGAGCCTTTGTAGACCTAGAAGACCATGGTTATAAAGAGTGATAATCTAACTTCTTTAATTACTTTCCCTCATGACAGAATTTGAACCTGGGATGTATCCAGTAAACTCTTAAGACATTAAGGACACGGCGAGGTTAGGTTCACTCAGAGTTAAATTGCATATAACTCCAAGCACAAGCATACCTCTTGGTCTTTACTCGGCAAAGTTCTTTATGGTTCAGAAACTTAGGGTTAGCCAATAAATTTTAAACCAACTCAACATATGCAATATATATTGGGAAATCAAAACTTCATAGACTAATAACCAAAACCAGAGAGTTGGTCCAGTCACAAATCTAGACCATTGAGTGGGAATTCCTTCCCTTTTACAAGAGGCTTTGGTGCTCTGCCATTCCCCCAGTACTGGGTGTAATGGATTCCATCTCAACCACTATTCTGCAGCAATGGAACTAATAGAGTCCTTTCTTCAAGGTTGTTTCCCAGTGGACTAAACTCTTCACTGGGAATAATTTTTACACTTGTCAATCAGAAATTGCAAAACTTAGCTACATGGGGAGAACAGTGGTTTCTCCAGGGTTTTTAAAGTATTATCTTCATTTGCTTCTTACCTCCTTAGCTGCTTTTTCTACCATGAACTCTAGCTTAGGGCAGGGTATTGAGATTTACAGTCCTGGGCTTCCCTGGTGGCGCAGTGTCTGAGAGTCCGCCTGCCGATGCAGGGGCCGCAGGTTCGTGCCACGGTCCGGGAAGATCCCACATGCCGCGGAGCGGCTGGTCCCGTGAGCCATGGCCGCTGAGCCTGTGCATCCGGAGCCTGTGCTCTGCAACAGGAGGGGCCACAACAGTGAGAGGCCCACGTACCACAAAAAAAAAAAAAAAAAAATTTACAGTCCTGTCAAACTGAGGATTATCAGATTCTCAGCCACCTCATGTCACTGGCTGCAGGCACAAAGAGCATCTCTTCACTAGTTTGTATTTATTTCTTCTGTTTTCAAATAGGTTATTTAGAAGAAACTCATCTCTCAGAAGAACTTATTGAAAGCCACAAAAAATTGTCAGCACATTCCAAAATACTGCCATTTCTCTACAGAATTTCCAAAAACCCTAGCCTCAAAGAACTGAAAATCTGAGAGCCAAGTGAATTCTGCATGAACTTGGCAGGAAGTATAAGCAATTTTCTCCATTGTATAACTGGTATCAATATCTTCTCAACCAAGGTTAGGGGGAATCCTCATCTTGTATTCTTCAGCAAATAAACATAATCCACAGTTTAAGTTTTTCAGTTCTAATACTCCACTTCCAGGGAGTAATTTCAGAACTAGAACTCTTTTTAGTTTCAACTGACTCAGAGTGGCATAAGTAATGAATAGCGTTTTTGCTTAACTGAAAATTCCAAATAATCAAATCGTGTGCTAGAATTCTGTCTCCATCTCTCAGCTTAGAAGTTGTGTCTTGACTATATTCTCAGTAAAGTTTCCCCTCATGATATAAAATTGCCACTAAAAATTACAAACTCATATTCCTCCAGTTGGTAGTGCCAGAGAAAGTGCTTTCCTTTTTCTATATGGTTGCAGCTATACCAACACCATGAACACAGAGTAGAGTGGGAATAGTTCCACAAAAGAAAACCAGGGTTGGACTTCCCTGATGGTCCAGTGGTTAAGACTCCACACTTCCACTGCAGGGGACATGGGTTCCATCCCTGATCAGGGAACTAAGCTCCCACATGCCATGCAGTGCAGCCAAAAGAGTTAAAAATTAAAAAAAAGAAAAAGAAAACCAGTGTTCTTTTACAAGAAAAGAAATGGAAACAATGTAGAAAGAACAGCTATAACCTGTTGAAGCATGTTGAAAAATATAATAAATTTGATTTCTGGTGAACTTTTGTTGGTAGACCTATGGTGACTTTAAGCAAGCATCATTTCCTTTTGCAAACGTTTATAAACAATCTATTTAATAATCGCTCAGTTTTATTAGGTTTATCATTTATACCTTATAGAATATTATTTCTGAAATAAGATTAAAAAAACCTGATTTCTTCCTCTGTAGTTTTTAACAATGAGTTGTTGTGCAAGCATATCTTTAAGTCTTTCAATAACTGGAAAAAATACTGAACTCATTTAAATCAGCTGCGTGGTTCTCATATCCTGGGCGCCATTCCTTCTTAAGTCTACTTTTTTTTTTTTTTTTGCGGTACGCGGGCCTCTCACTGTTATGGCCTCTCCCGTTGCAGAGCACAAGTTCCGGACGCGCAGGCTCAGTGGCCATGGCTCACGGGTCCAGCTGCTCCGCAGCATGTGGGATCTTCCTGGACCGGGGCACGAACCTGTGTCCCCTGCATTGGCAGGCGGACTCTCAACCACTGCGCCACCAGGGAAGCCCTTAAGTCTACTTTCTTTGCAAACATTTTTAGACTAGAGGTTAAGTTTCTGTTTAATGGTATTATTTTATTATTTTGTTAATATTAAATCTTCTTCAAGTGATAGCATTCTCTGCCTCTGTCTTCTTGCTCTTAACATAGTTAAAAGACATACATGATCCTTTATAAAAATCATTTGCACAGGCTTTTAGCACAGTCTGTCATTTAGTATTCCTGACACTATAAATGTCACTTTTATATCTATATTCTAACTAAGCCATTTTGTCCAACATTCATACAATCCTTTCAGATCTGTGCTCATTTACTATCTCCATATATTGGACTTCTTCAGTTGATCAGGAGATACTTCTTTATTTGGATAATTTGTAATTAAAAAACAGAAGTATTTCCAATTTTTAGAAATCTTCATTCTCAAAAAAATTCTGTTTTCAGAAGTCTTAATGATGAAACATCTTAACATCTTAAGAAACATCTTAAATGATGTTTCTTAGTCCTAAATTTTGGAGTTTATGTCTGCCTATATCTAACAGCCCCTTGTAAACTTAAGGATTACATGAACCCATATTCTCATGGTGCTTGTCAGCTCTCAACAGTACTCTGGGGAGGCATTGTAACACAACATAAACACTACAGGTTTAAGGCCTTTCTGCTCTTCTTACAGAAATGGTTAATAACTTGAATATTAACTTCCTTAAGCCTTAATGTTTTTATCTTATTACTATATACATCTTGGAGGTATTGTGAAGATTAAATGTAATAAACTGAACAGAATACTAGTATAATACCTGATATATGGCAGTGCTTGATAGGTGGTTGTCTTACCGTTATTGATACTGTTATAATTTGTTAATTTTTTCCTTTAATGCCTCCATCATGGATAGTTTTGACAGTTAAGGACCATTTTTCCAATATCAGTCCATTCCTGAGTTTATTTCACCCTATGGATATCTTCCCATACAGATATGGCATTAAAAGAAACATCTCACTGAAAGTAGCTTTTTATTAAAAGGTCTTTTACCTAAACATTCCTTAGAAAAAAAAATCTGCTAGTAGGCATAAAAAGAGTAAGAAAATGGCCCAGAAGAAAAACAGACCAATATTAAAAATAAGGATAGTTTTTTGGAGACCTATGCCAGATAAAGTGATATTTATTCTTTAGTGAAAACTTGTATTTCTTTAAAACTTAGAACAATTTTGTTGTGTAAATTAAAAGGCTCTAACAACATACTATAAATTGAGTGCCTTAAACAACAGAAATTTATTTTCTCAAGTTTTGGAGGTTAGAAGTCCAAAATCAAAATGTCAACAGGGTTTGTTCCTTCTGAAGCCTGAGAGAAAAGAATCTCTTCCTGGTCCCTCTCTTGGCTTGTAGACGGCTGTCTTTTCCTTGCCTATTTATGTCTTCTTCTCTGTATGCATGTCTACCTCTGTGTCCAGATCTCCCCTTTTTTAATAAGAACACCATTCATATTGGATGAGGGGCCCTCCTTACTCCAGTATGAGCTATACTGAACTGTTTACATCTGCAAGGACCCTATTTCCAAATAAGGTCAAGTTCTGAGAAACTGGGGCTTAAGACTTCAACACCTGAATTTTGGTGGACACAATTCAGCCCATAACATCTCACTTCTTAATTTTGCTACAAACTTTTTATTTCTTCAGCAAATGCCTGTCTCAATGTGGCTATGTAGGCCCTTCACACCTAAGAGATTCAAATATATTCTTTAAGTTTCCATTTTCAAGAACATGAATGGCTTAGAATAAAGGTAAAGAAACTTGCCACCCTGTTGGCTATCTCTAAATAACATAACTAAAATGGCAAGAGCTTGCCTTTATACTTTGGGCATCATATTTCTTCAATGCTTTTCCAGCACAAATTGCAAAGAGAAATCCGCAAATCACCATTAACCGGCCCCTTAACAAATAGGTTCTTTGATCATGGTCTCACCAACAAAAGTCATGCAAATCCATATTTTACTTCCTACCCTTATTAAACCAACCTTTAGATATTTTAGCTTCACTTTTAATCCCTTACTCATGTTCATATTCCTAGTTTGTCTCTTTTCAAATATTTTCAAATCCTGTCCTTTGAGGGAACACAAACTGCCAGCTTATTCTTTTGCAGCTCTTTTCTATCTTATCTCTATTCTCTTTTAGAAATTTTTCATGATGTCAGTTTTTTCCTTAATTCAGTAGTCTCTAAGGTGCTCCAAAAGTGTCATGGTTTTTCACATCTAAAATAAGGTGATATTGCATAGGCAGAGCCACTGAAGGAAAATTAGGGCCTTGATATGGCTTCCACTGGTAATTCAAGTAGTACTCTCTAGAAAGTACAGAAAAAGATGTTGTATATGTAATTTATAGAAATCAGCCATTTGATTATCTCTCAAAGAATGAACAATGAATCTTTTTTTTCTCCTATGACGCACAGTTCATGGGTATGACACACATTCACTACTTAGCTCCTGATCATTGATCTTTAATTAGAACTCTTTCCTAGTTATTTTTCAACTGGATGACCCAAAGAACAAGGACAATAGTACTCACCTGGCCTTCCAACCCTAATCCAGTCTCTAGATTATTATTGAGTTACTCTTTACAAAGTTCTGATCAAGAAAACCTACATTCATTCATTCAACAAGCGTTTACAGAAAAATCACTCTATGCCAGGCACTATTCCAGGTGCAGAAAATATAGTAGTGAAATAAAATCTCTGTGCTCATGACATTTAGGATCTTATGAGGGAAACATAATACATATAATAAGTAAATTAACTGTATATTAATTATACACTAGAAAGTGATAACTGCTATGGAGAAAAACAAGAGATGGAGTGTCACAAGTCATCTGAACAATAATGCAGTTACAAAAAGCCATTTAAAAAAAAGTTTAAGAAATTCAACTAAAGGGAAATGACAAGTTCTAAACGAGGGGAAAACCACTACAAACCATGTCAGAACACAACAAACTAGGTGAAAAATATTTGCAGTATATAAAAATATATGATCTCATGTATACAAAGTAAAATTTCAATCAAAGCTACATCAAAAAGCCTTTTATTAAACCTAACAGATTGGAAAATTCTGTTAAAAATTGAATTTCAAAAAGGTCTACAACAAACTCATTTGTCAGGGATGTGTAGAAAGGGTGGCCTCATGGATTACTGGTGGGATTACAAAATGATACATGCCCCCTTATTATACCTGGCAGTTACATTACCAGAAATTTACCTTTATGTATATATCCATAGGTATATCACTTATGTAAGGTGACATTTATACAAAGTTGTTTCTTGCATAATTGTTTGTCTTAGAAAAATATAGAAAACCATAAAAAATTTTCTATAAGGAATTTATTAATGATACATGTGCATCTCCAAGAAGAAAAAAAATGGTGTATATACAGTGAAAAATAAGAATCTATATCTGTATTTCCATAGAAATGCAAGACGATACAAGTAATAGTAATAATGGTAATAAGTAAATAATAAATCACTTATGGTGTAGACAATTATATCCTAGTTGGATATAGGAGAAGGTACAAGGGAGAATTTACTTTTTACTTCATAATGCACCTTTATTTGTGAAATATGTGAATATAAGAACTATTCAAAAATACTTTTCTTGGAAAGAAACAGTATTTATTATTTAATTTGATGGATGACTTTTCACAAAATAATATAGCACAGGGGAAAATATTTCCTTCTCAAAAATAGTTATGTTCTTATAAATCAATCTTGTACTCTTAAAATGCATTTCTCAAAATCCTATATTAAATCCTAGAGTAATATGGAATAACCCTAAGTATACCCCATAAGAGTAAAGAAAAATTTGAGGAGTGAATAAATTGTAATGAGAAGATTTATCGAATAAGGTAATTGGTTATCACCCTGATTTTCATGTGTTAGCTTCAGTAACTGGTCAGTTGATTTTATTCCATAAGACAATAATATCATGGAAATATTAATAAGTCCAAGTCATACAGTGTGATTGAAATTAGCCCTGGTGCAAAGGATTTCTATACTATTCTCTTCAGTCCAATTTTCCTTCTTTTCCCATGTATGATTAAACTACCCTAAACTCCAATTCCGCTACTGAGGGATATGCTTGATCTTTTTCCTTAAGTAGAAATGGGCATACTGGGAAACGCTAACATAATAAATATTTGGTATCTCTTGTTCTAGCTTTATTTGGGAATAATTGGCTATACCCCTAAAAACTGTTTCTTTCTAAAAGTGTTAGGCAAATGTCATATAAGTATGAGATTTAAGGATGACTATCTGAAAAGAATAAAAGCAAAAATACAGGTAATGCAATAAACTTCCCTTCTTTTTTTAACTTTCCTAAATTATGTTTGATGTTCAAAGAAAAAACTGTAACATTGTCTGATGTGGACTTTAATATATGTGTGTGCATAGAATATGTATGTAGTGGAAATATTTGACAATACTAAAAGAAGTGGATAACAGGATTAAAGTAAGGTCTGTACACTTAGCTGAAAAACATAGACACCAGTTGATCTCTGCAGTGATAGAATAGTTCTGTATAATGATGGCGGTGGTGGTAACAGGAATCTATATATGTGATAAAATGGCATAGAATTATACACACGCATTGCACTAGTGTCCGTTTCCTAGTTTTGATATTGTACTATAGTTACACAAGATATAACCACTGTGGAAACTGGGTGAAGAAAACATGGCACCTTTCAACTTTGTAATTTCCTGTAAATCATTAATTGAAAATAAATTTCAATTATAATACAAGTTTGCTTAAGAAGCTGACCCTGTTTTCGTTCTAACACCCACAAAATTTGCACAGCATTTGATGTTTTTCTTCAAATTGTGTATTCAGTGTACTGTGCCCAAATAGCAATCCACCTCCTTTTTTGTACTATGTAGGACTGAAATAGGTGATCTTAGATTGCAAATGGTAGATCAGTATGTAATTAATGTTAAAAATTTGGCTTTCAATCCTTGTCAATACTTAACTGTCATTTTTCAATTTAAAATATTAATATTTAACACTTTATTCAAGAGAATGTCATATCTGATTTACTATCTACTTAGAAAAAGGACTTCTGAAGGAACTTCTGTATTAAGCTAAAATACATAGGAAATACATGCTAGCTTGTGTTAGAAATTTGGCAGTTCTTACCTTCAGAGATTTCTATGCCAATACTCCCATTTCCGAATCAACCAATACTTTTGCATGATTTTTCAAATCACAATCATGTGAAATCACTGAGACCAAAATAATACATATTAATAAAATTACAGTGTTAATTGTGAAGAAATTTATTTTGGCCAAAAACTCATCATTTTATTGCCTTTCTATCTCTTTATGTGTCAGTTGATTTACATGGAACATTAGTTGATAAAGAGCACTGCAGCTAAGATATCCCATAAAATTGTTATCTGATTGTCTCATTGAATTACAATTTTTCCTTCTACTTAGTCATGAGTAATACCTTTGGTCTAATTATCATATTTGTTTCAATAATAGACATAGTACTTCTCTTAATTTACTTTATTTCTATATTAAGCATAGAAACTTAATCAAATATAGAACTAGAGAGAAATATATAAAGTCTATATACTTTTTCATTTTATTAATTGATTTTCCATTGATATTAGGCTGCCAAATTGAAATAGCTTAATATTTTTAAATTTCCAAGATGAAACACACACACACAGAGTAGTGAAAAAATTAGAAAGGTTTTGTGAAGTCCATCTCAGTGTATTCAGCTGTTATAGCAATTCCTGATTGAGTAACTACAATCTTGTGTCATCTTTATTGCAAATATCTAAGAAAATAAGTGAATTAATACAAGAATGTCAATGATGTTTCATACACAAATTATGAAAGTAATAAAATTTAAATTACTTTAGTGATATGAAATTAGTAAGTTATTTAGTTTTAGATCTTAATGCTAAGCATGGAACAAAGAGAGCTATTTCAGTCTCCCTGTGATATATCCATATGCAGTAGGGGGCAAGCCTCTATAAAAAGGAAATTGCCTATTATGCTAGAAAGTTCCTCATTCAATTGCATTCTTCGATGCATCCTGTTGAGCTTATTAATATTTCAGGGAAACACAGAATCGAGTACAAGAAAGAAATGAAATCTGTCAATTAGATATCAGATATCAACTTTAAGATGATGCTAAGAAATCTCCCATCAACTACAATTTAACTATCTTTAATGAATCTTATAATTTGATCAGAGTAATCCCTTGAAAGATAATGTTACCATCCAAGAACATATATATTTCAAGAGAGAGATTTACTATGGTGCTAGAATTCAGATTTCCTGAAATAATATTAACAGATATAGATATAATAAAAAAGAGAAAGACTAAAAAATTAACACTAGACATCTAACAATGTGTATGCATCTTGACAAAAGGAATGTTAAGTGCTAAAATATAATTCTGCTATTATTGAGCACCTAAAAAGAGATGGTCTGTAATTTGCCAAGCAAGTCATAAAACACCCACTCACATAATAGTAATTGCCAAAGTTGATAAATCCCTATTTGTAGCAGAAAATTCTATGTCTCAACAACAAAGATACTGAATATTTTAAGTTACATTCATAAAAAAATAGAATTTATAATGATCAGAGAAGTTCAGGATCTTTGCATTAGATCCAAGAATCATCTATCTTGAAAGATAATCTTGCAAAATCTATGTCATGAGGGAAAAAGAAACCATTAGATTTTTGGAAATTAAGTTTCATAACTGAAGTTTCAATAATGTTACCATAGTTGAATAGGCCCCAAATGTCATATTGGAGAGTCAGCATAAATGACTAATTCATTGTGGTAAGAAAACTGATGGGCTTCTTATACCAAGCTATCTAAAGAGAGGGGAACCAGTCAGCTATTGAGGATTGTTTCATTGTACAGCTAGAGAAGTAGAACACCTAAAGGTCTGACCACACAAACAATTTTGAGGAAATAATATTTTCAGAGAAATTCAGCAATATGAACCATTAACATCAGTGTCAACTGGGCAGATTCTTTGAATGAAATAACATTTGCAATTAGAAAGGTCCTTGGATATAAGGGGCAATACCAATAACGTCAGATTGGGTAAGTTAAACTTAAAATCACTGTCATGTCCATTTGAATCTGTACTTGTCTTCTCATGACAGCCTCCTACCATTTTCTTGGAAATAAGCAACACAAGGAAACCTTGTGACAGCCGAAGCAAAAGAAATACAGATTTTTACTCTTGGTAACTATAGATAATCCCTGGTTGACTCATGCTGTTTTTACTTCTATAAATAGTCATGATGAAACAGATATAGCAACTTCTATATTTAGAAATAAAACTATCACCACCACCAGCACCACCACCATCAGCAATACAGGAAAAGCACCTCTTTGGGTGGGGAGTCTCTTTCTACAGCTTTCATTAGAAAAGGGTGTTGAGGAAACCTAGCACACGTAAGAGAAGAAACCTAAAGTTGTATCTTGATGAAAGACAAATGTTTGATACTTGTTCCAGGGCAGGTGAAAGGGCTTCCAATGTCATGTTTATTGATTTTCCACTTTACTTCTTCTGCAGAAAACCTGAGTGGCAAGTAAAGAACTGTTTGATTAACTGCTGAGTTAAACCTGAGGGAGCATACTCTGGCATCCCTCTCTGGTAGGCTCTTCTAACCTGTCTTTCTCCTATTATGCTTGCACACATTGGCTAATGTCAATTAATCACATAAATTGGAGACAATGTATTTTGGATAATTTCCCCCCTTTCTCATAAAGAGAATAAATTGTTCCAGACAGAGGGAGACAACATGCACAAATAATTCAGCTGAATTGTAACCCAGGGTGGACTTCCTGCTGTCAAGGGGAAAGTTTGGGTTGCTGGTTCTTCTGAGCTGCCCAGCTCAGTGGTTTTTCTATTCACAATGTCAGCCTTTTCTTGCAGGCTTAGTGTTGTAATAGAGACTTCAGCTATAGAAGGAATATGGGGATCTATTTCATAGACTCTCTTTTGGGAAAAAATGTTCAATCTCCCTAACTTTCAGCATTAACTTTCTGCATAATTCTCTTATGCCAGAATTTCTAGTTTGCCATTTGTAAAACTGAAATTAAATGAGGGTGTATAATATTAGCAAAATAATCAGTTTAAATATTTAAAGAAAAGTATATGAACCTGCTTTTAAAACCCACTAGCTACTTATAGAAGAATAAGTCTAATGATCAACTACCAAAGAGAAGCAATCAGGGCCTTGGAGGTCAGCTGGTTGCAAGTGGCCACAAGGAAATATTTGTGATAAAATAAATATGGATATAAAGCCAAAGGCAGACAACCCTGGGCTTCTAGGAAACATAATCCTCTGGTCAGTTAATAACAATACAGGAAGAACATGGTCTAGTCAGATTTATCCATAACAACTTCAAAGCTTACAAAGTCGAAAGCCTTAGCAAGCAGCCTCAGTAGGAAATTCTAAGTACCCACTCCATTTCAGGAAGTGATTGAAAACCAACTCTTTAAATGTAAGAACTAAACTACTTCTAAATTTATTGCCAGTTTTTTTTAATTGGACATTTTCAATCAAAGAGCAATTTAGTTGTTTTTATTTCAAATAGGTATTTTTTTATTGAAGTACAGTCGATTTACAATATTATTAGTTTCAGTTGTACAACACCATTCAATATTTGTATAGATTATACTCCATTTAAAGTAACTCCAAGATAATGGCTATATTCCCTGTGCTGTACAATATATCCTTGTAACTTATTTTATATATAGTAGTTTGTACCTCTGAATCCCCAACCCCTATATCTTGCCTCTCCCCACTTCCCTCTCCCCACTGATAACCACTAGTTTGTTCTCTATATCTTTGAGTCTGATTTTTTATATTCGTTTGTTTTATTTTTTTTAATTTCATGTATGAATTATAACATACAGCATTTGTCTTGGTGTCTGACATATTTCGCTAATCATGATACCCTCCATGGTGTTGCAAATGGCAAATTTTAAATATTTTTATGATTAATAGTTCATTATATATATTCCATATCTTTATCCATTTGTCTGTTGATGGACACTTAGGTTGCTTTCATATATTTGCTATTATAAATAATACTGCAACCTCTTAATTTATTGCATAATCTCATTTTTAATATTAGAGTTTTTTGTTTTATGTTTTTTTTAAATTTGGCCAATGAATTTTTAAATTTCAATCAGAATTATTATCAAGAGACAACAATCTACATTTACATTTCTGCCCCAGAGTCATGTCAACTCTCCCACCCTCTGTCATAATGTTTGAATAGATCTGGATAGTCCAAACAACCTGTAGAACAACAAATCGATATTTTGCTAATCAGGGCAGATGAACAAGAAATGGCTAGCTTGCTGAAAATCTTTGAAAGACACATAAGCCTCAGAAAGTGGAAGATAAACCCTAAAAATATTCTGAAGAATTCTATCGGTTTAGACAAATGTCTAATGACATATCCACCTATTCATCTCCAATCCCAACACCTACCCTGTGGCAACCACTGATCTTTTTATTGTCTCCACAGTTTTGCCTTTTCTGGAATGTTATATAGCTGGAATCATGCAGTGTGTAGCCTTTGCAGATTGGCTTCTTTCCTTCAGCCATATGCGTTTAAGTTTCTACCATGTCTTTTCATGGCTTGAAAGCTCATTTCTTTACAGTTGCTGAATGGTATACAATTGTATGGATGTACTCAAGTTTATCCATTCACCTACTGGAGAACATCTTCGTTGATTCTAAGTTTTGGCAATTATGAATAAAATTGCCATAAACATCTGTGTGCATAATTTTATGTGGACATATCTTTTCAACTCCTTTCAGTACCAAGGAGTATAATTGCTGGATTATATGGTAAGAGTATGTTTATTTTTGTAAGTGTGATTTTGGCAGTTTTCGTCTTTCAAAGGAGTGGACCAATTTATCTAGGCTATAAAATTTGTGGGCATAGAGTTGTTCATAGTATTCCTTTATTATTGTTTTAATGTCCATGGGATCTGTAATGATGCCCCCTCTTTTATTTCTGATATTAATATTTTTTGCCTTCTCTTTTTTCTTAGCCTGGCTAGAGGCTTTTTTTTTAACATCTTTATTGGAGTATAATTGCTTTACAATGGTGTGTTAGTTTCTGCTTTATAACAAAGTGAATCAGTTATACATATACACATGTTCCCATATCTCTCTTGATATTACTGATCTTTTTAAAGAACTAGCTTTTGGTTTCATTGACTTTCTCTATTGATTTCCTGTTTTCAATTACATGGATTTCTGTTCTAATTCTTATTTTTCAGCTCTCCTATTAGTTCCTAAATATTTCCAACACCTTTACTTTTGAAGTTTTTTAAAATTAGATCTATAAGAAACTCACTTTAAATATAAAAATACAGATAGATTAAAAGTAAATGGATGAAGAAAGATACACCACACTAACACTAACTGAAAGAAAGCAGGAGTAGCTATATTAATTTCCAACAGAGCAGACTTCAAAGCAAGTTATCAGGGATAAAGAAGGACATTATGTAATAATAAAGGGGTCAATTCTTCCAGAAGACATAACAATTCCTAACATGTATGCACCTATCAACAGTACCAAACTTTGTGGAGCAAAAACTGATAGAACTCCAAAGGAGAAATAGATGAATCCACTGTCATAGTTGGAGACTTTAACACTCCTCTCTCAGAAATGGACAGATTCAGCAGGCAGAAAATCAGTAAGGACACAGCTGAACTTAACACTTTCAATCAACTAGATATAATGGATTTATAGATGACTTCAGCAGAATGCACATTTTTCTCAAGTTCACATGAAACATTCACCCAAATAGACCACATTCTGGACCACATAACACACTTTAACAAATTTAAAAGAATAGAATACTACAATGGATTTAAACTAGAAATCACTTACAGAAAGATGAAATTCCCCAAATATATGGAGATTAAACAATGCACTTCTAAATAGCACATGAGTCAAAGAAGAAATCTCAAGATGAATTTAAAAATATTTTGAAATAAATGAAAATGAAAACACAACTTATAACTTGTGGGATGCTGAGAAAGGAATGCTTAGAGAAAAAATTATATCATTAGTATATTAGAAAAGAAGAAAGATACAAAACTCATCATGCAAATTTCCACCTTAGGAACTTAGAGAAAGATGAACTTAAGCCTAAAGTAAGTAGAGATTTTTTTTAATATTTCATTTTTGTGAAAATGTATAAGATTAGGAATTACTAAAATTTTACCTATTTTTTAAAGAAAAATTAGAATAAGAACATTTAAACAGTACATGTGAAAGTCTATTTTTAAAAAGAAATATATCTCTAAATATTATCTTCATAACCAACTAGTTCCATGTATAAAAATCTACATCTGAAATGTTTAATATTAATGATTATTTCTGTGCAATAAAATCTGGAGTGGTTTTCTTTAAGTTTATGTAGGGTTTTTTTTAACATCTTGAATATATCATAAACAGATTATTACCTTGAAAAATACCAAAAATAAGAATTTGCTTAAGTATCTAGTTTCTGGTAACAGGGGTAAACAACCCAAATTAGTTTGACTCATTTGAGTAACCTGATTTCAAAAGTATCAAAGAAGTGTGTGTAGTTCCCTAAATCGAGGACTTGCACATCTTTTTTTCCATTCTTATTCAGCTTTGTGGCTATTTAAATTTTCAAAACACAGAGTGTTGAAAGTAAATGTCAATTCTAAAACGTTTCATTTGGGAAAGCTGTGAAATAAACAGAAATGTTTTGACTGGCATGACATAAAGGATGAAATATGGCCTAGAAATTAAACCCCTCGTTTGCTCTTCTATGATTCTTTCTCAAAAATTAGCAAGTACCTTTGAAAAGCCCACAATGATGCCTAGTGCTTTATATTTGTTAATTTGCTGTTATGTGTTTCAGGGTCAGAAACTATAGGAGCTTCTAAAGGGACATATTCACCACTGTCACCCCTGTTTTCACTATGTCTAATAGGCTAAAATTTATAATTTTAATATAATTAAAAATCATTCAGAATAGTGTATGTTTCACTCATTTGATCTAAAGAAAATGAAACCACCCTCAAATTTATGGCTACTTTGTGCCTCAGAATGCAGTTAACATCTAAATGAGTAAATTCATGTAATTATCTTCTAAATTTCAACATTTCTCAGTTCTAAATAAGCTTGATTATTTCATTTATAGAATTAGTTCCTATTGAATATGCTACATGTTAGATGTGCCAGCCTAAAGGGTTAGAACAGTAATATTCTGAGTCTAGGGCCAAGTTTCTGCCCTGTTGCATAATCTTTCATTTGCTATGGGAGGTAGTATATTCTGCATAAAGAATATGGGCTGTTAAGTCTGACAGAGCGGCTTTAAATTTCAGCTGTGCCTCTTATTAACACTATGAGTTTGGGCAAATTAATACCACTGAACTTCAGTTTTCTCCTTTATAAATAGGAATAATGGTAATATTTCATTTCCTGTTTGATGCAAGAGTTAAGTGATACAAAGATGTATTTTTATCACATCAATTGCAAAATGCCCTCATTCCACTATACCAGAGTACATGTGTCAACTTAAGCTATGACACAATACTTTCTGATCACTTATTTCATACTTAGAGTAATTTTTAAAAGTAATTTAATATTTACTGTATATTTTTATGTACACAGTGATAAAGAGCTAAGCAAATTGATTATTCTTATATCATCTTCATACTCAGTGTCCAACTCCCCTGAGTTTTTTAACTTGTCATTGTCAATGTGCATTTTCCTAGACATTTTCTGTCATAAAACACACTAAGCAGCATTTCTCAACCTGCTTTTCTATTGTCTCCAAGATTTCCTTCCAAGATGATGACCTCCATTTGCATAATTTCTTTATTTTAAAGCAATTTTAGACTTAGAAATGAGTTTCAAAGTAGCACTGAGCATTTCCATGTAATTTCACCCGACTCTTCCCAAAGTTATAGCATATAACCATTGTATAATTCTCAAAACTTAGAAATTAATATTGATAGAATACTATCAACCAAACTGCAAACTTTATTGAATTTCACCAGTTTTCCCGTGAATGTCTCTTTCTGTTTCAGATCAAATCAGGGGACTCCCATTGCATCGAGTTGCCACTGTCACTGTAATAATCCTCTTCAGTGTGTTATAGTTCCTCAGTCCTTCCTAGTATTTCATGCCCTTGGTACCTTTGAAGAGTCAAGGCCAGATATCGTGTGTTTGTCTGATCTTTTCTCATGATAGAGGTTATGAATAATTGGGTAGGATACCATGTTCATTTTCTATTTCTGCTATGAAATATTACCACAAACCAACTGACCTAAAGCAAAAGTTTATCATCTCACTTCTCTATAGAAAATCAGCCAAGGGACTTCCTTGATGGCGCAGTGGTTGAGAGTCTGCCTGCCAATGCAGGAGACACGGGTTCGATCCCTGGTCTGGGAGGATCCCACATGCCATGGAGCAACTGAGCCATGTGCCACAACTACTGAGCCTGTTCTCTAGAGCCCGTGAGCCACAACTACTGAGCCTGCGTGCCACAACTACTGAAGCCTGTGTGCTCTAGAGCCCAAATGCCGCAACTACTGAGCCCACATGCCGCAACAACTGAAGCCCACATGCCTAGAGCCCCGTGCCCCGCAACAAGAGAAGACATGGCAATGAGAAGCCTGTGCACCTCAAAAAAGAGTAGCTCCCACTCACTGCAAATAGAGAAAAGCCCATGCGCAGCAACGAAGACCCAACGCAGCCAAAAATAAATAAAATTTACAAAACAACAGAAAATCAGCCGAGCCAATCTTGGAGACGATAGAGGAGCAGAAATTCAAGTTGGCTCCGCTGATTTTTTCTGCTCTAGATTTCACAGGTTGAAATCAAGATGTTGGCAGAGCTGCTTTCCTTACTGGAGGTTTTGAGAAAGTCTACTTCTAACCTTATTTAGGTGGTTTTCTGAATTCAGGTCCCATTTCCTTCCTGGCTGTCAGCCAGAGTTGGTTTTGGCTTGCAGAGGCAGTTTATATTCCTTCTGTTGCCCCCCTTTCTCCACTCTTAAACCAGCAACTGGGGGAATCGAGTCCTTCTCATTCTTTAAATCTCTCTAAAGAGATAGTTAATAGCTGAACTAACTTTTAGAAACAGTATTTTAGTTATAAAGCGAAAGACAAAATGAGGGTATAGCAACAATGAATTTAGTTGGTAAATTTGTTTCTCGCAGGGTATGGGTTAACAATTCTTCAACCCTAGGGTTGAACAAACAATAAATATATTGTAGATAATGAGAGCCAGATACCTCACTGTTGGATAAAGATGGCACACCATTAGCAATAGGCAATACCTTGGACCAGACCTTAGTTTCTAAATACCATTTTCAAGTCTATATACTTTAATAATTTTTAATATCATTATAATTTATCAATGGAAGGTTTTCAGGCAACAACTGTACCCATTTCTTTCTCAAATTATCTTTGAATTATTTGACATTTAAATGTCAAATTGAACATTTACAGTAGCACAATGCATATACTCAATTGTTTTGGAAACAAACATCTGTGACCAAGTCCCCACATGCACAGTAAAAGCAATTACACTGCAACTGCTTTCTGGTCAATAATTGTAAAATACTGTCAACTGTATGATGCATCCTCATTTCAGAGGTGAAAAACGTGAACTAAAAATGTGACTTAGAATGAATGAAATACTGTAAATATAAAATGTGTGTGACATACTAGTCAATTAAGTCTGGATGGATCACCAACTTAAACTTGGTTTCCTCTTTTTACTCAAAGACTAAAAAATCTTACCTAATTTCACATTGAAATTACATCCCCATTGCAACCCCTTTACCTCACATCACTGACAAAAAAACATTATAACTGTCAACCAGCATAAATGTATACCCAAAGAAATCTGGTTTTCCCAACAATTGAAACATTGATAAACATATGAATATATTTCAATGTAGACTAAAATAAAATTGTATGAATGGGTAATTCACTATGCTGAGATTATGTATGCACATATATTCACACATGCACACCCATAAATAATTTGTATCCATGACAGTTAAATCAGCTTTAATATTGGAAGATGTCATAAGAGATACTCAAAATTTAAGCCCTTTAAAATTTAGATTCTAAATTGTGCCCATTCATTTAAAAAATGTCTCCTTAAATCACTATCATTAAATTACTTCTCTGTAAAATTGGTTTTAAAATCTAATATATTTTTATTCATGTTATAAATCTTTCAGCATGGGTTCTTTTGGGGTTCAATTTGTTGATTTTAGTACATAATGTTCTCACATTGGATGAGGAGTTAATTAATAGTTTGTGCCACATTTCTGTCACAGATAAATTCTAAGAATGATGTATTTGATTGAATGGAAATTCATAACCTCGTACAAAAGCACACAATAACTTCAACTAGAATTAAGCCTCACCACATATGGTTCCTTACCATTATCAACAATGACTACAGGATGAACAAATGATTACTTGACAGTCATTCTGACTCTAGGAAAAAAGAATCATTTGAAAACACTTTAAGAACTATAGAATTAATTTAAAATATTATGGCTTATGGTTATGTAGACACTTGATTTTTCACAATTTACTGATCTTCTCATAACACTGTTTCTCTTTCATATCTAAGTTACTCGCTCAAAATCATTTGGAATGCTATTACTATTGCCCTAGAAGAAGGTATTTCTAAAAGTCAAATAGTCTGTCTTTGGGTAGCAAATAAGCTTTGGAACTGTTGGTACCTGATAAAATATTACTATCATCTTTTTAATTTTATAAAATAAGTTTATTATCAGGGTAGATAAACGAGACAATTCTAATTCATTTAGAGGCAGTAGTACAGAAGAACAAACACATACTTTGGTATCAGAAGCCCCCAGTCATATTTCCATATGTGACTTCCTAGCCATACAGTCTTCAACATGTTATTTAACTATTTCCTTAGTTTCCTGATCTATAAAATAGGAAAAATAGTAACACACCATAGCACTGCTGTGATCATTATGTTCACGTATATAAAGTTCCTGATATAACAATGCTCAATAAGTAGTATTTCATGGATTCAAATGATTTATAATTCATATATATAAAAGAATTTATTTTCACATTTGTCTATTAAGCATTTCAATGAAAGATTAAAACAGACTTATTTGTAAATTATTTATACGTACACTAGGTAGTTTCCATTGAATTCTATTTTATTCTAATATTTAACTTTTTGTATATAATCTACTGCTCCAATGAATGTAAGAGCACCTTAACGGTAGAGACATTCTTTAATATTCTTGCCCACCTTGGCACCAGTCTTTTTGATAAAAGTCCTGAAGAGCTTAAAAATAAACTCTAATAAAAACCGAAATCAAATCAACAAAAAATACTTGAAGTGTTACAACCAGTAGAGATTTTCAAGACTAGCATACAAAATCTTTCCATAATACAATTTACTTTTATCTTTGCAATTAGGTGGCTGTTTTTCCCTTAGACAATGAGGAAGATCTTTTTCTGCCAAACTAGATTGCGGTGGCTTCACTGCACTGCAAGCATCGTGTTCTTTCACTAGAAACCTAACAGATAGTCACAACAGATACGTGGATGTAGAGAGCTCTCAGACCTCAGAAACATGTATGCAACTTGTGACAAATTACAGTGTTATCTGAAGTAGGTTTTTTTTTTTATAAGTCTAACCTATAGACAATTTCTGATGAAGAAGCCAGTAATTCTCTACAGTGAAAACTAAGAGCCATGGCACATAGAAGCAATTATTTTGCTGCCAAATACAGGAATAGATCAGTGAACAAAGTAGAATTTTGATAATAAGTGAAAAAGGAAAATATACTAAAACAAGTCACTTAATTACCCCAGCAAAGAATTTCATCCATATTTACTAAGAAAAGATGGAAAATTAAAACAGCATTTGCAGTTTCTTTTATGTACAAATAATAATTGTGCATTTCACTCCTGAGTTAAGTCATTCTCAAGTTCATCTGTTGCTTTATTTATAACATTTTGGGTTCAATTTCATTGAATGCAATTTTTAAATCCACTTCCTAAATCCCATGCAAAGTGTACCCCATATGATAGAGTCAGGATCTAGGTGTTTTGGAATGACAGATCAGGTAAGCAGCATTCAATGTAGAATTTTCTTTCTCTTGTTTGGCTACATAATATACTACACAAATGTGTGACATTGCTTATAGAAAGTGATTAAGTTTTATCAGATTTAATAGATATGCACATAAACCCAACCAGTTACATAAAAACTTTCCTTTTTCCTTTCATTTTACACCATCCTAGTCTGTTTATATTTTCTAAGTACATGCATAGACTATTCCCCTCTTTTCTGAGAGGTCAACAGAGAATCATCTGGTTAGTGGAATTATGGACCATATTTCTACACACTTGTCTCTAAATCCTATTAAATGATATTTTGAAAATAAAACACCAGCACTTTAAAATGACATTTAGAAAATAAAACAAATATTTTAAAGGAATTTATACCAGTATATAAATACATGTATTAGTTACCATGTATATAAGAAATTTATGTAATATGCTTCAAAATAGATGCCAAATTTAAGCCTACCTCTTCAATTGTTTTCAATTGTTGAAAAGACAAATTTCATTCAAGAAACAGGTCAAGCAAAAATCTGTTTGTGTCAGCAGAAAGTCAGTTTGGTGAACTGTCAGTAAATCCCTAACAGCACAGAAGGAAAAAGCTATTTCAGTGCTGTATGCGAAAGAGCCTAAGCAGCTAAACTTCAGAGCTAGGAGCAAAGCCTACAAGGCTTGCATTTGGAAACAAACAAAACAAAACAAAAAACCCACGTATTTTGCTATACAGCAAAATGATGCCAAAACCTTTTTGCTTTGGAAACACTCCCGAGAACTAAGGAGATACACAACCAACAAATCCTCCCATTTTAGTCTGAGATTTCATTTGATACTTTAAATCAGTAAATGTTAGAGCTGGAACAACCTTAGAGAGTATGTTATCCAACCTCCTCATTTTACAATAAAAAGTTCACTGGATTTGGAGTCCAAACACCCGAGTTAATTTCCTAAGCAATATTTAATGGTCGAGTTTTCTTAAGCCTGCCATTTAAACTCTGAGCCTCATTTCCTATCTACAAAACAGACAAAATGATACCTACATTACAGGTTTGTAATGATAACTGTATTAGTTTTCTATTGCTGCTGTAACCAATTACCACAAACTTGGTGGCTTAAAACAAGCTTATTATCATAATTCTGGAGACCAGAAGTCTGAAAAGGGGTCACAGGAGGCTAAAATCAAGCTATTGTCAGGCCTGAGCTCCTTTTGGTGGCTCTAGGGGAGCATATGTCACCTTACCTTTCCCGGCTTCTAGAGGCTGCCCGAATTTCTTGGCTCCCGGCACCCTTCTTCCCTCTCTGCTACTGACTCACCTGCTCTTCACGCTCTCTCTTTCCCTTATAAGGAATTTTGTGTACATTGGGCCCACCTGGATAAACCAGGATACTCTCCCCATCCCAGGATCAGCTGATTAGCAACATGAATTCTGTCATTAACCTTAATTCCACTTAACAACATACTCACAGGTTCTGGGGATTAGGACATGGGCATCTTTGAAGGGGGGAGAGTTATTTTGCCTACCATTAAAACTGCTCAAATAATACATCACAAAGTACTTTATGTGTGTATACAATTTCTGTTAGGAGAAGTAAGGAAACAATGTTTAGGTCTGCTGTTAATCAGCAGCAGAACTCACCTTGGCCCCAGGTCTCCTAAGTACCAGACCAGAATGTTATACACAACCACTTGAGGGATCTTGCAGGAAGCACGTATAGGCAAGACCATAAAGCTGGCTTAGATTCAGTAACAGACACAGGACACATATCTGCCCTCCAATACTGGAGAGACAGACAGGGAATCATGGCTTTCTGGAGCAGAACCTCATAATCATAAACTGCCGTAGGAAAAATTGCTGGGGTGGAAAAACCTAAACTCTAATTGACACATTGCTGGAGGCTGAGTGCAGACAACTCTGATAGTTAAAAATTCCAAGGGGACCCAGTCTTGGGGGGTCCCACAATATTGTGAGATTCACCTAGAGAGCTCAACCAGATTCCCACAGTAAATATCAGAGAAAAATTCCTTTTTGCTTCCTGACGGGAGAGGGAAAAAGAACCCTTTTTGAACTATGCCAGAGAACTCTGTTCTTCTTAACAAGGACTACTCTCAGCAGAAACTAATTAAGTAGAGCCTAACCTGCTGGGGTATTATCAGAGCCTACCTGACCTGAGAAAAGGAAACACCAAACTCCAGTTTGTTCTAGCATTCCACAGGCAAGACAGGAATTACTCAAATCCAGCCCACACTAGCCATCCTGTTCCACCTAAGTGAGGAGAAGAAACTGAGAAACACTGTGTGTGTGTGTGGGGTGGGGGGGTGGGGGGTACGCGGGCCTCTCACTGCTGTGGCCTCTCCCGTTGCGGAGCACAGGCTCCGGACGCGCAGGCTCAGCGGCCATGGCTCACCGGCCCAGCCGCTCCGAGGCATGTGGGATCTTCCCGGACCAGGGCACGAACCCACGTCCGCTGCATCGGCAGGTGGACTCTCAACCACTGCGCCACCAGGGAAGCCCTAAGGCTATTTTTTTTTTTTTTTTGAGAAACACTTTTGAATTTCTCAGTCCAGAGGCATAGGCTTCCTGAAAGACTGAGACCTAATCTTAGAACTATAGGATAAGTCCCTTACACTCACACCTCACCACCACATATTTAAGGCCTATTTACAGCAGTGTCTTTTACTTAGTCTATCATGTCCAGCTATCAAGAAAAAAGTATAAGGTATACCAAAAGATAAAAACACAATTTGAAGAGACAAAGCAAGCATCAGAACCATATATGGCAGAGATGTTGGAATTATCAGACCAGGAATTTAAAACATCTGTGATTAATATGCTAAGGGCTCTAATGGATAAAGGAGAAAAAATAAGAGAACAGATGGATAATGTAAGCTAAAAGATGGAAATTCTATGAAAGAACCAAAAACAAATGCTAGATAAAAAACACTGTAACAGAGAAGAAGAATACATTCGATGGGCTTATTAATAGACTGGTCAGGCTGAGGATATATCAATAGAATCCTCAAAAACTAAATAGCAAAGGGAACAAAGATGAAAGACAAAGAACAGAATATCCAAGGACTATGGGACAACTACAAAAAGTGTAACATATGCATAATGGGAATACCAGAAGGAGAATAAAAGAGAGAAAGGAATGAAAGAACTATTTGAAACAATAATGAGAATTTTCCCAAATTAATGCCAGGCACTAAACCATAGATCCAGGAAGCTGAGAGAATATCAAGCATGATAAATCCCAATAAAGTAAATCTAGGCATGTCATTTTCACACTACAGAAAATCAAAGACAAAGAAAAAAGTCCTGAAAAATGTTACAGGAAAAAAAAAACCTTACTTATAGAGGAACAAATATAAAAATTATGTCTGGCTTCTGCTCAGAAAACATATCAGTAATAAAGTGGAGCGAAATATTTAAAGTGCTCAGAGAAAAAAAATCCACCAACCTAGAATTCCATACCTGCAAAATTATCCTTCAAAAGTGAAGAAATTAACACTTTCTCAGACAAACAAAAATTATTGCCAGTCAACCTGCCTTGAAAGAAATGGTAAAAGGAGTTCTTTAGAGACAAGGAAAATTATATAGATCAGAAACTTAGATTTACATAGAGAAAGGAAGAACATCAAAAATGGAATAAGTGAAAGTAAGATAAAAATTTTTATTTTTCTTATTCTTAATTGATCTAAGGGATAATAGTTTGTTTAAAAGAATAGCAACAATGTATTTGACTTTATATTATAAATGTATATATACACATATATAAGTGAAATGAATGACAGCAATGATATAAGGGATGGAAGGAGGAATTAAAATTATTTTGTTATTATAACATACTCACACTACCTGTGAAATCATATAGTATAATTTAAAAGCAGACTTGGATTAGTTGTAAATGAACATTGAAAACTCTAGGGCAACCACTTAAGCAGGAGGGGAAGAACTGATATGCTAAGTGTTATGAATCTGTGAAACTAACACTTGTCAAGTGGTGCACAGGGTGCCAGATGGTGAGCCATGGTTCAACAATAGACTGCAAGAGAAAGTGAAATAGAGGAATTAATTACTCACGGGTCTTGGAGGAAGTACCTGACAAATCTCGAGGGACCACAGGGAGAGGTCAAGAAAGAGTGCAGACAGAGGGAGAGACAGACCTGGGGCACATGCTTTTATTAGGGTATGTGAGTGGAGCAGTTTGGGGTTCCCACACTAAGGCTTCTATTAGTCAATTCAAAGCAAAAGAGTGGTATTTTGGTAAGCCCTGTGGAGGTCTTATATAAGAGGTATATAAGGGGAAGGTATTAGGAGGCAGAGGAGACTGTTGATCACAAGGGCTATTGGGGAAATCATATCAGGAACTTAACATTTACTTGTGACTCTGCAGCTGTTATTTAGAGCATGTACAATACTTGCATGAAGGGCTAGTGTCAGTTTAAGGTCACTGCAGGCTGCTTGACCAAACAGAATAGATGCCAAGGAAGCAATGCCATGGAGAAGCTTAACTAAACCCTCAACACTAAAGAAGAATAGAAAATGGAATAATATAAAATGCTTACTTTAAGTCACAAAAGGCAGAAAAAGACGAGAAGACAAAATTAGGAACAAAGAACAAGGGCCACAAATAGAACATACTAACGAATATGGTAGATATTAATCCAACAATATCAAGAATCAGTTTAAATGTCAATGGTCTGAATGTATCAATTAAATGATGAAGATTGTCAGGGCGGATTAAAAACATGACTCAACTATATTTTCTCTACAAGAAAACCATTTTAAATATAAAGACACATATAGATTATAAGTAACTGGAAGGAGGGTAACATACTATGATAACACTAATCAAAAGAAAATAGGAGTAGCTATTTTAACTTCAGACACAGAAGACTTCAGAGTAAGGAAAGTTTTCAGAAATAATGAAAAACGTTACATAATGATAAAGGAGTCAGTTCTCCAAGAAGACATAACAATTCTTAATGTGTATGTGACTAACAGAGCATCACACTATGTGAGGCAAAAAACTGATAGACCTGAAAAGAGAAATAGATGAATCTGCTATCATAGTTGGAGACTTCAATAATCCTCTCTCAGAAATGGACAGATTCAGCAGGTAGAAAATCAGTAAGAATGTGATTGAACTCAACAACACCATCAATAAACTAGATATAATTGACACCTATAAACCACTTCATCCAACAACAGCAGAATATGCATTTTTGGCAAAACCTCATGGTACATTCACCAAGATAAACCACATTCTGGGTCATAAACATACCTTAACAAATTTAAAAGAATAGAAATCATACAATGTCTGCTCTCAGACTATAGTGGAATGAAATAGAAATCAATAACAGAAAGATAACTATATAAATCCAAAATAAATAGATATTAAATATGATACTTCTAAATACATATGAATCAAAGAAGAAATCTCAAGAGAAATTTTAAAATATTTGAACTAAATGAAAATAAAAGCACGTTATCAAAATTTGTGGGATGCAGAGAAAGCAGTACTTCAAAGAAAATTTAGTGTTTAATGTACATATTAGAAAAGAAGAAAGAACTAAAATCAATGATCTAAGTTTCCACCTTAAGAAGCTAGAAAAATGAGAGAAAATTTTATCCAAAGTAAGTAGGACAAAAGAAATAATAAGAATTAGAGCAGAAATCAGTGAAATCGAAAGAGGAAATCAATACAACCAAAAGCTGGTTCTTTGAAAAGATCAATAAAATCTATAAGCCTCTAGCCAGGTTAGTTAAGAAAAAAAGAGATGATATAGATGATATTTAGGTAAGACTTTGGACTTTAGATTTTAGAATTGATGCTGGAATGAATTTAGACTTTAGGAGGTATTTGGATGGAATGAATGTATTTGGCATGGTTGAAGGACATGAATTCTGCATATCCAGAGGTGGAATATTATGGACTGCATGTTTGCCCCTCTCCATTCATATGTTGAAACCCTAATTCCCAGTGTGATGGTATTTGGAAATGGGGTCTCTGGGAGATAATTAGGTCATGAGGCTGGAGCCCTTATTATAGACTTAGTGTCTTTATAATAAGGACAGGAAAGAGCTTCCTCTCTCTCTCTCTCTCTGGATGCCTCATCTGTTCCTTACTCTTTCCCTGCACTACCTCTCCCCTCTGCCAAGTAAAGACACAGTAAGTAGGCAGCTCTCTACAAGCCAGGAGCCCAAACCTCACCAGACACCAGACTTTCCAGTGCCTTGATCCTGGACTTCCCACCCATCATATCTGTGAGAAATAAATGTTTGTTGTCTAAGCCACCTAGTCTATGGTATTTTTATTATAGAAGCCAGAAATGACTAAGACAGAAAGTAATACCACTTCATTTCCAATTCTGAGTAGTTCTATATAGTCAAAGATTTGAATTGTTGTAGGTAATATAAGTTGGATCACTTAACACAGATTTCAGTTCCTTTATTTTTATCTTTTTCTTACCTGCTCCAGTGACTGGAAAACTAAAATATATTTGCCTATGTTGCTAGATGGGGCAGAACATCAGCATTTTTCCAATAAGCCATAAGTGGAAGTACACAAGTACCATATTTTCTTTTTACTTCCTTCTAACTTCCTGGAATATATGTTATATCTGTAGCATAGCAGTTGTCACTAAGGATGATGGAGCAGAAAGAGAGAAAGCTCTTGGTTCCTTCACGGAAGTTTTCAGTTGCTATACTGCTTCTGGACTACCTACTTCCAGACTACTCTCATGCAAGAAAAAAATTAAGCCTCTTATTTACCTAAGTTCCTATAGTAGAGGTTACTGCAACCCACAGAAGAATTCTATCCTAATTGATGTACAGATCAGGGAAAAATTATACTTCTACTCCAGAGGCCTTTATGGATGTCTTTCTCCAAAGGCTTTTATGGATTCCTCTTTATGTGATTAAAGAATCGTTACCATTCTTCCTTTGTACTTTGTAACTTTGGAATAATGCTAGTATCAGTTGGCTTTATGTTTCATTTACCCGAAAAGATCCTCACAAAGCTGTGTGCCTTTGAAGAGTGAAGAGAGTGCAATATTTACATTCTCTATTATGCTTAGGACAGTATTTTTCCTTAAGTAAATGTACAAATATATTTTATTTGAAGAATAAAGTAGAAAACCATAGTAAAAGAATAGATATGAAAAAGAATGTAAAATATATATATATTTATATATATATATATGTATAACTGAATCACTTTACTGTACACCCAAAACTAACACAACATTGTAAATCAACTGTATTTCAATAAAATTTTTTTAAAAAGAAAAAGAATACTTTATGAAAATAAGTTTATTTTTCCTTAATGATAAAAAAATACTTCATTTTAGGCAATTAAAATAAGACAAGGAATAAAAAATATTTGAACCATATTATTTGTTTTTCATTTTATCTCAGAAATGCAAGTATGATTTAAAAGTCTGTGTATTTACCAAGAGAATATAGTTGTTGGCTTAGCCTAATGCATCAGCACTTTCTAGCAACTATTAATTTTCTGGAAATGTCTTATGTCTCAATCATTATTGCTTAATTAAAATAGTTAACTTTAAAAGATGACAGATGTACCAAAATTCTTTTGAGCTTGAAATATTTTTCTATTGTTTTAATACAGAAAATGTTGCATTGGGACAAAAAGTGGCAATAGGTAAAACTAACTTTGTAACTGACAGCTGAATTGAGTGCAAGAAATACAAAGGAGGCCAGCACAATGATGTAACTTTTAAAATTAATCCTCCTCTTTCATTTAGTTTTCGGTCTAAAATATGGGTCATGGAGAATTTTGCAACAATTTGGGCCAGAGTCAAGCAACCCTCTCAGTAACATTCATTAACTGTGTATATCATTACCATCATTTATTAAAGAATTGTTCCCAAAATTCAGCAGGAAAGTTAATTGCATTCTTGACCTCCAATTTCTACCTGCTTTCCATTGGTTATCACTGTGAGTGAGGAAAATTGAGAGGCAATTCATAGGAATTTATAAGTAATGTGAATATTTACTGTTACCTTCCCTTTCACTCACCAAGATTTAGACTGACATAATTACCTTTGTCTCCAGAGTAAAAAGGACCCCAAAACATTTGCAGAGTCATCTCCTATGAAGTTTCCTTTATAGATGCAAGGGGCTTGAATATTCTGTTCTCAGTTGAAAAGAATATTGCATTAGACATAGAAAAAACTCTCAAGGAATAGCAGAGAACTGTAGTATATTCAGTACTTCATCCCTTCAACTAATGATGTTAATTTTAAATTAGCTGACCATTTACCTTGGTAGACACAAGTATGATTCAGGCAGAGAATCCTCTAGAGGCAATATAGTTTGAATTCTTTTTTTTTTTTTAAGGTGAGGAAATTATATGGAAAAATCATTTTTTGTCTGAATAATTTTAATTCATTCAGAGACTACAGTTTGTAGAATTACATTGACACCAAGTTACTGAATTTCCATGACAATAAAATGTTTAAATTCCACAGTTATGGTTCTCATGTTAATTATATTTTGAGATCAAAGAGGATCTGAAGAGAACTACTGAGTACCTTCACTTTATGAAAATTCTAGTCATTTTATAATACTTAAAGATACTATGAACTCTCTGGTTACATATTGTCAACATTATATATATTGGATAACAAATTGATATATCGTAGTCCAGTTCCAATGAAAGCCAAATTGGAACACAGGGTTCAAACGTTTTGGAACAATGTCCTTGCTCTTTGCTTAGGGCTGGAACTCGGTCCTCTGACCTTTCATGACCTAAAGGAATTGGCTTATGATTATTTGATTATGGAGGCTAAAATGTCCCAAGATCTGCAGCAAGCTGAACATCCCGGAGAGCTGATGGCATGATTTCAGCTAGAGTCTGAAGACCTAAGAACTAGAAATTTGATGATATAAGTTCCAGCCTGAGGGCCATCAGGTTTGAGACCCAAGAAGAACGAATGTTTCAGGTTGAGGCCAAAGGCAGGAAAAGACTAGAGTCCCAATTCAAGTAGTCAGGCAGGAGGAGTTTCCTCTTATTCAACATTTTTGTTATATTCAAGTCTTCAGTTGATTGGATGAAGCCCACCCATATTTGGGAGGGCAATCTGCTTTATTCAGTCTACCAATTAAAATTAATTAATCTCATCCAGAAACATTCTCACAGATGGACATTCCCAGAATAATGTTTAACCAAGTGTCTGGGCACCCCAAGGCCTAGTCAAGTAGACACATAAAATTAACCATCACAGGGATCTACTGCCTACACCAAGAAAAGAAAAGAAAATCTGAAGACTGAGTTAAGAAAATCTGAAGACTGATGAACCATGGTTTCATCAACTGATTTTTTTTTAATGTTAGTTGTTAGGATGACTAATACAGATAAACTTGTTATATTTAAATTCTATACTGTCAAAGAGAAATTGTACTGAACACTTGTTAAAAAATGGTAAGGAAGACTTTATTCAAGAATATTATAATATGGGTCAAGATTATTGCCATAGGGGAGAAAGACTGAACTCAACTCAAGGCAAAGAGTTTTTAAGTACTGATGTGAGTTAGTGGAAAAGTCCTAGAGGACATGAGAAGGGAGATTGTTCAGTGTGATTAGGCCATCTCTGCTAATTGGTACTTAAAGAAATTAGGCTCATACCTTCCAATAGAGACTGGGAGACAGGGACCCTATCCTTCTTTGTAATTATATTTCAAAGGGACGGCTCCCAAATTCGTGAGAAAGACATTCCTAGGATGCAAAATTTGCAAGAGGCTGGGAGAAAATTTACACCTCAAAAAGGCAGAAAAGGAATTTACAATTGCAAGTTTTCCAAAGTACATGCTCTAAGAAAAGGGAGGTCAGAGGCCTATAGTCTGACAAGCAGAGGCTTATCTTTGCAGGCAAACAGCTGGAAGATGGCTGCACTCTTTCTGATTACAACATCCAGAAAGAGTCTACCCTGCACCTGGTCCTCCATCTGAGGGGTGGTATGCAGATCTTTGTGAAGACCCTGACTGGCAAGACCGTCACCCTGGAGGTGGAGTCCAGTGACACCATCGAGAACGTGAAGGCCAAGATCCAGGATAAGAAGGCATCCCCCCTGACCAGCAGAGGCTCATCTTTGCAGGCAAACAGCTGGAAGACGGCCACACTCTTTCTGATTACAACATCTAGAAAGAGTCAACACTGCATCTGGTCCTCCATCTGAGGGGTGGCTGTTAATTATTCAGTCTTGCATTCATAATACCCAATGATGGCATCACTCTGCACTCTAGCCATTTGCCCCAATTTAAGATTAGAAATGACCAGTTTCAGTAATAGCTGAACCTGTTCAAAATGTTAATAAAGGTTTTGTGGCATTGTAAAAAAAATTAAAAAAAGAAAGAAACTTGTATAAAGTTTAGTCAACCTCAGGGGAACATTAAGGATGCCTTGGTCAATGCCAAAACGTAAAACTCTCTAGCTTATCATTAAAAGAAAAAATTGGGGATGAAGGGATATGGTATGTCATTGCTAAATGCATACACTGCAGGATTATTTGTAAAAGCTAAGAATTTTTATACTTAATTCACTCATTTTTTTGCCACCAAATATTTAAAATTTGCTTGTTATGTGTCAACCAATGGTAGTATATACACTGCAGTGTGCTTTGAATACATATGAGATATTACTAATTAGCTGAAGCAAGTGATACCAGATTACTAGGTAATAACATTAAGTTTACTAGCATCCAGGGGACTTTTACAGCCACAAGCAGATGGAAGAGTTTTTAATCCACATTGAATAAAATTGACAGATAAAATGTTTACCTATTCCCTCTTGCTCTTGCTTCTTCTTCATTATTGCACTTGCTTTCTCAAAAATTTTCTCCAGAAGATCTACATACTCAATGTTAATATTTCCCTTTATATTCTTAAAATTAGGAATAGCAGGTAAATTAAATGCATTTTGCTCTAAACAGAAGACAATATAATGATGCTCTAGTGTTTGTTTTTTTTAAACTTTAATATAGGTGATGATTCTGAGAAACAAATCTAGGGACTAAATATTTTGTATTCAACAGTATATTCTATATTATACAATAAATATGCAATAGTATAATTACATATAATAACATATCAAATTTAAGTTTCTCAAAATGTTAAATAATTGTGTAAATTATATGCTATATTTCATCTCTTTTGTATTGTCCAGAAATATCCTAGTTTGTTTCTCTAATTAGCAATACTTTAGCTCATATCCTTTGACCAACTCTAATTGTACTTCTATTCCATTTCTTTCACTGAATAATTTATTCAGCAAATATTTATTAAACACCAAGTACATATCAGGCATTGTGATAATTACTGAAAATACATAGAGAAATTAGTACACTCAACGAGTTCTCATTATAATTTTCAAATAATTATTGTATAATATAACAATTGCTCTAAGAGATTTTTTTTTAAATGTAATATAATCACAGAAAGCAAAGTGACTAGGCCTGAGGAAGACGGAAGTTTTCACAGAGAAAGGGATATTTGATTTAATTACTTAAGACAGAGTGGAAGTTTCTTTGTTATCTTCTGGTATCCAGTAGGGGGAAAATGCATTATAAATGCACAGTGGTAAACGATAAGGCTTCTCCAGTTTGTGAGAGATGCTTATTCAGGAGAATAAATAAGTAAGGGCTAGAAAAGATAAACTGTAAGCACAAATGTAGGCTTATATTACTAAATGTCTTATTATGGAAAAATTATTTTTTCTGATGATACGACAAAGGAATATTCAAAAAAATGTATAAGATTTTTTGATAAAGCAATAAATGCTCAACCTGCATATAATTCTTAAAAATACTTACTTAGGATCTCTTTTACATCAAAAATCATGGCATATTTTAATGACACTCAAGGGTAACAAAATCCAGATAAGTTTTAAAATATTTGGTTAAATAAATTCCAGAAATAAGCTATCACTGCTTATATCATGATTATTTTCATGTGATTACAAGATATTCATGTAAACATTGAGTGGGAAATTATCCAGCTATCCAGCTAAATCTTGTATGTGTATAAATTATGCATTTTGAACATATCTTATATATAACACATATAATATGAGCATTAACTTAATTAATCAAAAAAATTAAGAAATTTTAAAATATCTCAATGTGTAAAAACTAAAAATCCCTAGGAAAAAAATGTCAATGAATCATTAAAGAGAGTAATAAATAAGAGTCTCAAATCTAAATGAAAATTGTTGACTATAAATGGAAACATAAAACAATTAATAAATAGAAAAGCAATAAACAAATAGAAACATCAGATCAAAAAATTATCAAGCATTAATCAAAGTGGAAAAGCATGCTACAAAATATGCATTCCAACTGTTATCTCTACAAAGCAAAATACTGACAACAATAAACACTTTGAATACATACAATACTAAATCATTCATAACTATTAAAATCTGTTAGAATATATGATACACTGGCTACATCTAGTTATTCTATTATATAATGGAAGAATTGTGAAAGCTGTAGTATCTCTGTTTTCATTTAAATAGAACTTTGGCAAAACTATGTGAATTCATAGAGTTGTTAATACCAGTGAAATGGAATATGTCTCTGAAACTTTAGGAAAAAAAATATCCCAGTAAACAGATACTCATAACTTCAAACATCTGAGTTTTGCAGTGTAAAGGAATAATTTCATCCAAACATTAAATCATAATTTAGAAATGTAGAAGACTATTCATACATTTATCATATTTCAATAAGATAATGCATTCACATAGGAATGGGGTAATCTACTCCCTCAGTTAAATAGTGCCTGCTTTAAAAATTAACAAATTTAAAGTTTTATTTTATGGGTCAATAAAAGATCATACACTAGATAAGGTATAATTAAGAAAATAAGACATAAATGGCATACTAATAGCCATCATTTAGTTTATAAAAGCCTTTTGACAGTTGTCAAGATGTTAGTTAAAATTAAAAATCATTCATCAGCTTAATTTATCATGACTTTATCAACTTAGTTTTCCAGGCTATTAAAGGTGCATTTCTCTTGTACTAAATTTTTCTGCAATTATACTACTGGCTACTAATTTAAAGAGCATTGAGATAAGCATTGCTTAGATTTTAGTTAGATAATACATTAGACTGGTTATTGCAGTGAGTATCCAGCCAACAGCATATATAATAAAACAGTTGTGGTAGTGGTAAATATATACAACACTATATAATTATACATATATAATATATAGGTATATGTGTACTATATAATAGTATAATAACATATATTAATATTATATAACATAATATTTGTGGTATATGCACACATATATATTATCATTACTAATTACAATAATGATAATGATCACATAAATAATAGCTTAATACATACCTTATTATAGTATTATTTTGTATTGTATTATTTTATATTAACATATAAAATAATTTTAATACTACTACTACTAATAACACTAATGAAAAAACATGTTATCAGGGATGAAAACAAAGTCTGTTCTTAATAACAGAAACTCTGATATCACTCCAATGTGAGGTAAATCTCCAATTTTGGGGCCTTGGTACAGAGGAGATTTTTTTAAGTGTCTCTGATTTTCCAGCAAGAAACCACAAAGAAAGGTAAAGTAGCTTCTATATTGTGAATCATAAAATATTATTATGATTTCCTCTTCTGGAAATCAAACAACTCTATATATCTAGGTTTCAAAGAGTGAGTATATTTTCATTTTAAATGCTCTCAAAATTATCAATAGCTTTACACTCACAAATATGATCTGACAGAAAAGTTTTGATTTCCAATATTATTAAATTGTTCCCCCTAAGTAATGAAAATGAACAGAACCAATAAAAAGAGTCTCATTCTTTTAAATGAGGCATGAGTAGAGAATAAACTGGGAAGAAACAATCCCACCACTTCTGGAACAGCTATAAAAGAGCAGGACCACTTGCAAAGAGCCAACATCTCATGGATGGGAAGTGAGGAGAATGGCATAACAGGGATGATGTGCTGTCAGGGATGGGACTTCTAGAGGACACACTGTCCTTCAGATGATGCTCTGAGCCCCTTAAGAATACCTATAGGAGCTGGTTAAGTGGCCCAAAATAGAGGCCCTAAAGCAACCAATTGATGACCATCATATCTTATCAGCACCTTTCTAAGGAAGATGTTCAGATTGTAAGAAATACTTTCCCAGGACCAGGGATAGAAGCAAAGGAGTATGAGCAATTCGTATCACTTTTCTCTTTTTCATTTTTATCCATAATGCCCAAATTAGTAGGCCTCTTTTTTCTCTGTAGGGTTTGGTGTATGAAGAGTGTACAATTTATTGAAAACATCTTGGGAGACTGGATAAATGTATAATTGGTTCTCTTAAATCAATTAAAATTATATTGAATCTATTCTACAGTAGCTTGTACAAGCTAATTAACATTTCCAATCTCAGTTTCTTCAGGTGTGACATGGGCATATAAATTATATTTACTCCATGGGGTCATTATGAGGATTCAATGCTATAAAGCTAAAGTCAGCAAACTTTTTTCATGAAAAGCCAGATAGTAAATATTTTCTACTGTGTGGGCTATATAGATCCAGTCTCAGCTCCTTGATGCTGCTGTTGTAGCATGAAAGTAGCTACAGACAATATGTAAAAGAATGAGGGTGGCTGTGTTTCAATAATTATTTATAAAAGCAGGCAACAGATGAGATGTGGATTATAGACCATAGTTTGCTGACTGCTGCTATAATGCATGAAAACTATTTACCACAGATCTTGTAAAATGGTACAACACTGTCATCAAAAGTTATTATTATTATTGGATCCTAATTTAATATAGCTATTTAATTTCCATAATATTAGTTAATGGTAATTGAAAGCTCACTCTTTATTTATTCAACAAATATTTAAAGACTGTCTCTCATAAGTAAGTGACTGTGTCAGGTTATTTACATACTATATCTCCTCTGGAGTAGTCTATTGGGTGTAGTCCATAAAGGTAGGCCTCCCAGAGCAGAGAGGAGTTAAGAAGTGTAGAGAATGGATCAGAGGGACAAAGGGACATTAGCAGATATATATTATATTAATTAATCATCATTAAAACAGTTAACTTGAATACTAGGCTTCTCCTTTTCTGAAGCAGAAACTGAGGCCAAAAGAAGTATTGTACAGAAAGCCACCTAACTACTAAGTTACTATTATTTGAACTCATTGAGTCTTCAGAAAATAGAGCCCATGTTCTTATTCTTCTGCCTCTATACTCTGCTGCCTGCCTTGAAATATGGATAAGATCTCAGAAATGCTGAACTCAAGAATCTCAGTATCTCATGTCACTCTATGAAGGTTAAACTAGGCATATCATTGAGCATTCTCTGGGGACCCTTGAGGAGGCAGAAAAAATAGAGCCAATTAACTGAGTGGCTCAGAGTGGCTGACTGAATTCATATGTCTGTTTCCTAATATGTCCTCAAATTATTTGAACTGCTAGAATATTTATTTTAAAAAAAGAATTAATTTCTATTTCCACCAACTTGGTAAAATATGTAATAAAAAACATTCTCAGTTAAAAAAAATACAAATGATGTGTTAAAATTTAAAATATCATCTCAAAACATGAATAAGGAAAACAACTAGAGGACAGAGGAGATAAAGAAGCAAGATTACAAAGAGACAAGAGAATAGACACCCAAGCAGCTATTTTCCCTGAGGGGATCTTCTAAATCTAGTTTAGAGTCTGGGTTTTAATTGACCTCAAGAGTATGGAAAGTAGGAGATAAAGCTTGGGGCTACTACAATCACAAAAATTATATAAATATAGTTTATAACTTCAAAATTAGTAAAGGTAAAAAATGGATTGAAGCAAAGCAAAACACAGTTAAAAATCAAAAGAAATCAAGAAAGTATTAAATTGAAAAAGAAATAAAAAGTATAGACCAAACAGGAAAAAAAAAAAACACAAATTAAGACAATGGTATATAAGCGATTCATGTACTGATGGAAAATTTATGAAAACTAGTTATGATCAGGGCATTAAAAATACAACCAAACAATTTAGAAGTTAATAATAACAATGTGAATAAAATATGCAATGGATTTAGAAATATGTATATTTTATAAAACACCTCAATTTTAAGTAATCTATGTATTAAGCAAGACATTGTAATGAAAATTATAAAATCTATAGAACAAAATCATAATGAAAATACTACCTAATAAAACCTGAGATATAGCTGAAGTGAAGTTTTAGAAGTAAATGTATATAAAGTTCAAAAACAAGCATGGATAGTGGTTTTATTTTGCGTCTGGGATTGGAAATACTGAGGTGTTAGTAGTGCTCTATTTCTTTGTCTGGGTACTGTTTACATTGGTATTTTTACTTTGTGTACAGTTGTGCGTTTAGGATTTCTGCACATTTCTGTATGTGAACAAGCAAAAAGCTTAAAAAAGAAGAAAATCTCAAAGATAGCCAAGCTAGCCCTGATGATAAATCAGGCAGAGGATTTGTTCTACAAGATACTAACATAATATGAATATACAAATAATAACAGTGTGATATTTGCACATTGGCATAGAGACAAATAGACAGATGCAATAGAAGAGAGAACACAACTCCATACATATTGAAACCTGAAATTTGATAAATTGACTTGCATTATACATTATACAAAAGCATCAATTCTGGATGAATTAAGGTCTTAAGTATAGAAGCCAACACTAAAAGCTTTAAAGAAAATGTAGAATAGTTTCAGTCATTTTAGGGTGCAAAGAGAAACTTAAGTAGGATTCCAAAAGTCATGAACCATTAAGGAAAATAAATTAGCAAAGTCAACTGCATTAAATTTAAGAACATCTGTTTATTAAAAGATACCATTCCATGAGTAAAAAGATAAGCCACATGCTGAGAAAAAACTTTGTAACACATATAACTGATAAAACACTAGTAACTGGAATATATAAAGAACTCCTATGAATCAATTAACAATAAACTCGAAAGACTACAACAAACATTTGATACAAGAGGAAAAAACAACAGGTTAATAAATGTATGAAAATATCCACAACCTTATCACAATTTAGAGAAGTGCACATTAAAACTACAATGAGATTCAATCACACACCATTCCAATTGTCAAAAATTAAATATATGTAATACATTTAATATACTTATATTAATATTATTGAATATTTTATATAAATATTACATGTGTATGTATATCTCCCTAATAAGTAATGGTGAAATGTGGATCAATTGGAACACTCACGGGGCTTCCCTGGTGGCACCGTTGTTGAGAATCTGCCTGCTAATGCAGGGGACACGGCTTCGAGTCCTGGTCTGGGAGGATCCCACATGCTGGGGAGCAACTAGGCCCGTGAGCCACAACTACTGAGCCTGCGCATCTGGAGCCTGTGCTCCGCAACAAGAGAGGCCGCAATAGCGAGAGGCCCGCACACCGCGACGAAGAGTGGCCCCCGCTTGCCACAACTAGAGAAAGCCCTCGCACAGAAACGAAGACCCAACACAGCAAAAATTAATTAATTAATTAATTAATAGGAACACTCACGTAGTGCTGGTTGAAGTATAAATTTGTCTAACCAGTTGAGAAAACAATCTGGGATTACTTACTGAAGTTTGAATATGACAATCTTGAATGATCCTGAAATTCTTCTCCTAGGCCTAGCAATACACATTTACATGCACATTAAAGGACGGAGATATACAGATGTAGATATAGATATAGATGTAGATATAGATATAGATATAAACTCATACATAACACCAGAATTTGAACAGTAAGAAGAGGTGTGTGTGTTCATGTGTGTGTGTGTTTGTGTGTGTATCCGGACAGGGGGTGGGGTGAAAATACCAAACTCAAAGCATGGAGTTAAATAGAACTCAAGATACAGAGGGAAGAAATTCCTACCTGCCTTTCTCTCTTGGCCCTCCTAAAAATCTCACAGTAAGGCAGTCAGCTTTATACTTCCCAAATAGCAGTACAGAGCATCCTTCTTTGGGGGAAAAAGAAAAGAACTAAAAATACTGACAGATTGAATACATATGTTTATATAAATACAATTAAAATTTATTATTTAAAATTAATCAAGTTTGACTACTCATTGTTAAAAACACAAAAACAAAGAGTGTTAATTTACACCACCCCAAACCTGAGTCTTTAGAGCTCTTCTCTATCAATTCTTCTGTTGATCACACCTATTTCCCCTAATGACTCTCATGCGATCACCATCTCCACTGGACCACACCATATACCCTAGCTACTTGCTTACAACTCCAAACTTGATAAATCCATTCAAACTTAACAAGTCAACAGAACTCTCGATTCTACAAATCTCTAATTACAACTTGTTCTTCCTTCCGGGGTCCCTAACTTTGTATGTGACACTGTCATTCTCCCTTTGCTCAGGCCCCCAAACCTGTAGCCCTCTTTGATTCCTGTCTTTCTTTCACACAACATGTCAGCAAATTCTTTGTACATCAAAAGATACTTCATAGCGTCTTCTCCCAGGCTCCTGACCTAGTCCAAGCTATCAACCTCTTTGATCTTAACTATGCACTTCCAAATTTGCAGCCAAGCACTACCTCTTGCATTCCATACATCAATTATCCATACAACAGCCAGAGTGCACTTTTAAAATATATATTTAACTAAGTCACTGCTCTGCCAAAAACCCTTTAATGGTTTCTCATGTCACCCGGAGTAAAACCCAAAGGTTTTACAAAAGTCTTCAAGGGCTCATTACACCTGGGCCCTGGCAACCTCTCCTATGACACCTTCTGCCATTTTTGTCTTTGCTCCTTTTGCCTCCTTACTGTTTCTCTAACACACACTAAGGCTTTAGCTTAGAGACTGGAGGTTTTGCTATTCCTGCTGCCTAAGCACACTTATCCACATTGTGCCCATACAGCTCTCTTCTTCACTTTATTGTCCTCTGTTCACGTGTTATCTCATCCGAGAAGCCTTCCCTACCTGAGGTTCATTACTAGCATCCATTTTCCCCCACTATCCCTTTCACTCATTCATTTATTCCATATTCATTTAAAAAATTCAAATAAAATTTGAACATCTATGGTAAATCAGTCCCACTTTTAGGCATCAAGAACATAATACAACCAATCAGATATAAATTTGGAAGGATATGTGCCCGATGTCATTTCTGGAATTCAATATCAACAACAGGAAAATTCCTTTGATATGTTTAATTTTGGAAAAGAAAAATAGAAAAACACACGCACACAAAGATAAAGGGCATAAAAATATGTAAAGAAGCCAAGTTGCCACAATGCCTTTGCTGTGGCCTCATTATGCCGGCAATACTTCACCAGTCAGTGATTTAGGGAAGTCCATCCTCACTCTCACATCTCCTAAAACATGTTTCATTAGGTGGTTATCTTTATTGTTTTAATTCTAAACCTGACAAGTAAGATCCCATTCTACTTTTCACAATTGTGCAATTGCTCTCCCCAGATATATTCTGCACTATTAAATTAAGCAGCCCTCCATTAGTAAAACTGATTCTCAAGCATAATTACTCAAGAGGGAAGAGAGTAGGAAATAAGAAGAGACTTAACATCACTTTCATTTCCTGAGGCAAGTGATCAGAAATCAATATGACTGAGCTTTTTTTCCTACAAACACTCACCAAAGTAAAAATAAGGCAAGACAACTTAAGTTTAAAAGTAAGTGTTCTGTCTCTTAGAAACATATTCTGCACCTGCAAAGGAAAATGCCTCACAAACAATACAATTTGACTGGTATATGTTTATTTTGTGGATTATAAATATATATGATCTACCAATAACAAATCTCTTAAGTAGTCAGAGGTGAAAATTGGAGAATAGAAAAAGTATTGTATTTCATTATAAATATAAACATTATAAGTATAAACAAATGTCTACTATCATTGAAAAGAAACATGAAAGGATTAATAATCATTCTTATAATCAGTCTTGTATTTATATTTATTTACTCACCTAATCTTTACTGAGCCTGTATAATGCAACTAGTGACATGTAGATATAATTATTAAATAGTTTTAAAATTGATTCTTAAAATTTCAAGTTTTATTCCTCAAGTTATACATTCATTTTCAGGATTTCTTAAAAAATGAGTAAAACAACTTATTTTGACTATTTCCTAACAGGGTCAGGGAAACTATAACACCATAAAAGAAAAACATGAGGCAGATATATGAGAAATTTAAGCAAAACAAATAAAAAATCTTGACATCTAGATAATTGAAGCAAAAGTGGTTCCTTTTTAATTTTATGTAACTTATTTAGACTTGATTATCTTAATTCCCTTTTTTTTTAGCAAAATACTTGCCATGTACAAAAATTGAGTTATGTAGTCATTTTGTTCATTTGATAAATGGAGACAAACTTAGTCTAAAAAGAGTACATTCACTTGTCTCTGAGGCAGGTCCTCTCTATTGTGTGAGCCAGACAAATCTCTACCTCACTCTGTTTTAGAATATGTTTTTCAGAACTATCATCCCTCCTTCCAGTCCTGTGCTAGGAGCCTGCTACATAAAACAATACTATAGGGAGGTGTCATCAAGAGCTGGATCTACCTAGCATTTCTACATGGACAAAAACACTACACACTCCAAGGAGTTGTTCACAATTTTCTAAGGAAGAGTAGGCAATAAGACAGAACTATAGACTATAGGCAATAAAACTTCATCCAAGTCTTCTACAGTTTATGATATGTGAAAAGATCTACCACAGTTCACCGGCTTCCTAGATCCAACTTCTCCTACTAGTCCACTCAGAGATAAAGACATGGGTGTCATAATGATGGAGTATGGAGTAGAACAAAAACCAAAGATGTTAATTGCCTAACTAGATTTTTGTTATTCTTTCTGCTTGAGCAAGAACACTTCATTTCATTACACTCAGGCTAAGTGCAATGGTTTAAGCTTTTGCTTTTCACTAAGTGACAGATATTAGAAAAGAGTGTGCATTTAATTGTATCGTTATATTCTCCCTGTTGTATATCTAAGATGTAATCATGGAAAATTTGAAACTAATAACATACTCAATGTCTTAAAATAACTTGTAATGACAGATGATACTTCCTACTCCTAAACGAGTATAAATGAGGAATACATAAATACATCATGTGCTTTATAATCTCATGCTGTTTCCCTAATCTATCGTAACTCCAGTAGCCTTAAGTAAAAGTAAGTCATGATGCTTTTTATATTGACATAAGAAGCTTCTCACTCAAATGAAGCATGCCTACCTCAGATTTAACTATCAGACTAGGGTACTATAACTCCTAAATGATGAAAACTGCTAGTGTTTACAACAGTTAACTGCCAAAATCAATAGATGCATATTAAATTGCAGCAAATGGCTAGGGTAAATTACAACTGTGGCCATATGCTGTGGAACTTTTCTCATGGTTCAGAGTAAGCAGTTAATTGAATCAATAAGAAAAGCCAAGGGATTACAGTTAAATTTAGCAGGTAATTACTTATCACCTCACTTTAATACTATATAGCTAAGTAAATAAATACATTTTAAACTATATTATTTAAATTTTTTAGTAAGCAAATAAAAATTTTTGGAGAAACATTTCTGTTTCAAACATTGATAAGAGTTTTTAAATGTCCATGGCAGAATCAGGAATTAGCATGCTCTATTCCTGACCAGGTGATCAAGTTCTAGTCTACACATGAAAGCGTAATCTGAGAGTAGGAAGAAAGTCATCTGTGTACAATTCTAGGATCTCTTAGCAAGGCAATTTGCAAATCATTTAGCAGTAAAAGGTACAGTGCTCTGTAGTAAATGGTTTTATTTCTTTCACTAAAATTAGACCTTAGACTACATAAAGCCATATGAACAAATATGTTATTATTTAACTTCTCAGTCTATAACACTTCTATGCCAATAAATATTACTGTTTTGATACCTTATGGTTATGTAAACCAAAGAATTGAAGAGAAAGGAGAAAAAAATCCCTCAATATTTGACCCACTCTCCTGTTTCTGTTAACAGGCTGTTGCCCCAAAATCATACCCCAGCCCCTCCCCAGAATGGAAACTAACTCTTCTTATCTGAAGGAGGAAGCTTCAAAAAGAAAACAAGAACTGATTAGAATGCTAGGCCCAAGATGGCCAAAGACCTGACCTCCAGTGGACCTTGAGCCTCATTACACGCTCATTGTAATACATTAGCATACTAAATGACACACCCACCAGCATCGTGACAATTGACAGTTGCCATGGCAACAACAAGAGGAACCCAAACAAGGACTGAAAAGGAGTGTTGCCTCAGTTCTGGGTCCAAACCACACCCGTTCTCGGATAAGTCATGAATATTCCTCCCTCTTTTCACTCAATTTCCTCCCTTTTACCTCCACCTTCCTATATATATGGTGTTTCAGCCCTAATCAGGTTGAGACATTGATTTTTGAACTAAGTTCCAGCTTCTCCACTCTTTGGCCATTGAATAAAGCTTGTGCTGTTCCAGTCTCAGTATCGGTTTTGTTATTTATTGGCTGTGCTTATCTGAATTGGTCTCCTGGACCTCAGTGCAGGTCCAGGAGACCAATTCTGTCACAATACTAGAACCAGAGGTATTTTCTAGCTTTCATCATGCACTACAATGAGATTTGTTAACATAATACAATTATCTATGAGCGATTTTCAACATATATTGACCATATATGTGTTACATTATACTGAATAAGCACTGAATAAGTATTCTTATTTGTCACATTAATCTTTTAAGACATCTACTACTATTATTCGCATTTTCCAAATGAGGAAGGTGAAAATTAGAAAAATAAAGTACAGGCATACCTTGGAGACATTGTGGATTTGGTTCCAAACCACTGCAATAAAATGAATATCACAATAAAGTGAGTCACACAACATTTTTGGTTTCCCAGTGCATCTAAAAGTTATGTTTACACTGTGCATCTAAAAGTTATGTTTACACTATACTGTAGTCTATTAAGTGTGCGATGGCATTATGTCTAAAAAAAATGTACATACCTTAATTTAAAAATCCTTTATTGCTAAAAAAAATGCTAACTATCATCTGAACCTTCAGCAAGTCATAATTTTTTGCAATAGTAAACATCTAAGATCATGGATCACAGATGATCATAGCAAATATAATAATAATGAAGAAGTTTGAAATATTTCGAGAATTACCAAAATGTGTCACAGAGAGCATTTCCAAATGTTGTTGGAAAAATTATGCTGATAGACTTGCTCGATGCATGGTTGCACAAACCTTCGATTTGTAAAACAACACTGTACCTCCAAAGTGCAATTTAGTAAAGTGCAATGAAACAAGGTATTCCTGGTAACTCACCCAAGGTAAAACAGCTAATAAATAGTACTGCAGGACCTAAGCCTGTCTGATTCAAAGGTGTGTCCTTAACTACTAAGCAAGAGTGATCATATCACACTGGATTCCCAGTGTTCCACTTTAGAAACTTCAAATCAGGTATTTCCAAAATTAGCTTATATTAATGTATCTCATGTTATTCCCATAGTCATTCATGCGTATTTATGGTTTATGTCTGTCTTCCTCTACCAGACTAAAAACCTTTTCAAGGTGGGAAGTACATGTTACTTGTATTTTTACTAACCTCCTTCTTCTATTCTCCCTTGGGCTTAGTATTATTATTATTGGAGGAAGACATTTTCTTCTACCCTTCTAAGTTCTTTGGCTGGTCTAAGAATTAAATTGACATGAGAAAGATTAACAAGAGAAAATTAAACAAAAGTTTAACACCATGTATACATGGGAGGGACCCAAGAAAACTGAGTAACTTACCAAAATGGCCAAAGTCCTCACTTTAAATACCATCTTCAGTTAAAGACAAAAGAGGATATTGGGGGTAGTGGTTTGAGTCTTCAAACAGGAGGAAGGCAATTTACAGGGAGATGGGAAAGCAAATTTTTGATAAACAAAGGTTTGCTAGGCCTTGCAAAGACAGTGAGACCCAGAGAGTTTTCCCCACATCACCTACATTACCAGATAATTTCTAGTGATAGGTCTATCCTGAATCAGGACCTTTATCTAAATTCTTTTAGGCAATTAAGGGGAAGGTAACAAGAAAAACTGCTTGAGTCTTCTGTTTCCTAAAATAATCAGCTTAAATTAACCCTCATGCCAAATAGACACATTTGGAGGTGGCAAATTTTGCTCCCCTATACTCTAACAGTGCACAAGTCATTATACATTTTCCCAAACCCATAGAATGTATAAGACCAACAGTGAATCCTAATGTAAATTACAAACTTTGGGTGATTACCATGTGACAATGTAGGTTCATTGACTGTATCAAATGTACCACTCTGGGGTGGGTTGTTGACAGTAGGGGAGACTGTGCATACAGTCAAGGGGCAAGGAAAAATGGGAAATTTCTATACCTTCTGCTCAATTTTGTTATGAATCTAAAACTGCTTTAAAAATAAAAACCAGTAAAAAAAATTGTACTATTTATTTGTATTTCTTTGCTTCTTTCCTTTTCTTACAGTAGTCTTTTATGTTGTTTAATTTTTTTTTTCATTTCCATTCATGCCTCTGCCACAGGAATTCTCACTCTCTAATCTTATCATGTCATATCTCTGGCCCCAAGATTGATGACTACTTTTAGGTTAAAACCTTTTTCCTGATTAATATCACTTTGAAATCTATGGTTACTTGGCAAACTAGTAACAATTGTAAGTCAGAACGCTTAAAAATATAAAAGTATCTAGGTTATAAAATTGCATTTCAAGCTTAAAAACTTAGCTTGTGTACAAAATAGTAAGGATGAAAGCAGTATGGATTTCTTCTTAATAGAGATGCCATTAGTAAGGAGAACCATGAACTTCCTCCACCCATTTTCTTAGCAAGTCATATTTTAGAGCGATTAACCCTCTCAAAAATATCGTAGAAGCTCTTGCCCTTTCTCCTGTGCCTACTGCCAGAGAAAGCAGGTGGGTTTCCCTGGCTGGTGAGATGGAGACAGGCTGCTATCTGTCAGTCAGTGTTGTTCTTCTGAACAAGTACTGACCAAGCTCACTTGGTCTCCCTTGGGCTCCCTCCTCCTTCCCAGTGGTGTGTGAGGGAAGACTGGGCCCTCCATGGCTCTCACCAAGTATGGGTCCCAAGGTTCATTGTGGGGCAGGGGGAAAGAGAATTCTGATCCAAGCTGCATTTTAATGTTCAGCAGTCATGAAACCTTTATTTTTATTCTAGTTTCCTGGGTCAGTTCTCAGTTGGTTCATAGCTTAGAGAGAAGAAAATGCCTAGTTAGCATGCCCTAAATCTCCTACAAGATCAAGGACATGTTTTTGCTTTCTTTTAAAGTTAGCATAGAGTTATAGAGTATAGAAACATATTTCTATATGTGCCACTGATAACAAAAGGTTGCAGGTCATCTCTAAGGGAAAAGAGAAGGAAAAAAGTCTCATTTCCAAATTTATATATTATATATAGGTCTTTGCATATATTTTAACTCTCACTGTTTTCTTCAACCTTCCTGCCCTGTTTCCTCCAAAAGAGGCTCTTACCTCCAAAGCCATTACTCATACTCTAAAATTTTATCACATATTTAATGGGAAGGAAGAGCTAGTGAATGTGATACAAGCTTGGCCAGAAGTAGATAAGTTTTACTGAAGAGAATGTTGGAGAGGAAGCACAAAAATAAATAAATGAACAAAATAATAAAAAGAGGAGGATTCTGAAGAAGTTGCTTGCTGCATATGCAATAACTTTTCTTTCTCTGAACTTCTTCCTAAAACTCGTGAGCAGTATAAAATGTAGAAAGGCTATAAAGGCAACATCTTTATTGTCATATTGTCATCTTTAAATAAATGAGAGTAAAACAGCAGTGGGATCTGTATCATATTGGAAAGTAAATATATATATATATATATATATATATACTATATACATATTTGACAAAATTTGTCATAGCCCCTTACATAAGCATGGGGTTTATGAATGAAACTATCACAAGTACTCTCTGAAATAAGGTATGCTCATGACAAGTGGTAATTTAACTTGAGGAATAAAGTGTCTGGTCTTCCTGGATTCTTAACTGAACCAAAATAATTTGTGGAGGGTGGCTTATTATTATAGCAAATGAGATGGAGGGAAGCTAGTGAAGCAGAGTTCAAGACAGCAGGAAATAAAAGACATAAAGAACTATTGAGCCAGAAAGGGGAATTGAAACAGACCTGATGTAGCACTAATCATTAGTGAGTGAAGTAATGAACTAGGGAAGAGTTGGGGTTTTAGTTATGGCCCACCAAATGGAAATGAGGAATTTCCAGATGTTCCATATGGTCTGTAATTCAAATGTTTTGTGCCTTCAGGTCAGAATTTTCAAACAGATAACAGATGTAGAACAGACTCAAAATTTCATTCACACGCCATGATGATTAGCTTTCAAAATCTCAGGGTTTGCATGCAAACTCCTCATATACGAAGTAGGGTTTAAAATAAAGCCTGTCAGACCTCAGGCAGAATTCCAGTTGAGAAAAAGAGTTCCAGGTTAATAACAGCTTTCTTTTTACATATCAATTCAAATGGTACAAAACAGCATTACGTGTTTTAACATGACAGCACTAATTCAAGAGCGATGGAGTTCAAAAGAACATTTCTTACCAAATGGTCTTTTTGTTAAAAAAAAAATGATAATTTAAATTGAAGATGTTGATATGGAGAGATTAATTCTGTATACAACTGAACATAAAGTCCAACACATCAAAATATCAATGTTATCTTAAGGTAAAGGAAACAGAAAATTTCTCTACAATGACAAATGCTCACTATTTTTAAACTGCCAAAACAAAAGGAATTATTAAATTTTCAAGAGCAAAACTGAAGTCACCACATGAACACTTGTAAGATCCTATGTGGTACCCCAGTATAATTTAGACAAAAACCCCTCCCCACTGGGCTTAAAATCAAGTAAAGGAGATAACACTTGCACCCAAATAAATGATCAAAAATCTTAGAGTGGCTAGAGACCCACAGATGTACTAAATAAATATGAAGATGTTGAGAGTAGAATATTTATCAGATAGGAGGGATAAAGGAAGATGATATTCTGATTGAGCCATAGAAGAATATGTGACAGAATGCCATGCAGTATTTCAGAGCACAAGTTTGAGTCCCAGCTCTCTCTCAACTCACCATGTGACGTGGACCAAGTCACTCAAACTCTCTAAGCCTCAAGTCCTGAATTTGTAAAATTGGAATATAAATGTCCCCTGTCATAGGTTTCTTGCAGGTATAAAAAGGGATAATACATTTAAAATGCTTTCCTAGTACAGGGTACACAGCACAGGGGAAACTCTTCTTTCCCTTTCTACAAGTTACTGCTTTGAATAAAATATAGGAACATTTAGTGCTGTTTCTGCCCTCTCAGAGAAGGATTAGGAGAAAGGCTTTTACTCAGTTCTCCACTTATCAATACTCTTCTCTATGAGATTAGCATTGATAGATAATCTTGAAATAAATATAATCCATCCTATGTGACCCAGATTTCTCACTCTCTCCTTCTTTCCTTCTCTCTTGCTTTCAGCTGATGGCCAGCAAGAAAAGCAGATTCTGCTTTCCCACACCTGCTTCTGGTATGTCCAGGTCTTTACAGGCCCAGTCTATTACTTTGTGGTGTGTAAGGCAGAGTGTGGTCCTGCCCACTGGCTGCCTGGCTAAGTGTCAGCTTTGCAGATCCAGGTCCCTAGATTTGGGGTGGGAGAAGCATTAGGAAGGCACCTTTTGACTTTCGGCTGGAATATTATTATCTAAACCAGCTTTATCCTGTATTTTCCATGTTTTTTGTTTAGTTTTCTGTTGGTCTAGAAGCTAATGAAGAAGAGGGTTATGATTAATTGCATACTCAATAATTCAAATTATGAGGTGATACCTTGGGGAAAGTGTGACTAGTCACATGGGCATAAGCTCACAAAATATAGAATCTAAAATGTAAAGAGCAAAACATCTACATACATGTCAAAGAATGGCTCTTCGCAGTGGAACATGGGGGAAACTCTAGGTTTAGGTGCCTGGCTCTTTTTTCCTTGGAAGGACAAAATATGATGATTTCCATCCCACTTCAGTTTGTTTAAAACATGTAAAATTAAAATGTCCAAGCTCCTTTTTTGTACAATTAGCTAAATTTTTTGAAATATCTATTTACTTACATATATATTATGGGAAGGTTTATCTTTGTACAGACAGCTTTGAAGAATGCAAAATAACCAAGGAAGAGTTACCACAACCTTTGCTACAAAGTGAGACCTTCCTACGCATTGCTAGGTGCTCATTTCAGTTAATTGCACTGTTAAAAAATAGTGTGGAAGCCACCTCCACTACCTGTACAAAGAGCACTAAAATACATCCCTATGCTGCGCCCCCCAAGCTCACTTATGGAATATTCTGCTCCTCCACTGAAGTACTGAGTGCTTGTATGTGAGGCAAAAGAGCCCCATATCTCTACCTCTGCATATCATACTCTTTTTTTTTTTCTTTTTTTCGGTACACGAGCCTCTCACTGTTGTGGCCTCTCTCATTGCGGAGCACAGGCTCCAGATGCGCAGACTCAGCAGCCATGGCTCACAGGCCCAGCTGCTCCATGGCATGTGGGATCTTCCCAGACCAGGGCACGAACACGTGTCCCCTGCATTGGCAGGCAGACTCTCAACCACTGCGCCACCAGGGAAGCCTGGGAAGCCCTGCATATCATACTCTTTTGTCTTCACTTGTCCACAGCTGAGAGGGAATGCCTCCTGAAATTTTGTGCCTTAGGTGCCTCACTTTCCTCACCCCCTTCCTGGCCCTGCTTAGTCAGTTTGCCAAAAAACCTGTTAGGCATAAAATAAACCACTTGTTTTAGTTTTATTGATATTTTCATTGCCCTTGGCTCTCTGGGGTGAAACCTTTCCAAATCAAACTTAATCTTCAGGTAGAACCTGCATATTAACACCTTATCAAGGTCAGGGTCAGCAGAAATATTCTAGACAAAGAGAACTATAAAATAGGGATAGATTTTGTTACCCACTACTTTTAATTCACTCCTTAATGATTTGAAACTATAGACTGTATATATATACCCCAGGTACTGAGAGTAGAAAAGTAAATGTTCTTAAAGCTACATGATATGTGAATTGGGGCATGAGCAATGGCCTTGACAGTTGAATCTGGCTTAAGGTCAAATACTCTAAAATCCTATCAATTTTTAATAAATTTTCTCTAACATCCAATCAACTCTCTCTGATTTAATGATTCTGTCAGAAAATATTCATTAATCTAGATATACATTTTTTAATGTGCTTTCTTGTAGAGTTCACTCTCCTTTTATTAAAATTAGACAATCAAGTAGAATTTGAAACATTTCTGTGTTCACAATGGACATTAATGGAACCTATGTGGATAGAATCATTTCCAGATAAAAAAGTTATATCCACGATCTTTGGCAAAGAATTCTGGCATAGAATTGCCCATTTTTCCATGTGTTGTGATGAATGCAAACTAACTTTATGAAAAAGACTCTAGAAATGCACTTGAGTCATTCCTTGTTCTTGTTCCTTGTACCCACTGTGACTAAGTTCCATAATTTTCCTCAACTATTTAACTACAGTCTGCTAAAGTTAATATCAAAGCATATGTGACTGATTTAATCAGCAACAAATAATATTGGGGCTTTAGGATCATGACAGATGAAATCATCTTTTTTTATCAAAAAACCCACCTTTATCAAAAGTGCAGCTATGAAAAAATACTATTTGTGGAGAATTTTCTATAGAAATAAATATAAATTTCCCTTGCTGTTCTGAATTTTACTTTTAGATCAAATAGAGAATTTTCTTAGAAATCTGATGTATTCTGTGTCCTCAAAAACTTTACATTTGCTGAAAATTATTCTTTGGTATTACCCGTCCGTTTGAAGACTGCCATGAGAAACCATGGTATCAAAGTCTTTTTGTATTTATTATAGGAATATTATCAAGGATATACCAACTATTATACCTGTTTTTCTCTGTATAAAGACTGTGGGAAAATCCTCACCTCCCACAAACATTCATATAACAGGTCTCAGTGTCAGACATATCTGTTTCTTTTCATTTTGGGGTGCTGACATTGTAAAGTAAACTTGTTTCTTTATCTTGTCTGAGGAAAATCTTGGTGAGCAAATTCATATTTTACTGTTACGAGTTTAAACTGTATAAACAACCAACATATCTACTGGTCAAATTTTGGCCAATTAGAAGTCTCAACGTTTTTTCTAATTAATTTTACTAACAGAATTAATTCATTTAATGTGATTGGATTTTTAAACTATGGAAGCAAACACTATTAGCACTGTGGAGATCATAATTCAAGTCCAATTATGTATCTTATAACTGAGGAAACTGAAAAACAAAGAACTTCTAAACTTTTCCAAGGTTAGAGAATTGGTTAGAAGAACTTAGAATAGATCCCAATATTTACTTTTAGACCGGCATTTTCTTCACTACCCTATGCTATTTCTAAGTAGAATGTATTTTCCACTTATACTCTCAGAATTGACTTAGAATTTGAATTTCACAAGTTTCAAATCTTAAAAAAAGTGTCATTATCACATTTAAACTTTTGAAAATACTTAAATACTTATCAATTTCTGGAGGAATATTAAGCTAGGAGACATTAAAAATTTACCCCAAAGGATACTGTATATAATTTATTAGAAAAATCTATTTTAGTATATTCTGAATATGATATTTTTTATCTTATCCTCCAATTTCTTTTGGTTTTCTTCTTAAAATTTAAACTTTGTTTCAAATCCAGTTTTCAAAGCAACAACAAAAAAAAGATGTCAATCATGTTTACAGTTGATATAACACAGACAAAGAAAAAAAGTGTCTGAGACAAATCTTGACTTAAAATCCATAGGAAAAAGATCTTGCATAATCCTCCCCACATCTTGCCACCATCGTATAGAAAATATTTTCCTCCTACATCAATTTGTTAAATTGGTAGAAAGCAATGGCAAATTTTTCATTCTGCCAGTTAAATTTGCATAGTTAAATTCACTATTAATTTCATTTACTCTTAACTACGCACCTTCCAAAAATTATCTTCAGTTTCACCTAGTTGTGTTCTTTCTGCCACAGCCACATGGGTCTAATATTTATAGTTCTCAAAAAAAGTAAGAGACTCTTTCTCTAGTTATGAATCTGTCACCAACTTACTGTATGACTTTGGCTGAGTTTCTTAACAACCCCAGCTCTTTGTGTCTTCATTTATAAAATGAGGGAAGTAAATTAATTGATCTATGATCCATTTTTGCTTCAATAATCTATGAAAAAAAGTTCAATTTCTCAACTTTCAGAATAAAATGTTTTATCCTACCATTTCTACTTACACATTCTTCAAAGCTTCATTTCCTCTAAGAAACTTGAATGCTAACTTTTTCTTGATCTTTCCAGAAGTTGAAATAGTGTGTCAATCATGTCATCACTTCCACATGGGTGATGGTGACTGTAAAATGCCACATATTTTATTTTTCTTAACTTTTTATTTTATATTGGAGTACAGTTGATTAACAACGTTGTGTTAGTTTCAGGTATACAACAAAGTGATCCAGTTATACCTATACATGTATCTATTCTTTTTCAAATTCTTTTCCCAACTAGGTTGTTACACTGCTGTATTTAAAATGGATAACAAACAAGGACCTACTGTATAGCGCAGGGAACTCTGCTCAATATTCTGTAAATGCCACATTTTAATTCCAATTTCAGAGCACTTAAATTAGGGTGGGGGTGGGGAAAATGTGACTTACTTAGAATCAAAGAAATAGGATATCACTTCCTACTGACAAAATAAACCACTTCTCCGTTCTCCCATGGTATATTACTTCATTATATCATCCATTTCAGGTAATCTCTCAAATAAAATTGTTTTTTCAACTCTTAGTGAGCTTTTAATGAGCTTCCAAAAAATGGATTATGTCCTTTTCATATTTTTTTTTCAATTTACCAAATAACTTAATGATTCTTCTCCTATGTGCTTCCTTAAAATAAATTTATGAGATAAAATTAAATCTTTTTAATGTATTTTCATCTTATCTATTCATCTATAATTATAGACAAACTTCAGGGCTAAAGAAAATTATTTAAAATGTCTATAAACAACATCTGATCCTCTTCATTACACAAAGCTAGAGTTCATATAGCAGGAGAGTTGTGAAAACCAATATATGTCACTGTTAAAAATTGTCAATAATATGAAAGGACTGACAAAATAAGGACAAGGTTGATATTACCATTTTTTCTTTTCTTTTTGATAGCACCTAAAAGTATGATTTATATTTCCAAGTTATTAACTATTATAATAAAATATATTTTAATAATTTCACAGTAGATGAATCTGTGAATGGATCAACATTTATTTAACAAGTTTCCTGTTATTGAGCATAAAGACGATTCCCAATATGACACCATTGAAATGACAGAATAATGAATAGCCTTGTAAAGTTTTGTCTATATTTATGATCGTTTCATTAAGATCAATTTCTTGAATGAAATTTCTGAGTCAAATTTCATAAATACTTCTATGAATATTGACCCAAATGGTCAAATAGTCCTTTAGAAATATTACACCTATGAGTAACAATAAACCTACAAGAGGGCCTGTTTCTCAAAACCATACTAACATTATACATTTTTAAAACTTTAATGTGGGGAAAGCTCATTATTAGTTTTATTGTTCTTTGGTTGAACATGTTTTCATATTTTTCTTGAATATCTCTTATTTTCTTTTGTCAGGCTTTGTTAATCTGCTTATTTTTCTACTGAAGTATTTTTTTCTTTATAAATAACACAAATTTTTACATATGATAATTATATATGTGATTAACAGTCATATGCTATAAATGTTTTCATATGTTTATCTTGCTTTTACTACTTTATTTTGCTTATAGAAATATTTATAGATATTATACACACATATATGCATATACAATCCAATCTATTTATTTTTGCAGTATCTTTTCTGATTTTTACAATGTGTTTGGTAGAGTAATTCACCACAAAATTACATAAACATTTACTTGCAATATCTTCCCATTTTAAGTCGTTCTTTCTTATTCTTTAGTATATAATCTTCAGAGATTTGATTTCCTTTTAAATTTTTTGGTAGGGAGTATAACTTTTTAAGGTGATCAGTCAGCTATCTTCACGTGATTTGTTAGCTGACTAATCATTTTATTGCTGTGTTTTTTTATTTGAATAGTATATATCAATTTTCTACATTTTACCCCTTCCTATCATTTTACTTTTACCTGCTTTGCTAGCCTCTACTTTGAACTTATATTCAACCTAATCTCAAAGCCTGCTTCTTAATAAGTGAACTTCATCCATTTATATTTATTGTCATAACTGATGTGGCTTCTCTTATTTTTCACATCAATTTACATTATTTACTTTTTATTTTTGTTTCTATTATTTTATTTTTGGTCTTTGATTTATGGACTTTTTCTAAACTAATTTTTGTTTACTATAAGTAGATCCTTTTAAGTTTTAAGAAATAATTGTGCTTAAACCTACATTTTTCTTGTTATCAACATTAAAATTTATATTATCTATTAGTTCCTTCTTTTTAAGGTGACAGTGTTGGTACATTTTTAATTTCCTCCTTTTTTCCACTTTTAATATCCCCTTTATTGTATAAAAGTGAGGATTATAAAATCAGCCCCTTGTAATTTAGTTTGTTGCCAATATTCTGCATAAATATTAATAATTTGTACATTTCATTTTTTTTTTTTTTTACAATCTTTCACTCCAAGTACCTGATGTGGTTGTCCTCCAAGTGTTACTTCCAGTGCCACAGCGAAGAGCCCTTCCTCACAGTGGCAGCTCTCCATTGAGCAGTCACCACTAAGGACTAACGCAAACTACAGGGAGAAGTAAGCATCTCTATCATCTGGGTCTGTTTATATTTGTACTATCAGCTCTAATCATTATGTTGCTGAAGCAAATGTCACCGGTTTTCTTTATAATAGTTATGACATGTGAATATGGATCCCTAAGAATTCAAATGCAAGTGAATGGGACTGATTTTGGTTATCACATGGGGCTGAGTGTGTGGAAGGGAGTCATCAGAAAGAAATACTGAGCTGCTTTGAACACATCCAGCTCTTTGGTCTAAAGCAAGAATGTATTGAGGCCATCTAAAATCAGGTGAAGCAGAACAAGGAGGACAATGAGAACAATCAGAGGTGCAGAAGGCTTTTAAAATAAGCCAAGGTGCCTTACGGTTTGATCACTGCTGAGTTCTCTCTTGCTAATGTTGCTGCCAAAGCCTATGCTGCCTGCAATGTGTTTGCATTTATCCATGGGGGCTGGGAGTGGCTCGCAAAAAAAAAAAAATTGTTTTTAATTTGATCAACTATAATTTTCAGAAGCCTCATTTTTCACTAGTAGAATGAAGACTTAGACATACTCTTCACATATTGATGTCTATAATTAGGACATTGTGTGTTATTAAAGTAGCAATTGACTATTTCACACAAATGAATTACAAACAGAAATAAAATTCCTGAAAATAATAACATGAGAAAAACATTTGAGTAAAACAAAACAATCATAAATTTAGGAAATCTAGCTCAAGTTAGAAGTTGGGTTAGCAAAGCAGCAGCTACAGCACTCCCAGGACCACCACCTACCCCTTTGAAGATCAATCTGAAGACAGCTATCCTACCTAAGTAGGTAATTTTTCAAGGTGCTCTGTGAGGTGGATATTGCTTCACGTTGTTATTCACATGCACATCCAATACAGAGCCCATGATTAGCTGAAAATGTCATCAGAGAGGCACAGTACTCGAGAACCAATGCATTGGAGCCCAATGTAGGCTACAAATGTTCAGCTGTTCTCAATTATGACCTTTCTCTTTAATTTCAAGACTCACAGAATAATTCCACACTCAGAAGAGCAAAATGGTATTACAGTCTGGGAAGGGAACTTGCCTTGGATCTAGAAGAAAATAAAACTGTATGTCATTGGAGAGTACATGCAGGCATTTACTGTTTCCCAATGTTATCCATGAAGTAGATTAAACTCTAAACTCTATCAAAACTTATTATTCAAGTCATCAGAATTCCACTCATACAGGATGTTCGATGTAAGGACCAGTTTCCTAAACAATAAAAATATAAATTTGGACAAGTTTCCTATGCCAATCCTATTTTGGGGGTAGGTGTGGGGAGTAATTTTGGCAAATGAAACCATTTTCCACTATATTCTCTTCCCTAGGCTATTTTGCTGTTTTGTGAAAATCATTGTGGTTAGATTTTATAAGGATGGATTAAAACTGGAAAAATATTAAAAAACAGCTGATGTAAGGTCAATATGAGAGGATACATTCTTTTAACAAAGAGAAGAGTAATAATATCACTTCAATTTGAACTTATTTGTATTTTTTGTTAAATTTGTTGTGAAGAAAGGTGATAAATTAGATGCTACAGTTTCACACACACATGTACACACACATCTCTCTCTCTCTCTCATATATATATATATATATATATATATATATATATATATATATATATGGTGGGGTGATATAATGTTCTCTGACTATAATAAGAAAAATAAATGTGAATTTTCCAATTGTGTTCATACAATTTTTTACTTGATTTGACTATACATAGTAGATTTGTGTGCTAGATATTACATTAATATTAACATCAGGGATCAAAAAGTAAAAGTGCCTATATTTCCTAGCAAGGTACCATAGCCTTTGGGCATTTGAAATTTTTCAATGACAAAGACAAAAACTTTACATGGATTTTATAAGAAATCCTCTGAGAATGTCATTATGTTTCGCATTGTGCAGGTGATGTTATCTGGTTATAAAATGTTAAGAAAATTCTGACATGGCTGCTGGCAGATGGGTACTGTGTAGACACCCCCATTAGATCACATACATGGGAAAAGAGAGGAGGAGTGGTACTTGTTTCACTCTTTTCCATCTCTAGAAATGCTTTGTACTCTTTTTTCTTCTCTTCCCCTTTATTGATTAGATCCAGTGTCTAAACTCCAGGTGGAACTTCACTCCATTATTTTTATTCCTCCCACTTCAATACTTACATTTGAGATAGTCTTTGGTAATATATACTCTAAAGTTCTGGATTTTATTTTTTTAACTGAATATTTTTAAAAAGTTAATTTTACTGGACTTAGGTCATTTCTATACAGAGGTTTATATAGTGTGATTTAATTTACCTAATAATATCAAAAATTCAGAGAATAGTTTGGGAATAAGACAAGCAAAATTTAAGACTAAAAGATAAGGTAGTATCTGCAAAACACCTTCAGAAAGTACAAATATCATGGGAATTCAATGGAAGAAATTACCATCTCTTCTTGATATGTTAAAGACTCTTCGGTGAAAGGTATATTAGAGATAGGTCTAGAAGCTGACAGGAGGATATAGGGAAGATTTCTTTTAGACAGTTATTGGCATGAGTAAAAATTTATGTTGGAAAGTTTGGGGATGTTATGGTGGAGAGTTAAATTTAGATATAATGTTTTGCAGAATATTGGAAAATCTGGCATAAGCTTTGAAATGTAATTTTGGACCATTTTATCTTGGACTTTAAATGTCATGGTAGGAAATGTCCACTATTTGTAGGCAGCATTAGTAAGCAGTGAGTATTCACTAAAAGTATGCTATGAGCTGAGTGATATCATACAAGCAGCATTGTAGGAAAATGACTCAGGCAACTGTTTATCAAGCAGGACTGAAGGGAGGAATAAATGGAAAAAAGTTCAGTTAAGAAGCTCTTTCAAGTTTTTCAACCTCTAAAATTCAGATGGCCCTTCTGTGGAAAATAACAGCCTTAGAGCATTGTTGTAAGAATTAAAAAATATGAGGAAAGTAAAAGTGAAAAGTGGCCACAGAATAAATAGTAGCTCTTGCTATTATTATAAATTATATTTAGGAAAGTTTTATAGAATTGGAAGACATAGTTTCTTTAATAAATCTGGGGCAATATTATTATCTAAGGGTTTTTAAAGGGTGCAATGAAATAACATTTGTTAAAGAGTTTTATAAGCAATGGAGTTCTACAAAAGTATAACATGACATTATAATTATTCAATTTATAATCTTCAAGAAGGGGTGAAAGGAAGAAATGTGTTGCTATAGGAAAAACATTTTTACTGGATGGGAGCAGCAGGGAAAGGGGAAGAATTTGGAGTGGGGAAACAGAGCTTGAGATGATGTTGTTTTATCACTGCTGAAATATCTAGCAGATAGATATAAAGAAATTCTGGAGACAGAAAGATCAGGATGATTAGGGAATGAGAACAGAGCATCATTTGAAGCTTTGGCAATGGTCAGGTGTGACTGAGGATGGAGTACATGGAATAAAAACTAAAAGCCAAAACTTTAAAGATTTTCTGTACTTGGGGATGGAATTATGAAGAGGAGTCAGAGAAGTGCTTAGAGAGATGGAAGGAATGCTAAAATTAAGTAATCCCTTCACACATCTGTTCAATTAATATTATGTACATACAAGCACCATCTCCATATACTCATTGCACACTATACCTCAGGGACACAGCAAACACAGAGTTCACCATCAAGTGGAAGAGACAGACATGCAAACAATTACTCCCTTCTGATTAATGCACCATAATGGAGGTGGTCTAAGGAAAGGCAAATACATATTCTTTTAAGAAAGTCCTGGGAAGACTCCAAAGAATGCAAGCAACGAAATGCTCAGATCTGAAAGAGTTACCAGCAGATCAATGGGCAGGGCACTTAGGGCTGGGGGAGCACGTAGAGATAGGGAGAGACTTGTGTGAGCTGAGGCAAGAGAAAGAGAGAGAGTGTGCGCCATTTGGAGCAGCAATAATTTGGAAAGTCTGCATGACATCAAAAAGACAAGGGAAAGATTTTCCAAAAGGCATAAGCAATGATAGTTGAGAAAGTCCACCAGAATTGTTGTTCAGCAACAATAATAAAAATACCTCTTTAGGAAATGATTACTCTGTCAGGTATATTACTGCCACAGAATTATTGCATTCAATCCTTACAAAAATTTTGTGATATCACTAACATCCCCACTTAAAAATAAAAACACTGAGGCACAAATAATTTAATTAAATAAGCAGTCCACCCTTAAGTATTGCTCACAATTAAGTGTCATAATTCAGATACAAAACCAGTTCTATCTACCTCTGGAGGGCTTGAACTTTCCCAACCTCATTCTAGGAAAGAACAGTGCCAAAACAGGAGTAAACAAAGAAACTGTATTTAAAGAGTGAATGGACAGTGAGGAAGGATGCTTTAAAAAACATCTTTTAAATCGAATCTTTTCTAGCTAAAACCATCTGAATGAAATAAAGGCAAAAATTGCAAAAGTGAGCTGTCATAGAAAAACAGAAGTGAGAATGAAAAAATAAATAAATAAGTGTATGTATCCCTTAATATGTAAAAGGCACAGAGGGGTCTGTAATCCCCCAACACCATGGCCAATAGTCCTACAAAAGAACTTGAGAATCTTTGGAAAGCTCTGGGCTTCCGCCAGACCCCACAACGTTTCTTAGTTACTGATAAACTCTGTGATAGAAGTTTCAGAGAAAACATATCCAAGGAGGATTACTCTCATTATTTTTTTCTGAAAACACCAGTGTCCAGGGAACTGGAAAGGATTCTCTGCAGCAATGTGTTCCCATGGGCTGCTGTGACCCTAGCAATAGTTGGCCTCCTGTGCTATGAAGCGTATGTTGCTCCTTTATGTTTTACATCACTAGTGCTTGGTTTATTTAAATCAGATACCAGTATCCTATTATTTCTACTACATATGCAACATACTGAGAAGCAGTGTGGTATGATTCTCAACCTCATTTTAAAATTTTTACAGGAAATATTCCTTCAAATTACCATCCCACATGAAGCAGCCTTACAAATGTAAATGTGTGAGACATATTACATATGTCTGATTTCAAAAGAGCTAATATTTCTTATGTTCATGGGCTTTTCCATCAATACAAAGCTAAACAATGAAAATCAGAGTGACCATAAGCATGGCACCTACCCTGATTTCTATGTAATTAAAAAGATGCTGCCAACAACAGCACTAACTCTTCAGGGAGTGTTTATAGAAGCCAACAAAAGCATGTCAACACTGAAAACAACAGAATGTAACATATGAATTGCTTTGGAGTATGTGGCTGAAAATGTAATCTCTCCCCTCAAAAAAAGGTGCAGAAATGTTTCAAAGAGCTAGGAATTAACCCGTCACTGAAGCTGGCATTGAATTGAATCCCCCCAACATATTCCTTTCCTTTAGACCCTTATCTAAAGGAACCTGTCTGTGAAGAATGCTCATTTTCTGCTGGGTAAGACACTGTGCAAGTGGAGAATTTCACAGTTTAACAGAAGGATTATATCACTTTCCTTCTTTGGAAGAAGTCCAGACTTCATCAGGGAGGTGTATCACATCGTTACACTGCAGAAAGCAACATATGGCATGATGTCTCTAAACAGCTAAAAAGGGACTTTCTGCTAAAAAACTTAGTTGTGAAATAAACAGTACATGTTCAAGATGTGCAAAGTTTATCAGTTCAGAGTATAAGAAATCTACAGACTGTGAACAAATAAAACAATATATAAGTATACATTTCTTACAAACATGTATAATAGAAATGCAATATGCAATTTATCATGTGATAGAAGCCATCACATTCTTTCATTGGTAAAGGGTATGAGATTTAAGATGGCTTATTAGTGATCAATAAGATTGACAAAGTTCAGGAGTTAAGTAATCAGATACTAGTTTTTAAGGGGTTTGTTGAAACCATAAACCAAACTCCATTTTAAAAAGATAAAATAAAACCAAACCTAACACACAAACTTTCACTGAGACAACAAATACATCATTAACTGAAATAGTTATTCATACAACATTATCTTCATGAACTGTATTAACTTCTCTGGACAGATATTATTAAAATCTGGTAATCCGTTAGAGACAGCAACATGTACACTCATAAGATTGATGAATTTAATAAAAAGGGCACGTTTCTGTTCTTGTCTTTTGCTCAGATCTCTGCTGCTGGAAATGTTGTCTATTGTTCCACAGTGTACCTAGAGCCACAGTGGGATTTGGTGGCCAAATGGCCGATGCTGTTGTTCTAAATCAGATGCAGAAAGAATATATTCTAGAGTAGCATGAAATAGATAGCAGTAGTTTGCCACATAACCATGGAATTTCTACCTTTCTCTTTAAAGATATTCAGGATGATAAAGTCTGAATTGTGTGGCATTTCCAAATATTAAGGAAAGAAATTCGTGTATATGTCCCTTTTTTTCATGATGGAAAATACTTAGCAATATATTTCATAAGGTTAGGTGATGTTTCCACCTAAGGGCTATGGTGAAATACACTAATTTCCCCCTGGACAGCCTCATGTAAATCAAAGAAGTTAGAACACTCCCTCATATGATATACAAAATAAATTCAAAATAGTTTAAAGACCTAAATATAAGACATGACACCATAAAACTCCTAGAAGACAACATAGGCAAAACATTCTCTGACATAAATCATAGCAATATTTTGTTAGATCATTCTCCTTGTACAAAGGAAATAAAAGCAAAACTAAACAAATGGGACCTAATCAAACTTAAAAGCTTTCATACAGAAAAGCAAACCATAAACAAAATGAAAAGACCACATACGGAATGGGAGAAAATATTTGTAAATGATGTGACCAACAAGGGGTTAATTTCCAAAATATACAAACAGCTCATACAACTCAATATCAAAAAAAAAAACAGCCCAATCAAAAATGAGCAGAAGACCTAAATAGATGTTTCTCCAAAGAAGGCATACAGACGGCCAACAGGCACATGAAAAGATGCTCAATATCACTAATTATTAGAGAAATGCAAATCAAAACTATGATGAGGTATTATCTTACACAGGTCAAAATGGTCATCATCAAAAAGTCTACAAATGATGAATGCTAGAGAGGGTGTGGAGAAAAGGGAACCCTCCTACATTTTTGGTGGGAATGTAAATTGGTGCAGCCACCATGGAGAGAAATATGGAGGTTCCTTAAAAAATTAAGGGGCTTCCCTGGTGGCACAGTGGTTGAGAGTCCGCCTGCCGATGCAGGGGACATGGGTTCATGCCCCGGTCTGGGAAGATCCCACATGCCGCGGAGCGGCTGGGCCCGTGAGCCATGGCCGCTGAGCCTGCGCACCTCCAGAGCCTGTGCTCCGCAACGGGAGAGGCCACAACAGTGAGAGGCCCGTGTACCACAAAAAAAAAAAAAAAAAAAAAAAAAAAGTTAAAAATAGAGTTACCATAATCCAGAAATCTCACTTCTAGGCATACAGAAAAGATGAAAACTCTAATTTGAAAAGATACATGCACCCCAATGTTCATAACAGCACTATTTACAATAGTCAAGGTATGGAAGCAATGCAAGTGCCCATCAACAGATGATTGGATTAGGATGATGAGATATATGTATAGGATGGAATATTACTCAGCCATATAAAACAATGAAATATTGCCACTTGCAGCAACATGGATGGACCTAGAGATTATTATACTGAGTGAAGTAAGTCATACAGAGAAAGACAGATATTATTATATCTCTTATATGTGGAATCTAAAAAAAAATACAAATTGACTTATTTACAAAACAGAAATAGACTCACAGACATAGAAAACAAACTTATGGTTACCAAAGGGTAAAGTGGGAGGGATAAATTAGGAGTTTGGGATTAACACATACATAATACTATTTATAAAATAGATAAACAACAAAGATTTACTTTACAGTACAGGGAACTATATTCAGTATCTTGTAATAATCTATAATGGAAAAGAATCTGAAATGTATGTGTGTGTTTCTATATATATACACACACAACTGAATCACGTTGTATACCTGAAACTAACACAATATTGTAAATCAACAATACTTCAATAAAACAAACAAATAAATCCTCTTACAAATGATAAAAAAAAGAAATATACTAATTTCCCAAGAAACAAAACCAAGTTAGTAATGTCCAATATTGGTACCTTCACTTCATTTCATGTGATCTTCTGTAATATAATGTAATGATTGTTTTGGGTACAAATACTTCCACTTCCTTACCTTTCTTTCATTTGTTACAGTTAAAAATATGAGCATTAATTTTCTGTAGATATGACTGATGACACAATCTCTAAATCTGAATGGAAATACTTAGTAGAATAATCTGAATACACTTGGATTACCTTGGACTTTGCATCTCACAGCCTATCACATCATATACATTTCTAAACTTAATGCCAAACAGATAGCTAAATAATCCACTGAAAATAAGTGATGATGCAAATATAAGCAGTACATTCTTATTTTGTAGGAAATTCCATAATATCTGAATTATTATGATTAATAATTTTAGTAGCATTTTACTTTTAGACCCCCTTCAGAAAAGTCTTCACTTTCCATATAAGAGGAACCTGTGAGGCATCTCTTGTAAATCTGAAAGCCTGTCTCTCAGACTAGTTTCTAGAAGTTCCTCATGTCACTGGTAAGAAAAGAGATATATAAAAAAATTAAAATAGCATCCCATGATATTTCCTCACACTAGGTACAAAATTCCTTCCAAAAATACACACACACACACAAATTCTATGTATGTACCTAGAGTACTTACCCAAGTACACTATGCATCTAATCTTGAGTTGTAACAGCTTTGTTTTTCTCCTGTATAATATGGAAAAACTTCTAGATAACACAGTATAATAGCATAGATATTCAAATTCTACTAGAAATCTACATTTACTCCATGATGGCATTTTAATGAACCAGAAAAAATTTAACCAAAGAAAATGTTTTTGTCCATATTCAGACTAGTGACTTTTCTGTATATTGTTTTAAAATCATACAAGTGTGTGTTATCCTGTGATAATATTTCCAATATAGGGTAGCATAATCACACACACACACAAAGAGTTTATTAGCCTAATAGTGGACTTTAGTTTAATTTATAATTATGCAATTTGTTAAAGCTCAACACTCCTAGCAGCTTTTCTTCACCTTTTTTGTTTTAGTGCTGTTTGATTGTATTTATGAATGTGACCTTATATCCTGTACTAGCAGTAGAAAGTAAGATAAGTTAGACGCTAAAACACACACACCATAGCAGATAGTACTGTTTAAAGATTAATAAGTGATCTCACTATAGCAGTCCACTGCCTACAGCCTAAAAATATCTTTCCTGTGGTACTTTCCAGGCAGTCCCTGAGGGACCAATAAAACAAGAGCACTAGACACATCTGAACTTATCTATCACAGCTCTGATTGTGTTTTGTGCACTATATGTTTCTTCTTAAAAGCATCTAATTCACTGCCTGTTCACAGCATTCACTACTTGAAGTGAAGGACACTAAGAGAAGTAAATACCACTTTTACAAGACATATTATAGAGCGAATTCATTCCATTTTCCCTTTTTATCTGTCAAAACCCCAAACCATGTACTGACCCAGATATTCAGTTTTCACACGTCTTAATTTTTTGCCAGATATAGAAACTGCACATTTCTAACTGTGTTCCTCCTCCTAGCTCTCTGTCAATCTGCACTGTACAGGACACTCAAGGACCTCGTCTCAAGGCTTCCAAGGCATCAGTACCAGAGGGACTTCAGTTTGGTTCCTGAGGGCACATACCCTCTTTGCAGCAGGAATCTCAGAAAGGAAGGAGTCAGTGTAAAGAATTTAGAATTCTGCCTGTAGCCTACATGCTTCCCCCTCCATACTAGAAATTGTATAAATAGAAACACTTCCAAGATGTTTGACCCCCCCAACCTCTGATCTCCAGATACCTTCTTGAATAGCATCAGAGAAGCCTCTTGTGACAGAAAATGGCTGCAGAATCTGTCCTGTTATTACCTAACATTAGCATGAATAATTCATATTATGCAGCTTAGTATTTTACAATTGCTTGACTAGCTAAAATTTATAATAATAGTACTGACTTGAATAGACTTCCATTTGCAAAACTAAGTATCAGATACATAATAATAAACACTACAAACATGAGAAAGTGTTTCTAGGTACTTGTTTCTTTATTCATGCAGAGATGTTGAAAAACACAGTCAGGGCTCATTATCTTCAGCCTGAAGAAAAGGCATGTGAAAAGACCAGATGAGTAGAGACAGCTAAAAATTAGAGATGAATCAGATAATTCAAACTGAACAATTTTCTTTGGAGGCTAAATGTTCTAATTTGTCTCTACAGAGGCATTAACCATGTAGTTTCACATCACTCCTTTCATGTGAGTGCTGACCATCTACAGAAGTACCAAGAAGAAAATGGCAATGTTCTCTTGTAAACCTCAACTACACTGAATTTCTAATTAACATGTTTATTTTCAATTAATTATTTACATTTTCTTCAGCAATACAGCTAGCGAAATAATTCTTTATTTAATATTCTTTAAAATAATTGTGTTTGTTCTATTTTATGCAGAGCAATTTTGAGATTTCCAACACTGTTTTGTTTAGATCAAACAGGATATGCTATCAAATAATTTTCATTTTACTGTTTCCAAGATAAGAGAACATCACAGTCTAACTTAGTCTCCTAATAAATAACTACTGTTATAAAGATTATAATTTACCTTTAGAAATGTCTACTTGCAGCAATTACTAGTGACACACAGTCAAGATGTTAAATGATTGTATTACCTATCAATCAAAATCAGCCACGTTATGAATAAACACACTCTATGAATAGACTGATGCAGAAATGATGAGTTTTGCCCTAACAAATATTTTTAAATCTATTTTTGTCACTTTGGAGCTATTGAAAAGAAAAAGTCATCCAATTTTCAGTTTAAGTTTTTGGCCCCATTGTAGGGATAAAAATAAAAAGAGAAAAAAATAATTTTTAATTTGATAGAACTGGAATGAACTTTTGGAATTGGCATTTTCATCCCTCTGAAAACATTGAGACTTCTGAAGTACCATCTACACACAGTATTGCACTAATGAAGATATATAAGCTGTTGTGAGCAGCAGGAATCCTATTATTACTACTCCTATGAGAAAGAATGACATCTTAGTAGCTGATAACTCCCTACTGAGTCCTTCAAAGATGACCAAGCCTATTTCTTGACATGGCTTATCCTGGAGAATTGCAGCATCCTTGTAACCCATGTTGTGAGACATATCAGACACCCTGCCAAGATTTATTAAATGAATGGTCCACTGTCTATTTTTTCTAATTCACATGGAAATGAGAGACACATTCCAATTTTTTTCCCTGAGTGTATCAGAGGTTATGAAAGTTCTAGATACAAATGCCATAGGAATAATGATAATACCCTTGCTGAAGGCATGTTATTGAGGACATTGTTCATTAAAACACTGAGAGTTACATGTGTGGAATCTAAAAAAATGATACAAATGAACTTATTTACAAGAAAAAAGTAGACTCACAGACATAGAAAACAAATTTATGGTTACCGAAGGGGATAACCAGGGTGGAGGAAGGGAGATAAATTAGGAGTTTGTGATTAATATATACACATTACTATGTATAAAATAGATAACCAACAAGAACTTACATAGCACAGGGAACTATAGTCAATATCTTGCAATAATCTACAGTGGAAAAGAATCTGAAAATTTTTATCTCTCTATATATATAACTGAATCACCTTGCTGTACACTTGAAACTAACACAACATTGTAAATTAACTATACTTCAATTTTAAAACTGGTTTAAAAAACAAAAAACGTTGAGAGTTACGAATGAATTACCACATAACATATCCTTTCAGAATTTATGTCAGTGAAAAACCTTTGATTACACTGAGAACTTAATGTAAGGGACCATATCATCTGCTTTCACTTTGATTACTAGAAAGTACGGAACCCAAATAGAAGATAAACCATAGAAACAAACATGGCATATAGATTTTCTATATTATGTCCTTCCCATTGTTGTACTGCTTTTATAATCATGTGTTTTTCCTGTTGTGATTCTCTCTGTTTATTTTTATCATTATGTAATCAAACACATTATTTTCACAAGCTGATTTTTAGAACTTAATTTGGAGAACAGAAAATATAAGGAGATAGACTAAAATATCTGAAAGATTGTCAAGTAAAAGAAAAAGCTAAATATACTGTGCTGTACAACAGGGGCCAAGAGGTTGAATTTTAAAAGGAGCATCTGTTAGATAAACATGAGAGAGAATTTTCGAATCATTCTCCTAGCCCCAAATGTAAGGGGTTTCCCTTAAAAGCTGCGGAAACCTCTATACCACACATGTTTAAGCAGTGGCTAAATAACCATCCATCTGGCATGTTGACAAAAGTTCCTAGATTGGAAGAAAGGTTAAACCAGAAGCTCTCAAAACTCTCTTCCACTCCATGATTCCATAATTAAATATGCTATACTTAATGAGCCATTTGTTATCTCCACGGGGTGAATAACTTACGGCATGTGTCTCCATGCTATCTCCCTGCCAGGTCTAGAAACTAAATTAATCTATCACCACCTGAAATTAGGAATGGGGGAAAGATATGTCACAACAACTTAAAAGAGTCTGGAGCCTTTGAATACTCACTGAAGAACTTCAGTTTTACTAATGGCAAAATTTCAGTCTATATCAACTCATTATCCTAAATATGAAGAATAAAAGCAAGAGATATATTGATATTTTACAAATCAAAATCTGAAAGAAGAAAGTTAATATACATTTTAATATTCTGAATATTAAAAAGTAGATTATATAATTGGTCATATGACAGATACATTTTAAAAGTACTCCTACAATGTAAAACATTTTAAAGATTTCTATGAAAGGGTACAAATATTTGTTTTGGGGGGGTTGAAATTCCACTGTAAGCCAGTAAATTAAATTGAAATGGCATATTTAATGCCTTCTCATATCTATAATTATATTTGTACAATACAGGAAAAGTAAACAAATCCTGAAGTCACTAAATTATTCACTGAGGTGAATCATCTGAAGTGAATGAACTGTCACATTGCATATAAATACTTTAAGTGGACAAACAACTTTATAAGTAGATAAAATTTTTTTGCTTCCTCTCGTATTTGATAGACCCAGAAGGGTATTATTGCTTTGACATTTTTGTTAGGAATAAGTTGAAAGAGTAAAATTTTTTGCAGGTACATAACAACAAATTAACATAATCAGAGTATGTTTGTATATATTCCATTGCCTCATATTCAAGCCATTAAAAATTCTAAAATTATACGGGTACGAAAGTTTTAAAGTCTAACATGAACTTGACTCTAATCAAACTTGAAGTACAAATAAATCAAGAATGATTGTGAAAAAGTTTCTGAAAAGACATCTGTGCTAAAGATCAAATTGAAACATGCAAATTGAAATATGTGACTGTGCCATTATAGGACAGAATGGCAGACACTTTTTTTTTTTTAATTTGACAAATAATGGTATCTGTTTCCTGGGGAAGCAGTTATGCCCAAACCCTAGAGGGATCTAAAGGACCCTGATCACTATCAGGGTCTTTAACTGGTATGAACTCCAGGATCCCTGATCTTTTAAGATCAAGAGAGTCCTGCCTTGATCACTTAACCAAGAAAAAAAGTATATGTAATGGAAATACAAAAATACAAAGAGCATAGCCCTGGTCCTGCCTTTAAAAATGCTCATGTTACCTAAACTCATGGGAAACAATGTCCTGTCAATACAAATTATAGGCCCCTCTTCAATTTGTTGTTTAAGCATAAAAGAGACTAGGTCTGAGTATAAATTGGGGGTCTCAGACCATGGCTAAAGTGCCCTACAGTTCAGAGAAGTAGATTGGGACCAGATAATAATGACATTTCTAAACAGCAAGACAGTAGAGGTTTATAAGTAGATAACATAAAACTCAATTTTCGTTAGAGATTTTCCTTCTAATTACAAAATATTTCTGAGGAAAAGGTAAATAAAAAGTAGCAGAAACTCATACCTATCAACCAGATTTAGTAAATGTTACCATCTTGCCATGTTTGCTTCAGATTTCCATTCTTTTTAAGAGTAAAATTTAAAAGATAAATACAAAAGCCACCACCCATCTCATTTTTACTACAACAGATAGTATGCTTATTTTAATTGTAACTTTATTATATTATACAATGCATATAATTCTATAACTTGCTTTTTCATTAAGCATTATTTAAGTTTTCTATGAAATTTAAACATCTTATTTAACTTATTCATAGTATTCAATTATATGACTGAACCACAACTTATTTCCCCATTGCCCTTTTACCTACATGTTGTTTGTATCTTTTACTATAATAAAAGTGCTATAAGAAATATTCTCCATAAGTCTCCTTGTGAACATGAACCAGAATTCATATGTGATTGTGTGTGTTTGGGTCTGTCAAGAGAGAATGGGAGAGAGAAATGGAGAGACATAGAGACAAAGAGAGTGAGACAGAGACAGAGAGAGACTGTATATGGAAAAAAGATTCTTGAAGTGAAATCACTGAGATGTATGTTTTTGCAAATATAGTTGCCAAATTGCCATCCAAAATAGTTATTCTAATTTAAACTCCTACCAACTCCATAAGAGAGTGTCCTATTTCCCATCTTAGCAACACTTAGTATTATAAAATTTAAAAATTTACCAACTTAATAGGTATAAAATGGTATTTCATTGTTATTTTAATTTATAAGTGATTAGTAGTGATATTAGCTAGCCTTTCATAATATAGCATGAGCCTTCCATGTTTATTTTTCTTCTGTGGCTTGCAGGCTTGGTCATCGAGTCATGAGGGTTCTTAACAGTTTTCCTTTGTGATTTAATCTTTACAAATATTTTTCCAAGTCTGTGGTTTGTCTTTTAACTTTGCTCTTTAAGTCTCTAGTAAAAGAATTTTAATGTTAATGAACTCAATTACTCAATGAAATCTTTCCTATTTTATTTTGTGTTTTCATGTCTTACTTACAAAATTCTCTCCCTTACCTTGAAGGAAACAGATATATTAAGATTAATCTTTGATAATTTCCACTAAAAATGTTAAAGTTTAGCTTTTCAAACTTAAGACTTTAAATATTTAGTATAAAGTAGAAATCTAATTTTATCCTTTTCCATACAGTCCCCATCCCTTCTCCATTTTCTGAATAGTCTTAATTTCCCAGTTATGGGTACTTTTGTTATACCAAGTTCTATATATTATGTTTGTTATTCTGTTCCATTATCTTACTCAACTATCCTGCACTATAAAATTCTTGTTTATTAAGGCTAGTATGCACATCCTTGCTTCTCCTTCAAAGCAGTCTTGATGCTTTGTGACATTCAGTTAGAAATATTTTTTTAATTGACCTCATGATTTCTCTTTCAACAAATTATTCAGATTTCTTAAATGTCCTATGCTATTTTTATTCTTGTTTTCTTTTTGTTAATATTGTTATTGATTTTTTAATTATATTATACTGTGGTCTAAGAATATGTTCTCTATGCTATAAATTCTTTACTATTTTTGAGACTTTTTTGTGGCTGGTACTTGGTCAGTTTTGTAATTATGTCATAAGTGCCTGAAAATAATTTTACTCTATTTAATGGATATCTAATGTCCAATAGAAGTTTGCTGACTATTTTATTAATGACATCCCTATTCTACTAATTTATTTGATTTTTAAACTTCAGAGATAAGTTATTTAAATCTCCCAATATGACCTTGAATTTATAAATCTATCTTTTCTCATTTAATACACATATATATATATACACACACACACTACTTATATTTGTCACACACGCTCACAAACATACACATACATATAGTTACATTTTCATGCCTTTGGATTTAGGATTTTCATCTAGTCCTGGCCTTGTTTATCATTAAATAATGGCTTTCTTTATCCTTAACAACTGCATTTCTCTTTAATATGTATTTTGTATGAAACTAATACAAACATTATAGGTTTTTCTCTTTTGACTAGTATTTGTTTGGAATGTGTTTATTAGATCTTTATTTTAAAATTTCTACATCATTACGCTTTTTTTTAATTCCTGTTTTTTAAACATCTTATCGGAGTTTAATTACTTTACAATGGTGTGTTAGTTTCTGCTTTATAACAAAGTGAATCAGCTATACATAAACAATATATCCCCATATTTCCTCCCTCTTGCGTCTCCCTCCCGCCCTCCATATTCCACCCCTCTACGTGGTCACAAAGCACTGAGCTGATCTCCCTGTGCTATGTGTCTGCTTCCCACTAGCTATCTGTTTTACATTTGGTAGTGTACATATGTCCATGCCACTCTCTCACTTTGTCCCAGCTTACCCTTCCCCCTCCCCGTGTCCTCAAGTCCATTCTCTATGTCTACATCTTTATTCCTGTCCTGCTCTTAGGTTCTTCAGACCATTTTTTGTTTTTAGATTCCGTATATATGTGATAGCATACAGTATTTGTTTTTTCTCTTTCTGACTTACTTCGCGCTGTATGACAGTCTCTAGGTACATCCACCTCACTACAGATAACTCAATTTCATTTCTTTTTATGGCTGAGTAATATTCCATTGTATATTTGTGCCACATCTTCTTTATCCATTCATCTGTTGATGGACACTTAGGCTGCTTCCATGTCCTGGCTATCGTAAATAGAGCTACAATGAACATTTTGGTACATGACTCTTTTTGAATTATGGTTTTCTCAGGGTATATGCCCAGTAGTGGGATTGCTGGGTCATATGGTAGTTGTATTTTTAGATTTTTAAGGAAACTCCATACTGTTCTCCATAGTGGGTGTATCAATTTACATTCCCACCAGCAGTGCAAGAGGGTTCCCTTTTAAAAATCTACAAGCAGTAAACGCTGGAGAGGGTGTGGAGAAAAGGGAACCATCATTATGCTTTAAGTGATCCTCTTTGTAGTCCACATAATTTGACATTTTTGACACATAGTGGTATCTCTGTCTTAACATTTTTTTCCTTTCATCTTTCAATTGATTTTTAACAAAATGCCAAGACAATTCAATAGGAAGGAAAAAAAATAGTCTTTTTCACAAATGGTCCTGGGACAATTGGATAACCATATGCAAAAGTTAGACCCTTATCTCACATTATATACAAAAATCAACTCAAAATGGAATAATGACCTAAATGTAAGGACACATTATAAAAATCTTCAAAGAAAACAGACGTGTAAATATTTGTAATCTTGAATTAAGCAATGGCTTCTTTGATATGACACCAAAAGCACATGCAACAAAGATAAATTGACTTTGTCAAATTTTTTAAAAAGAAACTGTGCTTCAAAGGAAATCATCACATAAGTGAAAAGCCAGCCCTCAAAATAGAAAAAAAACATTTACAAATCATATATCTGGTAAGGGACTTGTATCTAGAATATGTAAAGAACTCTTACAGATCAATAATACAAAGACAAAAAAAACAATTAAAAAATGGGCAAAGGATCTGACATTTCTTCAATGAAAATACAAATTGCCAATAAGCACATAAAAAGATGCTCAAGATAAATAGCTATCAGAGAAATGGAAATCAAAACCACAATGAGATACCACTTCACACCCAATAGGATGAATATTAAAAAGACAGATAACAACAAGAGTTGGTGAGTATGGAGTGAAACTGGAAAACTTGTGCATTGATAGCCGAAATTTAAATGGTGCAGACACTTTGATAAACAGTCGGACATTTCCATAGAGACTGAATATAGAGTTACCATATAACCCAATATTTCACTTCTCAATATATACCCAAGAGAAATAAAAATATATATCCATACAAAAACTTGTACATGAGCATTCACATCGGAAACAATCCAAATGTCCACTATTTAAAGGATAAATACAAAGTAGTATACCTCTAAACTGGAATATTAGTTGGCAAAAAAAGGAATAAAATACTGATACATGCTACAACAGGATGAATCTTGAAAACATTATGCTAACTAAAAGAAGGCAGGCACAAAAGATCGCATATTTCATTACTTAATTTATATGAAATGTTCAGAATAGGCATATTATACAGACAGAAAGTAGAGTAGTGTAGGTGAGAAATGGGAGTAACTGAAAGCTAAAGATTATAGGATTTCTTTGTTGTGTAGTAAAAATATTCTAAAATCGATTGTGGTGATAGTTACATAATTCTGTGATTTGTGTATTTTAAATAGGTGAATTATATGGTATGCAAATTATATTTCAATAAAGCTGTCACCAAAAAAAAGAAAAAAGTAGAGAGTGGAAGCATAGATAAGTGGAAAAGGATACAGTGAATAAAACTAATAGTAGTTACAAAGATTAAAAAACAAAAATTAAGATATAGTATTTTATTCAAGAAACTGATTTTAAAAAATTGATTTCCAGGGAGGGAAAAAAGCATTTTTCAGTATCTCTTTCATATATTTTTGAATAGGTAACAATCAGAAAAAAATAGGTCACTGATTTTGATCAACTGTATATTCAGCTTAAAAACTATAGATGATATATAGGGAGTTTGGGATTGACATGTACACATTTAATATGGATAACCAACAAGGATCTACTGCATAGTACAGGGAACACTGCTCAGTATTATGTGACAACCTAAATGGGAAATGAATTTGAAAAAGAATAGATACATGTATATGTATAACTGAATTACTTTGCTTTACACCTGAAACTAACACAACATGTTAATCAAATATGCTCCAATATAAAATAAAAAGTTAAAAAAAAAAGGACACCAAAACCACACCCCTCTCTGAGGAAATATTTGCATAAAGTTATATTTATCAGAGGCTTTGAGAACTCTTTAAATGCTTTCTTTTTATAATAATTGATCATTTTGTTCACCCAACAAAAATCATAAAGAAGAGTTTGACATTCTTTATTGTTGCAGACATCTCATTGTAGTTTTGTCTAAGATCTGGCTGCAACATATCACACTACTGGTCATTCAGTTTGGTTTGGTTTACATGACTGTCTCCACAGAGTCATCTTATTCCATCCCATATAAACCCCTTCCAGCAGAGTACAAGGTTACAGTGCAAACATACACATGAAAGACAAACAGTAATTGTGGCAGGTGGATTTTAAAGGATAATGAGAGTTAAAATTAAGTTTAATTTTAGCTATTATTTTGTGTGACTAGACCCTACTGAAAATCACTGGAAATCAAGTTAAGTTTGGGATTGGTTCAATAGATATTTATTGAGCACACACCATGTGCCAGTCAGTGTTCCAAGTACAACAGTGGACAACACTGAGAAATTCTGTCTATCTTGTTCAGTCTATATTTTAATGAGGTATGACAGACAAAAACAGAAAGAATGAGTGAATGAATGGTATCTCAGGAAGTCAAACGTGCTACAGTGAGACTTCACCAGAGTAAGGAGATAAGAGTAATAGTAAATCCCATGTTGTTTTACATAAAGGAGTAAGGAAAGTTCTTTCTAATAATGAGATAGTTGAGTAAAGACCTGAAGGAAGTTAGCAGCTGAGCCATATGGATTTTCCCCTTATTTTCAGAGAAAGAAGAGACGGAGAGCATGACAAGTATAAGGAACAAGAATGTAGGTCAAGAAAAGTGGAAGATGGAAAATTAGTATTGTAGTAATTTAGATTACAGATGATGATGTCCTGGACAGGGTACAAGGATTGGAAACAGGATAACATGGTTAGGATTTTCATCTGTTTCAAGGATAAAAACAACACTTTACACTGGCTTATGAGAGAAAAAGAATAGTTATGGCTTGCTCTAGGGTTTTGGCCTGAGCAATTGGAAGAATGCAGCTTCTATTTTTGGATTGAGAATGACAGAGGGTTTCATAGTAAATATCAAGAATTGTTTTAGAGATTGGTTCAAGATGGTGGAGTAAAAGGATGTGCTCTCACTCCCCCTGTGAGAGCACCAGAATCACAATGAACTGCTGAACAATCATCAACAGGAAGACACTGGAACTCACCAAAAAAGATACCCCACAACCAAAGACAAAGGAGAAGCCACAATGAGATGGTAGGAGAGGTGCAATCACAATAAAATCAAATCCCATAACTGCTGGGTGGGTGACTGACAAACTGGAGAACACTTATACTACAGAAGTCCACCCACTGGAGTGAAGGTTCTGAGCCCCACGTCAGGCTTCCCAACCTGGGGGTCCAGCAATGGGAGGAGGAATTCCTAGAGAAACAGACTTTGAAAGCTAGTGGGATTTGATTACAGGACTTCAACAGGACTGAGAGAAAATGAGACTCCACTCTTGGAGTGCACACACAAAGTAGTGTGTGCATCGGGACCTAGGGGAAGGATCAGTGACCCCATAGGAGACTGAACCAGACCTAACTGCTAGGGTTGGAGGGTCTCCTGCAGAGGTAGGGGGTGGCTGTGTCTCACTGTGAGGACAAGGAGACTAGCAGCAGAAGTTCTGAGAAGTACTCCTTGGCATGAGACCTCCCAGAGTCTGCCATTAGCCCCAACAAAGAGCCCACGTAGGCTCCAATGTTGGGTCGCTTCAGGCCAAACAACCAACAGGGAAGGGACCCAGCCCTACCCATCAGCAGACAAGCACATTAAAGTTTTACTGAGCTCTGCCCACCAGGGCAACAGCCAGCTCTACCCACCACCAGTCCCTCACATCAGGAAACCTGCACAGCCTCTTAGATAGCCTCATCCACCAGAAGGCAGATAGCAGAAGCAAGACGAGCTACAATCCTGCAGCCTGTGGAACAAAAACCACATTCACAGAAAGATAGACAAGATGAAAAGGCAGAGGGCTATGTATCAAATGAAGGAACAATATAAAACCCCAGAAAAACAACTAAACGTAATGGAGATAGGCAACGTTCCAGAAAAAGAATTCAGAATAATGATAGTGAAGATGATCCAGGACCTCAGAAAAAGGATGGAGGCAAAGATTGAGAAGATGCAAGAACTGTTTAACAAAGACCTAGAAGAATTAGAGAACAAACAAACAGAGATGAACAATACAATAATTGAAAGGAAAAATGCACTAGAAAGAATCAATAGCAGAATAACTGAGGCAGAAGAACAGATAAGTGACCTGGAAGACAGAATGGTGGAATTCACTGCTGTGAAACAGAAAAAAGAAAAAAGAATGAAAAGAAATGAAGACAGCCTAAGAGACCTCTGGGAAAACATTAAATGCAACAATATTTGCATTATAGGGGTCCCAGAAGGAGAAGAGAGAGAGAAATGACCCGAGAAAATAGTTGAAGAGATTATAGTCGAAAATTTCCTTAACACGGGAAAGAAAATAGCCACCCAGTCCAGGAAGCACAGAGAAACCCATACAGGATAAACCCAAGGAGAACCATGTTTAGACACATAGTAATCAAATTGGCAAAAATTAAAAACAAAGAAAAATTATTGAAAGCAGCAAGGGAAAAATGACAAATAACATACAAGGGAACTCCCATAAGGTTAACAGCTGATTTCTCAGCAGAAACTCTACAAGCCAGAAGGGAATGGCATGACATATTTAAAGTGATGAAAGGGAAGGAACTACAATCAAGATTACTCTACCCGGCAAGGATCTCTTGCAGATTCGATGGAGAAATCAAAAGCTTTACAGACAAGTAAAAGCTAAGAGAATTCAGCACCACCAAACCAGCTCTACAACAAATGCTAAAGGAACTTCTCTAAGTGGGAAACACAAGAGAAGAAAAGGACCTACAAAACCAAACCCAAAACAATTAAGAAAATGGTCATAGGAACATACATATTGATAATTACCATAAACATGAATGGATTAAATGCTCCAACCAAAAGACACAGGCCTGCTGAATGGATACAAAAACAAGACCCATATATATGCTGTCTACAAGAGACCCATTTCAGACCTAGGGACACATACAGACTGAAAGTGAGAGGATGGAAAAAAATATTCCACGCAAATGGAAATCAAACGAAAGCTGGAGTAGCAATACTCATATCAGATAAAATAGACTTTAAAATAAAGAATGTTACAAGAGAAAAGGAAAGACACTACATAATGATTAAGGGATCAATCCAAGAAGAAGATATAACTATTATAAATATATATGCACCCAATATAGGAGCACCTCAACACATAAGGCAACTGCTAACAGCTATAAAAGAGGAAATCGACAGTAAAACTATAATAGTGGGGGACTTTAACACCTCACTTACACCAATGGACAGATCATACAAACACAAAATTAATAAGGAAACAAAAGCTTTAAATGACACAATAGACCAGGTAGATTTAATTGATATTTATAGGACATTCCATCCAAAAACAGCAGATTACACTTTCTTCTCAAGTGCGCACGGAACATTCTCCATGATAGATCACATCTTGGGTCACAAATCAAGCCTCAGTAAATTTAAGAAAATTGAAATCATATCAAACATCTTTTCTGACCACAATGCAATGAGATTAGAAATCAATTACAGGGAAAAAATGTAAAAAACACAAACACATGGAGGCTAAACAATATGTTACTAAATAAGTAAGAAATCAAAGAGGAAATCAAAAAATACCTACAATATGTTACTAAATAAGTAAGAAATCAAAGAGGAAATCAAAGAGGACAAATGACAGTGAAGACATGATGATCTAAAACCTATGAGATGCAGCAAAAGCAGTTCAAAGAGGGAAGTTTATAGCAATACAATCCTACCTCAAGAAACAACAAACATCTCAAATAAACAATCTAACCTTACACCTAAAAGAAGTGGAGAAAGAAGAACAAACAAAACCCAAAGTTAGCAGAAGGAAAGAAATCATAAAGATCAGAGCAGAAATAAATGAAATAGAAACAAAGAAAACAACAAAGATTAATAAAACTAAAAGCTGGTTCTCTGAGAAGATAAACAAAATTGATAAACCATTAGCCACACTCATCAAGAAAAAGAGGGAGAGGACTCAAATCATTAAAATTAGAAATGAAAAAGGAGAAGTTACAACAAACATCGCAGAAATACAAAGCATCCTAAGAGACTACTATAAGCAACTCTATGCCAATAAAATGGACAACCTGGAAGAAATGGACAAATTCTTAGAAAGGTATAACCTTCCAAGACTGACCCAGGAGGAAATAGAAAATATGAACAGACAAATAACAAATAATGAAATTGAAACTGTGATTAAAATATCTTCCAACAAACAAAAGTCCAGACCAGATGGCTTCACAGGTGAATTCTATCAAACATTTAGAGAAGAGCTAACACCCATCTTTCTCAAACTCTTCTAAAAAATTGCAGGGGAAGGAACACTCCCAAACTCATTCTATGGGGCCACCTTCACCCTGATACCCAAACCAGACAAAGATACTACAAAAAAAGAAAATTGCAGACTAATATCACTCATGAATATAGATGTCAAAATCCTCAATGAAATACTAGCAAACAGAATCCAACAACACATTAAAAGGATCAAACAGGGCTTCCCTGGTGGCACAGTGGTTGAGAGTCCGCCTGCCAATGCAGGGGACACAGGTTCGTGCCCCGGTCCAGGAAGATCCCACATGCCGTGAAGCGGCTGGGCCCGTGAGCCATGGCCGCTGAGCCTGCACCTCCGGAACCTGTGCTCCACAACAGGAGAGGCCACAACAGTGACAGGCCCGCATAACACACACACAAAAAAAAAAAAAAAAAGGATCACACATCATGAACAAGTGGGATTTATCCTAGGGATGCAAGGCTTCTTCAATATACGCAAATCAATCAATGTGATACACCATATTAACAAACTGAAGAAGAAAAACCATATGATCATCCCAATAGATGAAGAAAAAGCTTCTGAAAAAATTCAACACCCACTTATGATAAAAACTCTCCAGAAAGTGGGCAAAGAGGGAACCTACCTCAACATAATAAAGGCCATATATGACAAACCCACAGCAAACATCATTCTCAAGAACTGGAAGCATTTCCTTTAAGATCAGGACCAAGACAAGGATGTCCACTCGCACCACTATTATTCAACATAGTTTTGGAAGTCCTAGCCATGGCAATCAGAGAAGAAAAACAAATAAAAGGAATACAAATTGGAAAAGAAGAAGTAAAACTATCACTGTTTGCAGATGACTGTTTGCACATGATACTATACATCGAGAATCCTAAAGATGCCACCAGAAAACTACTAGACCTAATCAATGAATTTGGTAAAGTTGCAGGATACAAAATTAATGCATAGAAATCTCTTGCATTCCTATACACTAATGATGAAAAATCTGAAAGAGAAATTAAGGAAACACTCCCATTTACCACTGCAACAAAAAGAATAAAATACCTAGGAATAAACCTACCTAGGGAGACAAAAGACCTGTATGCAGAAAACTATAGGACACTGATGAAAGAAATTAAACATGATACAAACAGATGGAGAGATATACCATGTTTTTGGATTGGAAGAATCAATACTGTGAAAATGACTATACTACCCAAAGCAATGTACAGATTCAGTGCAATCCCTATCAAATTACCAGTGCCATGTTTTACAGAACTAGAACAAAAATATCTTAAAATTTGTATGGAGACATAAAAGATCCCGAATAGCTAAAGCAGTCTTGAGGGAAAATAACAGAGCTGGAGGAATCAGCCTCCCAGACTTCAGACTACACTACAAAACTACAGTAATCAAGACAATATGGTACTGGCAAAAAAAGAGAAATAGAGATCAATGGAATAGGATATAAAGCCCGAGATAAATCCACACACCTATGGTCAACTAATCTGTGACAAAGGAGGCAAGGATATACAATGGAGAAAAGACAGTCTCTTCAATAAGTGGTGCTGGGAGAACTGGACAGCTACATGTAAAATAATAAATTAAGACACTCCCTAACACCATACACAAAAATAAACTCAAAATGGATTAGAGACCTAAATGTAAGACTGAACACTATAAAACTCTTAGAGGAAAACATAGGAAGAACACTCTTTGACATAAATCACAGCAAGATTTTTTTGATCCACCTCCTAGAGTAATGGAAATAAAAACAAAAATAAACAAATGGGACCTAATGAAACTCAAAACCTTTTGCAAAGCAAAGCAAACTACAACCAACAGGAAAAGACAACCCTCAGAATGGGAGAAAATATTTGCAAACGAATCAACAGACAAAGGATTAATCTACAAAATATATAAACAACTCATGCAGCTCAATATTAAAAAAAACAAACAACCCAATCCAAAAATGGGCAGAAGACCTAAATAGACATTTCTCCAAAGAAGACATACAGATGGCCAAGAAGCACATGAAATGCTCCTCAACATCACTAATTATTAGAGAAATGCAAATCAAAACTACAATGAGGTATCACCTCACACCAGTTAGAATAGGCACCATCAGAAAATCTACAAACAACAAATACTGGAGAGGGTGTCGAGAAAATGGAACCCTCTTGCACTGTTGGTGGGAATGTAAATTGATACAGCCACTATGGAGAACAGTATGGAGTTTCCTTAAAAAACTAAAAATAGAATTACCATATGACCCAGCAATCCCACTACTGGGCATATACCCAGAGAAAACCATAATTCAAAAAGACATATGCACCCCAATGTTCATTGCAGCACTATTTACAATAGCCAGGTCATGGAAGCAACCTAAATGCCCATCAACAGACGAATGGATAAAGAAGATGTGGTACATATATACAATGGAATATTACTCAGCCATAAAACGCAACAAAATTGGGTCATTTGTAGAGACATGGATAGATCCAGAGACTGTCATGCAGAGTGAAGTAAGTCAGAAAGAGGAAAACAAATATCGTATATTAACGCATATATGTGGAACCTAGAAAAGTGGTACAGATGAATCAGTTTGCAGGGCAGAAATTGAGACACAGATGCAGAGAACAAACGTATGGACACCAAGGCGGGGGAAGTGGGGGGCGGGGTGTTGGTGTTATGAACTGGGAGATTGGGATTGACATATATACACTAATATGTATAAAATGGATAACTAATAAGAGCCTGTTGTATAAAATAATAAATAAAATAAAATTCAAAAAAAAGAATTGTTTTAATTACGTTAAGTTTGAGATGCCTATAAGACTGCAAGGGGAATTTATGTGTTTGAAGTTCAGAGAAGTTATTACTGAGGACATAAATTTGGGAGCTATCAGAATACAGATGAGATGTACATGCGTATCACTGAATGAAATCAATTAGAAAATTCCTGTTGATAAGGAAAAGATGCTCAAGGATTTAGCATTGTGACACTCTAATATTTAGAGGTCAGGTCACAAGAAGAAACCTAAAAGGATATTTTAGTATCTCTTTTAAGAGACCACTCAGTGACAGAGGAGGAAAAACAAGAGATTTTCTGGAGGTCCAGTGAAGAAAGTGTTTTAGGAAGAGTTATAATAGTCATTTGTGTCAAATGCTACTGAGAGGTCCAGTTAGATGTAGTTTAAGAATTTATCATTAGATTTAACAACATGGAAGCTATTGATGATCTTGGAACAGAAGTTTTTGTGCATGGATAGACATAAAAACCTAAATGGACTGAGGAAAGTGAAAGTGGTGATAGTAAGTATAGACAGTTTGAGGAATTTTGCCATAAAGGTGAGCAAAGAAATGGGGAGGTGGCTGAAGCAGTATGTTAAATGTAGTTAAGGGATATTATAACATACCTGTACAACATTGGGAATTTTCCAGAAGGAGGATTATTGATGATGGAGAAGAAAGAGAGAACAACAGTGGGGTCAAATGGAAATAAAGGAGCAGGGCTTGAGTTGTCATGTGAACTACGTAGTGTATATCTAAATGTTGGTTATGCTTTTATTCTTATTTTAATTATTTCTTTTTTTAATTTTATTTTATTTAATCTATTTTTGGCTGTGTTGGGTCTTCATTGCTGCACACGGGCTTTCTCTAGTTGCAGCGAGTGGGGGCTACTCTTCTTTGTGGTGCACGGGCTTCTCATTGTGGTGGCTTCCCTTGTTGCAGAGCACAGGCTCTAGGTGTGTGGGCTTCAGTAGTTGCGGCAGGTGGGCTCAGTAGTTGTGGTTCACAGGCTCTAGAGCGCAGGCTCAGTAGTTGCGGCGCACAGGCTTAGCTGCTCCACGGCATGTGGGATCTTCCCAGACCAGGGATTGAACCTGTGTCCCCTGCATTGGCAGGCAGATTCTTAACCACTGTGCCACCAGGGAAGTCCCAGTTATGCTTTTATTCTTAAAGAAAAAAAAAAGTTTTTGGTTTAAACTCTTCTGACTCCTAAAAGAAAAAAGTAATAGGAACCTTAGGAGGAAACTTAAAACAGAATGGTTTAAGCTCTCAAAATACCTTACCTTTACTCCATTTATGAAACTATTTTCAGCATAAACAGACTCTTTCAACATACTGTATGATCTTGTCCTCTGGTTTGTCTAATCTAAACATGTTTCTGTTAAAGGCTATCATAACCCCCAACAGAGAATCAAATGACATTTATTCAAGCCTCAGTGCCAGATTAACGTGCCAGAAATTATGCTGATACCTACAAAATGTAACTTTATTTTCTTTCCCTGAGCTTTGCAGCAAGATAATTTAGCTTCAGGCAGTCAAAGCATAAACCTCTTTAAGGTTGATTTTTCCAAAAGCAGCTGTTTGTAGTCTAAAGCTGCATTTGTGTGCAAGTCATTAGTAGGGTGTTTACAAGTTTGCTTTTTTTTCCATATGGTTTCTGTAAAACTATATCTTGGTTGATATTTTATTTCTAAACATACTTCTATGCCAGTTCATCCTCTGGGAGTATATGAAGCATAAATTCAATCTACCAGTCAGATCTTCCTGATGTTTAATATTAAATGCTTCAAAGTATATCACAACCCCCTTTACTCTATTCCACACATACTTAATGATGCAATATCTAGGGCAGCTTCTTTTTTGACCCAGCTGGAAATTAGTTGGTGAATTTAAACAATGATTGATGAATTTTGGCACCTGAAAGAGTTAGGATTAACTCTAGGGACTAATTATTTTCCTGTACCACATCATTCAAGCCACTGCTGTGGGCAAGCATCATTAATCCCAACAGTCAATTATTCATCCTTTCTATCCGTATCCTCAAAATGTTCCATTTAAAACATCCGAAGTCAAGTTCTTATTAATTTGGGAATTTTGGACAAAAAAAAAAATAGAGATCTCAATATAAATAGAATTATTTTTAAAGTTTGGATACTTATTTCACATGGAATTTACTTTCATATATGGTATGAGGATGGGATCATTCACATTCTGGAGACCTAAAACCAAATAAGTGCTCCCCATGCACCTGTTATACAATGGAGGAAGAGACAGTATAACTACAATAAAGAATCAACTTGGAAAATGGAAGAATGGGAAATATGCCCTATAGTCATTTGCTGTAACATCCTGAAATCCTTTAAGGTAGACATTCATGGACTCCCTCCTGTAGGCTGGAAAATATTTCTTAATTAGTTCACAATTCTGCTCCTTAGGAAGAGGGTTCCATACATTGTTCTACTGAGATTGGTCATTGGTCTGTGATTCTGCCCTCTGGGTGATTACTCCATTCCATTATTCTAATTAGTTACATATATTGGGCATTAGGGGGAAAAAAGGCACATTTGTAGGTTGAACAGCCTTCTCATCCTATTTACTACCTGGAAAATGCTGGGGATCCAATATTCATTTTAAGTCTTGGAGAGAGAATTTTAGAATACCTTACTCTCCCTCGTGGTTTCTTCGGCAGTACAATCCTCGTGAAACCTTCATGGGCTTCTTATTTAGTTGAATCAAAACTATCTCATGTACCAATTACTGCACACACAATCTTTTTGAGACTTCTCAGATATTTTTAATATCTCTTTACTTTCTCATACCCTTGACTCTTTTTCTCAATTTTATTGCATTCCTCTGCAACCCATCAGAGTTTAGTGGAAGCACCACACATTTAGTCTCTTTTCCTTGAGTACTTTTTTTCTAATTAAAAAGTTTTATTGAAACTACCCTCCTAGTTGAGCCTTTACACTAAGACATTTTAGTTGAGAGAAAGATTTTAACAAAATGGATGTATCAGCCATTCTCTTGATCAAAGTATTGCCTTGTGGCTGAGATTTAATTCGTCTTTATTGGTCAAAGAATTTCTCCATTTCATCTTTTATTATTTGAGGTTAAGAAGCAGTTAGTTACCTTTCCACCCCTATAAATCCCAATATTTCTGCTCTCTCTCTATCCTCTCTGACCAACCTTTGAGATAATAACAGCAAATTCTGGGCTCATTTCTTCTTTGTAATTCTTTATCAAATGCAGTCAACAACTAATATGCACTAATATATTCACACTACTACTTTATTCAAACTTATTTTCTTAGTTAAATTCTCATTAAGTTCATTCTCTTTCTTCCAAGTTACAGCAAAGCTGCAGTTTTCCAACTACTTCTCCACTGAAAATCATAGAATGCCATCTTCCCAGGCTCCAATGACAAGAAACTAAAACCACTATAACTGAGTACTAACATAACAAAAACATATGGTATCAGTCATTTATAATGCCTTCAGATATTTTTATGGAATGACAAAACAGAACAATGCAGCCTGAAGTCAAACAAGCCTGAAGTCTCCATGGTTTAGACAAACATTTATATATTACCCAGGTTACATGTTCAATGTGATTTATTAGAAGGATTTACTCCATCAGGAACTTAGCAGATAGAAATTCTGTATTCTCACATGCTTCAAGGAGCCCCAAAGAATGGGAAGGGATTTAGTGAATCACACTTTGCTCTAAAAGGTTTCAGCTGGGAAGGAGCCCATATCACTTTCTCTCACATTTCATTGGTCAAAACAAGTCATATAACTATGCCCAACTTAAAGGGGGTGCAATTCAACACCCAGAAAACAGCACTAATGAATTCCACATCCACATATTGGCTTTCTTCATGTCCCAATTACAAGTTATTAAACTATATTTTATGATAAAATATTATTTTATGTTCAATGTCATTACCATGTTTTGTGTAACTCGATGAAAATCTAATGGTTCGCTTGGTAAATTATGTTCTGAACAATTTGAGATACATAGTTTTAGAACAAAAATAATAAGAATCATTATTTTCTTTAATAAAAGTTATATTTTATAAGGGGAAAAAACTACCACATGCATTTCATGGAGGGTAGAGGGTTTGTACTGCATGCCCAAAGGAAAAATTTTGGTCCCTTTCTATCTGTTCACTATCTCCTCTTCACGGGAGGAAATGTGACTCCAACTTACAAGTTCCTGAATCCATTGTCTAATTACCTAGATTCATATGTTGAAGGCTGTTGCTCAACTACTAAGCTATTTGTTCTCTCTCTCTCTCTGAAGTGCCTACTTGCAAGTGGTGTCTGCTCCCTCTGGCACTTCCTGAATATTAACTTTTTCGTTTGTATGTTTTCCCAAGTGGTAGAGGAAGCCAACTGTTCTGCCAGTGACAGAATGAGTACATAACTCCAATTTATGGTAAAAAAAGTGTACAGTTTTGGACTTTGGCCCCTATTTCAAGGTACAGTATCCAATCTAGACATACCTTAATTCCTACCTGTCTCCTGTGCATATGTTCTATTGACTCAGCACTTAGAGGAGATATGATTATTTAGCCTGAGTCAGAATGACCAAAACATGGGGAAGAAAACCTTCCAAATAGGGATAAAGCAGGAAACTAAGGGACTAAATCACACATAGAAAAGAATAAAACATCTTTTGTGATGTAATGGTAGGTTTCTGCAGGCCTGAATCTGGTTTCAATAGATGCACGCTTTAGAAAGAGGAACCATTAGCTGCTGGAAAATCAGGCATGCATCTGACTATACCCCTGAAACAACCTGGCCTTTTCTCACATTGAAGATGAGGCTGAGACAGGTAGTCATTTATTTCAATTAAGACTTACATCAAAATTGGCAGAGCTTCTGTATACAGGTTTTTGAGGTATTACTGCATGAAATTACCATATTCTACTTTTAATGAGGGCTATAGTCCCAAAGCTTAAATTACAATGGGCATATTGCACATTCCTTGGCAGACCATAGAAATCTGGTACATGATCCTCTGTATTAATTATCAACCATAACCATATTGCTATATAACAAACTATCCCAAAGTCAAAAGTTTAAACAGTAACTATTAGGTTTAATAGGAATCTACAGAATCTTGGGAGGTCAGCTGGGAGTCTACCCTGGTCTTACTTATATGTCTGTATCAGGTATAGATAAGGCAGACTGTGGTAATTTTGACTGGGTTCTCTCACATGTTTAGGGATAGGCTCGCTATTGTCTGGTCCATAATAGCATCATCTCACTTAGATGTGTTTCTTACCCCTCAAGTGGAATTCTTCGCACGTTAGAGGCAGGGGTCCAAGTGAGCAAGAAGTTGCTTTCTTAAGGCCAAGACTCAAAACTCATACATAATTAATTCCACAGCATTCTATTAGCCAAAATAATTTAAAAGGTAAGCCCAAGTTCAAAGAGAGGGCAAATAAAATCTACACTATAGTGAGGAAAACTACAAAATCAAACAGTATGTGGATATAGTGAGGGGTAAAGAAATTTGGTGATTTTGCAATCTACCACTACTTTTAAACTTTCATGCACTGGAACACTGCCTCAATTGTTGTCACTTTGTAAATGTAGTGAATTTCACATAAGAACAAAGAAGAAACTAAAGATTCTAACTTCAGAGACTCAGGTGGTTTGCTACTGACTCCTAGACAATAATCTCAAGTTGGTTCATCATGGTTAATAAATTAAGCCCTGACAAAGGCTTTTGATTTTAGAGACCTGGGCATTGCAGTCATCATAGTGGAGTTATTGTTTTTGTCACTCAGCTGAAAAGCACAGACTCTTTTTTGATTGAGATATTCTTCTTCTTAGGTTAAGAAAGAAAAAAAAATAAAATCATTATTAATGATTATACATTTTAATTATCTGACTATAGAAGTCAGGTTTGCTCAGAATATCAATAAGAAACCACAGTAGTTTTAAAATCAGATTGAATCTTGCTTTCAGGATAAAAACAGTGGGATGGTGAAATCCAAAAAAGGAAATAAAGTCAGACTTGTGTATATTATGTTATTAATAAGTAATGGAGGGTGGGGGCCCCAAAGAGACTTAAAGAAGAAAGGGAAACAAGATCACAGAAAAAAATAAAATAAAATAATGCTCATAGGGACAATCCAGATCCAAAAAACTATTGAAAAGCACTCAAAACGGCAGAGAGAGAGTCTGTAATAAGTGCAACTGGGAACCCTTAGCTTGAAAACAGAGACACCCAGGTGGTTGAAGAAAATTCAGAAAGATTTCAGATGGGAGAAGTAAGATCAGTCTAAAATACTTCAAGAAACATTTGATAGCTTCAAGGTAACACTTTTTGTTATTGTTATTTTTGGTGTTTGTGATAGTTTTCTTTGGTTTTGCTTTTACCTCAGAAAGCATATCTATATATTTCTTGAGGGAATATGGTCAGAAAATGTATAAAGTTAGATCTCTAAATGACACTGAAGATAAACTATCTTACAATGACCCATAATAGACAAAAATATATAATATCTTGGTCTAGGTTATATTCTGTGTAGAATTATCCAATATGATGGTCACAGGGTTGATAATGCCTTAGTGTCTTCATATCTAACGTGAGAACAATTCCTCTAACGCGAGAACAATTCCTCTAACGTGAGAACGATTCCTCAAGTGGAACTGTTCTTATGTTAGAGGCAGGGGTCCAAGTTCATCATGGAACATACTTCAGGGGAAAGTATAGAGAAATGTAATAGGAAAACAAATGTGTGGACCTAAGAGCAATGGGGTAAAAAAGGAATGCAGACATTATATCCTAGCCTTATACATGGTAGAGAGAGAAGACAATAAACAATCTAAGAAACACGCAAAAGATTTAAAACTCAAATTGACTATTGTAAATGACTAAGAGTATACAGAAGAAACAGAACACTAAAGGCATATTCCATTGCTAGATAGAAAGAGGTGGTAAGTAGAAGTGATTCAACCACTGCATGAAATAATATCAGTTATGTACCCACTACTTGGAAATTCAAAATTATGAAGAAAAATAAGACAGTTATCTACATTTTAAATGTTTCTACTCACTGGGATCTTAAAGATAATATCTTAGAAAAAAAGATAGTGACCATGATTCTCAACTGAGACAAACAATAGACAAAGGAGAGATTGTCCCCAGGAAGTAAAATTAATAACTCTAAGAATTCCTACATCTGATGCAACAGCACAGTCACTGTTGCAAATGACTAAAAATTATTTTGGAGCTGATAAAAAATAACTCCCCCAAACTCTGGGGCTGGACCTCCAGTAAACTAGTCATTCTAGTTATCCCAGAAGGTATTGACTGACTTAAGGTCTGGAAAAATCTGCAGCTATGCTTGTTCTTAGCTCTACATTTCTCAGTGGCCCATAACATATCACCTGTTTCCTCTTCTTCTGTATTTTTTGTGAAGAAATGCTGACACTCATGATATGGGGGCAGACAAGAGCTTCAATATTTGTAAAGTTAGAAACTCTGAGGCAAAGGAGGGCTTTTCAGTACAGCATGGTCATCTCCAGGATGGAGAAACTCAGAGACTCTGCCAAAAGAATATATTGTTGGAGTTCAAGAGAATGGGACAAAGAACAATGCAAGGCTATGAACCCAGGTTTGTAAGCCTGGTGGGCTATTAAAAATATGGGTACTTTGTTCACAAAGGGAACAGGAAGCCCATCCTAAGTTTGGGTATCAGGACTTCAAGGTTCAAAGGAGAAACAAAAATCAAGAGGGATATGAAGTATGAAGGATCAAACCTAAGGGCAAAATGGGAATCTAAAGTAAATCCTGGTACTGCAGGTGTCACTGCTGCATATTTCAAAATTTGGCAAGAAAACAGGTGTATTCAAATACCACACTTTAAAAAAGGAGGCCATAAGACTATCTTGGAGTTTTCCCCAAAGTATGATATATCATAACTATAAAATCATAAGTACCCTTTGATTGGGATATTTCTTCCAATTACTATTAATATAGGATTTCAGTAGTAGATTCAAGAAAAATGACATAGATTGAGAGCCATTTTGGCAAGAATAAAATCACAATCTCTTCCTTTCCTTGCCTCTCTTTTTCCCTATGTCCTCTCTCTTCCCCTACTTCTTTCCTCTGGATAACTAAACCTCTGCTGTAATTTTTGACTGGCCAGAGTAATATGGCTCTAAAGTGTACTGGCATAATTTGGGTGGTATTATGAGTCAATGGACTGTCTTTTTTATTTTCAAATTTTCATATGGAAATACAGCTAGTGTACTGATACTCTGTTGTGTCCCCTTGACTAACTCTTTGGAAAACTGAGTCCGAGGAGAGACTTGAGGTTGGGTTGATTTAACTTTATAAATACAAACAAACTTCATCCATTTAAAATGAAGGAATACAACCCAAGCTGCTGCTGCTGATAGACCTTCATCTCCACCCAGGCATCTGTATGAAATACATTTGACAGCAAATGAATAGAATATGAATTTGTAAAAGGCAGGACTTTATACTTAAATTGTATTGGATTTAATAAAAGATTTTGGACTTTACCCCTAGAGAAAGGTGACTAACACAGCAAGTGGTAACTATAATTAGGACACTGAAGTAAAAATTCTAAAATGTGTGGCATTGAATCTGGGACTAGACAGTGGATATCTGACCAACTATTATTAGAGTCAAGAAAGGTGAAAACTCATGCTCTGCAGTGGCAAACATCTGGGGAAACTGCTTTCTATTAATAATTGTACCTAAAGATCCTGTGGCTTTAGGTAAAGTAGGAAAACAGAATTTGGTGGTGTGATTAGCTTCTGTGATAATTTGATATATATTTTAAAACTCTGTAAGAAAGAGATGAGTTCAGGAAAGAATTGGCTATTTTGCAACAGATTAAAAAGGAGATTAGAAAATCTAGAAATTCTATGACCTTCACAGTTGGAAAGTGCAACTGGTTTTCTCATCCAACCATAAAACAGGTAAAACTGAAAAATACAAGGTCTACAAAACCCCAGCTTAGTGGCAAGACCAAGTCAAAGAGAAGTTATGAAATTCATTTTAAATGCTCAGAACTGGTTAATGTAGTGCCTATTAAATCATTTTAGTTGGAAAAAATGATTGAGAAAAGAGACCAAAGGTTTGGCTCTCCCACAGGAGATTCAAGTAGCCCTTAATTAAATCTAAAGAAACAGGTGTTTGTTATAAAGGACTATGTGTGTAGCTATGGCAAAAGCTAAATGGTATCAAATATACAAGAAGCTGATCATGTTTTTGAGAGAGTTGTACCTCCAAAAGAGCTATGAGTCAGGTTGAAAAACAAAGAGACTTTTAGGGAGTAGGGGCCTAATCAAGTGTGTTCCACATGTCCTGGGTACGGGGTGCCCTTATGACATCTACACAGAAGAACTTCAAAATTACTATGGAGCAGTGATAGTTGAACACTTCACACTCTTCTTTTTCTGAATTGCAGTGTTTATTGGGGTGACCCTTCCCCATTCCACTGTATAAACAGATTTTATGGGAGGCAGATACATTCCCTTTATAGCCCACAGTACTCCAGATCAGCAAAGCCACAGCTAGAGCTGATACAAAGATGATCATTCAGAGACCCTGAACATGATTCCATCCATGATTTTTGTTGCACTTGGGAAAAAGGTGAGTATACTTCCTTTGTGGAAGGAAAGGTAATAAATATTTACACCCGAAGAGACTATATTATTCTGAAAATATTGATGGACATTTAGAGAAGAGATAACATCTATCCTTCTCAAAATCTTCCAAAATATAGCAGAGGGAGGAAAACTCCCAAACTCATTCTATGAGGCCACCATCAGCCTGATACCAAAACCAGACAAAGATGTCACAAAGAAAGAAAACTACAGGCCAATATCACTGATGAACATAGATGCAAAAATCCTCAACAAAATACTAGCAAACAGAATCCAACAGCACATTAAAAGGATCATACACCACGATCAAGTGGGGTTTATCCCATGAATGCAAAGATTATTCAATATTTGCAAATCAATCAACGTGATACACCATATTAACAAATTGAAGGAGAAAAACCATATGATCATCTCAATAGATGCAGAGAAAGCTTTCGACAAAAATCAACACCCGTTTATGATAAAAACCCGCCAGAAAGTAGGCATAGAGGTAACTTTCCTCAACATAATAGAGGCCATACATGACAAACCCACAGCCAACATCGTCCTCAATGGTGAAAAACTGAAACCATTTCCACTAAGATCAGCAACAAGACAAGGTTGCTCACTTTCACCACTATTATTCAACATAGTTTTGGAAATTTAAGCCACAGCAATCAGAGAAGAAAAACAAATAAAAGGAATCCAAATCAGAAAAGAAGAAGTAAAGCTGTCACTGTTTGCAGATGACATGATACTATACACAGAGAATCCTAAAGTTGCTACCAGAAAACTACTAGAGCTAACCAATGAATTTGGTAAAGTTGCAGGATACAAAATTAATGCACAGAAATCCCTTCTATCCCTATACACTAATGATGAAATATCTGAAAGTGAAATCAAGAAAACACTCCCATTTACCACTGCAACAAAAAGAATAAAATATCTAGGAATAAACCTACCTAAGGAGACAAAAGACCTGTATGCAGAAAACTATAGGACATTGATGAAAGAAATTAAAGATGATACAAACAGATGGAGAGATATACCATGTTCTTGGATTGGAAGAATCAACATTAACATTGTAAAAATGACTATACTATCCAAAGCAATCTACAGATTCAATGTAATCCCTATAAAACTACCACTGGCATTTTTCACAGAACTAGAACAAAAAATTTCACAATTTGTATGGAAACACGAAAGACCCCAAATAGCCAAAGCAATCTTGTGAAAGAAAAACAGAGCTGGAGGAATCAGGCTCCCGGACTTCAGACTATACTACAAAGCTACAGTAATCAAGACAGTAGGGTACTGGCACAAAAACAGAAATATAGATCAATGGAACAGGATAGAAAGCCCAGAGATAAACCCGTGCACATATGGTCACCTTATCTTTGAAAAACGAGGCAAGAATATACAGTGGAGAAAAGACAGCCTCTTCAATATGTGGTTCTGGGAAAACTGGACAGCTACATGTAAAAGAATGAAATTAGAACACTCCCTAACACCATACACAAAAATAAACTGAGAATAGATTAAAGACCTAAATGTAAGGCCAGACACCATAAAACTCTTACAGGAAAACATAGGCAGAACACTGACCTAAATCACAGCAAGATCCTTTTTGACCCACCTCCTAGAGAAATGGAAATAAAAACAAAAATAAACAAATGAGACCTAATGAAACTTCAAAGCTTTTGCACAGCAAAGGAAACCATAGACAAGACGAAAAGACAAACCTCAGAATGGGAGAAAATATTTGCAAATGAAGCAACTGACAAAGGATTAATCTCCAAAATATACAAGCAACTCATGCAGCTCAATATCAGAAAAACAAACAACCCAATCCAAAAATGGGCAGAAGACCTCAATAGACCTTTCTCCAAAGAAGATATATAGATTGCCAACAAACACATGAAAGAATGCTCAACATCATTCATCATTAGAGAAATGCAAATCAAAACTACAATGAGATATCATCTCACACCAGTCAGAATGGCCATCATCACAAAATCTACAAACAATAAATGCTGGAGAGGGTGTGGAGAAAAGGGAACACTCTTGCACTGTTGGTGGGAATGTAAATTGATACATCCACTATGGAGAACAGTAGGGAGGTTCCTTAAAAAACTAAAAATACAACTACCATACGACCCAGCAATGCCACTACTGGGCATATACCCTGAGAAAACCATAATTCAAAAGAGTCATGTACCAAAATGTTCATTGCAGCTCTATTTACAATCGCCAGGACATGGAAGCAACCTAAGTGTCCATTGACAGAAGAGTGGACAAAGAAGATGTGGCACATATATACAACGGAATATTACTCAGCCATAAAAAGGAATGAAACCGAGTTATTTGTAGTGAGGTGGATGGACCTAGAGACTGTCATACAGAGTGCAGTAAGTCAGAAAGATAAAAACAAATACCGTATGCTAACACATATATATGGAATCTAAAAAAAATAAAGAAAAAAATGGTTAGAATGCCTAGGGGCAAGACAGGAATAAAGACACAGGCCTACTAAAGAATGGACCTGAGGATATGGGGAGGGGGAAGGGTAAGCTGGGACAAAGTGAGAGAGTGTCATGGACATATATACACTACCAAACGTAAAATAGCTAGCTAGGGGGAAGCAGCCGCATAGCACAGGGAGATCAGCTCGGTGCTTCGTGACTGCCTAGAGGGGTGGGATAGGGAGTGTGGGAGGGAGGGAGACGCAAGAGGGAAGAGATATGGGGACATATGTATATGTATAACTGATTCACTTTGTTATAAAGCAGAAACTAACACACCATTGTAAAGCAATTATACTCCAATAAAGATGTTAAAAAAAAATGTTGATGGCTTCTTCCTAAGAGATAGATTATACATCTCTGCCACACTGATACCAGGCTTGTCATATGATTTGTTTTGGCCAGTGAAATATCTGTGGAAGTGACATGTGCTAACTCCAAGCAATGGTATTGCATGGCTCAGCCATTTCTTTATTTCTTTGTGCTACCAGTCTAATATGTCCTAAATTGTGTCTGTATCTTCATTGTAGATTCTGGAATAAAGAAGACATACAGCAGAGCCTAAGATTACCTACAGCCAACAAATAACAGAAACAGGAAATAAATCTTTGCTTTTGTAAGCCACAGATATTTGGAATAATTTGTTACCACAATATTACCTAACAAAAGCTTACTAATACAATGAGTTGGTTCAATTAAACTAAAATACCAATGGTGGGGCTTCCCTGGTGGTGCAGTGGTTGAGAGTCCGCCTGCCGATGCAGGGGACATGGGTTTGTGCCCTGGTCCGGGAAGATCCCACATGCCGTGGAGCGGCTGGGCCCGTGAGCCATGGCCACTGAGCCTGCACATCCAGAGCCTGTGCTCCACAATGGGAGAGGCCACAACAGTGAGAGGCCTGCGTACCGCAAAAAAACAAAACAAACAAACAAAAAACAAAATAAAATACCAATGGTGGCCTGTTGTCTAAGTTGAGTTCTTCAATTCAAATGCCAGTATTAAAAAAGATAATAAATTTATTTCCAATCTAACACAAAAGTCTATATCTCAATTGGTTGAAAACTTGGAAAAACTTCTAATTCCAACATTATTTAATTGCTTTCTTTATCCCAGACATTCTGCTAAGTGTTTCACATATATTATCTCATTAAAACTCACCAAGCTCTATTGTTCCTTTTTCAACAGATATCTGAATAGAAGTTAAATAACTTTTCCAAGGTTGCCTGCATTGTAAGTGTGCTGATTCCTGATCCTGCATAGCTAGCCACTATTCTCAAATACTCAGGATAAACTTCGCCTTCAAAACTCTCTAATTCTTAGACTCTGTCAATAGCAGTGAAATTAACATATCATTTGAAATATGCTTACAGTGATCCTCTCTCTAGATCAAATATCAGAACATTGTCTGACCACAAATTCTGTGATAAAAGAGAATCTTAAAAATAACACTGTCTCCCAATCTGAGTAACATGAAGCAACAAGCAATGTTATATTCATTTACCTTTCTGTTTCCATCCCTGTGATGGAGGATATACCAATGTGACCTTCTAAACGTAAAAGAAAAACAAATATTTCCAAGCACGTTCAGCTGGTTTTCTCCCCTCAGGCTAAGCATCAACCTAAGGAGAGCACTTCTAACAGCTATAGCAGCAATGAAGACGGCAGATGTGTTCTCTTTGGCTAGACTAAAATTGAATACTAAAAATCACTGCAGCTCTGTTCCCTGCCTTTCCTCAATTGCTCTTTGTGTAACCCTGTATAATCCAGCAAACCAATACAGTTCTGATAGAAAACACACTGCAGTTGTTTTACAATTGACTTTACAATACAGTTGGAATAGTAGGAAGAGTACCAGGCTTAGAATTAGCTCTCATTTATTATTCTTACAGGCTCAAAATCCCTGAGAAAGTGGTCAGCTTTTGGAGTTTGTGTCTTCATCTGCAAAAGGAGAATAACATCTCACAGATTTGTTGGGCTGCTTAAATTAAGGCAATTAAAAATGAGATAATGTATTGATCAGAATAGGCTAGGTTACGCTCTGTTAACAAACAACCTCCAATTCTCATCAGTTTAAGGCAATACAGTTAAGGCATCAGTTAAGGCAAATTGCACATGTTTATTTCTCTATACATGTGCAGTTTGTGGTTGGTGAGTTGTAGAGGTGGGGGGCTAATCCACAGTCACACAGGGGATGCAAGACGCCACCATTGTGTAGCCGCACTATCCTGTATTTGTGACTTTCTTTTCACTCTGGTCAGGGAAGAGAGCACTAAAGGGTCTCATACTAGAAATTAAATGCCCCAATCAGAGTATGACAATGTCACTTGCAATCACAGGTTATGGATCGAACTAACTATAAGAATTCAAGTAAGCAAAGGTCTCCTATGTTCCCAGAAAGAGATGAGAACAATAGATGAGTAATTTCCAGAAGACTCTTCCACAGCCAGTGTTGTGACACATATGTGCCATAATGTTTATGGCAGACACTATCATTATAAAATCATATTATTTGAACAGTATTTTTATCGTTACACTTAGTTATAACCTCCCTACACAATCATAAATGGAAATGGGTTCCAATGTTGAGGTTTTTCACAACTGGAGTATTAACTAAGTATATATGAGCATTTATGTAATTTTCTGAGGAAACATTATAAGTCACTTAAGAAATAAGCATAGGTTTATGAAAGCGGATAGAACTGAACATTGAATAATTGAAAAACACTAAGGGAGGAAGGAGATACAATGGCACAAAGTAACCTCCAGTACAGGATCAAAATAAGAAGATAATTAAATTCGCTGAGATTTAAAATTCTTTGGTTTGAACTCTTTCATCTTATGTCTCTGTCTGATAACTAATTAGAATTTGCAGTGTTGATTTGGTTTTTATTTGCACTTGCAATTTGAAAATTCAAATGCTATATACCAGCTAATTACAATGTTGTATCACTATATTTATATTCATTTTAATTACAACCGCTCTGGTGGCTAAATATCCTGTGTTCCAACTGTCTCACCCAGAGAGACTGTTAATAAGATTCTAAGTTGGACCTTACAATCTGGTATTTATGTTTCAAAATCAATTTGCTTCATTTGAGGGTCCTACCTCTCATGCCTCTATACTAAACCAAAAGGACTTGGTAGAGTCATTAAGACTATTTTATGTCTTAAAAATTCTTAATGATGACTGTATCTTTTTACTTAATCATAAAGAAATTTCAAAGATTGTTATTATTACTGTGGGAGAAGCATGTTTGTAGAAAAACATAGGTCTATATGTTCAATAAGTTTTAAGGATGTCTTTAAAATTCTAATCTTTTTTAATTGGTCAGATAAAATCATTGCCCCTAAATTAGGGGATTATGTTAATAAGAATAAATAGTTCTTATACAGGAAAGGTCTTTTTAGGGAAGAAAATTATTAGAGCAAGCTAGATGATAGTCATGTGGGAAGAGAGGGACTTATGCTTCCATTATGCAGCATATATGTGCTAGGTCTTCCTTGCTAAGAAGATATACGAAAACAGAATCAGAAATATACTATGATGTTCATTTATCAAGAATGGTGCTCCATGGTGAAAAGAATATTTTTCTATACACTTCAGCTGGAAGTCAGAATCTTAATTTAAGCAAGAAAATCTGAAAGGTCTGGAGAGTAAGAATAGAGAAAGAGAAAAACTTGAGAACATGAGTTTATTTTATCTCTGGTACAGAATAGAGGCACCAAAAAAAGAACCCTTGGTGAAGACACAGAGACACATGGATGTTTCAAATCAGCTAAGAGCTGACCAACATGAAGTGGCCAGCCATGTGCAAGGTTAGCTAAGCTCAGGCCTAGAGCTGGAACTGTTGACTGTTTGAAAGTTACAAGCTGAGTTTCAAAGCAAATTTGACATTAAAGGAAAACAACTACCTGTACTGAGAGATAACTAAAGCCAGAATAAACTACCCTACGGTGTTTAAAACAAATATTTTTAAATTATTTTAAAATAGCTACTAATTGTTTTTGGTCCCTACATAGGTTGAGTAACATTGATATTGTTTTAATAAAGAGTTTATTTTTATAAAGACTAGGTCCTAGTTTATCCTACATGTTTCATAAGAGAAATACAGCCTCTCTGAAGTGTAACATATTCGCTTCATCTTACTTTCTAACAAATACTTAAGTGCAAGCATATTGTAAAGAAATATCCAAGGTTAAGATGATGTGTTCAATCTTAAATCAGGAAATCAATAAAGAGACTGTTATTGCTTAATTTTATAATATTATGTTATTAGTTTTAGCTGTTTCTCTACTCAGAGGCAATGAAAGTACTACTACTCTTCACTCAGTAGTAATGAAACCTATCTTTACTAATCAATCTTAGACTACTAATCTAGATATTATAGATGTAGATGAGGAGGGGGCATGATAGTTGTCTCATTCAATAATGCTCCCTCTGCTATTTTTTTCTTTATTCCTAGAGTAAATTTTCTAATATGGTGTCTAGTTATTTAGGAAATAAATTGGTAATAAATTTTGCACCAGTAATCCAATTTTTCAAAGCCTCTAGTCTTTTCTAAGACAAATTCCTCTCTACTATTTGAGAATAGAGACATTTGATCATCCCTGAGCTCTCCTAATTGACAGCTTCATCTTCACTTCAAGTGTACTTTCCACTGCTCTTAGCTCTGCCATGGACACCACTGGTTTTGTTTCTCATCAGTTCTCAGCACTCTTTCCATAAAATGTTGCACTGACCTCAGTTGGAGCATTCAAAGCAGAGGAAAGAACAGCCCTTCTCCAAAACCAGAAGCAGTCCTTCCTTTCAAAGCCCAGATAAACTTGAAACTAGCAATCAACAACTATCTTAACTATAAAGGGCTCCTGGAGTAATTTTCAGTGTAAGTAATTACAATTGCTTAAGAGTAACTGGTCCAATGAAGCTCTCACTACCCCCACCTATATATTAGATAACTGGAAACAGTGGCTTTTACTCTCAGGCTAAAATCCTAAAAACTACTTTCTAGTACATAAAAATATTCAGGTATTTGTTACAACTTCACATTTTCAAGTTCCTTTTCTGGAGTTTCTTCCTTGTAATATGTATTTTAATTATTGTTCCAGGTAAGTATTATGATCTGACAATTGAGAACTACTGTTCTGAAAAATTGAAAGATTTCTCTGGAAAAGATTTTAAGAATCAGTTTGAGGCTAGAGAATCAGACTAGAGCCTAAAGTAACTGCTTCTCCACAAACCATCATAAAGAAAATAATTGGGAAGAAGGAAGAAAGCAAGAAGGAAAGGGAGAGGGAGAGGAAGGAAGGGAAAAATATTAGGAGTTGCTGATACCATGATTCATGATTTGCTGACAAGCTAAAGGTCTGATTTCTCTGAGAAAGGATATCTGAAAAGGGAGATATGCAGAATGGGACCTTGGGTTGATGAACAAGTTACTATACTTATTTACTTATAGTTTCTGCCCCCATTAGCATTCAAATATAAGGAAAAAATTAGAAATTTAGAAAGTGATATCCTCAGACATGTTACCATCTTCAGTATAGTATACATAGTCAAATAAATTAGAAAATTTTAAAAAGATAAATCAAAATAGAAATATAGAATATAAGAAACAACATTGAGAAATACATCAATTGAAGTTAGGTTCAACATAATTATTGATTTATAACATAAAAATATACAAAACTCTGGAAGAAATATCAGAGATAATTTTAAAGGGAAGATGCAGAATGCAAGAAGGATTTTGTATTATTTAACAGCAGGATATAAATATAAAATAACTCTGAACAATGATAGAAATATAAAAGCTAAAATATGTCTTTTAAAATTTTAAGTGTAACCTAAATAAACACAGTAATAGAATGTGCAACTGCATACAGCTAGAGGGAAATAAAATATCTCAAACAGTCCAATAGTAGGAAGGAAATACTAACAAAAGAAAAAGAAAAAATAATCAATTGAAAAACATAAAATGAGATTGCAGAAATAAATCCAAAAGCATAATAATCATTAAAAATGAGAATGAGTTAAACCTCCTATTTTAAGGCAGGTTCTCTAAGATTGGGGATTCTCCACCTTGATATACACCCACTCACACACACATTCAAGGTACTTGCATAAAACTCACTTAAAATAAAATAATACCCCCCCCAAAGTGGAGAAATAACTGGCATCATGTCCCCCAATGAAAATAGCCCATCAGCTGAAAAGTCTCAGATTTCTTTTTAAACAGCCAGTATTGCTTAATCGTTAAATATAAATAGAAAATCAAATTATTCCACATGATGTTATCATGGAAATTAGAAATCAGAGCAAAGGGGAAAAAGGAAAATAGAAAAACAAAGACAATAAAAGGAATCAATGAAAACTTTATATGTACATATGTTATATACATATGTTATATAATATTATATACGATTATATATATATATATTTAAAACTGATATAATCATAGAGGAAAAAAGAGATCAAGCATGCATGAAATAATAGGATACTCTTAAAGGAAGAAGTATACAGAAAACAAAAGAGTGGCATCTTCTGATTTTCTGCCTGGAGGATGTAGTTGTTGAGCCAAATTAGGAAAGGAACTTGAGGAGGTAAGTGGAGAAGGTAGGTCTCTGCATTCTCTGTGCTAACTTTCACTTAATCACTGTTTAATGCACAAAAGTTTCACACCAAGTAATTTCCCAATTTCCCTGGGGCCAATGGGACTCTGCGTTTACATCTCAGTACCTATCACAATCCTGTAAATATAATCATTATAAATAAAAAACTTGAGACTTTCTTATTAGAAAGTCAAGTAAATAACTAAATTTATTAATTTTTTAAAAAAATTCTGGGCCATTTCTGGATCTCATTCTAGGCCAGCTCCAGGTCTGCATTTTTCTCTGGATAATAATTTGTTGTTTCTCATCATTTTTCATTAGGCACCAAACATTGGTCATAAAATAACAGTAGAGTCTGATGTAAATAATATTATGTATAGAAACACTACATTTGTGAGATGAATCCTGGGAGACAGGTGGCAAGGATGGCAGGTGAGTCATTTTAGTCAGGAATTGAATGGAGTTTGTGTTTCATTGTTGCAAGAATTAATTTAGGTGTGTCAGAGGTTTCATTCCTCCTCAGTGGACTGCTACTACCTTTTGTTTTGTGGGAGGCCTGTAGCTCCAAAAAATTTTTCTCAGTACACCTGCTCACCATAAGCTTTAAGTAGGCCTGGCCTGCCTATGCAACATTACTGCTCCTCCCCAGCCAGTAGATTTCTCTTGCTTATTCTTTGGTGCAAGGCTTTTGCCTTGTGTCGGAGTCTGGTCTAGGCCACCAGCAAGTTGTTTGCCACCACCATCACCCTCCTGCCAATGACAGATTACATTTGTTTCACTTCAGAGAAGCATCTGGGGTATAGGTGGGTTTGGGGCATGTCCCCCAAAGGTGGTCAATCACCTCTTTGTGTTCATGCAGGGTCCAGAGGGGGATAGGTGGATGAGCTTCTCTGACTACTGCTGCTCAAACCTTGAACATTGGCAGGTCTTGCTCACTTGTGCCTTTCCATGTCTCCTTGTTTTGTTGTCAGTCTCTTTTGAGTGCCTGGCAGAGATCAGTAGGAAAAAGCTAACAAGTAAGTAGATTCAGGCTCTCTCCTGTCTGGAGTTTTCAGGATTCTGAAATGGCCCACTAGTCCATACTCAGCTTTTATAAAGTTGTTTGACTCTGTCTCATCCAGAGAACCTAGTCTATCCTCTCATATTCTTAACAATTTCAAAAACAAAATGAAAATTTTACAGAAAAAGGAAATTGGGGCAATGATGAAGCAGTGTTCTAGTATTAACATAAAATACAAGCACTTGGTTTTATTATGAGAGTTTCTGTCCTAATGATTTTTCAAAATGCTAATATTTTCAAAAGATCATAATTCTTATTTAAATTCCTCATTATTTAAATTCAGTTAAAATAATCAAATTATTAAATTTAAACTCCCTATTATTTATTATCAATAATGTTTCTTATAACAAACACCAAAAATACTTTGATTTTATTTGCTACCCACTTTTACCATAGAAATATTTTGCCAGATATATTAATACAATATTCATAAATCTTTAAATACATTTATAGTTATTTTTGTATTTATAAGTAACTTAGGCTAAACTATGCAAAGATTCCTAACTGTAGTAGTAGACAGAAACTAACTTAGCTTTAGCAAATTTGACATAGTATTTTGCACCCTGTGGGTTCATTCAAACTTACCAAATAGATTATGGTAAACCAAAAGAATAATACCTAAATCCTGTGTACCACAGATGCATCAGTTAGTAATTGTCTTCAGCTGAAACAGAATGCCTCCTCTATCACACAAAGAAAAAAAAGAACTATTTTAAACTCGTAGTTATCAATCTTTGCTGCATGTTAGAATCATTTGGGGAGCTTTGAAAATTCCCAGTACCCAGGCGGCATCCTACATAAATTAAATCAGTATCTCTTGGAATAGAATCCAGACATCTCAAGTATTTAAAACTCTCCAAGTATTTCCAATTTGCAGCCAAGTTAAGAGTCAGTGGCTTAAAAAAGATGAAAGGTAATTCTCCCACCAGTAAAAAAGCCTTTTAGAGCTTAAATACAGTTTTACAGGGTCATCGGGGATGCAGCCTCCTACTTTTCCACAGTTCTATCCTTAAGAGCCTAGCTTCTATCTTCAAAGTCACCTCGTTGTAAAAGATATCTACTAAATCTCTAGTGATTACACCCTTGCTTCTGGCAGGCAATAGGAGGAAGTAAGAGGAAAAATGGGTTTGAGCCCCTTCCATTTATGGAGGCTTCCCTGAAGTCCCACCTAACGTTAAACCTTTCATCATGTAGGTGAGAAGTCAGAGATATGCACATACCTACCAGCAAAGAAAACTAGAAATACTTTCTTCTAGCTGGTCATATTGCCCAGTTTTCTCTTACAAAAGATAGATGCTGGGGTTAAGGCGCAGTCTCTTTCACACCACACCTAAAACACTACCAGAATGTTCCCATCTGCCTCCCACATTGAAGTATATGAACGTATTTTAAAACCAGAAAAACTTGTGAACGCAGGTGCCTGAAATGCCATTCTCTTTTACCACTTGTCCTGGCCCAAATTAATGTTGTGTTCTATTTTTCTCCTCAGTGTCTTTGCTCCACTGAAAAAAATACTTAGACCTTTTTTTTTTCTATCTCTATTCAAATGATTAGAGGAGATGAAAATTAATTTTCCAATGTGCCAACAGATGGGATAGAGAGTTAACAATATGTCTGAAGAAAGTCATCAGTGTAGACGCAGTCTGAATCCTTTATTATTTTTGATGGAGTCATCAAGTAACCTAATATATAAGTTGATGCTTAAAAGTAAGTTTGCAGGTTTAAGACCGGTGTTCATTCATATATGTTTCTAAGGACATAAGTAATGCATTTTCACTCATCATAAGTTGTATTTCCAAATATCTCTTTTACACTTTTGAGAGAATAAATTTTGAATTATAGTTATATCACTTGGTATTCTCACATCACTTCTCATGCAAGAAAAAACAATACATTGCAATAAATTTTATATGTAAACCTTTCTTATTCCTACTACAAATTCATGAAAACTCTAGTCATTCACTAAAGTTCAGTAACAACCAAGAAATAAAAACAGAAAGATTAAATGTTATTCTTTCCTCTCACAAAGATAAGAGAAAACCAGAATTGAGTTCCTTCTGTACTAAAAAAAAGACTTTTAAACATTTCTCCATGCAGCATTTGGAGTACCTGAAAGGTAACTAGAATAAACCTCTCTGTAAATTAAGATGAAAAAAATCTATCTTTACTTAAAAATTCTGGTTTGATTAAAATGATTAGAAAAATCTTTGTACTGACAGATCCTGAAAATATATATATTCTGAAAATAATATATTCTGAAAAATATATTTTTCAATATATTAATGGTTTTCCTAAACAAAACACCATTAATAAAATTGCATGTTTTGATTGATTACATTGGAATACTGTTAAACATTGTAAATATAAGACTGAAAAATATTCAAAGCAATGAACTAAAAAGAATACTGATAATTCTAGCAAATAACATGAACCAGATCACCTTTCTGGTTGGCAACATAAGATGCCACTATACTTTGTGATGGAAAAATAAGTATATTTGCTAAGCTTAAGACTAGCTTTTTAAAGCAGTAAAATGAAAATCCTATTAACAAGGGCCTGGCACAGATCAACCAGGAAGCAACTTCCAAAATAACATTTCTGAACTTTTAAAATATAGCATACAATATTTAAAACACCTGGTCGATATCAAAAGGAAGACTAGTTTTAAAGTTCAGAATATTGAATTTTATAATTTTAAAATCTAATCAAAGATACCATACATATTTTATTGATAATCAGTCATATTAGAATAAAAATTAGGAACCAGCACTTATGCCTCTAAATCTGACTGCTTGGTGCATCTTCTCACTGGTTGAGACTAACAAAGAAAAACAAGAAAGTAAGATTTTGTTTCATAATATATATGCCTCCAAAATATGCAGATGTGGATATGAATATTATAATGGTATAACAATGAAGAAAAGGGAAATATAAAAAGTTTATGATGTACATTTCCCAAAGAGAATAATCAACTGGAAAATGTTTCTAAATAATAATTATTATAATTATATATATGTACACATACATGAGTGTTTTAAATTTATCAAAAAATGTTAAGATTATAAATATTAAGAATAGTCTGTGGGGCTTCCCTGGTGGCACAGTGGTTGAGAGTTCGCCTGCCGATGCAGGGGACACGGGTTCGTGCCCCGGTCCGGGAAGATACCACATGCCGCGGAGCGGCTGGGCCCGTGAGCCATGGCCGCTGAGCCTGCGCGTCCGGAGCCTGTGCTCCGCAACGGGAGAGGCCACAACAGTGAGAGGCCCGAGTACCACAAAAAAAAAAAAAAAAAAAAAAAAAAAAAAGAATAGTCTGTGCTATGAACAACTTAGAATAGGATGATGTGAAGACAGATTTGAAGAACATTTACATTAATAAGCATATCAATGCCTGAAGGAAAGAACCAAAATGTATAGTTTAAAATTCTCAAATCTAAAAGAAGAGTTGATTTGTTTTTAATGGTAAGCAATTGTACTATAGTTGAAATTAATATATAGCTCTTTGCTTTTATGTGTCAAATGGAACCTAATGTCATGGACTGTGAAGGGTCTGATATTTTACCATACAAGTTAGCCTGTCACAGGTTTACTGATGCTGAGGGAACACTCTGGAATCAGAGATGAAGAATGATTTATTATCACAGCAATAATAGTAGACAGAATGTCAACATTCTTATGCTATTTCCCTGTATCTCAGCTCCCACAATGTGACATAAAGAGGCCAAATGACACCTGCACACATTATGGATTGCATTACAGGAAAGGATCGCTGAGCTTCAGGAACTTGAATATTTTATAGTGGTCAGTATGTAGGCTTGCCCTTTCCCTGGAAGGGGACACTATCACTATTTTACAAAGCTGTAAAAAAACCTGTACTTTGCTTCAGAGCTACCCATGTTTTTCAAAGCTCTTTACTGTACAAATATCCTTGAAAAGATAGACTGAAACAAAGCGTAGCCAGTGTCTCATTTGACAAACATGAAGAAATGTGAGAGACCTATGGGTAATTGTCTCCCACCACTATTCTTTTGAATGAATGATACCCAGAGACAAATGTATGATACTGTTTGACTTCTCCCTCCTCTCTTATATAATTACTGTTTACTCATGTTGAACTATTAGGGTGCCATCATTCATTCAGTTGTGTAAATATTTTATAATCATCCTTGATATCCCCCGAGCTAAACAGTAAAGACTTTATCCCCCAAGTATACTTATATCTCTCATTTTTCTCCCATTTTTACCACCAATGCCTAGTTACTTCAGTGTTCTCTTGTACCTCAGCATTAACCACACAACTGGTGAAACATGCATCCATGTTGAAGGAGCACAATCTTTTTCATAATAGGAGTCTGGCCATTTCATATCCTTCTACCACATTAGCCTTAGAAAAAATTAAAACTATTAATGTGGGCAACAAGGCCCTGCAGTTATTGCCCTTCCAATCTCCCTCCAACCTGGTCACATAAAACCCTCTTTGCTCTCACTACTACTTCCACACTGACCTTCTCAGGTCTTTCTATCTCCCACACACTTACTTCCCACAGAGTCTGGGCATTTACCATTCCTTACTCACCTAACGGACCCCTCCATATTTTAGTTCATCCTTGACAACCTTCCCCTAACCTCCCTAGTTAAATGCCCTAATTATGAGATCCTAAAGCCCTGGGTACTTTTTTCTTTATAAACACTTGAGATATTCACCAATTAACATTTGTTCGGGTGATCATTTGATTGAAGGCTGCTTCCCCACTAGATTATAAGTGATTTGAGGGCCAAAATAATATCTGATCATTACCTGTGATACCTCATCTAATGCCCTAGAAGTAGTAGGCACTCAACAGATGTAAAATAACTATAATGCTGAATTTAACCACTGTGTAGATTGTGACAAGAAAAAAGGGAAAAAATGTGTTTAACAATGGCTGATTATTAGGTAAATAATACTATAATCAAATATTTGAACTTGCAGCAATTATAGTATACATATATACATATAATATATATATAGAATTTTTATAATATATTATAAAGCTAAGTAAATAGGCCAAAAAAATATTGCAAATAATGTAATACAGCTTAAATGTATAAATGCAAAAGTATGTGAAAGTAAATACATCAAATTGCTGAATGATTGGGTTTCAAAATTTTTTTAGCTAAATAGCATCTTTTTACATCTTTCCTACCTCTTCTACAATTAAAAAAATTATGTATAAAGATTTTAAAATTTAGTTTATTACCATATAGCTAAGCCTTATGTACACACATATAATAGTCATTTCAGAAAATACTGTGCACTACTTTCAGTGCAATTGAATGATTTTAAAGAAATAAAATATGTGTATGAAACTATCCTGTGGAGACTAGAAACACATACATTAAGCTTACAGTAGCATCATAATGTCATGAAAGGACATAGAAAATTGAATCATGTTGGAGATTTGAAAATATAATTCTTATACTTCCCAACTTTTATTATACAAGTAAATCAATGGAATTTTCCCTTCCTTACATAAGGATCCACAGTTATAGTCAATACCCTCATACAGATCTGAATTTTCTCTTACGTTTACAAATCCACAATCGACACTACAGAACAACAGTAATATTTATACCTTACTTTCTGCTATAGAATGTTTTAGATGGATCCCAGATGGCTTACAGAAGTTATAGATTGTTCTCTGAGCATATACCTGAGTTTTAGAGAGTAACTTTACTGCTGAATAAAAGGATATTTGAGATAGTGACTTTGATTTTTCTCTGAATATGCTAAGGAAGTACACAGAAAAATGTGGAATGTAGCCATCAGAGTTGAGCTGGCCCTTTTCTGGTTGTGGGGAAAAGGACACGCTGAAAACAAATAATGTTTACCATAGGAAAATCTGAAACAGGCACTAACAATTGGAAAATGAATACATTATCTTCTGTTCTTACCACAGGTAGAACCATCAGTAGAATTATACTGAATTTCACATCAGGGAACCAATTTCAGTGAACATATTCATAGTGATTGTAGTCAACGCATAAAGAGTGACTTAGCTAGAAATGTTAGAAATAAAGGATAAATAATAGGATAAATTTATGAATGGCCTCAATGTTTTCCTTGTTTCTGGAATTTTTAATTATTTATAAATAACGTTTAGTTGTTCCAAAAAATAATAGTGATTTTTTAAAGTATATTGACAGGAATTCTGGTAAAGGCAGCAGTTTTAAATGCATGCCTCTAATAAGTCTAAAATCATGTTTTAGACCTCTAAACATGTTTTAGGCCTCTAAACATGTTTTAGGCCTCTAAAATCAACCCTGAGTGAACAGAGAAGAGAATGAACAGGTGGAAAAAGAATATGGAAACCCAAAGCTGAACCCTAGGTAATGTTATTACCTCATATCACAAATATTGAGAGACTTCGTCCAGGTATAAAATACACAGTTATAAATCAAAGACAATCCAAAGATTCACTGGAAATCTAGGTAGAAGGAATTCTGGCCATCTCTATTATATACTCCCTTATTTAGGGAAGTGAAATCTAGAAACTACAGCAAGCCAAGGAAAGAATGACAGTCATTCACATTTAATACACTTTTTCACAAACCAGATAAAGAGATGGAAACTTGAAACCCCTCTGAGTGGTTTGCTCTAGCACTGTTTCTTTAAAAGAATGGGGATCCACAAATAAGTGGGGTAGGGAATTACTCTATTGTGGATGATAAAGTAGAGTTGAATTCTGGAACTTTAATAGGCCCTGAGAAAGATGGGCCCAGCGTACCTATAGCTATTTTTCTTACTAAGAACTAAAAAAGGCAGAGAAGGCTCTCCTAATAAGAAAATTCAAGTAACCTTTCCAAACAAAAACCCAAAGAAGGCAGTGCTCTTCATTTCATTTCACTCAGAAGTAAGAGAGAACTTTCAAGAGGTGTGACAGAGCATACACCTCCAGAACTGGAGAGGACAGAGCTGTAAATAGCATTGAATAGAAGCACACTATGTACCTGGAGTAGAGATATGAATGAGAAGAACTGTGGCTAAAGAATACGGGTTACCAGGGTATCAGGGAATACAAAGAAAAACTGAGCAGGGATCAAGTTCCAAATCTGGGACTGCCCAGAATCTCAGTTTCTTCCCTCAGACCTCTTGATGGACATTAGTTTAATATAAATATTTACTATCCAGATCCCTCCTAATACTAAGGAAATAATTTGGATAAATGGAATAGGACCCAAGATAAAACTACCCATGCTAGTTTTTTAACAGCTTTATTGAAGTATAAGTGATATACAAGGCATTGCATAAATATACATACATGTGTATGTACACAAAAAATGTACATATAAGTATAATTTGATGAGTATTGACATGTATATATCCATGTCAATCAAGGTAGTAAATATATCTTTCACTTCCCAAAATTTCCTCCTGTTCCTTTGTGTTGTTTTGTTTTGTTTTGTTGTGGTAAGAATACCTAACATGAGATCTATCCTATTAATACATAATTAAGTATACAATACAGTTTTGTTAACTATAGACGTAATGTAGTACAGAAGATTTCTAAAACTTATTCATCTTGCATACATGAAACTGCACTCCCATTAAACAGCAATTTGCCCCAGCCTCTGGCAACCATTATTCTACTCTCTGTTTCTATGAGTGTGACTATTTTAGATACTTCATATAAGTGGAATCACATAGTTTTTGTCCTTCTGTGACTGACTTATTACTCTTAGCATAATACGCTACAGGTTCATCCATGTTGTTGCACATGGCAGGATTTCCTTCTATTTTAAAGTTGTATAATATTCCATTGTATGTACTTACTACATTTTCTTTATCTATTCATCTATCAATAGACATTTAGGTTGTTTCCACCTCTTCACTATTGTGAATAATGCTGCAATGAACATGGAAGTGCAGATATGTCTTCAAAATCTGATTTTAATTATTTTGGATATATACCGAGAAGTGGATCATATGATAGTTCTAGTTTTAAATTTTTGAGGAATTTTCATACTGCTTTCAATAGTGTCTACACCATTTGGCATTCGTACCAATAATATACAAGGATTCCAATTTCTCCATATCCTCACGAACACTTGTTATCTTTCATTATTTTGGTTTCTGATAAAAGCCATCCTAACAGGTGTGAGATGATATCTCATTGTGATTTTCATTTGTATTTCCCTGATGCTTAGTGATATTGAGCATTTTTTGTATATCTGGTGGCCATTTGTATGTCTTCTTTGAAGAAATGTCTACTCAAGTCCTTTGCCCATTAAGCAAATGCCAGCACTGACTAAAGGATGAGAGACAAAAAGCAGGACAGCAAACTGGAGATAATGAAAAATATCCTGAGGCAAAAATTAAGGAATAATGGCACGCTCATGAAATGATATTAAAAACATAAATCTGAATACCAGAAAGAAGGGTTGAATGTGTGAATAATAGAAGAGGGGAAAAGATGAGGAGGAAAGGAAAGAAATCAAGGAAGGCAAAAGGAGAAAGAAGAGAGAGGAGAAGGAATAGAAGGAGAAAAAGTAAGAAACAAAATAAGCTGGAAAATGGGACTTAGGAGAGAGGGATAGAGACAAAAACAGAGACAGAGAGATACAGAAAGAGAGCAGAATGTCTGCAGCTTATGAAAGAAGAGAAAGATTCCCCAAGATTCAAAATGGACGAAGCCAATTAACTATGTCCCTAATTTATTTCCTCACTTTGATTAAGACAAAAAAAAAATTTTCCTTGTTGAAAAGACAACCCTCAGAATGGGAGAAAATATTTGCAAATGAAACAACAAAGGATTAATCTCCAAAATATACAAACAGCTCATGGAGTTCAATATCAAAAAAACAAACAATCCAATTAAAAATTGGGGTGAAGATCTAAATAGGCATTTCTCCAGAGAAGACAAACAGATGGCCAAGAGGCACATAAAAGATGCTCAACATCACTAATTATTAGAGAAATGTAAATCAAAACTACAGTGAGGTATCACCTCATGCCGGTCAGAATGGCCATTATCAAAAAAATCTAGAAACAGGGCTTCCCTGGTGGCGCAGTGGTTGAGAGTCCGCCTGCCAATGCAGGGGACACGGGTTCGTGCCCCGGTCCAGGAAGATCCCACATGCCACGGAGCAGCTAGGTCCGTGGGCCATGGCCGCTGAGCCTGCACGTCCAGAGCCTGTGCTCCGCAACGGGAGAGCCCACAACAGTGAGAGGCCCACATAGCGCAAAAAAAAAAATCTAGAAACAATAAATGCTGGAAAGGATGTAGTGAAAAGGGAACCCTCCTGCACTGTTGGTGGGAATGTAAATTGATACAGTCACTATGGAAAACAGTATGGAGGCTCCTTAAAAAACTAAAAATAGAACTACCATATGACCCAGCAATCCCACTACTGGGCATATACTCTGAAAAAAACATAATTCAAGAAGAGACATATACCACAATGTTCATTGCAGCACTATTTACAATAGCCAGGACATGGAAGCAACCTAAATGTCCACTGACAGATGAATGGATAAAGAAGATGTGGCACATATGTACAATGGAATATTACTCAGCCATAAAAAGAAATGAAATTGAGTTATTTGTAGTGAGGTGGATGGACCTAGAGTCTGTCATACAGAGTGAAGTAAGTCAGAAAGAGAAAAACAAATACCATACGCTAATGCATATATATGGAATCTAAAAAAAAAAAAAATGGTACTGATGAACCTAGTTGCAGGGTAGGAATAAAGATGTAGACATAGAGAATGGACTTGAGGACACGGGATGGGAAGGAGAAGTGGAGTGAAATGAGTGTAGCATAGACATATATACACTACCGAATGTAAAATAGTTAGCTAGTGGGAAGCAGCAGCATAGCACAGGGGAGATCGGCTCAGTGCTTTGTGATGACCTAGAGGGGTGGGCTAGGGAGGGTGGGAGGGAGGCTCAAGAGGGAGGGGATATGAGGACATATGTATACATATGGCTGATTCACTGTGGTGTACAACAGAAACTAACACAGTATTGTGAAGCAATTATATTCCAGTAATGATCTATTTTAAAAAAATGGTTTGGTATTATCTGGTACAGTAATTCTTTACGTATCTTGCAACACAGTATTCTAGTCCTTGGATCCAGAGATACTCAGTACATGGCTAAATCATGAAGCATTCACAGGAATGTATATAACACAATTGTTAACAATAGTCAAAAACTGGAAACAGTCCAAATGTCTCTTAACAGTAGAACTGTCTTATAAATTATGGTATTTTCCTGCAATAGAATAATCTGGTTTGACATGGATAAATCTCAATAGCATAACTTATAGTGAAAGAAGAAAGTCAAAGAATTATACATGTAGTATGGCCCTTTATGTAATTTCCAAATTATTTTACGTAGTTTAGAGATACTTACATAGATAATGAACTATAAGGAAAAGCAAGAGAATAATTATCACATAGTTCAGAATAGTGATTACCTCTGGAGGGAGAGAAAGCCTATGATCAGGAAGGGAAACAAAGGGAGTTTTTTAAGGGACAGGCCTCATTCTCTTTCTTATTGTGGTGGTTACAGTAGGAATACTTCATTTCAAATTATTCTTTAAGAGACTTATACTTTCATAATTTCGGTTGTATGGCATTTTTCACAATAAAAATAAAAGATTTTTAATATAATCAAAGTATTTCTCTCTACACATATCAACATATATAATCAAATTTAAAAGTACTTAAATCTGGGCTTCCCTGGTGGCGCAGTGGTTGAGAGTCCGCCTGCCGACGCAGGGGACACGGGTTTGTGCCCCGGTCTGGGAGGATCCCACATGCCGCGGAGCGGCTGGGCCCGTGAGCCATGGCCGCTGAGCCTGCGCGTTCGGAGCCTGTGCTCCGCAACAGTGAGAGGCCCGCATACCATAAAAAAAAAAAAAGTACTTAAATCTAAAAAGTGTAAATATAAATATTCTGTGGAAAAACCATAAAAGTATGCTGAAATACATTACAGCTGGCATGAATAAATGGAAATTTCTATTCCTGTAGAATAGAGGACTCAATTTTGTAAAGATGTCAAGTTGATCTATAATTTAACCAATTTCACACAAAAGCATTTTATTGTGCAATTGTGAAGCTGATTTTAAAATTCACAATTAACTGTAAAATTGCAATAATAGCCAAAACATATTTTTAAAGGAGAAAATAATAAGAAGCTGTACTACTAGATATCAAAATTTATTATGGAATCAAATAGAGAGTGCAGAAATAGATCCATACATAGCTGGACACCTGATTTATTCCATTGTAGATTAATGGAGAAAAGATTGACTTTTCATTAAAAGAGTGAGGATATTTACTATCCTTAAGAGAAAAAAAGGATTTCCTTATATCACACCAAGTTCAAAAACCAGGCCCAAGTGAATTAAAGAATTAAATGTGGAAAACAAAAATACAAAACTTTTAGAAGACAATATATAACAATATCTTTATGATCTTAAAATCATAATACTTGAACAAATTTAAAGTATAATGAGAGCAGAGAAGATTTTTACTGGGTTAAAAATTACTGTTGTCAATTAAAAATTATAGAAAGACAGTGAAAGGACAAAACAGCAACTTGGAGAAAATACTTGCCATATATACTATCGAAGTAAATATTTGTAACTAGAATATATGAAATTTTTTTTAATAAATAAGAGAAAAGCAAACAACCTAAAAGAAAAATGAAGACATAACATGAAAAATATTGGTAGAAATGACAATACAAATTACATAAATATAAAGATAATTGTTCAACCACATTAATCATCCTAAAAATGCAAATTATATTTTTACCAATTTGATGGCATATCACAACCATCAGATTGGCAAAAAAAAAAAAAAAAAGAAAGAAAGAAATGAAAGATATTTATTAACAAAATAAAAAAGGGGCACCAAGAATGGAATGGAATGGTGAGTTCTCTGCTAGGGAGGTAGTAAAATGTACAGCAAAGACTTTACAGACAAGGTTGATCGAACTCAGTGTTGAAATTGTTTTACAGAAAGATAGTACAAAAGGGTTTTCCATATGGAAAGACCAGCGTTATTAGCATAAAAAAAGAAAAATCAGAAGATGAAAGCAGAGCTTTTGTGTGCTAATATTATGATGGAGTTTAGCCTGTGTCTAATATGATCTGATTTTAATTTCCAAAAAACTCAATCTGGCAGCAGAGAATTTGTTAAGAGAAATACAAAACCCAAAGAAGAGAGACTACTTTTGAAACTATTCTAGTAATTCACGTACAATATGATAGATGCTTTAATTATCAGTAGCTCTAGGGATATAAAAGAAAGGCTAGGTATGATAGATGATACAGAAGCTGAATCTATAAAACTTGATGATTGAATGGGGGTAAAGAGTGAAGGATATGGAGGTGTCTATAATGAATATAAGAAATAGAAAATTATTGATTGTTTTTAACTAAAGAGTAAAAGGACTAGATTTGTATTTTTAAAATATCATCCTGAAGACTGTATTTGGGAAAGTGGGGAGATTGGAGGTAAGGAAACAGTTTAAGAAATAAATGCAATGTTTCAGATAAAACTTGTTGGGAAACCAAAGTACTATAAATGAATAAAAGCAACATATTATAAACATTTTGCTAAGACTCACCAATCCTCCTAAATTGTTCAGCAGATCAGGTAATTCACATAGAAATAAATGGCAGAGTCAGACATAGCCTAGGAATATATCTCTAGTAACTTTGAATAGTTGGAGAAGAATCTGAAATTTTCAGGCATGTGTATGCTTTATATATCAGTTTTCCCACTTGAAACTAATTACTTTGCCAGGAAAGATACATTAAAAAAGCAGAATTCCTTATTTTGGACCATGATTGGCTACTTCAGAAAAATTTCAAAGTTAACAAAGATTATCTCTTAATGTTTAGGAAAAATGTGTTTGACAAGAACACTTTATTTATTTAGTAAATGTGTATTGCTCCCCTATTTTCCATATATAGATACTTAACATATGAAACATATGTTATATACATATACATATATATGGATATAGATCCATATATGTAATATATATAATTGTATACAATGTATACAATTGTATAATAAATGGACAATAATTGTATACAATGTATAATATGCAATATATGTAATATACATATATTACCCTTATGTATATATATATTACTCAGGCCATGTGCCACAAATTATATAAGACAGCATAATTAAATGTATTCATTGTCATAATTATGTAATAGGATTGCAGTAGAAACACAAAGAAAGGCATACAAAAATCTGTGTGTGACAATCACATAGGTTCAATAGAGAAGGTAATGTCTAAGTGGAGACCTAGTTGATGAATAGGAGGCTGATGTGTAAATAAGTTAGTGATAGACACATGTTGGAAAAAACAGCAGAGGCAAGAGTCCACATTTTACTAGTTCAAACTGCCAAAATGGATAGCATAGGGGATGGAAGGAGAAAGGAGCACAAGCTGTGGCTAAACAAGATTTTGGGATTTTTATATTGTGAGAGTGGGAAGATTCGGAGCTTTGAACTGAGGCTTATCTCCTCATTTCTGGTTTAGAAAAAGGATCAGTAACAGTATGAGGCAAATTGGAGCATTAGGATTAATGCTGAATAAAAAGAACATGATCTCTGCCCTCATAGCGCAAGAGAAGGATCTGATCTGAAACCAAAAATTCATTCATTAAATGTTAATATGGAACATCCAAGTGAAAACCACCTTTAGGCTCAGACGAAAGAGTCCCACTCTGGGCTTCACATATCAGGAACACACAAAAAATAAATGTGTTAAAGCACACTTCCATCTCTTGGGATCTGTTGCTCAGCACTGACAACACAAACTGTACCCCTAAATTTTTGTTCTCGTTACTAACTTGACTTATGCTCCAGGGAAATGGTTTTCTGCATCTCTTAGTTTATACCAATTATACAAAAGGTGAATGTGTCCAAATATCATACAAGTTTGTGGATTAGAGCTTAACCAGCTCCAAATAACAGCTAAAGGGGCAGCAAATGTTTTCACCAGCTCTTACTTTTTGCTTTCTGCCATGAAAACAGCAACTGCCAAAGGGCTTCTCCTTCAGAATGGGTCCCAGAATAAGACACAGGGAGAAGAGCCAAAACAGCAAACCACCAGTAGCTGACTTGTAAAAATAAGTGTTTATTTTTATAATCTACTGAGATTTGGGGGTAATTTTTTACTGCAGCAAAGCTGACTAATAAAATTAGAAAGGAATGAAGGCAAAGAGGGAATGACAGAGAAAGAAATAAAGACAGTGAGTACCCTTTAAAGAATCCTGAGGGTGAAAAGAAACTGTCAACTTTAAGGAAATTTGGGAGAGAAGAAAATTATTGTTTTGAGAGAGTAGAGAACTGAGTATGTTAAAATACTAATCTAATGTGAAAGTCCTGTTAAGGAGAGCATATTGAACACACAGAAGGAATAATCCAGAGAATGAGGTCCCTAAAAAATTGAGATGAGATGGAGTTCAGAGTAGAGATGGAAGAGTTCTCTTTCAGTGTAAAGGAACACATTTTTCTTTATAATTGATGGTCAAGAGGAAACACTGGGTACAGGTGCAGGTAAGTAAATAAGTGGGTTAAAAATTAAAACTCACTATTTACCTTAACTATCACACTACTACCACACTCACAACACTACCACACTCACAACATCAGACCTACAGGTTTTCCATACCAAGAAATTCTGACACTATCTGCCTAGAGTTAGTGCAGACCATACAGGTTAAAGGTTCAGTCCCACAAGCCTGCCCCCATCTCTAGACATCCACCACAATTAGTAGGTCCCAGGTTACCCAAAACTTCTATCCAACTTGGCTACAAATCAGAGGTTGCTAAGACCCTCTCCTTGAATTCAATCATTTGCTAGAACATGTCACAGAACTCAAGAAAACACGTGCTAATTGATTACATGATAAAGGATACAAATGAACATCCAGATGAAGACATACATGGGATGAGGTCTGGAAAGGTCCTAGGTAAAGAAGCTTCTGTGGAGTTAGGGTGTGCCACCCTCCCAACACATAGATGTGCTCACCAACCTGGAAACTCTCCAAACCCCACACTTCTGGGATGTTTATGGAGGTTTCATCACAGGCATGATCAATCATGAACACGATCTTCAGCCCCTCTTCCCTTCCCAGAGGATGCAGAGTGGAGCTAAAAGTTCTAATCATGGTTTGTTCTTTCTGGTGATTAGTCCCCATCCTGAAGCTACCTAGGAGCCCATAAAGAGTCACGTCTTTAGAACAAAAGATATTCCTATACCCCCAGGAAATTTCAAGGGATTTAGGAGCTTTGTGTCAGCAACCAGGGTCAAAGACCAAATATTAGAACAAAAGATATTCTTAGTGCTCTCATCACTTAGGAAATTACAAGGATTTTAGGAGCTCTGTGCCAGGAACTTGGAAGCAGAGATTAACACATATTTTTTCTATCATTTCACAGCAGGGAAACAGGAGTTGAGGGATTTTTTTTCAGTGAAGAGATGAGGATAGCTGAGGCTGTGAAAAGGCAAGATGGGAAGAGATCCCAGTTTGAGGAAAGTTGAGAAGTACTAAGATAGTAAAAAAAAAAAAAATAGAGATGTGCTTAGATAATACATAGAAAACTTTCGGGACACATTGAGAGACCAAATGAATTTGGAGACAATGATTTAAAAATCTGCCACACTTCTGAGGAGTGTTTAGATGTCTAAGAACTACCCAGAAAAACTAAAATCCATCTAGGGTTGGTGTTTTCTAAGCTAGTGCAATGGAATCATGATACAAGATCTCAGAGGATATCAGTGAGAAAACTATTAAAGTGATGAAAATGGTATTTAAAACTGAGGGAGAAAGTGAGGAATAAAGATGCTAATAATAGATAAAAAGAAAATATAACAAGGAATGGGCATCCTCTGAGTTCAGTGAAGAATGTAGTTGAAGTAATTAAACAAAAGTGGGTTATAAGAAATTGTGGCTATAGGACATTTAAATAGACAAAAATAGCTTAATTTAAAGAACTGAGCTCCTACTGAGATTTCCAACTTTTATGTAGGGTAGTATATGAGATCCATTCAGAAGCTCCCCCTCTATGTCACTCCAGGCAGCTCCTTACTCAGCTATTGTGTAAAATCAACTAAGCTCATGTCAATTTTAAAAACTTACTAAAAAAGAATTCCAAACCAACTAGAGTGCTTTTAAAACTATTACTATTGATTTTCATTTCTTCCAAACACAGTATAAGTTTTCCTGATGAGAAATAGATTAGCTTGTTTCAATTCTAACTGTGATGAAAAAGTGAATAACAGACCAGAAACAAAATAAAAAGCAACTTAGTATGTTTGCTGTAACTGATTTTATCACACATATTTTTCTTGGCACACTGCCAAGATTAAAAGCAAACATGCTGACATCCTCATATTATTTTTGGATCACAGGCATGGAATCTCTATAGGTGATAATCACAGAGAACCCACTTTTCCATTCTTCTTAACCTCAAAAATCTAGAAGAAGTCATTGAAACTTAGGACTGTGCTATATTGGGCTCATTTTGAGAAAGTCATTTTATAGCCCATTTGCCAAGAAGAGAAATTTTGAGGTTCAAAGTAACCTTCTATCATCTTCCATTCTTTTGAAATAATATGAGTTTTCCACCTCCATGAACATAATGTTTCCCCAATTTCAGTCTAAAATTGTTCAATCTGTGGTGAAGCTCTTTTGAAAGGGCAAGGGGAAGAGGTTAAAAAAAGACCTAAGGAACCACAGAAATCTATTTAAACCCAGTCCTAATATCCATCTTTAGTCTTGGAGGTCTCGGCATGACTCTTTTCTATTACCATGGGTCTTAAAATACAAAAGGATAAAAACAAATGGAGTCCATATTTTAAAATCTGGAAAATATCCTGATATATTGAAAGGTTAACTATTTTTTATTAATTGGTATGCAAAGTGTATTACTAAAAAGAATTCATCTAATGAGCTCATTTCAGCTATAACCTTGTCTACCATTAGCTCTTTCGTTAAAACCACTTGGAAATAGGACCCATCTTTCTCATTTTGGTTTCTCATCTTAAGGCAGTGATGAGTAGGCAAAGCAAGTTTTCGAGGTCCATAAAATGATTCTTTCTATAAAAATAAGGAAATTAATCTTTTATCTAATAGTTTCAGGATGTCATCAGTCTGAAGGTTTACATAATCTCCTGATCCCTGGAGTCACATGCTCACTAAAAGATACGTACATACGTACATAAAAATGTAGGTAGATTTTGGAATTTTAAAGCCCTCTTCAACTCTCAAACACCTCTCATCTTAGACTTATGTATGTGTTCTATGTTTCTTTGTTTTCACCTCGCTCTATTGTTGGTCTTGATTCCTTTGATGACATCCTGTTTCTACAACTCTTTGTCACATAATAAACACTATTTTCTTCTTTTGTTTCCAAAAAAAACCCACTAAGCAAAGAATGTTTTCCATATGAGACTTTCACTACCAAGAAATTTATCAACTGACATATCCTACCAGGCTAATATTACCTCCTTGCTAGGTCTTATATTTTCCTCTTTCTTCCATCCCTACATTTCTCATCATCATCATATCCCTCTAGGGAGAAACTCAAATTCTTCTTTCTTGATTATGCAAAACAATTGTGGTCAACCTTTGATTTACCCTCTTTTATCTGGACTAGGAGCTGTGGTTGAGGTGGGGAAAAAAATCCATCAAAGTGCTTCTTTTTTTTAAAACTTTTTCTTATTGAAGTATAGTTAATTTACAATGTTGTGTAAGTATCAGGTGTACAGCAAAGTGATTCAGTTACACACACACATATATATACATGTATATATATATGTATGTATATATATATATATATAATATACACATATATATGTGTATATATATAAATATATACACATTCAGATTCTTTTCCATTACAGGTTATTACAAGATAGTGAATATAGTTCTCTGTGCTGTAGAGTAGGTCCTTGCTTTTTAACTAGTTTATATATAGTAGTGTGTATATGTTAATCCCAAACTCCTAATTTATCTCTCCATCCCCCACCTCCTCACTATCCTCTTTGGTATCCATAAGTTTTGCTATGTCTGTGGGTCTGTATTATAAATAAGTTCATTTGAATCATTTTTTTTTTTTTAGATTTCACATGTAATTGATGTCACATGATATTTGTCTTTCTCTATTTGACTTACTTCACTTAAGGTGATAATCTCTAGGTCCATCCATATTGCTGCAAATGGTATTATTTCATTTTTTTTTTGACTGAGTAATATTCAATTGTATATATATATACCACATCTTCTGTATCCATTCATCTGTTGATGGACAATTAAGTTGCTTCCATGTCTTGGCTATTGTAAATAATGCTGTTATGAACATTGGGGTGCATGTCTCTTTTTCAATTATTTTATTGAAAAATAAAATATTTTTCCTTTTATTTCTTTTTCTTCTCTGATTGCTGTGACTAGGACTTCCAAAACTATGTTGAATAAAATTGACAAGAGTGGGCATCCGTGTTTTGTTCCTGATCTTAGAAGAAATGCCTTCAGCTTTTCACCATTGAGTTGGCTGTGGATTTGTCATCTATAGCCTTTTGTATGTTGAGGTATGTTCCCCCTATGCCCACTTTCTGGAGAGTTTTTATCGTAGATCGTTGTTGAATTTTATCAAAAGATTTTTCTGCATCTATTGAGGTGATCATATGGGTTTTATTCTTCAGTTTGTTAATGTGGTGTATCACATTGATTGATTTACAGATATTGAAAAATACTTGCATTCCTGGAATAAATCCCACTTGATCATGGTGTAAGATCCTTTTAATGTATTGCTGGAGTCAGTCTGCTAGTATTGTGTTGAGGATTTTTGCATCTATGTTCATCAGTGATATTGGTCTGTAATTTTCCTTTTTTGTCATATCTTTGTCTGGTTTTGGTATCAGTGTGATGGTGGCCGCTTTCTTAAACAAAAGAATCATCCAACCACAATGATTATTTTAACATTCATCTAGAAGGCATCCATATTTTGTTTGCCATGGCCATTTATTTATACTATTATCTAAGCATTGAAAGTTGGCAGTCTGATAGGGAAGGCCAGCTGTGTATAAATTTTTGGCAGAGAAAGTAGATGACTGCTGCTACATTGTGACAAAACTGCCTAAAGCTAATTTCAAATACTAAGTATACATAATTATTTGTGGTAAGAGGTCCACTGAGTAAAAGCAGAATGTTTATAAATGCATCCTAGGTCAACAAGTATCCAAAACATCTGGATTAAAAGCAAAAAGGAGTATATCATATGGCGAGCAACTGAAATTTTTCCAACCGCCTCAGAATGGTTTCTCTGGGTTAACTTCAATAATTTTCTTTCAATCTGGTCCACTTTGTCCTAGCCCACCCACATAGTTCAAACCAAATAAGCACTTCTTAACAGCAGGCACTTGAAAGGAAAATAAGCCTATTTAGAGAGCACATGAACAAAAGGGGAAAGTAGAAGTAATGTTAAGTATCAAAAACTTCCCAATATTTCATGCCTCCCCCTGACTGGAAGATTTACACAGGTCTCCCACTCAGAATCAATGCACTTACATGTTTTCCATGGCTCCTCTGGACATACTATAGCTTCATGCATCCCTCTTTTGCTGTCTCAATTAAAACTAAAGTGTGAATACCAGGCAAGATGAATGTAATTTTATCTCTAGCAGCACTAGTCCATGCTCTGGGCTTTGGACTTTTATAGTCTCTCCTCTCTTCCTAATGCTCCCCCTTTTGAATGTGGGGGCATATTTCTCGTTTGTTTTTGCTCTCAAAACTCGGTCAGAAGGAGAAGGATTTGGATATTACTGACTCAACTTCTTTGTCTATCATATTGACTGTCTGACCTATAACATGATACGACTTAAGCTTCTTTTTTTTTCCTTAGGGTAGAAAACCATATCCAAAAGAAGAGTCAAATAGAGGATCCCAAGTTTAAGTACTTATAAATATAACTTCAATATATGTCTGATATATATATATATATATATATATATATATATATCAATAACCATACGTTTTCCAGTATTCAGGTTTCTTTGTACTCAGAACCACCACATTACTTAAAACACAAATGTTTAATGTCACATAAGCAGAAATCTCTAAGCAATGCCTTAATGACCACTCTCTTCTAGTAATCTTGAAACTATGTTATAACAGCAATAGTGTGTATATAGCCTTTTTTTTTTTTTTTACCATGTCAGCATTTTGTTTCTCCAGGAACTAAAAATAGTACAGCATACTTGCTTTTTTAGTGCTATTTTCCTTATAATATTAAGTATAGCTCTGCCCAAAAGTCAAAGGGTTGAAGGAAATAAGAGCTACCAATACTGAAAAGACAAAGAACCACTAAATCTTAAAAATGCATTTTGATTGGATATTATTGAGTTCTACATGTACTGCCACTCCAACTTTGAGCCTGCTTAGCAAAGAACTAGTGTCAGCAACAGTGCTAAGATATCAGCATCATTCACACACATACTCTCTAATAAGCCAGATTCGAACCAGCCCTACATATTTTACATTATGACAAGAACATTAATTTAAGATGAGGCAGCTTAGCATAATAGAACTTACACAGTAAAACACTTAAGCTTTTGACCCCTTGATTACAATAAGCCTCCAGATTCTCATACGTAAAACAGTGATAAAAGGAGTATAAATCTCAGGAGTTTTCTGAGGATTATATGAGATATTGCAAGTAAAGCACTGAATAAAGTAAAGGAGCAAAAATACATAAAGGTTAGCTATGAATATTATTATTTCTTTTTGCCTTTTTGTTAAATTGGCACTGGGTGGTAAACAGTGTATAATGATACATAAAAGCAAGTGAAATTTTTATATTTGTAAGAACATTTAACATTTTCTCATTAGTATTATTCTAAGGTCAATGACATACAGGAATCAGTGATATTTTCAGTCTATTACATTTCCCCTTTTGGTATCTCTTCATGTAAAATCCTATATTCCTACACACACACAAAAAACTGTGCCCCCATGTTTGGTAAACTCTGTTCTGACATGAGAGTATTCTTCCTGGTATTTCATAAGGCCATTAATTCATTGCACTAACTATTCACAGTGAATTTAAAAAATAAAATAAACTTTGGATACCTGGGTGAGCAAAAATCTGTGTGGAAATTGGAGGTTCTATGAGAATAATAAATAAGTCCAGCACTAAAAAGAGACGTATGCTTTTCTTGTAAATGTCAACATATTCATGATTAATTCTCATAGGCATACTTAAAAAAAAATAATAATGGAAAAAGTAAAAGCATTCACAACCACCCAGTCCCAAAGTTACAGATAATATCAGCATGCTGGAAGAGTAAGATAAACACCAACATGATGTGAATGCATGATAAATAACTCTTCTGTGAAGGAGAAAACATAAATATTGATTAACTTCAAAAATTAAAATTACAATCACAGAAGAAATAACATGAATAACTAATAAAGATATGAAGAAATGCTTAAACTCATTTTTAAAAAAGAAAACCAAATTAAAACAATGTGATATAACTTCATACCCATAATATTAACAAGTATTAAAATGCTAGGTAGCATAAATTGTTGGATAGATCATGGGAATATGGGAATGTTCATGTTGTACAGATGGTAATTTAGAATGTGCAAATATTATGGAGAGCAATCTGACAGTACTCAGTCAGATTACATATATAAATACTCTAAGAAGTAGCATTCCTTTTCCTGAGCATATATCCTAGAGAAATTGCCCCCAGGTCCAAAAGGGAAGACTACTACAGCATTGCTTATCATGGTGGGAAACTGGAGCCAATTTGGAGGACAATTCCTGGGGAATGGACATAAAAACATGGTGGATGCAAACCATGGAATACTGGAAGGCTATAAGAAGCAATAGGCTAAATGTAAATGGAATTTAAATAGTTCCAAGAAGCATGGCTGTGTAAAAATTATAAGATAAAAATGAGACCTATAACATAACAGCTTATAAAATAAAAATACATACCTATAAAAATAGCATGTATTTTTCAAGAATACACATATAATAAAAGGATAGAAAATAAATATATTAGAATGATTACCTTTTTAGGCTAGTGGTAGAGTAGACAACATGATAAGAGATAAAGATATGAGACTTCATAAATATGTTTAAAAAACTGGGGGGCTGTTTTACATTTCTATTGCTACATAAAATATTACCACAAACTTAGCAATTTAAAATAATTCAAATTCATTACTTCACAGTTCCTGTATGTCAGAAGTACAGACAGGGCTCAAGTGGATTATCTGGTCCAGGTCTCATAAGACTGAAACCTAAGTGACAGCTGGAGCAAGGGTCTCATCTGAGGCTCAGAACCCTCTTCCAAACTAATGTGGTTATTGGCAGGAGTCATTTCCCTGCAGTTGTAGAAGTCATAAACTGTACCTTCAAGACCATCAGAATAGCATCTCTCTGATGCTTCGACTTCTTTTAAAGGGCTCATCTGATTAAATCAGGCCCACACAGAACAATCTCCTCTTTGATTAATTCAAAGTTAACTGATTAGTAACTTAATCACAGGAGTATTAGCCCATCATATTCACTGGTCCTGTCCATGTTCAAGAGAATTTGATAAAACAGGGCATGTACATTCAAATTTTATAGTATAAAATTTTATAAATTTTCAAATAAATATTTTATCAGCAATATCAAGCAGACAAAAATGAGTAAAGATATAGAATACTAAAACATTATCATTAATAACTTTGACTTAATGAACACACATAGAACTTTGCATCCAAAAATTGTATTATAAGAAAAAAAGGATTTTTAAAGATGTACAATACAAATTAGACACAAAAGGAAAACATGGAAACTTGCATAGCTCTATTGATATCAGAAGAAATAGATTATATTACATACTTACTAATACCACTTTGGTTAAATCTAACTTAAATATTAGTACCATAAGAAAGTAAAAGAAACAAATAATATGGTTTTGAAAAGTACTTTAAGAAACTGTCATTATTATGTATATGTCTGCATAACTGTTGAGAGAAATGATTAGAATTAATAAGATTGAATTTATTTTAATATTATTTTTAAAAAGTTAGTTTGTTATAAAGTAAAAGTTATTTTTTTATATATAGTAACAACAGGCAGGTAGGTAGAAAAGAAACAGGAGTCGAGGGAGAGGTTTCAGAAGCAGTTATGATTGGATTCTGAGCCAGCAGCTTATATTGTTTACTAATGCCTTGTGTTTATTAATATCTACTTAGCCTCAGCCTTATACATATTATTTCCATTTCACAATCTAATTCTATTGTGCCCCTCCAATTACATATTTCATTAAATCACATAATAACCAGTTCAGGCAGTCCAGGCTTAGAGTACCACGGTCAGCTGTTGAGTTGTCTTCCATGGCCCATGGAGAATACTTGTCAGTGAAGAAGGGCATGGCCTTTCTCTAAAAACCTTAGAGGTTGTATTGTGCTTTCTCTAAGTCACTTGACAGATACATCTCTGTCTGCCATAGATCCTCCCAATACTAGGTCCTAGACCCAAATAGCAGGGGACTTGTGCTACAGGTGATCTTGCTCTATTCTCACTTTAGGCTAGGAGCTGTATGGTAGATCTAGAACTTGGGTCAGTGCAGCTCACCACGAGTTGTTATATGTTGTCCCAGATCTTATGAGACCACTACTGTGTCTCTGGCTTTATAGCAGGCAAGGTAAAGTGCAATAATTTTTTCTCACTTTAGAAGGGATGTCTTAACATGACCCAAATAAATGAACATTAGAAATTTCACCCATGTGACAGGCCCCTGAGCTTTAATAAGATATAAAATCTAGGGGCTTCCCTGGTGGCGCAGTGGTTGAGAATCTGCCTGCCAATGCAGGGGACACGGGTTTGAGCCCTGGTCTGGGAAGATCCCACATGCCGCGGAGCAACTAGGCCCGTGAGGCACAACTACTGAGCCTGCGCGTCTGGAGCCCATGCTCAGCAACAACAGAGGCCGCGATAGTGAGAGGCCCGCGCACCGCGATGAAGAGTGGCCCCCGCTTGCCGCAAATAGAGAAAGCCCTCGCACAGAAACGAAGACCCAACACAGCCAAAAATAAATAAATTTTTAAAAAATTTTTTAAAAAAAGATATAAAATCTACCCTCTAGAATTCATGTTTCTTATTAAGGCAAATAGGGTCCTTAGTTCTTTAAACTCACCAGGTCTGTGGTGGGATAAAGACAACTACAAATGCTTTGACATTCCTCGATATGTAAAATTGAATTCCCTTCCCCTTGAATCTGGCTGGCCTTAGTGACTGACTGGCAATAGACGTAATGCCACAGGACTTGCAGGGCTAAGTCAAAAGTCTTGGAGACTCACCGTCTTGAACCTTTGAAATGTTCATTCTTTGTCACTGCCTCTTGGACACTCCCTCTCAAAACCCAGTAGCCATGCTGTAAGAAGTCCAGGTCACATGAAAAAGTCATGTGAGGTGTTTGGTCTATAGCTCCAGCTGAGTTCCCAGCTGATAGCCAATATCAAGGCCAGCCATGTGAATGAACCATCTTGGATGTCCAGCCTAGACAGGCTTTCAAATGACTAAATCCCCAACCAAAATATGAATGCAACCATCATGTGTTCTAGCCCTTCCCAAATTCCTTCTCTCCAAAGCTGTGAAAAAAATTAAAATGATTGTTTTAAGCTGCTACGTAATGGGTAATTTGTTATGCAGTAAGAGGATAACCAAAGAAAGGTCTAATTAGCATAACATCATCAGATATTCTCTGGGATGTCATCACTATCAAGTTATTCCCAGATTATATTATGATAGAAAGCAACAGAGTTGATGGGGCCCTGAGTCAAGAAATATATACTTTTGTCACTGTCATATGAGAGTAAAATGATTTTGATTTTCTTTAACGATATAGATGGATGAATAAGTATTTGCTAGAGAAACAGTTTCATATAAGGTACTAGTGGCTATGCTTGTTTATGCCAGTAAAGATACAACAGCTGGAAATGGAGAAGAAACCAGCAAAGATTTAGAAAAAGAAAGGGTAAGACAAAATCAAGTGAAAAGGCCCTAAGCCAAGTGACAGAGTGTTTCATGAAACACTTACCTCTGGTGGGGAGTAATGAGATTACAGAATGAGGAGGAGTAGCTTTAATGATATTGGTGATGTTTGGTTTCATAACCTGAATAGTTTACAGTAGTAATCACTTTATTATTTGTTTTAGTATATAGTATTACTTTCATATGTAATAAATACCTCACAATAAAAAACGAAAATAAGTTAAAAATTCATTGCCAAGAAAAAACATTGTGGCATGGGAGAAAAGGGAAACAATTCTTTTGACAGGTTTCTATAGAAAATAATCCACCATGGAAGGCAATTATACTGTGAAATGAAGGAAAGAGAGACATACATTAACAGTTAAACTTGTCTCCAGCTCTAGAAGCTATGTAACAGATATGCTACCCCAAATTTATTACTTGTACTTAACCCAAGACAAATTAGTAATTTGTGAAGTGTGCATTTGGCAAAAAGTTAAATATTCTGTTAGAAAAGCGTGATATGTTAAGCCTTACATAAATAACCAAATTTTCCAAAAATTTTTTTTATGAAACTTGCTAAAAATGTACAACAAAAACTGCAATGTTAATAGAAGAACAACAATCAAAATGAAGCCCTTTGGGTTTATTCATTTATTTTATAAATACACTAGAGGAAAAAACATAATTTCCTCTTAAAAATATAAAACTCATTTTGAAAACCTTTCCCCCTTAAGGAATAATAGTTCATTAGGACCACAACATTTCCAAAGTTGTGTTTCCCTTTGTTTTAACATTAAAAACTCCGTTTAAAAAAATCTTGTGCTTTAAAAACTGCTTTCCCAATGAGGGAATAGAGTAAACTTTCAGACAGAATTTCTGTGGCTGAATCCATTTTAAACAATGACAGGAAGCAGTTCTTTTTCCTGACCCATAATTGGAGAAGGGTCATGGCAAGGAGTACGGAAGGGAGCACCTAAAGTAGACACCGCGTGGCAAGCAGCTCAGCAATAAGATTTACTCTTTTATTACCAAAGATAAACAGCAAAATAGCAGCAGCAGCAGCATCTCTCTCTCTGTCTCTCTGTCTCTGTCTCTCTTTCTCTCTCACACACACAAACACACACACTTCTTTCAACTGCAGCTTCTTGCAACTCTCTTGAAGAATATGATGTAATTGTCTTAGCAGTGGTTAAATAATTGACCTCCACTAATGTTGGAGATTATTTTCTCAAGTCCTATTTGAATGTGTGTCAAGGGAATCATTTCAGAAGAAAGCAAGTAGGTTTCCTGCAGTTCCTGAAGGATGTACTGCTAGCCTCCAGACACATGCAGGAGGTAGAATTAGACCCACTCTTTGGGATAATTTTCTATATTAAAACTGCTAGGGTGGAAGAGAGACATTCACTAATCCCTAAAGATATCATTTTTGGGGGTGGGGGTTAAATATTTTTTAACATCTTTATTGGAGTATAATTGCTTTACATTGTTGTGTTAGTTTCTGCTGTGTAACAAAGTGAATCAGCTATACGTATACTTATATCTCCATATCCCCTCCCTCTTGCATCTTCCTTCCACCCTCCCCATCCCACCCCTCTTAGAAATATCATCTTAAACCTGGTTTGTATATATCTGAATCTGTAAGAGCAGTTTACTGGATCCATTCAAAAACCCTATTGATTTAGTTATTTAAAATGTCAAGCTGATAATTTGACATCATTCTGGCAAAAAATATATATATATATATTAAGGGTTTTTTTGTAATTTTTGAAGTCACATACACATTGACTATGAATGGTGATGACGTGATATAAATATTTTTATTGAAGCCACCCATTTTGCCCACTGACATACATGCTTACAACTGGAAAACACCATTATCTAAGTTTCTCCTATCTTCTATTTAAATGGTTCATTTCCTGTGGATATTTAAAAATATATATTATGGAGTAAAATTATTTTTATCCATAAAAAAGGAATATTTTTATCTATGCTTCCATTATGGCAAGATTATTCATATCTCCTTTTAACAATTTATTATAGTGTAGTCATCAATTTCCAACTAAAACATCATCTTCTAAATTGATTACGTTCCTTAGCATTCACATTTATTTAGAGAAATAAAACATTACCATTATCACTTTCGTCTAAGGTCTTGCCTTACATTACCAATCACTATATACAGCTATGAAGCAGCACGCACACCTATTCAGAAGCTTACAGCCTCAAAAGTTTAGTACAATTGCAGCTGAATATAAGCAAAACTTATACTCAACCAAACAAAAGTAAACGTGCAACTTGTTTTATCATTTTAAGACAAAGTATGAATACCCCAGAAGGAAATACAGATAAATGTATTAATTCAGTTCTTAATTACAATTGTATAATGAGCATTTATCTGTAACTGTCTTCTGAAATATTAATATCTGTTAGTGAATTTCAATGAGCTTGAATTTCTATAAATACACTAGGGCAGATATAATTAAATATGTAATAATCATTTGTTTAATGTCTGCCTACTAGACTATAAGAGAAATGCTTGCCTTTATTACTCCTGAGCACTCACTGGTTAGTGTTGAATGACTGAATAAATACATGATTGATTGAATTATTATATATCATAATTTCTGGTTTAAGTCAAAATTTTTTACCTACTGATAAAATAGCATTTTATATCAAACACTTATTTTTCAGAACAGAATGATAAACAACTTTAAGTCACATATTTGCTCTGACTCTGCCTCAGGTGATTCAGAATATGTTTATATAATTTTTAAGATTATCAACAAAATTTTAAAAAGATCATTTGGGGGGAAATATGAAGACCCCCCAAGACTAAACTCAATGAAGAGTCAGCCAAGTTCAGCATGAAAAGTACAAGAGAAGACAGTTCAAGGCTATACTCCTTATAGTACAAGCCAGTAAAGATACTTGAAAGAAATCACTGCCCCCAAATCACACTGAGGAGTAATCAACTATTCATCTATTTGTAATATCAGCCCTGCTCTACAAACTATAAATACATGCTAGTGTAAAAGGTTTGTAAATATCCACACACAGTAAATATATGTATATATCTAAAAGAAATGGCTTTGGGTATTCAGTCTAGTCCTATTTCCTTCAACTCTCCTACATATATGTGAAAAAGACACTCTTTTCTTCATATGAGGACCATTCTCATACTCACTTAGTAAACGTACCCCTTAATAATGAGGTTATCTGCACAGTCTAGCAAAAGAGTGGATTAGGAAAAACACAAGGAGGAAGTGGAGAGGGAAGGAAATATCTATTGAGCTCCTACCATATACAATGTCTTATAATGGTTACTTTTATTTAAGTAACTCTGAAAGGAAAGCAACAGGTTTCATTGAAGCTCACTATGTAAGTAAGCTACTGGTAGCTTTTTCTATTCAAGTTCTTTATACTTCGCCCTAGCTTGAAAATAGTTTCATAGGTAGCAGGACAAACCATATAATCACAGTGTTGATAAACACAAGCCCACTGGAAGGCAATGTCAGTGTTCACACAACTGGTCACCAATGCACCAAGAATCAAGACGTGACCAGGGAATATTGATGACAATCCCAGGGTGATTCCTGAGAACTAACTTAGCTTATGTACAACAACAAAAGGTGAAAACGCTAGCCAAGTTAGGGTTGATTCTAAAGATAGATAAAAAAAGACAACAAATTAAACTGTATGGCATAACAAAAAAGTATTTATAATGGCAAATCACATGTTTTCTTTTTTAACAATGAATTCAGCTGTGTTTAGCTAAACTGAATGAACATACTAACAAAATTAAAACCTTTTTGTGGTATCTTAATAAAACTAAATTCATAAAAATATGTTTTGAAGTGGTTTGCTATAATTTAATAGATAACTGATACAGAAAACTGTATCCAAAAGATATAGTTATACCAATACTAAAAAGGGATTTTTTAAAATGAGGTGAAAATATGCAAAAAATAAAGAAATAATACAATAAATTTTTAATGACCTGAAGAACTTCAGTTTTTCAGATGAAAAGACATTTCCTGGGCTTCCCTGGTGGCGCAGTGGTTGAGAGTCCGCCTGCCGATGCAGGGGACACGGGTTCGTGCCCCGATCCGGGAAGACCCCACATGCCGTGGAGCGGCTGGGCCCGTGAGCCATGGTCACTGAGCCTGCGCATCCGGAGCCTGTGCTCCACAACGGGAGAGGCCACAACACTGAGAGGCCCGCGTATCGGAAAAAAAAAGAAAAGACATTTCCTGGTACCAAGCATTATTAATGAAAAGGAAGCACACTAAATATATCTCTTTTTTATTCTAATTTCAAAAATAAGGAAAAATCCTAAATTTGAGCTTCAAAGAGAAAACCTTTCAATTCAAAAATCAACCCATCCAAGCTACTATTATCATTTGAAAGTAAATGAATGAAACTCTCAGGCACATAAGTACTTGTGGAAGTATAGAAAGTATACTCCTTACATATACTTTCTAAAAAAAAATCATAGATGTATCTAACTAAACCAAAACTAATCAAAATATTTTATGAATAGTAAAAATATTTGATAAATATATTGTTGCATTGAATAATGACACCTTCATATTTAGAGTTGCCTTTTAAAATACGAGGTTATTACTAGGTATCTAATGAAATAACAATCATATGCACAAGACGATAGGTGGTCAAGGCTTTAGTATGTGGATGCTTTAGTTCCAAGTTATTAACTTCTGTAATAAGACAGACCAGATCAGGCCTTCTGAATATTTTCCATCAGAAAGGACATCTAACCTCCTGGTCCAGGAAAGAGGTATCACCTTTTTCTCCTCCTCTTTCCAATGAGCTGGGCTGTTAGAAATCTAAGACTGAAATATCTCTAGTTTTGTAATCCACTGAGTGAAAATTCAATGTGAAACAAATATCAATTAGCTCACTGAAAGGTGAAGTATGTGATTCCTTGTTTTAGAGTAAATTGAAAAGCTTTACAAGGCACTGGAAGAAAAAGGACACTTACCAAGAAGTGAAGCCACTCAAGAGGGTGTATCTGCCTACACAAAGTAAGGATTTTCCATTGGTGGCTTATCTTCAGATGGAAGTCAGAGATTTTGGGTCACGAAAAACAGTCTAATAAAGTATCTTCTTAAATACAGGGTCTTGATGTTATATTACTCCAAATTATTTTATAACTGGGTTTAATTCAGAACTACTAAAAGAAAGATAATTTTATAATAATAAACTATGGTTTGGGAAGGTAGTTTATCTTCTGATATAAAACTCGTCTGGTTTCCAGGAGGAAAAAAATGAAGTTCAATGTACTTATCTAATAATTAAAGCTAGTGTTTCACAAGATGTTTTCCCATATCATGTCAATAAATATTCATCAGAAACATGTGGTTCTTTTGGATTTTACACAGCTGTTAGTAAGCTAATACAAGCACAGAGTCTTCAAGGCCCTTGCATTTGCAATTCATTAGTGGAAAGCTCTTCAGAAAAGGGAAGGATATGTAGCATTGCCAAAATCTACTTGACAAAGAATATTTTCTTGGAAAGATATTAAAATTTCTCAAATAGCATTCCATGGAACCCATGCTTAGAAATGCTGCCATATATATCTCAAGTATTATACGAACTCAAGCAATAGTTTCCACCATCATTTCAACACAGCCATAACATACAGTCCTAATCAAAACGTATTGAATGTTGTACCTGTTAGTTCAGTGATGTGCCCAAGTACCTGAGAAATGGCCCAGTTCAAAAATAATGGTTGAACAATTAACCAGAGAGAATACATACTAGTAAGTCTAATCCTAACTATCTTTAGTACTTAAATGAGGAATCATCTATTTAATACTAAATTCATAGAGAATGAAAGCTCTTAAAAATACAATAAGAGTGTTGGGGCCAAGGTCAGGCCACCCTAAAATATGCCTCAATGGCATTTTTTTAAATTGAAGTATAGTTGATTTACAATGTTGTGTTAGTTTCTGGTGTACAGCAAAATGATTCAGTTATATATTCTTTTTCATATTCTTTTCCATTATGGTTTATCACAGCATACTGAATATAGTTTCCTGTGCTACATAATAGGACCTTGTTGTTTATTTTATATATAGTAGTTTGTGTCTGCTAATCCCAAACTCCTAATTTATCCCTCTTACACCCACTTTCCCCTTTGGTAACCATAAGTTTATTTTCTATGCCTATGAAAATACTCTGTTTCTGTATTGTAAATAAGTCTATTTGTGTCATATTTTAGATTCCACATGTAAGTGATATTGTATGGTATTTGTCTTTCTCTGACTTACTTCATTTAGTATGATAATCTCTAGGTCCATCCATGTTGCTTCAAATGGCATTATTTCATTCTTTTTTATGACTGAGTAATATTCCACTGTATATATATATATATATATATATATATATATATATATATATATATACCATATCTTCTTTATCCATTCATCTGTCAGTGGACACTTAGGTTGCTTCCATGTCTTGGCTATTGTAAATAGCACTCTTATGAACATTGGGGTGCATGTATCTTTTTGAATTATCATTTTCTCCAGATATATGCCTAGGAGTGAGATCACTGGATCATATGGTAACTCTATTTTTAGTTTTTTAAGGAACTCCCATAATGTTCTCCATAGTGGCTGCACCAATTTACATTCCCACAAACAGTGTAGAAGGGTTCCCTTTTCTCCACACCCTCTCCAGCATTTGTTATCTGTAGACTTTTTAAATGACGGCCATTTGAACTAGTGTGAGGTGGTACCACACTGTAGTTTTGATTTGCATTTCTCTAATAACTAGAGATTTTGAGCATCTTTACATGTGCCTGCTGGCCATATGTATGTCTTCTTTGAAGAAATGTCTATTTAGGTCTTTTGCCCATTTTTTGATTGGGTTGTTTGTTTTTTTGTTATTGAGTTGTATGAGCTGTTTGTATATTTTGGAAGTTAAATCCTGTCAGTCTCATCATTTGCAAATATTTTCTCCCAGTCTGTAGGTTGTCTTTTCATTTTATTTATAGTTTCCTTTGTTGTGCAAAAGCTTATAAGCTTGATTAGGTCTCATTTGTTTATTTTTTGTTTTATTTCTATTGCCTTAAGAGACGTAAGAAAACATTGGTACAATTTATGTCAGAGAATGTTTTGCCTATGTTCTCTTCTAGGAGTTTTATGGTGTCATGTCTTATACTTAAGTCTTTAAACCATTTTGAGTTTATTTTTGTGTTTGGTATGAATGTGTGTTCTAACTTCATTGACTTACATGTCCAGCTTACATGTCCAACTTACACTGTCCAGCTTTCCCGACACCACTTGCCGAAAAGACTGTCTTTTCTCCCTCAGTGGCATATTGATTATTTTGAATTAAACTTACTTAAGAGCCAGCTAATGCAAGAGGGACACTTTGATCCTCCTCTCTGTCTCCCTGAAAGCAGGAAATGAATCTCTCATGTGAAAGGTGCACTCTCTGTATTTGGAGTGGAAGGACACCCTTATCACCAGAGTTAGGGAATTTGGACTGAGAAGACTATATAAACAAATTTTGTTACTTCTTTAATTTAGTACTCCAAGTCCAAATTCTGTTTAGATTCTGTACCAATTAAGCACCCAAACCTAAGTTTCTTTGTCCTGTCAATTCCTCACAAATTCATTGTCTTTGTGGAAAAGTATAAAAGGTGCCAGCTTTGGCGACTTCTTAGGCCCCATTCCTATGAGACTTCCATGTGCACAAATTTTTTTTTTCTTTTTCTCCTATTAATCTGCCTTATGTCAATGTTATTATCAGTCCAGCCACAAGAACTCAAGAGCAGGAAATTTCCCCTCTCCAACATTAACAACAATATACAATTTTTAAAAACTGATATCATACAAGGACACATTGGCTTCAAGACCTCTGCATTTGTAATTCCCACTTCAGGGAAAGCTTTTCCTCCAGACAGCTACTTGGCTCACTCTCGAACTTTCTTCAGATCTTAAAAGTCACTTTGTTAGAGACCATCCCTGACACACCTTTGTAAAATAGCAACTACTCTCCCCACTCCCAGCCCTTCTTATGCCCTTTACTCTGTTCTATGCTCTTAACACCATCCAACACATTGTTTTCTTCCTGTCACTTCTTCATGAGAACATAAATTTCAGAAAGTAAAGACAGTATTTTTCTCAGTTCTCTAATACTAGGGCATAGAGAATTGCCAGGCACATAGAAGACATTCAATATTCATCACATGATAGGTGAATAAATGAATATTTTAAATGTCTATTGGAGATGCAACATAGGTAGTTATTTTTTTCCTTATGCTGTACATCAATCCTGTACTAAGAAATGAAAATGGGAGACCTCTTTTTTGAGCATAGCTTCATCAGTTTTATCATTAGTATCCAAAGGATACTCACCCAGAAAAATGGGCAAAGAACATGAATGGCAATCCAGTATAGAAGAAATAAAAATTAATGCATAAATATGTAAAGAATATCAAATTCAAAAATAATCAAAGAAATATACATTCAAAGGAGAAAAAAAGCTCTTTACATTTTACTTCAGGAAACATTTTTTTTGTTAAAATGCAGTTTGGGCAAGCCTGTGATGAAAGGAGCTCTCATATGCAACTGATGGCCATATAAACTTGTATAAAACACATTTGGACAAAAATTTTTGATAAAAATTTCCCCTAGCTTTGACCCAAAATGTAGAGCTTTTGGCTCAGCATTGCCACACATTGAATTTTACTAGAAAAAATTTTACTAGATATACATAAATATTTATGACAAGAATTCCCATTGCATCAATATAATAGTAAAACATTGCAGTAAAAAATATAAAATTACTATTTAGTCACTATATTATAAAATATAATAGTAAATATATTAGTAAAATAAAATATAATAGTAATATATAATAGCAAAATAGTAACAGTAAAACATATAAAACAAACAAAACAAAATGTAATAGTAAATGTTCACTAACAGGATATATTATTCTGCTTGTGCTGCCATAACAAAATATCACAGACTGGGTGACTAAAACAACAGAAATTTTATACTCATGGTTCTGGAGGCTGGAAATCTGAGATCAAGGCACTACCAGGGTTGATTTTCGGTGAGGCTTCTCTCCTTACCCTTCATGGTGCCTCCATTTTTGGGTCCTCACATGGTCTTTCCTCTGTGGAGAGGGAGAGAGAATGAGCTCTGGCAACTCTTGCTTGTCTTATAAGCTCGCCAGTCCTACTGAATCAGGACCTCCACCCTTATAACCTCATTTAACCTTAAATCCCTCCTTAAAGGCTCTATCTCAAAACACAGTCATATTGGGCGTTAGGGCTTTAACATAAGAATTATGGGAGGATACAATTCAGTCCATAAGAGAATGACTAAATAAACCACTATACAATCACAATATGAAATATTATGCAGCTCTAAACAAGGGCTTACATTTTCTAAGAAGACTTAGTAACCTAGTAAATTTTAACAATTATGACTAGTGAAAAAAATTCATTTAAAAAACATAATAATCTCAAGTTAGTTTAAAGAAACTCATAATATTTTTAAAAACCTAATGTAACATATATTTGAAACAGCTCTATTAAATTGTTTCTTAATCAGTTGGAAAGGATTTTGCTTTACTTTTATTTCATTGTCCTTAATGTGTGTGCAAATAGCTGCTAAAGAGCAAAGTACTGTTTAAGTTCTTTTGCAGCCTAAAATACATGAACAAAAATATTTTCAAAATTTAAAATAAATAGTGGAAAAGATTTAAGTTGGCATGCTGTCAAACAATACAACAGAAAGAAATTTACATAGGTCAGCCCCTCAATACCTCCCTGCATTGATCTGATTGATATGAACCCAAGAGCTAGGAGCTTAACATATCAATAAATTCAAATAATATTTACATCAGAGAATTGACACTATAGTAAAACATACTCTCCCTCATGGCTTTTTATCAAAGCATTTACTTCATGTGCAATATCTAGATCAGAAAAGGGAAATGTACCAACATCCCTTTCACTTCGAAAATATATGAAGTTAATAAACGTCTCCCAAAGATTAACAGACAGCAATTCAGATAACATAAGGAAGGCAATTCATCTGTCCCTAAAGGTTTCTAATTTTTTTATTTTATTATCTTTGCAGCTTTAGGGTCCCTGTCTTACATAATGAGAGTCTGAATGAATTGTAAACTTGGAATCCTCCATTTGTTAAATCAGGGCCCTGTCAAAAGTACCACATGAGGTACTTTTGTTTTTATAGTCAGCAGCCAGAGGCACAATGCCAAAGCCAGGTAGTTCTGTGTTCCCAACTCTTAGAGAGATAGATGTACAGAGAATACAGAAAAATCTATAGTAAGATTGGAGTACATACAGCAATCTGTCAACAAAGTGAAACGAGGAGAAAGAAAAAGTATCCTCTAGTGTTTTGGGTGAAATAAAGGAATATTCATTTTAAGAGCCAAGGCTAAAATTTTTAAACAAACACACAACCCTACCTACGTAATAATATGAAATATATGACAGATATTTGCCTTAACAAAGTTAACAAAGTCAAATTTATAACAGATTCTTTTTAAAGCCTAATTACTTAAATGTTAAAGTCACAAAGCAGCATACAGCTAACATTTTAAATACTTTTATTACTATTACTGGCATTAGTCCAAACCATGTAATTAGCAGTAATTCTTAAATAAAACCAAACATGCTTTTTTATTATGTTGTGTACAAATCACCATAAATGTATGTTCATAAACATACACAAAGCAAGTTATTTTTTCTTGCTTACCTGAGATTTTCTGAATTCAGTGAGATAATGCTTTAATGATGGGAGATATTTTTACCTCAGTGGGCCTGGTGCTAGCTAACGATATCTCATTTTTATTGCAGTGAATAGTATATCAGTTGTAAAGAAAGGTTACACATTTTTAAAATTTATTTATTTATTTATTTATTACACAGAGTGTATTACATATAAATATATTATTGGGTCCCTACACCAGGTTAGGCAATGAGGATTAAGTCATGAACCAAACACACATGATCACAACCTTCAGAGAGCTGATAGTCTTAAACTGACCGGACTGAGAATGAAAATTAACTATCTTACAATACATCTAGAAATTCAAAGTATTCTCAAATAAGATCTCAACAGAATACTTATGGAACATTAAAATCTAATTGTAAAGTGCATATGGAAAAAAAATTAGCAAATACAGTCAAGAAAACATTACCTCATCAGCTATTAAAATAAAATATGTAGTAATTGTAAATGAAAGAGACCTTCAAGATGGTGGAGGTGTAAGACGTGGAGATCACCTTCCTCCCCACAAAGACATCAGAAATACATCTACATGTGGAACAACTCCTAAAGAACACCTACTGGACGCTGGCAGAAGACCTCAGACTTCCGTAAAGGCAAGAAACTGCCCACGTACCTGGGTAGGGCAAAAGAAAAAAGAAAAAGGGGAGACAAAAGAATAGGGACAGGACCTGCACCTCTGGGAGGGAGCTGTGAAGGAGGAAAAGTTTCCACACACTAGGACCCCCTTCACTGGCAGAGACAGGGGGTGGGGGGAGGGGGCTGGGGGGGCGGGAAGCTTTGGAGCCACGGAGGAGAGCACAGCAATAGTGGTGCAGAGGGCAAAGAGGAGAGATTCCCGCACAGAGGGTCAGTGCTGACCAGCACTCATCAGCCTGAGAGGCTTGTCTGCTCACCTGCTGGGGCGGGTGGGGGCTGGGAGCTGAGGCTCCAGCTTCAGAGTTCAGATCCCAGGGAGAGGACCGGGGTTGGCTGCATGAACACAGCCTGAAGGGGACTAGTGCACCACAGCAAGCCGGGAGGGAGTCTGGGAAAGCAGTCTGGAAGTACCTAAGAGGCGAGAGACCACTGTTTCAGGGTGCGCGAGGAGAGGGGATTCAGAGCACTGCCTAAACAAACTCCAGAGAAGGGCATGAGCCGCGGCTATCAGCACGGACCCCAAAACAGGCATGAAACGCTAAGGCTGCTTCTGCAGCCACCAAGAAGCCTGTGTGCAAACACAGGTCACTGTCCACACCTCCCCTCCTGGGAGGCTGTGCAGCCCACTACTGCCAGGGTCCTGCGACCCAGGGACAACTTCATCGGGAGAACACACGGCGCCCTCAGACTGTTGCAACGTCAAGCCGGCCTCTGCCACCACAGGCTCGCCCTGCATTCCGTACCCCACCCTCCCCCCGCCTGAGTGAGCCAGAGCCCCTAATTAGTTGCTACTTTAACCCCATCCTGTCTGAGCAAAGAACAGATGCCCTCAGGTGACCTACATGCAGAGGCGGGGCCAAATCCAAAGCTAAACCCCAGGAGCTGTGCGAACAAAGAGAAAGGGAAATTTCTCCCAGCAGCCACAGGAGCAGTGGATTAAAACTCCACAATCAACTTGATGTACCCTGCATCTCTGGAATACCTGAATAGACAACAAATCATGACAAAATTGAGGTGATGGACTTTGTGTGATTTTCTCTGTACAGCTTTGTTTTACCATTTGTCCTAGGGTTCTGTCTGTCTGGTTATTTTTTTGTTCTTTTTTTTCTTAGTATAGTTTTTAAGCGCTTGTTATCTTGGTGGATTTTTTTTTTTTTGGTTTGGTTACTCTCTTCTTTCTTTCCTTCTTTCTTTTTTTTAAATTACTTTTCAATTTTTTTTTTATTTTTAATAATCTTAAAATTTTTCACTTTAATAACTTTATTTTATTTTCTTTCTTTCTTTCTTTTTTTTTACCTTTTCTTCTGGGCTGTGTGGCTGACAGGGTCTTGGTACTCTGTGTCAAGCCTGTGCTTCTGAGGTGGGAGAGCCAAGTTCAGGACATTGGTCCACCAGAGACCTCCTGGCTCCACATAGTATCAAATGGTGAAAGCTCTCCCAAAGATCTCCATCTCAACGCTAAGACCCAGTTCCATTCAATGACCAGGAAACTACAGTGCAGGACACCCTATGCCAAACAACTAGCAAGACAGGAACACAACCCCACCCATTAGCAGAGAGGCTGCCTAAAATCATAATAAGGTCACAGACACCCCAAAACACACCACCAGACACGGTCCTGCCACCAGAAAGACAAGATTCAGTCTCATTTACCAGAACACAGGCACCAGTCCCCTCCACAGGAAGCCTACACAACACACTGAACCAACCTTCACTGTGGGAAGACACCAAAAACAATGGGAACCAAGAATCTGCAGCCTGCAGAAAGGAGACCCCCAAACACAGTAAGTTAAGCAAAATGAGAAGACAAAGAAGTACACAGCAGATAAAGGAGCAAGGTAAAAACCCAACAGAACAAACAAATGAAGAAGAAATAGGCAGTGTACCTGAAAAAGAATTCAGTGTAATGATAGTAAAGATGATCCAAAATCTTGGAAATAGAATGGAGAAAATGCAAGAAACATTTAACAAGGACCTAGAAGAACTAAAGATGAAACAAGCAATAATGAACAACACAATAAATGAAATTAAAAATACTCTAGATGGGATCAATAGCAGAATAACTGAGGCAGAAGAACGGATAAGTGACCTGGAAGATAAAATAGTGGAAATAACTCCAGCAGAGCAGAATAAAGAAAAAAGAATGAAAAGAATTGAGGACAGTTTCAGAGACCTCTGGGTCCACAATAAATTCACCAACATTTGAATTATAGAGGTCTCAGAAGAAGAAGAGAAAAAGGAACTGAGAAAACATTTGAAGTGATTATAGTTGAAAACTTCCCTAATATGGGAAAGGAAATAGTCAATAAAGTCCAGGAAGCACAGAGAGTCCCATACAGGATAAATCCATAGGGAAACATGCCAAGACCCACATTAATTAAGCTATCAAAAATTAAATACAGAGAAAAAATATTAAAAGCAGCAAGGGAAAAGCAACAAATAACATTCAAGGGAATCCCCATAATGTTAACAGCTGATCTTTCAGCAGAAACTCTGCAAGCCAGAAGGGAGTGGCAGGACAAATTCAAAGTGATGAAAGGGGAAAACCTACAACGAAGATTACTTTACCCACCAAGGGTCTCATTCAGATTCGATGCAGAAATCAAAACCTTTACAGACAAGCAAAAACTAAGAGAATTCAGCACCACCAAACCAGCTTTACAACACATGCTAAAGGAGCTTCTCTAGGCAGGAAACACAAGAGAAGGAAAAGACCTACAATAACAAACCCAAAACAATTTAGAAAATGGTAATAGGAAAATACATATCAATAACTACATGGATTAAATGCTCCAACAAAAAGACATAGACTGGCTCAATGGATACATAAACAAGACCCGTATATATGCTGTCTACAAGAGACCCAGTTCAGAATTAGTGACATATACAGACTGAAAGTGAGGGAATGGAAAAAGATATTCCAAGCAAATAGAAATCAAAAGAAAGCTGTAGAGTAATTTTCATATCAGAAAAAACAGACTTTAAAGACTATTACAAGAGATGAAGAAGGACACTAGATAATGATCAAGGGATCAATCCAAGAAGATATAACAATTGTAAATATTTATGCAACCAACATAGGAGCACCACAAAACATAAGGCAAATGCTAACAGTCATAAAAGGAGAAATCGACAGTAACACAATAATAGTACAGAACTTTAACACCTCACTTTCGCTAATGGGCAGATCATCCAAAATGAAAATAAACAGGTAAACACACCCTTTAAATGAGACATTAAACAAGATGGATTTAACTGATATTTATAAGACATTCTATCCAAAAACAACAGAATACACTTTCTCCTCAAAAGCACATGGAATACTTTCCAGTATAGATCATATCCTGGGTGACAAATCAAGTCTTGGTAAATTTAGGAAAATTGAAATCATATCAAGTATCCTTTCTGACCACAACGCTATGAGACTAGATATAAATTACAGGAAAAAAAAACTGTAAAAAATACAAACACATGGAAGCTAAACTATACGCCACTAAATAACCAAGAGATCACTGAAGAAATCAAAGAGGAAATCCAAAAATACAGAGAAACAAAAGACAATGAAAACACGATGACCCAAAACCTATGGGATGCAGCAAAAGCAGTTCTAAGAGGGAAGTTTATAGCAATACAATCCTACCTCAAGAAACAACAAACATCTCAAATAAACAACCAAAACTTACATCTAAAGCAAGTAGAGAAAGAAGAACAAAAAAAACCCCGAAGTTAGCAGAAGGAAAGAAATCATAAAGATCAGAGCAGTAATAAATGAAAAAGAAATGAAGGAAACAATAGCAAAGATCAATAAAACTAAAAGCTTGTTCTCTGAGAAGAAAAACAAAATTGATAAACCATTAGCCAGATTCATCAAGAAAAAAAGGGAGAAGACTCAAATCAATAGAATTAGAAATGAAAAAGGAGAAGTAACAACTGACACTGCAGAAATTCAAAGGATCATGAGAGATTACTAAAAGCAACTCTATGCCAATAAAATGGACAACCTGGAAGAAATGGAAAAAGTCTTAGAAAAGCACAACCTTCTGAGACTGAACCAGGAAGAAATAGAAAATACAAACAGACCAATCACAAGCACTGAAATTGACACTGTGATTAAAAATCTTCCAACAAACAAAATCCCAGGGCCAGATGGCTTCAGAGGTGAATTTTATCAAACATTTAGAGAAGAGCTAACACCAATCCTTCTCAAACTCTTCCAAAATATAGCAGAGGGAGGAATACTCCCATACTCATTCTACAAGGCCACCATCAACTTGATACCAAAACCAGACAATGATGTCACAAAGAAAGAAAACTACAGGCCAATATCACTGGTGAGCAAAGATGCAAATATCCTCAACAAAATACTAGCAAACAGAATCCAACAACACATTAAAAGGATCATACACCCAGATCAAGTGGGGTTTATCCCAGGAATGCAAGGATTCTTCAATATACGCAAATCAATCAATGTGATAAACCATATTAACAAATTGAAGGAGAAAAATCATATGATCATCTCAATAGATGCAGAAACAGCTTTCGACAAAATTCAAAACCGATTTATGATAAAAACCCTCCAGAAAGTAGACATAGAGGGAACTTACCTCAACATAATAAAGGCTGTATATGACAAACCCACAGCCAACATTGTTCTCAATGGTGAAAAACTGAAACCATCTTCTCTAAGATCAGGAACAAGAAAAGGCTGTCCACTCTCATCACTATTAGTCAACATAGTTTTGGAAGTTTTAGCCACAGCAATCAGAAAAGAAAAAGAAATAAAAGGAATCCAAATTGGAAAAGAAATAGTAAAGCTGTCACTGTTTGCAGATGACAGGATACTATACATAGAGAATCCTAATGATGCTACCAGAAAACTACTAGAGCTAATCAATGAATTTGGTAAAGTTGCAGGATACAAAATTAATGCACAGAAATCTCTGGCATTCGTATACACTAATGATGAAAAACCTGAAAGAGAAATTAAGGAAACACTCCCATTTACCACTGCAACAAAAAGAATAAAATACCTGGGAATAAACCTACCAAAGAGACAAAAGACCTGTATGCAGAAAAGTATAAGACACTGATGAAAGAAATTAAAGATGATACAAACAGATGGAGAGATACACCATGTTCTTGGATTGGAAGAATCAATATTATGAAAATGACTATACTACCCAAAGCAATCTACAAATTCAGTGCAATCCCTATCAAACTACCAATGGCATTTTTCACAGAACTGGAACAAAAAATTCCACAATTCATATGGAAACACAAAAGACCCCGAATAGCCAAAACAATCTCGAGAAAGAAGAATGGAGTTGGAGGAATCAGGCTCCCAGACTTCAGACTATACTACAAAACTACAGTAATCAAGACAGTATGGTACTGGCACAAAAACGGAAATATAGATCAATGAAACAGGATACAAAGCCCAGAGATAAACCCACACACATATGGTCACCTTATTTTTGATAAAGGAGGAAACAATATACAATGGAGAAAAGATAGCCTCTTCAATAAATGGTGCTGTGAAAACCAGACAGCTAAATGTAAAAGAATGAAATTAGAACGCTCCCCAACACCATACACAAAAATAAACTTAAAATGGATTAACGACCTTAATGTAAGATCAGACATCTATAAAACTCTTAGAGGAAAACATAGGCAGAACACTCTATGACATTAATCACAGCAAGATCCTTTTTCACCTACCTCCTAGAGGAATGAAGATAAAAACAAAAATAAACAAATAGGACCTAATTAAACTTAAAAGCTTTTGTACAGCAAAGGAAAACAGAAACAAGACAAAGAGACAACCCTCAGAATGGGAGAAAATATTTGCAAATGAAGAAATTGACAAAGGATTAATCTCCAAAATTTACAAGCAACACATGCAGCTCAATATCAAAAACAGAAACAACCCAATCCAAGAAAGGGCAGAAGACCTAAATAGATATTTCTCCAAAGAAGATATACAGATCGCCAACAAACACATGAAAGGATGCTCAACATCACTAATCATTAGACAAATGCAAATCAAAACTACAATGAGGTATCACCTCACACTAGTCAGAATGGCCATCATCAAAAAATCTACAAACAATAAATGCTGGAGAGGGGGTGGAGAAAAGGGAACCTTCTTCCACTGTTGGTGGGAATGTAAATTGGTACAGCCACTATGGAGAACAGCATGAAGGTTGCTTAAAAAACTAAAAATAGAAGTACCATACAACCCAGCAATCCCACTACTGGGCATATACCTTGAGAAAACCATAATTCAAAAAGAGTCATGTACCACAATTTTCATTGCAGCTCCATCTACAATAGCCAGGATATGGAAGCAACCTAAGTGCGCATCGACAGGTGAATGGATAAAGAAGATGTGGCATGTATATACAATGGAATATTACTCAGCCATAAAAAGAAACGAAATTGAGTTATTTGTAATGAGGTGAATGGACCTAGAGTCTGTCATACTGAGTGAAGTAAGTCAGAAAGAGAAAAACAAACACCATATGCTAACAAATATATATGGAATCTAAAAAAAATAATGTTTCTAAAGAGCCTAGGGGCAGGACAGGAATAAAGACGCAGAGGTAGAGAATGGACTTGAGAACACGGGGAGGGGAAAGGGTAAACTGGGACTAAGTGAGAGAGTGGCATGGACATATATACACTACCAAATGTAAAATAGACAGCTAGTGGCAAGCAGGCACATAGCACAGGGAGATCAGCTCAGTGCTTTGTGACCACCTAGAGGGGTGGGATAGGGAGGACGGGAGGGAGACACAAGAGGGAGGAAATATGGGGATATACGTATATGTATAGCTGATTCACTTTGTTATAAAGCAGAAACTAACACACCATTGTAAAGTAATTATACTCCAATAAAAATGTTTAAAAAAATCATAAATGAAACAGTATGAACTGACACTGGAATTGATGAAGATATAAAGGGAGCACAATATTGGTGTCATATAAAATCACATGTATAGAACTTTAGTCTAAATAAAAGTGGCATTGACACTAGTGAGGAAAGAATAGATCATTTAAGAAATTACACTGGGCAATCTGCTATCCATGCAAAAATCATATCAGACCCCTGAGCCATTCTATTTATCCCTACACACACACACACACACACACACACACACACACACACACACACATACACACATGAAATTGATTAAAGGGTTAAACATTAAAGTAATTAGTAAAGCATTAGACTCCAAATATTTTAATTATATTGAGTTGGAAATGAACTTTCTAAGCAAACACAAAAACTTCAATGATCTGTATAAAAAGACTGACATTTTAAACCTCAAAAATTTTAAACTTATCTACTACAAAAGATACCATAAACAAAGTTAAAAGACTGCTTATTGGATTTTCCACTAATCATGGCACATTGGAGCCTCACCTGAAACCCCATTACAACAACAGAAAAAAGATTATTTTTAAGTACAGGGAGGGAAAAAAAACTATAAGGATAAATAAAACCAACACAGGAAAAAAGAAAATAATTGACAAGAAACAGAAATTTTTGGAAGTTTGAACCCATGTGAGGAAGCAGACTCTTAGGCTTCCTAAGAGAATTGGAGAAATTTCTCCCAAATTGGATAAATCTTAGGAGAAAGCTAATCTGTGTCTAGAATATGAGAAAGGAACAAGAATTGGGAATGGAGTGGGTCTACATAACTTGTCTTTTTCCAAAACTCTAAAGTATCCAATGTTTTATACATTTGACTCAGAAAACTGTGGGTTTGAACTGCACCAGTCAACTTATATGCAAACGTTTTTCAATATTAAATAGTACTGTACTACACAGTCTTTGGTTGGTTTAATCTGTGGATGCAGAGGAACTAGGGGTCTGAGGTCACCAGCAAGTTTGGGGATATATTAGTTTGTGGAATTGCCTTGTTTTTCTAGCTTGCTGAAAGATTTTTATCATGCATGGATACTGAAATTATTAAATGCCTTTCCTGTATCTATTTAGACCATCCCATGGCTTTCTTCTTGCATTGTTAATGTGGCAAATTAATCAAATTTACACCAACATGCCTTCCTAGAATAAACCCCATCTAGTCATGATACATTTGTTTTATATATCACTGGACTTAACTTGCTAACGTCTTGATTGATCCAGGAACTTCCACATTAAAGTAATAGGATTTTCTCAAAAGAAAACATCAAATATTATATTTAAATGTTTTATGGAACTGAAGGATATGATTTTTCAAGTTAAAAATTCCACAGAATTTCCAACATAAGGAATAAGTAAGTCACACTGAAATTCATCACTGTGAAATTTAAGAATATTGAAAACAAAGTAAATATCCAAAAGACTTTCAGAGAGAGAAGTTAAAAGACTCAAAAGCAAATGAACAGGAATCAGAATGGCTTCTGACTTTTCAATAGTCACACGGCAAGATAAAAGACAATGGATCAATATCTTCAAAATACTGAAGGAAAATTATTGTCAACCTAGGATTTTATATCCAGTTAAACATTTAATCAAATATGACAGTAAAGAGATGGGATGATGGTGTGAAAGGAAAGCCTAAGGCAACAATCTCCTCTATTTCATTATTTTGTTAGTTTATATGTTGACGAACCTGGGCCATTTGACAGGTAGATTTTCCACAGTATTTGTTTTGCTAATTGTATACCCACAGTGCAGTTCGACCTATTCTCTGAATTTCCTGCAAATTGGCATCTGGATTAAGATGCTTGACCAAACTCAGATTCTATCCCTTTGACAAGGAAAAGGGGTTTCTGTCATCAGGATGCATATTATATCAGGTCGCTTCCTTTCTGATGCTAGCATAGGCTGATGCTCAGGACTGCATCCATCAATTCAGTGAGGTTGTAAAAAGGTGATATTCTAATTCTATCATTTTTTTCATGTATTATCTGCAATAATTTTATAATAAGACACTTCTATGTGGTTATATAGTGGAATGGTTCTTATGTAAATGCTCAGTTCTTACTTTTATTTAACCTGTTTTCAAGATAAAGAATTGGTTCTCTCTAGTTTTCAAAATGTAAAAAAATTAGGGTTTTTTAAAAATATTATAAACTCATGGATGAAAAAGTTTATGAGTTTAAATCCAGTCTTAACGCTTATCTTTTTTTAACCTCAAATTGCGAAATCTACACCTAGTGAAAGATTCTTTAAAACAGCTCCTAAGTCTTTTTGATATGACCATAGTATGTTTGATAGTTATATGTCAACATGTTCCAGGTTCATCTGTTACAATTTTTACTCTAAAATCAGCCATCTATCCAAGAAGCCCTGGCTCCTTTTAATGAGAAGTAATATTTCAGTTTGGCAATCTGTACAAAGCATGCTCATTCCTGCTGATTTGGTCATTGTTTCCTTTTCAGTGGACAGAATGGGATATAGATAAATATAGATAGATATTGACAGATAAAATACCTTATGAGCTAATAATATTTCCAATTCAGAAACAGTACTACAGGGTTCTTGCCTAAATTCATCTACATTACTCTATCTCCTTTCTTCCATACTGAGGATTATGGTTCTCAAGAACACAGATGATGAAATTAGGTTATCTCATAATTATTTTTTTATCCCATATTAAAAATACAAATGTTTCAGAAATAAGAATATTAACAGGACAACCACTGATTATAAAATAATAGAGGCAGTTACTTTTTTTGCATATATCACCTCCATGCTTTCTCCATTTTTATGATTATATTATGTTTATATTGTTGAATCATATATCCACTATATATTGCATATTATAATATCCTTCTCTTCATATTCTCATTTAATCTTAGTTTTACCAAAAACCATACATGATTATCTCCAGTCTTATATCAATATCTCAATTAATTTTGATACTCTGAAATTAATTTTGTAGTAGATTCCTTAGAAATAACTTATGGAAATAATACTCCATGATTTCTTGAATAATGATAACAATGTGTGTGTTTCCTTTTTATCTGAAGGGCAGCTTTTCTGGATAAAAATCCTTGGCTCACATATGCTTTCCCTAAATATCTCAAATATATTACTATATTTTCTTTGGCACAAAAAATTTTTATCAGAAAGACTGATGATGATTCCAGTTTATTTTTCTTCTAAGTTACATGTACCTTTTGTGGGTGGATGCCCAAATGATTTCTTTTCCTTTTCTTAAAAGTCCAGTAAATTTACTGAAATATATCTTTGTGTTAGTCATTTTAGGTTAATACTATCAGATATATGGTGTGTTCTTTTGATACTTTCAATATATACTTTCATTTTTTTTTATTTCAGTAAGGTTCTCTTGAATTATAGTTTTAGTATTTGCTATATTCTCCTTGCTTTGAGTTTCTTTTTTAGACTCCTATTTTCCACATGTGGTGTTAGTTGTATGTTATATTAGTTTCATATGGCTGCTGTAACATATTACCACAAACTTAGTACCTTAAAACAGCAGAAATCTATTCTCTCACAATTTTGAAGACCAGAAGTCCAAAATCTGTATCACTGGATCAAAATCAAGGTATTAGCAGGGCCACCCACCATCCCTCTAGAAGCTCTGTGGGAGAATCCTTTCCTTGACCCTTTCAACTTCTAATGGCTGCCAGCATTCCTTGGCTTGTGTCCACATCACTCTAATCTCTACCTTCATCTTCACCACATTGCCTTCTTTTTTACGTATCATCAAATCTTCCTTTCTATCCCTCTTAGGAGACATGTGGTTGAATTTAGGATTTACCCTGATAATCCTGGATAATCTCCTGATTTCTCAAGACCCTTAACTTAAGCACATTTGCAAAGACCCTGTTTCCATATAAGGTAACATTTATAGGTTCCAGGGATTAAGACACCTTTGGGGGGGCAATGAGGGGAGAGAAGCAAGGACACTATTCACCTACCATGCCTGTCTTCAATATTTGTTTCTTTTTATATTTCTTCTAGTTTAGTCTTCATTTCTAAAATGTTTTTTCTTTTGTTTCTAATTTTACTTGAATTCTTTTTCCCTTTCTGAGGCTTTCTAATTCAGATTTATGTTGTTCTTTAAAGTTTTTAATCATTTTCTTAATGTCTTTTGGCTTATTTTAAGATAATATATTACAGTTTTGATCTGCATTTTGAACAAACCTTACTGACAGACTTTAATCTCTGTAGGAATATTCTTTTCTCCTTATACTCATTTTTCCTATGGCAACTGTATCTGAGATTTGATCATTTTTATGTATTTCATTTTTGTGTAAATTTCATTTTTCTTCACTCTTAGTAGACTTTTATTCAGGTATTTTCTAATGTCAAAAAGCCCTCTCAGGCTTCCCTGGTGGTACAGTGGTTGATAGTCTGCCCGCCGAGGCAGGGGACACGGGTTCGTGCCCTGGTCCGGGAAGATCCCACATGACGCAGAGCGGCTAGGCCCATGAGCCATGGCCGCTGAGCCTACGCGTACGGAGCCTGTGCTCCACAATGGGAGAGGCCACAACAGTGAGAGGCCTGCGTACTGCCAAAAAAAAAAAAAAAAAAAAGCCCTCTCTTCTCTTGCTTTTGTATAGTGTTAAAAACATGGCACCTTGTTTTCTGAGATTCTCTGATGCCTTTGCCCTATCCTCTAATTATATTTCCTTTTTTACTCCTGTCTCTGTCAATTTACATCCCGATGTCAGTATTTTCCCCTCATGGTAGAGACCTACCTTGAAAAAGAGCCCTAGAACATCAGTTTAGAAAGTTCCTGGGGCTATACTGCTCCATACCCTATGGATCTGAACACAAATCCCTTACACTCACTTTAAAGAGTGTTAACACCCACCCCCAGTTGCAGCTGCTGTCCTAATGTTTTCCCACTTCACTTTCAAGTTGACTATGTTGGAGTTTTCCTGCTCTGGGCAGAGGGACCAGACTCCCAGAACTGCACACCACACAGATGCATGCCTGGGGGCAGCCAGCCTCAGACCAGACCCAGAACACTTCTGTTTTCATTTTTCCCTGCAGCTCCCTAAGGCTTGGATGCCCCTGGGCCAACAGGGCTTGTGTGGTAGGAATTAAAGCCCCCAATTTAATCTAGTATTGGTGCCCTGGGCTCTATCCATCTAAACCCAAGGGGTGGGCCTCAGCCACCATCAGACTTGAAAGCACGCCACTGGCCAAGCAGATGTTGAACTACCTCCTACTCCATTACAGCTCTCAGCTCTCTGCTCCCTAATTGCACACACATATGAAAGCCCAGCCTAGGAAAAGATGAAATGAGACACAAAAAGACAAGAGACAAAACAAAACAACTTTCTCCCATCAAAAGGGTAACCCCCTCTGCTTTTCCTTGCACACATGTTGATAACAGGCATGTCTGGTAGCTATTGGTACTTTCTTCCAACTCATTTTGGGAACTGAAGAGATATGTAGTTTGGTTGAAAATATTATCCATGGATTTTTGGTTTTGCTTTCTGGTTGCTCTGTTTTTATGCAACAGGATTTGGGAAGATCCAAAACATATGCTGCCACTGCTACTACATTTTCCCAAAATTCTCTTCGGTATAATATTTTTTTAATTTTTGTTTTTTAAAAACACAAACACGGAATATCTTCCTCGCTTGCAACCCCATTATGCAGTATCCCATTTAGTTAAAAATTAAAGAAAACTGTACCATGATATCTAGAAAAAGGTGGAGGCACCAGAATTGATGAGTTACATCTCCAGAGACAACAGAGTATACATACAGCCTAGGAACTGATCTACCTTAGGGTCCTAGGGTTAAAGGGCATGAACTGCACAGGGAGAAATACTAAGGATATTATAATTACAGTTTGTACCATAAAATTTATCTTCTCTAAATTTTTTGAGCCCTTCAATTAATGGGATGGTAAAAAATTGTCAAGACTCCTAATAATCTGAATTATGTGTTTTTAAATTACAATTAATATTTTAATTAGTAACACCTCAACTAGATATAACTATTCCTAATTATTTAAGAAATATAAAATTTTAGAAGACATGCATCATTTAAAGATGTTCAGATGAATATCAATGTTTTACTGAAGATAACTATAGTAAGGAAAGAACACACACATTTTATTTAAGACACTAACATGGGTATGAACACTCTAGAAAGTTTAAAGGAAAAAGATATGATAGAGAGCAGGAGAATTGGCATAGCTTTATGGGAAATCAGTAAAGATAATCTGCTGTCTCTACCATGTTTCTGATTATTTTACTGATAAGGTTGGGGGAAAAGATTTGTAATAACTATATATTAGGTGCAGGGAATATTTTTATTTCCTCCAATAAAGAATTCAAATTTGGAACTACAGCTGTATCTGGTATCTCCATCTGTAATAATCCACAATCATTCTCTAAGACCTACCTAGTTTTTCACCCAACAAAAAAGTTAAACCTGCATTTTTCAAGTCTTTGTTGGTGCATGTAAACTCTCAGTTTCCCCAAGGATTCAGTATTAATTCACTATCTTGGGGTTTGAGGGGTGGGAGAAAAATAGTAGGGAAATCCTAGGGCTTATTTGACATTTCCTAACTTAATGGCCTTCACTCCATGAATCATGTAACTAATTTTGGAGTTCTTCCAATTACTTAGTATATCAATTATTATTATACATTCTGAGGATGGTTCTGTGACAGCATTAAACCCAATGTGGGCTGGATTTGGTCTGATCTATAGGTCACCATCTGATCTATAGGTCACCATTCTGGCTGGTGAACCACACAGAATTTATTTCCAATAAAGATTAGTGTTAGTTCAGATCTAATTTAATCTAATCTAATAATCCCTGAAATGTTTGTTTTTTTCTTTTTTCCAATGTGGCTAAAAGCCACAGGCCCCTTTGGGATAAGCTTGAGGGAATATCAATGGTGTGTATACCTCTGGACCACGGTACATGGTCCTTTCTCATGGACCTGGCACCACTCTCAATCAGAGACTCCTACAATGCAAACTGGCTTATTGAGAAATGGATAAGAAGTTATGAATCTCCAGTAAAGCACCTCAAGTTATGTTAATGCTCACTGACCAAGATTTTTCTATTTTAGTGAAGCAGCTCCTTTGTAGGCTGTGTGTGTGTGTGTGTGTGTGTGTGTGTGTGTGTGTGCGCATGTGTCTGTAAATAGGTAAGTGAGAGAGAAGAGAGAGAGAGAGAGAGGTGATAGATGATAGATAATTAGAAAAAGAAACAGAGAGATACGTATATTACCTTCAACAGCCCAAATATTTTCTAGGTTTCCCTTTTAATATGATGTTTTTCAGAGATGAATTAACATGAAACCCTTCTTAGGGAAGAGGAAAAAGGAAATATAATAGATTTTAATATCTACTTATTCAATATAATGGCTAAATTCATTTCCAAGATGAATACAGCCTAATATTCCTTTTTCTAGAGAATGAAAGCTTTGGTAATTCAGTCATAAAAAAAAAAAAATTAAAGAGCTTCTCTGATGGTCAGGGCTCTTTTATGGGTACTAGGGAGAACACAATGAATTGAAGACAGACATGGTTCCAGACCTCAAGGAGTGTACATACTCATATGGTGAGACAAACTAAATATGAATGACAACAACAAAAATATAATTTTATATTGTGTTAAGTCTAGGAAAATATAGTAGGAATTACAGATAGGAACTGGGGTGGGTATTACTAAAGTTAGGGTTGTCAGTGGATGCTTCCTTGAGAAAGTAATCATTGAGCTGAAACCTGAACCATAAGAATATTTGTAACATTTGTAAAGACAGTGAAGTATAATCATTAACAGCAAGGCTTGGAGACAGACTCTTGGGTTAGAAGCCTTGCTCTATAATATCCTAGGTGAGGAACCCTGGGGAAGTTACTTAACCTCTTTGTGCCGGTTTCCTAGTCTGTAAAATGGTAATAATCATCATACCCACCTGATAGGCTTGTTGTTAGAATTAAGTAACTTAATACATATCAGAAATACTCCAGAGGAAATGGAATGTTCAAAGATTCTGAGGCAGGAAAGGGTTTCGTGTGTACAAGAAAATTAGAAGGCAGTGACTGCAAAGTAGGGTGCCATGAGATGAGTTTCAAGATTTGAATGAGGACCCAAAGCACCTAGGGCCTTAAGACAAAGCAGGAACAGAAACTCACTAGCTAAATTCATCTATAGGAGACAAATATCTTATGATATAGCTGATATGTGGAATCTAAAAAAAGGGTACAAATGAACTTATCTACAAAACACAAATAGAGTCACAGATGTAGAAAACAAACTTATGGTTACCAGGGGGTAAAGAGGGGGAGGGATAAATTTGGGATAAGATTGGGATTGACATATACACACTACTACATATAAAATAGATAACTAATAAGAACCTATTGCATAGCACAGGGAATTCTACTCAGTGCTCTGAAATGGCTTATTTGGGAAAAGAATCTAAAAAAGAGTGGATGTATGTATATGTATAACTGTAGAAACCTGAAACTAACACAGCATTGTAGATCAGCTACACTCTAATAAAAATTAAAACCTAAACTAACCCCTTGCTGTAAACCTGAAACTAACACAACATTGTAGATCAGCTATACTCCAATAAAAATTAAAAAAAAAAAAGAGAGAGATAGAGATAGAGAGATGACTCCCTGCCCAGTTGCAAAGGAATGTGGTTAACTGACAGTTTCAAGCTGTCAGCAAGCACCCTCAGATCCACTTCACCTCTTAAGCTAATGGCATTATTTTCTTGGTGTGGTCTCAGCCAGTGACTGAGCAAGAATCTAGTACAAGGCCTGGCCATAGCCATGTCCACCCATTGCAGGACTCATTTAGGGAACAATTGTTGCTCCACAGAAAGCTGTTTGGCATGCAGAGACATTTGAGATCTGCATTGCCTTTCATTGCTATCTCTACCAAATCCTGCTCTGTCCCTTTTTCTTTCAAAAATGTTTCTCCCCCAAAACCTTAGCATTCTTAACTATTTCAGCAAGGACCCAACTGATACAAAGACTGTAGTAATTGGTTTATATTTTAATCTAAATACAATGGGAAGCCATTAATGGTGAGACGATTTCTTGTGTGAAGAATGGATTTTAAGAGGGAAAGAGTACAAGCAGAAGACCACTTAGGGGGCTATTGATGTGGCCTGACAAAATAATAGTATAGGCTTAGGTTGTGGCAAAAGAGATCAAGAGTAGTATTCATATTAAATACACATTTTGAAACTAAAATCAATAGGATTTGTTATTGGTTTGGATGTGAAGATCAAGGAAAGCATGGTAACAAGGTTGACTTCTAGATTTTTGTCTTGAGACACTGGGTAAATTATGAAACAAACAAACAAAAAAGATAAGAACACCTTTGAAAGGCAGGGGAAATCAAGAGTTCTATTTAGACATGTAAATTTGGAATGCCTAATACACATTGAAGTGGCGGTGTCAGGTGGACACTTGGATAAATACATATGTAGAAATATCATTATAAAAGAGAGCTGTTTTATAAGTTTGTTGCTGGGTTTTTTTTTTTTCCTTTGGTGTGAAACCAGCATTTGAACATTTTTTACTAGCATTTAATATTATATTTGAAAATGGTTCCTTCAATTATGTTCAACCCTCCATTGACATGGTTTTGACAAGGCAAGGGTAATCTTGACAATTTCCTTTACAGTAAGTTATCAGATGGATAAATCAATTTAAATTTGAGTGATCTCCAATCAGGAAACAAATGGTTTATAGATTTTTCATCTCAGTTATAATTAATGCTATTTTCTACTTTTAAATCACTAAAAGGAGCTTCCATTTAATTCCAGACAACTCAACTTGATAATATGTAAATATATTCTATATTATTGAATAGTCACAGTCACACATGAAAGGAATAGAGGACCAGAGGAGAAATAACCTTTTTAAAATTAATTCTGAACAAACTATTACATTCTAGCACAAAAGAAATAATGGCAGATATTTTAAGAACTCTAACACAAATACTAAACTTTTTAGTTTAATTAATTATTAGAGATTTTTCATTGTTAATTATACTTAGTGACTATTATTGACTATAAGAATAAGACAAACAATATTTAATTCATTCCCAAATATTTGAGTGCCTACCGTATTCCAGATACTAGTAAGTAGACATAAAACACAATTCTTGCTTGCTGTAACAGATCTCAGTCAAGTGGGGAGATATACATTGATATATTTATATAATTGTTTTTCATTAAAATTAAAATCTTTCTAGAGAAGAAAAACACAGAGTGCTAAGCTAGTGTGTGTGTGATGATTTCTCTTCCCCCCTTTCTTTGATTTAGCTGGGATTGTAAGTATGAGTAAGGGGTAGTGATACTGAATAGGTCCACAGTGACCTATTCATAGCATTATGGGATATATGTATGTGTGTGTGTTACTGTCTTTGAAAAAAAAATAAAAAGAAGACAAAACAGATTTTATCTTAAGCCTCCTCCCCTTAAAAAAGGAAATAATTCAAAGAATATTGGATAACAAATGGAAGGAAAAGCTGAAGATCTTGTTCTCACCAAGTATTAGAACTGTACTAGTTTTCTAAGGCTGAAATGAAAGTACCACAAACTGAGTGGCTTAAACAACAGAAATGTATTGTCTCATGGTTCTGGGGGCTAGAAGTTAGGGATCAAGGTTTCGGCATGGTTGGTTCCCTCTGAGGGCTATGAAGGAGAATCTGTTCCATGTCTCCTTTCTAGCTTCTGGTGGTTTGCTGGCAATCATTGGTGTTTTTTGGCTTCTGCTGCAACACCCCAATCTTTGACTTCATCTTCACATGATGTCTCTTTGTGTATGTGTCTGTGTCCAAATTCCCCCTTTTTATGAGGACACTAGTGATACTGGAGTAGGGGTCTACCCTACTCCCATATGACCTCATCTTAACTAAATACATCTGCAAATACCCTTTTTCTGAATTAGGTCATATTCTTAGGTATATTCTGTTCTTTCTTCCGTTACTTTACTGCTACACCCTGGGCTCTGCCACTGTGAGATTCCCCATTCTTGCTAAAATCTGAGCCCCTTTCAATTGCAGGCCCTTTTTTAAGGGAGCAGGACCCTATGTGGCATTCCCAGCACAGAACCTTCCCCCATATCCTCTGCTTTAGTTCCATTCCGAAGTACCTAGATAGTAGTATCTGATGCATATTTTCTGAGTTGTTTTACAGATGCTAAAACCTCTACCAAACAGAAGAAATTAACTACTTGATGACCATGAGCACAGTAGACCCCAGACGTACTAGCATCTAAGGATTGATAAGGTAACCGCCCTGTTACCTCACCATCAACCAATCAGAGAATTGTGCAAGAGCTATTCACATACCCTGGGACTCCCCTCCTTTACTTTGCCTTTAAAAATGCTTTGCTGAAACCTACCGGAGAGTTCTGGTTTTTTGAGCACTAGCTGCTCTAGACTCCTTGCCTGGTGCCTTACAATAAATGCTGCACTTTCCTTCATCACAACCCGTGTCAGGAAATTGGCTTTATTGTGCATGGGTGAGTGGACCCAAGTTTGGTTCAGTAACACTTTCACCAGTATTCCAGGCCTAGAGAGTCATTAAACATATTTTTTAAATAGATTCTTCTTCATCAACCCATTTTTCCAGGTCTCTCTGGGTGGGCAGGTAGGATATAGGGCAAATTTAATCAGAGTTCTATTATTCACAGTCTTTTTATTCCTTCCTTATTAATAGGCATCACAAAATCAAATTTAAACTAGTGCAGTCAACTGGAAGAGAGTTGCTGTAGAAAGTGATGAACCTATAGAAAAATGTATACCTGCCCCATCTTAAGTAGACGGCAGCAAATTGTTGCCACATAGGAATATGAGCTCAATGTTGCCAGATCTTTTAAAAGGAGGGTAGAAATCAAAGTTTTTATGTAGGTTTCTTGGCATTTAAATTAACTGTTTTAAAAACACTGTGTGGGCCAAAACTATGAGGTCTATAAACAAAGCATGTCAACAGGCCAGATCCAGGCTGCAGTCTCCCAGATTGCAACTTCTGTTCAGAAGGATGCACAGGGATTCCTGGCCAATTCATGTCTTTTAGCATGGGCCAATTTTGAGTTCAGGTTTTTACTATTCAGCCCAGAAATCGTTAGAATCACGGCTGTAACTCTGGCTAATCCATTAAATTTATAATCTCAGAAAAGGATAGCCATCTCAATAAATAAGGCATAATTACAATTTGGCTACACCTGCCTCAGTTGATCTACCCTCTAAACTAACTCCCTCAATTTTTTCAGATTTTGATTCATCAAATTGGCAAATTTTTCAAGATTGTCTCTGTGTGCCTTTCATTCCCTCCTCTGACTCTGCATTTCAGTGTCCTGGCAATGAAGAATTTGGATTCGGGCTACTCATAAGTAACGGCATGGGCATAAAAGGAACTGTTACTTCCTCCAGTTAGCAGAGGAGGGTTTTTTCCTAGTGAATAGCAGGCCATTAGGGAGTTTCAGATGACTTCCAAATTGGCAAGCTCCATATCCGGATCCTTTAAGAAGATATTTTTTTCACATAGTCAAATCTTGATCAGTTATTGATTAGTTCCCTAACTTTCATACAAGAGACCTGATGAGGTTATAAATTCAACTGAATCTTCAGAATCAATAATCCATTAGTGACTTCAGCATTTCTGCTATAAAAAGAAAAAATGTCTTTCAGCAGAGTCAGAAAGCTCATAGGTTTCATTCCATGATACAAGGTGACAATTTAGTGATCTGAGCTTCTCATTGGCTTTAAGTTAGCCAGTGTTGTCAGAAGCACTCACCATATACAGTGATTCTGGAATTCACACTCTTCTTAAAATTATTCTATGGTGATAGCTGCTTGGATCCCAGAGCTTCACTCTCATGGTTCCTTTCTGTTTCACGGGCTATTAGTTCCCCTTCCCAGAATGTGAAGTGGAATCTCATAGTATCAGAATACCAAGTCCCATTTCCAGGAGAATTGTATAGACAGCTAATTCATTCTATGGAAGCAATTTTTGCATTAGTTAGGCTTCCTTGGTTGCAAGCAACAGTGGCCAAGTTAGTTTAATGCTGATGGAGACAAAAGAATTCTAGCGAGTTCTAGATTTTAGTTCTGAAAGTATAACTCAGGTGATCAATTTAGCTCCTATTAGAATAGAATAGAATTTAGCTTATTCATAAGCTCCTATTTCTCCTGATTCTTCTTTGTTTCAGAGGTGGTGAATAAACTTTGGAAGTATGAAGTGAATTCCCTTTTACAAACATTACTTTAGTCAAGTACTCAGTCAAATTCACAGTTGTCACCCTGTGCCCTCCTCTCCTTTATCCATGCTTGGGGCAGTCTAATGTCAAGGGTCTAGTAATTGTATAGCCCTCAGACCTTCAATGTCCTCCAGCTATTGTATAGCTTGTCCTGCCTGATTTTTGTTGCTTGGGATGGCATGCACTTGCTGATATACACAGTCCCTTCCATGCCTAACTTGAACAATATTTGTACAGTATGACCATCCAACTTCAAACTCCAGTTTCTTCTAGTCCAAAAATCTGGGAAGGGCAAAAATTAGTAAGGTCCTTTACTAATTTTAAATGTCTGTCATATCACCTCAGAATCTCTCTATATGAGACGCTCTGGTGTCCAGTGCATATCCCTAAGGCCTCATCTCACTTCAGTCATAACAGGAGTAGAAAGTTCCATAATGGTTTTAAGTCCCATCATGCCTTTGGCATCCCACTACTAAGACACACTGTCACATTTTACGCTTTCTCCCCCAGGACGTTTTCTAGTGTTGTGATAGCCTGAATGTTATATATAGCTCAGAAGAACAAGAAAGTTAACACTCTCAGAAGTAAATCTTAACCAGTTTGGGATGGGAGCTAATGAATAAAATGCTTCTGTCTCCCATCCTTGGAAAGATAGTCTTAGAAGGCAGTCTCTGGATTTCTCAGGAGGTTCCAGCAAAATAAAATCTCTATTGCTCACAATAAGAACTTCAATAATACACTTACTTTGGCTTTGTCAGCTTCTCTATCGCACTCACACCAATTCCTCTTTCTGTTCCTGACGATTACCTCTCCAAATAAACAAGTTACATGTTAAACCCTTATCACAGCCTCAGTTCTTGGAAAACCCAAGATGAGATGCCCCCCACTCCAGATTACACTCTCACTGCAACAAAGGGACAATTTGTCACCTCCTTCCAGAGTGAAATGAAACCATTTCCATGTCACACTGTGTCTACTCTATAGTTTAGATTAAAATGCAAAAGACATATTGCCAAGTATGCTTTTCTGCTATGTAAAATATATACATATATATATATATATCTCAAAAATATCATCCTGCCACATTTTCTAGTGAATCTATCTACAAGGAGGAAGTTCAGGTTTGCTGGGACTCAGATTGGAGTAGGATGAGTGACTAGAAAGTTAGAGTGAAGCAGGACGTCTGGACTGCCATTTTGATAATCCTGAGAAGGGAAAGGACAGGGGTTATAGATCCATAAATGGTTTGTTTATTTGTTTTATTTATTTGCTTATATTTCAGTTATTCATTTAACTCTTCTAGGTGTTGGGCATATAGCAGTAAATAAAATAATCAAAAATCACTGCTCTTATGGAATGTGGCATAGACAGCTAGGCATTTACCAAATATTCAGGCTCTTTGTTACCATAGGAGCGTAGCTGCCCAATCAAGGGCTACATTCCCTGCATGCTTTCCTCCAGATATGGCTATCTTACTTGGTATCTTCATTGAAATTGGAATGCAAATAAAGTTGGTCATTTCTGTGCTATGGCCTTTAAGAAACAGGAGTGACCTGAGAATGGCGTTAGATGATGACATTAGAAATGACAGGGTTTTTGCAAGCCTGGGTCACTGAATGACTAAGTGGGGCAAAGCACCCTCTCAAATTACTCACTTTAAAAATATTTGAACACCTGTATGAGCCCAAAATAAACTGTATTATGTTCACCTACTGAAATTGGGGGGTTTATTTGTTGCAACAGCTAGTGTTACTCTAGCCAATACATGGGCCGTATATTTTATTGGGGGAGACAGACAAAAACAAAATAAATAAAGCATATCTTCTGTAAGGAAAAGATCAAAGTAGTAAGGTAAACATATCTGGGGGAAGACCATTGCAGGCTGAAGCAATACCAGGTGGAAAAGTCTCAGTTCCAAATATGCTGACATGTTTAAGGATGAGCTGAAGAGCTAAAGAGCTATTATGGTTGAAGTAGAAGTTAGAGATGATGAAATAGAGGTAATTTGAAATTAGAACAAATAATGTAGGGTCCTGTGGATTACTATGAGGATTTGGACTTTTATTCAGATTAGAATGGGAAACTTTTGGAAGATTTTGAGCATGATCCACCTTGGGTTTCACCATGTTTACTCTGACTTCATAGATTGAAGGTAGATGTTGGGAGACAAATTAAGAGACTTTATGATTTTGATCAGGGTAGAATGACACTGGAGGCATAAGAATTTGTGTCCTAGATAAAAGCCTAAGGTACCAAGTGTGAGGAGGAAAAGAGACATTAAAGATGATTCTAAGATTTTTGTCCTGAGAAATTAGAACAGTGAATTTGCCATTTACTGCATTAGAGAACACTGTGAGAGCTCAGTTTGGGACATGTTCAGTTTATGATGCATGTTACATATTTAAGTTGAGGGAACAAGTAGTCAGGTGGCTATGTGATGCTGGAAGTCAGGGAAGCGATCTGTGCTGAAGGTATTCATTTGGGAGTTGGCAGCTTATATTTAAAGTTCTGAACCTTGATGAGAATTCCAAAGAAGCGAGATTAAATAGAGAAGAGCAGAAGTCCAAGTAGTAAGCCTTGAGCAATCCCATGTTAGTAGTCAAGAAGATGAGAAGGACTCAGCAAAGAGCAATGAGAAGGAAAAGCCAGAGAATTGGTGGGAAAACCAGACAGCATCTTGGAAGCCGAAAGATGAAAGTGGCTCAAGGAAAAGAATTATCAACCATGGAAAATGTTGCTAAAATTTTAAGAAATATCACAACTGAGAAGTGACTACTGAATTTAATAACATCTATTGGTGATCTTGATACAAGAAACTTGATAAGAGAAAAGAAGAGAAAAAAAATTAGAAACAGGTGTATACAATACTCTTTCCAAATGTTTTACTCTGGAAGGAGGACAGAAATAGAGTAACAGTTGGATGTAGAAATGGGCAAAGAGAAGGTGGTTTTAGATTAAAAAAATAACAGTATGCTCATATGAGGAGGGGAATGATTATTTTCCTCAGTAGAGAAGAAAATAGTTATTAATTTTTCTATTGACTCATATTTAATAAAATTAACATATAATACAATGTATAAAAATTTGTATAATACATATTTAAATATTACATTTAAAATTGAAAATATACTCACATGTAGAATATTTAATTGCTAATAAGAAGGGTTCAGATGAGAGGAATATATTAAAGATAAAGGAGAGAAAGGGAGTACTTAATAACTTAATTTCTGAAAAGGCAAGAGAGTATCTAATCCACATCATGGAAAGAAACATAATTCTCCCATGTTAACAGGGGAGAAGGAGGAGAGAATAGGTGACAGTAAATTAGTAGCAAGGGAGAGGGATAGGAAAATGAAGTAGGCAATGTCTGATGGCTTCTATTTCCTCTCTGAAGATACAAAATCACTAACTGAGAGTGCTGTGGAAAGGGTAGAGTGAGAGATTTAAAGAAAGTACAGAATGTGTGAAATCTTATTTGGGTAAGTAGGAAAGTAAAATAACTCAGAGTTGGCTAAGGGCCTGGTTGAGGTTGAAGTTATAGAAAGATCATGTGTCGTTTACTTCGGCTCTGACTGTGTTGGAAGACAGAGAGTTGGATTCACTTAGGGATGATGAAAGTACCTTGTAAGACTCTTGTAAGTGTTTAATAAGATAAAGTACATGATGTGGCTAATCTAGTATCCAGCATATCATAGATACCCTGTAAGTTTTATCACTTTCTCCCATACTTTGTCTTTTTCCTCTGTAAAGTGAATTCTTCAACTCCTAACTCACTAGAAGACTATTAGGACATTAGTCTATTCAAAATGATTAAAAAGACTTTTAGGACTATGTCTTTCTATCAGTCTTCTTCTCCCAACTTGCTTCCCCTCTTACACTCTCCCTTAACTGGCCAAACACACATTGACCTAACACAGGACTACATGTGTTAAATTTATTGACTGGAATTTTTAATTACTTTAAATTTCAAAGTAGTTAAATATAATATTAGGCAACTGATGACTGTAAACTTTAATTGCTTTTACCTCACTGACAGCTGAATACTTTGGTTTTTTAGGCTAAAATCATCATCAGTAGAAATCACTGTTAAACAGGGAGGAGCATGGGATTAGTTATGTACCCCTTATCATGCTCCTGGAACCATGGGCAAAAGATAGGTAACAATACATGTGATATTTATTTTTGGTCCAACTTTAGAACACAACCACCAACACTTTCTGAACCTTGAACTACTGTTTATAACTATTTTACTATTGTAATTTTAAATCCTAAGAGGTTTTACAATAAATGAAAGAATAAGGAAGTCCTTTATTTTACAAGTTTCTACAGCAGTGACAACAGCAAAATTGCTTTGAGAACTGGATGAAATGAAGCCAAGGACCGAATTTGGTCCAAAAGCCAGAAATTTATTTTATGAAACCAACAATATTCTAGGAAAAACAAACAAGAAGAGCGAAAGAGCTACAAGGAGACAGAGAGAGAGACGGAGAGAGAGAGACGGTATTTATTTTCACTTTTATGAATTTTACTCAGGAAGCCAACACCTTTCACATGGAAAATGAAACAATTTTAATACTGCAGATAATATATTGTTCCATCAAAATTCTAGTGAACACAAGCTCAGAATCCAAAGAAAAGCAAATCTGAAAATGTACTGTATATTAAAGAATCAATTTTTTTGTTTTTACCTAATTTTATGCAAATTAAAAATGATGAGAATATTGTTCTTGAAGACCTTTGGACATGGAGAATAGTGAGACAGCTGTTAGAAGGAAGATTAGCAGCAGGTTAAAAAATATTTGAGAAATAATCCTTCTGTAGGTACAGATAAAAAGAAAAATCAAATGTTCTTGTCTTAAGCTATTTCACTATTTTGGAGGGAGGCAAAAATGAGGGCCTAGAAATAAAACTCTAAGTAAAATTTGTTTATTCATTCATTCAACCTATAACTACAGAGTAGCAGTAACTATGTGCCAGGTGCTCTTCTAGACACTGAGGGGAACTAAAGATGAACAAGATAGACAAAGTCCCAAGTCTTATAAGATTTATAGTTTAATTGGAGGAAGAGAGAGAATAAATAACAAATAAATAAAGATAATTTCAAATAATGATGAGTTTTCACGGAAATAATATAAGATGATGTGACATAGAATATCTAGGAGGGTAATAAATTACAACAAAGTGTAGCTGCTTAAAACAATACACATATATTCTGTGGGTCAAGAATCTGGACCCAGATTAGCTGGGTCCTCCAATTTAGGGTCTCTCACTAGGCTGCAAGCCAAGAGTCTACCAAAGCAGCAGTAATCTCAAAGTTCGACTGGTGTGGAATCTGCTTCCAGGCTTACTTGGTGGTTGTGAGTAGGATTTAGTTCTCTGTGGGTTAGTAGACTGAGGATCTCAGTCCTTTGCCACATGGCTCTCTCCACTGGGCAGCTCACATGGCAGCTGGCTTCATCGAAGTCAGCCAAACTGGGAGGAGTACCAAGAGAAAGGGAGAGACAGAAGTCAATTTTTTACAGCCTTATCTCAGAAATGACATCTGTCACTTTGTCATATTCTATTTATTAGAAGCAAGTCCCTAGGAGCAGCCCACACAGAAGTGGAGGGCATTACACAAGAATGTGAATACCAGAAGTCTGGATTTGATCATTGGGAACTATGTTAGAACCAGCCTACCCCATAGGGAATCAGAAAGGCAGAAAAGAACATGCAGCTGTGATACTATCAGAAAGAGAAATGCAGACCTGAATAATACTGGTGTGAATCCAGATTTAGCTAATCTCCGTCTCCTAACAAAGTAACTTTTGCATGATATACAAAGATAGTCCAAAGAGAGAATACACAGCTCAGCTTTCACAAATTTTACACAGGTGTGATGTAGCATTGATACTTCTATTTTCCTCAATATTTATTAAGCATTAATTAACTATATATTGAAAACATTTACTACTTCAGAAGTAAGAATTCTCTTCCTCATCCCTTTCAATAGCGATTCCCATTCTCTTATACCTCTAAAAAAAAAAAGACAAAAACAAAACTTTTGATTTAAAACTTTTTTGATTAGCTCTAATTTAGCCAAAGTAGGTTAACACCAATGCTAGAGTTGGTGTACCCATATTTTAGTCAGAAGTCAAGTGAGCTTAAATCATTTAGAATTCTACTACATCAAAATACTAGAGTTTGCTAAATTCTAGAGGGTCAGCTTTGCGCAGATTATTTAACCTCATAGAGCCTTAGTTTTCTGGTATATAAAACAAGAAGATAAAAATCATAACAATATTAATTCTTATTTCAAAGGACAGATGAAGATCAATGATATATGTGTTAGCATTTTGTAAACTATAAAATACCGTGCATTTTTAGAAAGCTTTATTTTAAAGTATTAAATACAAAGAAATCAGAATTGATAAATTTCCAAAATTATACAAGATTTTTAATATTACCACTCATTTCTCTTCTACACAGAAAAATGAGAACACATTGACCCAGTTTTCTTCAATTCGCAGTATTCTTAAATATTAGGTAAATTCTTTATCTGTAACTCATTGTTTCTGCCATGAAGTGCCCACAAACACAGAGCAATTGGAAACTCTGAAAATTCTTAGACGATGCATTCGTTTACTAAACCACAGTAAAATCAATATCATAAAAGAGTTAACATGGGAATGAAAGCAAAGGAGAACATGATATGTACTGGAAGAAAGAACTATATTAAAATGAGCTCATTTTTATCAGAAGAAAATGGTTCTTATTTTAAAAGAGATGTGTGTCCTTTTACAATGACAGAAGCTGAAATATAACTGTAATCTACAACCATAAGGTAAGATTTCCATCTTTATGTGACATGAAAAACGTGCCAAGCCAAGACTTTCCCCATAAACAAAATTGCTTTCTTCAACTTACACTTAATGCAAGATATCAATCATGTGATGGATTTTATTACTCAGAATTTAGCTTTGTTTTTTTGACAGGTTGCTTGCAGTCAGCTTGAAGTACAATTGTATATCATCCCTATTATATACACATCTGAATTGTTGGACCCTTTTTTATTTTAAAAAGGGTATTATAAATGGGAAGAAATACCTGGTGAGGCAGAATTAGTTTGACATCGACCATTTTAACTCAATGGTGTGGTTTTGATAACATGTCATTATATATCTACAGGAGGTCTGAGGCTGCAGGATTTATATAAGACATCAGGGGATAGCAACGTCTCTGCTATATGAAGGACCCCTCTGTTGTGACATCTTTTTTTCCCTCTTACACATGCCTACATTTGTTAAACCATTCTCATTTTGAATAAGGAGGCAGTATTGATATCAATACAGTGCACTGCCTAGACAATATACTTATAGGATGCATTTTCATATATGGCAGCGAGACCACCAAAAGTACTTTTTTTTTTTTTTTTTTGTAGAAATCAATCTACTGCGGCCTAAATGGAGAACTGAAAGTAGTGAAAACTACACTAATGTAATTTGTGGTCACGAGTTCTTACATAAGTAGTCCCAGTTTAGAGGGAGCTACAATGATCTGAATCATTCACAGCCACCATTAATTTAGTATTTCTTGGGCACACAAATAAAGAACAGCAATACATATTAAAATAAAGATGCAGAGCCCTGAAATGAAGAGTTCACAGCTAAAGTTGCCGCAAAATTTGCCGTCTATTTCTAGGTAGGAAAAGTGTAAAGAATTTCTAGTGCTCTCCTTTAAGGGCCAAATTGGGAATGATATATGCTGAAGTCGTAGCAGATATGCAATCCTACTGGATTCCAGCTGCCTATGAGTAAGTAGAATACTTTAAAAACCTTTTAACCTATCTGTGATGAAAAATGCATGCTGCTTTAAACTCCCTTAGAACTTTAAATTAGCCACTGCAGCGCATTCAGCTGCATGGCCCAGTAGTCCTAAAACCACGAAAAGCTACAAAAAAAAATAAGCTTAAAAAAAACCTTAACCAAGCTACTTACAAGGTTTTCCTTCTCCTCAGCAAAATGCTTAATTTCCAGGGCTGCCTTAGCTGTCACACTGCTGGGTGTGATTTTTGTTATTAAAAATAAAGGACAAAAGCCTGATCCCAATGCAATGAAGTTTAACTTGGGGTAAGTGACTAAGAACCACCTTCAAACGCTTAGAAGTGGAGATACTTTTAGAAAACTCATCTCTATGTAATCCCGACTTAAATGTACTTATACAGATGAATCTCATTTCCATGATTTGACTTTAATATTCTTTTAACAACTCCAAAATGAAATGAAAGAGCTGTTAAACACACTTCATTATTGTTTTGAGAAGCCTGGTTCAAACACTTGCGTTGTGAGGCATCACGGGCTTGGTGTCTGCATGATCAAATGTTCAGCTTTTCTTAAGGCCAAACCCTTTCAAGGGTAACTTTCAGTTATGTAGAAATTTGGCTTTAAAGGATAGGTTCAGATTTCCTAAAGCTGTCTTTTTCCCCTCTCCAGGTAAAATCAAGAAATTATCATCTTATCTACTTTGGTAAGAAATACATTCCTTCTAATAATTTCACACTCCCTTAAAATCCTGATCTTTGTGAGAAATTAGTAATAGTATAATATTATATAACCCAGTATTAGGATAGTGGCCACAGGATGAGATTTCCACAATAAGTTTGTATCCCCAAGTTCCTCCTTGGAAAAGCATTTGCATTATTAACTCTTCTTAGTAACATGTCATTATATTCAACTTAATCCGAGCACTATTACTGTGGTCATTCACCAATGTTTGGAACTATCACATGGTCCCATAATGGTTACATGGGGTAAGATATTATCTAGAGATTATTAAAGTTAGAATCAGTATCTGTCACATATGAATTGCTCAGTAAATACAAGGATTGACTCTACCTTTGCTAACTATAGTGAATAGTTTAACATATATCTCAACATCAAATAAATTCACCTTCTCTGTTTAGTTTTTGTGAAGATTATAAATAATACTATTAGTAGCACATTTATTAATGTGTCAAACACTCTTCTAAGACTTTTACACATATTTCGGCAGATGTATAAAGGACCTAAATAATGCCCAGCATTCAGAAGGAACTCAATAGTGATACTTACCATTATTTGCCTATTTCAGAGTATAAACTGACTTGCTTAGAATTACTTAGCTCTACTGTGAATCAATTACACTCTGCATTACATAAAGGTACTGGTGAAGTCCTACACTATATAACTTGAGTATACTTACCAATGGCACATGTAATTAGATTTAAACTGTAATGCTCTGTATTTGGTTTAAGTCTCTACATAGAACACACTTGTTTAGAACTATTCTGGTAGAGTTTGGTAGAATTATAATAACAGTAGATATTAGCACTATTACTCCCATTTTCTAGATGAGGAAACGGAGGCCAGAAAGGTTTAAGCTACTTGCTCAAGGTCAAGCAAGTAATAAGTAGTAAAATAGAGCTTCAAGCTAATGAGCTTAAAATAGAGCTTCAAGCTTCAAGTTAAGTCCCAACCCTGGGAATTAAATACCATACTATGCTGCTTCCTAGTTTTGGAAGAATTGGTATAATTTGAAGGACAAAGGCAAGTTTCCAGCCCTTGGAACAAGTCCCAAAGATGTCATTATTTTTAAAAATTAACTCCAGGGAGTATTAATGTCTTCATAGGCTTTGAGTTATTTCCTATCTGAAGGCAAATCCTAATGAAAAATATTGTTAGATTGGTATCAAGATAGGCAAATGCCACTTCTCCCTATCCCCCATAATAAATACCAGTAATAAATTCTAATACACTTCCACTGAGCCTAAACGTCGCCTTAGAATCCATGTCAGCACTATGCTCCAGGCAGCTCCTCAAACAGTGAGAACTAGCACACGGATGAACCTTTTCCCATCCTGGACGTAGGCCCTCTCATTTCTGTTAATAGACTGGGAGGCATTATTGACCTTCATCCAGCTAAGTTTTGTTGTAGGTCTGCTATTTCCCAGGCACTAAATACTAGGACCACAACAACAGCAAATGTAATACTTGCCCTCAAGGAACTCACAGGCTATGAGGTAAACGGAATGAAAATGTAAAAATCAACCATTACTATGTTGCTGAAATCACATAGAAAAAGCATAGATGTACCTAACAGAGCGACGAGGGAAATTAATCAGATATTGGAGTGGAGATGTCTGTAGGGAACAATTCCAAGGGAGGGTGACATTTGAACTAATCTTCAGAAAATAGACAGGAACTTGTCCAGGACAGGCCATGAGGGTCAGGTCACCCTAGGCAGAGAAAACAGTGTATAGCAGGTTGCTTAAGAATATATGACAACGTGTAAGACTGGAAAGGTGAACAAAGCCAGATTATGAAGGGTTTCTTTGACTTGCTAGAATCTGTCTTTTATTCTGAAAGGGGGAGGTGGAGGCATTTAAGCATCTTAAACAGATACATGACAGTATCAGTTTTATGTTATGAAATTCCCTGGCTGTGCTGTGGTAAATCCACTAGAAGGGAGCAACATTTGAGTAAAGGACTTTTCTGAGGCTAAAGTTACAATACTCCAAGTGAAAAATTGTGAACAAAAGTAATCACAGTAAAAATTGAGAGGAGAGGGCTGATCAGACAGATATTGAAGAACTAGAATTTACAGGACTCTGAGATTAATTGGAAGTGGTAGAGCATGAGAATAGGAGGAATCTATGAGGAAGCCTAGATCTCTAGCTTGGGCAAACTGATATATGATGATTCCATTTAATGAAAGGAGGGGACACAAGAGAAGGCAGGGTTTTGAATGCAAAATAATGAACACATTTTAGGATAGATCAAATTGGACATAGTGCTTCCATATAGAATCGCACACTTTACAGTTCAAAATAAAGATCTGAAGCACAAAAGATAATAGATCCGGTATCTAAGTGATAGTTAAACACTGGGGCACAGATGAACTCATCCAAGGAAAGTCTGTTGAGAGCCAATGAAGGTTTTAGATTGTAGAAGACAGTGTAACAGAGTGGTTATGATGCTGAACACTGAAGCCAGACCACACAGGTTCGAATAATGGTTCCAACACTTATGATGCATGTAATCTTGAGAAAATTGCTTGACCTTCTTATTCCTCAGTTTTCTCATATGTAAAATGTGGGTAACACTAGTACCTACTTCATGAGGTTATTTTGAAATGTTAATACATGTAAAGACTTAGAAAATGGTCTGTCACAGTAAGCAGGTAATAAATGTTAGCTATTGCAAAGATGAAGATGATTATTGAGGATGATACAGATAAAAATACAGCTTTTCCCCACTCTTAAGACCTTTCAATATAAAATAGAAACACGAGCACAGCTATAAAATAAATAATAATAATTGATGATAGGAGAACTAGTATCAAAAGGATGTTAACATCTCACTGCTCAGTGAATGCTGGGATGGATGGAGATGTTGATGAGAAGTGGCAATAAGGCTGTACCTCAAGTGGAACATGGCGCTTATTGGGATGAAGAAGATGTACCAGTGTAAATGCTCTAGAAAGGTGTTATTAAAGACAAATACTACCTGATAAACAACCTTTTAAAGGCACGCCCTACCCATAAGCTTCACTTCTTATGTTGTACAGAAGATTCAGCCCAAGATGAAAAGAAATCTCAAAAATCATGATACCTTAAATATAGACAGGCTTTCCTGTGGAAGATAGAGTTGACATTTTTTATTATGGTTCATACAGATCAAACCAAGAACACTAAATAGAAGTCATAAGGAGACATATGCACAAGAGAGAGCATCTAAAATCAAACCTATTCATAGATGAGAGTGGGCAATTTTGGAAGGTAATAGATAAACGCCCTTTCATAGTAGGTATTCTAGCAAAGGTTGGGTTGTGTCCATCAGGAATTTTATAGAAATTATTCAAACACCAACTTGTTGGTGTGATTAGATGATAATTTAAGGCCCTTTCCAATCTTAAGATTCTGTAACAAGTCCAATAATTGAAATACTCTATATCTGTAATAGCATGGAGGAGATTGGGGTTACTAATAGATAACATTACCCCCTAGTATCGTCACTAACTAGTGTCAACACTAACTAGCATATCACTAAGTAGCATAATTATTCATTTTTCTTCTTTTATTGTACCTCCAACTTTAAACAGAGGCTGAAGAACACTCATAAGGTTCTCATAAGAAACGCTGTGAAAGAAGCCTACCCTTTCTCTCTCAAAACAGATGAAATCTCCACTGATATCTTTAGCAAGTCCTGCAGATGGAATGACTTACTCTAATCTGATTTTACTATAGTCTGGAGAAGTTCTCTTCTTAGGGCAGTTGGCAAGTTTTATGCTAATTCTGGCTCATATTATGCTTTTTACATGGAGGAATAAGATTTGTTTTTGTTGTTTGTTTTAAAGCAAATCTCTAGCTTTGTTTCCCTCTGTGTCACACAAACTGATAGTACTCTAAGCAATTAAAGAAAAGTCTAAGGCACAGCTAATATTTTTACATGCTTACCACTATTCAAAGAAAGTGCTCCTCTGTCCCCCAGATTATATAATTAATCAGCCACAGGAATAATCTCGATAGAGTATCATGTTAAGATTTAATTTAAAAAATATTTTATGGAACGATTTTGCACTAAGATGCTAAAGTGTCTTCCAAGCGTTTTAAGTGCACTGTTCACAGGCATGCATATCAATCAGGTAACTAAGAAGCCGTAGGATTACCTCCACTATAATGCAGCTTTCTTTAAACAATGGCAGTTACTACTACCTGGCCAATGAGGTACTACTTTATTATTGTTCCCTACTGAAACTGGGTGCTTCCACACAAGACTCAGTCTTCATCACAGGGGTTGATAGTGGTTCAGGTCATTCAAAGTCCCATAAGTTCAGAAACATTCTCAGACATCAAAACACTGTGTGTAATGCATATGATAGATCCCATGGTAGATGAGTAGGAAAAAATAACTTAGATCACATATCATGGTGATACTATGGCAACACGGTATCAGCAGTGCATCCAAGAGTTTCACTAATTTATCTGTTGCTTGACACCATTATTTGCAGCAAGACTGGATGTGGCTTATAAACATAGAGTATAATGTAAGGCTTTTCAGAATAGCCAATATCTGTGTCATGAACCAAATTCATAAGGCTTACCTATGGGATACACATTCTCTATTACATCTTAAATGTGTCCTATGTCAATGAGAAAAAATGTCTTTCTTTTTCACCACTCTATAGCCTTTCATTTCTCAACCTAACTAGCTTATGGTAAATTCTCTCTCTTCTCTCTCTCTCTCCATTTCATTCAGTTTGGTTAATATAATCTCTAACACTCAGAGATCTTGCTGGCTTGCCCATCACCAAACAAACTAAGTACTGGAGCAAAGCGCCCATAGTAACTGGTCCAATTGGAGGGCCTGCCTATAGGCAAATTCTGGAACTCTAATATCCTCAGCCATGGATATTTTAATTGGCAAACAACCTGACACCCTATTAACGACATACACCCAAATCAGTCCCTTTGATTTAAAACCTATTTGTAACAGAATCCCTCTTATCACCCATCTGGGCAAAAATTTAGGCTGTTGGAAACTTAGATTTGACATCCTTAATTGGAGATTTAATTGTGCAAGTTAGGTGCTGGTTTCCATGCCCTCTGGCTTCCAGGTGGCTTTGCCCATCGGAGCCATTAGCAAAAATCTCAGAGATTAGGAAGGGAGTGATATTGGATATTTGCCCCATTGGCATTTCCCCTGCAGACTGCCGTGGGTTGGTTGTGTTCCTTTGCCAAGGGCTACAGCTCCTGTCAGGTGACCCTCTTATTCTTTTTGTGTTCTGATAACTTCTCTCTTTCCCCCTTCATTTTTCTTTCTTCTTCTGCTGGCCCTACAGAATTAGTCTATTCCTAGTTGGTTTACAAAATCATGCCCTTACCTTTGTAAACAGTCTTTGTATTGAACTCTCGTCAAAGCCCCTTTTGAATGTACCATATGACTCCTATTGAACCCTGACTGATACAATGTTCTTTAGCCCATTTTCCATTCTTTTTGTTTTCTCTTATTGATTTGTAGAAATTACTTTCATACTCTAGTTATCAACTTTTTATCACTTGTATGCATTACAAATGTTTAATCTACAGCTTGCTTTGAACTGAGTTTATAATATTTCTTGTGGTACAGATATATATAAATAAAAAAATTTAAGGTTGTGAAATATTTCCCTTTTTGTCCTTTAAGAAATTCTTCTCTACCCTGATTTTATTTTTTAAAATGTTTCTGTAATTCCTTTTAGAGTTATAAATTTGTTTTTCCATGTAAAAAATAAAATATAACTTAAATTAATATTTTAGTTTGTTTTCCCACCTGGTTAGCCAATTGTTTTAGAACCATTTATTGAATAAACCATCCATTTCCAGTGCTCCATGAGCACCAGCTAAACCTTGCCTTTCCTGTAGTTATTAATGTTTTTGCCTTAAAAAGACTTAACTGTTTTTCTACTGATGGTAATAAAAACAGCGTTGGCTCATACTGAGCATATGATATGCTTTAATATGAGAAGAAAGTGAAGGCAGGAAAGGCCCAAAATTAGTAAAAATAATTATAAATAAGTAGTCAGGTGATTAAGGACTTAGGAGTCTCCATGAGGTCAAAGATTCCATTAAGTGGGGCAACAGTAGTGAAAGTGGTAGGCAAAAAAACACTATGTTTCTAAAAATTTTGAAAAATAGCAATTCTAAAAGATAACAAAATTCAGTGTGTGTTCATGGGACTGAGTTGTTGAAACTGCATGAAGGTGAAGGTTAATGGAGTTCAAGAGGTCAGGAATGTTAAGGCAAAGATTTTTATAAATGTCTCCACCCTGATGTTGACATCAGTCAGGAAAATATCAGAAATACCCAGCTATTTATCCTACTACCTAAGGGAACACATGAACTCTAATCCATGCCAATTTTCTACTTAATAAATAAAGTTAAAAAGATATGATATATATTTTTAATAATCAATAGGTTTATTAAAATCCACTAATATCTTCAATTTTTTTCAGACATTAAAAGGAGAGAATGGGTACAACTCCAAAAAACTTAGAACATCTAGGAAAGATGAATAAAGAAAAAATGAAATAGCATTTATTCAAATCAAAACTACTTCAATAAGGTATCACTTCACACCAGTCAGAATGACCATCATTAAAAGGTCTATAAATAATAAACTCTGCAGAGGGTGTGGAGAAAAGGGAACCTTCCTACACTGTTGGTGGGAATGTAAATTGGTCAGCCACTATGGAGAACAGTATGGAGGTTCTTCACAAAAATTAAAAATGGAGTTCCATATGATCCTGCAATCCAACTCCTGGGCATATAATCATACAAAACTATAATTCAAAAAGATACATGCACTCTTATGCTCATGGCAGCACTATTCTCAATAGCCAAGACATGGAAAAAACCTAAATGTCCATTGACAGATTAACGGGTAAAGAAGATGTGCTACATATATACAATGGAATACTACTAAGCCATTGAAAAAGAATGAAATAATGTCATTTGCAGCAACATGGATGGACCTAGAGATTATCACACTAAGTGAAGTAAATCAAAAAGAGAAAGACAAATACCATATGATATCACTTATATGTGAAATCTAAAATATGACATAAGTGAACTTATCTATGAAACAGAAACAGATACACAAACATAGAAGACAGACTTGCAGTTGCCAAAGGGGAGGGGGAGTGGGGAAGGGATGGATTGGGATTTTGGGATTAGCAGATGCAAGCTATTATATATAGAATGGATAAACAACAAGGTCCTACTGTATAGCATGGGGAACTATATTCAATATCCTGTAATAAACTGTAATGAAAACGAATGTAGAAGAGAATATATATATATATATATATATATACACATACATAAAACTGAATCACTTTGCTGTATAGCAGAAACTAATACGTTGTAAATCAACTATACTTCAATAAAATAAATTTTTAAAAATAAATAATAAATAGCATTTATTGAGTACCTAATCTGCTTCATTTAGTATGTGATTACATTGATTAGCTTATTCAGTATTGTAGGTTGTAGGACAACGAATCAAATCTAAAACTGATAAACCATTAAAATATATCTCTCCAATACCCTTTCTAAATACCTACTTTCATCTGCAATAAAAATTTATAAAACTTAAAAACTTTTACAGAATATGCTTAATACAAGGTGATGAAGAAAACTTCAGTTATTAAAACATATTTTCATATCGCCTTACAAACTTATTTTACTCAGTAGCACATCAGAACAAATTGTAGCATTACCAAACATATTACAGTAACTTTTTTTCATATTAAACTTCTATTGAACTTTAATTAATTAAAAATCTCATAGGGAGATAACCTTTACTTTGACACAGTGTCTTTCAAAATATATTCTTGAAACTCCATTTGTTATATATTCTAATATCAAATAAGAAAAGCTTAGAATAGAAATAAAAGGGTTGAATTAATCAGTCAACAGTAATTAACTACACATTTATCCAAAGTGAGATTTCAATTCTCTTCATTCCCTTGGCTTGATGCCATATTTTGTTTGTTTAGTGAGAACTCTATGTTTTGTGAAGCTTATGAAGGATTTAAAATTTGGGCATTTATATGAATACAATTATTTTGATAATACCTGGCAATGACAGTAACCATCCAGATTCTATATAATTTGGATAGAGTTTTTTTAAATACAACGTAACCCTTTTCTAAAATATTTTTAAGAGGATTATGATCTAAATTATGTCAGTTAGTTGTTCTTTTAAAAACGTATTTGGTTAAGTCTAAATAGATAAATTTTGGAGCATTTTTTTATGAGTCAGCCTAACTTAAGGCATAAGAACATCTCCCCAAACTATAATGGAATTATTTTTGACTGATTTTAAATAACTATAACATAGATGATGAAATTGCTTACTAATTATACAAACAATAATTGACTGAAAACTAGAAAGACTTTGTGCATAAAGATTGCTGTTCTGCTGTTAGCTATTTAACCTCACAGCAATTAATATCACATTTGGTTAATATTTTTCATGTTCTGCTTAAGCATTTAAAGGTTTCCCAAATGACTTTCCCCCTAAATATTTGTTTCAGGAAGTATTTTCCCTAGATATTTTAAATGGTTGGATTCCAAATTAATTTTCATTTTTAATCAGTTTCTGCTTATAAATTTGGACTTCACTGTATTCATTTGTATTACTCCTCTATCTTTAATGATTTTGGAATGTAACATGAAATCATGAGTTGTTGCAAATTCGATTAATTTTATTTAAGCTTGTTAATATAGATATGAGATAAAAGTTGGGATGACTCAGAGTTAATTCTCTACTTAGCTCTTGTTGAATCAATATGATATAACTACTTTCCTATTTTAGTTTTTCAATTTTCTGACATTTTAGTCTCTGCATAAGTGTATGTATTGGTTTATTAGAGCTGCTGCAACCAATTACAGCAATTTTGATGGCTTAAAAAAACAAAAAATATCCTCTCACAGTTCTAGAGGCCAGAAGCCCAAAATCAGTGCTGGTAGGATTGGCTGACTCTTGAAGTTCTGGGGGAGAATCTGTCCATGATTTTCTCCTAGCTTCTGGTTGCTGCAGGATTCCTTGGCATTTCTTGGTTTGTGGACACATCATTCCAATCTCTGCCTCCATTTTCACATGGCTTTATCCCCTGTGTCTCTAAGAAAGACATGTTTCATTGGACTTAGGGTCCACCTGGGTTATTCAGGATGCTCTCATCTTGGGACCCTTAACTTAATTGTATCTGTGAAGATCCTTTCTCCAAATTAATTCACAGTCACAGGTACTGGGCATTAGGGTTAGGACATATCTTTTTTTTGTTGGGGGGGACACAATTCAGCCCATTACAGTATGTTTTATTACAAATTATTTTAAACTAATTTTTCAAATAAAATGAAATATCTGAGATCAAACATATTGCTATGTGGTATAAAACTATTTTTACTAGGATGTTTTCCTCTATGAACTCTATATATGAATCACCAACCAAATCCACTTGTCCTAATTGGTATTTCCATAGTCACACTCACAATATTGTTTCAGTTATTTTTGAGTAACAGTTTGCTAGTTGATAGCCACATAATCATGTCACTTTCTGATTATTTTGATTAAGGTGTTAATGTGATAAAAATAACCTCTCCAAAAGAAATATCCTCTTTAAAAGCAGAAAACATGACCACATTGCCATTCTTTCTCAGAAATCAATAAGACATTAATCCAGTACTAATGTTATTCTCAAGTGATCATTTATCCCTTTGCAGAGCTGAATTATCATCCAACTCTCTTCAACCAATAATGTACAGTTTGACACTGATTCAAGTTATTAGCTATTTCCTGAGTTCTGGATATAGAATTTGGAACTATTATACTTCAATTACTCATCCACAAGAATAATCAATATATCCTTATTATAGACCAACCAAAGAGCCGAAGATATAATTAATAAAAGAAAAAAAATCAGTGTGGCAACCAAATAACAAATTAACACAGCTTGAAAGCTAAACCCTTGAAAAAAAAAAAACCATTGAGTTATGCTTTGTATGCTCTACAGACAGGCACCAAATCCCTGGAGCTTCAAATGTGATGCTTACTATTCCCAAGGATGTAGTGACATTAAAGTCAAAGTAGAGGACCCTGGAAAACCAAGTGCTAACTCACAGATCAAGAAACCATATAACTTAATGGCAGGCATGAGGAAAATAAACTGACTGCTCAATATGCAAAACACATTTATTTCACAATTTTACAGACAAATGAGCATGGATGAGCATTCATTTCTTTGTGCGGCTTTATTTTTTTCTATTACTGTTCACACTGCTCAGTCATTAGACCAAAAAAAATAAATAAATAAAGTAAAAAGAATTCAACCAGCCAATTAATTTATAATTTATTCACACAAAACTTGGGAAATTTGAATGTTTTTAGTATCATTCACAAAGGATTGACTGTTTTTGGCTTCAACTAGTCAGACCCTTTAAAATTTCTAATATATTTTTCAAGTAAAACCACAGATTGTCTTTGGTTGTCAATAAAGCTTTTATTGATCCATGTAAACATCTGACAAAAATGAGGAATAAAATGAGCTTTCTATAAAGCATTTTTTTTTTCAGTAAGAGTGCTCTTTACTCTGAGTTTAGGCTCACTGTGTTTTTTGTTTTGTTTTGTGTTTTTTGCGGTACGCGGGCCTCTCACTGTTGTGGCCTCTCCCGTTGCAGACCACAGGCTCCGGAAGCGAAGCGCAGGCTGCACCACCAGGGAAGCACCCTAGGCTCACTGTTTTGATGTTAAATATTTGTTTTCAATGAAAAAGTGATGACAGTAGATAGTAGTTGTGTTGATGGTGGTGGGTAGTTCTTATAACTTTACTTGGTGAAAACACTCTGTGACTCTTTCCCATTCTTTTTAATTTTAAATTACATTCATATCTAAAATATAAGTGCCATTGATTTAGGTCACAAAAATTATAAATCTAAAGGAAGTGTTAAGGAACTATTACACTAACCTCCTAGAATTGGTATAAGGATTAGTGAGTTCATACTTATAATGTGCTTAGAACAATAATTGGCACATAATAAACACTATATGTGTTTGTATTTATCACTATTACAAAGGCTAGGAAAGGTTGAAAACCACTAGTGAATCCTTGGATTTCCTGACTGAAATACACATTACCAGGTGTTTTTTCATTTTTCTTTCTTCTTTAAAAGCCCTCCAGAAACATTCTTATGTTATTGGCTATTATAATTTGTGTTTGAACATAACTAAATAATAGTCCAGGAGAAAACTCCAGGGAGATTTTTATAAAGTTAAGTCTTCTTATATTTAACAGAACAAATTTAATGTATTAGTTAGCACAATAATTACTTTAAAAGCAATAAATATGAATGCAGTAGTGTGAGTTTATGGATCTCAAGGCAGATGAAATTTCTTGAAGTAAAATATATACTTAAAAACAGAATTGGTTTAGGTATACGTTGAAATGAAACAGCATAGTGCCTCTGGCTCTCTGACTCTAATCATCTTGGCTTCTATGAAAAGAAAATTGAATTTCTTATCTAAATATTGGATATTCCTTACCAACTAACTGAAAGTCAAAATTCTTTTCTGGATAAAACTTTAAATCACCAGGTATTATTCTGGGTTAATGAATCAAAGGACCACTATAAATTATGTATTAAAATAACTTTCAGATGATCTCAGTTAATTTTATAAGTGTGGATGTGAAAATCCATATTTCAAAATCAAGAAATTGTTGGAAAGCTAGCGTGTAAATTAGAATTGACTGCTTCTCAATTTCTAGCTGAGAGTCAGCAAATTTTTACCATCATGAGATTATTTAACTCGAAGTAATTTATACCCTGAAATTGTTATTTTAAAACCTTAGATGATATAGTTTGGATTTTATAATTCTCAGTATTCCATACATTTACATTTCCAGTTGTGTAAATAAGTGAAGACCACCTGTATGTGAACAAGCAAAGGCTTTTTATTCAGAACTAGAGTCCATTACCATCACTTGCATTTCATAGGGATTTAAAGGCAGTAACGGAAGTGTAAAGCTTTAAAGTGGAAAAAAGAAAAGGCTTCAGGTATACCCTGAATGGAAGCTGTCAGCATGAGGAATCTGGAGACAGGCTAACTTAGAAGAAGGGCACCCTATGTGATTGGCTAGGGAAGCATGTTTCATTTCCTCTGGTTGGTCTGAAGTTAGAAGCAGGGCAAAAATTAGGGAAGTTGGCAGTTATTGATCAAGTTTTGCCTTTGGGGGCTGATTGCTACAGAGGTTGTGGTTTGGCTTCCCTGCCTGGTTGCTAGTAAGGATGTGGATCAGAGTTCTATGTTTTAGTTATGGCCTGGCCATATTCCATTTGTATATTCAGCCTCTCACAGATATATATGTATTTCATTATAAAATTATTTCTACTATAAGGTCAAATATTAATCTATAGTAAAAGCTGTCCTTTAATTTATTAAAACCCTCTGATATTTATTTATATCTTACCTACCAACTAAAATGTACTGTAAGGTATGAATTTTCTCTTAAAGTAGATCAAATTCTTCAAATACAACTCGGAGATTTTCTCCCAACATCTCATAAAATAAAAAGCTAAGGTTGTTAATCAGTCAGTAAATACAGGCATACTTCAGAGACATTGCAAATTCAGTTCCAGACCACCACAATAAAGCTAATATTGGAATAAAGCAAGTCACATGAATTTTTTGGTTTCCCAGTGCATATAAAACCTATGTTTACACTATACTGTAGTCTAGTAAGTGTGCAATAGTAATTTGTCTAAAAAGCAGTGTACATACCTTAATTTTAAAATACTTTATTGCTAAAAAATGCTATTGTCTGACAATGCAGAATTGACACAAACTTTCAATTTGTCAAAAATGCAGTATCTGTGAAGCACAATTAAGCAAAGTGCAATTAAAAAACTTATGCCTAGGGCTTCCCTGGTGACGCAGGGATTGAGAGTCCGCCTACCGATGCAGGGGACACAGGTTCGTGCCCCGGTCCGGGAAGATCCCACATGCCGCAGAGCGGCTGGGCCCGTGAGACATGGCCGCTGAGCCTGCGCGTCCGGAGCCTGTGCTCCGCAACGGGAGAGGCCACGGCAGTGAGAGGCCCGCGTATCGCAAAAAAACAAACAAACAAAAAAGATATTCTAGGATATTCACATGTTCATTTCCTCACCAACGAATAAGACAATTTTTGGATCCTATATGAGCAATACTAAAGTTATTTTTGTTAGAACAAATAACTAAAATTTATAAAGCATTGTAAATCGATAAATACAACAAATGCAAGGAGTGGTGGAAAGTATATATTAAAATCAGTCATGTTTCAAAAGAACAACGTGAAAGCATGAGAAAAACGATGAAAGCATCTTCTAAGATAAATGTTGACACAAAAAAACATAAAATGTACTTCCTTAATATTAAACTGAGGAATAAAAGAAAAATTGAGAGTTCATGTTTCTAGTTTTTTTTCATTCATAAAACTTTCATTCCACTTACATCAACTTAATACACATGTTCTGAACAATTATACTTGGATTGTTCATAAAGATTTCATAAAATATTAAATAAATCTAGCCACCATATCAAGTTATTCCACTGTTCACTGTTTTTACAGAACATGCATGTTAGATAAGTTTCAAAGAAATCACAAAAGCAAAAATCATTTTTTGCTTTTTGGGGGCTTTTGTTCTACTTTTCTGCTTGATATCCATGAAATAATGGATATCAAGAAATTCATTTTAACACATCTTTACTTGTACATTTGTGCTTAGGTTGCTTAAAATATTTAAATGCAAATAAAATGAGTGTTACCAAACTAATGAAAGAAAACAACAGGTAACTTTACAAACAATGGAATATGAATAATTTCTTCCCTTCTCCAGACAAAATTGGATCACAACTTTGTCTAAAGGAACACTTCTGCAGCTGTAGTCAAAGGTATGCATGACGAGATTTTGTACTCCACAGATACACATGGTTCAAAATGTAATGATATCTTGGGTTAAATCCATTTCATCTGCCCTTACCAATTAAGGTCATTTTAAGACTTATATGTCCTCAAAGCTGCACATAGCCCAAACAATAAGATGTTTGCCCAAGTTATTTTCCAGGAATGTGCAGTCACCTATGTCTAGCACAAGCTGAGCTGAGAGTCAGCTGTGTCAAGTTCCAGCTGAGCTGGTTAAGACTGAATAGGCCCACTGACCCTCCAGCTGGACGTGAAGGAGTGTCCACTCAGTGACCTTTTGAATGTGCAGAGGCCTGTAGCTGAGTTACGCCTGTGCAGAACAATGATTATTGCACTTTTTTCCAATCACATTTCCCCAAGCTCCCCACACTCCCCGTGACTCAGACCACCCTGCTTTATTCTTTATACACAAATACAACAACCCCCTTACCTTAGGGGAGGCAGATTTGAGGCTTGCTCTCCCATCTCCTCACTTGGATGCCTTACCAATTAACTCTCTCTTTGCTACAAACCTCAGTGTCTCAGCCTTTTGGCTTGCTGTGCATCAGGCAAAACAAACATGTTTGGTAATAATATCCATTGGGAATCTATTTTTACTATAGTCCTATAATTTCTCCAAATCTTAAAATACCCACAACAACCAAATCTTTGATAGGAACCGATTTTATCTCCTATCCTGCACCAGGACAAACCAATAGGCAGGCAGTTTTCTTTCCTTAGACATAGAAGCAGTTTTAACACAAGTCCTTGCAAAGCCACAACATAGCAAAAGTACTATGTATAAAAATTTCACATCTCCATATTGATCACCTCAAGATGAAAATAACTCTCAACAAAGTGGTTATAGAAGGAACATACTTCAACATAATAAAAGCCATATATGACAAGCCCACAGCTAACATCAAAGCTTTTCCTCTAAGATTAGGAACAAGACAAAGATGCCCACTCTCACTATTCTTATTCAACACAGTATTGGAAGCCCTAGACACAACATTCAAACAAGAAAAAGAAGTATAAGACATCCAAATTAGAAAGGAAGAAGTAAAACTGTAACTATTTGGGGCTTCCCTGGTGGCGCAGTGGTTGAGAATCTGCCTGCTAATGCAGGGGACATGGGTTCGAGCCCTGGTCTGGGAGGATCCCACATGCCGCGGAGCAACCAGGCCCATGAGCCACAACTACTGAGCCTGCGCGTCTGGCGCCTGTGCTCCACAACAAGAGAGGCTGCGATAGTGAGAGGCCCATGCACCGCGATGAAGAGTGACCCCCGCTTGCCACAACTAGAGAAAGCCCTCACACAGAAACGAAAACCCAACACAGCAAAAATAAATTAATTAATAAACTCCTACTCCCAACATCTTCTTTAAAAAAAAAAAAACTGTAACTATTTGCAGATGACATGATACTATATATAGAAAACCCAAAAGACTCCACCAAAAAACTCTTGAGAACTAATAAATAAATTCAGTAAAGTTGCAGGATGCAAAATCAATATACAAGATCAGTTGCATTTCTCTACACTAATAACAAGTTATCAGAAAGAGAAATTAAGAAAACAATCCCATTTACAATTGCATCAAAAAGAATAAAATCCCTAGAAGTAAATTTAACCAAGGAGGTAAAAGACTTATACTTGAAAAACTATAAGGCATTGATGAAAGAAATTGAGGACAACACAAAAAAATGGAAAGCTATTCAATGCTCATGGACTATAGGAATTAATATTGTTAAAATGCCCATACTACACAAAGCAATTTACAGATTCAATGCAATCTTTATGAAAATTCCAATGGCATTTTTCACAAAAATAGAAGAAACAATCTGAAAATTTTTATGGAACCACAAAAGACCCCAAATAGCCAAAGCAACCTTGAGAAAGAACAAAGCTAAAGGCATTATGTGCTGCAATTTCAAACTACATGACAAAGCTATATTACTCAAAACAGTATGGTACTGGCATAAAAACAGACACATAAATCCATGGAACAGAGTAGAAAGCCCAGAAATAAACCAACACATATACAGTCAATTAATTTATGGCAAGGGAACCAAAAATAGGTAATACGGAAAGGACAGTCTCTTCAATAAATGGTGTTTGGAAAACTGGACAGCCACATGCAAAAGAATGAAACTGAACCACTATTTTAGGCCATACATAAGAATCAACTCAAAATGGATTAAAGAATTGAATATAAGATCTGGAATCATAAAACTCCTATAAGAAAACAGGCTTTAAGCTCCTTGACAGAGGTCTTGGTGACAATTTTTTTGATTTGATACCAAAAGCAGGAATAAACAAGTGGTACTACATCAAACTAAAAGGCATCTGCATAGCAAAGGAAAACACCAACAAAATGAAAAGGCAAACAATGGAATGGAAAAAAATATTTGCAAATCACATATCCAATAAAGGGTTAATATCCAAAATATATAAAGAATTCATACAACTCAATAGCAAAAAAGACAAATAATCTGATTAAGAAATGGGCAGGGAATCTGAATAGACATTTTTCGAAAGAAGACATACAGATGGCCAACAGATACATGAAATTGTGATCGACATCACTAATCATTAGGGAAATGCAAATTAAAACCAAAATGAGGTATCACCTCACACCTGTCAAAATGGTTGTTATCCGCTTCTGCCGGCAGCTGGAAGTCACTGTCTCCCGGGTGAACAAGGCTGTTGCAACGAGGGTCGGCAAGTGCAGGTTAGCCCTCCTGCAGACGTGGTGCGCAGAAAGTCAAAACAGAAGCCACCCCCCAAGAAGAAGATGACAGTCTCCCTAGATGCCCAGTTCACCTGCCCCTTCTGCAACCACGAGAAGTCTTGTGACATGAAAATGGACCAGGCCCACAACACTGGAGTCATCTCTTGTACCATGTGCCTAGAATAATTCCAGACGCCCATCACTTATCTGTACACACCAGTGGACGTGTACAGCGATTGGATAGAGGCCTGCGAGGCAGCCAATCACTAGCAACACAGAGGACCCACCCCCTTGGCAGCCTCACCTGCTGGGTACCAATCCAGAGACATTCCAGGGTCCAGGGTGTGGGTCCAGGGCCTTTGCAGCCCTGTGTGTATGTGGAATTGGCATGGATGTGGGTGTGGGTGTGAGTGTGGGTGTGGCTGCAGGTGTGACTCTGGCAGTGTCCTCGTGAGCATGGGGTAGTGTTGAAGGGTTGCTGGGCTCCAGGGTCCTGAACTGCCTCCCTTGGCTCCAAAAGCCTTTGACTTGCTCCCTCCTCTGGCACCTGGCCCCCTGGCTTTGGGGTCTTGGCTCCTCCAGGGACCAGTGTCCTGACATCCTAGGTGAGGGCAAGCCCAGCAGAGGCTGCCTCAGGACTCTCTAGCATCTTCCCCCACCTAACCAGCATTTGTCCATTTGAACTGGACTGACTGCCCATCCTCCTTCCCTGCCTTCCAAGGCCTGTGGCCTGGGATTCAAGCCACAGCCCCACAGGCCCCCTGGCAGAGCGGCCTGTTTTCAGGTTTGGCCACTTTTGTAGAGGAGGGAGGGGCTGGGTTGGGGATAGCTGTCAGTCACCGGCCCTTAAATAAAGCAGCCAACATACACATACACACAAAAAAATGGTTATTATCAAAAAGGTAAGAAATAACAAGTGTTCATGAGGATATAAAGAAAAGGGAATCCCTGTGCTCTGTTAGTGGGAATGTAAATTGGTGCAGCTATTAGGGAAAACAGTATGGCGTTCCCTCAAAAAATTAGAAATAGAACTACCATATGATCTAGAAATTCCACTTCTGGATATTTATCCAAAGGAAACAAAACACTAACTTGAAAAGTTATCTGCTCCCCCACGTTCACTGCAGCATTATTTACAATAGTCAAGACATGGAAACAAACTAAGTGTCCATCAATGGATGAATGGACAAAGAAAATATGGTATGTATATATACAATGGAATATTATTTAGCTATAAAAAAGAAGGAAATCTTGCCATTTGCAACAACCTGGATGGAACCTGAGGGCATTATGCTAAGTGAAATAAGTCAGAGAAAGATATACCATACAATCTCACTTATATGTAGAATCTAAAAAACAAAAAACAACAACAAAAATGAATGCATAAATACAGAGAACAGGTTGGTGGTTTCCAAAGGGGAAACAGGGGGTGGGGGACAGGTGAAATGGATGAAGGGCACCAAAAGGTACAAACTTCCAGTTATAAAATAAATAAGTCATGGGATATAATATATAGCATGGCAACTATAGTTAATAATATGGTATAAGCATACCTTGTTCTATTGCACTTGAATTTATTGCACTTCACAGATATTACATTTTTTACAAAAATGCAGGTTTGTTGCAATCCTGCATTGTCAGATAATGGTTAGCATTTTCAGCAATAAAGTATGTTTTAATTAAGGTATGTACATTATTTTTTTAGACCTAATGTTATTGCACACTTAATAGACTACAGTATCATATAAACATAACTTTTATATGCCCTGGGAAACCAAAAAATTTATGTGGCCCACTTTATTGTAATGTTCACTTTACTGCTGTGGTCTGGAACTGAACCCACAATCTCTCTGAGATATGCCTGTATTGTATATTTCAAAGTTACTGAGAGAGTAGACCTTAAAACTTATTCATCACAGGAAAAAAAAATTATATGTGGTGATGAATGTCAACTAGACACTGTGGTAATTATCTTACAATATATATACATATCAAATCACTATGTTTTACACCTTGAAACTAATGTCATATGTCAATTATATCTCAATTAAAAAAATCTAATTGGCAATAGCCAAATGATAAAATAGCTAGGAAAAGGTAACAAAAGTTCAAAACCTATATGAAGAAACAACAAAATTTATTTCAGCAAGATAAAATATCTTGTTAAAACAAGAGCTGAATAAATGAAAAAACAAAGCAAGTCTGAATGTAAAATTTTAAAAAAAGAAAAAGACAGAAAGAAAAGGGAAAAAGCAGGTAAATTTCTAAATGTTAACTGACTCTATTCCCCTATCATTAATCATAAAAATCTTATGGGAAAAAATAGAAATTCAAATAAAATTAACATATATTTGTCATAAAAAAATCTATTTGTGGGAAAGTATGGATAACAAATGTGTAAATTTCAGAATGAGATAGACAAAAGTTGGGAGACTGGTTAATTTTCCCCTCCTTCTCCTGCTTCAGCCTTGTCCACTTGGGCATCCAACGTTCACAATGTCAAGCTGCCTCTCAGTCACTGCATTGTTAGCATGCTGTCTTTGTGTGATTCTTTACTTAACATATCAAGTTCAGCAATGGCTTCATCAAAAGCTGACTTAACAATCTTAAGTCTATTGACAGATGAATATGTAAAGAAAATGTACTATACACATACAATGGAATACTATTTAGCCATTAAAAAGAAGGATATTCTACCATTTGCAAAAACATGGATGGACCTTGAGAGCATTATGCTAACTGAAATAAGTCAGACTGAGAAAGAAAAATATCATATGACCTCACTTATATGTGAAACCTAAAATAAACTCATAGAAACAGAGTCAGTTATAAAATAAAACAAGTTTTATTTTATATTAAATATGCCCCCGCTGGGGGCGGGGGCATAATTGGGTGAAGACGGTCAAATGGTATAAACTTCCAGTTGTAAGATAAATAAGTTCTGGGGTATAATGTACAACACGATGACTATAGTTAACAGTACTGTGTATTTAAAAGTTGCTAAGACAGTAAATCTTAAAGTTCTTATCACAAGGAAAAAAAAATTATAATTATGTGAGGTGATGGATGTTAGCTCAACTTACTATGATAATCATTTTACAACATATACATTTTTTAAAGCTTTATGTTGTACACCTTAACACATATAGTGTTATATGTGAATTATATTTAAATAAAACTGGAGGGGAAAAGAGGTCTCTTTGCAAGAGAGCAGGCTTTTTCCAGGAAGTTTAGAATCGCACAATAGAACACAGAGAACTTACAGCCCAGACCCAATACGATAGGATGTTTTTGGTTGCATTTTCTGTTTCTGACTTGGAAGGCTTCTTGGTAGGGTTGCTGTGACTGACCCATAATCCTTTCTTGTCATCACCAGCAGTAAACTGACCAAGTAACAGTAGTAGTCTCCTTTCATTTTCAAGTAGAAGACTTTGCTCTGGGTTTGTGAAACACTGGGGATGAAGAATTTTTTCCAAAAGAGACAGTAAATCATTTTCAGATATCTCGGAGATCACTTTCAATTTTCTCTCTGTATTCTCAAGCCATTGGAACCTTCCATCATTTTCTCAGTACTTGAGATAACCCTCCAAGATGATCTATGGGCTCCAGAACATTTTCATAAGCTACTGAGAGAAGAGTAATTTGGCTTCTTGCTCAGTTACAGACTTCATGCAGGCTGCCATGTCAACATATCACTCAGCTTGCTTGCTCAGTTTGGCCTCTGCACCAGCATGTTTTCATCCGTGACTGGAAGCTTGTGCCAGAAGTGGATGGTGGTGGATGGAGAGGAGTCCTGCTGGCTCTGAGCAATGGCAGTGGGGAGGCTGAAACTGTTCCTGGGCCTCGCTGCTCACAGGCTCTGTGTTTCTGTCTTCAATTTGTGGCAAAGTGAATATGAAAGAAGTTAAAATTGTGTTACGCCTTGATCCTTAAATTCATTATAGTAGCTTCTTTTTCCTTGTGGAGGATTCCAAACTGATCCTATGAACTCTTGCAGAAATTTCAGCTCAGGAAATGATAAATGTTTATCCCATCACCAACCTCTTTAGTAAATTTTTCTCCAGTCTTTTACAGGGTTTGGGAATAATTCTCACTTATTCAGGTGATCGCCTGGGTTTGACTGCCTTGGGTCACTCTGTTTCCTTCTAAGTCACTTTTACTACAAGTACTGTAACCTCCATAGTTACAACAAAGTTGTATATAATACAACAAAAGTTGTACATAATCAGCATTTCCTATAATTGATGATATCACTTAATTCTTAAATTCACCTCTGTGGACAAAGAATGTTGCCTGTGATATCAAAAACAATAGACTTTGCAGCCATCGAGCCACTGGCCACTGCAGCAGGGCCCACACCCTGAGGGGATTCAGGTTGGAGAAAGCAGAATACTGGACCTAGATAATTAAGGTGCCTATCAAAGGAAGGATTTCAATGAGCTCAGACTCTCTTGCATCTTCCCATACATAGAAAAGCACTAAATTCATGAACACAAGACTTCTGGTGTTTCTTTAATTAATAGTAATCTTTTCATGTTCTAACTACCTGGTTTTTTTTTGTTTGTTTGTTTTTTGGCAAAAACTTCTGTATATTCTTGCTCCTCCCTTACCTCTTCAGAATAGTCCCTCAGGGCTATCTGAGAGCCTATCTCCCCAGCTTAAGTCCTCAGTATGTCTGCCAAATAAAACATAATTCTCAACTTTTAGGTTGTGCATTTTTTTTCAGTCAATACCTAATTAATGCAAATATTTCAAAAAATGAATGTTTTTCTTGAAAGTAACATGCACTTTACTCAGCCACTGAAAGGAACGAAACTGGGTCATTTTTAGAGACATGGATGTACCTAGAGAGTGTCATATAGAGTGAAATAAGTCAGAAAGAGAAAAACAAATATTGTATATTAACGCATATATGTGGAATCTAGAAAAGTGGTATAGATGATCTTATTTGCAAAGCAGAAATAGAGACACAGATGGAGAGAACAAATGTATGGATACCAAGGGGGAAAGGGGAGGGGGGTGGGAGGAACTGGGAGATTGGGATTAACACATATACACTATTAGTACTATTAGACAACTAATGAGAACATAATGTATAGCACAGGGAACTCTACTTAATGCACTGTGGTGACCTAAATGGGAAGGAAACCCAAAAAAGAGGGGATACATGTTTATGCATAGCTGATTCATTTTGCTGTACAGTAGAAACTAACACAACATTGTAAAGCAACTATACTCCAATAAAAATTAATTAAAAAAAGAAAGTAACATGCAGTATGTACTTTTTATTCTTCTACCCTATGTGAGAAGAATGAACAAAACTTTAAGTTACTCTTTTCAGTATATATTATTTCAATATGATAATTTAGCAAAATGTGGCATAAATTTTTGAGATTAACACATAATTTCTAATTTTATACATTAAAATATCCACAAAATAAAATATTTTATAATTTTTGAATATATTCATAGTAAAGCCAACTGTGTTGAATAAAGTCAGATATATTAAAAGGATAAAAAATTAGAATCCATTTAGCTGTCAGAAAAAAAGAATCATTATTACAAAACCCAAATCATCATAAATCACAGTAATGAGCCTCAAGTAGAACTATTACATTGTATTATGCTGCAGTATTTCAGGTCCTTAAAATAAGTAAAATTGCATGTATTTTAATATAAAAAGATACCATATACCCGTCCTCTAAGTTATTGCTTTCCATCACGATGATGGATTTATGTTAATCAGTTTCATCCTCTTTTGAGTAGTTAAATCTACAATTGTCAAAAACAGCAAAGGTTAAGTAGGCTAGACTTCTGAGTGATATTCCCAGTAATCTGTTGACCAAGATGGCCTGAGGCCTTTAAAGTTCCCCTCAGTCTGACTAAATTGTAAACAGGTTTTTTTTTTTAAGACTATAAACTTCTGACCTCCCTTTTCTTAGATCAAGTACTTTAGAAAGCTTTCAATCATAAATTATTTCTCTGTCCCTTTGAGATATAAATTTTCTCCTAGCCTTTTGTCCATTTTACAATTCAAGAATGTCTTTCTCAGGGACCTGGGAGACATTCCTTTGAAATGTAATCATCAAGAAAGATAGGGACACTATCTCCCAGTCTTTGTGGGAGGATAGAAGCCTATCTTCCATAAATTCCAATTAGCAAACACAGATGGCCTAACACATTGACCAACCTCCTCTGAAGTCCTCCAGTACTTTTCCATCAGCTTGCCCCAGGGTTTAAAAATCCTCTGGCCTTTTGTTCCCCAGAATTCGGTTTAATCTCTCTACTCTGTTGCAATAGCCTCGAATAATGTCTTTCTTTCCTGCTTAACTCTGTCCAGTACAATTTTTCTTTGACACCGTTTATAGAATTTTTCACCTTACCCAAGAAATGTACCCATTAATTGCCAACTTTTTGCAAGGTCCTATCTTAGGCACTATCAAAATGAATGCTCCCCCTTAGAGATTACATTTGAATGTAAATATAGAGTGTCCTAATCAAGACTATAATTTAGAACAAGTTTGTCTCCAGTGTTTTTAGGTTGTTTGTTATTACCTTCTCTAGCGAAAAGGAGTGTGTTTTCACTACATGCAGGCACTTCAGAAGAACACATGGAGTTGCAGAATGAAAAAAAAAAAAATCCAAATCCTCTAGCCAAATTGACTTATTTTCTTAGAAGTCTTATGGTTTTACATTTTATATTTAGGTCTATAATTTTGTGTTAATATTTTATACAATGCAAGCTAAAGATCAGAGTTCATGTTCTTTGCTTTGTTTTGTTTTTGACATATAGGTATCCAATTATACCAGTCTATTTCTTGAAAGCAATGACCCTTTCTCCAGTTAATTGCCTTTGTGTTTTTGTCAAATATGTTTTTCATATGTATGAGTCTATTTCTGGACTCCTCCTATTCCGTTGCTTTATTTGTTTAGCTTGATGCCAATACCACTCTGTCTTGATTATTGTAGCTTTATAATAAACCTCGATATCAGGTAGTATTAGCCATTCATTTTTTTTTTTCCTTGTTAAGCATCTTTAAATTTGGGGGCTACATGTAGTTCTGTACACAGATAGGGTAGAGGGTCCCCAGAGAAAGAGAACCAAGCATAGCTTTCTTGACATAAGAGAAGATATTTTTGGTCTAAGACATTTTGTGATCTAAGCCTGGTCACAATGCTTGTCCTTGAACAGGTCCCAGCAATTAATAACATTAAGGGAACAAAAGAATGTAGGAACAAAGGACTGTTATCAGGCAACAACAGTAACAATAGTAAAGATAATATATCAGTTGTAAAGACTCCCAGTTCTATTTCAATGTTAAAGATTAGCATGAAGTGCTCAACCACCAGATCAACTGGAAATTAAGGGAGGAGGATGTTGACCTTTTCTGACCCTCCTGACTTCAATCAACTAAAGCTTAGACACTGAATATGAGTCCCTTCGTGAATATACATGTACCCTTAGCTTAAAACTTTCCCAACTTTGCTGTTCAGAGAGATGTTGCTTTGGGAAAGATCCCTGGTGCTCTCCTTACTTGCTGCAAGTAATAATTCCTTCCTTCTCTTGATCTTTCACTTGGTTGTGTCTTTTGGCTCGACCCCCACAAAGAGGCAAACCCAATTTTGTGATAACCATTCCGTAGCATTTCTATATGAATTTTAAAGTCAACTTAGTAATTTTTACCAAAACAAATATCCTGCTAGGATTTTGATTGTGAATTTGTTGATCACAGTATTGATCTTTCAGATCATGAGTATGGTATATCTCTCCATTTGTTTAGGCTTTCTTTAATTTCTTTCTGTAACATTTTATAATTTTAATGTATGTATCTTACATATTGTCAGATTTACCTCTAAGTATTTAATAACTTTGATCCTATAAGTGGCATAGTTTTTCATTTCAATGTGTGAATATTTATTGCTAGTAATTTCAAAATACAATTATTCTTATGTATTGATCTTGTTTCTACATGCCTGATAAACTTATTTACTAGCTTTAATATAAAGCTGAATAGACATAGTGAAAGACATCCTTGATTTTTGTCATAGGGGAATGCGTTCTCTCCTGATCATAGGGGAAAAGCATTCCTTCTTTCATCATGATGTATTATGTTAGCAGTGGGATTTTTTTTTTTTAATTGGGGTATAGTGGCTTTACAATGTTCTGTTAGTTTCTGCTGTACAAAAAGATGAATCAGCTATATGTATACATATATCCCCTCCATCTTGGAACTCCCGACCAACACCCTATCCCACCCATCTAGGTCACCACAGAGCACTGAGCTGAGCTCCCTGCCCTATACAGCAGGTACCCACTAGCTATCTGTTTTAAACATATAGTGTATATATGTCAATGCTAATCTCTCAGTTCATCCCACATCCCCCTTCACACACACACCCCCTGCCATGTCCACTTGTCCGTCCTCTACATCAGTGTATCTATTCCTGCCCTGCAAATAGGTTCATCTGTACCAATTTTTCTAGATTCCACATATATGCATTAATATACAATATTTGTTTTTCTCTTTCTGACTTAATTCATTCTGTATGACAGACTCTAGGTCCATCCACATCTCTACAAATGACCCAATTTCATTCCTTTTAATGGCTGAGTAATATTCCATTGTATATATGAACCACATCTTTATCCATTCCTCTGTTGGTGGACATTTAGGTTGCTTCCATGTTCTGGCTATTGTAAATAGTGCTGCAATGAACATTGGGGTGCATATGTCTTTTGAATTACGGTTTTCTCAGGGTATATGCCCAGTACAGGGATTGCTGGGTCATAAGGTAATTCTATTTTCAATTTTTTAAGGAATCTCCATACTTTTCAACAAAGTGGCTGTATCAATTTACATTCCCACCAACAGTGCCAGAGGTTCCCTTTTCTCCACACCCTCTTCAGCATTTATTGTTTGTAGATTTTTTGATGATGGCTATTCTGACTGGTGTGAGGTGATACCTCATTGTAGTTTTGAGTTGCCTTGCTCTAATATTAGATTAGTGATGTTGAACATCCTTTCATGTGTTTGTTGGCAATCTGTATATCTTCTTTGGAGAAATGTCTATTTAGGTCTTCTGACCATTTTTTGATTGGGCTGTTTGTTTTTTGGATATTGAGCTGCATGAGCTGTTTGTATATTTTTAGAGATTAATCTCTTGTCAGTTCCTTCATTTGCAAATATTTTCTCCCATTCTGGGGGTTGTCTTTTCATCTTGTTTATGTTTTCCTTTGCTATGAAAAAGCTTTTAAGTTTAATTAGGTACCATTTATTTTTGTTTTTATTTTCATTACTCTAGGAGGTGGGTCAAAAAAAGATCTTACTGTGATTTATGTCAAAGATTGTTCTGCCTATGTTTTCCTCTAAGATTTTTATAGTGTCTAGGCTTGTCTTTATTCCATTTTGAGTTTATTTTAGTATATGGTGATAGGAAGTGTTCTAATTTCATTGTTTTACATGTAACTGTCCATTTTTCCCAGCAACACTTACTGAAGAGGCTGTCTTTTCTCCCTGTATATTTTTGCCTCCTTTGTCATAGATTAGGTAACCATAGGTATGTGGGATAATCTATTGTCTTTCTATCCTGTTCCATTAATCTATATTTCTGGTTTTGTGCCAGGACCATATTGTCTTGATTACTGTAGCTTTGTAGTATAGTCTGAAGTCTGGGAGCCTGATTCCTCCAGCTCTGTTTTTCTTTCTCAAGATTTCTTTGGCTATTCAGGGTCTTTTGTGTTTCCATATAAATTGTAAAATTTTTTTGTCCTAATTCTGTGAAAAACGCCATTGGTATTTGATAGGGATGGCAAGACTGTTACAAGAGACAAGGAAGGACATTACATAAGGATCAAGGGATCAATCCAATAAGAAAACATAACAATTGTAAATATTTATGCACCCAAAATAGGAGCACCTCAATCCATAAGGCAAATGCTAACAGCCATAAAAGGAGAAATCGACAGTAACACAATAAGAGTGGGGAACGTTAACACCCCACTTACACCAATGGACAGGTCATCCAGACAGAAAATAAAGGAAAAATAAGGAAACACAAGTTTTAAATGACAGACTTAATTGATATTTATAGGACATTCCACCTGAAAACAGCAGAATACACTTTCTTCTCAAGTGCACATGGAACATTCTCCAGGATAGATCACATCTTGGGTCACCAGTCAAGCCTTGGTAAATTTTAAAAAACTGAAATAGTATCAAGCATCTCTTCTGACCACAACACTATGAGATTAGAAATAAATAATAGGAAAAGAAACTGTATAAAAAACACATACACAGGGAGGCTAAACAATATGCTACTAAATAAGCAAGAGATCACTGAAGAAATCAAAGAGGAAAACAAAAAATACAAAGAAATATATGACAACAAAAACACAATGACCCAAAACCTATGGGATGCAGCAAAAGCAGTCCTATGAGGGAAGTTTATACCAATTCAATCCTACCTCAAGAAACAAGAAAAATCTCAAATAAACAACCTAACTTTACACCTAAAGCAACTAGAGAAAGAAGAACAAACAAAACCCAAAGTTACTAGAAGGAAAGAAATCATAAAAATCAGAGCAGAAATAAATGAAATAGAAATGAAAAAAACAATAGCAATAATCAATAAAACTAAAAGCTGGTTCTTTGAGAAGATAAATAAAATTAATAAACCTTTAGCCAGACTCACCAAGAAAAAAAAAGGAGAGGATTCAAATCAATAAAATTAGAAATGAAAAAGGAGAAATTACAACTGACACCGCAGAAATACAGAGGACCATAAGAGACTACTACAGGCAACTATATGCCAATAAAATGGACAACCTAGAAGAAATGGAGAAATTCTTAGAAAGGTACAAGCCTCCCAGACTGAACCAGGAAGAAACAGAAAATATGAACAGACCAATCACAAGTAATAAAGTTGAAACTGCAATTAAAAATCTTCCAACAAGCAAAAGTCCAGGATTGGATGGCTTCACCGGCAAATTCTATCAAACAGTTAGAGAAATACTAACACCCATCCTCCTCAAACTCTTCCAAAAAATTGCAGAAGGAACACTCCCAAGTTCATTCTACAAGGCCACCATCACCCTGATATCAAAACCAGACAAAGATATCACAGAAAAAGAAAATTACAGGCCAATATCACTGATAAACATAGATGCAAAAATCCTCAATAAAATACTAGCAAACAGAATCCAACAACACATTAAAATGATCATACACCACGATCAAGTGGGACATCCCAGGGATGCAAGGATTCTTCACTATATGCAAATCAATCAATGTGATACATCATATTAACAAATTGAAGGATAAAAACCATATGATCATCACAATAGATGCAGAAAAAGCTTTTGGCAAAATTCAACACCAATTTATGATAAAAATTCTCCAGAAAGTAGGCACAGAGAGAACCTACTTCAACATAATAAAGGCCATATATGACAAACCCACAGCAAACATCATTCTCAATGGTGTAAAACTGAAGGCATTTCCAGTAAGATCAGGAACAAGAAAGGATGTCCACTCTTGTCCCTCTTATTCAACATAGTCTTGGAAGTCCTAACCACAGCAATCAGAGAAGAAAAAGAAATAAAAGGAATCCAAATTGGAAAAGAAGAAGTAAAACTGTCAGTGTTAGCAGATGACATGACACTATACATAGAAAATCCTAAAGATGCCACAGAAAACTACTAGAGCTAATCTATGAATTTGGTAAAGTTGCAGGATACAAAATTAATGCACAGAAGTCTCTTGCATTCCTATACACTAACAAGGGAAGATCAGAAAGAGAAAGTAAGGTAACAATGCCATTTACCATTGCAAAAAAAGAATAAAATACCTAGGAATAAGGAGGTAAAAGACCTGCACTCAGAAAACCATAAGACACTGATGAAAGAAATAAAAAATGACACAAACAGATGGAGAGATATACCATGTTCTTGGATTAGAAGAATCAATATTGTGAAAATGACTATAGCAACAGGAGTTTTGTAGATGTTTTTATCAAGTTTAAGTAAGTTTCTTTCAATTCCCAGTTTGCTGGCAGTTTTATTAGCAATGGAGTTTGGATTTTGTCAATTGCATTTCTGTGTGTCTATTGGCATGATCGTGTATTTTTTTTCTGAACGTTGGTTAGTTATCAAATGTGCAAACAACCTTTCCTTCTCAGATAAAATCCACTTGTTTATGATATATTCAACTTATGTATTATTGGATTTGGTTTGCTAACATTTTATTAAGGATTCATTTTTCATCTATATTCTTAAAGGATATTGTGTAGTTGTTTTATTCTTTTTTGTTTTTTTTAAATGTTGGTGTCATCAAATGAATTGGGTAGTATTCAGTCCTCTTCAGTTTTCTAGGGGAGTTTATGTAGAATTAATATTATTTCTCCCAATGTCTGGTAAAATTTCCTGGTGTTTTCTTTGTGTTAAGAAATGCAAATTCAATTCTTTAATAGATATAAGGCTTTTAAGATTATCTAGTTTTTCTTGAGTGAGCCTTTAATAGTTTATGTTATTCAAGGAATCTATTTTCTCTCAGTAGTCAAATACATTGGCATAGAGTTATTTATAATATTCCCTAAATATATCTACTGAATCTGTAGTGATGTCATCTCTCTTTATTCCTAATTTGTGTTTTCTCTCTTTTTTCTTGGTTAATCTAGTTAGATGTTTATCAATATTATTAGTCTTCTCAAAGAACCAGCTTTTGGTTACATCATTTTATCCTGTCTTGCATTTGTTTCAGGCATCCTACTCTGTCCCTGTTAATCCATCTTGACCAGAAGCAGAGGTCTTAGCATGTGTGTTTTATAATTGATTTGAATCCTTTTTTGATAAAGTCAGGAAATAAATTCACACCCACTCAACACATTCACATACGTGCACGTATACACACACACACACACACACACACACACACAAGTAAATGAACAAAATCTAACTATTCTCACCATGTAATGTCTTTTATTCTCATTCAGCTTAATGCTATAATGCTAACTTCTATTACTCCTGGACCTCTGTATCTTACCTGCCCTGTCCAATTCAAACTATAACATATTCTGTCACCTCACTTTTCATATGCCCTCAGAACACATATTAATAGGTATTCGTCACTCTATTGTTTAAGCCAACAACATGTCATACCCTTTAGGTCTGTCATTTCCCAGAACCACTGTTTTCTCAATATGTCTTATGCCATTTGCCCCATAACCTGACCTAAATATGCCTATCCTGACTGCAAGAATTTTGATAATATCTATAAAATATAATGATATTAAGAAAACTTTTAATTCTGAGAAATAACACATATACAATTTAGGGGGGCAGAAAGAGAGTATACGAGAAGACAACTGCAAGGGCAAAAATGCAGAAATAGTGTTTTTCAACTAATGACAATATAATTTAACGTAACTTTTTATCCTTTGTAAGTGAAACCGAGTAGGACCCTTTGGGGCTCCTGGGCATGGAAGCCTTTCTGTGTCCCCTGTTCCTTATCTTTAGGGAAAAGACTCCAGCCTCTATGACCTTCCCTAAGTCCCAAAGGGCAGATTTGAACAGTTGCTACAAGGAAGGGAGGGGATGCAGAGACAAGGGAGGAGTAGCCAAAAAAACAATAGTGCAGGCTTGGGACATCATCCTGGTTCCACCTCAAGGGATACACATAACAATATCTCTGAGCTCTTTGCAGAACTAAAACCCCCAACAAATGGATGATGTCAGCATTCTTCATTCCAGAGAAGACCACCTGAGGGCGGATTAAAGGAGTGCAGGTCCTACACACACCCTAATCTTATCAGCAACCCCACCCTTGAACCAGTGCCATAAAACTCCTCCCTCATTGGAACACACAATTTTTGAGGCAGGAGCCTGCTGTGTCCCCCTTTGCCTGGCAAAACAATAAAGCTATTCTTTTCTACTTCACCCAAAACTCTGTCTTCAATATTCAATTCAGCACCAGTGCACAGAGGCTGAGTTTTCGGCATCATAAGTACCGTTACTAACATGATTTTTAATGTCAAACTTTTTGTAGAAAACTTATGTGATGCTATTAAATTCAAAAGAACAGCATGTTCATGTTCATGATTCATATTCTCTGAAGGAATACTGACTTTGAAAAATATGAGATTTTACATAAGTGCTGCCATATTGCTCTATTCTTAATGGAAATATATCCATGTTTAATCTCAAAGATTTTTTAAATAAAATATTTTTTGAAAATAAATAATACCCCAATTAGATTATATAAATCTGTATTTACCTAGTCATGTATGCCTAATTACAATTTAGGGGCATATATCCAAAGCCAGAAAGAAAAATCTGTTTATTCCCAAAATGGTCTTTGAAGTTGGTGAACTATTCATTCAAATATACTGTGAGGACACTTATCATCCTACTCAGTTCTAAACAAATTCAGTGACAGCTTTCCAAAACTTTTATAGAAAATATACAACAATCTTAAACATAGGCCCATCCCTCAGTAAGAATATAATCTGATTTCTTTCCCAAGCAGAGTTAGTAGCACCCTCATCTCTGTCCCCAGTGGCACTTTGAACTGTCAGGGAGGAAAAAGTTTTCCTCTACTCTTCTAGGTTCTTCTGGCTGGTCTAAGAATTAACTTGACATAGGACAGATTAACAGGAGAAAACCAAACAAAGTTTAATAACATATATACCTAAGAAATCCAGGAAAACTGAGTAAATCACAAAAATGGCCAAAGTCCTTACCTTAAATACTTTCCTCACCTAAAGAGGATGCTAGGGTGGGGAGAGTCAGCTTTGGGAGGTTACCAGTATTGGCAACTGGGTGACTGTGATGCAGATTTAAGTCTTGCCTTCTCCATTGATAAGACTTTTAACAGACTTGGTCATCTTCCTCTTCCAGGACAAAGAGGGAGACACCGTTACAAATGGGAATTTCCCTTACAAATGTAAATGTTTCTTACAAAGGGGCAACTCCTACTTGGTGTTCAGAGCCTTTCAGAGTGCCACTTCTCAGAATGTAACCAGCTAAAAACGATTAATATGCTAAAGAGATATATTTTAGGGTGGCAAATTTTCCTCCCCTGCAGAACAAATTCTTTCTATTTCAAAGTGCTTGCTTGACTCTATAGTTTATGTTTTGTTTTTGTTTTCAAGTAGTGAGAAATAACTCTCCCCAACTAGATTAGAACCTCTTTAAAGGGAGGGAACATGTTTATTTTCATCTTTATCCTTATGCTCTGCAGGGTGTCTGGCCTATGTTTAGAGACTCAATAACTTTCTACTGAGTTCATGAATGAATTAGAGGATAAATAAACAAAATAATAAATAGATTTAATACAAATAAAGATATCCTATGGCTTCACAGAAATCCAACATTCACATCTCTTTCATATAAGCACATTGTTTTTCAGGATTTATTTTCTTTTCAGATATAATATAGATATATAGATATATATGATATATATGTTAATAATTAACTACCTCAGAGATATTGTTAATCAGAACTCATTTCTTCCTTCCGAATCAAGTGCATGACTCAGCTCCTAAATTATCCGTGGTAAAAAGGTACTGGATCTAAAACAAAGGTGTCTGAAATTCTTTGACCAAATTTTAGCTCTGAAACTATTCTTAGAAAATGGTGGTTGGGCATCCAAAAAAATCAAGCCACTTTATTTACTTCATTTTTCAAAGTAAATGGATCTGTTTATGTTAATAGAAACTAGAAAATGCCATGAACATTTTTTTTAATATGTGGCAGAGAAAATGCTATTTATTCATCCAATTATTTCATATTCTCACAAGCACAGCTAAGCTTCACTTCCCAGCCTCCCTGCATCTAGAGACCATAATATGGACAATTCTGACAGAATGTGAGCAGCTGGGTTGCATCACTTGTAGCCTGAGGAAGTAAAGATCAGGTGCGCCTTTTCTGTGCTCTGTGTTCTCCTTCCATGCTGTTGGAATAGACTCCAAGATAACAAAGTTGCAAGATGGAAGGGTTTGGGCCTCTTAGCCCCTACCTGGAAAGGAGCTGTGCAGGACAGCAGCTCAAACTGCAACTTGCTATAGCCTTAGCAGGAAGTACACCTTTGTTATTTAAAGCCACTGAGGTAAGAGTTTGATTTTTTTTTCCCCTCAGCATAGCTAAAGCTACTTTGTCTAATAAAGTTAAAACTCACTAATATTAAGTAAAATAACCTCTGCTGTTGGAATAACTATAATTGCAATAAGTATAATTTGAGGGATAAATCCCTTTATTTTTCAATAATACTTTAGATTTAGTAACTGACTCAATGCCATAGCTTAAAACTTGTTCAGATTGTTCATTTTTTTAAAAAGCTATATGATTACATTTTATCTTTTTAATTGGAAATAAAGGCAAAAAGCAAAATTGCAATGGAATAATAATTACTAAAAAGTTTCTACAGGGAAAACATTTTCTAAGGGGAAAAAATATCACTTTGGGTGATGCTATTCTCACCTCTCTTCCTTCACTGTCACCTTAGTATTATCATAAACATTAATGACACTGACTAAGCTTCTTCCCATTTTTCTACTCCTTTATGGAGGTTTGCCCTCTCCACAGTATTTTACTTTTAATAAATGCTCAGGGAAGTAGATTGTCCAGCTGTGATAACACCTGAACTGAGTCTATATCTCAAGAATGTTTTCTCAATTTGAACACAAAAACAGGATTCTAATCCTTTTATATGATGAGCAGACATTCACCTTCTAAAAAATCTGATTTTGGTATACCTTTCAGCCAACTTTGACAAAACTCCACAATCTAAATGTGTAATATTATAACACTTCAAAATATAAAGTCAAATCAAAAATCAAAATCTAAGTAAGAAACATCTAAAGTAAAGAGTGATTCATGGTTTTACTTCTAATGTTTTTTGTACATGGATTGATCTAGTTTAAGGCGAGTAAAATGGTAATTATATGACCTTAATTTAAAAGTGTATTTTCTTCAGAGGAACTTAAATGAATTTCTAGTTGCAATTTTATTAATGCTGCAGTTAGGTAATCTTGTCTTTACTTAACTGAAGGACAATTTTAACTTCCAAAAGTATATGACAGCAATACAAAATACCCAAGATTTCCAAAGACTGAAGCTATGAGCAACATTAATACATGAGGAGTTATATTAGTATATAACCTTGCTAAAACGGGGAAATTGATTAAATAGGAATATAAACAAATAAGTTAGATCTGTTTCAGATTCTGATTCCAAAGTAAGTTGGATGATTTTATATCAGCCCCCTTGATCAATCTAAATGAGCATCTCTTTATAAAATGAGAGGGGTAAATCAAGACAAACTCTCAGCAACAAAATGCAAATCTAGCAATAATTTTCTCTCTGGGTCCAAATTGGAAACGATAGAGAAGAAAACAAGCCTAATCATCTCTTGTTACCTAACTAAATCTGGGTACTACAAGGCAATGGTAGTGATAATAATAATAACAACAACAACAAAAAAAAAATACACACACTCACACACACAGACACCTGCACACACCAGGCTACACAATGCCTTCTCAATGCCTTGCAGGTGTCAAAGTGAGCTTCTGTAATTCCTCTATTTTTTATTCATTTGAATTTTTATGTCTTTTAATTTACATACAATAAATTTGCTCTTTTTTGGTGTAGAAGTCTATGAGTTTTAATGAATGCATAAAGTCTTAGAACAACCACCACAATCGAGAAACAGAACAATTCTATCAGTCAAAGAAAATTTTCCCATGTTGCCCCTTTGTGGTCAACATCTCACACACTCCCAATCCCTAGAACCTGCTACCTACTGATTTCTTTTCTGTGCTTATAGTTTTGCCTTTTCCAGAATGTTTATACTGCCGATGAAAAATTAATTAATAGTCAGTCTAAGAAAGAAGTAGGGAATTTTATTCGAGCCAACCTGAGGGTTATAACCTGGCAGACAGTCTTTCAGAAAGCCCTGAGGATTGTTCCACTGGTTAGAGGTCAAAGCACAGTTATACGCGTTTTCAAAACAAAGGGTCACACATCAAAGTAACAGATTGACAGTTTACATAGTCCAGGTCTGCACATACAAGGCGAGTAGTGGGTCATCGTGACCCCTTACAGGATTTAGAAAGGAATGTTATCTCTTAAGGAGTTACCTCGCTGGCACCAGGAGAACTGCTCTTTTCAGTTGAGCAGGCATTCCTGTGTCTTCTAAGGAGGTCTAGTTAATGTATAATGGAGATGCTCAATGCACACTAAAGAGAGATAGTGGCCCAAATGGGCAGAGAGAATTTTATATTCAAAAATTTTCTTATCCTGACTTAAAAATAACTTTATCTCATATCTTTATACAGGGAGAGAGAGAAGAAAGAGAATGAATTATACAACAGCCTTTTGTGTCTGACTTCTTTCACTTAGCATGATTCATTTGACATTTATCTATGTTATTGGTTTGTATCAATAGTTTATTCCATTTGATTAATGATTCATTGTATGGATATACCATAGTTGGTTCATCCACTCACATGGTGAAGGATACTGATTGTCTCTGTTTTGGGCACTTATAAATAAAGCTGCTATAAACATGCACTATAGGTTTTGATGTACACATAAACTTTTGTGTCTCTTGGGTAAATACCTAGTAGTGAGACTGCTGAATCATATGGCACAAATACATTTAACTTTATAATAAACTGCTCAATTGTTTTCCAAAGTAGTTGTACCATTTTGCATCAACAATGAACAATCATTCCAACTGTTTCACATCCTCACCAGGAATGGCTAATGTCAACTTTTTGTTGTTTTGTTTTGTCTTGTTTTAACTATTCTAACATGTGTACTGGTATCTCACTGTAATTTTAATTTTTGTTTCCCTAATGACATATTATGTTGAGCATCTTTTCATGTGCTTGTTTACCATCCTCATATCTTCTGTGGTAAAAAGTCTATTCAAATATTTTGTCTACTTTTGAATTGGGTGGTTTCTTTTCTTATTTTTGAATTTTGAGTGCTTTTTATACATCTTGTGACTACTTTTGAATTGTAATTACAAGAGGCAATGAAATCTCCATCCAGGATCTTATCAAGAAACTCTTACACATAGTTCAGGTGGCTTGCTCAGAATATTGTAGTAATCTATTGTAGCAGTAAATCAAGTCATGTTTTATCTAATCATGCTTTTTTTCTACCTCTACTTCTTTGATGAGAATGTAAATTGGTGTAGCTTTTTGGAATTTTGCCAATATCTACCAAAACTTGATAATGTTTAAACCCTTTGACTTAGTAGTGCTATTTCTTAAAAAATTAGTCAGAGTTACTTAGTGCATCAAAAGTGGACTTATTGACTTAGGATGATGTTCCTTATTGGTGTTCTGAAACCGTTATTGAATAATAAGTTTTAGCAAAATTACATGCATAGATTGATCAATTTTTTAAATAAAAATTATATGCAGATCTACTCATTCAGTAAATATTTACTAAGTGTCTTCTGTTTGCCAGGAGCTAACTGTGCTATGAACAGGGAATACAGAGATAAGCAACCATGTTCTCAGAAAAAAAAAACAATTACATAAAAATGCATAGACCTTATGGATAGAAAATAAAGTGGCAATTTGAAGGATAGAAAGAAAATCATTATCATGCAAAATATAGCTCTAAGCATCCCAAATAAATTAGTTTACATTCTTCTTCAGAGGCACCTGGATAGAAAGGTAAACAAAGAACAAATTATATTATAGTGATTAATGTGAGTATGGAGGAGGGAGCAGCAGGTTCTAGAAGACAATGGTTCGAATCCTAGTTATGTCAGTTTCCACCTGTGTTTAACCTCATCTATAAAATGTAAATATTACAATTATTGTGTGAATGAATGAAATATTCCAAGTAAGGCAGCACAATGGCTGTCACATAGTAAGTACAAATTGAATGTTAGCTGCCATTATTATTATTATTATTACTGTAACTGAGCAGGACCCTATGGGGTCTTCCCATGACAGACCCTACCTCCCCATGTCCTCTGCCTGCCTCATGACTGTAGAAAGACTTTAGTCTCTGAGGCCTCACCTGAGTCAAAAAAGCTGGCTCAAGAATTAATGACAGAAGAAATGTAGTAACAAAAAATAGCAGTTGAGCCAGGAGAACTGGTAACAATTTAAACAATAGATCAGCCATATAGCAGAGTCACAGAATCTTTAGTTCCTCCCTGAAGGACATATATAACAGTGTCTGATACACATTCCTGAGTTGTTTTGCAGATACTAAAACTCCCACCAAATGGTAGAAATTAACCGCATGATGACCATGAACACATAGCCTTCAGACTGGCTGGAGCCTGAGCATTGATGTTAACCCTTGTGACACCACCCTGTTACCTCACCATCAACCAACCAGAGCATTGTGCACCAGATGATCACACACCCTGTGACTCTCTCCCTCACCTAGCCTTTAAAAACCCTTCCCTGAAATTTATCAGGGTCTTTTGAGCATGAGCCACCCATACTACTTGCTTGACCCTTGCAATAAACCTTTGTCTGCTCCACACTCCAATGTTTCAGTTTGTTTGGCCTCACTGTGCATTGGGCACATGAATTTGAGTTTGACAACATAACCCTTATCCAAATGAATTAAAAAATGGTAATTTTCAATCAGGCATATCAATGATTTTGTCTGTAACTAAAGCAGACTTTGACTTCTAGGCATTTATTTTTAAAATGTCCATTTCTTTACATTTATTATTCATTAAAAATGAATATTTTGTGGGGATCATGGCAGTGGGGAGATCATTTGAGATATTCCTCATTAATATTATCTTCCTCCATGAGTAGAAGGATACAAAATTTAACTATTAAGGAAATATGCTTGAACATTGGAGCAGTAATATTGGCACCCCTGAAATAAAACACTTGGTTTGCAAATAATAGGAAGGTTGCAAAGTGTTTTGAAATTTTATGGCATCTAATAGCTATAATTAAGGGGTCAGTAATGACCACAATTGCACATGGATAATGTAAAGAAATGAGTCACTCATCCTAATCCTTAATGATATTGGAAAGGAAAGGTTACATACTGGCAAATTTGTTAGCATTTTCCTCACATTTCAAATCTGTTCCTGAAAGATAAATGCAGCTGCTGCAGAGAGAATTAAAAGATAAAAGCAGTCTTAGGTTCTACAAAACTTAAGATAGAGATGTTATCCCTGAGGTCTCCCCTCAATGTCTATGTACAATGCCTCTGCAATTAGCATTGGCAGTTGATTTTATAGACATGAGCTACTGAAAGGACGTGTTGTTGAGTAAGGAAATCCTTTAAACGGAATAAGACAGAAAATTAAAAAAAAAAAAAAGAGCAAGGGGGAATAATAATAGGGATTTATAAAGTATGTTTTGATTGCAAAATGGTCACCTATGAGTGTTTTTGAACTGTTCATTATGTTGTCATGTTGCTAAACTCTTTTGACTTGGAAAAGATAAATAACCACAAGACAAAGAAATTCTTCAAATATCTTCCTGAAATTATTGACTTGTGCTATATAGAGCAACTATAAAAATGTTTCTATTATTTCCCCCTTTTTTACCCCTTTAGCTTTATTTTCACTTCAGAAGGAAAAGGAAAGTGGTTGTTAATGTGACATCAGAGACAGTTTCAAAGATCTGTCCCCTGTGGTCTTCCACTCCCACTTGCTGTCTCTATAATTCAGGAAGAAACAAGGCTACCTGTTTCATTCCAGCAACTTGACAGCTCTCGTAGTTGAGCTAATAGATTGTAAAGTCACTCTTAAGCACATTAGACAAAGAATACAGTTGTATATCTTGCTTCTGGGATTCTTAATAATTAAACTTGAATGTGTGCTGTCACAAAGACTTTTCTCCTTTTAAATCTCTTTGAGTTTACTTTCTTCAAATGAAGTTAAATTTTCAAGAATGTTTATACCCTTAATTGAAAACTCCTTAAAGACAGGAGCTGTTTAATCTTTTTATATCCTCTGCACCTAACACAGTGCCACCCACATAGTCAGTGCTCATCAAATATGTAAGGTAAGGAAAGAGCAGGAAGAGAGAGGAAAGGAAAAGGGAGATTTTCCACAGTGAGATAATAACTGGATAGTGCAATTCCCTGAACTTTACACCTGTTCTGTTTGAGAATTCTAAAAATTAAATTGAACTTTTTTAATTTAGCCATAAATATGAATTTATTTAAAATTATTTAAAATTTAGCATACCTGAGCCAATATTTAGCTCTAGGGAATATTTAGTATTATGTTGTAGTCTCTGTCCTTCATGTCATTATTGCTAAAAGTATCATTTATTGGAATCACCATTACTTCATTTTTAAAAAATAAAACGTTTGGACATTTTTTAAAATATAAAACTTATGCATGCTTAGCACTTGGAAAATGTAAAAAACCTATTTTAAATATATATTCAAAGAAAATATGAAACAGTATAAGCTTATCCATGAATGCGGAGCAGAATTTACTACCCCAAAATATGCCTCTTTGGCATAAGGATTATCTTTAGCTTGTTATTTTTAAGAAATAGCAGAATAGGAGAAGCTCTGAAAATGTAGTAGGAGCTTACCCTTTTACAGAGAAATTTATAGTTATAAGGGAAATCCCCATTTGTAAGGGTGTCTCCCTCTCTGTACCAGGAGGAGGAGGATGAATAATATCTAGAAACTCTTATTAGTGGAGAAGACACTTAAATCTGTTATAATAATCATACTCTTTTTCACTTTGCTTTTTCTGGTAATTTCCCATAACTGGCCTCTCCCTACCCCCAACATCTTTCTTTTACTTTTGCCTGAAGATGGTATTTAAGGTGGTAGTTTGGGCCACTTCAGGGAGTTACTCAGTTTTCCTGGGTGTCTCCTTTATATACAGGAGGTATACATGTTATTAAACTTCTGTTTGTTTTTCCCATGTTAATCTATCATTTTATTACAGGAGGTCTCAGACAAGAATGTAGAGGGATAGAGGGAAAATTATTTTTCCTCATCTACACCCTGTAAACAAAAGAAGGTTGCCCACCATTCAGTTCTACAAGAATCAAGTCATTAGCCACTGAAATAGCTGATGTACAAGTACACCCTGAAAGGAGTTCAGGATAAAGCATTCTGTGTTTTGGATATATGAGCCCCTACATAGTTAAAATGCCTATCTAAGGAAGAATTTCAATGGCCCCAGATTCTTGCATCTTCCCATACTTAGATAAACACTGAAATCATTAACTGAGATATCTGATCCTCATGACTAACAGTATCCTTTTACCAAGATGTGTGTTTGACTACATGTATTTCCCAGACCAAAAAAGAAAAGAAATTCATGTACATACTGGCTCCTCACCTGCCTCTTTGGAGCAGTTCCTCAGAAGCTATCTGAGAGGCTGTCTGCTGGACTATAGTCTAGTCCTCGGTAAGTCCCCAAATAAAACTGAAATTCACAGCTCTCACATTGTGAGGTTTTTTATTTTTCCAGTCAATAACCCATTATGCTACTTCCCAAGAATAATCACTATTTATATTTTGATGTATTTCCTTCTTGAAATTTTTTATTTTTCTATTTTTTCATAATTGAGGCTTTCTATATAATTTTATACCTTGACTTTTTACATGATGTTATACCTAATTATCTTATGGCCCTTTGTAAAATATGGTAGCAATTTACATCCCCACCAGGGAGAAATGAAAGAAATCTTATCACACACGGAAATTCATAGACTATAATGACATTTTTAATTTTTGCTAAATTGATAGAAATAAAATATATATATTTTGTAAATTTCTATTTTCTTCACTTTTTAGAAAATACTCATCGTTCTACTTTAGCTTCAGAAGACCTAGTGGTTTTCTAAACCACTCTCAAAAGGCAAAACAACTCTCAAAGATTCAAACTTTTTTTTAATTTTTAAATAATCATTTGTTTCATTTCTTTCCAGCAGAAGACTGCTTGATTATTGATTGTGCAATTTACAGTAGAAACTGGAGTAGAAGTGATTCTAAGAGTCAAATCGCTAATGATCCATATGTATAGTACTTCCATTATCCCATCTCTTAAAGAAAGTTTCTGAACATTCTAGCTGAGTATGTAGAGGTGCTTCTTACTGATGCATGTCTCAGTACCAAGTGGAACTCAATAAAAGAAGATGGCAATAAAGAGCTTAGTGTTAAGATGGGAGCTGGCCACTTTCAGAAGAGGGTATGAACCTTCCTTTTGACTGTATGTCAAACAAGTCAACTGTTTTTCTTGTCCAAGAACAATTACTTAACTTGGGCAAGATTACTGTTCATTTATGGAATCTGGTAGTATCTTATGTCATCTTGGGAATTTAGGAATTGTCTTTGAGGCGATTAAGTTAAGAAAAGAATTCTACTACTTCAGTTCAAAATCTCTTTCCTCTGGTTCCCAATCACATGTAAAAAAAAATTTGTATATAAATTCTGATATTTGGTAAGAGGGATAGATTCATTAAAACTGAAAATTATTGATTTTTAACTTCTCGTAAGATCTAGGCAACAACAACAAAAAAGGAGGCAAAAAATGATAGCATGAAAGAGTCACGTTGGAAATTTCTTCCATTTAGCAAGATGAATAGGTTGAGTCACATAAAATTGCCAATATTCAGCTGTTTTTAACCTATAGAAACAACAATTTCATATTATTCAACCTGAAATACTAGTAAATATTATTCTTAAAGAGAGGATTCTTGACTGCTGATGCCAACTAAAGAGGCAGGAAACCATTCATTATATAATAGCAAGAGTATATGTTGCATCGTTATCATTAGCAATTATTAATAATTATTGTATATTGAGAATGTTATAAACTTTAACAAATGTATTCAAAGAAGAGAGAAACAGAAGTGTTGCTAGTTATACAAGTTTAAATGTCATAAAAAATTGATTATTGAAACTATCCCTTTACTGATCCCCTAAGCCCTGCTATTGGCCCACATGCCCTACCTATGCTCTTACAGGTGCTGTAATTTCTTCTCTATTTGACTATTTATTGCTCTTATCACTTTGTATTACAAATGCACATATAACTGTAAGCTCTCTGAGGGCAGGCTCCAGGTTGTCATTTTCCCAAGCAGCAATAGGTGCTCAATTATATTTTGAGGATTGATAAACTGACAGAAACTGGAAAAATAATTTTGCTGTCCTAGATTATTTTTATTTTATTATTACGGAGAGAATTCACTCAGCTCAGAATAATACAGATTTAAGTTGAGAGAATGCAATCTAGGTTTCAGCTAACACCATTAAACTGTAATATGCATCATTGTAGCATCTTAGATTCAATGAAATATAGTAAATTAAAGGGAAAAACTTTAATATGACAAAGTGAAACCCCCCACATCCTTTCAGTGGCCTGGAGTCCAGGCTCTGTTGATCTCATTTCACAACATTTCTTAGTTCTTTGTGAGCAGTGACTCAGGCTGTGGCATAGCCCATGAGCTAAGGCAATGGTGCTTTAGTCCCAGCAGATCGTGGAGAACTCATACATTACAAAGAATAAGGTCAATTATTTTTTTACTGTCTGGTTTCTATAGCATATTCTTGTTTCCTGTTGGGCCATAACATCAGCATTGTCATGTCTATTAAATTTCTTAAACCGATCTGGTAATAAAAATAAGCCAAAGAATTCAAATGGTAATTTCCTTCAAGATTGTTAACTCCCTGGAATTACATGCCTTCTGGTTTGCACAAATGGTCTCCAAATATAAAAAGGACTATTTAAATGAAAAATCCAAAAGAGCAAAACCATTTCCTCCAAAAATATCATTACTATAATATCATTTCTATTTTTTATTGGGTTCATGGAGAGCCCTGCTGTGTTTTGTAAAGACAGCCATCAATCCAGTGTTGTCTTCAGTAGAAGGAGGATATTGGATCATATATTCTCGAAATTGTTAGTTCAGAACTTTCTTGATTCTGCGTTTCTACATCTACCATGTGGTGAATATCACAGAGACAAAAACATCTGAATTCCTAACTGAATGTTTTAGTTTTCAAATGTTTTCTGTCATGCAATTAGCTCAAATATATGAGAAAATAAAAGAAAAGTGAAGGTTTGGAGTCAACAGTCTTTGAATAGATCATATAAGGTCATTTCCTAGGATAACTGACATTTTACTAAAGAGAAACTGTTATCATTTGGGATTCAAGAGTCCTGGGTTAGAGTCCTAGCTCTCATACTCATTAGCTGTGTAAACTCAAGCAAGAGAGAATGGTTACTAGAGTCTGTTTTATAGGTGAAAAAACTGAGTCTCACTGAGATTAAGGGACTTAATCACTCTCTTCTTAATTCACAAATTCAAATAAAAGAATTGTTACCTATAATATTGTTATCTGTAATATCAAGGAATTATTTTTATTTTCTGTGACTTGTTACTTTTTGTTCTTACACTATTAATGTAAATTATGTTACCTGTAAATATTAGTCTAAATCTAAGGTATTATCATTATTTAATTATTATCTCTGCTAGGCTAAGGTCAGACCAACTGACCTTTGATTGGAGAATCAAATATGAGAAAATTTTTAATCTTGACTTACAATCAATGTTTTTAGGATTACTACATTATTGTAGCTTTTTGCCCAAGTATTATGATGCACAGAAATCCACATGCAAGCCTCCAGGAGACGGTCCTGAGAAGATCCTCAACCTTGCCTCATTAAATGAGAATCAAAAAGACCAGACACTGACTCCAGATAAATGCCATGGACTTTCTAGGAAACTATTCCTATTCAAGTGAGTTTTAGAAACATAATGTCTCTTAATAAAGTTACGTTATATCAAAATATCTCTTAATAAAGTTCATTAAGATGTGAAGGCAATATTTCACTCGAAGTAATTTTTAAACATATTTTTTAGACACAAGTATTTTCTTCTCCCTGGATTCCTGCACCTTATTATTTTTTCCTAGTATAATAGCTACCTGTAAACCATCTTGGGAAAATCTAGTTTATAAATTTCACTTCCTAGAAATAATAAAAAGAGGAAATCAGCAGCTGTTCAAATCTCCTGAGTTAATTTCCCAAAACTATTCCGCTGGTATGACACTTAAATCTTATTATGATATTCCCTCTCACATTATATTTCCTGCAGTGAATAATATACATAGGAAATTCCAATGCACATAGAGAAAGGCAGAAATGAAAAATATCTTTTTGATATGGAAGATGTATATTTTGGAAGTAGCATCACATAGAGTTCCTCCTCGGCAATGAACATCTGCTTCCTTTCATTATGATTGTGTTACAATTTCAAATGGCCATAAGACAGCATTGCCATATATTGGAAATGCAAGTGTTCAAGAAATATTCTCCAATACTCCCTATAAAAGTACAGTCAGGAAATAATTTTTCAAATGATATATGAAAAACAAAGAATAAATAAATATGACGAACCAAGATTTAAATGTATACTAAATACGTGATTTCTTAGAACCAAATTTATTGCCCAGTATTTTGATGGTTTAAGAAGAAAGCAAACAATTAGTAAAATAATTTTAACTTTAAGAGCATGTAAGAATATCTAAGCTTATTCCATTCACAAAAGGTAAAACTTATACAAGAGAGAATTTTACAATGTGTTTGCTAAAAGGATTATCAAAGTTATGTCTTCTACCTCTGAAGCAAATTTGGGCTTAACTTAAAGCACCTGATAACCTTGCCTTTTAAAAACTGGAACAATTTACCTAAAGCTGCTACATAATTTTCACTGTCAACTTGTTTGAGGAGATTTGTTTAAATACTTGGTTGCAGAGACTTTTGGCAATCCTACAGAAGGATAGATGATATAAATTACTCCTTTTTCTCTTATTCTAGAGCAGCATGTTAAATCCCAATCTCCCCATGCCCTCCCTATCTGTACCTCACATTACAACCCATCCAAAGCAGTTACCAGTCCCCTAACACTTGCCATGTGTTCCCACATCTGTGCCTTTTTCATGTGAGTTCTCTCTGTCTGGACAGCTCCTTAACCCATTTCTCACTATTCTATACTCCAGTGCCATCTCAAAAATTCCTTTGACATGCAGCCGTCCTAGATTTCTTCTCTCCAATTGTAACCTGATATGAGTACTGTCTCCTTGAAACCCTCACGTCATTTTGAACCTTTCTAAGGTACTTACAGTCTCATGCTTCTATTGTATTATGGTTAACTGTGCATTTTTCTTAGATCCACTCCCCATTATACTCATTACAAATTCACTCATATTCAACATGTACAATATCAAATGAGTATTCTCTATGTATAGACTGTGTATTATGATTTGACTCAATAAAGACGAATATGACATTATCCTGGCCTCATGAAATTTACCTTGAAGACATGACCCGCTCATTTTCTTTACCTTTCAGGTTTTGCACAGTATTGTGCATATTTTAGTCATACAACAGATACTGTATAATTTAAGTCATTACAACTTAAGTGTTGATAACATACAAAAAATAAGAAATGTAGTTGACCATTTTGTATGTTATGTAAAAATCATTAATACCTGATGTGAAGTCAATGCTCCTCTCTAAAATGGATATGGTAAAAGTACTTAGTAATCTTAACTTTGGGGATGCTACCTAATATAGAATAAATTAGCCTGGAATGTTACACAGGCTAATTTAAAAAAAAATTTTTTTTTTACAAGACTATTCTATCCTACAGGCAAGATCAAACTTTTAATATCATTAATGATTCCTTAAATTTTAAAAAGCACCTCTGTGTCACATTATATGTTGTTGTATAAACCAGAAGGGGGATAAACTCAATTGCAGTCTAATCATAGAAACCCCAGCAATTAAAACTCTTTTCAAATAATTCACAGATACATGTACTTTATAAAGTTATTTTTTCATGCATAAGCACACAGCATTGAAGTTGAAATAAAGACAAAATATCTGGGAAATTTAAATTAGGGGATAATTTCAATTGTTCATGAGTATTCCCTCCCTCCATAATTTGCATATGATCATATACAAGGGATTTATTCCAGAAAGTCCCCTGAACATCACTGTTACTTAATGTTGAATTATCTAGTTTGTGAAGGCCAAAGAAATTATGAATACCGATAGGTGCTTCCAAAAAATTACCTACCAAATGCGATGAGAGATAATTTTACATGTATATAAGGCCACAGTTTCCAGACTAAACAGAAAGATAAAAATAGCATAAAATAACTAACCTTTTGAGAAAAGTATTTTTCACTTCATTAATCAAATAGGTCATGTGTCAAAAATTACACACATATGCGCACGTACCCCATGATCAAACTATTGAGAACTTTTAAAACAAAGTTCTTTACATACCCCAAACAGGGCTATAAAGAGGCCTTTCCACCCTATAATTTGAATGTACTCAAAGTCAAATCTTGGGATCTTTTGCTCAAACTGCCACTATGTTTACATCAGATTATCAGATCGTAATAGGAATCTACTCTCTTGGTAGGAATAAAGTATTTTCCTAAGCACAGCTACCACTTTGTTCCAGATGAAGTGAAGCCAGAACCCATTGTTTTAAACTAACCTACACCAAAAAAATGGCAAGATTGTGAAATGACTGCACTTATTTATTGAAAAGTTATTTTATTCTGGCATAACAATGATTTCTTTCTAAAACTTTAAGTGAAATCTATTTTTCAAACCAAATAGATTTTACTACCCATTAAACAGAAGCAAGGAATTGTTAAGGAAAGTTCTATTTTCCTTATTTTCTGTGATAATGATCATGCCAAAAAGCACATCCAGGAGTTTCTGGTAGATAATAAATTAGAGAGAGAGAGAGAGAGAGAGAGAGAGAGAGAGAGAGTGTGTGTGTGTGTGTGTGTGTGTGTGTGTATGTACACGTTCACACCAGAGCGATGGCATGTGGTGACTTAAAATCTTTTCCTGTTACTGAACAGTTTCCACATTGCACGATTTTGCCCTAAAATGGTTCTTCTGACGCTGTTATGGACGTTGGTGTAAATTTTTGAGTTAGGACAAGTACATATTTTCTGTAAAGACGGAGAGAGTAAATATTTTAGGATTTGAGAGCCACTTATGGTCTCTGTTACACATTCTTTGTTTTCTTAAAAACCTTTTAAAATGTGAAAACCATTCTTAGCTTTTTGGCTATTCAATAATGGGTTACAGGCTGAATTTTCCCCTCGGGGCCTAGTTTGACCCCTTTGAATTATCATTAGGCTGTGGAACATGTTGCAAGTTAAAAGAGTAGGTAGCAGCAAACGTTTACCAAATACAAAACCTCTGTTCTTATGATTTTTAAATGGAATAAAAAAAATCAGCAGACCTGGTGTTGCCTTAGGAGGAGCTTCTGAATTCTGCTTCTTCCGTGAGCTTCACTTGAGACAGGAGTTACCCAATCACTTACGAGCTGCACCATGGGGCTCTGCGATCAATGGAAGTTTAACCGATGGAGATTTCCAAAGCTCTCTAGCTAAACTGTATTTACTTTCTCTCTTCTTTCTGTTTCTTTTTGTCTCTTTCTGTCTCTCTCTCCGGCACACACTCACTCACACACCCCCACCCCCGCATCTTTTCATTAAATAGAAACAGAGCAGCTGTGTGCAATTGTCTTCTACACCTGAGCAAAAGAGCCTTCTCAATTCAGCGGTACCTTTAAGCTGCATCTTAAATACATCATTCTAGCCTTAAGGCAATCCATCCCATTTACTTTCTCTTTTTTTTTAAAGATTTTTTTTTTTGATGTGGAGCATTTTTAAAGTCTTTATTGAATTTGTTACAATATTGTTTCTGTTTTATGTTTTGGTTTTATGGCCCCGAGGCATGCGGGATCTTAGCTGCGCGACCAGGGATCAAACCTGCACTCCCTGCATTGGAAGGCGAAGTCTTAACCACTGGATGGCCAGGGAAGTCCCCCCATTTGCTTTCTTCTGTACAGATTTCTTGGGTAGACAGGGATTTTTCCATTTCATTGAACAAATATTTATCAAGTGCCTAATATGACCACACCAAGATTCCCAATTTTAATGTGGATACGAATCACCCTGGGATGTCATTAAACCGCGGATTCTGATTTAGTAGGTCTGCGGTGGGACCTAAGATTCTGCATTTCTAAGGAGTTCTCAGGCGATGCTGATGCTGAGGGTTTGTGAGCCATAATTTGATAAGCAAAAACATGAGGAACACAGGTGTGTATATAGGTGATTACAACACTACAGTGGTGAGCACTACTTCAGGAAAATGTGCTATGAAAACATATAAACTTGGACAGAATGCATATTTCAAAATTCAGGAAAAACTTCTTGGAGTATGTAAGAACAAAACTGATTTTCAGAAGAGTAGGTGTGTTGAGGATAAAGGGAGGAGTGCAGGTAAGAAGGCAAAGAAAGGAGGAGGGGCTGGAATTCCTGATAGAAGACCCTGCAAAGCAGATGTTTAGTGGCTATGAGAAAAATCTGTGAAAAACCAGGACAATGTATAACCTAGAAGACGGAACAAGGAGTATTTAAAGGAGAGAGTGAACGACAGTGGTTCGGTTTAGAAAGAGTTGAAAAGTATCCACTAGAAATAACAATGAAGATGTATTTGGTGATCTTGGTGAAAACAATTTTAGTAACTTAGTGGACACAAAAGCTATATTACAGCAGGCTAAGAGTATTTGGCGGTAAGGAAAGCAGAGTTAGCTATGTTGTGTTTCTATGATGTAAGAGACTTCAGGCTGTTTAAATTCTTTTGGAAAGAAGGAGGTAGGGAGAAATTGAAGACACAGGAAAGAGGAAATGATCAGTACATTAATCTCCCTGAGGAGGGAGGAGATGAGATCTAGAGCAAAACTGGGAAGATTATTTTAGGAGATTCCTAGATATATTTTATTCTAACAGGAAGAAACAAATTTCTAAAAATGAGTGCAGACTAAGCCAAATCTGTGTTTATTGGTAGAAAGTTGGAGTTCCCACCTGTGGCCTTTATGATCATTAGAAATTAGGAATTACATTTCTATTCTGAGGGGAAAGGCAATAAGACCCAATGTTTCAAAAGCATGGAAAAGAAATTTATGGGAAATCGAAAAGATATTTAGTTAACAAAACGGTAAAAAAATGTCCATATGTATTTGATCTCTGAACTGTTTTTTTTATGCTGGAAGAGACCATTGTGACAGTGGTCTGAGTCCTGGCCCCCTTCCACACTAGCAGGAATCCTGTCTTCCTTTTGTCAAGGTGGAACTCCACCAGGTCCTGGCGTTCTGGATGGATTTCACCCTACATTCCCTGTTCTGAATACTGGGGCCCTTCTTTCACATCCTATTCCTTGGGCCTGGGCTCCCAGGTTATTAGCACAGACCTGAAGCTAACTCAGAGTTTATTATACTCCATGGAACTTGCTTCTCATATATTCTCATTATTTCATGCTTAATCAATTGTGTATCTCTATACACATGCGTGCGTTCACACACATACACACACACTTGCGTGTCCTCAAAACTCTCCACTTAGATATCTCCTAGATATCTATCACTATTCTTACAGTCAGGGCTGTGAAAAATGTCTACTGGAAAAATCTCTGACCATCATAATTCTAAGGATGCTAAATATCCCCAAATGTCCTTAACATTTGATAAGGTCATACTTACCCTTATGTGCAAGATACACATACTTCCTTTTTCTCATTGGTGGTTGACCAGTACAATCTCTAACTACCCAACCTAATTCTGGAGAAGAATTGCAGAATATTGTATTTTCTTTATAATGCCTGCTTTTGATTCAAGACCACATCTGACAAGGATCTAATAAAATCAAAGATGTATGAGTGACTTTTCTTTCTGAGAGTGAAAATCTGAACCTTGATTTCCATTCACAAGTGCTGCTACAAGGCTTTACAGCGGTAGAAAAATTTCTAGAACAGAGTTATCTGAAAGAAATTAATTTATGAACTGATCAGATTTTCTTCTACCTGGCTTAGTAGAAAAAAAGTATGGTGGGGCAAAGGGGAGGTTGATGCAGTTTAACATTCAAAGTGTTTTAGGAAAGCAATTGGGTATATTGATTATGAGTGCAGTCCTCATGCACCACTTGACTGATTCTATTATTTAGGAAAATTGACCTGTTAAATTAACTGACATTTAGAGTTGTCCAAGTGTTTTGGTGATAATAAATAGGAGACTGACTTTCACTTAATTTGATAATTGTTTTTAAATTCTACAGATAAGTCACATCACTGTTGTTTGCCCCCTAGAGCAGACCACTCCCACATCCTGTGCTCAGAGGCCTTTGTCTATAACAGTAATTGTTACATATTTTGTTAATGACCTCCTTTCCCTTACCCCCAAAGGTTAAATTTGCCAGAGCCATTCACTAGATACAATGTCTACTGCCCACTGATGGTCGCTGTTATAGTTTAATGAAACGTATCAAGCCCTAAAATTATACCACAGAAGAATTAAAATAATAAATAACATTAATGACATCGCATTTTAAAATATAAATTTCTGGAAAATAGCTATATTTTACACTGTTAATTTACTTTACTTAACACTGAGTTAGCTTCGACCAGAAAAATATGCAACTGTGAAATGGATTTTCCTGTTTATATCCTCAAGTACAAATACACCCTAATTCCTTGACGATTCAGACAACTTATTGATATGGATCAAGTTCAATGTTATATGGAAACAGAAAACCCCTTATATTTTACAAAAGTGCTATAAAATTCTGGACATCTCTTTCATCTCCGTATATATTCCTCATCCAGGCATTTCCTAAGTTCTAGGAGACATAGATATCCAAAGCAAATAGATATCCAAAGCGAACAGTCGAACCCATGCGCAAGCTTCCCACTTCTACTCTTTCAGCAAAGAAAACTGGAGTGTCCCCTTCTGACTTTGAAATTGTCACTCAAGATCTGTGAGTCCTAAACCTTTGCTGCCCCTAGGTGGGCTTCTGCTTTCAGGAAAACAAGTTTAAACCAAACTTCCTGGAAAGGACATCCATCAAAGTCTCTCTCCTCTACTTCTCTGCCTGCCTCCTTCTCCCTGTCTCCTCCCTCTTCCCCCTCACCTCACTCATTCCCATGGGCACACACACAGACATGTTTATGGATGCAGTTTTCTTTTCTTCTGCTAAAAATGATTTTTTTTAGCAAGCTCTCAAGTATAACAGCTAAAACGTGAGAATGGTTCTCTGAAGGAACTTGTGGATAGCAATGCTTTGCTGTTCTTTTTTTTAACACGTGTTTTTTTAACACGTGTTTTAACAATATAGCTATTGTTTTAGAAATCTATAATTAGTAAAGCACACACCCACTATTTTTTTTTCCATCTGCCAGATGCTAAGTTGTGTCTAGAGTCTCACAAAGAACAGAAGCCAACATGGCTCCTTTCATGTGCATTCTTGTTTACCAGAGTGGGGGACAATGACAGCTGAGATGAACAGCCACAGCTTAGGGAAAATGGTTATGTTTCTTGTTTCTGGGCTATGATCAGGAAAAGCCCAGGGATAAAACATAAAACAGTTTCAAAAAATGGTGGCTCGCTGTTCATTTAATTTTTTCAGAATCTACCACGGTGAATTTTAAGTGTTAAACACTGTCTATCTTTAACAGTGTTATCTTTAGTTACTGAAGCAACTTCTCCTGAACATAAGCTAGTCTCAGGCTGCAAATGTGATGACTGAAGTTAAACGTGTCCTTTCAACAATTAGCACTCTCTTTAGCAAAAGAAATGATAATTTGGGAAAAAAATGTGTTCCTTATCAGGGTTACTGATGGGACAGGAGTGTAACTTTCAGGTACACGTAGAGGTGATGGGAATTTAAGAAGAAGAAAATGGGGCTTCCCTGGTGGTGTAGTGGTTGAGAGTCCGCCTGTCAATGCAGGGGACACGGGTTCGTGCCCCAGTCCGGGAAGATCCCACATGCCGCGGAGCGGCTGGGTCCGTGAGCCACGGCCTCTGAGTCTGTGCGTCCGGAGCCTGTGCTCCGCAATGGGAGAGGCCACAACAGTGAGAGGCCCGCGTACCGCAAAAAAAAAAAAAAAAAAAAAAAGATCCTCCCAAACCTCCCCCTTTAACTATCCTCCAGTGTATGAGCCCGCTGGAACACTTGTTTCTCCACTCTTAATTACAATTACATTACTTGCCTGTAATGTGGTTCATTATAACATCATTAGTGGGACTTCCCTGGTGGTCCAGTGGTTAAGACTCTGCGCTTCCACTGCAGGGGGCACGGGTTCAATCCCTGGTCGGGGAACTAAGATTGAGCTTGCCGTGAGGTGCAGCCAAAAAAAAAAAAAATCATTAGTATGATAAGGAAACCCCATAACTTGGGCAAACAGCATAAGTGCTTCTCCACATCAACCTTAAGTGAATTATCTTCTCCATTTGGTTATATTCCCACAACTCTTCACTCTTATAGTGGCAAGAATATGAACACTGTATATTCTATTCATTCACAAGTATTTATTGGGTACCTACTATGTGTCAGGCACAGTTTTAGTTATCCTTATCTCATTATCACTAATATCAATGCATTGATCAAGAGAGTAAAAAATATACCATCCCTTGAGAAGCTTACATTCTTTGGTGGGGAGGGAGAAGAGACAATAAATATCAAAAATAATAAATGAGGAAAGTATAATATAACAGAAGTAATGTTATATTACTTGTTCTGGAAGAGAAAAAAAGCAGAGATGATAAGGGGGAGGAAGAATGGACAGAACAGGGAAGAAAGCACTTGCTACCTCACCTACAGTGGTCGGATTAGGCTTCACTGAGAATGTGACACTGGCATAAAACATCTCCTATGTTTAACCTAATCTCCACTGTTACAATATTACACCTTGATTCACTATGTATGTTCTCCATTAACAAAATGAATACATTTCCCCTTTCAACACAAAAGATTTGACTCCAATCTACCCTTCCAGAAAAGCAGAGTATTTTAGCACGTAGGGTCTACCTCTAAAACAGTAATTAATTAGATACAGCGTTATCTCTAAAACTGATCCTTAAAATACACATTTCATTAGCATATCATGTGTGAAATAGAACGATAACACCTTCTTCCAGGCTCCTAGCAATAAATCAGCAGCAAAGGCATTAAGAACCAGAAATGGAGACTAGAACTAATTTAAAGGGGGTTGTGGGATGGGGTGAACCATCTACCTTTTTTCCTGAAAGGGTTATGGTCTCCAGTGACCATTTAGGGGTCGGGGTGCTGGTGCTATAGCATATGGTGGAGGAGTGTGTGTGTGTGTGTGTGTGTGTGTGTGTGTGTGTGTGTGTGTGGACACATGCATATCCAACTGAGCATGACTCAGGTGTAGGACGCTGTGGGGATGTGTCAGGGGGCGTATGGGGAGATGGGAGGAGAAGAGCGCAGGAGGAAACGCTTGGGGAGCTTGTCACTATGGAATCCCAGCTCTCCTGGTGTGAAATGTTTCAGAGCTTTGGGAGAGACATGGATTTGTTATGAATTCTGACTTCACAAAATAACCCATTCAATAAATGTTTATCGAGCACCTATTTACATGCCATGCACTATTCTAAGTGTTTGGAACAAAACAGTGAATGAAACAGACAAAACCCCTGCTTTCGGGGGGCTTGCCTTCTGATGAGGGAAGACAGATCACAAACAATAAACATAATAGATAAATTAGATATTATATTAGAAGGTGATTAGATGCATGGATTTAAACAAGGGCAGAACAAGGTAAGAAAAATAGGGAATGCCAAGGGCAGGGGCTGGGCTGTTCCAATATATAATAAAGTGGACGTGGAAGCCTCACTGAGAAATGACATTTGAACAAAGACTTCAAGGGGCTGAGGGAGTAAGCGATGCACCATAATCATCTGGAGGACTTATTAAAACACAGAATGTTGGGCATCTACCCCAGAGTTTCTGATTGAGTAGATCTGGGGTGAAGCCTGAGAATTTGCATTTCTAACAATTTCCCAGGTGATGCTGATCGGAACACATTGAGAAACACTGCTTTGCATCAATCTTAGTAAAGTTATAATGATTTTCCAACTCAGTTGTCAAATGTCAAATGAAGCTCACATTCTCAGTTCTATTTCTACATAACTGAAGAAAAGGATATTATTTAAAATTTATTATTTTATTGTTATTTTAATCCTTTCTTTATGCAAGTCAAAAGAGAAGAGAAGAAACTATATTTTTCCCAACTCTACTGTCTGTCAGATATAATACCATCTACCAAATCGAACGAAACAAATCCCATCTTTCCTGGACCAAATAATACTCTATTCCCCTGAAGATTACATCACATTCTTAAACTGACAGTGTGTGTTTCTAAGATGCTCCTAGTCACTCAAGCAGGTTAGCTCTAAGCTCAGCAAAAATTCACACTCCTCTTCACTTTCCTCATCAACTGTGGAAAATCCATTTTTTGTATATAAGAAACTAAAACACTCTAAATGAATATAAGTTGAGAGTTTATGGGTAGGAAAAGCACAAAAACTCCTTTCCAAGCACGAAAGACCCAGATTTCAAATTCTTCTATCTTGGTCCCTAAGCAATCTGGTGTTCCATAAAAGAATGGTACCCCATACTGATGGATGAATTGAAGAGATGTCTTGGAGCAACAAGTGGTTCAGGGCTGCTTCCAGAAACCAAGTGAAATAAAGCAAGGACACTGAGTTACGTTTTGAACAAGCTGTAAGATTGTCTCAGCTCTTTTTTGTGGAACTGAAGCCTTGCTTATAAAGGTTTCTTAGTCAGGAGCAGAGCACTACTCCTATCACTACAGAGATAAGCCTTATGTGCTGTACTTGTCAAGGTCTGCTGGATATGTCAGGAAGACAGTAGCAGTAACAGAGAAAAAGCTTGTGCCTCCTTATAAATGAACATGGGCAGTTGTTGACCATCTAAAGATTCTTTTCCCTTGATCAAGTGATCCTGCGAAATTTATAAAGTCCTTTCTTCAAGAAAATAATGAGATGTTTATTAAAATGTGTTAATTAATTTTCCTCTTTAAATCACACACAGAAAAGATACTAGAACAAAGACAAAAGACCTATGTCAAAAGATACAGCAGACCTACTTTCTGGTTAAATACAATTGTTAAGTGAATTCCTCTCTACATTCTTCTACTGTGTGACCTGAGTTGCCTAAGCCACACTTGGGTGTTTAAAAGGGGTCATATTAAGAGTAATGACTGGATTTCCCTGGCTTTGCTATTGAATCACCATCCCCATAAGATCTCCAGTTCCGTGTAAAAATCCTTGAATTATTTTGGAGATATTGAGAGTGGTCTCACCTGTAATACTGAACTCGTCCTGTCTGTCATCACAATGACTCTGTCATTTTCCTCCTTTTCCACTTGTCCACTTCAATGACAGCTCACTTCCACGCACTTCTGCCAAGGCCTCTGCTGCTAACTAAGCTGCGTGAAATTGCTTCAGTTCTGTCTGTAGCGTCCATGTCAGTAAAGTTCAGGCTTAAATTGAATCCCCTACCATATGTAAAATACTTTTGTAAGTGTAAAGTTTGTGTATAGCTGACACCAAAATTGACGGCTCATCTGATGCATTTTACCATTTCATTTAAAAGGCATGAAATGAAATGTATTATATGATAGGAAGTGGAAAAAGACGAGCTACATAGATTTCAATGTGACACAGGGATTCTGGGAAGTTATTGCTCTAACCATGAGTCTTGCTCTCTTTCCCTTTCACTGGAAGCTAATTGCCAATTAATTTTCCTTAGTTTTGTGTTTTGCAGCTGTTAGATTTAGCAGGCAGAGGGAGACTAGAGGGTATGAATAAGGATTCAGGCTTTAGGCTCTCCTAAGAGAGGGAGAGAGAATGAGAGAGAGAGAAGTCCTTACTCAACTCTCTTGTGCATTGTTTTTGACCACAGCCTGAGGACCAAAAGTAGAGGCTCTTAAGAAAAATATCAAAGCTCTGCACTAATGGTGAAAGCTTGGCTGGGGAAATTTACCCCTGTAAAAATGGACTGTTTCTTTCCCATCCTTCCTACCTCAAAGTTTAGAAGAACTCTAGACTTTGTAGCTAAGGAGAACTGGGAACTGAGTGGTTTCAAAGGGGCCTGACAACCTGCCATCTCTTACCCCTACTCTCCAAAGGGGCAAAGACTACCACTCAAAAATCAAATATTCAGCCAAAACATCATTCACATAGGAAAGGGAATCAAAGATATTTGCCTATTGACAAAAATCCTCAATAAAATATTAATAAACTGAGTCCAATAATGTATAAAAAGACCTATGCACCATGACCAAAAAGGATTTATACAGGTATTCACGCCTGGTTCAACATTTGAAAATCAACTAACATAATCCACCACATTAACAGGCTAAAGAAGAAAACATATTTAATAAAATCCATTCATGATAAAAAATTCTCAGCAAATTAGGAATAGAGGGGGCCTTCCTCAACTTGATAAGAACATTCACAAAAATGTACAGCTAACATTATACTTAATGGAAAGAAACTGAATGTTTTCTCCCTAAAATAGGAAACAAGAGACAGCAACTGAAAGTCTTATCTAGTGCAATAAGAAAGGGTATACATATTGAAACGGAAGGGAAAAAAATGGATTTAGCTCACAGATGGTATGACTATCTATACCAAAATCTCCTGGAACATATAAGTGACAATAGCAAGGTTTCAGGATACAAAGTTTAAAAAAAGCCAATTGATTCCTACATAGCAGCAATAAACAACTGAAATTTTAAATTAAAAACATAATACCATTTATATTACCATCAGGAAAATCAAGTAAAAATCTAACAAAATATTATAAGTTCTACCTTAGGAAAACTACAAAACTCTGATAAAAGAAATCAAAGAAGAGCTAAGTAAATGAAGAGATATTTGACGTTCATACAGGAAGACTCAACAGTGTTCAGATGTCATTTATTCCTAACTTGATCTATAGATTCAATACTATCCTCACACAAATTCCCAGCAAGTTATTTTGTGGCTACCAGCAATCTAATCTTAAGGTTTTTATATGGAAAGGTGAAGTAGTTAGCACAATACTAAGAAGACTAAAACTGGAAGACATATGGTACCTAACTTCAAGACTCACTATATCAAGACAACATGACACTGGCAAAAGAAAACACAAATAGATCAGTGAAACAAAACAAAGCCAGAAACAGACACATGCAAATATAGTCAACTGATCTTTAACAAAGGACCAAAGACAATACAATATAGAAAGGATGGTCTTTTCAACAAACGGTGCTGGAAAAATTGGATATCCATATGCAATAAATGTCTAAACATAGATACACAAGTTGTCATTCTCACAAAAATTAACTCCAAATGGGTCATAGATTTAAATATTAAATTCAATACTACAAATATAAGAGAAGGAAAACACCTACAACAACAAACCGAAAACAATTAAGATAATGGTAATAGGAACATACATATCGATAATTACCTTAAACGTAAATGGATTAAATGTTCCCACCAAAAGACATAGACTGGCTGAATGGATACAAAAACAAGACCCATATATATGCTGTCTACAAGAGAACCAGGTCAGACCTAGGGAAACATACAGACTGAAAGTGAGGGGATGGAACAAGATATTCCATGCAAATGGAAATCAAAAAAAAGCTGGAGTAGTAATTCTCATATCAGACAAAATAGACTTTAAAATAAAGACTGTTACAAAGGACAAAGAAGGACACTAAATAATGATCAAAGAATCAATCCAAGAAGAAGATATAACAATTGTAAATATTTATGCACCCAACATAGGAGCACCTCAATACATAAGACAAATGCCAACAGCCATAAAGGGGAAATCAACAGTAATACAATCATAGCAGGGGACTTTAACACCTCATTTTCACAAAAGGACATATCATCCAAAATGAAAATAAATAAAGAAACACAAGCTTTAAATGACACATTAAACAAGATGGACTTAATAGATATTTATAGGACATTCCATCCAAAAACAATAGAATACACTTTCTTCTCAAGTGCTCATGGAACATTCTCCAGGATAGATCATATCCTGGGTCACCAATCAAGCCTTGGTAAATTTAAGAAAATTGAAATTGTATCAAGTATCTTTTCTGACCACAATGGTATGAGACTAGATATCAATAACAGGAAAGAAACCTGTAAAAATATACAAACACATGGAAGCTAAACAATACAATGCTTACTAACCAAGAGATCAATGAAGAAATCAAAGAGGAAATCAAAAAATACCTAGAAACAAATGACAATGAAAACACAATGACACAAAACCTATGGGATGCAGCAAAAGCAGTTCTAAGAGGGAAGATTATAGCAATACAATCCTACATCAAGATACAAGAAACATCTCAAATAAACAACCTAACTTTACACCTAAAGCAGTTAGAAAAAGAAGAACAAAACATCCCCAAAGTTAGCAGAAGGAAAGAAATCATAAAGATCAGATCAGAAATAAATGACAAAGAAATGAAGGAAACAATAGAATAATCAATAAAACTAAAAGCTGGTTATTTGAGAAGATAAACAAAATTGACAAAGCATTAGCCAGACTCATCAAGAAAAAAAAGGAGAAGACTCAAATCAATAGAATTAGAAATGAAAAAGGAGAAGTAACAACTGACACTGCAGAAATACAATGGATCATGAGAGATTACTACAAGCAACTATATGCCAATAAAATGGACAACCTGGAAGAAATGGACAAATTCTTATAAAAGCACAACTTTCCAAGATGAAAGCAGGAAGAAATAGAAAATATAAACAGACCAATCACAAGCACTGAAATGGAAACTATGACTAAAAATCTTCCAACAGGGCTTCCCTGGGGGCACAGTGGTTGAGAGTCTGCCTGCTGATGCAGGGGACGCAGGTTCGTGCCCCGGTCCAGGAGGATCCCACATGCCGCAGAGCAGCTAGGCCCGTGAGCCATGGCCACTGAGCCTGCGAGTCCGGAGCCTGTGCTCCACAACAAGAGAGGCCACAACAGTGAGAGGCCCACGTACCGCAAAAAAAAAAAAAAAACCTCTTCCAACAAACAAAATCCCAGGACCAGATGGGTTCAAAGGCGAATTCTATCAAACATTTAGAGAAGAGCTAACACCTATCCTTCTCAAATTCTTCCAAAATACAGCAGAGGGAGGAACACTCCCAAACTCATTCCATGAGGCCACCATCACCCTGATACCAAAACCAAAGATGTCACAAAGGAAGAAAACTACAGGCCAATATCATTGATGAACATAGATGCAAAAATCCTCAACAAAATACTAGCAAAAAGAATCCAACGGCACATTAAAAGGATCATACACCCAGATCAAGTGGGGTTTATCACAGGAGTGAAAGGATTCTTCAATACACACAAATCAATCAATGTGATACACCATATTAACAAACTGAAGGAGGAAAACCATATGATCATTTCAATAGATGCAGAAAAAGCTTTTGAAAAGATTCAACACCCACTTATGATAAAAACCCTCCAGAAAGTAGGCATAGAGGGAACTTATCTCAACATAATAAAGGCCATATATGACAAACCCACAGTCAACATCGTTCTCAGTGGTGAAAAACTGAAACCATCTTCTCTAAAACCAGAAACAAGACAAGGTTGTCCACTCTTACCACTATTAGTCAACATAGTTTTGGAAATTTTAGCCACAGCAATCAGAGAAGAAGAAGAAATAAAAGGAATCCAAATTGGAAAAGAAGAAGTAAAGCTGTCACTGTTTGTAGATGAAATGATACTATACACAGAGAATCCTAAAGATGCTACCAGAAAACTACTAGAGCCAATCAATGAATTTGGTAAAGTAACAGGATACAAAATTAATGAACAGAAATCTCCTGCATTCGTATACACTAATGATGAAATATCTGAAAGAAAAATTAAGGAAACATACCCATTTACCATTGCAACAAAAATAATAAAATACCTAGGAATAAGGAGACAAAAGACCTGTAAGCAGAAAAGTATGACACTGATGAAAGAAATTAAAGATTATACAAACAGATAGAGAGATATACCATGTTCTTGAATTGGAAGAATCAACACTGTGAAAATGACTATACTACCCACAACAATCCACAGCTTCAATGCAATCTCTATCAAGCTACCAATGGCGTTTTTCACAGAACTAGAACAAAAAATTTCATAATTTGTATAGAAACACAAAACACCCCGAATAGCCAAAGCAATCCTGAGAAAGGAAAACGGAGCTGGAAGAATCAGGCTCCCAGACTTCAGACTATACTACAAAGCTACAGTAATCAAGACAGTATGGTACTGGCACAAAAACAGAAATATACATCAGTGGAACAGGATACAAAGCCCAGAGTTAAACCCACGCACATATGGTCACCTTATTTTGGACAAAGGAGGCAAGAATATACAATGGAGAAAAGACAGCCTCTTCAATAGGTGGTGCTGGGAAAACTGGACAGCTACATGTAAAAGAATGAAATTAGAACACTCCCCAACACCATGACAAAAATAACCTCAAAATGTATTAAAGACCTAAATGTAAGGCCAGACATCTATAAAACTCTTAGAGGAAAATACAGGCAGAACACTCTATGCCAGAAATCACAGCAAGATCCTTTTTGACACACCTCCTAGAGAAATGGAAATAAAAACAAAAATAAACAAATGGGATCTAATGAAACTTAAAAGCTTTTGCACAGCAAAGGAAATCATAAACAAGATGAAAAGACAACCCTTAGAATGGGAGAAAATATTTGCAAATGAAGCAACTGAGAAAGGATTAATCTCCAAAATTTACAATCAGCTCATGAAGCTCAATATCAAAAAAACAAACAACCCAATCCAAAAATGGGCAGAAGAACTAAATAGACATTTCTCCAAAGAAGATATACAGATTGCCAACAAACAATGAAAGGATGCTCAACATCACTAATCATTAGAGAATTTCAAATCAAAACTACAATGAGGTATCACCTCACACCAGTCAGAATGGCCATCATCACAAAATCTACAAACAATAAATGCTGGAGAGGGTGTGGAGAAAAGGGAACCCTCTTGCACTGTTGGTGGGAATGTAAATTGATACAGCCACTATGGAGAACAGTATGGAGGTTCCTTAAAAAATTAAAAATAGAACTACCATACAACCCAGCAATCCCACTACTGGGCATATACCCTGAGAAAACCATAATTCAAAAAGAGTCATGTACCACAATTTTCATTGCAGCTCTATTTACAATAACCAGGACATGGAAGCAACCGAAGTGTCCATCGACAGATGAATGGATAAAGATGTGGCACATATATACAATGGAATATTAGTCAGCCATAAAAAGAAACGAAATTGAGTTACTTGTAGTGAGGTGGATGTACATAGAGAATGTCATACAGAATGAAGTAAGTCAGAAAGAGAAAAATAAATACCGTATGCTAACACATATATATGGAATCTAAAAAAAAAAATGGTTCTGAAGAACCTAGGGGTAGGACAGGAATAAAGATGCAGAGGTAGAGAATGGACTTGAGGACACAGAGAGGGGGAAGGATAACCTGGGACAAAGTGAGAGAGTGGCATGGACATATATACACTACCAAATGTAAAATAGATAGCTAGTGAGAAGCAGCCACTAGCACAGGGAGATTACCTCGGTGCTTTGTGACCATCTAGAGGGATGGGATAGGGAGAGTGGGAGGGAGATGCAAGAGGAAGGAGATATGGGGACATATGTATATGTATAGCTGATTCACTTTGTTATAAAGCAGAAACTAACACACCATTGTAAAGCAATTATACTCCAATAAAGATGTTAAAAAAAATTCAATACTATAAAATGTCTAGAAGGAAAAAGAAGAAACTCTAGAGAAGCCTGAGTTTAGTAATGAGATTATGGATACAACTTCAAAAGCATCATCCATGAACTTTAGAGAAAAATTGATGTTATACTCTATTAAAATTAATAACCTCTGCTTTCCAAAATACATTGTTAATAGTATCAAAAGACAAGCCACAAATTTAGAGAAAATTTCTCAAAATGCATATTCTGATAAAGCACTGCTCTCCAAAATATACAAAAAGCAGTTAAAACTCAAGCATAAAAAAACCGAACATCCCAATTTTTTTAAATGAGCAAAAGATCTGAATAGGTATCTCACCAAAGAAGATATACAGATAGAAAATAAGCACATGAAAAGATGTTATCATCATTAATCATCAGATAACTGCAAATTAAAACAATGATATACCTACCACTACACACCCACACCCATGTGACATGCCCATGTTGCTTGTCCCAGAGTAAAAGCTTCTAAAGGCAGAGAACAAGTTTAACTGAGTCACTCAAGGGGCGGCAGACATTTCCTCTGATAGCAGTAGCAAGTCTCCTGGCTGAGTTATAATGGCCAATGATGCCAAAGATGCAGGAACTGTGCCACGGACAAAGGGAGCCCCAGAAAATGTAAATACCTGTGAGTGAATGACTAACCAAGATAATAGTTTCGCCTTATTGGGAAGAAAGTCTTTCGAGCTCCACAGAAAAAAGAGGGTGACATGGGATGAGGAAATAGATGGAAACAGGCAGGGTTCCTCTCCAAGTATACAGTGTTCTGGTGACTTTGGATACCCTAGGGGTGACACGGAGAGGCCAGCCACCAACAATTCTATTGTAGTCATTGAGACAGCTGAATACTTTTAATTTGAAACCTGTTATTGGCAGAATGCTACATGATGGTCTGAGGTACAACAGTACCAAAACAAGAACTACGCTCCCTCTGAGATTGCTGTCATTAGCATCTGCAGAAGAGTATTTCAGGCTTGGATTGTTTGTTTGCATGATGAAGTGGAAATGTTGGCATTATTGAGTGAAAAAAAGTTGGCAAGCATTGGAGGCAATATGTCTGACACCATTTAACATAGTGAATTCTATGTGTTGACCAACAGTGCTGGGCCAGAAATTCCTCTCCCATTCTCAAACTGGATGTTTGCTAGAATTTGTTATATATTCCACCATCAGGGAGATATCTCTCAGAACATAAATATAAAAAGGTATATCACTACTGTAATTGTAGTCTCTTGAGGCAGCACACTGTTTGCATGTTTTTATGAGAACCTGGGTGTCAGGAAAGAACTTCTAACAATGTTTTTGTCTAGTAGACAACCAAACATATGCACATATAATTTCTACTATAATCTACTTGATCGTCATTTGAAAGCTTCACTAGTAATAAAATCGTTATTAAAGACTGTCATGTCAGAACAAGAAATCTGGGGGCACACATAAAAGCCAATGATAACCCACAAGCCTGTACTGTTTACTGATTTGCCACTTTGCCAATCTCTTCAACACCAACCTCTAGAGGGCTAGCTGGTCTGGTTGTCTTTGATAATTTACAGTTAGCACACTATTGTATTTTTCTCAGCCTTGACCAGGCTACTAGGCATCTGTAAATTAAAGAAGTAGAACATGAAGACATCAAATGATACAAACTTGAGGTTGAATAGTACAATACTCTCTTGTTTGCCAGTTTTCATTCGACCTTAGCAGATGGACAAACAGGTTGAACTGATTAGATTGAGGACACCCAGATAGACACAAACTTGGATGTTGATTTGGCCTCAGGTGGTTCTATAGTCATCCTGTTCTATCCTGAGAGATCACTATGATGACAAAAGAGCAATTCCTGACTCCTTACTGAAAAAGGAAAGACAGTCTGGCTCATTCCCAAAGGGGAATGGCAGAGTTTGATTGCTTGTGTGGGAACCTATCCAAGCTCATGAAGTGTGTTGATGGTTGAGGAGGAATTAATAACTCTCTCTGTCTCCTACTGTATCTCAAAAATAGATAAATCACTCTAGCCTTTCTTACACTCTCTCAAGCAGAGGCTTGAAGTACAATTCATTTTCATGTTAGATTTGTCATTCATAACCCCTCCCAGATTTTCCACAAAAATGTCACCACTTTACCAAAAGAAAAATGCAAATTTTGTTGTTGTTGTTGATTTGTTCACAACAAGTCAAATCCCTGGATTGTTAACCCCATCCACTGTACATTAATGACTTTCAATTTTTAAAAAAGGTATTCATGTCTGTTTTAGGAAATGCTTTCACTGTGCTGAATAGTATTTGGATAATGAAAATAGCCCTTATTTGGATAAGGAAAATAAGCATGGGTTCTGGCACTGCATGACAAGTTTTGGTCAATTATTTTGTGAAATACTTTAGCACAGCATAGCTCCCATATTAGAGGTACTATTCTCCCCAATATAAAATTAAAATGTTGGGCTTCCCTGGTGGCGCAGTGGTTGACAGTTTGCCTGCCGATGCAGGGGAAACGGGTTCGTGCCCCAGTCCGGGAAGATCCCACATGCCACAGAGCGGCTGGGCCCGTGAGCCATGGCCGCTGAGCCTGCTAGTCCGGAGCCTGTGCTCTGCAACGGGAGAGGCCACAACAGTGAGAAGCCCGCGTACGGCAAAAAAAAAAAAAAAGAAAAAACAAATTTAAAATGTTAAATATATTAGCATTAGTAAAAATAGTTTTATTCACTCATTTCCATTTCTTCAATAAGTATTTGTTTAGAACTTACTACTTGCCAATGCTCTTGCTATTATACCAAGAACAATGAACAAAACAAAGTTCCCATTCTCATGGGGCTTATATCAGGTGGGAAGAGACAGACAATAAACATATAAATATGTACTATGTCAGGTGGTGATGAGTGATATGAAAAAAATTAAGGTAAAGAAGAATAAAGGTTGCTGGGGCAGATGTGGGGAGAGGTGAAAAGAACAGGACAATTTTGGAGAAAGTGGTCAGGAAAGACCCCAATGATTAGATGGCATCTGAGCAGAGAGTTGAAGGAAATGATGGACAAGGCAATGTGGATAGAGAAAGAAACACAGCAGATACATCAGAGAGGTTGCCAGCGCGAGACAAGATCTACAGGACTGTATAGGTGAGAGTAAGAACATTGGATTTTATTGTGAGAAAATAGAAAAGTCATTAGAAATTTTGAGCAGTAACATAATTGGACTTAGATTTTCCAAGGATCACCATGACTGTGGGAAAAGCCTTTACTACAGAGGGGCCAAGATGGAAATGAAGAAACCAGTTAGGAAACCCTAGAAACAAAAACCATTCAGATGAAATATAGCTGGTATTTATGTGGCAATCCATAAAAAAGTATCAATGTACAAATTTTGCTGTGCACAAGTATTCTGTTCAGTGTTAGTGATTCGCAGGAAAAGAAAGGCCACATAACTGCATAGGCCCCCACTGGATTGGCCTAAATTGAAAAGAATAGAAATGATTATTTCCAATTTTTCTTAAAATGCAATAATGTCAAAAGGACAGGTAAGTAACAAAAGCTACAAATCAAATCATTTCTAGAAAATGAGTCATATAGTTACTCACCCTCTCATCTCACAATGCATGGAGGCCAACTCCAGTAGAATTACCTCCCTATCATTTCCCAGCCTTTAAAAAAAGAAAAAAAAATTCATTCCCATGTCTATTGCTTCACTTATATTATTTCCTCTTTCCAGAATGTCTTTCTAACTCTGTTTCTCTAATTAATGCCCTCCATAAGACTCATTTTCATCAGTCCATTTTCTGTGATTAATGTCACCACATGCTGAGCATACCCCCCACTTTGCAAGCATAATTTCTAGGGAAAATGCAATTTGTACAACATTATACATTAGGTGAGCGGCTGCAGAGTCCACAGAAACAAATGCAGGCTACACAATCAGAAATTGGAATCTTAATCTACCTCAGTTGTGTGATCTTGTGCAAGATTATCTAACCCCTTTAATTTCGCTTTCCTTGTTTATACAATGGGAATAATAATGTCTACTCCCTGCATTTACTGTTAAATCAATTAGATGATAATAATCACCATCATGTATCAGGCACTTAGAATTTGGTTCCAGAGGCCACAATCTTAATCATTACCTGATATTGCCTCTGAGATAACATCTATAAAACACTCAAGTCCAATGTCTGATATGTAGTAGACCTTAACAAAAATAATAGTTGTCTTTTCATTTTTACTTATCTTCCCTGATTGTTGCGCTATTTATCATTTCCTTTCAAATAAATGGATAATTTATGGCAGGCAGGAATTGTGACTTTTCTAGGCTTTCCCGCTGGGACTGATACAGTACTGTGCACGTCGTAGGCAACAGATAAGTGCCTACAGAATAATAAATAAAAGAAAAACATGTTTTTAATCAACTAATTAGTGATATATTTAGTAAACTGACAAAGTGTGCCACGACATAAAGATTGACAGTAACAGCGCTACAAAATATTCGACTTCATTTGTGAAGACTTTGGTAAAAGGCCAGCACTTCCTTAAACTCTCATTCCAAAATTGATCAGCTGATAGTCACGATCAAAAATTACCTGCTGAAGAAACAGTCAAATGACTCTATCACACACGTGCCTCTAACCTCAACTGGTAAGTCAATGTTTCCCAGAAAACCTCCAATTTTCTTGTCCTTGTTCCTCTTAATATTTCTAATATTTTTTTCCAAACTTTCACCACCCATGACTTCTCCTTTTATTTTTAGCAGGGCACATTGTTTCCACATGACAAGGAAATTAAAGTGGATTAAGTAATAACACTTCAATTTCTGCCCTTTTATAAATGATCCTTCCCTCATTGGAAAAGGAATCCCTCCCTCCCCCTGTCCCATGAAGGATAATGTCCTTTGCTCCATCATCCAGCTCCCAGCACCACTTCAAGGACCTTGCCTCATCTGCCACTCCCTTTCTTATTTGGGTCCCAACTTTTTCCCTTTGGTTTGCCCCTTCTACTGAGGCTACAAACATTCAAATTGCTGTTCTCATACCAAAATCAAAAAAAAAATCTTTACCTTGACCTCCTCCCTTTGTCTTTCTTTCTCTCCCTCTGCCAAATTTCCAGAAACAGAGTCTATATGTGCTATTTCCATTTTCTCCATTTAAAAATTATTGAAGCTGCTCCTGCCAAGGGCACTGAGTGTTCTTGTTGCAAATTGTTTTTGTCCTCCTACCTCCTTGACATTTATGCAGCATTTGACATTAACATTTCCTTCCTTCGTTAACATTATCTGGCTTCTATTACTCTTCTCTATTTTCTCTGTATTCATCTTTGCATGCTCTCTTCTTCTCCCAATCCCTACATTTATGTCTTAGACCCTCTTTTCTCGTCCTACATACTCTCTTCCCATGACCTCATTCCTTCCTTGCATTAACCTCCATCCATGCTAAAGACTGGCAAATCCGTATCACTAACTCTGATCTCTGCTGAGCTCCAAACCACAAATCCATCTGCCAATAGGATGCAGCAGATAACCAGGCATCTCCAGCTCAGTGTATGCAAAAGTGACCTCATTTTTGTCCAGTTCTAAACCTGTTCCACTTCCTCTACAACCAGTCCTAATAATGTTGCCATATTTACCCCATCATCCACACCCGAAACCTACAAGTCGTCCTTCACTCACCTCATCACAATCCTAATTTTCAGAGGAAGCATAAGGATTTCGGATCGTCTATGCTTTATCAAGAAAGCTGGCAACAGAGACTCCTGAGGCAAACATGAGCTGACCAAATCATAAGGAACCCTGCACTGCAGGAAACTCAGCGAACTCCCTTCAATGAGTCTTTCTCCTCATGAATTGTCTTCTGCTCTCCTCATCTTTCCTTCAAATTCCATACCCTTGAGAATGATTTGTCTGTACTTCTTATCTGTGGCATTTCCTTCATAGCACTTGTCACAATTATAATTATTTCTGCGTGATTTATTTAACACCCAACTCCTCTATTTCACTGACAGTCTATACAGGTAACATGTCTGACTTGTTTACACTTTGTAAATTCTCAGTAACTATTTTTAAAATGAATGTATAATCCTCTAACAATTATCTATGCTTAATTAATTATTGAGTCCATCCAGTGGGTTTTTATAATTTCAATTATGGTGTCATTCGGTTCTATAATTTCCCTTTTGTTCTTTTTTATAAATTTAAGTGTTGGCTGAGATTTTCTAATTTTTCATTTGTCTTGAGAGAATTTGTAATTGATTGTCAAAGCATTTTCACAACGGCTGCTTTAAAACCCTTGTCAGATAATTCCAATATCTGATTCACCTTGGTGTTGACATCAGTGGATTGATTGTTTTCTCTCATTCAAGTTGTGACTTTATATTGTATCCTGGACATATTGTCTGCTATGTTAGGAGCCTCTGGGTCCTATTTGAATCTTTTATTTAGCAAGCAGTCACTCTGTTTCGGTGTAGCCCATGGGTCTTAACTTACATCTGTGGGCTCCGCTTCCAATGGCAGTCTAACTTTCAAAGGCTTAGAAGTGTTACTCTGGCTAGTTTGGTCTATCTAGTGCCCCTAGGGTTCCCACTGATCCCACCTGGCCCCACCTGAGGAAATTGAATGTGTTTCCTCAGGAATGCCACGGATTTCTCTCAGTGGGAGAAGACTGTGGTAGGATCCCCCCTATCAGTGGCTCCTGGTTGCCCTGACTCTCTGAGTGGGGAAGAAGAGTCCCCAGGGAGACAGAGAGGCTTCCCCGAACCAGGCTGCCTGCTATAGCTGAACTCCCCCGCCCAATCTGCCTGCCCCCTCAGTATCTCTCTGCAAAAAGAAGAGTCTCAGGCCCATGAGGAAGAAGTATCTCCCCGAGATGCTTATCTCTGGTGGGGCTCACAGTTGATCCCCTTGTGGGCAATGTCCTGCTCCCCTGATATTGTCAGAGGTACTCCCATTCCACCTGGGGATGGGGGGGGAGGGCAGCATACCTAGGCTGCCTTCTCTTGCCATTTGCATCTGAAAATGCTGGACCTGAACACCATTCTCTGTTGGGCAGGGGGACTCAAGACACCCTGCCGCTGTGTTGTGCCTCACATCCTGGTGTCCTAAACCAGCTCACCTCTTCTGAACACCTTTCAGAGTTATCCTTGCATTGTCTCTTGCACCATTACCAGAGTTATAGTTATGCTTATCAGAGAAGAGCAGAGGAAAATGGGTCTATGCCATCTTGTTTGCTGGAAGTCCCACAATTGCTATTAACTATTTTCTTACTTTGAGAATAGATATCAAATATCATTGAGCATTCTGATCCTCTCAACTACATAATGTGAAAGTCTATTCAGTGTCCATGGTATCCTATTTCTCTAGTGCCTGTTACTGTCCATATATGTCCAACACGCACCCCAAGATATGGTCTAAAAGTCAGTTTGGTCAGAAATTCACTGCTCTAAATCAGTCAGGGGCACTTGGTTATTGTAGACACTGGAGCTGACTTTGCATTGACCTTATCTGAGCTGTACAAATTTAGTGGTTAGGTCCTAGTCTTCCAGACTGAATGAGATTTTATATTTATCTCTTTAACACGATTTACTGAGTGCCAAGTACTTTTCTAGATGATGGTGATAAAGCAGTAAACAAAGACCCATTTCCCATTGGATTTACATTCTAGTAAGGGGGAGATAACTAATAAATAGAGAAACATATGAAATGTTAGTTATTGAAACTGACAAGTAAAAAGGTGAGGAGACAAAGTATGGTGGGAAATACGTTGTTTCATGTGCTCAGGAAATGCCTCTCTGAGAAGAGGATATCTGTGTGAGCCAAGGTTTTTGTGGAAGAGAAGATAATTCCAGAAAAACTGAATTCAAAGTCATGAGAGGGAAAGTTACAAAGAGGCCAGTGTGGCTGGAAAAGAGCACATTAGGAAGGGATTGGTAGGAAGTAAGGTTGGAGAATAAGGGTCACCCAATTAGTTAAGTTTTTTTTTTTTTTTTTTTTTTTTTTTTTTTTGCAGTACGTGGGCCTCTCACTGTTGTGGCCTCTCCCGTTGCGGAGCACAGGCTCCGGACACGCAGGCTCAGCAGCCATGGCTCACGGGCCCAGCCACTCTGCGGCATGTGGGATCCTCCCGGACCGGGGCACGAACCCATGTCCCCTGAATCAGCAGGCGGACTCTCAACCACTGCACCACCAGGGAAGCCCTAGGTAAGAATTTATAGACTTCTTTCTCATAAAGAACTTTCTTCCTTCCTCTGTTTCTAGACACATGGATGGGTGGTGTTTCCAGTGACCCTCAAACTATTCTGTTGATCATATAATGCCCTGTAGATTCTGATTCAGTAGGTTTCAGGTGGAGTCCAGCAAACTGTGTTTTTTGCATAATTCATGGCTGATTCTAATGCACAGTTTGATAATCATTACTCTAGACCTCAACTGTCCAATGCAGTAACCACTGACCAAATGCAGATAGTACCGCTGAAGAACTGAATTTTAAATTCTATTTACTCTTACTTAATTTAAATGTTTAAAACTGATACCCAGTTCAATTATTAGAAAACTTCTAAGTGCATCTGGAACAATTTTGGATATGTAAATCTACTCAATCAACTGTAAATTTTATGAAACTTAAATACAGATCAAGTATTTCTTTTTTTTTTTTTTTTTTTTTTTTTTTTTTTAATTAACATCTTTATTGGGGTATAATTACTTTACAATGGTGTGTTAGTTTCTGCTTTATAACAAAGTGAATCAGTTATACATATACATATGTTCCCATATCTCTTCCTTCTTGCGTCTCCCTCCCTCCCACCCTCCCTATCCCACCCCTCCAGGCTGTCACAGAGCACCGAGCCAATATCCCCGTGCCATGCGGCTGCTTCCCTCTAGCTATCTACCTTACTATGTTTGTTAGTGTGTATATGTCCATGACTCTCTCTCGCCCCGTCACAGCTCACCCTTCCCCCTCCCCATAACCTCAAGTCCGTTCTCTAGGAGGTCTGCGTCTTTATTCCTGCCTTACCCCTAGGTTCTTCATGACATTTTTTTTTTCTTAAATTCCATATATATGTGTTAGCATACTGTATTTGTCTTTTTCGTTCTGACTTACTTCACTGTGTATGACAGACCTTAGGTCTATCCACCTCATTACAAATAGCTCAATTTCGTTTCTTTTTATGGCTGAGTAATATTCCATTGTATATATGTGCCACATCTTCTTTATCCATTCATCCGATGATGGGCACTTAGGTTGTTTCCATCTCCGGGCTATTGTAAATAGAGCTGCGATGAACATTTTGGTACATGACTCTTTTTGAATTTCGGTTTTCTCAGGGTATATGCCCAGTAGTGGGATTGCTGGGTCATATGGTAGTTCTATTTGTAGTTTTTTAAGGAACCTCCATACTGTTCTCCATAGTGGCTGAACCAATTCACATTCCCACCAGCAGTGCAAGAGGGTTCCCTTTTCTCCACACCCTCTCCAGCATTTATTGTTTCTAGATTTATTGATGATGGCCATTCTGACTGGTGTGAGATGATATCTCATTGTAGTTTTGATTTGCATTTCTCTAATGATTAATGATGTTGAGCATTCTTTCATGTGTTTGTTGGCAGTCTGTATATCTTCTTTGGAGAAATGTCTATTTAGGTCTTCTGCCCATTTTTGGATTGGGTTGTTTGTTTTTTTGTTGTTGAGCTGCATGAGCTGCTTGTAAATTTTGGAGATTAATCCTTTGTCAGTTGCTTCATTTGCAAATATTTTCTCCCATTCTGAGGGTTGTCTTTTGGTCTTGTTTATGGTTTCCTTTGCTGTGCAAAAGCTTTGAAGTTTCATTAGGTCCCATTTGTTTATTTTTGTTTTTATTTCCATTACTCTAGGGGGTGGGTCAGAAAGAATCTTGCTGTGATTTATGTCATAGAGTGTTCTGCCTATGTTTTCCTCTAAGAGTTTGATAGTTTCTGGCCTTATATTTAGGTCTTTAATCCATTTTGAGCTTATTTTTGTGTATGGTGTTAGGGAGTGTTCTAATTTCATTCTTTTACATGTACCTGTCCAGTTTTCCCAGCACCATTTATTGAAGAGGCTGTCCTTTTTCCACTGTACATTCCTGCCACCTTTATCAAAGATAAGGTGTCCATATGTGCATGGGTTTATCTCTGGGCTTTCTATCCTGTTCCATTGATCTATCTTTCTGTTTTTGTGCCAGTACCATACTGTCTTGATAACTGTAGCTTTGTAGTATAGTCTGAAGTCAGGGAGCCTGATTCCTCCAGTTCCTTTTTTTGTTCTCAAGATTGCTTTGGCTATTCGGGGTCTTTTGTGTTTCCATACAAATTGCAAAATTTTTTGTTCTAGTTCTGTGAAAAATGCCAATGGTAGTTTGATAGGGATTGCATTGAATCTATAGATTGCTTTGGGTAGTAGAGTCATTTTCACAATGTTGATTCTTCCAATCCAAGAACATGGTATATGTCTCCATCTATTTGTATCATCTTTAATTTCTTTCATCAGTGTCTTATAGTTTTCTGCATACAGGTCTTTTGTCTCCTTAGGTAGGTTTATTCCTAGATATTTTATTCTTTTTGTTGCAATGGTAAATGGGAGTGTTTTCTTGATTTCACTTTCAGATTTTTCATCATTAGTATATAGGAATGCCAGAGATTTCTGTGCATTAATTTTGTATCCTGCTACTTTACCAAATTCATTGATTAGCTCTAGTAGTTTTCTGGTAGCATCTTTAGGCTTCTCTATGTATAGGATCATGTCATCTGCAAACAGTGACAGCTTTACTTCTTCTTTTCCGATTTGGATTCCTTTTATTTCCTTCTCTTCTCTGATTGCTGTGGCTAAAACTTCCAAAACTATGTTGAATAAGAGTGGTGAGAGTGGGCACCCTTGTCTTGTTCCTGATCTTAGTGGAAATGCTTTCAGTTTTTCACCATTGAGGATGATGTTTGCTGTGGGCTTGTCGTATATGGCCTTTATTATGTTGAGGAAAGTTCCCTCTATGCCTACTTTCTGCAGGGTTTTTATCATAAATGGGTGTTGAATTTTGTCAAAAGCTTTCTCTGCATCTATTGAGATGATCATATGGTTTTTCTCCTTCAGTTTGTTAATATGGTTTATCACATTGATAGATTTGCGTATATTGAAGAATCCTTGCATTCCTGGGATAAACCCCACCTGATCATGGTGTATGATCCTTTTAATGTGCTGTTGGATTCTGTTTGCTAGTATTTTGTTGAGGATTTTTGCATCTATGTTCATCAGTGATATTGGTCTGTAGTTTTCTTTCTTTGTGACATCCTTGCCTGGTTTTGGTATCAAGGTGATGGTGGCCTCGTAGAATGAGTTTGGGAGTGTTCCTCCCTCTGCTATATTTTGGAAGAGTTTGAGAAGGATAGGTGTTAGCTCTTCTCTAAATGTTTGATAGAATTCGCCTGTGAAGCCATCTGGTCCTGGGCTTTTCTTTGTTGGAAGATTTTTAATCACAGTTTCAATTTCAGTACTTGTGATTGGTCTGTTCATATTTTCTATTTCTTCCTGATTCAGTCTTGGCAGGTTGTGCATTTCTAAGAATTTGTCCATTTCTTCCAGATTGTCCATTTTATTGGCATAGAGTTGCTTGTAGTAATCTCTCATGATCTCTTTTATTTCTGCAGTGTCAGTTGTTACTTCTCCTTTTTCATTTCTAATTCTATTGATTTGAGTCTTCTCCCTTTTTTTCTTGATAAGTCTGGCTAGTGGTTTATCTATTTTGTTTATCTTCTCAAAGAACCAGCTTTTAGTTTCATTGATCTTTGCTATTGTTTCCTTCATTTCTTTTTCATTTATTTCTGATCTGATTTTTATGATTTCTTTCCTTCTGCTAGCTCAGATCAAGTATTTCAATGAAAATTTAACATCCAAATTAAATGTGCTATAAATATAGAATACACACCAGATTTCAAACATACAGCATTAAAAAGAAGAAAAACATCTCATAAATAATTTTTATACTGGTTACATTCTGAAATGATATTTTGGATATATGGGATTAAATAAAATATATTACTTTATATATTAAACATGCATATAAATAATATATTTAAATTAATTTTACATTTTTATATTTATGTGGCTACTAAATTTTTTTTTTGCAAAATAATCTTTTTTTAATTGAAGTATAATTGCTTTACAATACTGTGTTAATTTCAGGTGTACAGCAAAGTGATTTGGTTTTATATACACTTTTCTTTCTATTTTTTCTCCATTATAGATTACTACAAGATATTGAACATAGTTCCCTGTGCTATACGGTAAATCCTTGTTGTTCAGCTACTTTATATATGGCAGTGTGTATCTGTTAGTCCCATACTCCTAAGTTACCCCTCCCCCCCTTTCCCTTCGGTAATCATGTTTGTTTTCTATGTCTGTGAGTCTGTTTCTGCTTCGTAAATAAGTTCATTTGTATTATTTTTTTTAGATTCCACATATGTAATATCATGTAATATTTGTCTTTGTCTGACTTACTTCACTTAGTATGATAATCTCTAGGTCCATCCATGTTGTTCCAAATGGCATTATCTCATTCTTTTTTATGGCTGAGTAATATTCCACTGTGTATATATACCACATCTCCTTTATCCATTCATCTGTCGATGGACACATAAGTTGCGTCCATTTCTTGGACTATTGTAAATAGTGCTGCTATGAACATTGGGGTGTATGTATCTTTTCAAATTAGAGTTTTCATCTTTTCTGGATAATGCCCAGGGGTGGGATTACTAGATCATACGGTAACTCTATTTTTAGTTTTACTAAAATTTTTCAAATGACATGTGTGGCTAGCATTATATTTCAGTTGGACAGGATTGCTACATATTAAGAGTTCAACAATATTTTCATCCTTTTGCTAACTTTCCTGAAATAATATTGGGGGCTTGGGGGAGGAATAGGAAATACCAGGATTAACGGAAGTTTCCCTCAGATAATTTTATTAATATTATGAATATAGTATCAATTCATAATGGAAACATTTTAGGAATGAATCTTATTACAAACTAACCAATTTCTGGACCACTGAAAGGACTGAATTTCTCACTATTTGGCATTTAGTAAATAGGTCCACTACTCTGTTATTGTTTTAAAATAGTATGGGGAAGTGAATAGCCTCAAGAGCCTTATATCTGTTAACAGCCTATATCAGTCATTCCTTTTTATATTCTGTATTTTCTGATGTTTTGACATCTGGGGCCTTGCTAATCTTGGAAAGACTGCCCCTCCCACTGCTAGCTAATTCCCAGAAAGAGCAAACAACTGACCCAGGAGCATGCCATTCTTATGCAAACTAATCAATTTAGAAGCCATCTAGCCCAACCTCTTTCTTGCGGTCTTACACTCTGGGCCACTATCCTCTTTCTGTAATCACACCAAGGCCAGGTATCAGGGAAGAAGGGGCAGCCCCTACACCCCAGAGCCCACAGAAATTATTTCAACTCACCAGTCCTAAACTTGCTTACCCTGCCTCTCCAGTTCCTTCTCTAGAAAACCACAATAAAGGTTCTGGCCTGTGTTTTTCCCTCACCTCCCTCTGCCTCCTGACCAACCCTAGTACTTCCCAATGGGACCCCAAGTTGTGCGGTGTGCCCCCTCCTCTTGGGAACTGTAACAAACTATCCTTTCAATGTCAGTCGTCTCCTGATCTGTTAACCTCACCATACACGAATAATAATAAAACCTACATTTTCAAATACAGTCCCATGTCAAATTTCTGCTGTAAGTAGAAACTATTCCTAATTGTGATAGTGTGGATAGACATGATATAGTCTTGCTTTTGAGTTACTCATGCCAGAAGGTACATTGCCTTAGATTGTGGCTGGTCTTATAAACTTAATTTTCATTCTAGATTGTGAGCTTTTGGAAAATTTGAGCCATCTCTTACACATCTCCATATACCCTCAATTCCTCACTATACAAATTACCCTGCATATTACAGGTTCAAATGTATAAGATTAACTATAAGCTAGTTAGCCAAACAAATGATAAAACTATTAATTTCTTCTACATAATTTCTTTTCATCCTGGCTCCCTCACTTACTGAAATAAATAAATAAACAAGCAAACAAATAAATAAATGACAAATAAACTCAAGATTAGACCATAGGCAATTATCCAAATTAACCTTGAGTTGAACAATCAAAAAATTGCTATGATTATTTTTTCTGCAACATCTTCACTCTTTAAAAAAACAAAACAAAAAAAACCTTTATGTGCCTAATATAGTCTGTTTCAACTACCCAATCTGTGCAACACAATAAAAATTGAACTGTGCTCTGATAGGTCAAATCACATATGAAAACACAACACCATGTTACTGACTATCCTAAAATCCCTAGATTCCCAATTTATAGATATTCTATTGAATTATGTTTTATGATGCATAATTAATACATCTTATAACTATGATTATTAACCCTTTTGAGTGTCACAGAGCCTTTGGAGAATGGAATTTTAAATGATAGAATTTTCACAATAGGGAAAAATGCACATAAACATAACGTTAGGACTGTATAATTTTGGTGGGCTCACACACATTGTGAAGCCCATTTATGCACTCCTAGGAGTCAATGCTCCCAGTTTAAAAATGCTTGTCTTAAAGGTAGGGCAAGTTAACTATATGTCCAATAATTATTGTGGAAAAAAAAGCATTTTCTAGTTATAACTTAGTATCTAAGTAGTGGACTGGACATCCATTAAAGCATCTAGAAAGAATAAACCTCTAAACTTTTTTCTGCCAAATTTTTCCTTATAAAGAGAGATATGCCCATCTCCTTATATAAGAATTGTATATTATATATTGCAACACCAAGATAATAGCTATAAATGTTTTTAAAATATACAAAAGTATAGATGTTTCCGTGATAGACAAAGGCACACACACACATCTATTTCCATAATAGACACAGATGCACTCACATGCCGATACACACGCATGCGCGTGCGCGCGCACACACACACACACACACCCCTTAATCCAGAGCCACGTATATAAATATTTCAGTAGAATCTTCTACCATTGTAAAAGCTTTAAATCACAAACACATAAAATGATAAAATGAGAATAAAAGAATTTTTAGCACGGGTTATTTCCAACATATCAAATTTTTTTGGTCAAAATAAACTAGAGTTATAGTCCCAAAGTGGAACTTAATATAAATCGTATCACTTATTTCAAAAACAATTCTGACTTAGAAAGTTTAAATTTGAGCTTATGGAGAAGCTAATGAAACAAATATCTAAACTCAAAGTAAAATCTACTTTACTTTCTTAGCCATGTATGTTATATTTAACACATGCGTACGTATATACACACACAGGGAACTACAGACTCCAAATTCACAAAATGACCAGATTACCAGATTCTGAGATTGTAATCAGAAAATACCACCTTATGTACTTGAGACAAAATGTCAGTATACAATGGATTAGAATGGTCATATGAAAGAGTGGTACACTTCACTTGGCAATGTAAAGGGCAAAACTCTTCTAGAAATGGTAAGGAAAGAATCAAAGATGTAAATAAAATATATTTAAACAGAGGCTTTCATTAGAGCATTATCTATACTACTGAAATTTTGGGAAGAATCTAAATGTCCACCAATAGGATGTAGTAAATTATGATATCTCCATATAGTAGAATAATATTCATCAATTAAAATACAAATACAGAAGAATATTTATTACCATAGGAAAACATACTATTCATAATATAATTAAAAATCTGGTGCATAAAATGCTATTTCAACATATTATCATTTTTGTAAGAAAAACAATATGTTAGCAAAATATTTCAATTTTTATAATGGTTCAGATTTTTAAAAATTTTTAGTTTACTGTGTTCCTGTGTTCTTGCATCATACTTAGGTTTTCATTTTAATGGGGAAAAAACCCCAATATATGGTGTTTTTAAATGCAATTGCATACTAAGAAATCATTTTTTTCTAATGAGACTAAGGCATATTTCTTAAAGAGTAAGTTTTTTTCTTAAATGGCATCAAAATATCTAAAATTTAACTACTGTTAAGGTAACCTATGATATAGTAATATCCAATTTGTCCAGAAAGTGTTTCATGACAGAAATATGGTAGTTTGTGTAAAGCTGGAGAGCCAGATGACCATTTTATGAGTGATTCTCCAGGGCTGTGCAAAAGACAGACAGTCTAAGAGGTCTGTGTGATTCAGGCAGTAGGAAGGTTCACAGTGCTGGAGGAAGGTCATCAGCCTCTACATCAGCCCATCCAGATTAAATGTCCTGCAAAACGACACAAGTCTCTTTGCTCACCAAGCACACTTTTGATTAATCATTTGATTGCCTAGTATCGTGATGAAAGAAAGCATGGGCCCAGGAGATAAGAGAATGATGATGGTTCTTGGAATAACACTACACTTCCACAGCACCCTTACAGACCCCTATTATTAATTAAAAGCTGGTATGCATTTATATATCATTTTCTTGTAAATTTTTTTGATTTTTGTTTTGTTTTGTTTTGTTTGGGGTACCATATAACCATTCTGTGTACTCTGATTTTCCCTAAGTGAACAGGAAAAGAAAAATGAGTTTCTAAACCTGAGAAATTAACCACCTGGGTGTCATTACCAAGCTGTTACACATGCCAATAATTTTAACCTGGAAAGCCAGCCTCCTGGCTTCTTTACCAATGCCCCTAAACATGTCAACTGAAACAAAGGAGGCAGCTCAATTTATAAATCCCTGATATCTTAGCATTTTTTCCAAAGCCAAATTATCCTGCTTGCCTCTTGGTTTGACTGGTGACAAGAACTGTAAATGTAAATATTATATAGATCCAGCTAAAATGAAATTTTATAAATTTGTGGTTAGATAAAAATATACAGAGGATATTTCTTCACCCTTCATGTGTGTCTCTTGGGTGCTATGCTATATGGGAGAGCAGGTGTCAACCTGTGACAGAGGCCCTCCCCTGTGACATGGGCTTATGAACTTCTTTATCCCTGTTGAAGAGACAACCAAGACTATTAATGCTTCAGTTGAGATAGTATATATGTTTTGGATTCAATTTATAACACATTAAAGAGATCTTAGAGAACTGTTCTGGGTTCTAGAACTGCCACATCCTCTCTTGATAATTAAGGAGCCTCATTCCCACCTCCACATCCAACATTGGAAAAGGAACACCGTTAAGAAGCTAGCCTTCTTCTGATGGATAGCAGCTGGAGGGGAGGGTGGTTCTTTATTAAGTGCTGTTATGCAGCTACTAGTAAGGATTTTGAAAATTCCATCTTGATCAGATGATACTCTTACTCAGATTCATATCTATCTTCCTGCTAAAATCAAGCCATTCAACTGAAAATCAACACAATCTGAACAATTGCACCCTTTACTGCTCTTCTGCTTCTATGCTTCTATTCCTCCAGCCTGTCCTCCACACTGCCAATAGCATCTTTTTTATCACACACATGGAACATGTCCCTACACTTAGATTTTTTAATGGTTTTCCCACTGACTACAGTATACAATCTAAATTCCTTGCCACAGTATATAAAACTTTTCAAAATGTGGCCCCAGTTATACACATACAGAATCCTCCTAATCACCCTAATACCACACACACACACAAATGCACACACAGGCACGCATGTCTCTAGCTTATAGACCAACATCTCCACAGTTCCAGTACCGCAGTGCTTTTCTGTTTCCATGCCATCACCAATTATTTCCTCTCCATCCCTTCCCATTTATTTGCCTAGCACGCTCATAATCATTCTTCAACTCAAATTCTCTCTCCATTCACTCCTCTGACTTCAGGAAGATTTAGATGCAATTTTTCTTATTTATCCTTTGACTTGATATAGAATCAATGAAAGCAGCTTCCATAGTATTTTATAGTTGTTTTCATGTCTGTTAACCTGCTAAATCCTTCTCAAGTGTGGTTCTTGGACCAGCAGGATCAACATCAGCTAGAAACCTGTTAGAAATGCAAATTTCCAGGATCCACCTCCAGATCCACTGAATCAGAGACTCTGAGAGTGGGCTCAGCAATCTGTTTCAACAAGATCTCCAGGTGGTCATTAAAGTTGGAGAACCCCTGCTCTAGGCAATACCTCAGGAACTGAAGTTAAGAAACACATAATAGAAGCTCAACTAATTGTGACTTAACCCAGTAGGGGGGTTATTTTTGTCACATAAGATCAAGTATGGAGATAGGCACCCCAAGGTAGCTCAAGGAAGTTATTAAGGACCTAAGTTCTATGTAGCTTCCTGACCCACAATTCTTAACATGTAGTGTTCATCTTCAGATGTACAAAATGACTGCTTGCAAAGTGACTCTTTTCTTTTTATCAATGAAACTATAAATTTTCCCAAAAGCCAACTTATTAGGTTCCACTTACATCATAAAACTATGCCACATAGCTATAACCAACTGCAAAGATTCTTGAAAACCGCGATTTTCTGTGGTTTTTCCTAAGCTGGATACTCTGTTGACTTTTGCAAAAACAAGGTTCTGATAGTAAGAGAGTTTGGGTAGGCAACTACCATGTTTTCCTCAATCTGGAATAAATTCTTTCTATGATATGACAACAAGAAAACAAAGAGACAGCTCATTTAAGAATGTGTTCCCAATTTTTGCTTTCCTTAGGAGAACTTTAATCACTGTTTGCTCGTTAACCTTATTACTTAGGTTAAACTCAATGAATTGCTGATGTTTGACCTTTTTTAATTTACAAAAATGACAATTTTTGTAAGATTCTGCTAAATATAAACACTTCACTTTGGAGTTGTATATTTAGTTATTAGTGCATTTATACACTACAATAATCAAAGACATTTTAAAATTGTTTGTTTAATCAAGGGAGAGAAAATGAATCCTCAACCACACACACAAGTTTGAAGTCTATGATTTGAAATCCTCGGGCGATAAGAATCACAATGTACAATGCTACATGTTATATCCTTCTGGGAAACTAGTCTAGAAAAGGTGATGAATCTATGCAAACTATACTGCCCAGAAGACAACTCAATGCACATGCTGACTTTTGGTCAGTCAGTAGTACATATATCTTCAAACATGAAACTTTATTCTTAATACTCGGGGCACCAAAATCAAAATTTGGCTTGTACCAATCAGCATGATTTTGAAGAAAAGCATTTCCTAAAGTGTTTTTTGTTGTCATCAGAATGCCATGTAGAATGACAATTCCAATTTGTTTGAAAGTTAGACAAGGAATTATTCATGGAACTATTCTGGCACTAGATCTGTATGTACAGCCTGTTTTACAAAGTAACACCTCAGATTTTCAGCACAGTCAGGTTTTTGCTATGCATAATGCAGTGGTAATTTATAGTCAATTGTTATGTCTTCATTATCCCTGATTCTATACGTGGCCTTTAGTATTAATTATTTGTAAAGTGTATTCCTTTATAGCTCCCCACATAGAGATGGAGGAAGTAACACTTTTACAGAAGAATTTGATTGAATTTTTTTTTTTTAAGTGGAGAGGAAATAATCACACATCTCCTAAGTGGAATGATTGCTAACATTTATTTTAAGAACTGTGTATTTTCTTTCCTGTACATCTGTGCTCAACATTTGGACTAAGAGTACTTTCAGGGTTAGAATTTGGATCAACTCAGGAAATCACTAGTTGAGTAAATGGGTCACTGTAGTGAAATCACTTGGAAAATGCCTTAGATTTCAGGAATCTCTGAATAAAGTTTAGAAGGTTTTCTCAGTGGTGGATCATTGTGGCCTGAATGTAAGAAATGCAACTTTGAAAAGGAGGATTCTAAAATAAATTAAATTCTAAAATAAACAAATGAATCCAATGTAAAAATAAAAACATAAAAAGACTAAAGAAAATGTGAGTGAACATTTATCTCAAGGTGAGTGATGACTTTCTAAATATGAAATGGAGCTCGTTACATGAATTAATTAATGGAATTAATTAATATGGATGCAATTCCTCACTGGCTGTTGGTCATAAGCTTCCCTCAGTTTCCTGTCACATGGCATGCACGTGGCTTCCCCAGAGTGAGTAAGCAAGGAGAATGCGTAAGACAGAGTCTTTGCAAAACCTAAGTCACAGTCCTCTGTAATCCAGTTTCAGAAATGGCATCCAACCATTTTTTACGGATTCTATGGGTCAGAAGTAAGTCACTAGGTCCAGAATATTCAAGGAGAGACAATTTCACAAGGGCCTGAATCCCCAACAGTAGGTATCATTGGGAGCCATCTTGGAGACTTCCTACCACAGATCCCAAATTGGTATCTGTTTATTAGTACTTAAAATCATTCTTTTAATGATCTCAGAAAACTCACTCTTTCAATATTTAGAATATATTCAATTAGAATATATTAGAATATATTCAATATAATTATTGAATCAAACCTCAAATTACAGTGGGTTGAGGTTTAAATTAATGGCAAGCAAATGGAAACAAAAATGTTGGATAGTTGGTCAAGAAGTTTAATGATAAAGGTAAACAAAGCTGAGCTTCAAGTTGGATGAAAGTATTTGGGGGGAAGTAAAATTAACATTTTAGGAGGGAGAAACTTTAGCTTTATTTTATAAATGAGGTAAAGAAACTAATAAAAACTAAAGCTGTAAGAAAGAGGAAATATTTCCTGGAATAAAGCTTGGAAAAGAGAGAGAACTCCCCTCTAGGAGGGAGGTCTGAATCTGTAAGTGCATTTAGAGATGGAAAGAAGGCAAGATGGAGGGCTCATAATTGCTATTTGCTCAGTTGAGAAAGGTGGCTGGTACTGAGAATAAGGAACCAGTTCTGAATTAGGAAATTTCAAAAGTGATAAAGGTTTAGAGCAGCTTCTGTGGGAATGGAAAAGGAAAAGGAAAAGGAATAAAGGTGAATAGAAAAAGGGAGCAACATACCACCATTATGAATGTATAACACACCTTATGTTTTATAATACATTGTAAAGTCAAAAGTATGTGTACAGTTTTGAAAAATGGTAATTTACATCACTTAAAAATAGATTCCAATAAGTAACCAAGTGAGAGCTGCCGGTCAGTTGAAAAAGATGCAGATTAGGTTGTTGGGAGTTTAAGGAAAGTTACACAACATAATGCAGACAATAAGTTGTGGCATCTTTGAAAGTTCTTAGTTCCCAGTGAGAGCAGTCAGTCTAGAGGCAGATGAGAGACTTGCCCTCTGTGCTACCCCAAGGAGAAGAGCTGGGTCTGAGAACGAAAAGAGCACTGGCTGAGATGAAGTGTTTTGACATTTAGGAAGGCATGCTTCAGGTTTTCTTCAGATATTGCAAGCACCAGAGACAAGAGAGAGTCCAAGGGGGACACCAGAAAATACCCTTTACATGACTGGTTTCTTCAGCAAGAAATTCCATAATGTTCTCCAGGTGATTAGCTTTAGGAGGTCCTTTTAGTAGGCCCACCAATTGTAAACAAATTATTTTGGAGTGCTGCTTTAAATCATGTTTTGGTAAAAATTTGCTTTTCAAGTGTACCATGTTTGACTTTAGGAGAATGTTTTGCTTCAAGATGATACAATAAATGTCACTGTTGGGTTTGCTGCTTGAAATGCACACCTCAAAAAAAAGAAAAAAAAGAATTTGAATTAGGTCAATTGATTGTTAGAAGGTACATTTACTGTATATAAAACTGAGTAGCTTCCTTTGTAACCTATGACATAGCCTCCAGCACCGTGTGAAAAGATATCTGTTACTACAATAAAAACCTCAGCTACCACAATAAAAGCTCTGATGGAAATAGGCTTGGTCTTCTAGTCACAGGGGTCTGTCACTGAAGAGCTGCAGTCCAAGGATCCCACCACTGCTCAAGAGGAAAGCAAATAACTGGAGTCTCTGAGCCTCAGACTCCCAGGATCATCGCTCTCTCTTCCTGCCTGCTTCACAGACATTAATCAGGAAGTTGAAATGTGTGGGGGGTTTTTTTAAAGAAAATTTAGATTGCCAAAAACATTTGAAAAAATTCAGAAAAATTCAGTCTGACTAGAAATAATGGAAAATCTACTTACAAAAATGCAGTAGTAGGCACTTCCCTGGTGGTATAGTGGCTAAGAATCCACCTGACAATACAGGGGACACAGGTTCAAGCCCTAGTCCGGGAAGATCCCACATGCCACGGAGCAACTAAGCCCTTGTGCCACAACTCCTGGCCTATGCTCTAGAGCCCACAAGCCACAACTACTGAGCCCGGGTGCCACAACTACTGAAGCCTGCATGCCTAGAGCCCATGCTCCACAACAAGAGAAGCCACCACAATGAAAAGCCCACGTGCTGCAATGAAGAGTAGCCCTCGCTCACCGCAACTAGAGAAAGCCCGCACGCAGCAACGAAGACCCAATGCAGCCAAAAATAAGTAAATAAAATAAATAAATTTATTTTTTAAAAATGCAGTAGTATGTTCTGCCTATAACAATAACACAGATTCAAAAATAGGAATAAAACCAATATTGGTGTCAGTGAAATGAAGTCTCTTTCAAAGTTGGTGGGAGTGTAAATTCATACTTTCATAGAAAAAAATGAAAGTGTGTATCAAGAGCCTAAAATGACTATAGATATTAACTCATGAATCTCACTTTTAGAAATTTATAATAAGGGAAAGATAATACATGTGCATAAGAATGTGTCAAGGGGACAGTTCACCATAGAGATGTTTGTAATAGAAAAAAATATATGAAAAACCTGAATATTCAACCACAGTGGTATTGTTCTACAAATTTTGGTATGTCTATGTAATTGGCATATTATATTGGCATATAAACATTATTATGTTTTTTTCCCCAAAATATCTAATATCCTAAAAATTTCCAAGTTAGAAATTTACAACAGCTAGGCAGGAAATCCTTGAAAGTGTTTGCATTAAGATTTGGGTTTTTTTTGTTGGGGCGGTGGGCAGACAGTATATCTAAAAATTGCTAAGCAAAAAGAAGCTTTTCCTCATGCTCAGCCCCATGGTGATATAAGGTACGTGTTGTCTAACTAGAAAACAATATTCTGCCCAACTTTTAATAGACCTCAAAGGCCTCTATACTTTGTTGAATTTGTCTTGGTTTCTTTTCTTGGTTGTCTTGGTTTCTCTTCTCAGAGGATTAGAAATCAGATTGTGTTGGCACACTGTAAATAGAGACATCTTTCATAAGCAGAAATTTACATGAACTAAACTCATAAGACTATGATATAAATCCGAATTCAAATTTATTAATTCACAACAAGAAATAAATGTCACAGAAGCCAGAATACTTGTAAGCCCATGTGACAGGGCATATCTACATGAGAAGCTGGATGATAGGTTGTTGGGTGAGCCTGGAATCTGAAGAAGGAATTCGATGAATAAAATGTTTAACGGTATTACGGGAAAATAGGTATTAAGGGAAAACATCTTGTTGCAAGATTCTAACCAAAAGGATGATCTTTCCAATAGGACCACAATATTCAACTACAGCTCCCTTCCTTGATCTCTAAGCCAAAATTAGCCTTGCTGTGTCAGTGTGACTGAGAGGGAGATTCTCATCCCCTAGATAAGGGGGTCTTCATACAGGGCATAGTCTTAAAGAATGTGGATGAAACAAAGAGAGCTTTCATGCAGGCTCTCAAGACCCAGTAGGCAAGAAAAGGATGCCTAGCTGAAGAGGAGAGATACAGTTCATCATCACTACAGAAAGGGTCTGGCACACATAGACAGCTGAGTCTGGAGGGCGGATTTATCCCCACCCCCCACCCCCCGTGGTCCACCAATCCTCGAGGAAGCTGAGTTCTTCTGTGTCTGGCAAAAGCAGTAGCAGCACTTGCATTAACCACTCTCAGCCTGCTGCCAAGAGGCCGCAAGGCAGGATGTGCTCTGTTTGAGGCTTTCAGCCGTCCTGAAGAGACTTTGCACTTGGCCGGCTGGCTGGAGTCCTCTCTGACTGTGCGGCCAGCCAAGCAGAGGCAGGCAGCCGAATCACAGTGAGCACAACCAGGTGCTTACATCCAGCTGCCCAGGCTTTCGACTAAACCATGTACTATTGCCAATATTGGACCATTTTGACCTACAAAAATGGCAATGTCATATGGTTGAACTTTTATATCCAAGCTGGCCATAAAATCAAAGACTCTGTACTCCATCCCCCAAATAAGACAGCAATTCCTTTAAAAAATAACCTAGTACAACTCAAATCCAATTTAGATTTTAAGCCTAACAAAGAAAACTAAATCCCAACTGCTCTACAAGGAAGTTGATCAGCCAAACTCCCACTACAAGCTTGAGCTACTTCAGAGGACTATCTGGTAACCAACAAAAAGAAGGAAAATAAAAAAGAGATTTTTCTCTTCAGACATAAGCTCCAGGGAACTTGTTCCAGGGACACCTACCAAAACAGAGGGGAACACTTGACAGAGTTATCAGACTGAGACTCCCTCCCTCCTGGGAGCGTTTGGTAGGAAATACCAACATTTACACTGTAGCTCTCCTTTCTCTACACATCTATGGTTAACGAAGCCCACAGCTGATTGACACAGTAATGTTTTAGCTATATTAATTCATGCAAAAAGTTACAATATAGTCCTTTTGCCCTGGAATACTATCCTTTGTTTTTGAGAAAAGTTGTGTATCTCCACTCTGATGTATTGATTTTGCAGTTAAACAGTGACAATCTTATTTCCAGGTTCTCAGAAGATTCATCAATGTAGTGTCCTTGTCAAGTAATAATAAAAGTAACATATTACTTATTGAGCCCTTACTATGTGCTGAGGACAATTGTAAGTCTTTTCCATGTGTTAACTTATTCAGTCTCCTTCTTGGCATCTCAGCTGGGAGAGGCAGGACTCAAACCCAGGAAGTCTGCTTTTAGACTTCCTTAATCACCAGTGGTTAACTTTTCTTAATCACTCTTATACTAATATATAAAAGAAGGAAGCAACAGTAACAACAGAAAGTCTCTGAATTTAGTTTTTTTCTATAATGTATTTAATTTATATAAGCAGGAAAACTTATTTTTAAAGGTTAACCTTTTTATTGCTTGCTTATTATTATTATTTTATTACTTGCTCTCCTTACTCCAGTGAAAGCTATTTGTGGGCAGGCTTTGGCCACTGCTATTTCTCTGGTTCTGGAACAGACATAGGAAGTATTCATTGAATACAATTACCATGCTTTTGTCTATATTTTCCATCTTATATCTTTTCAGAAAAAAAAAGAAAGGTCAGGGTCGTGATGTGTACAGTAAATTATATGGTCAATCTATTCATAAATATTTGTTGAATGAATAAATTATCTGCAAAAAAGCTTTGACATTTCCAATTCTCATATACGTACATGGTTTGTACCACCTCCCCGAATACCATCAATTCCAAGGGCACTATATAAATATTGATAGAAATCAGTGCCTATAAAGGAAGGCAAAGTGCAGTTGAAGAGTAGGACCCTGTGACAACTCCAACTCAGTGGGAAAGAGTTCACAAAGAGGAAGCCAAAAAGCTCTGCCTTCTCCCCATTCTCCCCATTCTCTGCCTTCTCCCCATCCGAAGAAAACTAGAACAGCCTGATGCCTTGATCCTGTCTCTGAATGTTATCATCAAGAAAAGTGCAGCTAGCCAAAAAGTTTACAAACAGGGTTTAGCAAACTATAACCTATAGGCCAAATCAGTCCTGCCCCTTGTGTTTTATAAATAAAAGTTTTATTGAAACACAGTCACTCCATTTGTTTACATGTTACCTGCTCAGCTTTCACACCTAGAGGGCAGAATTGAGTAGTTGAGACAGAAAGAGGGTGTACTATGGTCCACAAAACTGAAAATATTTACTATCTGGCCTTTTATAGAAAAAGTTTTCTGACCTCCTAGAGACAGAGAGGACAGGGGATTTATTATTGAGGTTTTATAAAAGAAAAGCCTGTCATCACATACTTAAGGCATTCTCTTTCCAATGTGTGAGTCACTTTTTGGTGATATGGTAAATATTTGGAGAGATATTTTTAATCTTTCAGGACTCTAGACCCAGGTACCATCCTTTCTCATGTATGGAATGTGGTAACCTAATGATCTGAAAGAGTCACTCTGCCTAATAATCATTTGAGAAAATCTAACTCATCTCAGAATAAAGTTCCATAAAGTATGGTGATTACTCTGTTTAGTATTCCATCAAACTGTTGAATTTTATAAGACTCTCATAAAACTTTAATGTACTTCTCATGCTGTAATCAGATGAACAAAGCTATATATTAACATAAAACACTTCTGATTGTATGACATATTAAGATTTTTAAAACATATGTTCAATCTACAATCTGAAAGCAACAGGATGGTGTAGAGTTGATGACTGTAGTTAAATCCATTATAAACTACATTATTCTTTTTAAATCTGAATAAAATTTCACTGACAAAAATGGTTTATGCTCAGCCATTAATGTGGACAGGCAGGATGAGTCAACTATAAAGTCACAGTTGTGAGCTGTTTATTAGGTAATTTATATCATGCCATGTTTATCTCGGTTACTCATCAAGACATTTTTACCTCATGAAATGGTATTTCATTTTCCTTTATTTGAATGAAAATATATACAGATTTACAGTTTCACAATTTTTCATTTCCACCATGGGAGAAGAAAAACTTTTTCCTAGATCATTCAATGTAAATAAAACATTTAGAAATATAAAAATATTTGCATTTTTCACAATAAGGAAAATGTCATTTTTAAATAGGTTACTTAAAGAATAATGAAGAAACAAAGAGATTACTTCCTCTTTTTAAACGTTCCAGTTTATTCAACTGAATGACAGGAATAAGACCTTGTCTGTACACACTGTGCAGCACATCCAGGTTTTCTATAAAATAGTTTATTAAAGCAACATTCTGAAAGGGATGGGTCTTATAGAGTTTTAGTTTTCTTTGGCTCAACAGAGTCAACTTAAAGAGATGAGAAGAATGTATTCAATATCTATTTTTAACAAAGCCTGGAGGGTTTCTTTAATTGACAAGGTTAAAAGAATTCCAAAGGATTCATCAACAATGTCTGAACACTCAGGAGTAAGAACTTACACATTTTTCTCTAAAGCTAATAAGCACAAATTCTTTAAATGTAACACAGTGGGAGGAGGGAAAGACTTAACATAAACTGATGAAAATGTTTCACCCTCTACGACTGAAAGAATAGTCTTGACTCTGGTTGGGTCCAGATTCTGTGGTCCTCTCGTTATACTTCCTTTTCTACGTATCCTACATAGGTTTCCTACATCTCTATTTTCTATAGAAAGTTTTTGGTCTTACTTCCCCAAAGCCCAGGTTGTTCAGGGCCGCAGCTTTATCCTCTGCTCTTATGACTGGCTCTTTTGTATTCTGTGGGTGTTTTCTGCTACTATCAGGACAAACTATCATCCTAATTGGCATCTTGGTCTTCCTTGATTTCCTCTACTAGAGAATTTTGTTGAATACTGTGCAATTCAATTATATATTTTTGAGCTTCTAAGATCATGGAGTGGGGAACGTATGCTGTTTAATCATCTCAGACTAAGGAATGTGAGGCCTATATCTGAACCCCAACAGTTCATATATGTTAGATGGAAGAATAAACCTAAACCAGTTTTGAGGGGTTTTTTAGTTTTTTGTTTTTTTATTAAACTCTCTATTAGGGGGAATGACTTCAAATAAATCAAATAAACTTATTTTTCTAAAATAGATTTTCCAAAGACAACTAGAAGTATATTGTCTTAAAGGGACTCTAAAGAAAAGTGCTCCTTTAAGACAGTAGAATTATATTTTTGCTAGTTCTTTTTAGAAAATATATTTCTAGTTTTTATTGTAGTGTGAGTCTTGCCATGCCACTGTTTTGTTTTGAATTATCATCTTTCCTCAAATACCTCATTTTAATCTTCCAATTTTTCTTATTTTGATATATTAAAACCATTACCTCTATTAGTCAGGGGCCCAACAGGCTTAAGTGAGGAGAGTTTAATGAAGAGACTATAGTGGGTTGAATCGTGATCCCCCAAAACATTTCTACCTGGAACCTCAGGGTGTGGCTGTATTTGGAATTAGGGTTTTTGCCAATGAAATCAAGGTAAAGATCTTAAGATGAGATGATCCTAGGTCAGGATTGGTTCTAAACTCAATGACAGGTGTTCTTATAAGACACAGAAAAGGAAAAGATACAGAGAGGCACAGAGAAGGCCACGTGAAGACCAAGGCAGAGATTGGAGAGATGGGACCACAAGCCAGGGAACACCAAGGATTTCTGACAGCCACCAGAAGCTAAGAGAAAGAGGTATGGAATAGATTCTGCTCCTATCCCCCAGAGGAAATGAATCCTGCTGATACTTTCATTTTGGACCTTTGGCCATCAAAACCATGAAAGAATTTCTCTTGTTTTAAGCTACCAAGTTTGTATTAATTTGTTATGGCAGGCCTAGGAAATTAGTACAGAGACAATTGACAAGGATTCCACAAGAGTTAAGACAAACTATCAAGACAGGAAGAAACACCCTGTTTGGTGAAAGAAGAATAGGAGACCATTACCACTCCTAGGCCTAAAAAGTCAAGAGAAAGAGAAGTTACTACAATTCAAGGAAAAGCAGCCACTAACAATTGATGACCTGGAAAGGAGAGAAGGGAAGAAATAACATTGCCCTCACGCTCTTCTACCCTCTGATTCCTGCCAATACCTCCTGTTGGTCACATCAATGGAAATGAGAGAGCAAGGTCACAGAGCAGGGTGGGGAAGAGAGAAAAATAGGTTTGGAGGAGCAAATGAGGAATATCTAACACTGTAATATGAACAATACCATAGAATTATCTTTGCAGCAAATATTTCCATCCCATGTTTTTTTCTGAACATGGGAATGAAAGATATAAAATATAATAGATTTTTAAGTTGTCAAATGTCTTAAATTAATGAGAAATAAATTGCCTCTATACATTTCTGTCAAGGCCTACAGACTGATAAAGAGTATTTAACTACAAATTTAAGGGATTTGGGTTATAAACCAAAAGAAACTGTTTCCTCTACAAACACTAAAAATATGTTTTTTACAGAGCATTGACTTTTACAGAACAAATATAAAACTAACACTATGTGCAACTGATATGAAGAAATTGACTTTTATTTAAGTACTTACTATGTTGAAGAAGCATTTAGAGTTGCTTAGAAGTTTGTACAGTTATACATGTTCAAGTTATTTTGACATCTTGATCTTTTTCACTATATGGAAAATCTTTACTGACAATTTAATCTGTGAAAGTGGTAGATGATATGTTCTCCATTATAATCAAGCTATGTTGAGTACCTTTTAAGTTATCAACTCGTAACCCACCTGTTTAGCTGATATGTTGTTTACAATCATTAAAATACCCCAACATAGTAATGATATTCCCTGTGTCATTAAGTCAATCCAAATGTCACAATCTTTACTTTGTTGTCAAGTCGATAGCTGGGATTATAGTCACACGTTAAAATATGTCTACCAGAATGGCATTAATTACTCTACTTTGAAACTTCATTTTAGCATTTTTAGTTCAACACAACCAGTGCTTCTACAATCAGCTGATATGACGACTTGAAACAATAAAAAGTATGGGCTAGGCATTTATACCAGTTTTGTTCCCAGTGCTTCCTGTTTCTAAGTTTAAAAACTTCCCCAGCAGCACAGAGAGGTTAGAGAGTCAAACCAATAATGTGAGCTGTGAATAAGTGGAGGAGAACTACAAAGATATTTTCTAGAGACAGCTTCTCAGCTGCAGATCTCTGATGATGCAGAGTTCAGGTGGAGAAAAGGAATATTTTACATTGAGACCTTTGTCAGCCACAATGAGGAATTATGGTCCCTAGACCAATATCAAGAAGGAAGAACTGAAAAGAGAAAAAGAATGAAGATCAATGCTTCCAGCAGAGAACACATTCCAGAGACTGCCTTCCTGCCAGACTAGACCTTGAACAGTCTATTCCAAAAAGAAAGAAAAAGCTTTCATCAAGCCAGCAAGAAGAGAAAGCACATCAGTGAGTGTCATTTTTTTGGCTCATTTATCTTAGCTTGAAAGATGTTTCAAGTAAGACAGGAAAATCTATTTGAAGGTCTTAAAGTGAGAAAAAAATGAACTTAACTTTGGAAACAGGCAATTAAACAATATAAAAATTGAGCTTTCTTAAAACTTAGCAAGGAATAAATATCCAGCAATAAATTTCTGAATGTGACACAGAATGAATCATAATGAAGACAAAGGGGAGAACTGGAATCATGATCATAGCTGTTCCAGCTGGATACCCCTCCAGGGTCTCCAAGAATCAGGAACTTGTTACCACTCTTGCCCCATGACCTATGCCATGGTTATAGCAATAAGACTCCTCAAGCCAAGAACTATGGACATAAATAATTATATTTTCAATTTCAACTCAAAATAGATGTTGAAGAGCAGGAGCTCTCTCAATAAGAAAACATGTCATAGTCTCTATTTTCTGTCCCTCAGAGGAAAATTGGCAACATACCAGGGGCCTATGAGTCAATACTCTGTGCAATAAGGAAATTGTAGAGAAAATGGTATCAAGAAAAAGTAAGCCAGAAGACCACACTGAACACAGAGGGTTTAGGATTCAACAGGAGCACCCTTAATGGCAGAACCAGTCAACTTTAAATATGCTTCGTTTCTAAATCAGAGTGTCCTCAGGCAGAAAGACAACTACAAGGCTCAGGGAGAGAGCCAAGAGCTATTCTGGTCTGCAGGATTAGGAAACAGACTTAAGAAACTATTCCATGTCCAATAGAAATCGGATGCTCATTTTCTATTTTCCTCAATTCTAAGAAGCAACTGAAATCATCTCCAATTTGTTAGATACCAAGTAGTCTCTCTGACTCATTCTATTCCATTTTTTGTACCATTTTTGTTTCAGTTATAATGTGAGTCCAAACACTCAAAATTTAACTAATACATAAAATCAATTTTATAAGAATGTGTAAGACAGTTTAAAGTTGGATTGATAAGATTTGGAAACACTCCTGTAAAGTCAATAGCTAATGATTACACCAAACTTTAAAACCGAATGAACGTGAAAATACCAGTTGCTTATTAACCTTTAAAATGGTTCTGTTCCAGAAATTTTGTTCAGTTTGGTTCTGTATATTCAAAATATTATATGTATTAGTCAAGGCCTTCAAATAAACATAAATTTTCTGAATGCCAAACATGTGATTATTTCAGTTTTCAGTGTCTACCTGTATTAGCTTCAAGAAAGAGTATAAAATTATCTTGGGTTTAAACTTATCTTGGTTTTATAACATCATTATTTTTCCTTTTTAAAAAATTTATTTTTTAAAAATAATCCAGTTGCATTTAATATTAAGTATACCTTGTGCTATTTTATAATTCTATTATTTTTCTCATTTCAGGATTTAATTTTACACTTTTCATACCACAACAAGTAGCCTCATATTCACCTTTACAATATAAAAATTTGCATGAGATTGAAATCTATTGTACAAACCATGATTAATCATAAATTTTGATTAGGATTACTGAATTTTTCACTACAGCATCAAAAAGGGCTATTGTTTTGCTTGAATTAGCACTAGACTAGACATCTCAGAGTTGTATATTTGATCCTACATTCACACTGGGTGAAAACAGCATGAAATCAATAGACTATGATGTTATGTATATCTAACATAATACCTAAAGCAAACACTGAAAGACCTATACAAAGAGATACACTCAAAAACATTACAGATAAATCAAAATGGAATTAAAAAAAAAATGTTTAACCCGCAGGAAGGCAGGAAAAATATAACAGAGAACCAAAAAAAAGGGGACAAATAGAAAACAAAACAAACAAATAAAAAATGGCAGACTTAAGCCCTAATATATCAGTAATTAAATTAGATAAAAATTGTCTAAATATACCACTTAAAAGACAGAGATTGGCAGAGTGGATTTTAAAAAATGACCCAATGATGTGCTGACTATAAGAAATTCATTTCAAATAATGCTATTATAAAAAGTGGAAAAACTAGATCTATCAAAAGAGACTTAAAAGACATATGAAATTTTTTTAAATAGGCAACACTAAACTAGTGATCTATATGTGGGTGATAAATTCAAGAAGTGATTATTTTAAATGTCAAGATAGTAATCAATTATGTTGTGAACTAAAAAGTTGAGATTGAGATAGGACACATGGTGGCAAGAGGGAATTCTGGGGTGGCAGGGCAGCAGTTCTATTCCTTTCTTCTACCAAAGTTTTATTTCTTAGATGATGGTTATAAGGGTGTCCACTTTATAATAGTTTCTTTAGCTTTTTTTTTTGTGTGTGTGGCTTTCTGTATCTGTGTTTTATTTTAAAATAAAAAAAATCAAGTTTTTAAAAAGGAACATGGGATAAGGAAAAAAAAACTGCTAACATAATCAGAAGAATATTCAAAAGATCAGGTTTCAAAAAGTATAGGAAACATAGCAATGCTGGGAATCACAGAAAAACTAATGAGACTTCCTTCACCATGCACCCCATGATTAACCATCCAACTACTTTCTGAGATTCTGATTGGCTCATTATGTAGAATGACCATTCTTTTACCAGGAGAGTGGAGGACACTTTGGTAGTTCCACTAAGATTGCACAAAGTGAGGAATGGGTAAATCCTCAGAGAAACCAAGTTGCTCTTACCAGAATAATAGAATATAAAATTGAATTCTGAAGGATCTTATAGAGTAAATTGCAGAAGTTAAATATGAGTAAAAATATATTACCCAATCCTACAGGCATTTGTAAGCTAGGATTTAAAACTCTGTTAAAAATCTGACAGAAAAATTCCATGTGCCATCTTAGTAATACCGAGGGCTATTAGAATTTTCAGGAGAAATTTTACAGTTTTCTTCTAAACCCTTGCATTTTAACCTGAGAAATGGCTAATCCTGAAACTGTAGCAGTCTATCTGGGAAAAAATACAGTAGATAAATATGCTGCATTTTTCTAGAGCAACATTTGCACTTGAAGATTTGCAGGCAGAAGTTGGTTTACTTTCTTAATTTTTGTATTCTTGGATTTTTTTATACACACACAGGCAAAATCAAACTTCCTCTATCAATCAATTTAATTTTTATTTATGAAATGTTTATGTGTAAGGGCAGAAAACAGAAAATGTACATTAAAAGTCAAAGTGAACACAGTAAAGATGAACAAATGATGTTCCTTCCTATCAGTGCCTTTAAAAGTTATCATTGGGGCTTCCCTGGTGGCGCAGTGGTTGAGAGTCCGCCTGCCAATGCAGGAGACACGGGTTCGTGCCCCGGTCCGGGAAGATACCACATGCCGCGGAACGGCTGGGCCCGTGAGCCATGGCCGCTGAGCCTGCGCGTCCGGAGCCTGTGCTCTGCAATGGGACAGGCCACAACAGCGAGAGGCTCGTGTACCGCAAAAAAAAAAAAAAAGTTATCATTAATCTTCCAAGGAAAACAGCTAGGCTGAAAATGGTTTCAATATTTTCTCTTATTATAAAACTAATATGTATTTATTATTTAAAATAAGATGATACAGAAAGTTTGAAAAGGAAAAAGTGAAAATTATACATAATCTTATTAGACAGAATGCATAGCCCAAATTCTCCCAGGTACAAATTCACTGTCCTATGAGTTAGAAAAAATCTTATCAGAAAAACTTGAGATACTAGTTCTAGATCACCTGGAAACAAAATTCTCCTCTTGACTTTAAAATATCTTAAAGGTAAAGCATGAGTACATGTATAATTCTCTCCCACCAGGAGAATGAAAGTATGATTTGGATTCATTTGGAAACTTATTTTATTCTTAGTCTTATGAAATGGGGAGGGTTGGAGGAAAGAGAAAAACCTTTGAATATAAAATATTTCAAAAACAGTACTTTACTGTAATTCCCCAAATAAAATGTTCAACAAAATCATATCAACTCTCCCTGGAAGAAAACCACTAGCTCTAATACTTCTATAGAAATATAACCACAAAAATGTCTTCTAATCTAACTAATTAGTATACTTGCTCAACTCTTGTTTATTTTTAAATAAGAAGGGAAATGAAACTGCATCTCAGGGATTTGAATACAAAAATGTATTCACTATAAAACCCAATGGCATAAATTATCTAAAATTTTCTTTCAGAAACCATTTATCAAATAAAACTCTTATCTGCTCTTCTCACAAAGGAGACTAATTTCTATTTTCCTCTGCCCTTTGAAAATAACTAATTGAATGAAAGATTCATAATGGGATTCCTTTGCAGTGTGTTTAAATATTTGGCTTCAGACCCAAATGGAACAGTTCTATGGCCTTAGAAACTGAAAAATTAAACTTAAGTTAAAAATGATGACTTTTGAAACATTAAGCACCTAAGTAACTTTGAAAAAAGTTATTTTCAAAGTTTCTTGAGGTGCTAAATATTATTCTATTCTCAAAATAAGTCACTTTTTCAAATACTAAAGAAACTTTAGGATTATGGAATAGCCCTAAATTCATGTTCATAAGGAGAAAAAGCACAGGCTATAGTTTCCATGGTTAAACCTACTGACATGTCAGGACATCAAAGATTCCATCTAATAACCCTAAGGGAAAAGTGCTTAAGAAGAAGAAAAGACAAGATAACTTGAAGAAAGAGAGACTATAACCTGCCAGTCACTCAATGGAAACTATTGACTACTTAGCCAGCAAAAATAGAATCAGACTCTGAGAAAACATGACCTTATTAGCTTGACTGTGTGAAGAGGTGATGAAGCACATAGAAAAATTAAAATTTACTGAAGTTAACTGGAAATAAAACTTGTTGGCCAGTGTATTAAAGAGTATTGGCATAGTAACAGTTCATTGACCAATCATAAATAATAATATAAACTACAAGACGGCATGTTCCATCTGTGGATAGATTAAGCTCTAAATGACAGCAATGGAAATATCTATACATCTGTCAAGTCATGTTTGGATACAAGGAAAAGAAATCTCAAAATGACTCTAAAAATGAACTTGTAAAGAGATACAAATCTATCAGAACCCTAGAAAAATCTGAACAATCTAGGCATCTAATTGGCACAACTTGGCCTATGGATTGATTTCTTTGGGACCAGGTATCTACCCATAGTCCAATCAGCTGTGGCCAGTGATAGGGAAACTTATGTGGTGTAAATAAGAGAATAAAGACAGGAAGAAAAGGAAGTCGAGAGTGAATAAACAGTGAATTTATTAGAAAGGAAATGGAAGAGAATATTATGATCCACTTATCTAGTAAATTAAACCCCCATGATTGACTTTCAAACATACTCTCTTCCAAATTTTCCATAATCCCCTCCCCTAAGTAGTCTAATGACTACATTTATAACTGTAAAGACATTCTTCTCTCAATAGGATAGAATAGGACAGAATGAAAAGTATCAGTGAATGGAACATTATAAGGGTTGGTATTATTTCTAGAAACTTTTATTGCTATTTACACACACACACACACACACACACACACACACACATATAGGTATGTGCTAAAACATGATGCAAAGTATACATCTTAAACATCAATTTCTGCAATTTCTTTTCAGCAGTTTCAGTGCACCAACTGCAGGCAGAAATAAATTCCTGAAACATGGTTACATATGTCTTTCTTTTGTTCCCTGAGCTAGATATTTTGGAACCTGAGTTTATCCTCTTCATGCTGTAAGTTATCCAACACTCCAAAAATGACCATTCAACCTCACCACCCTTGCATTTTCCATCCTTTTAAATTACTTTATGATAGTAAATTCCCAAGCACCCAAAATAAACCATAGGCAACATAAGGATTGTTAGCTTCTCATTTTTAGATACAAAGGGATGTTTCATTGCCCTTCATTCCAATGAAATCCAATAACAAATCTAAGTATTTCATATTCTCTATGCCGCTTACTCCCCAGGATCATTCTCTGCCTTAGTTTCTGCTCATGTAAAGATACAAATTTCTCAGCAGTTTAGAGCAAAAAGAACAACCAACCCTCAGTAAGGGTAGGGTTTGAAAGGCTGTGGAGAAAAAGAATCAGGATTTTGTGTTTTTTCTCCTAAGAGATAGACTTAATATTTAAGAATCAGTATTTTAAAAAATTCTGAATTTTGCATAGTAGTGACAAAAGAGAAGTCTCTGATACTAGTATTAGCTGCACTTCAGTGCCAAATAAGATTAGGTATGCAGACCATAAAATGCAAAATCAAAATCAGTGAACATTTCCCTCAGGAAATCCTAACCACAAATTTCACCCATGTCTTAGCAAGCAGGGACTAAAAGATACTCTCTAAAACACCAAGGATGTAGGATGTGTAGTCTGTTGCATGTCATTATCATAGCACTTAACTATATTATAAAGATATTCTCTGCGCACAACTTAGTAACATTCATTATATTGTAAGCTCATTGGGCAAGGATTCATTACCTATTCAACTTTGTCTAACATAACACCAATCACATAGTAGGTGCTCTGTACTGTTATATATTCCATTGCTATATAGTATACTCATTCTTAGGTAATCCTATTTGCTATATTTATGTCTTTGAACTAAATAATTCTTTCAGATATCCTTATAACTATATGCCTAGACCAGATGGACTGCAATTGATAATTGAGTTAAGATTTTGGTGCTCCTAAAAGACACGAACACTCATATAAAATGTCCTATAGAAGACGCCTGATACCCATCACAATAACTTACACAAGTATAACTTACAACTAATTACGTTTTATATTCCAAAAGTTCATGAGTCTGTGATCTCCAAAGCAGCACATCACAGTTGATAAGGGGCAGAAGAAGCTAGATTCAGGTTCCAATTCCATCACTTATCAGCTCTATGACTTCAGACAAATAACTACTTACCCTTTTTTAAGGGTCCTCATTTATAAAATCATGGCTAATTAATGTCTATCTCATACAACACAATAACATAATATTTTTAAACATATAGCACATTATCTGATGGATAGTGAGCAGCTGATAACTATTAGTTTCTATTATAATTATAATAACAGTTATTATTATCATTATTACTATTAGAAAAGGAAGAAAAAGGAGGAGGAGGAGGGAAAAAATACCCATGTTATATTTTGAAGTAGGGCAAGCAGTTTCTTTAAAGTATAGACAATGTCTAAAAACTCTACAGAAGTCTTCTCTCGGCATTCTATCAGAAAACAAGTACCAATATGCATTGATGAGAAAAATTCTTGGTACAAGAAAACACTGGTTCAGGTACTTCTTTCTTAGATTCAGCAGTAGCTCATTTACTGATTACAGAGTTGTTGGGCTTTTTTAGGAACACATAATTATATATTTGCTAATTAAGATAAGCCTTTTTAAAAGTCTAAAAATATGTTTCCAAAAGGGAAGTTGTGGAATATTTTTATCGAAATTATCACCACACTCAAAGGAATAGTCCAATAATTCTGGCAACTGTACATGGGGATTTCAGGCTCTCCAAAAGACCATAAAATCATGCTTCCACAGATGCAAGTTCCACAGATATGTTAAGATTCTTCCCTCTACTCATAATCTTGAAACTAATAAGCCTAAATTTCTTTCTAAATTCAAGGATAAAACAAATATATTTCAAGTTGAGCAATAAAATGGGGACTAAAATGGTTCTAGAAAAAAATTAAATATGGGCAATGATTTAAACAGATACTTCACAAAAGATATGCAAATGGACAATGAGTACATGGAAAGATGCTCAACATAATTAATAATTAGGTAAATGCAAATTAAAACTACAATAAAATATTACTAAACACACATGAGAATGGCTAAAATCAAAAATACTGACAGCACCAAATGTTGGTGAGGATGTGGAGTAACCAGAATTTTCATACCTTGTTGGCAGGAATGTAAAATGATTCAAGCACTTTGGAAAAAGGTCTGACAATTTATTTCAAAAGTAAACATATACCTACCCCATGAGCCAGTAATTTCATTACCAGGTATTTATTCAATAAAAAGTGTTTTTTAAAAAAACATATTTACAAAATAAAACTTATACAAAAGTGCTCATAATGAGAACCCAAGAGAATACTATGAACAATTATATGCCAACAAATAGGACAACCTAGAAGAAATGGACAAACTTCTAGAAATATACAGCCCACCAAAACTGAACCAAGAAGAAATAGATAATTTGAACAGACTGACCACTAGAAGTGAAATAGAATCTGTAATAAAAAAAAAAAAAAATTCCCTGCAAACAAAAGTCCAGGACCAGATGGCTTCACTGGGGAATTCTACAAAACATACAAAGAAGAACTTATACCAATCCTTTTCAAACTCTTCCAAAAGACTGAAGAGCAGGGAACACTCCCAAAGTCATTCTATGAAGCCACCATCACCCTGATACCAAAACCAGACAATGACACTACCAAAAAAGAAAATTACAGGCTAATATATTTGATGAATATAAATGCAATAACTCAATACAATATTAGCAAACCAAGTCCAATAACACATAAAAAAGATCATATACCACAAACAAGTTGGATTCATCCCAGGGTCACAAGGATGGTTCAACATATGCAAATCAATCAATGTGATACACCACGTCAACCAAAGAAAAGACAAAAACCATATGATCATATCAATAGATGTAGAAAAAGCATGTGATAAAATTCAACATCCATTCACGATAATAACTCTTACCAAAGTGGGTATAGGAGGAACATAGCTCAACATAATAAAAGTTATTATTTATGACAAACTCACAGCCAACATAATACTAAACAGTGAAAAGCTGAAAGTCTTCCTTCTAAAATCTGGAACAAGACAAGGATGCCTGCTCTCACCACTTCTATTCAACATAGTACTGGAAGTTCTAGCCATAGCAATCAGACAAGAAAAAGAAATAAAAGGCTTCCAAATTGGAAGGGAAGAGGTAAAAGTGTCACTATATGCAGATGACATGATACTGTATATAAAAAACCCTAAAGATTCCACACAAAAACTACTAGACCTGATAAATGAATTCAGCAAGGTAGCAGGATACAAGATTAACATACAGAAATTGGTTGTATTTCTTTACACTAACAATGAAATATCAAAAAGGAAATGTAAAAAAACAATTCCTTTTGGGCTTCCCTGGCGGCGCAGTGGTTGAGAGTCCGCCTGCCGATGCAGGGGATGCAGGTTTGTGCCCCGGTTTGGAAGGATCCCGCAAGCCGTGGAGCGGCTGGGCCCGTGGGCCATGGCTGCTGAGCCTGCGTGTCCGGAGCCTGTGCTCCACAATGGGAGAGGCCACAACAGTGAGAGGCCCACGTACCGCAAAACAAACAAACAAACAAACAAAAAAACAATTCCTTTTAAAATCACATCAATAAAAAATAAAATACCTGACTGAAGAGGTGAGAGACTTATACTCTGAGAACTATAAAACATTGATAAATGAAATTGAAGATTATTTAAAGAAATGGAAAGATTTCCCATGTTCTTGGATTGGAAGAATTAATATTGTTAAAATGGCCAAACTACCCAAAGCAATCTACAGATTTAATGTGATCCCTATCAAATTACCCATGACATTTTTCACAGAACTAGAACAAATAATCCTAAAATTTATATGGAACCATGAAAGACCCAGAATTGCCAAAGCAATCCTGAGGAAAAAGAACAAAGCAGAAGGCATAACCTTCCCAGAATTGAGACAATAATACAAAGTGACAGTAATGAAAACAGTGTGATATTGGCACAAAAACAGACATATGGATCAGTGCAACAGAATAAAGAGCCCAGAAATAAACCCACATACCTACGGTCAGTTATCTTTGACAAAGGAGGCAAGAATATACAATAGGGAAAAGACAGTGTCCTCAGTGAGTGGGGTTGGGAAAGTTGGACAGCCACATGTAAATCAATGAAGTTAGAACACACCCTAACACAACCTCACACCATACAGAAAAATAAACTCAAAATGGCTTAAGGACTTAAATATAAGACATGACACCATAAAACTCCTAGAACATAGACAAAACATTCTCTGACATAAATTGTAGCAACGTTTTCTTAGGTCAGTCTTGCAAGGCAATAGAAATAAGAGCAAAAATAAGCAAATGTGATCTTATCAAACTTATAAGCTTTTGCACAGGAAAGGAAACCATAAACAAAACAAAAAAACAACCTATGAACTGGGAGAAAATATTTGCAAATGATGCCACAGACAAGGGCTTAATTTCCAAAATATACAAAGAGCTCATACAACTCAATAACAACAACAACAAAAACAACCCAATCGAAAAATGGGCAGAAAACGTAAATAGACATTTCTCCAAGGAAGACATACAGATGGCCAACAGGCACATGAAAAGATGTTCAACACCTCATTATTAGAGAAATGCAAATCAAAACTACAAGGAGGTACCACTTCACACCGCTCAGAATGGCCATCATTAAAAAGTCTACAAATAACAAAGGCTGAAGAGGGTGTGGAGAAAAGGGAACTCTCTTACACTGTTGGTGGGAATGTAACTTGGTGCAGCCACTTTGGAGAACAGTATGGAGGTTCCTTAAAAAACTAAAAATAAAGTTGCCATATAATTCAGCAATCCCACTCCTGGGCATGTATCCAGATAAAACTATAATTTAAAAAGATACATGCAAGCTTCCCTGGTGGTGCAGTGGTTGAGAGTCCGCCTGCCGATGCAGGGGACGCAGGTTCATGCCCCGGTCCAGGAGGATCCCTCATGCCGCAGAGCAGCTAGGCCCGTGAGCCATGGCCGATGAGCCTGCGCGTCCAGAGCCTGTGCTCCACAACGGGAGAGGCCGCGGCAGTGGGAGGCCCACGTACCACAAAAAAAAAAAAAAAAAATACAGGCATACATATGTTCACAGCAGCACTCTTTACAGTAACCAAGACATGGTAACTACCTCAATGTCTCTCAACAGATGAATGGATAAAGAAGATGTGGTATACATTATATACAATGGAATATTACTCAGCCATAAAAAAGAATGAAATAATGCCATTTACAGCTACATGGATGGACCTAGAGATTATCATACTAAGTGAAGTAAGTCAAAACAGAAAGATAAATACCATATGATATCACTTATATGTGGCATCTAAAATGTGACACAAATGAACTTATCTATGAAATAGAAGCAGACTCACAGACATAGAGAACAGACTTATGGTCGCCAAGGGGGAGGGGGGTGGGAGAGGGTTGGATTGGGAGTTTGGGACTAGCAGATGTAAACTATTATATATGGAATGGATGAACAACAAGGTCCTACTGTATAACACAGGGAACTATATTCAATATCCTGTAATAAACCATAAGGGACAAGAATATGGAAAATAATATATATATATATAATTGAATCACTTTGTTGTACACCAGAAACTAATGTTTTCTTGCTGATTGTCATTCTTTACTGAAAAGTTCTCTAAGAGGAGTCTGAGAAAATAAAACTAGATTTAATTACCAGAGATAACTTTTATAAAATCACTTTGGAGAAGTTGAGAGTAAAATTTTCCCGTTATTACCCAGATAATCATTTTTACATATCTTTTTATAGCTATCTTTCCTGAACTTTTACATATGAAAGAAAAATTGCAATGTAGACTTGAACTTAAAAATGACCGATACTGTATTTATCTTCTACTTAGAGACCAAAAAGCAGAATCATAAAGAAGATTGTTTTTTTCTTCTAAACTCACTATTCATTTGGTTACTTTTTTTTTTTTAATTTTAAACTTTTCTTAATGGCTCCTCTGGTTCAAGATGGCATCCTGAGCAAACAGACTTTTTTCTCTTCCTAATTTCCCTGAATCTTATAATAACAAAGCAGAAAAGAGATGAAACGTACAGGTGTATTGAGAACTGGAAGAGTAACCTTTTCTAAGGACTATGGATACAACAGAAGACAACTTGGACTGAGTCTGTGCTCTCACAGCACTTTAATTCATGTGTAAAAGACATAAATGCAGTTGGCCCTCCATACCCTTGGGTTCTGCATCTGTGAATTCAATTAACAGCAGATCAAAAATATTCCCCAAAAAACCCAGAAAGTTCCAAAAAACAGAACTTGAATTTGCCTCTCACTGACAGCTATTTACATAGCATTTACATTGTATTTACAACTATGTACCACAGCATTTACATTGCACTAGGTATTATAAGTAATCTAGAGATGATTTAAAGTATATGGGAGGATGTGCATAGGTTATAGGCAAATACTATGCCATTTTATATAAAGGACTTGAGCATCCTTGGATTTGGGTATCTGTGTGGATCCTGGAACCAATAACAAGGAATGACTATACATTTTTAAATGAACATGAAAAATATCAGAATTATAATAAGTGCCACATAGTGAATTACCATTTGAGTGCAAGAGACTTGGAAGCCATCTTAGATGAGGTATCTAGGAATGACCTCTCTGAAAAGAGAGGCACCAAAAGCTTTGGCACCAAAGCTGAGTCCTAAATAACCACAGGTGAACAAAAGGAGCACATTCTAGAAAGGCTTAACAGTAATTATAAAGTCCTAGAGTAAGAATTAGACTACTATGCTTGAGAAAACAGGAAGAAGGCTATACTTCCTGTAATATACTAGATGAGGGGAAAGGGGTACAAGTGAGATCAAAGAGGAAGCCAGAGCCAGATAATGCGGGGCTCTTTACGACAGAGTAGAGTTTAGCTTTATTATAAACACAATAAGAAACTACTGGAAGATTTTAAGCAATGAGTGACCTTGGCATACTTGCTATTTAAAGCCATGGGAATGCATGAAATCACCTGGGGAACAGGTGTGTAGATGACAAGGGAGAACTGAGCCCTGAGGCGCCCCATGTAGTTAATTGTGAAGCAACAGAGGAGGAAGGGGCCAAGAAAAAAGCTGAAAAGGAGCTGGTGAAAAGAGACAATGAATCAGTGATATTAATCCAGTCATAGTCTTGCATTCGCAAATATGAAAGAACAACCAAAACTAATCAATTAATACAAGAAAAGTGGATGAAAATGAACAATGACAGCAACTGACTTTCGAGGAAACATAATTCAGTAAATTAGAGGAAAACTGAAAACGGTTAGAAGAGCCCTCTAATCAGAGGAGTTTTGATTATTTCCCTCATATCTGGACAACAAGAATAATCTACAGTGATAAATTGCATTCAGAAAATAACAAAGTGTTCACGTTTAAATAAAAAGTGATTGGTGAGGGCTTCCCTGGTGGCGCAGTGGTTGAGAGTCCGCCTGCCGATGCAGGGGACACGGGTTCGTGCTCCGGTCCGGGAGGATCCCACATGCCGCGGAGCGGCTGGACCCGTGAGCCATGGCCGCTGAGCCTGCGCGTCTGGAGCCTGTGCTCCGCAACGGGAGAGGCCACAACAGTGAGAGGCCCGAGTACCGCAAAAATAAAAAAAATAGAAAAGTGATTGGTGAAATGTTTTTTTCAAAAAAAATTAAAAGGAACAGAAAAAGACAAGGAAGTACCCCAGAACTTAGAACAGAATCATTTTATAAACAAAGCATGGATTGTTTAATGATAACTACAGAATAAGACAAAATACTGCAAGCTAAAGGCCACACACAAACTCAGTTGCTGACAGGGACAGGAGGGTAAAGTAAATTCATCAAAGCAACTGGGAAGAAATGAACATAAGCCTCATCTAAAGGGGACAGTTATTACTCTGCTTCAATCAATTACAACCATGCAGAAATGTGGGCCCAATAGCACCAGGTCTTCTTCCATTTTTCTAGAGAAGAAAAATAAAGAATATCCATATGAAAAAATAAAGAATATTCATATGAAAAATAAAGAATATTATATGAAGAATATTCATATAAAGAAAATTCATATGAATTCATATGAAATGAATGAAATTCATTCATATGAAATATTAGCTATTAATTCAATTTCCTTTAAAAATAGTCACCATGTGGGTCAAACATAATACTTCTGAACACCTAGATTTGGCCCCCCAGCCATCAGTTTTTAACTTCTATAGTTTAAACACTAATTATGGATAAGTAGGATAGAGCTGGCAAAACTGGAAAAAGAGAAGAGAGAAGGAGGGAACTGTGACAGCATTGATTATCTCTTTTTGTTTGAGAGGAATCAAGAGATACTGCCTCAAGTGGATGGATCAGGAAATACAAATTTAAGTACAATTTAAACTTTTAAGTCTTCTCAATAAAGAATTAAAATATAATAATATGACTAATAAAGACGGGAGAAAGAGTGAGGAGAAAATGTTGGCAGAGTAAATAAGCTCCATTCTTTACCAATAGTAGAAAGTATCAATACTGCTTAACTTGATAATCAAAAAATAAAGTGTGACCATATCATTTAGAGTTAGAGAGATATCCACAGCGAGAGCCTGGAACAGAATGTCAAAAGCTGCTACTTCTGAGGAAGGGATAGGAGGCGAGAGAAAGTAAAGATACTAAAGATACTTTAACTTCTAATGTTATGTTATTAAAATTTTATTTCCATACACATGTATGACTTTTCAAATTAACCAGCTAAAGAAAGCATTAAACAAAGGCATAGGATTTTATGATTATATTTGAACAGAATAAGTGTGTTTGTCTTAAATGAAGCAATAATACTGCTCTGTACCTTACACAGTATCTCTTAAGTTATCAAAATACAACTTGAGTTTAGGCCCAATTTTTTTTTAAATCCTAATATCTAAATGCTTTCTCTATTCAGAAATTAAAACTCTATACATCCATGAGTTTTTCCTCTTTGTCTTGGCTGACAGGAAAGTTAGACCCAAGATCAGTGCCCCAATTCTAACAATCACCTCATTTGGGGTGTCTATTCACCTCATTCCCTGTGCTATATTTAGATGATATCTTTTCATTCTATTCCTAATTGCCTTATTTTGCATTATGCCTAATCTCATAAGTCACTTCAAATATTTTCAGAAATAGTCAGGATATAAATTCTAAGTAAAGTAGATAAAACAAAAGTTATAAAACTTGAGAAACTTTTAGGAACTTCTCTGGTAACGTAAATGTAGCGTTTTTAGTTAAAATTTTGTAAAATAGAGAAATTTTATATAAAAACCACAAAATGTAAAACTGCTCTAAAAAATAAAACCTATTAAAAAATCAAAATGAAAAATAGTAACAGTGCTCAAGTATAATCACATATTCATTAGTAGAAGATTATAAATAAATAAAATGTAAAAGTGATATAATGCTTTCAAATACTTTTTCAATATCACAATAAAGTCTACATATATAGGCTTTTAAAAATATAAACTGTTAAAATTTATTAATTCTACTATTACATATAATATACTATATATATATATATATATATATATATATATATATATATATATATATAACATATATATACACACCCATATTCTCTTCATTTTTGAGGATAATGTTTTTGTAACCGAGTTAACTATACTTGGGTTTACTTCTTTGGCATGCACACTCTTAATAGCCTCAGTACTTAAATAAGTCCTCTTATTATTTTCCCCTAAGATAAGATACTGTAATTATTTTGTGAATCATTTTGTCTTTAATTACTTCATGCTGTTTCATATATAAAAAGTTTAATGGGGAGAAGGCTAGATTCAGGTTTCTGTCCTTAGGTTTTAAAACCAGAGTTTTTCATTCACAATTTTCTAATTAATTAACTGAAATATTAGCTAATGATCCACATTACTTGAAAAAAAGTTCTATCCAAATGCAAATGCTACTCTTTAAATGTATATAGCCACTTATTGCTATTGCCATTTTTCCCAGAAGACATGATTTGATTCTCATTCACTATGTTATATATAAAAATAGATTAGCTGAGCTTAAGAAAAACTCATCATTATTCAACACTTCTCTTTGGCTAGAACAATTCCAGTCCTATTCAGAAAGTACTTCCTCTGTAGGAATTTGAAACTTTGGTTTGGGTTTAAACTCAAAAACTAAATTGCCCTGTTTTTTGTTTTTTTTTTTGATTAGTCTCACAAACAGTTGTATAAAAATCAACCATATCATGCATTGATATGATTTCATCACTTATCAAGATAATAAAATCATCAGAACTAAATCAACCAAAACTAAGTTCATTTTTTTTTCAGTAATGCAGATTGGTACTGTTCTAACAATAGTTGTAGAAAATAGTGCAATCAAGGATATTCACAAGTGTACATGTTATTCACATTATCTTCATATGTAAAACTTTGTTCTTAGAAAATTCAGGTTACTGGAAACAAAAAATGTATAAAGAAAACAAACAATAAATTGTATTTATACTTTTACATCCTACTGTTTAGCTTATCAAAATTATATGGACCATCTATAAAAAGCATCCTATGAATATTTTAGTTACTTAACAAAATGATTGATAGTAGTTTTGAGTCTTTCTCTGACTTTTAACAAGTCAGTCATCAATTGCTGTAGAAGTTGTGAGGTAGAAAACTCAATACTTGGAATGTCAGTTCCTCCCTGGTATTCTCTCTGGCCTCTCCTCCTAGCTGGGGCAAGCCCTCACCTTCTATCTTAACCCCAACCCAACATCTTGAACCAATTCTGTTTATAAGCAGAATAAGACCTATCCTAACATTACAAATTTTAGTATAAGATTATTTGGATTACTAATCTTTCAACTCAGAATTTTTTTAGGCTTTCCTTCCTACTCTTGAACTTTAGTCCTTAATGTCCTGCATGGTTTCCTGTGTTTCTACCCATTTGTCCCTTTAATTTGACTAGGATGCTATAGGTTTGATTTGGATTCCACATGTAGATACTGACTCTCTACCACACACACAGCCTAAGCTCCTGTGCCCAGCTTCCTCTAAGATGGAAAGATTAGGTAAAAAGGGAAGCAGACCAATTAGAAATTTTGGTCCATTCTTGATAGACTCCCAAAGATATCCATTCCAGTCTTCCGTGAGTGGGAAGGATTGGATAATGGAAGACGACTAATCAGGAATTTTTGACCACTCTTGTTAGACTCTCCAAAATCTATGATCTTGAATGTAAGCAAGTCACGTGGCTGGTTAAGTGAAGTACAGGCACATTTCAACATATTTGTATTATTATCTCCCTGTCGTCACATGCAAAGCATGTCTGATTAGGCACCATAGTTCTTGTGGCAGATCATATTTCTTAAGATGGCTACAACAGTAGCTCCCATTCTACATGCTCTTGTGAAATATGATCTTAGTACTCCCCCATTGGGTTGTGGAATCTATTTCTCCACCTCCTTGAATCTGATCAGGCCCTAAACTACTTTAACCAATATAATACAGTGGAAGTGATAAAACATTAGTTTTAGCATAGTCTTTAATTGGCCTAGAAGAGTCCACTTTGTGCATCTTGAAAGTCAGGCCCCATGTTAGAAATTTGAGCACCCTGCACCACTGAGCAACAAGAAGCCCAAGCCATGTGGAGAAGCTGGAAGATGAGATGCAGGATGGAAAGAGAGAAGCTAGCGAGCTCAAATGCACTAGATACGTGCAAGAAAAAATCCATCTTGTATAGTCCACCCAGTGGAGCTTTCAGATAACTTGGGTCCCAGCTACTAGCTGAACGTAACCGCATAAGAGATCCTAACTGAGAACCTATCAATTGAGCCCAGTCAACCATAGAATCATGGGAAATAGTAAAAAATTGTTATTTTAAGTCACTATATGCTGGGGGGGGGGGGGGCTGGTTGTTACATAGATAACCAGAACTGTGGTATTCATGAATTCCAGATTTCATACAGTCTTCTTCATTACCAGCTTCTACATGGCTTCATGGTATACGTACAGATTAAAAGATTTAAAATAACAACTTCTTGCAGCCGCATAGCACAGGGAGATCAGCTGGTGCTTTGTGACTGCCTGGAGGGGTGGGATAGGGAGGGTGGGAGGGATGGAGACGCAAGAGGGAAGAGATATGGGAACATATGTATATGTATAACTGATTCACTTTGTTATAAAGCAGAAACTAACACACCATTGTAAAGCAATTATACCTCAATAAAGATGTTAAAAAAATTTTTTTTAAATAAAATAAAATAGCAACTTCTTAAGCAATGCTCTAAATATAATGCCACTAAGCAATATGTAAATGAACAGTCATCAAAAGATTTAGGAAAATAACAGAGAACAATACATTTCAGTAGCTTTCAACCTTCCTCAGCTAAAATACATTTGAGGGATACAGCACACTACCCATCAAAAGCATTTGATTCACTACTGTAATAATATCTACATGTGAGGAAAGAAGCATATGGAATGGACATGAGAAAACAGCAAGAAGACTTTCAGCTTGAAAAGACCTCCAGACCATCTGACACCAGCTCCCTCATCAGTTAATCATCACTGAAATATTTAATAAAACTAAAGCATAATCACGTTTCCTTATCCATAGTGAATGATGCTTAGTGAGTTTGAAAAAGAACTTATCAGCGATATTTATTTATACAATTTCTTAGCAAGGTGGTAACCATTTTTAAACCAAACTCTATTTTGAGGATTTCTCTAGCTCCACATATCATAACAGGTAATTTATGAAATTGTGATGTTAATAAGCCCAGTTCTACTATTTGCCTGTTTTATGATCTTGGACAAGTTATTTAATCTCTTTATGCCTCAGTTCCCTCATCTGAAAAAAATGGTGATAATAATGGTACCTACCTCTTAAAGTGGCAAGGAAGATTGAGTGAGTTAATAAAGCACAATAACCGGTTCTGGAAGTAATGGGCACCACACAAGTGTTAGCATTATTTTTCATCTCATTCATTGTATTAGGAGCACTTGATTGATTACAGAATGGCTGTAACAAATCCTGATATCAAATGGATTGCACTAGACAAATAGCCTACATTCTCCTTAGAGATTAGATAAATAGGAAGTGTTTGTTAAATAGGATTCTAAATAGTGATTGCTCTTATCACTATTCTAATCAGTTTTATCAAAAGCAAGCAGGACAATTTAATTAAAACTGATTGTGTAACTTTTAAGGGTAATACCAGAAATGTATTTCTAGCCCAGAAATGTCAAACGGAGCTGACCTAATGAAGGAGCACACTGCCTCATAAAAAATGAATACCATGGTACCAACTCAGTTGGTGAGGAGTTTCAGCCAGACTTTCAGTTTCTTTCAAAAGGGAGTAAAGCTGTCCACTGAAATGCACTTTGCCTGGTCAAACAGTTGATGCAGTAAAAAGCAGTCATAAAGCTAAAGGCAATTAAGATTCAGATCCCAAGCCTGTCATTCTAAAAGGCAAGCACCAAAAGACAGTTTGCTAGAATTCTGCCATTTGTTTTTAGGAGAGCATGATAGGAATGCTGTATACGTAGTTTATGCTTCCTGATTCAGTGCTTCTTGCTGCTAGCTACTGAAGCTGAGAAGCTCAATATTCACCAAAACACTACTAACAAGGATAGACTTGCTAATTCTTTATACAACATCTATTCTCCCCTCCTGTCTTAGTAACTGAATCTGTTTTAAAAAAACAACAAATATATATTATAAACATTTACTTTAATTTAAAATGTGTAAGGGTAGACTTAAACTCCTGTCTTTTGATGTAGTGTCAAAGTCCTTTCTTTGAATGTCTCAATTGATTACAATCCTCTATTATCTTTCTTGCATAAATCACACTCATAATTTATCTTCTAAAATTTCAAGCTTCAGTTTCTTTAAAGAAGAAAAAGGCCATTTAGGAGGCAATGAATGTACATCCTTTCACAGTTTGAAATTTTTTTTCATGTTTTTACAATTGTTTCCCTTCATCTTATTTGATATTTTTTTAAATAAAATTTGCTTTTATGGTGTATTTCAAAAGGCTGAACTTTGTTTTCATAGAAACAACTTTATTTCTTCCCCACATAAATAATATGAATTTAGGTAATATTTAGTTAAGACACATAGTTAAGTCACTTAATTATATTGACATTTCAGGAATGTATAGGTTTGGGAGCAAAGATAACTGAATCTTGTCAAGCAAAATAAAAGTCTTAACTAGAGGGAATAAAAGTGAACAGCCATATTTGAAATGAACCCCCATAACCACGGTGATTCAGCACACCCATTCATCATCAGAATGTTTGAGAGAGATACTGGAGAGCCTAGTTTTACCTAGCAAGTGATTAAGTGGAGGTTGTATATGAGAGATTTTACTATAGAAAATATCCTATAGATTCTTTAATTTTTACCCACCTCTTCATAATCATAGAAATTATTTGTAATAGGTATTTTTCAAGCAGCCTATCTTATCTCTTTGATCCTGGTGTTTAAAGAAAGAAATATCCCTGAGACAAAATCTCATGCCTTTATTTCTAGGAGGACATTCAACTATTATTCACTGTGCTGGGTTGAATCGCATACCCTAAAAATTATCATATGTTGAAGTTCTAGCCCCCAGTATCTCGGATGTGACCTTATTGGGAAGTGAATTCATTGCAGATGTAATTAGTTAAGATGAGGTCATATGAAGTATGCTGGGTTCCTAATCCAATATGGCTGGTGTCCTCACTAAAAAGGGGAAATTTGGAGATACACACACACACACACACACACACACACACACACACACACGCACACACACATACACACACACACACAGAAAACACTATGTGAACATGAAGACGCAGATGAAGGTGATGCATCTACAGGACAAGGAATGCCAAAGACTGCCAGTAAACCAGCAGAGGCTAGGAGAGAGGCATGGAACTGACTCTCCCATATAGCACTCAAAAGGAACAAATCCTGCTAACACCTTGATCATAGACTTCTAGCCTCCAGAACTGTAAGACAACAACGTTCTGTTGTTTAAGCCACACAGTTTGTGGTACTTTGTTGTGGCAGCCTAAGGAAACTAAAACAGTCACTCTTTGGACCAATATATCCCTAAGCTACAGTCATGTTTAGCTTAAATCTGATCCATCTGGTTTCCATGTGTTTGTCCTTTTCTACCCTTCACACTTGTCCCATCTCTTTTTAATAGGCAAAGTATCCTCTTCTCTTAACAATATTTCTTCATATAATATTCTTTTAAGTTCATTTGTTACCTTGGTTTCTCTTCTCCTGATACATTCCTACGTAGAGTCTAGTGCCTAAAACTGGAAATGGCATATGGTCTGGCAAATGCAAAGTAGAGCAAAGAATGAATCACCCTTGTTCCAGACATGAGTCCTTCAAATGACATAGCCCAAGATGAGAATTTTGGCAGCCACATTACAGTGTTTACCAACATTAAACGATAATCGTTTCCACACATGCATGTTTTCTATATTTTGTCCTTGTCGCAAGCTGATTTTTTTTGATCCAAGGATAAAACTATGTTTATTCCTGTGAAATTTCATTTTATTGCTCTGACATACTATTCTAACATATCAAGTTTGACTTAGAACTTAATTCATTATTTAAGTCACTAGTACAATTGTTGAATGTATAAGGCAAGAATAGATCCTAAGTTACATTGCCAGAAATTTTCTCCAAGCCAACGTTTACCTGTTAAGTGGGAAACTGAGATAAACCTTATCAGTTATCAAGAAACATAGCTATACTCACACCAAGCCCATATCACTTCACAAGTCTAAAGAATCTTTCAAATACTTTAATAAAATTCAGATAAGCTTTATATCTACACTTCTTCTGATCTACCAACTTAGCAATTCTGTCAAAAAAGGAAATGGACATATATACACTACCAAACGTAGAACAGATAGCTAGTGGGAAGCAGCTGCATAGCACAGGGAGATCAGCTCGGTGCTTTGTGACCACCTAGAGGAGTGGGATAGGGAGTATGGGAGGGAGACTCAAGAAGGAGGAGCTATGGGGATATATGTATATGTATAGCTGATTCACTTTGTTATAAAGCAGAAACTAACACACCATTGTAAAGCAATTATACTCCAATAAAGGTGTTAAAAAAAAAAAAGGAAATGGAGCTAGTTGGCATCACTTGTTCTTGAAGAAACCAGGCTGACTTTTAGTGATCCCAGCTAAGTAATGTAACACTTCACCATTTCTTGAGAAACTGACTTCCAAATTTAGGTAAAATCATATCAGAATTCATTATGTGGCTTTCTCTTCATAAATCTAAATGAGTTGCAAAGTTTAACATACTTAATATAATCATGATAAAATTAAATCCTAGTTCATTTTAGAAAGGCAACCTGAAATTGCTTAAACAGTGGATGAAGAATTTTTTCAATGAAAAATATGTTTCTAGCTTGCAATACTGCAGATGTTTCAATCATGTATTGATAAATACAATATAAATACAAGTAAAATATAAATACAAATAAAAAGAAGTTACCAAACATTCTTTTGAAAAACTGTGATTTATCTTAGAATTGAATTAATGACTTAGAACTTCACTACTGCCTTCCTAATAGATATCTAGAGCACTTTGTCCTGATCTTGCTTCTAATCCTTCATTCACACTTTCACCTTAGATTGTCTCTCAGCTCCTAGGATTTTGTTTAAAAGATCCCTCAAAAAAAAAGAAAAAAGCACACTCCATCACTTTCTATTCCTTTCCTTTTTTTTCTCTATAACACTGATCACTTAGCATTATTTTTTATATTTGCTCTTTTATATATGTTCTGTCTCTTTTGCTAGAATATAAAGTACGCAAGAATAGGAAATTTCCCTCTTGTTTTCACAGCTATATGCCCAAGGTTTATAACAGTGCCTGGCCCATAGCAAGTTCTCAACAAATATTTGTTGAATGATGAATGAAAAAATGCACAGACATCCCAATGATATTAAGTAAACACTTCACAATCAATATAGTAAGACGGGAGAGAGGGGGAAGATGGTGGAAGAGTAAGATGCGGAGATCACCTTCCTCACCACAAATACATCAGAAATACATCTATAAGTGGAACAACTCCTACAGAACACCTACTGAATGCTGGCAGAAGACCTCAGACCTCCCAAAAGGCAAGAAACTCCCCACATACCTGGGTAGGACAAAAGAAAAAAGAATAAACAGAGACAAAAGAATAGGAACAGGACTTGCACCAGTGGGAGGGAGCAGTGAAGGAGGAAAGGTTTCCACACACTAGAAGTCCCTTCGCGGGCAGAGACTGCGGGTGGTGGAGTGGGGTAGCTTTGGCGCTGCGGAGGAAAGCACAGCAACAGGGGTGTGGAGGGCAAAGCGGAGAGATTACCGCACAGAGGATCGGTGCCGACCCGCACTCACCAGCCCGAGAGGCTTGTCTGCTCACCCGCTGGGGCAGGCGGGGCTGGGAGCTGAGGCTCGGGCTTCACGTCGGAGTGCAAGGAGAGGACTGGCAGCGTGAACACAGCCTGAAGGCATTAGTGCACCACGGCTAGTCGGGAGGGAGTCCGGGAAAAAGTCTGGACCTGCCGAAGAGGCAAGAGACTTTTTCTTCCCTGTTTCCTGATGCGCGAAGAGAGGGTATTAAGAGCACTGCTAAAAGGGGCTCCAGAGACGGGCGTGAGCCGTGGCTAACAGCGCGGACCCCAGAGACGGGCATGAGATGCTAAGGCTGCTGCTACCGCCACCAAGAAGCCTGTGTGCGAGCACAGGTCACTATCCACACCCCCCTTCCGGGGAGCCTGTGCAGCCCGCCACTGCCAGGGTCCCAGGATCCAAGGACAACTTCCCTGGGAGAACGCACGGTGCGCCTCACGCTGGTGCAACGTCATGCCGGCCTCTGCCGCCGCAGGCTCCCCCTGCACTCCGTACCCCTCCCGCCCGCTGGCCTGAGTGAGCCAGAGCCCCCGAATCAGTGGCTCCCTTAACGCTGTCCTGTCTGAATGAAGAAAAGACGCCCTCTGGCGACCTACACGCAGAGGCAGGGCCAAATCCAAAGCTGAACCCTGGGAGCTGTGAGAACAAAGAAGAGAAAGGGAAATCTCTCCCAGCAGCCACAGGAGCGGCGGATTACATTTCCACAATCAACTTGATGTACCCTGCATCTGCGGAATACCTGAATAGACAACGAATCATCCCAAATTGAGAAGGTGGACTTTGAGAGCAAGATTTATTACTTTTTCCCTTTTCCTCTTTTTGTGAGTGTGTATGTGTATGCTTCTGTGTGAGATTTTGTCTGTATAGCTTTGCTTTCACCATTTGACCTAGGGTTCTATCCATCCATTTTTGTTTGTTTTTAATTTTTTTTCTTAATAATTATTTTTTTATTTTAATAACTTTATTTTATTTTACCTTACTTTATTTTATTTTCTTTTATCTTCTTTCTTCCTTTCTACATTTTCTCCCTTTTATTCTGAGCTGTGTGAATGAAAAGCTCTTGGTGCTGCCGCCAGGAGTCAGTGCTGTGCCTCTAAGGTGGGAGAGCCAACGTCAGGACACTGGTCCACAAGAGACCTCCCAGCTCCATGGAATATCAAACGGCAAAACTCTCCCAGAGATCTCCATCTCAACACCAACACCCAGCTTCACTCAATGACCAGCAAGCTACAGTGCTGGACACCCTATGACAAACAACTAGCAAGAGAGAAACACAACCCCACCCATTAGCAGAGAGGCTGCCTAAAATCATAATAAGTCCACAGACACCCCAAAACACACCACCAGACATGGACCTGCCCACCAGAAAGACAAGATCCAGCCTCATCAACCAGAACACAGGCACTAGTCCCCTCCACCAGGAAGCCTACACAACCCACCGAACCAACTTTAGCCACTGGGGACAGACACCAAAAACAACGGGAACTACAAACCTGCAGTCTGCAAAAAGGAGACCCCAAACACAGTAAGATAAGCAAAATGAGAAGACAGAAAAACACACAGCAGATGAAAGAGCAAGGTAAAAACCCACCAGACCTAACAAATGAAGAGGAAATAGGCAGTCTACCTGAAAAAGAATTCATAATAATGATAGTAAATATGATCCAAAATCTTGGAAATAGAATGGAGAAAATGCAAGAAACATTTAACAAGGACCTAGAAGAACTAAAGATGAAACAAGCAATGATGAACAACACAATAAATGAAATTAAAAATACTCTAGATGGGATCAATAGCAGAATAACTGAGGCAGAAGAACGGATAAGTGACCTGGAAGATAAAATGGTGGAAATAACTACTGCAGAGCAGAATAAAGAAAAAAGAATGAAAAGAACTGAGGACAGTCTCAGAGACCTCTGAGACAACATTAAACACACCAACATTCGAATTATAGGGGTTCCAGAAGAAGAAGAGAAAAAGAAAGGGACTGAGAAAATATTTGAAGTGATTATAGCTGAAAACTTCCCTAATATGGGAAAGGAAATAGTTAATCAAGTCCAGGAAGCACAGAGAGTCCCATACAGGATAAACCCAAGGAGAAACACGCCAGGACACATATTAATCAAATTATCAAAAATTAAATACAAAGAAAACATATTAAAAGCAGCAAGGGAAAAACAACAAATAAGACACAAGGGAATCCCCATAAGGTTAACAGCTGATTTTTCAGCAGAAACTCTGTAAGCCAGAAGGGACTGGCAGGACATATTTTAAGAGAGCAAGGAGCAAAACCTACAACCAATATTACTCTACACAGCAAGGCTCTCATTCAGATTTGATGGAGAAATTAAAACCTTTACAGACAAGCAAAAGCTGAGAGATTTCATCACCACCAAACCAGCCTTACAACAAATGCTAAAGGATCTTCTCTAGGCAACAAACACAAGAGAAGGAAAAGACCTGTAATAACAAGCCCAAAACAAATAAGAAAATGGGAATAGGAACGTATATATCGATAATTACCTTAAATGTAAATGGATTAAATGCTCCCACCAAAAGACACAGACTGGCTGAATGGATACAAAAACAAGACCCATATATATGCTGTCTACAAGAGACCCACTTCAGACTTAGAGACACATACAGACTGAATGTGAGGGGATGGAACAAGATATTCCATGCAAATGGAAACCAAAAGAAAGCTGGAGTAGCCATTCTCATATCAGAAAAATAGACTTTAAAATAACGACTATTAGAAGAGACAAAGAAGGACACTACATAATGATCAAGGGATCGATCCAAGAAGAGGATATAACAATTGTAAATATTTATGCACCCAACATAGGAGCACCTCAATACATAAGGCAAATGCTAACAGCCATAAAAGGGGAAATCGACAGTAACACATTCATAGTAGGGGACTTTCACACCCCACTTTCACCAATGGATACATCATACAAAAAGAAAATAAATAAGGAAACACAAGCTTTAAATGATACATTAAACAAGATGGACTTAATTGATATTTATAGGACATTCCATCCAAAAGCAACAGAATACATATTTTTCTCAAGTGCTCATGGAACATTCTCCAGGATAGATCATATCTTGGGTCACAAATCAAGCCTTGGTAAATTTAAGAAAATTGAAATGGTATCAAGTATCTTTTCCGACCAAAATGCTATGAGACTAGATATCAATTACAGGAAAAGACTGTAAAAAATACAAACACATGGAGGCTAAACAATACACTACTTAATAACGAAGTGATCACTGAAGAAATCAAAGAGAAAATAAAAAAATACCTAGAAACAAATGACAATGGAGACACAATGGAGACACAATGGAGACGACCCAAAACCTATGGGATGCAGCAAAAGCAGTTCTAAGAGGGAACTTTATAGCAATATAATCCTACCTTAAGAAACAGGAAACATGTCGAATAAACAACCTAACCTTGCAACTAAAGCAATTAGAGAAAGAAGAACAAAAAACACCCAAAGTTAGCAGAAGGAAAGAAATCATAAAGATCAGATCAGAAATAAATAAAAAAGAAAAGAAGGAAACAATAGCAAAGATCAATAAAACTAAAATCTGGTTCTTTGAAAAGATAAACAAAATTGATAAACCATTAGCCAGACTCATCAAGAAAAATAGGGAGAAGACTCAAATCAGTAGAATTAGAAATGAAAAAGGAGAAGTAACAACTGACACTGCAGAAATACAAAAGATCATGAGAGATTACTACAAGCAACTCTATGCCAATAAAATGGACAACCTGGAAAAAAAGGACAAATTCTTAGAAATGCACAACCTGCCAAGACTGGATCAGGAAGAAATAGAAAATATGAACAGACTAATCACAAGCACTGAAATTGAAACTGTGATTAAAAATCTTCCAACAAACAAAAGCCCAGGACCAGATGGCTTCACAGGTGAATTCAATCAAATATTTAGAGAAGAGCTAACACCTATCCTTCTCAAAATCTTCCAAAATATAGCAGAGGGAAGAAGACTCCCAAACTCACTCTACGAGGCCACCATCAACTTGATACCAAACCAAAGGATGTCACAAAGAAAGAAAACTACAGGCCAATATCACTGATGAACATAGAGGCAAAAATCCTCAACAAAATACTAGCAAACAGAATCCAACAGCACATTAAAAGGATCATACACCATGATCAAGTGGGGTTTATTCCAGGAATGCAAGGATTCTTCAATATACGCAAATCAATCAATGTGATACACCATATTAACAAATTGAAGGAGAAAAACCATATGCTGTTCTCAATAGATGCAGAGAAAGCTTTTGACAAAATTCAACACCCATTTATGATAAAAACCCTCCAGAAAGTAGGCATAGAGGGAACTTTCCTCAACATAATAAAGGCCATATATGACAAACCCACAGCCAACATCATCCTCAATGGTGAAAAACTGAAAGCATTTCCACTAAGATCAGGAACAAGACAAGGTTGCCCACTGTCACCACTATTACTCAACATAGTTTTGGAAGTTTTAGCCACAGAAATCAGAGAAGAAAAACAAATAAAAGGAATCCAAATCGGAAAAGAAGAAGTAAAGCTGTCACTGTTTGCAGATGACATGATACTATACATAGAGAATCCTAAAGATGCTACCAGAAAACTACTAGAGCTAACCAATGAATTTGGTAAAGCTGCAGGATACAAAATTAATGCACAGAAATCTCTGGCATTCCTATACACTAATGATGAAAAATCTGAAAGTGAAATGAAGAAAACACTCCCATTTACCATTGCAACAAAAAGAATAAAATACCTAGGAATAAACCTACCTAAGGAAACAAAAGACCTGTATGCAGAAAATTATAAGACACTGATGAAGGAAATTAAAGAGGATACAAATAGATGGAGAGATATACCATGTTCTTGGATTGGAAGAATCAACATTGTGAAAATGACTCTACTACCCAAAGCAATCTACAGATTCAATGCAATTCCTATCAAACTACCACTGGCATTTTTCACAGAACTAGAACAAAAAATTTCACAATTTGTATGGAAACACAAAACACCCCGAATAGCCAAAGCAATCTTGAGAACAAAAAATGGACCTGGAGGAATCAGGCTCCCTGACTTCAGACTATACTACATAGCTACAGTAATCAAGACAGTATGGTACCGGCACAAAAACAGAAAGATCAGTGGAACAGGATAGAAAGCCCAGAGATAAACCCACGCACATATGGTCACCTTATTTTGATAAAGGAGGCAGGAATGTACAGTGGAGAATGGACAGCCTCTTCAATAAGTGGTGCTGGGAAAACTGGACAGCTACATGTAAAAGTATGAGATTAGATCACTCCCTAACACCATACACAAAAAGAAGCTCAAAATGGATTAAAGACCTAAATGTAAGGCCAGAAACTATCAAACTCTTAGAGGAAAACATAGGCAGAACACTCTATGACATAAATCACAGCAAGATCCTTTGTGACCCACCTACTAGAGAAATGGAAATAAAAACAAAAATAAACAAATGGGACCTAATGGAACTTCAGAGCTTTTGCACAGCAAAGGAAACCATAAACAAGATGAAAAGACAACCCTCAGAATGGGAGAAAATATTTGCAAACGAAGCAATTGACAAAGGATTAATCTCCAAAATTTACAAGCAGCTCATGCAGCTCAATAACAAAAAAACAAACAACCCAATCCAAAAATGGGCAGAAGACCTAAATAGACATTTCTCGAAAGAAGATATACAGACTGCCAACAAACACATGAAAGAATGCTCAACATCATTAATCATTAGAGAAAAGCAAATCAAAACTACAATGAGATATCATCTCACACCAGTCAGAATGGCCATCATCAAAAAATCTACAAACAATAAATGATGGAGAGGGTGTGGAGAAAAGGGAACACTCTTGCACTGCTGGTGGGAATGTGAATTGGTAGAGCCACTATGGAGAACAGTATGAAGGTTCCTTAAAAAACTACAAGTAGAACTACCATATGACCCAGCAATCCCACTACTGGGCATATACCCTGAGAAAACCATAATTCAAAAAGAGTCATGTACCAAAATGTTCATTGCAGCTCTATTTACAATTGCCAGGACTTGGAAGCAACCTAAGTGTTCATCATCGGATGAATGGATAAAGAAGATGTGGCACATATATACAATGGAATATTACTCAGCCATAAAAAGAAATGAAATTGAGCTATTTGTAATGAGGTGGATAGACCTAGAGTCTGTCATACAGAGCGAAGTAAGTCAGAAAGAGAAAGACAAATACCGTATGCTAACACATATATTTGGAATTTAAGAAAAAAAAATGTCATGAAGAACCTAGGGGTAAGACAGGAATAAAGACACAGACCTACTAGAGAATGGACTTGAGGATATGGGGAGGGGGAAGCATAAGCTGTGACAAAGCAAGAGAGAGGCATGGACATGTATACACTACCAAACGTAAGGTAGATGGCTAGTGGGAAGCAGCTGCATAGCACAGGGAGATCAGCTTGGTGCTTTGTGACCGCCTGGAGAGGTGGGATAGGGAGGGTGGGAGGGAGGGAGACACAAGAGGGAAGAGATATGGGAACATATGTATATGTATAACTGATTCACTTTGTTATAAAGCAGAAACTAACACTCCATTGTAAAGCAATTATACTTCAATAAGGATGTGAAAAAAGAAAAAGAAAAAGACAGTATGGTACTGGCACAAAAACAGAAAGACAGATCAATGGAACAGGATAGAAAGCCCAGAGATAAACCCACGCACATATGGTCACCTTATGTTTGATAAAGGAGGCAGGAATGTACAGTGGAGAAAGGACAGCCTCTTCAATAAGTGGTGCTGGGAAAACTGAACAGGTACATATAAAAGTATGAGATCAGATCACTCCCTAACACCATACACAAAAAGAAGCTCAAAATGGATTAAAGACCTAAATGTAAGGCCAGAAACTATCAAACTCTTAGAGGAAAACATAGGCAGAACACTATGACATAAATCACAGCAAGATCCTTTTTGACCCACCTCCTAGAGAAATGGAAATAAAAAAAAATATAATAAGAGCAGAAGGTGGGAAACAGGAGATAATCAAAAAAGCCAAGTCAAAAGTGAAATAAAACTCTTCAAAACATGTTACCTAATTAATTAAATGTAAAATTGTTGAGTTAAAATTACATCCAATATTTTAGACACATACTCCTTAAGGAACATAATCTGTAAATATAAAATGATATAAATTATGCAGCGACGCTAAATATCACATAAATTGCTTACTAAATGCAGTTAAAATGTCACTATGTTTGTAAATAATCTATTTATTTTCCAATTTGTTATGTAAGTTCCTTTTTTAATTCAAATACTAGAATAAGACCTGATTCGGGAAGAAACTCAGTCTCCACTGCCTGCTCTCTCTATTTGCCCTTTGACCTCTAATCTCTCATTTTCACCATGTTGGAATTCACTCCCATACATACACCTTTATTGCCCATGCTATAAATCATTATCTTTTACATTGAGAAAAAGAAAAAGTTATTTAAATGAGTAGTTATTTAAGTAAGTGCCTGCTTTGGGTTTAATTTTAGTTTCCAACTTTTTTTCTTGGTTTATACTATAAGCATTGTGCTTAACATTTGTTAGAAATACATGGTATATTTGAACAATAGACACTTTATGACTACCACTCTCCTATTGACAATGCCTGAAAGTTCCATGGTTCATTTAAATGAGAAGAAAACGTGGTACTATTAAAGACTGTACAAAACTCTTTAAAAAAGAAATAGACTCTCCTTAATGAAATGTGGGAGAACACACATTTCATTAAAGTTACTTTAATGCGGTGTTGAAATTGAACCAACCAGCCAAACTAATGACTAAATAAGCAGTTGATGGATATATATGATATTTATTAATCAGATTATTCTAGTGTCAAGTTGACAACTAATACCTTATAACATAAACACAGTTTACAAAATATTCCCACGTAGTTTCAACTCCAATATGATTTACTACAACAGTAGATGCAATTTTTAGAATCCAAATTTCTCCAGAATGCCCCCAGCCTTTGCATTAACAGCAAAACAGTTCCTACAGTGTTGATCCTTTAAAAATCAGTTCTCCAATACAGCAGAGCATTCACATTCATTATCATTTGCATTTCATGAAAAAGGGAGATGATGGAAGGGGTATGTAGTGTGGAAGAAGAGATATGAAGTCCAGGGAATGTGAGGGCAATCAACTGGCTGCAATGAGATCAAAATCTATCACTGCCCCACTTCTCTGCCCATCTTGACTTGGGACTTTATTATACTAAGTGAAGTAAGCCAGACAGAGAAAGACAAGTATCATACTATATCACTTATATGTAGAATCTAAAAAAAATGATACAAATGAACTTATATACAAAACATAAATAGACCCACAGACATAGAAAACAAACTTATGGTTTCTAAAGGGGAAAGGGGGGCAGGGATAAATTAAGAGGTTGGGATTAACAGATACACACACCTATATATAAAATAGATAACCAACAAGGGCCCACTGTATAGCACAGGGAACTATACTCAGTGTTTTGTAATAACCTATAAGGGAAAAGAATCTGAAAAAGAATATATACATATATGCATAAGTGAATCACTTTACTGTACACCTGAAACTTACACAATATTATAAATCAACTACACTTCAATAAAAAAATAAAATAAATTGTAAAAAATTTAAAATATATATATTGACTGATCCTTGCATTTTAGCCCATTCCATAGGCGGCTTAAAGGACTCTAGTTGTTCATGGACCTCACTTCAAAAGACATTGTGATAGAATAATACCGAATAGTGATCAACTTCATTAGAACTACAGAACATGTAAGGACGTGAATATTTAAAATGCCTCACCAGGCTTCCCTGGTGGCACAGTGGTTGAGAGTCTGCCTGCTGATGCAGGGGACACGGGTTCGTGCCCCGGTCCGGGAAGATCCCACATGCCGCGGATCGGCTGGGCCCATGAGCCATGGCCACTGAGCCTGCGAGTCCGGAGCCTGTGCTCCGCAACGGGAGAGGCCACAGCAGTGAGAGGCCCGCGTACCGCAAAAAAAAAAAAAAAAAAAAAGCCTCACCCTCAGATTCCTTTATAAACCAGGTGATAATTCTTTAAAACACAGCAAGGAATGAAGCTCACATTTTCTATGCTGCAGTAAAGAGTAAGCATGTGGGAGAGCTACAGTTATTTATTTCCTTCTGAGCAACACCTTGATTGATGTTAGTATATTAAACCAGGTAAGTAAGTTTTAAAGCAAGGAAAAAAAATAATGGTTTTGCTATTGGCTATTTTACTCAACCACAGCAGAAAAGAGAAGGAAAAATTATTAGTATTGAAGCGTGCTGAGGAGAAAATATATTTACCCATCTATAAAGCCTGTTGCAAGCTTTTCTTATTTTAAAAGAGCACTATTGATCAGGCTGTGCTAACTTTGCCTTTTAGCAACTTATTTAAAGGAAAACATTTCAGTTACTGTGATCAAAAATAATGTTTACCACTGTAGTTTACATTTAACATATTGTAGTTATTTCAGAAGTTATTCTATTTTGCCATGTTGTGATATTATTTCTTTTTTTCTTTTCATTTTGAACTGGTCAATTCTAAAAGTCCCCACTTAAGCTTCCCAGAACAAACCAATCTTTTTGAGAACCTATTAAATAAATAAGAAGAATAAAATAATGAGCTCAAAGGGAGATGAGGGAATAAACACTACAGAAGGCTAGACTGGTACCACTTATGAAATAAAACTATAAATTCCAATTTCTCAGCCTACTAAAAAAAATTGATATGATGCCTATTTTGCTGGTCTTTAAGATTCTAGAACACTCTAGAGGAAATCCAATCCAGATGTTATTGTAAAAGTAAAAAAAATAAAAAGGATTAGTAAAAGAATTGCTAAGGATGATAGTACAATCTCTTATTTCTATTCATAGAAGGAGGAAAGGCTTTTAGTTCATTTTAATCTTACTTTGCTTGCTATCAGTATTATCTCATTTGTTTGGAAATTATAAGGATTCTATGCATGGGTTTTCATGAATGAGACTTTCCTTGATAGAAAGTGATATCATCATGTTAGAAAGGTCCCCATGAGGAAATCACAGTTACCTCTTTGCTTCCAGGTAGCATTCATTTTTTAAATTTCCTTAAAAGGTAGGCTCAAATGTTTCCAGTAAAAGACATTTCACCTTAGCAACAAACTCCCTTGCAATCAGTACTGCACAAGAGAAGAAGGCAGTCTTTATAGTCAGAGATCTGGGTGACTGGAAGAAAAAGAATATTCAAAAAGGAGAGAAAAGTTTAAGGAGTTATAGGTGGTAAGAATTTAAAGCAGAGAAGTGGAGGTAGAGAAAGAGAGGGAGCATATGGAAAAAGACATGTATTGTTATGAAAGCTAATAGAATCTAGTTTTAATATTTATTTTATACCCAACTTTTTCCTGAAAGCTTTAATAGGACAGGAACAATTTGTATTATCAAATGCTTAATTTTTTAAGGAAAAAATAACCTATTGAGATCATTACTGACATTTCAAATAAGATTAGACTTACATTTTGTTCATATCTAAAAATGTTTTTTTTTTCGAAAGCACTGTAAGGTGCACACTTATAAAATACTTACATTGTTTTGAAACCCAACTGCACAGGGTAAAGAAGCAGCTTACCATGTGATGTTATTGCAGAAGGACAAGTCAAATCTTCAAGCCTTATTAAAGTGATTTTCTCAGGGAGATTAGTTGCTACAAAGTAACTTTTTAATCTCACACATTATACATTCACAAATCCTGTAATATAGGAATCATTCAGGAAATTTTTACTGCATTCTGAAAATAATCTCCTATAGCAATATGACAAGGAAACTGAATCCTAGAAGGAAGACAAATTCTACAGCATATTTTACCCACACTGGGTAAATTTTCACTCTTCAGGTAGAAAGAGAATGAAAAATCCTTCTGCTTAAAATATCACCTGCAGTCATTCAACCTTGCAAAATCCTTTCCTGAGTGAGATGTGTTAATTCAGCTTTTCAGTGTAGTGCATTGAGTTAGGATTAAGAGTTCTATAGAAACTTCAGTGACACAAAAAAACATGTTTCCTTATCCTTGTAGTAATCACACCATGACATGTAGTGGTGTTATATGTATGACCTGGAATCTAATTTCTAAAACTGGTGAAGCACTCATTTCTTGTCCAGTGTGCTTAGTGCACAGTAACAGGTTGTCCTCACCCTTCAATAAATCTGATCCTATTCCATTTCTGTTGTATATAACGTCTGATCCCTGGGCTCAGAAATGGTAGATATGGCACAGACTGTGTGTGTGAGAGCACACATGTGCACGAAGGCGATCTACAATACATGTCTTTATAAAAAGGTGACTAGAAACCTAGTAGAAAATTATTTTCACTTGTTTCCTGAAGACATAGTAGGGCAGCAGACACTGCATATAAACCCGCTGACTTTCACTCTGTTGCCACATGTCAAATAAATTTGAGGAGCTGGCAAGTGCTTTTCAGTGCCAATCAACAACCGAGAAAGAAGTGTTGCTATCGACAACAGGAAACTTCAGGGTCCTGAGTTGCAGAAGCTGTCTTTTAAAGGGTTCTAGTTGTCATTTTCCTCACATCAGTGAAGCATATTAATCTGTTCCATATTGTTTGACAAAGCTGTGGATAATTACCTTCTCATCTTCACAATGTTTTCACAAGAATCATTTATGAAGTAGCAATGTTTAGTGGGAAACAATAGCTAAACTTTCTAACTATGGGGAAAAAGGGTATATCTTTTACATAATTTCTGGTTTCCAGAATTTGGATAATCACCATATATATAATTCACACATAATTTTACTGCCTTATGCAGTAAACAACCTGAACACCATACTTGCCAACCCCAGAGACACACTTAGGTTATTATAATTATTATTTAACAATAGGAGGCATTTAAAAAATCTATTATCACAGTGTCATAAAGGAAAGAACATATGAACACCCCAAAATAGGAAGTCCACAATCTCAGAATGTAACAGACTATTAAATGAAATTGCTTTAGCTTCATGAAAAGCTCCCTGCATTATCCTCACATCACGTTCTCCTTACATCACAGGCTGAGGAAAGAAAATGAGTATCATCTTCCATAGATCCAAGTTTGGAAAATACTGCTTTCAGTGTTGCTTTAGAAAAGCAAAAGGTCTTTTAACATTTGGTGAAAATTAAGGTTTCTAATTTCTGTAGCATGCAGTTCTGTCCCTGAAAGAGTGACTTACCTGCCACTGCCAAAATCAGTGACAGATTTTGACACAAGCTGTGCAAGAGGCATCTGTGTGACTAACGGCCTGGCGTGCACATTCACTCCGTGGCTGAGTGCCAATATTTTATCTGGGTGGTTAGCTTCAGACTCAGATGTTTCTACTTAAACAATTCCTGACTGGAACTCTGAAAGCAACATAATTCCTATGGATTCTATCTTCTTACCATCTCTAGACACCATCTTCTCCTCGCCCACCCCATTACCAAATACTTCCAATTCTCCAGACGGTCTCTCTCCTCATGAAGGACCAGAAGAGACATAAAGTGGGTCACCAGAGGCAGAATGTTTGAGTGCCAGACAGACAGTGACACATGAGTGAGATATAATAATATGACCTGGATTTCTATGAAATGTTATTTATGCATGAATATATCTGTAGACCAAAGCATTGTGCTGTACATGTGGGTTCCTTCCTCTTTTTCATCCAGGAACTACTGCCTTCCAGACTTCACCAATCAGTTCTTATTTGAAGATGTTCCTTGCCCTTCCCTGTCTTACCCAGTACCAAGGGTAAATTAGATAGTCAGATAAGTTGAAGCCAGATATGAAATTAGGCCTCAAAAATATGTGTTGGGAATTCCTATATGCTTTCCAGAAAGGAATTACAACTTTAGCTTTATACCGGCTAGCAAATAACTCAGAGGCAGAAGCATAATCAGTGTTTGTGCCTATGTAAGTGCTTATATACAAAGCAGTTGCAAAGGAAAACACATCCATGTCTGGTACTGACATGAGAGAGAAAATTTTCCTGTGGACCCTCATAAAGAGAAAACTAACTGTGTAAGGTAGTGAAGAATCATTAACATGGCCTCATAGTAAACCAGTGGGTTTCAAAGGTCTGTTCCTTGTGTCTTCACTCCGCATAAGTTTATGGCAAAATGCCACTCTACAAGTTGTAAAAGCATTCCCATGAGGACCAGAGTAGTTTTTCAGAATTTATGCTTGTCTGGCTTAGATGGGGTAGATTTAAGGGTAGCTGAGTGAATGGACAGACTGTATGTCCTTCAATCATTTATAAATATTGTTTCTCCCAGCTGAGTTTCTGATAAGTGTTGAATGGCAGTGAGTTGAAGATTATATTCCCTGACAAGTACCTGGAGTGCAGCTATTCTGTTTTTCCAGTTAAGTGCAAAGCCATATGTTTTAACAGCTCCTCAACCCAGAGGCTGGATTGACATTTTCTTATGAAAGTTGACGGGTCTGACAAGAACAAATGCTTGAAGAGAAAGCCACTCCATCTGCACATGGAGATAAACAAGGGAGTACCTATGGGTAGGGCCAAGATTCTTTCCAAAAAGTAATTACTTTTCTGCTCAGAAATAGAAGGATGATCAAAGTACCAAAGATCAGTGGCACATGATAAGATCATAACAATTTTAGGCTCTGTTCATTTTAACAAAAATACCATGCCCACTTGTTGGAACTAAATTTTGTTCCACCCTGCTTCTACCACCTGACTCTAAGGATATTTCATTTCAATCTATTCCAAAGGATGTAAAGTGTTACTCAAAACCAAGAATATTTTTTGTCCATTCTGTTAATGGGAGGGGTATTCATGGTGATAAGGAAATTAAAGACCAGAAAGATGGCTGACTTTTTCTCTTATACATGCTTGCTTTAAAAGACTGAAAAGTAGAAATAAGGTTGAATGTTACCCTTTTGAGAGAAATTCCAGCCACTCTTCTCTCCTTTCCTCCCTTGTAACTTTCTTCCAAACACATGAGGTAAGATGGTCTGAGACGCTGCTGGACAGAACTGGTGCCTCCATAAAAATCCTGGGAAAAGAAAAAAAAAAATCCTGGGATAGGCAGTTGACACTGGCTCTTCTCTCTCTTTAAAGAGAAAGTATTTTGCTCTCCCTACTGTCAATAAAATGGGTAAAAGGAGCTATCCATTGGCCCAAGCCTAAGTCATCAAAGTTCCATCTAGTGATTTGGAACAAAAGCCTTTGCTGTGTTCTAGCTCTCTACATATAAATTACCCACAGAGAGCTTGAAGAGACATTGATCAAAGGTGATTTTATATATATATATATATATATATATATATATATATATATATATATCTCAAAACATATATAATATCAAAGGAGATCAAAGGAGATCTCTATATATATCAAAATATAACCATAATATTAAATGACAGTGGTCAATAGTGGAATAATAATGTCTTGGACTTGTTCCTTGGAAAAATGCAAGTTTGAAATTAATGCATCAAGAAATAAAGTAGCAAACATTTTCAACGGGATCATCTAAGAAATAATGTAATCATCTATAATTTAAGGGGAGTAGAGTTGTCCTTAATAAAAACAGTATTTGGACAAGAAACTAAATCCCATCAATTGGGATCTGCTCAGAGATTTGATAGTTATTCTAATTGGCAAAACAATCAGGGTCCATGATAGCTTGGGGAGAAACACTTACACACCACTGAGGTTGTAGCTAGCCTGATTTTTTAATTACTTATACAATATGAAGATGTATTATCAAGACTTGACCAGAAAGGAACCTGGGGTCTATAAATTTGAGGGGGGGAGTTCCTCATTTTTTTTTTTTTTTTGCGGTATGCGGGCCTCTCACTGTTGTGGCCTCTCCCGTTGTGGAGCACAGGCTCCGGACGCGCAGGCCCAGCGGCCATGGCTCACGGGCCTAGCCGCTCCGCAGCATGTGGGATCTTCCCAGACCAGGGCATGAACCCGTGTCCCCTGCATCGGCAGGCGGACTCTCAACCACTGCGCCACCAGGGAAGCCCTAGGGGAGTTCCTCATTTTTTACAAATAAATTAATTTTAGAATTCCCCCAGTAAACTCATAAATTTAGAAGCTATGTTGTAGAATTTGTCTTCAATACCATTTATAACAGCTAAACTCAGTTCTCATCATATGAATTTATTATACTGAAGTATTAGAAGAAAAGAAAAATTTATAATTAAGGAGGAAGAGGATGTATACACATATAGAATCTAATATTTCTGGAAAGATACATAAGAAAATGGTACCAATAAAGGAAACTAGGGGACTTCGGGCTAATGTTTATTTTTTTAGTGATATTTAGTATTTTTAACATATGTGTGTATTATCTCTATTTTTTTTTTAATTTTACAGTTGGATTTAAATTTAAGTTTAAAATAATTTTGATTCCCTTTGCTAATTTTAATTTCACATGTTACCACACTAATCAACCCAGGTTTTAGTAGGTTTTTGTACATTGTTGTTATTATTTGTGCCTATTTTATTTTGATACACAATATTTATGAATCTAGAGATTAGGAAGCCAAATTCCAAATATCCTAAGACAGATGATGGGAATAATTAATTTATCCTTAGTGACAATCTGTCATTGAAAAAAGCAAACAATTCTTTTATTCTCAATACTCAAGGCAGTTTTACAAAATCCACTCTGGCCTCCAGCTCTCCAGGTCTTCAGGACCACTACCTAAAGTCTTCAGTAGAGATTTTCTTAACCCTCATTGGGGTCACAGAGTATATTCAGTTTGGTGAAACATACTAGTTGGAACATGTAGGAAAAAGCTCTGCTCGTGGAGAGGCAACACTGCAGATCATGGGCTGGGCTGGAGAAACAGTAAGATCAGCCCCCAGTTAAAAAGGCATCTGAAAGCATACTCTATGGGATAGAAAAAGGAAGGGACTTATACATAAATTACGTCATCACAGTTGAAGATTTTTTACACAGTGAATTCACACACAAAGCAATATGGTATGGAACAGTCTTCCTCTACATTCTAAGAACCCACCCCCATTTATATAACTACATACATAAATGTGTATATATGCATCTACATGTATATATACTATATAAATAGTATACATATGTATGCGCAACATATTTTGTCTACTTTTGATTTGATCATGATAATTATATCAAATGTTCATTCTAACCCTCTTTTTCACTTGTTATAAGAATATGTCACTTACCTTTCCTTTATCTATCTCATTTTCTAAGTTACTAGAAAACTTGATCCATGAGAAAAATTTAAAAGAACAGATAAATAGTTGCAAATTTTCAACTCACAAGCACTAGAATGATTTGTAATCACTTTATTGATGATAGTTACAGTCAGCTACCTCATGCTAAAGTTAGGCTTTTTCATGGTAAGCTAGGCTGTGGAGCATACATAATGCCTGCATCTCTGGCTACAGCTCCGCTCACTTACCATTCAAGAAACATGGGGAGGGGGAGGGGTGAGCTGCGACAGGGCGAGAGAGAGTCATGGACATATATACACTAACAAACGTAAGGTAGATAGTTGGTGGGAAGCAGCCGCATGGCACGGGGATATCGGCTCGGTGCTTTGTGACCGCCTGGAGGGGTGGGATAGGGAAGGTGGGAGGGAGGGAGACGCAAGAGGGAAGAGATATGGGGACATATGTATATGTATAACTGATTCACTTTGTTATAAAGCAGAAACTAACACACCATTGTAAAGCAATTATACCCCAATAAGGATGTTAAAAAAAAAAAAAGAAAGAAAGAAAGAGTAAATATCTTGTCCCCTATGTTTTGCATGATCTACATAAAGTGATTGGCTCAGAGGAAAAAAAAAAAAAAAAGAAACAATTGCAATGCAAGTGAGTAAGAGTGACTTTACAGGGATAACATTACATCTGCTAATTTGAAGACTTTAGAACTTAAATTCAGATCAGAACTCTATAGTGTTTCCCTCCCTGGAAAGACTACTGTGCAGCATTTTTCTGGCTCTTGGCATGCTATTGGCGTGAATTACTAAATTTTGGAGAATGAGACCATAGAGAAGGAATTTTAAGCATTTACCATTTATCTTTACCTTTTTATTTGAAATAGTTGACTGATCATGACAAAAATCATATAGAAATAAGTTCCATTACAGAGCACATTGCCTACATACAATGAAGGAGGGAGAGGCATGATTATGTTCCAAATGAGGCTTACTTGATTGGTAGAACACAATGACTTGTCATAAAAGCATCTCCATTTAATTGAAAGTCAATGAGAAAATCCTACTGCAGTGCACAACCACTGCTAACTGGAAGGTTCATCATTCAATGCCCCACGACTGGCACAGAAGGCGGACCTTGTTCACTGCAGAAATCTTCTTGTCCATTATTCGTTCAGTTATCCATTATAACTATTACAAAACATCCATAAAAATTAAAGTTGGTTTACTAAAAAAAGCATACCATGGGGAACTTCTTCCCCAAAAACTGAATAAGCAATGGATGGAATTAAATTTGGTCCAACTTTATTCATATATTATAAATATAAATGGCCAAAGCAGTATTAACAGAATATTAAGCAGAATATTTTAAACTTTTATCTAAGATTTATGTCATATGTAAGAGTATGGTATGAGAAAGTTTTTCTCCCACCAGAACTAAAAATACTCTTAAATTTTATGTCAATTAAATATCAATACATAATCATCAAGAGGTCAGATTTCTATAAATCCACAAAGAACATTGTGTTGGAAGAATTCATCTCAGCTCACCAACTTTGCTTCTTCTAATGCTCTCAAGGAAGAAGTTTGCCTTTTTCAAAAAGCATGTTAAGAAAAGATATAAACACAGACTAGTTACAGAGAGTAATCAACATATACCATTTACAGGGATTAACCCTGGTGATAGAGTAGTATGTTTGAAGGTGAGGAGGTGAAGTAGGAAATTAGCCTTCAAAGGAGCCTTTTGCTTGATAATTACCTCTTGGAATTTCTTTTTATTAGATGTATTCTTGTATTATTTGTATAACTGAAAGAATAAAATTACATGAAGATATTAAATGAACATATACAGATAAATGTAGGAAGAAAAGAAAGAAAGAGATTAAAAGTGTGAACATATTTTTCAGGGGGAAAACCCAGAATGGAAAAATCGGCTGAATTCTTGACTAGAATTAAGCACTGCTACTACATCAATTTTTTTTTTTTTTTTTTTTTTTTTTTTTTTTGTGGCACATGGGCCTCTCACTGTTGTGGCCTCTCCCGCTGCAGAGCACAGGCTCTGGATGCACAGGCTCAGCGGCCATGGCTCACGGGGCCAGCCACTCCACGGCATGTGGGATCTTCCCAGACCGGGGCACGAACACGTGTCCCCTGCATCGGCAGGCAGACTCTCAACCACTGAGCCACCAGGGAAGCCCACTACATCAAATTTTGATAAAAACTATAACACCAGTGTACATTTTGTCCATATAGATAAATAGAAGATGAAAGACAGGCTTATTTCATTATAGTCACTTTTCTTAAATAACCTCTGTGGACAGATGTTTAGCTTCCTTCATTTTCTATTCCAAGCTTCTTAATTGTCTCCCTTGTTTTAATATCTCACTTAATCCAAAGGGCCTTTTTTGAACTTCATTCTTCATCATCCCTAATAAGTAATCACTCTACAGCCATCTGGACCACGCTTTACTATTTATTTCACACTTACTTATAGCTTATATGTCTCTTCAACATTGATGAATATAAAGGAATACACCCTTAGGAAAACCTGCCTGGCATGACTGGTGGGTCATGCAGGGTGATGAAAAACTAGTTTCTGAAAATCAGTTTGGCTAGATAAGGCTCCAGGTGTCAAAGTACTTTTTAGTGTGGACACCTTTTCTCTCCCAGAATGCTTATTAAAAGCATTTAGGGGAAGAGGTCAAGGTGACAGATTAAGAGGATGTGGAGTTCACCTTCCCCCATGAACACATCAAAAATACATCTACATATGAAATAATTCTCATTGAAAACTAACTGAAAATTGGCAGAAGGATTCCTGTACAACGAAGGCTGTAAGAAAGATACACACATAAGTGGGTAGGAAGGTAAGAAAAGCAACTAGGTCAGGACCTGTGCCATCAGGAGGGAACTCAGAGGACAAGGGAGATTGCAGGGGCAGAAACCCACTCTGGGGAGTAGGTCAAGCCACAGACTGGGCATCTTAGTCCTGGGGTCCAACACGGAAGAGACAAGCCCCCTTGGCTAGTTGGAAGACGGCTGGGACAAACAGAAAGGCTGGAGAAGCCTGGACCCCATGCCTGATGAGTATGCATGTGCACACTGGCTTGCTTCCAAGGCAGGGAGAGAGAAAAATTTGCTCTAGTAGCTGCCAGGGTTCCCCTCAACTCTCTCACCATGCATCCCAGCCCGAGCTGAGCAAATGCTCCAGCCCTGTTCACTCCACACCGGAGTGCAGCACTGCATCTGGGGCAGCCAGGACCGGGAAAAAGACTTGACTGCGGGCAGTGTCTGAGCAGAGATGCAGATGCCTCCACAGGCAGTGCATTGTGTCTCTGTGTGCACATGGGTGCCACTTGCTACAGCAGTCCTCTCCTCTGAGGCAAAGGCCCTGGAGCGGGGAGAGGAAAATATAAATACTTGAAGGGAAAAGCGTCAACTCAAGCCCAACCCTCAGGGCTTCTGCTCTAGCAACCTGGCATCAGACCCTTCCCCTAACAGGGTGGTGACAGCCAATGACCAGAGAGGAAGTGCTGCCTTGCACCCAACTCTAGTCCCTCCATCTCCAGCTTCACCCCTTACCAAGGTGATAGCTGCCAGCACACCCTGAGGAAAGACCATGACAGACATTCAAATCAAATCCAGCCCTCCCACCAAAGGCACTCAGCACACACAGTTTGCACAGGGATGCCCCTACATAAGGACACCCCTTCAAGACCATAATATGTAACTGTTTCACCTAAATTTATAGAGGCAGAGAAAATTAAGTAAAATGAAAAGGCAGAGGAAATACTCTCAATTGAAAGAGCAAGAGAAAAATTCCTGAAAACCTAAATAATGAAACAGAAATAAATAATTCACCAGGTAAATAATTCAAAACTTGGTAATAAAAATATTAACTAAATTAGGGAAAATAATTGATTTAAACAATGAACATTTTAACAAGGAACTATAAAAAGACCAAATCAAAAATAAATAATTCAATATCTGAAATTAAAAAATAAAACATACTAGAAGGAATGAAAAGCAGACTAAGTGATACAAAAGAGCACATACATGATCTGGAAATAGAATTATGGAAATCATTCAATCAGAACAGCAGGAAAAAAATTTTAATGAAAAAAAATTAAGAGATGTTTTGAATAACATTAAGAATTTCTATATTCTCATGATAGGGGTTCCAAAAGGAAAAGAGAGAAGGGGATTTAAAATGTATCTGAAGAAATTATGTCTGAAAACTTCCCAAACCTGAAGAAGGAAACAGATATCCAGGTACAGGAGGCACAGAGAGTCCCAAACAAGATGAACCCAAACCGACATATCATAATTAAAATGCCAAAAGTTAAAGAGAGAATTCTAAAGGCAGTAAAAGAAAAATAAAGACTCATATACAAGGTAATCCTCATAAGATTATCAGCTGACTTTTCTTCAGAAATTTTGCAGGCTAGAAGGGAGTGGCATGAAATATTCAAAGTTCTGAGATGGAAAAACATGTTACATGGTTACTCTACCCAGCAAGATTAGCATTTAGAATAGGAGGGACAAAGAACTTCTCAGACAAGCAAAATCTAAAAGAATTCATCCATACTAAACCTACCCTAAAAGAAATGTTGAAGGGTCTTTTCTAAATGGAAAAGAAGTAAGAATCCATAGTAAAGGGAAAACCCTAATAGGAAAGGCATATATATAGTATGGATTAGAGATCACTTAAGCCAGTATGTAGATTAAATGGAAAAAAAAGTGAAAAAGCAACTATAACTACAATAAAGAATTTAGGGATAATCATGAAAATGTAAAATATGACATCAAAACACAAAATTTGGGGAAGGAGAGTAAAAAATGTAGATCTTTTAAAATGTGTTTGAACTTAAATGATTACTAGTTTAAAACGAGTAGACATAATTATAGGTCAACATATATGAACACCACGGTAACTACAAATCAAAAACCTACAACAGATACACTAATACTAGAAAGAAAGGAACAGAAGCATACTACTAAAGGAAATCTTCAGAGCACAAGGGTAGAAAGAAAAGAAGAAATAAACACAGAAGAACTACAAAAACAACTGGAAAACAAGTAATAAAATGGCAATAAGTATATACCTATCAATAATTACTTTAAATGCCAATGAATAAGTGTTCCAAACAAAAAACATAGGGTGGCTGAGACACTATAAAACTCTTAGAGGAAAACATAGGCAGAACACACTTTGACATAAATCATAGCAAGATCTTTTTTGACCCACCTCCTAGACTAATGAAAACAAAAACAGAACCAAATAAGATCTAATTAAACTTAAAAGATTTGTACAGTAAAGCAAAAAATAAACAACACTAAAAGACATCCCTCAGAATGGAAGAAAATATTTGCAAAAGAACCAACTGACAAGGGATTAATTTCCAAACTATACAAACAGCTCATACAGCTCAATATCAAAAGAACAAAAAACCCAATCCAAAAATGGGGGGGGGGAGACCTTCAAGATGACAAAAGGGTAAGACATGGAGATCAGCTTCCTCCCCACAAATACATCAGAAATACATCTACACGTGGAACAACTCCTACAGAACACCTACTGAATGCTGGCAGAAGACCTCAGAATTCCCAAAAGGCAAGAAACCCCCCATGTACCTGGGTAGGGCAAAAGAAAAAACAGAGACAAAAGAATAGGGACAGGACCTGCATCTCAGGGAGGGAGCTGTGAAGGAGGAAAAGTTCCCACACACTAGGAAGCCCCTTCACTGGCAGAGATGGGGAGTGGTGGGGGGAAACTTTGGAGCCACGGAGGAGAGTGTAGCAACAGGGGTGCAGAGGGCAAAGTGGAGAGATTCCCACACAGAGGATCAGTGTCGACCAGAAGTCACCACCCTGAGAGACTTGTCTGCTCACCCACTGGGGTGGGTGGGGGCTGGGAGCTGAGGCTCAGCTTCATAGGTCAGATCCCAGGGAGAGGACTGGGGTTGGCTGTGTGAACACAGCCTAAAGGGGTCTAGTGCACCACAGCTAGCCGGGAGGGAGTCCAGGAAAAAGTCTGGACCTGCGTAAGAGGCAAGGTACAATTTTTTCAAGGTGCGCAAGGAGAGGGGATTCAGAGCACTGCCTAAACCACCTCCAGAGACGGGTGCAAGCTGTGGCTATCACCGCAGACACGAGAAATGGGCATGAACCGCTAAGACTGCTGCTGCAGCCAACAAGAAGCCTGTATGCAGCACAGACCACTATCCACACTTCCCCTCCCAGGAGGTTGTGCAGCATGCCACTGCCAGGATCCCGTGATCCAGGGCCAAATTCCCTGGGAGAACACATGGCACACCTCAGGCTGTTGCAATGTCATGCCAGCCTCTGCCAAGGCAGGCTCAGCCGGCATTCCGTACACCACCATCCCCCAGGCCTGAGTGAGCCAGAGCCCCCTAATCAGCTGCTACTTTAACCCCATCCTGTCTGAGCGAAGAACAGATGCCCCCAGGAGACCTACACACAGAGGCAGGGCCAAATCCAAAGCTGAGCCCCAAGAGCTGTGCAAAAAAAGAACAGAAAGGAAAATCTCTTCCAGCAGCCTCAGGAGCAACAGATTAAATCTCCACAATCAACTTGATATACCCTGCATCTGTGGAATACCTGAATAGACAATGAAACATTCCAAAATTGAGGTGCTGGACTTTGGGAGCAATGATATATATATTTTTTTTTCCTTCTTCTCTTTTTGTGAGTGTGTATGTGTATGCTTCTTTGTGTGATTTTGTCTGTATAGCTTTGTTTTACCATTTGTCCTAGGGTTCTCTCTGTCCATTTTTTATTAATTTTCTTTTTTTTTTTAGTATAGTTTTTAGTGCTTATTATCATTGGTGGATTTGTTTTTTGTTTTGGTTGCTCTCTTCTTTCATTTTTTCTTTTTTTAATTACTTTTTAATTTTTAATAATTATTTTTATGTTAATAACATTATTATATTTTATTCTTATTTATTTTATTTTTTTCTTTCTTTTTTTCTCCCTTTTCTTCTGAGCCATGTGGCTGAGAGGGTCTTGGTGATTGGGCTGCTGTCAGGCCTGTGCCTCTGAGGTGGGAGAGCTGAGTTCAGAACATTGGTCCAACAGATACCTCCCGGCTCCACATAATACCAAACAGCAAAAGCTCTCCCAGAGAGCTCCACCTCTATGCTAAGACCCAGCTCCACTCAATAACCAGCAAGAGACAGTGCTGGACACCCTATGACAAACAACTAGCAAGAGAGAAACACAACCCTACCCATTAACAGAGAGGCTGTCTAAAATCATAAGGTCACAGACACCCAAAAACACAACATTGGACATGGTCCTGCCCACCAGAAAGGCAAGATCCAGCCTCATCCACTAGAACACAGGCACTAGTTCCCTCCACCACGAAGCCTACACAACCCACTGAACCAACCATAGCCACTGGGGACAGACACCAAAAACAACGGGAACTACGAACCTGCACCCTGTGAAAAGGAGACCCCAAACACAGTAAGTTAAGCAAAATGAGAAGACAGAGAAATACAGCAGATGAAGGAGCAAGGTAAAAACCCACAGACCAAACAAATGAAGAGGAAATAGGCAGTCTACCTGAAAAAGAATTCAGAGTAATGATAGTAAAGATGATCCAAATTCTTGGAAATAGAATGGAGAATATAAAAGAAACATTTAACAAGGACCTAGAAGAACTAAAGAGCAAACAAACAATGATGAACAACACAATAAATGAAATTAAAAATTCTCTAGAAGGAATCAATAGCAGAATAACTGAGGCAGAAGAATGGATAAGTGACCTGGAAGATAAAATAGTGGAAATAACTACATCAGAGCAGAATAAAGTAAAAAGAATGAAAAGAACTGAGGACAGTCTCAGAGACCTCTGGTATAACATTAAATGCACCAAAATTCGAATTACAGGAGTCCCATAAGAAGAAGAGAAAAAGAAAGGGACTGAGAAAATATTTGCAGAGATTGTAGTTGAAAACTACCCTAATATGGGAAAAGAAATAGTAAATCAAGTCCCAGAAGCACAGACAGTCCCATACAGGATAAACCCAAGGAGAAACACGCCAAGACACATATTAATCAAACTATCAAAAATTAAGTACACACAAAAAATATTAAAACAGCAAGGGAAAAAGAGCAAATAACATACAAGTGAATCCCCATAAAGTTAACAGCTGATCTTACAGCAGAAACTCTGCAAGCCAGAAGGGAGTGGCAGGACATATTTAAAGGGATGAAAGGGAAGAACCTACCACCAAGATTACTCTACCCACCAAGGATCTCATTCAGGTTCGACCGAGAAATTAAAACATCTACAGACAAGCAAAAGCTAAGAGAATTCAGCACCACAAAACCAGCTTTACAACAAATGCTAAAGGAGCTTCTCTAGGCAGGAAACACAAGAGAAGGAAAAGACCGACAATAACAAAACCCAAACAATTAAGAAAATGGTAATAGGAACATATATATCGATAATTACCTTAAATGTAAATGGATTAAAAGTTCCAACCAAAAGACATAGACTGGCTGAATGGATTCAAGAACAAGACCCATATATATGCAGTCTACAAGAGAACCAAGTCAGACCTAGGGACACATACAGACTGAAAGTGAGGGGATAGAAAAAGATATTCCATGCAAATGGAAATCAAAAGAAAGCTGCAGTAGCAATTCTCATATCAGACAAAATAGACTTTAAAATAAAGACTATTACAAGAGACAAAGAAGGACACTAGATAATGATCAAGGGATGATTCCAAGAAGAAGATATAACAATTGTAAATTTTTATGCACCCAACATAGGAGCACGTCAATACAATAAGGCAAATGCTAACAACCATAAAAGGGGAAATCGACAGTATCACAATCATAGTAGGGGACTTCAACACCTCATTTTCACCAATGGACAGATCATCCAAAATGTAAATAAATAAGGAAACACAAGCTTTAAATGATACATTAAATAAGATGGACGTAATTGATATTTATAGGGCATTCCATCCAAAAGAAACAGAATATACTGTCTTCTCAAGTGCTCATGGAATTCTCCAAGATACATCATATCTTTGGTCACAAATCAAGCCTCAATAAATTTAAGAAAATTGAAATAGTATCAATTATCTTTTCCAACCACAATGCTGTAAGACTAGATATCAACTACAGGTAAAAATCTGTAAAAAATATACACACCTGGAGGCTAAACAACACACTACTTAGTAACCAAGAGATCACTGAAAAAATCAAAGAGGACATCAAAAAATACCTAGAAACAGGCCTTCCCTGGTGGCGCAGTGGTTGAGAGTCCGCCTGCCGATGCAGGGGACACGGGTTAGTGCCCCGGTCCGGGAAGATCCCACATGCCGCGGAGCGGCTGGGCCCGTGAGCCATGGCCACTGAGCCTGTGCGTCCGGAGCCTGTGCTCCGCAACGGGAGAGGCCACAACACTGAGAGGCCCGCGTACCGCAAAAAGAAAAAAAAAAAAAAAAAAACCTAGAAACAAATGACAATGAAAACCCGATGACCCAAAACCTATGGAATGAAGCAAAAACATTTCTAAGAGGGAAGTTTATAGCAATACAATCCAACCTCAAGAAACATCTCAAATAAACAACCTAACCCTACACCTAGAGCAATAAGAGAAAGAAGAACAATAATACCCCAAACTTAGCAGAAGGAAAGAAATCATAAAGATCAGATCAGAAACAAATGACAAAGAAATGAAGGAAACAATAGCAAAGATTAATAAAACTAAAAGCTGGTTCTTTGAGAAGATAAACAAAATTGATAAACCATTAGCCAGATTCATCAAGAAAAAAGGGAGAAGACTCAAGTCAACAGAATTAGAAATGAAAAAGAAGAAGTAACAACTGACACTGCAGAAAGACAAAGGATCATGAGAGATTAGTACAAGCAACTCTATGCCAATAAAATGGACCAACTGGAAGAAATGGACAAATACGTAGAAAAGCACAACCTTCCGAGACTGAACCAGGAAGAAATAGAAAATATAAACAGACCAATCACAAGCACTGAAATTGACACTGTGATTAAAAATCTTCCAACAAACAAAAGCCCAGGACCAGATGGCTTAACAGGTGAATTCTATCAAACATTTACAGAAGAGCTAACACCCATCATTCTCAAACTCTTCCAAAATATAGCAGAGGGAGGAACACTCCCAAACTCATTCTACAAGGCCACTATCACCCTGACACCAAAACCAGACAAGGATGTCACAAAGAAAGAAAACTACAGGCCACTATCACTGATGAACATAGATGCAAAAATACTAGCAAACAGAATCCAAAAGCACATTAAAAGGATCATACACCATGATCAAGTGAGGTTTCTCCCAGGAATGCAAGGATTCAATAAACACAAAGCAATCAATGTGATACACCATATTAACAAACTGAAGGAGAAAAAGTATATGATCATCTCAATAGAGGCAGAAAAAGCTTTCAGAAAAATTCAACACCCTCTTCTGATAAAAACCCTCCAAAAAGTAGGAATAGAGGGAACTTACCTCAGCATAATAAAGGTCATATATGACAAACTCACAGCCAACATCCTTCTCAATTGGTGAAAAACAGAAACCATTTCCACTACGATCAGGAACAAGACAAGGTTGCCCACTCTCACCACTATTATTCAACATAGTTTTGGAAGTTTTAGCCACAGTAATCAAAGAAGAAAAAGAAATAAAAGGAATCCATATCGGAAAAGAAGTAAAGTTGTCACTGTTTGCAGATGACATGATACTATACATAGAGAATCCTAAAGACTCCACCAGAAAACTAGCAGAGCTAATCAATGAATTTGGTAAAGTAGCAAGATACAAAATTAATGCACAGAAATCTTTTCCATTGCTATACACTACTGATGTAAAATCTGAAAGAGAAATTAAGGAAACACTCCCACTTACCATTGCAACAGAATGAATAAAATACCGAGGAATAAACCTACCTAAGGGGACAAAAGACCTGTATACAGAAAACTATAAGACACTGATGAAAGAAATTAAAGATGATACAAATAGATGGAGAGATATACCATGTTCTTGGAATGGAAGAAAGAACATTGTGAAAATGACTGACCTACCCGAAGCAATCTACAGATTCAATGCAATCCCTATGAAACTACCAATGGCATTTTTCACAGAACTAGAACAAAAAATTTCACAATTTCTATGGAAACACAAAAGACCCTGAATAGTCAAAACAACCTTGAGAAAGAAAAACAGAGCTGGAGGAATCAGGCTCCCTGACTTCAGACTATACTATAAATCTACAGTAATCAAGACAGTATGTTACTGGCACAAAAACAGAAATGTATATCAATGGAACAGGATAGAAAGCCCAGAGATAAACCCAAACACATATGGTCACCTTATTTTTGATAAAAGAGGTAAGAATATACAATGGAGAAAAGATAGCATCTTCAGTAAGTGGTGCTGGTAAAACAGGACAGCTATATGTAAAAGTATGAAGTTAGAACACTCCCTACCACCAAACAGAAAAATAAACTCAAAATGGATTAAAGACCTAAATGTAAGGCCAGAAACTATCAAACTCTTAGAGGAAAACATAGGCAGAATACTCTATGACGTAAATCACAGCAAGATCCTTTGTGACCCACCTACTAGAGAAATGGAAATAAAAACAAAAATAAACAGATGGGACCTAATGAAACTTAAAACCTTTTGCACAGCAAAGGAAACCATAAACAAGATGAAAAGACAACCCTTAGAATGGGAGAAAATATTTGCAAATGAAGCAACTGAGAAAGGATTAATCTCCAAAATTTACAAACAGCCCATGAAGTTCAATATCAAAAAAACAAACAACCCAATCCAAAAATGGGCAGAAGACCTAAATAGACGTTTCTCCAAAGAAGATATACAGATTGCCAAGAAACACATGAAAGAATGCTCAACGTCACTAATCATTTGAGAAATGGAAATCAAAACTACAATGAGGTATCACCTCACACCAGTCAGAATGGCCATCATCAAAAAATCTACAAGCAATAAATGCTGGAGAGGGTGTGGAGAAAATGGAACCCTCTTGCACTGTTGGTGGGAATGTAAATTGATACAGCCACTATGGAGAACAGTATGGAGGTTCCTTAAGAAACTAAAAATAGAACTACCATATGACCCAGCAATCCCACTACTGGGCATATACCCTAAGAAAACCATAACTCAAAAATAGGCATGTACCACAATGTTCATTGCAGCTCTATTTACAATAGCCAAGACATGGAAGCAAAACTAAGTGTCCAACAACAGATGAATGGATAAAGAAGATGTGGCACATATATACAATGGAATATTTCTCAGACATAAAAAGAAACAAAATTGAGTTATTTGTAATGAGGTGGATGTACCCAGAGTCTGTCATACAGAGTGAAGTAAGTCAGAAAGAGTATAACAAATACCATATGCTAACATATATATATGGAATCTTAAAAAAAAAAAATGGCTATGAAGAACCTAGGGGCAGAACAGGAATAAAGACGCAGACATAGAGAATGGACTTGAGGACATGGGGGGAGGTCATAGGATAAGGTGGGATGAAGTGAGAGAGTGGCATGGACTTTATATACTACCAAATGTAAAATAGATAGCTAATGGGAAGCAGCTGCATTGCACAGGGAGATCAGCTCGGTGCTTTGTGACCACCTAGAGGGGTGGGATAGGGAGAGTGGGAGGGAGAAGCAAGAGGGAGCAGATATGGGGATAGTTGTATATGTATAGCTGATTCACTTTGTTATAAAGCAGAAACTAACACACCATTGTAAAGTAATTATACTCCAATAAAGATGTTAAAAAAGAAAAATGGGTGGAAGATCTAAATAGACATTTCTCCACAGAAGACATACAGATGGCGAATAAACACGTGAAAAGATGCTCAACATCATTAATTATTAGAGAAATGCAAATCAAAACTACAATGAGGTATCATCTCACACTGGTCAGAATGTCCATCATCAAAAACTCCACAAACAATAAATGCTGGAGAGGGTGTGGAGAAAAGGGAACCCTCTTACACTCTTGGTGGAAATAAACATTGATACAGTCACTATGGAGAACAGTATGGAGGTTCCTAAAAAACTAAAAATAGAACTATCATTTGACCCAGCAATCCCAATTCTGGGCATGTACCCAGAGAAAACCATAATTCAAAAAGATACATGCACCCCAATGCTCACAGCAGCATTATTTACAATAGCCAGGACATGGAAGCAATTGTCCATTGTCCATCAACAGAGGAATGGATAAAGAAGATGTGGTATATATATACAATGGAATATTACTTAGCCATAAAAGGGATGAAATTGTGTCATTTGCAGAGATGTGGACAGTCCTAGAGACTGTCATACAGAGTGACGTAAGTCAGAAAGAGAAAAACAAATATCGTATATTAATGCATATATATGGAATCTAGAAAAATGGTACAGATGATCTTATTTGAAAAGCAGAAATACAGACACATACATAGAAAACAAACTTATGGATACCAATGGAGAAAGGGGAGCGTTTGGGATGAATCTGGAGATTGGGATTGACATAGATACACTACTGTGTATAAAATAGATAACTAATCAGAATCTACTGTATAGCCCAGGGAACTCTACTCAGTGCTCTGTGGTGACCTAACTCGGAAGGAAATCAAAAAAACAGGGGATATATGTATACATATGGCTGATTCACTTTGCTGTACAGAAGAAACTGGCACAGAAGTATAAAGCAACTATATTCCTATATATATAGTATATATGTAAAAGAGCTTTTCTTGAAGCCATCTTTCTTTCTAAAGATTTATAATGCACTTGGTTATTGCTTTGAAAGAAGAAATTGAAGTTTTGTCAGTACATATTCCTTCACATTGTTCTATTTCCATGGTTTTCTGCAAACGTAATAATAATCTTCTTTTAATGCCAAATCACAGTATTAATTTTTAAGTTCATTTTAAACCACATTAAACCCAACATGGGTAGTATCATTAATCCACAAATCTCTATTGAATTAAGATAATTTTAACAGCAATGACTAGGTTCTCACAGTGTCAGCAAGGAAGACTAAGTCAAGACCACTGCCTGGATGATGACAACTATTTTAGGATGTGTCTTATTCCAGAAATGTAAAAGGTAAAACAATTTGTGGCTTAGATTTGATCAAATGTGCAAGTATTTCCACCATGGGAGAAATTGAGATCACATAGTAAAAGTGTCAAAATAGTAGAGGTAAGTTCTGAGGTCTGATTCCAGTAGAGAAGACTAAAATGGAGCAGCCAGTGAAGTGGGAAGAAAGTAAGTAGAATGTTGTTTCTGGCAAGACTAGGAAGAGAAGATTGCAAGAAGGAGGGAGTGATCTGCAATATCAAATCCTGCAGAGAAAATACAGAAGAGGACTGAGAATTGCTCATTGGCATTGGGAACATGATAATCTTTGGTGACATTAATGAATACCATTTCTTAGGCATGGTAGAGAGGATAACCTGATTGAAATGGGATTAAGAGGGAATGGGGGAATTCCCTGGCAGTCCAGTTGTTACCACTCTGCACTTCCACTGCAGGGGGGCCAGGTTCAAGCCCTGGTTGGGGAACTAGGATCCCACAAGTCATGCAGCTGGAAAGTGAGATAGTAAAGAACTCCTCCAAGGCTAGTTCGTTGGTTTTTACTTGTTTGTTTGTTTGATTTTGTTTTGTTGTTTTTTATTTTTAAGCAGGAAAATAAGGGCAGTGACTAGAAAATGATAGGAGATTAAAAGTTTTTTATATTGAGAGATTTTACAGTATACTTATATGCTAATGAGAATATTAGTAGAGAAAGAAAACTTGATCATTCAGGAGACAAAAGGAGCAATGCCCTTGCTTACACATGAAGGAATAGGATCCAGTGTCATCCAAGCCTCTGTACTATTCCCATGTTGTATAATTATTTATATGTCTAAATTTCATAGGCTAAGAATTCCTTTATGCCTGGAATCATGGTCCATTTACCTTTTCATACCCAGGCCAAGCAGGATAGCACAGTGTTCATTAGTGTGGGCTTTGGACTCAGACTGTCTAGATTTGAAACCTGAGTCAGATGCTTGTTAGCTGTGTACTTGAGAAGCTGTACATGAAATTTTCTATGCTTTGTTTTCCTCATCTATAAAATGGGGATAATAATATTACTTACCTGTTGTGACAACCAAAGTCTGAATGCAGGTAAAGTGCTTAGAATGGTGTTTGACATGTTACAAATGCACAATAAATGTTAGTTATACAAATTTAAGTTACAGAACTAAAACCAACAATGACAACAACAAAAAACACAGGGTGGCTGATTGGATTAAAAAAAAAAACTACACCCTTCAATATGCTGCCTACAAGAGGCTCATTTCAGGGCTAAAAACACAGAGAGAATGAAAGTGAGAGGATGGAAAAAGATATTTCATACAAATGGAAACTATGAGAAAGTGGGGGTAGCAATAACTCATACCAGACAAAATAGACTTTAAAACAAAGGCCATAAAGAAAGACAAAGAAGGGCATTATACAATGATAAAGGGATAAATATAAGAAGAGGATCTTATACTCACTAACATACATGCACCCAACACAGGAGCACCTAAATATATAAAGCAAATACTAACAGATATAAATGGAGAAATTGACAATAATACAAGAATAGTAATGGGACTTTAACACCCCATTTATATCAATGGGCAGATAATTCAGACAGAAAATCAGTGAAACAACAGTGGTCTTAAGTGATACAATAGATCAGTGGAACTTAATAGATATCTACAGGACATTACATTCAAAACAAGTAGAATACACATTCTTTTCAAGTGCACAGCAATAATTCTCTAGAATAAATAACATGCTAGGTCACAAAACAAGTATCAACAAATTTAAGAGGATAGAAATCATATCAAGCATTTTTCCCAACCACAACAGTATGAAGCTAGTAATAAATTACAAAAAGAAAAAATTGGAAAACAAACACATGGAGACTAAACAGCATGCTACTAACACACCAATGTGTCAATAAAAACATCAATGAAGAAATCAGAAAATACCTCAAGACAAATGAAAATGGAAACACAACATTCCAAAATCTATGGAATGCACCAAAAGCAGTTCTAAGAGGGAAGTTTACAACAGTACAGGCCTTTCTCAAGAAACAAGAAAAATCTCAAAGAAACAATGTAACTTACCACCTAAAAGAATTAGAAAAAGAACAAACAAAGCTCAAAGTCACAGAAAAAGGAAAATAATAAAGATCAGTGAGGAAATAAATAGAATAGTGAAAAAAAAGAGAAAATATCAGAGAAACCAAAAGATTTTTTTTGAAAATATAAGCAAATTGATAAACCATTAGCCAGGCTCACCAAGAAGAAAAGAGGACCCAAATAAAATAAGAAATGAAAGGTGGGAAATAACAACTGATACCACAGAGATACAAAAAACATAAGAGAATATTACAAACAGCTATATACCAACAAACTGGACAACCAAGAATGAACAAATTTCTGGAAACATACAAACTGCCATAACTAAATCAAGAAGAAACAGACAATTTGAACAGACCAATCACTGGTAGTGAAATCAAAGTTGTAATTTTTAAAATTTCCCCAAAATTGAAGTGCAGGACCGGGTGGCTTCACTGGGGAATTCTACCAAAAGCTTATACCTATCCTTCTCAAACTATTCCAAAAAATTGAAAAGGAGAGAACACTCCCAAATTAATTTGAGACTACCATTACCCTGATACCAAAACCAGACAAAGACACAACAACAACAACAAAAAGAAAATTACAGGACAATATCTGTGATGAACATGTAAAATTCCTCAACAAAATATTAGCAAGCCAAATCCAACAATATACAAAAAGGATCATACATCATGATCAAGCTGGATATATTCCAGGGTCACAAGGATGTTTCAACATTTGAAAATCAAACAATGTAATAGCACATTAACAAGGGGAAGGAAAAAATCACATGATCATGTCAATAGACACAGTAAAATCATTTGACAAAATTCAACATGCATTCATGATTAGAACTCTCATCAAAGGAGAAGAGAGGGAACATATCTCAACATAATAAAGGCCATTTAGGCCAAACCCACAGCCAACATTATACTCAATGGTGAAAAACTGAAAGCTTTTCCTCTAAATTCAGGAACAAGACAAGGATGCACACTCTTGCCACTTCCATTTAACATAATATTGGCAATCCTAGCCACAGCAAACAGACAAGGAAAAGAAATAAAAGGCATCCAAATTTGAAGGGAAGTGGTAAAATTGTCACTATTTGCAGATTACATGATACTGTATACAGACAACCCTAAAGTCTCCACCAAAAAAATATTAGAACTAATAAATGAATTCAGCAAAGTAGCAGGATACAAGATTAATATACAGAAATCTGTTTTGTCTCCATACACTGAGTTAACTATCAGAAAGATAAAGTGAAGAAAACAATCCCATTTAAAAATCACATCAAAAAGAATAAAATACCATGAATAAACTTAACCAATGAGGTGAAAAGCCCATACTCTGAAAACTATGAAACATTGATAAAGGAAACCAAAGATGACACAAAGAAGTGGAAATATATCTCATGCTCTTGGACTGAAGAATTAATACTGAATATTTTAAAATGGTCATACTACCCAAAGCAATCTACAGATTTAATACAGTCCCCACCAAGATACCCAGGATATTTTTCACAGAACTAGAACAAATAACACTAAAATTCATACAGAACAACAAAAGACCCCCAACTGCCAAAGCAGAAAAAAGAACAAAAGTGAAGGTATCACCCTCCCAGATTTCAGACTATACTACAAAGCTATAGTAATCAAAACAGCATGGTACTGGCACAAAAACAGACACATAGATCAATGGAACAGAATAGAGAGCCCAGAAATAAACCCATGCATTTTTGGTCAATTAATCTACAACCAAGTATGCAACCATACACAATGGAGAAAAGACAGCCTCTTCAACAAGTGTTGCTGGGAAAACTAAACAGCTACATGTAAAATAGTGAGATTAGAACATTATTTTACACCATATCAAAAGAAAAAACTCAAAATGGATTAAGGACTTAAATGTAAGAATGGAAATCATAAAACTCCTAGAAGAGAACATAAACAGCACACTGTCTGATTTAAAACAGCAATATTTTTTTGGATCTGTCTCCTAAGGCAAAAGAATTGAAAGCAAAAATAAACAAATAGGACCTAATTAAACTTAAAAGTTTTTGCACAGCAAAGGAAACCATTGTCAAAATGAAAAGACAACCTACAGAATGGGAGAAAATATTTGCAAATGATATGACTGACAAGGGGTTAATAATCAAAATATGTAAAAAGCTCTTAAAATACAATATCAAAAAAACAAGTAGCTCAATTAAAAACTGGGCAGAAGGCTTGAATAGACATTTTTTCAAAAAAGATATACAGATGGCAAACTGGTACATGAAAAGATGCTCAATATCACTAATTAGAGAAATGTAAATCAAAACAACAATGAGATACCACCTCACACCTGTCAGAATGACTATCATCAAAAAGTCTACAAATAACAAATAGTGAGGATATGGAGAAAAGGGAACCCTTGTACATTGTTGGTGGGAAAGTAAACTGGTGCAGCCACTACGGAAAACAGTATGGAGATTCCTCAAAAACCTAAAAATGGAACTATCACACGATCCAGCAATTCCAGTCATGGGTATATATCCCCCCAAAATGAAAACACTAATTTGAAAAGATACATGCATCCCAATGTTCATAGCAGCACGATATAGAATAGCAAATATATGGAAGCAACTCATGTCCATCATCAGACAAATGGATAAAGAAGAAATAGTATATATATATATATATATATATATATATATATATATATATATATATATTCAGTGGAATATTAGTCATAAAAAAAGAATGAAATTCTGCCATTTGCAGCAAGGCGTGAATGAACCTAGAGAGTATTATGCTTATTGAAATGTCAGAGAAAGACAAGGACTATACGATATCACTTATATGTAGAATGTAAAAAATAATACAAAGGAGTATATATGCAAAACAGAAAGAGGCTCACAGATATAGAAAACAAACTAGTGGTTATCAAAGGGAGAGGGAAAGGGGGAGGGACAAATTAGACATATGGAATTAAAAGATACAAACTGCTATGTGTAAAATAGAAAAGGAACAAGGATATATTGTATAGCACAGAGAATTAAAGCTGTTATGTTGTAATAACTTTTACTGGAGTATAATCTGTAAAACTACTGAATCACTATGCCCTACACCTGAAACTAATATAATACTGTAAATCAACTATACAAGAAAGAAAGAAAGAGAGAGAGAGAGAGAGAAAGAAAGAAAGGAAGGAAGGAAGAAAGAAAGGGAGAGAAGGAAGGAAAGAAGGAAGGGAGGGAAGAAGGGAGGGAGGGAGGAAGAAAGGCTTTTAGGCCTCTAAGTAAGAACTAAGTTCCATATGCCTTTGGAGTTGGGACCAATACTCTCCAGTTTAAAAAGCAAATCATCACCTCCTTGTTTACATATATTATATTCTGCTTCTAAATCTTATTTCTAAACTCTTATTTAGTTAGAATCAGAGGAATTAACTTTAAAGGACAATTTTTTACTTATTTAGAAAACATTTTGAAGGCTATCTTAATTGACCAAGAACTGTATCCATAATAAAATAAGGACAAATTTTTTCTCTTGTTTTTTTCCTCAGGGATACATTAAAGTGTTCTATAAATTTATTAGGAACAAGCTGAATCCAGAATATTCATGAATATAACATTTTCTGCTAAAATCATACAGCTCCATACAATATAAATGAAACATTCTACTAATAAAACATTTAACATTTACTAAGTACTTAATACATGCCAGGCACTGAGCCATGTGGTGGTGAGGCAGGGATTGCACAAAGCCAATTATAACTACAGGAACATTTCCAAATGGATTTTAGGTAAAGTCAGCAGGGGGAATGAGCTTTCTACAACTTTTTAGATTAGAAGAGAATATGAATATTAGGATTTGCCTTGCCATTTGTTCATGGCAGCACTTCTAGTGGACATAAATATTCCTTAATATTCTCCTTCTTTCACCTCCTTTATAATCATTCCTCTTTATCACAGATTATATTAAGCTTCTAAAAGTCTACAAAAATTTAAAAAATCAGAATCTACTTCTAGATGTTTCATCCCTATTAACTTTAATAAATTTTATAATACTTTAAAATTTTCATTAAATCGTTTTAGGACCAAAGAATGGTATAAAGAAATTAAATATTGTTGATTTGCAATCTCTTGATACACTGTCACTATCTAACTTGTGTACTTCTTTCTTTGCAGTTGTTATATCTAAGTTTTGGGTACTCATTTCTCTGCATAATTAGATAAATTAAAATAGAATTAATAGTGTAAGAATAAAAGAAATCAAATTAAGCAGAGTCTACTAAGGTCTACTAAGTCTACTAAGATACAGAGGCTTTTATCCAATTGTAAGGGAAGAGGTAAAATTGTCATTATATGCAGATGACATGATGCTCTATATAAAAAACCTTAAAGACTCCACACAAAAAAACTATTAGAACTGATAAATTCAGCAAGGTAGCAGTATTCAAGATTAACATACAGAAATCTGTTGCATTTCTTTACACTAACTATGAAATATGAGAAAGAGAAAGTTAAAAAAAAATCTCCTTTAAAATCACATTAAAAAAACCAAGAAACTTAGGAATAAAACCTGACCTAGGAGGTGAGAGACATATACACAAAGAACTATAAAACATTGATAAAGGAAACTGAAAATAATACAAAGAAATGGAAAGATATCCCATGCTCTTGGATTGGAAGAATTAACATTGTTAAAATGGCCTTACTACCCAAAGCAGCCTAAACATTTAATGCAATCCTTATCAAATTACCCATGACAGTTTTCATAGAAATAGATCAAATAATACTAAAATGTACATGGAACCACAAAAGACTCCCAATTGCCAAAACAATCCTGAGGAAAAACAACAAAGCAGGAGACATACCCTTCCTGAATTCAGACAATACTACAAAGCTATAATAATCAAAACAGCGGGGTTGGCACAAAAACAGACATATGGATGAATAGAACCAAATAGAGAGTCCAGAAATAAACCCACATACCTATGGTCAATTAATCTTTGACAAAGGAGGCAAGCATACACAATGAAGAAAAGACAGTCTCTTCAGCAGGTGGTGTTAGGAAATCTAGACAGCCACATATACATTAATGAAGTTAGAACACATCCTCACACCATACATAAAAATAAACTCAAAATGGCTTAAGGACTTAAATACAAGATTTGACACCATAAAACTCCTAGAAGAGAACATAGGCAAAACATTCTCTGACATAAATGTTTTCTTAGGTCATTCTCCCAAGGCAAAAGAAATAAAGGCAAAAATAAACAAATGAGACCTAATCAAACTTATAAGCTTTTGCACAGGAAAGGAAACCACAAACAAAAATAAAAGACAACCTATGGACTGGGAGAAAATATTTGCAGATGATGTGACCAGTCAGGGCTTAATTTCCAAAATATACAAAGAGCTCATACAGCTCAATTTTTTTAAAAAAACCAAACAACTCAATCAAAAAATCAGCAGAAAACCAATATAGACATTTCTCCAAAGAAGACATACAGATGGCCAACAGGCACATGAAAAGATACTCATCTCTAATTATTAGAGAAATGCAAATAAAATCAGAATGAGGTATCATCTACACCATTAAGAATGGTCATCATCAAAAAGTCTACAAATAATAAATGCTGGAGAGGGTGTGGAGAAAAGGGAACCCTCTTACACTGTTGGTAGGAATGTAAATTGGTGAAGTTACTATGGAAAACAGTATGGAGGTTCCTTAAAAAACTAAAAGTAGAGTTACCATATGATCCAGCAATCCCACTCCTGGAATATATCCAGAAAAGGCAAAAACTCTAATTCAAAAAGATACATGCACCCCAATGTTCATTGCAGCACTATTTACAATAGCCAAGACATGGAAGCAACCTAAGTGTTCATCAACAGATGAATGATAAAGAAGTGGTGTATATATACACAATCAAATATTACTTGGCCATTAAAAAGAATGAAATATTGTCATTTTAAGCAACATGGATGGACCTAGAGATTGTCATACTATGTGAAATAAGTCAGACAGAGAAAGACAGATATTATGTGACATCACTTATATGTGGAATCTAAAATAAATTATACAAATGAACTTATTTACAAAACAGAAATAGACTCACAGACATAGATAACACTTATGGTTACCAAAGCGGCAAGGAGCAGGGGAGGGATAAATTAGAAGTTTAGAATTAAGTTTAGAATTAACAGATACACACTACTATATATAAAATAGATAAACAACAAGGACTTACTGGATAGCAAAGGGAACTATAATAATAACCTATTATAATAAGGTTATAATGTAATAACCTATCATGAAAATGAATCTGAATATATATATATGTAACTGAATCGCTTTGCAACTGCAACTGACACAATATTGTAAATCAACTATACTTCAATTAAAAAAAAACGATACAGAATCTTTGTATGGTATATAATCTTTAAAAATATCCATCACTATGTTGTACACCTTAAACTAATACAATATTATAAGTCAACTACACTTCTATTAAAATATATATGTATATATAAAGATTAGTGTTTGGCTGCAACTGTAGTTTGGCAGCTTAAAATTTTTCTCTTCCTAGATGTTGTACATATACGTAGGAACTCTCAGAAAACATTTCAGTGAAATTGAATAGACATTAAATTTCAAATACAATAGCATGAATCTCTACTTTTATATTGACATAGCTTTCTAACAAATATCAGATTCCACGGTGGAAAAATAAAACTGTTTTTCAAGTCTATTAAGGACAAAACCATCAATGTCAGTTATGGTCCAGAAAATTCAATTTAGGATTTGTCTGAGAAGAACATACTTCCTCCTCCTCCCCAGAAAAGGGTGGATCCCATGGTGTACTTCATGATGCATGACAATGTCTGAAGCAGGAATGCATATGAATAATGCATGTACATGGATGCTGTCATGCATTGCAGGAAAATCTCAATAGAAAGAGACTACAGGGTTATCTAGAGACTGTTAGGCATATCTATTTTTAGCTGAACAACTCTTCATTTGCCCACACTAGGAAATTACAGTGTTGATGTTAATTATAGCTATGGAAATATTACCTGAAAAATTAATTTTTATGCTGTGCAAACAGTTAGGTAGATAGCTGGGGAGAAAGTGCTACTGATATAGAAACTAGTACCTCCAGAGTCCAATGAGACCATCTGTGTCTTTTTCTGAGATTTTTCCTTTGGTTACATTTGGGCTGCCACATCCACTAGTGGCAAATGTTCTTATTTCAAAAAAGAACGCCAGGAAGAACAAAACAAAGTATTTTTTCCTTGTGACTGTCCCTATTAGTATGTATGCTCAAATGCATCAAACTAATGGGCAGTGTCATTACATGGAACAGCTGTATTGAGTATTCTGGAAGTTTCAGTACATTGGAAGGATAAAACAAAAAAGCTATTAGTTAAACACAAGTAGTAACAAAGTAATAATGAAGACAGTCAAGCAATATGTTGACTTCACTAATAACTACTGCATGTGGTGTAAAGAGTGGAATTTTAACATATTCATTTGTTTCCCCAAGCATAAATTACTAAAAGCTACATTCTAGACACAGGGCACTATGTAAAAACTTCTTGCATTACAAAGTATGATCCTAGTACATTTAAATTCTCCATTTTATTTAGAAACAGCAAAAAGCACAATAACTTCTAATATCATCAATATCATGCTCAATTCATTTGTTTAATCTTAAGGTTAAAATAAATCATATCACTATTTTGCACATTTAAGTGAAAATCCAATGAAAAATAATAAAATTTGGAGAAAATACAGACAAAATCCTTAATCTCAGTATATGATAGTAAAATTAAATTCATAGTTAAATCATACCATGAGCATTCTAAAATTAAACAGAAATGACAATTGTATAATTAGAAATGGGAAACAAGAAATATTTAATCCTTTTTGGCATTCTTGCTTAATGTCTTCCATTATTAGCTGAATTTTTTCAATTACAATAATCCTACAATCCCTTCTGGTCCCTGTAAACACAGCCTATCAGTATAACATTAGATACAGCTCAGTAGAACCCCTAAACTAAAACTCTCCAAACCTACCAAAGAGGGAGAAAATAAGGATTTCTTTTCATTCCACAGACTGGAAATTTTATAGAATTTTACCTGTAATCAAAGAGCACATTGGAAGCCTCTTTTAATTGACCTTTCTCTGATATTTACAGAGTAAGTCGAGTGTATTTCTCCAGAAACTATATCTATAGCTACTGCATGAATATTTAAGAAACAAAATAAACTATTTTTTTTCTCTGTGCAATAGAAAGCACTGCCTCAGATCCGCTGAACAATATGTTTATCTTCAGCTTCATCAGGATGTCTCTGTTTTTCCTTAGGGTCATTTGTAGAGATGTGGATGGGCCTAGAGAATGTCATACACAGTTAAGTAAGTCAGAAAGAGAAAAGCAAATATCGTATATCAACACATATATGTGGAGTCTAGAAAAATGGTATAGATGATATTATTTGCAAAGCAGAAATAGAGACACAGACATAGAGAACAATGTATGGACACCAAGGGGGAAAAGGGAAGGGGGAGGAATTGGGAGGTTGGGATTAACACTTATACACTATTGATACTATGTATAAAATAGATAGCTAATGAGAACATACTGTATAGCACAGGGAACTCTACTTAATGCACTGTAGTGACCTAAATGGGAAGGAAATCCAAAAAAAAAGAGGGGAGATATATATATATGGCTGATTGATTTTGCTGTACAGTAGAAACTAACACAACATTATAAAGCAACTATACTCCAATAAAAATAAATTTAAAAAAATAAAGGGAATACTTCACAGCTGTTGAGAGACAAAAAAAAAAAAAACAGTTAAGCATGGATAGGTCTAGACAAAACTGTGAAGTTGGTACCTTCTCCCAAATTCCTTTTTCATGCCTCATTTTCTCCTTTCACTACTACCCCAGCCTCCTCCTGTGCCCTCATATTCTTCCCTGAATGTAAAAGTCTCCTCATCCCAGCTCTTATATACTAGTTTGTTATTCATTCAGTATTTACTGAACACCAACTATGTGCCAGGCACTGGACACTGGAGTAAGTATGCTTTTCTTTCATGCATGAATATAGCCGTCTGTTCCGTGTTCTATTCTCTCAGGGTCCTGTTCCTGTTATTTTAATAAAGTTATTCATGCTAAGATATTGATGGGTGGAAACTGTATAATATGCTACCTTTCAAATTACATACAGCACTTAAAATTGATGTGCTGAATTTTAAGCAGCCAAGTAAACTAAGTTGAAATCTTCTTTTCTAGAATTTTCAAGGCCACAGGGTATTTCTTATAATACAGGTGCAAACAGAAGACTTAACTGCAGCAGAATAGGTCAATGTCAGAGACACCAGGACTGGAAATTAGGCTGGCCTACAGAAGTGAGGGAAATATTCTGAGGACTGACAGCTGCAGGGAAAACTAGAAGGGAGAAAGATCATTCCAGAAGGTGTCAGGGGAATACAGTAACCTGCAACTGTCACTTCTTGACTGAGTTTCTGCATGTAGCCTCCTTATTGGAGTGACTGCTTCCAGTCTTGCCTCTTTAATCTGTCCTTGATGTCAGCTGGAGTGACTTTTCTGAAATATTGTATTTGTTAATGACTCCACAACCAAATGATTTAAGTTTTATTATCTCCTAGTTTCTGTAGGTCACAAATCTGGCCATGGCTTAGCTGGGTCTTCTGGCTCAGAGTCTCGCACAAGGTGTCAGCTGAAGCTGCAGAGAACTCAAGTCTCAACTGAAGGAGGATCCACTCGCATGCTCATTCACATGGTTGTTGAACAGGACTCAGCGCCTCTTAGGCTATTTGACTAAGGGCCTCAGCTCTGCTTGGCTGCATCCTACAGCCATGTTGAGCTACGTGCAACCTCTCAGTTCCCCCAATGCACCATGATTTCCCTCTGATCCAGATCTTGGCACATTCTATTTCCATCCCCTGGAATTTCACTTGTATTAAAGTGTATGCATGTACGTGGTACTTAAAGTTGTGGACCTGGAAGAGATTACCAAGAGAATAAGTATAGAAAGTTCTCCTTTCTTTTTATGTCGACTCCACCTCTGTCACCATCTACCACCCCACTGTTTCGCATCCCATTGCAGCAAAACTCTTCAAAAAATTGTCTGTACTCTTTTGTTTCCAATCCCCACCCCCCATTTGCTCTTGAAACTACTTCAGTTGGGTTTTTATCTCTATCGTGTTGTTCAGTCCAATGGTCAGTTTTCTGTCCTGACAATACTTGGCTATTAGGAGCATTTGACACAGCTGATCACACCCCTTCTGTTTGCTGTGCTTTCTTCATTTGGCTGGGATACCACACTCATGGTTTTCCTTTAACCTCACTGGTTACTCTTTCTTGGATTTTTTTACAGGTTCCTATTTTTTTTTCCAGAATAAACCCAGTACTTGTTCTTTTTCTATTCTCTATCTATATTTATTCTCTTGATAATCTCTTCCAGATTCATGACTTTAAATACCATCTATATGCTAATGAATCCCAATTTATATCTCTAAACCAGACCTCTTTTCTGAACTCCAGACCTGTATAATCAACATTGTACTCCAGCACAACTTTGATATTATATCATACAGGGTCCAGATAAGAAATAGAAACAGGCACAGTAAAATTAGGAAATTTGAGGAGGGTGTATTGACAAGCTGACCATTCACAAAGTTGTGGGCAGAGTGTAAGGGAACCATGGTAGATAGTGCAGTGACTCTGGGTCAGTAGCAGCAGAGCTGTTAAGACCCATAAGTATGAAGTGATGAGGGGAAAGGGTTGTTACTAGAAACTGAAAGGTCAGAATTGTGTAGATGAGACCACCAGGAGAACAGAAGTAATATCTGATCAGGTAACACAGAGAACTTGAGTAAAACCTCACTGTGAAGAAGCCAGGAAAATAGATCCATGATCTCATTCTCTTTCCTCTCTAGTCTACAAGCTTCGCATTGGCTGAACATAATCAGAAGCTGAAGAGCAAAGAGATCCCACTGATGAAATGAACATATATCAGTTTCCTGGGGCAGAGAGCAAAATAAAGAAGACTAGAGAAAAGATCTTGGAGAACAAGGGGAAGATATTCTATATTCATATGTAACAGACACCTCAAAATTAATATTTTTAAAACTCAACATTTTCCCCAAAAAACCTGCTCCATCTTTAGCCTTTGCATCTCACAGCATGGTGATTTCATCCTTCCAGTTGCTTAGACCAAATCCCTGGGGGTCATTCCTGCCATTTTTGGTTCCTTTATTTCTCTCAAATCTACAGCCAATCTATCAGGAAATTCGATGGTCTCTGTGCTTGAAAAACAGTCAGCCTCCCTATCCACAGGTTCTGCAGCCCCAGATTAGGCCAACCACAGATGGAAAATATTCCAAAACAAACAAACAAACAAAAAATCCAGAAAGTTCCAAAAAGCAAAATTTGAATTTGCCTCTCACCAGCAACTATTTACATAGCATTTACATTTTATTTATGTGTATTTACAAGCATTTACATAGCATTTACATTGTTTTAGGTATTTTAAGTAATCTAGAGATGACTTAAAGTACATGGGAGGATGTGCCTAGTTTATATGCAAATACCAGATGACTGTATAAAGGACTTGAGCATCCATACGTTTTGGTATCAGTGGGGGTCCTGAACAAATCACCTGCAGATACCACAGGACGATTGTATATCCAGAAGCCTTACACTTCCCAGGATCATTGTAAAACCATTACCTCTTGACTGAATTCCTACAACAAGCAGTATTGTATAATATTTTTGTGGTCAACTTTTATGAAACACCTCTAAAGACTCATCTATGTATGCATATGAATGTGGTCCCTCTTTGTGATACTTATAGTAAAAATTACATGTAATTCTGTTTTTTTAATGATATTCCTGTTCCTATTCATTAACCATCTTTTTTTAAAAACAAATAGAGTGACTACAGTTGAGAGATAAGGAATTGCCTTCAATTATATACTTAGAGTTTCACACAAAAATTTGAAAAGGTCCAGGAAAATTACATGTCTGCCCCAGCAAGTTTGTAATGGTAAATGAGGAATTGGAGGCAGATTACTAAAAATAAATTTAAATAATCCTCTTTTGTAAAACATGCTAAGCTTTGTCTGTTCAAGTCAGTTTTGGCAAAGAAATTCTGACTATGACATTAAAAATATGTGGATATATTTTGAAACCATTCCAGGCTCAGAAAATGCCAAGGTAATTAGCAAGTTTACAAACTGAACTGTGCTACCTTTTCTAAAGCAATACCACAGACTTTACAAAAGTCTTTCCCACCTTACTGATTGTCTATTTTTGGAAAACAGGTTGTTCTAGCTCTTTCAAATAGAAATTTAAGTGAAATAATCAAGTTTCTTCTAACTGAAAGAAACAGTGATCACTCCGAGGGCACATTAAATTGGAAGTACATAAAATAAAAGCAAAATTGATATTATTCAGAATTAAATATACACATAGCAGCTCTCTGTATATTTATTAAACTTTTAAACTTATACTGAAGCTGAAACTTGAGGTCAAGAAAGGAAATGGCCTTTAAAAGTCAGCTACCAGGCTCAGTCCTGTTAGGCTTTAAAAAAGGAACTAAAGAAGGTGCAGGGTTGTGTCAGCTTACATCTTCATCATGATACATCAAACTCCTTTTACATTCATACATTCATTAAGAATGATCTGATAGCTCCTTTATTCTTGTCAATTATCTGTTTTCTATTCCCAATGTTGTCAACATAATTTATTTAAAAGAAATATATAAAATATAATAAAATGCACGTTAACCCTCCATTTTTATGACTATAATCTTTGGGCTGAATTGTAGTAAGATTATCGCTCTCTCTCTAGGCTGTCTAGAAACAGTCAAATAGTCAGCAATTTATGTTATTTATGTTGTATATGTACTTAGTGTTATAAAAATAGTAATAGTAATAGCTGAATGTTGACTGATTATTATCTTTCAGCCATATGCAAGCCAATTAAAATACATTAACTTATTTAATAGTCATAACAACCCAGTAGGGTAGCTATTAATATCCTGACTTATCCCCAAAAGGCTTTAAGTTATAGTTATCTACCAATAGGCAACTTGAGAAAAATGTTTGTTTGTGGCATGGTTGGTTAGACTGATGGTTTATTAACTCTGAGGGTTTCTAGTACTCCTTCTACAGAGACGCCACTTGCCCAAAGGGTAGACACTATTTCTAAGTGAGTGACAGAATGGTGAAATGTCCACCTTTTAACAAGTGAGCTACTACTGACAGATGCTCTGAAAGAGAACAAGTTCAGAGGAGGATGGTATTCTCAGTCTCCTGAGGAGTGACACCTCCACTCGGAATTCTAATTTCAGTTTCCGTTACTAAGGAAGAGGAGCAAAACCTGACAGCACAGGCCACGGACAAGAATGAAGGAGAGACAGGACTGTGAATTCTTAATTAACAGGTTGTTCAGGGATGCCAGGGCAAGCTTTATAAATAAAGCTGCTGTGGAAGGTTGCATTTAGAAGATACAGAAACCTCTCACCACTATCACTAACTTCATGAGGTGAAAAGGCAGTTTCCAAAGTTCTAGTCAGTGGTGAGAAGGAAAATTATTTCCTCTGGAAACCCTGAATATATCTCTTTGAAAGCATTTCCATACTGTTAAGTGACTTGGTTAATGGTAAGGCTCAGGGGTTCCAAAATTCAGTTTCTGAAACGAATTCAAAATTTGCACGCAAGAGGGCTTCCCTGGTGGTGCAGTGGTTGAGAATCTGCCTCCTAATGCAGGGGACACAGGTTCGAACCCTGGTCTGGGAAGATTCCACATGCCTCGGAGCAACTAGGCCCATAAGCCACAACTACTGAGCCTGTGCATCTAGAGCCTGTGCTCCGCTACAAGAGAGGTCACAAGAGTGAGAGGCCTGCGCACCGCGATGAAGAGTGGCCCCCACTCGCCACAACTAGAGAAAGCCCTCGCACAGAAATGAAGACCCAACACAGCCATAAATAAATAAATAAATAAATAAATAAATAGCCAAGCATTTGAAGCCCTTTAAAAACAAAAAAATTTGCACTCAAGAAATGAAAGAAATAATCATATACAAAAATACTAAAGACATACTGATTTCAACTAATGTTAAATTCCCAGGGGAACCTTAACCCTAAATTCCCCCTAACTCTTTGGGGAAAAGTAAAAAGTAACATAGATTCTCCTTTTCTCTAAGAAAAATTATTGAATTTAATAATTGAGTGGAAATATTCATTTAATTACGCATCAGTGGGTAGATACTGAAAATTTACAAAGTGCTAGGCACTGTGCTAGGCCCCAGAGCTACCAAGAAGAAAGGCACATCTCTGAAGTTAAAGAAACTGTAGTCTGTTTGGAGTGAATGCCGAAACCTCCCGTGATAAGTCACAGACACCAGCAAGCTTTCAAATAGTGACTTAAGGAGGTAACTAGCACTTTCAGCCAACACTGTTATGACTCCCTCAAGATGTGCACAAACTGGAATAAGCATAAAATATAATCATTTACTAAAACAGGAAAACTGAATGTTTAAAAATATATACCAAGCCGTATTTCCACAAATAATATTGTTTATAGATGCATAAGTATTACCTGAGACATGTTTACAGTCACAGTTGTCCTCAAAGTTTTGATGGCTTGTCAGCTGTTAGAGGGATTAGCCGTAGTCAGTAAAACTCTAGTATATTAACATTTAGTAGGCATTTATATCCAATCAGAATCATGCTAGGGGCTAGAGGAACAAAGGAAAAGACACTTCCCTTGTCCCCAAGGAACTCAGAGGCGGATGGGAGAGACAGGCACTAAACACCCAATTATAGTACTCTGTATTGTCATTGCCAGGGTAGACATACACACAAACTGCTGTAGGAGCCAAAGGAAGCGACTATACCACCACAAGGATAAGTAACGAGGAGACTGTCCATAGCTCTAGGTTTAAATGCCTTGAAGATAATCAGAACTGTCCAACAGAGGAATAGATCATCTTGCTATAGAGGGAGCCTTCAGACCTCAAGAAATGTTAAGAAGGCCAATGATCAACATGTAGAAAATTTCAAAGAGATGACACCAGGTAATAATCCAGACTTTCCAATTGGATCTAATCCAGAATTTTCAACTCTGGATACATCTTTCTATGCTATCATACTGTAGCTTTATGAAAAGTGGGCTCTGTTGTCCCCTCTCTTAAAGTTCTCCAGCGCAGACTTGCCCACAAAGGTTTTGAAGCTCTCCATCTTGGAACAAGCTCTGCCAGGACAGCTGGGTCTCACATCAGCAGACACCAGGTAGCTCCAGAGCAGTAATCAAGGTGACCTCCCTTTTGGAACATGACGGTCCTGAAGATCAGAAGTGTCAGCATCCTCACCAACTGTACATACTCTCCCAGCCACATTTGGATTTGAAGCACCCTGTGCTTGGTCCTCACTCTCTAATACTGGCCTCTGCCTCCTCCCACAGTTGTGAAATCTCTTTCTTCCTCTTTCCTCTGCTGTATTTTTTCTTAAATCACAACTCAAACTCCTCTTCATTCAGAAAGTCATCCCAATGCATCACATTTATTCATGGCCTTTCACAGCAAATCCTGACCACAGACATATGAAATCCTGATAATGTGGATAGAACTTTTTTCTCTCGAAAGCAAAAGGAGAAGAGGGAAATCTTTTTTCAAAGCCTGTTTGTCTCTAATAATAATAAAACCTAACATTTATTGAGTGCTCCCTCTACATCTAATACACTTCTACACTGTTTATAGAAATAACCACATTTAATCCTCACGTCTGAGTATGTCACCTACTATTAATATCACCATTTGACATAGAAAACAGTGAGGTGAGTAACTTGTCCCAGACTGCTTGTTTTGTAATCAATAGAGCTGGGCTTTGAACCTAGGCAATATGGGTTCAAAGACTATGTACTCAACCATGGCTCTACTATTCCTCTTCAGTATATGACAGTTCTTACTATTATGACTCAGGTGGGAACATAAACAAGGTGACTGCTTTGTTAACTACTTCGTCTTATAGGAATTAAGGCAGAGAAGATGGGGGATAGGGATGGCTAGTTGCTAGATCATTAATTATAACCCCATGGATTCTGTGCCAATGCAAGTGCAGGCATGGGCTGACTTGAAGAAAGGATAAAAAGTACAAGAAGTAGATCCACTCTGTTGCTACAAATTTAAGAGAACTGAGCAAAAGAACTGTAATCCAGGAGAGACTGATACAAAATAATAACTAAACATACAAGTTATGTGGACCCTTTCTGATGTGGAGATATAGCAAAGGAGACAGAGTAAAGACTACCACATGTGAAGAATCAGCACCTTTCAAAACTACACAAAATGTTCCTTAGCAGTTTATTTTGCCTGTACTATTTTTTTTTTTTTTGCGGTACGCGGGCCTCTCACTATTGTGGTCTCTCCCGTCGCGGAACACAGGCTTCGGACGCGCAGGCTCAGCGGCCATGGCTCACGGGCCCAGCCGCTCCGCGGCATGTGGGATCTTCCCAGACCAGGGCACGAACCCATGTGCCCTGCATCGGCAGGCGGACTCTCAACCACTGCGCCACCAGGGAAGCCCTTGTCTGTACTATTATTAGGACCTACTCAGACATTGTAACACTGATGATATTTTATTTTATTATTATCCATCCATCTATCTCTCTTCAGAAATTTTATACCTAGTAAAAATTCACATGTCCCTAAATTGTAAGAATTTTAAGGAAAGATCCATGTTTTGTCCTTTTATTTATTTATTTTTTTGCTATCTCACAAAACTCCTAGAACAGTATTTTGACAATAAAATAGCATTTAGTAAATACATCTTGAAATTAAATCATTTAAAAATTTAGATACCTTTCCTGTGGGGATATATTTTCCCCAAAAGCTTCTGAAAGGAATTACATTAAAGAGGAAATGGAAAAGCTTACTTTAATCAAAATGGCATACAGCAAAGAGTGAGAATATTAATAAGTTTGAAAAGAGCAAGGTGAAGAAAAAGTTTTAATATTTAGAAAGGAAAGTGTCACTGTGAAATAGAAAATGAATCAGAGAATGCAAAATTCATTTCAAATGGATACAAAAGAAATGGGGCTTTAACAATGCAAAGTTTCACTGGAAACAAGATCACTTTTTGTAAAGCTTTTAAGCTCTAACCCTTGGCACAAACTCAAACGAGCCTGGCTTTTGAGAGAGGATTTCTCTGGCATCTATGCCATTTTATTTTCATATCGTTTAGAGCCACCTGTTGGATCATGCACCTGTCTGCTCTAAGGTAATTTACTAAAATCAAGAGTTTGCATGTGTTTTGTAGCTGCCTGAGTTGAGCATCCTCTTTTCAAAATAGATTTGAGAAGCGAGAGTAAGAAAGAGAGAGAAACTTCCTGGATAAAAGTATGCTGCTGTAGTCCCCCCATGACTGTTATTAAAGTTAATATGAAAGTCTGGTCTTCCCCCACCCAACTCCCCAATAATGATTGCTTTCCCACTTTCATCCTACAAGTTCAAACGTAGCCAGTATAACTAGCATCATACAGTATTAGTAGTCTGTTCTCTGCATTGAAAAATTGCAGTAGTCAGATAAGCTGTCAACATAAATGGCTTTTTGTTCCACCAACAGATGACAGTTACAACACGCATCTACAAGAACGTACTTTGCAAAATGAACTTCTTATCACTCCACAGCAAGCATAGAGTACCAGTTGAGGGAACCAACACTTTTCTGGAAAACAGTGTCCTTTGCTTTGAAAATTAGGTAGGAAGCTAAAAACAATTTCAAGTAAGATTACAAATGGTGTGTAAATTCTTCAGATCCTTATGGGCACACATATAGGCCTATTTATCCTTCTCTATCTCCTTTTCTCCCCATCCTGTTTCTTAAAATCATTGTTAGCATTTGTTAAGAGTGTATCTCTGGCAAACTATAAAACGTTACTCATCATTATTTTAAAATATTTTTTGTAATCAAAATATAACTGGAATGCCAATGTTCATTTTAAAAAGAAATTTTAAACTCTTTCAATGTTCTTTCTGAAAAAACACTCGTAGGTTACAAATGGTCAAGATGAAGCAGGCCAAAATGTGGCCCACAAGGGGCAGCAGAGTTCCAAAATGTGGATTTTGTTGATTTAGAGAAGGGATTGGCAAACTTTTTCTGTAAAGGGCCAGATAGTAAATATTTTAGGCTTTGTGGGCCAGTTGGTTTCTGTTGCAACTCAACTCTGCCACTGTAGCATCAAAGCAGCCACAGATAATACATAAACAAATGGGAGTACATGTGTTCCAATGAAGCTTTATTCACAAAAGGAGACGGCAGGACACATGTGGCTAATGGACCCTAGTTTGCCAACCTCTGGTTTAGAGGCAAAAAAACAGCTGACAGAAACTGGACATCAGTGTCACTTTATTTAGCAAGAGAGAGAGAGAGAGAGAGAGAGAGAGAATATTCCCTGGCCCACGTGAAAATAATAAAGGGAGAAAAGTGGCACAAAGAGTTGTTGAGCTGCAACTAATATTTAAGTGTTATCCTTGGTATATTGCTTAGATTTTACTTGATATTACCCAGATAGGCAATAATTAAATGATTTATTTAAGATCAAAGTAAGTTATGTCTATGAAGAACCATCACCACAACAAATAGTCCGTGGGCTGGGTATTTGTAAACAATGTCATCTACCTTAAAGTTTGGAGAGGGAGGGAGAACCTGGGAGAAAGCTATCAAAGTTTACTGCAACTATATTAGTTAATACTTCTGAGAAGAATTTTATTTTCAGTTATAAGAAGATAGCCAATTCTGTAATATAAACTAAATTACTTAATATAGTTGCACTAGATTAGTAGCCTTAAAAAAGCACACACACACAAACATGCACACACACACACATGCACATCTATTTTATATAATTCCAATTATGATGCTGCTGCTGCTGCTGATAATAATAATGATGATGATGATAGTTATTAGTAACACTACTTGCCTACTGTATATTGGGAATTATGATAGATTGTTTTACAAAATTATTTCTAATCCTCAATGACCCTATAAAATAGGTATTATTACCCCACCTTCCACAGATGAGAAAATGTATATAGTTATTAAGTTGCTACAGTTGCAATTAGTCTGACACCCAAATATACAATCTTTCCACACTTGATAGAGCAGAATTTTCTAGTCCTCCAACTTAGACAATAAAAGTTAATTCAGGTATATAACATTAAGTTTACATTTATGGAATTCTAACCTAACTCACCTGCTTGAAACAGCCCAGAGGACCAAAATGTGATGTGCACCCACTCTCCAAGACCAAAACTCCATAGTAGAGCAGTAATTTGGGCATGATGGGGAGTGAGTCATGTAATTATAACCAGCCAACATTTTCTTCGTCTACTGACTAAGGCAAAGGAGGAAGGCAACCCACCCTCCAGCTAAGCCTGAGAAAGGAATATTAGGTTACTAAAAATGTCCAAATGAGACTTGCAAGCAAGGTGGCAGAATTGGAAGCCACCACTCCCACTCATATCTGCACTCAGCCACAATAATTTAGCAGCCATCCACAGTCAAAATGCCTTTGTGGGAGTTGCAAGATCCAGGTAGAAAATTGTAAAACCCCAGTGGAGCCAAAGACTGAGGAGGGCCATTTTGAGAAGGCAAGCCAGCACCCAGGTGGCAGATTCACTGACCATGATCCTGGCTACAGACTCAGAAGGAGCCCCAACCCACCCTGTGGACTCAGCTACAGCCCTATTTGGCCTTGGTTCTGCCAAGAGATAGAGTAAGAGTCACACCTGGCTACATTCTGAGTAGAAGGCCCACCAGTCTCAGTCCCAGCTATTAACCCAGAAGCAGCCTGTGACCTGACTCTAGCCCCTCTTAGCTGCTGGTTCTACCTGCTCAGGGACAGAGTGAGAGACATGCCTGTCCATGCCCCAAGGTAGGCCCTCTCACCTTGGTCCAACTGCAGATCTTAGAGAAGCCCCATAACCTGGCTCCAGCCCCTTGCAGCTGCATCAGAGAGCAGTCCTGCCCACCCAGGGACCTGGAGGGAGACAAATCTATCTGTGCCCCAAGGCTGGCCTGCTGACTTCTGTCTGACCACAGATCCTGAAGAAACCCTGTGACTCAGCTCCAGCCCTGCTGATCCACAGTCCAGGAGCAGTCCTGCCTGTCCAAGGACTCAGTGGGATAAACATTCCTCTGTGCCCCCAAAGGCAGACTCACTGACTTCAGTCCAACTGCAGATCATGAGGCAGCCCTGTGGCCAGGATCCCGTCCTGCTCAGCCATGAGCAATTAGGAGCAGTCCTGTTTATCCAAGAATTTGACAGGAGGCATGCCTTTCTGTGCCCCTGAACGCAGGCCTGTAGATCTCAGTCCAAACCATGGACCCTGAAGCAGTCCCATGACTCAGTTCCAACCCCTCTCAAGTTGCAGTTGGGTCCAATCTTGCCCACCCAGAGGACCACCCAGTGCCATGTCAGGAGCCTTCCCAGGGACCCAGATAAATGTCTACTTAGGTAGACATTTATCCCATCACGAGCCTCACAGACCAAGGTGCTAGAGGCAGTCCCATCCACCCAGAGACCAGATAGAAACCACACCCACCTGAGCCCCTAGTACCAGGCCTACTGACTGAGGACCCCACTGTAGACCAAGCAACAGACACATGACCTGGCTCCAACTTCGCTCAACTGCAATTATGGAGGCAATGCCATCAGTCTGGAGACCCAACAGGAGAGGTCTTTACATACCAAAAACAGTCTGTAAAGACTGAAAGAGGTGTTTGATCCTTCAAATGCAGAGACAGAAGTGCAAGACTGTGCAGATCATGAAGAATCAGGCAAACATGACATCGACAAAGGAAACTAATAAAGATCTAGTAAACAACCCCAAAGAAATAAAGATCTGTGAATTGCCCACAAAAGGATTCAGATAAGCATCTTAAAGCAGCTCAGGGAGGTGAAAGAGAAGACATATAAACCACTAAACAAAATCAGGAAACAATGGATGAACAAAATGAGAAGTTTAATAAAGAAATAGAATCCATTAAAAAGAGCCAAACAAATTCTGGAGCTGAAGAATACAATAAGAGTACTAAAATTTTCAACAGAAAACTTCAACAGCAGACTTGATCATGAAGAAGAAAGAATCAGCAAACTCAAAAGCAGGTTTTTTTGAAATTAGCCATTTAGGGGAATGAAAAGAGAAAAGCACCAAGAGTACACAGTGGGGAAAGGATAGTCTCTTCAATAAACGGTGCTGAGAAACTGAATATCCAAATGCAAAAAAATGAAATTGTATCCTTATCTTACATCATATTTAAATTCACTTGAAATGGATTAAAGATGTAAATGGAAGACCTGAAAATATAATAAAGAGGAGACATTAAAACTGATACCACAGCACTACAAAGGATCATAAGAGACTACTATCAAAATTATGCCAACAAATTGGATAACCTAGAAAAAAATGAACATAGAACCAACCAAGACTTAATCATGAAGAAACAGAAATCCAAATAGACCAATAAAGAGTAAGGAGATTGAAGCAGAAATCAAAATCCTCCCAACAGAGAAAATCCCAGGACGAGATGGCCTCATGGGAGAATTCTACCAAATATTTAAAGAAGAATTAAAATCAGTCCTTCTCAAACTACTTCAAAAAATTGAAAGAAGGGAACATTTCCAAACTCATTTTATGAGACCAGCATTGCCCTTAATACCAAAGCCAGATGAGGACACTACAAGAGAAGAAAATCACAAGCCTGATGAACATAAATCCCTGATGAACATAAATGCAAATTTCCTCAACAAAATACAGTAAACCAAATTTAACAGCACGTTAAAAGGATCATACACTATGATCAAGTAGGATTTATCCCTGGGATGCAAGGATGCCTTAATATATGCAAAACAATAAAACTCTTACAAGGAAACAGAGAAAAAGCTCCTTGATGTGGGTCTTGGCAGTGATTTTTTGGATGCTACATCAAAAGCACAGGCAACAAAAGAAAACTTAAGTGGGACTGTATCAAACTAAAAATCTCTGTACAGCAAAGGAAACTATCAACCAAATGAAAAGGCAACCTATGGAATCAGAGAAAATATTGGCAAACTTTATCCAATAAGTGGTGGATATTCAAAATATATAAGAAACTCATACTGGATGGAACTGGAATTCTGATATATTGCTGATTAGAGTATAAAATGGTGCAGCCACTTAGGAAAATATTTAGTTTCTTATGAAGTTAAACAATTTTATTGTAGGTATTTAGCTAAGAGAAATGAAAACATATGTCAGAAAAACACTTGGATACTAACGCTTACAGCAGCTTTATTCATAATAGTCTTAAACTGGAAACAATCTAAATGATCATCAACAGGTGAATAGATAAACTGTGGTATATTCATGCAATGGAGTATTACTCCATAAATAAAAAAAAATGTATAAACTACTGATATATGTAAAACCTTGGAAGAATCTCAAAAACATGTAAATGAAGGACACTAATTTATAGTAACAAAGTTGATTAGTGGTTGTCTGAGGTGGGGATCAAATGCAAAGGAACATGAAGAAACATTTTGGAATGATAGAAGTGTTCTATAGCTCGACTGGGGTGGCAGATACAAGGGTATGCACTTTTGTTAAAACTCATCTAACGGCAACATTAATGGATGCATTTGCTGTGTGCAAATTACACTATAAAGCTGGTTTTAAAAGAAAAAATGATATTATAGGAATTTCTCTTGTTACTAAATATACCCAACCTCAGAAAAATTGTGGCCCTCTCATTTAGTATTACATAAAGCAGCCCCAATAATCATCCTCAATTCTTCTATGCTACTTGTTAGTTGTCAGCAAGTATCATGATTATATTTTGTACTTTTTTAAAGAAACTAAACTGTAAGACAGATGGAAGTAATTGGTGTAACTCACCTTAAAAAGAATATCAAAAATCTGATGTACATCTTCCCCATCAACCATCCCTGAGCTCTCTACTGTAGGAATCCCAAGCTCAGAAAAAATCCAGAAAGGTAATATAATGCAGGGGTCCCCAAGCCCCGGGCCATGGACTGGTACCGGTACTCGGCCTGTTAGGAACTGGGCCACACAGCAGGGGGTGAGCGGCGGCAAGCGAGTGAAGCTTCATCTGCCGCCCCCCATCGCTCGCATTACCGCCTGAGCCATCCCCCCACCCTCCCACCCCCCCGGGTCTGTGGAAAAATTGTCTCCCACGACACCGGTCCCTGGTGCCAAAAAGGTTGGGGGCTGCTGATATAATGTATACAGAGACCCAATATTAGACATCAGGGAGTGATTGGAGACATATATCAAGGGAATTTGTCAAACAATTTTAAAAATGTACTGTCCAAAATAATCAAGCATTTTCCAAATGCCAATAAAAAGTGTATCATATAAACTTCATTTTAAAGCCTGACTTTCAGGAACGCTTAATCCACAGAAAATGCATATATCTTAAGTAAGCAAAAAGATTCCCTTTAGGTTGCATTAAATTATGAAATTATAAGTTATTAATAAAGCCCTCATAGAAAATGTGAAGATTTAATGAAGATGGTGGGAGAAGGAAATGAAGGAAGGTGAGACCAGGGAAAACAAAGCTTGAGTCCACTTAAATTTGAGGTCTTCATTAAGGCAAAGTGAAGAATAGAAGTGAGTCAAAATGTAAAAGCAAAATTTTTAAAAACCAAACAGAGAAGGGACATTTCTGTCTTGATTTTGAACTTCGTCTTAATGATTTGTACTGTCCATCTCTCCTATCACATGACTTTCTTATTTCATTTCACGATGTATCCATATTAAAAAAAAATAGTAAGTCATCTTTCCAAGTATACCATGAGCCTGAACTTCAATTTCCCACTGATCTCTTTCCTTCTAATGACAATGGTCACATCACAAAATCCTGTTTCATCCACGATAGGAGGGCTTAAGTTGCATCATGTTGTCTTCAGAAAGACATTCGTGGGATTAACTAACATAAAAAAATTAAGTAGAAATCCAAGGTTATATAAAGAACAGGTGGGTGATCTGGAGGGAAGAAAAAATTCATCCATTAACTGAGAGCAAAACACTGCAGGTAAAACAGAAATCTTCGTTGAGCACCCCAGGTCAAATAACAAAAAGCCACATTGTGTTTGCCTCTATGTGATCTATTTTTGTATATAGATCTTACTTATTTTACACTATGGATGTTTTAGGAATTCATTTATTCCACACAATTATGCAGCCACTTAGTAAAAGCACAGACTATAGACACTGTACAGAAATGATATCAAACTGTGGCTTCTGTGGCTAGTAGCTTCTGCCACTGAGAAACCAGAAAAAAACACAGGCAGCTCTGCTTAGCTGAAGCAAAGATTCTAAGCTCTGACATCCTGGAAATGATTTGGGAGAACTGAACTCAGTCTTTCCAGTTTACAAGATTCAGGAGCTGCCAGGGGATCCTGTTACATTTTAGACTGGACACAAAGGAAGCTTGGAGCCCTTTGCTCAGGGGTAGGTATTTGAGAATAATGCAGGTACCTCATCAGATCCTAGCAAGGAAACAATGGGGACAGTATAGATGAAAGCCAAATCCTGCTGAGACCAAAAAGAGCTCTCAATTTTGAATAAGGTTTCAGCCACTTGTTTGTACAATCTATGCTGCTGACACTTTTGCAGAATGGACCAGAAGTTTAGAGCCTGATTTAGGGAGGGAGGGAGAGGGGGTGGGAGTGTGTGAGGAGACATACAAATATGGGCTCCAGGTCAGAGTAAGGGCTGCTGAATGAATATTTATGACAGTGTTTGTTGAGCATGTATTTTCTCATTAAATCTTCATAATAAATGCTATGAAAAAAACACTATTAATTATTCCTATTGTCAAAGAAACCAAGCTCCCATCATATTTGGATTTGGAAGCCCTGGTTGTTGTTCTTATTTGCTTGCAGGCTGGCCAGGAAACGTGGGCTAGAGCCCATACTACTTACACAGAGAAACAAAGCCAGCAAGTTCGTTTACAACATAAAGAAAGAAATTCCATTTCTTATAACTAATCTATTATATACATTAAATGAAAATATAATGCTTCCAGGCACTTACCCTGGGAAGTTAGTTTCCAGAGTAAGAGTCTCATAGGAACAGCCTTTTTTGACTGTGTCCCTTTGATCGCAGAATTTAAAAATCCTTATCTCACCAGCAGGTTTTTTTGCATTCTTTCCTCCTAGACCTAATCCATGACCATTGTTTGTGAAATGCAGCTTCTTTTCTTTTTAACCAAGGCTGAATCAAGTTTTCGGTTTTATAAGTTCAGTTTCCTCACCACTTTACATATAAGAAGACTGAAGCTTAGAGAGGGTAAATCTACTCAAGTTCACATAAATCTGAATTGGCAGGTCAGAACTCGAACCAAGGTCTGTCTGATCCCCAATTCCCTGGCTGATTGGCCTTATTATTCTGCATCCTTCAAGTGCTAATAGAACAGCTGAGGCAATGGGAAGTTCAATGTGAGCAAGAAGTGCCAAGGGGCCGGCAGTCTGTATATATATCTACATGGGAGTTGACTTTTAGATTCAAAGCTTTGTGTTGTTTTCCAGGGGGAAGGGGAGCAGGTGAGGGTTGGATGGGGAGTTTGGGACTAGCAGATGCAAACTATTATGTATAGAATGGATAAACAACAAGGTCCTACTGTACAGCACAGGGAACTATATTCAATATCCTGTAATAAGCCACAATGGAAAAGAATATGAAAAAGAATATATATGTATAACAGAATCACTTTGCTGTACACCTGAAACTAACACAACATTGTAAATCAACTATACTTCAATTAAAAAAAAAGTTTTGGTAAACAAAGTATGTTAAACAGGATCTTACTCTCTCTGACCCTATTTAAAATGTACCTAGAAGATGCATGAGAAATTTAAGCAACTGTGCAAAAATGCCAAAGACATGAGAAAGCTGCGTCCCTATGTTTGATCTGAATAAGGCAATTTCTTAATAAAGTAGCCAGAGCACATCTAGGACCAAGTTACTAGAAATGAACCAAGGATGACTCTACTGGTGTGCACTAGAGGCAGCATTGTGTGGGGTTGTGAAGGCAAGTTCCAAAGTCAAACTACCTGAGGGAGAAGCCCTGGTCCACCTCTTCCTACTTGTGTGAACCTAGCCAAATTATCTAATCTCTCTCTACCTCGATTTCCTCATTTTTAAAATAAGAGTAAGAACAGTATCTATTTCACAGGTTTATTGTGAGGATAAAATAAGTTCATATACATAAAGTGTTCATATACATAAAGTTCATACACATAAAGCATGCTTATTATTAGCAAACAGTCAGTAAGTAAGTTACTTTTATCATTAACAGGTAAAATGAGGTTGAGAAGAGAAAGCCATCCTCCCTCCACTGTCTGCATTTACCATCTTAGACTGGCAAGTTTGAGACCCTGTAAGGCACAATGAATGATCAAAAGCAGTTAACAAAGACAGGTTGGTTTTAGAAACACACAAGCTACCTCTGCATGTGGGATAAGTACACCAAGACTGCTGGCCACAGTGGACACCTTTACTCAAAGTCTGGAAGACCTGACAGGTGATCTGTATACTTCAATGGAAGAATCCAGCCAGTTCCTGAGAGAATGTGTCGCTGGCAAGGGTTAGGGTCAGACTGGCTCGGTGGACATATACGTGCTTATACTGGTCATGTTGAATGCTTGGATTAGAGGAAAAAGATTTGTTCAAGTAAAATGACTGCTATGGAGCTACTGAGAGCCAGGAAATCTTGTTCAGGATTCATTTAGTTCAGCACACATTTGTTACTTGCCTACCAAGCATTTATCTGTTCTTTAGGGTACCATACCTTGGAGAAGATTTCTCTAAATTTCTCTAGAGAATCATCCCTACTGACTCTCTGTCTGGTTCTGATGGTGATCTAACCTCAAAAAGGGGGCATGGGGCTTCCCTGGTGGTGCAGTGGTTGAGAGTCCGCCTGCCAATGCAGGGGACACGGGTTCGTGCCCCGGTCCGGGAAGATCCCACATGCCGCTGAGCGGCTGGGTCCGTGAGCCATGGCCGCTGAGCCTGCGCATCCGGAGCCTGTGCTCTGCAGCGGGAGAGGCCACAACAGTGAGAGGCCCACGTACCACAAAAAAAAAAAAGGGGGGGGGGGCATGCAACCCATGCTCTACTAGTCCTTCGGTTCATGGTTAGGCATGTAATCCAAATTGCTCCATCGGAATGAAGGCCAGCATTTGATGGGAGTTCCCAGAAAAAAGTTGCTTTCACTTCTTCTGTGTTAACCTAGGAAGACGTAGGCTTAGATATTCTGGGTGATATTTTTTTCCCTCTAGAGACTAAGACTGAAGCCAACAGGACAAAAAAAATAAGAAGGAAAGAGGAGGATGAGTCCTCATGGCATTGTCTGACCAAATAACACTTAAAATGGAACTATTCCCTGGATTTTCAAGCTATGTGAGCTAATAAATTCCACTTACTGTATTTTTTAAGCCAGTTAGGATTGATTTTCTATCACGTGCAACAGAAAGAATCTTAACTGATATACTTAGGGACTGAGACAGACTAAATCTGCTAGTTGAAAGCATCATTTCTATAGCTAGCAAAAACTGGAATGGTCAAATATGACAGATTCATAGCATGCTTAATGGCTCTCTTCAATGTCTTTGATTGGCTTTGTGTATTCTTACTCGTGTTCACGATTAATACACATCTGACTTTGAGAGTGTCTTTTTTCCCAAATATTCCAAAACAATCTTTCCAACAGAAGGAATAAAATATCTTCAGTTTTATACCTGTGGATGCCATATCTCCATTTACTTTTAAGTATGTCTCTAAGGTTCACAGGTCAAAATTGTTATTTTATAAGTCTTAAGCAAAAACAAAAAAATACTAAGTATATAATCTGGAATACTAAACAGATTGAAAATAAACACAAAAATTTGATGGCCAAGAATGAAAGAGTGAAAGATTTTTATGACTTTTCTTTAGGCTCCACTATATTTTGATAAACAAACTAATGCAAGGGTCTAGTTTTAGGTATGCCACTTACTCTAACCTGTCAAAGGCATGCTGCAGCACGGACTATAGAAGTCTGAGTACAATCAGGAGGTAGAAACCACATAGTAGGTTTAAAAGGGGAAGATAGGGCTTCCCTGGTGGTGCAGTGGTTGAGAGTCCGCCTGCCGATGCCGGGGACACGGGTTCGTGCCCCGGTTCGGGAAGATCCCACATGCCGCGGAGCAGCTGGGCCCATGAGCCATGGCCGCTGAGCCTGCGCGTCCGGAGCCTGTGCTCTGCAACGGGAGAGGCCACAACAGTGAGAGGCCCGCGTACCGCAAAAAAAAAAAAAAAAAAAGGGGGGAAGATAAATATAAAGAAGTATTACATATGATAAAGAGTAACCATAAGATATAAGGAAAAATTATATGGCACCCTAGGGTTGAGGGACAGCACCCAAGGAAGCACCAAGTTGGAAGGCATTCAGACTTGGAGAAGGTGTGGTTTGGCCACTGGATAATAGAGAATTTCACTGGTTCAATTAGGTCTTGGCTGGTCTGGAGATGCTGGGCAAGAAATAGGCAACTTCCATGATACAGGTGGGAGAGTAGGTGAACAGCAACCAGTGGCAAGGGAGTCTGGGTGCTGGTTGGGGGAGGAGGCCTTCAGAGAATACAGGCACATAGTAGCCCTGGCTGCCATGGCAGGACGGCTATGGGAAGCTGATGGCCAGGACGAGGCTGCAAGATCATGGAAGAGCCATGTTTTGGGCCTATGGCTAGGGCAAGAGCCACCCAGTGTTCTGACACCATACCAACAATCCCTGGTTCCACACAAGACAGAAGCTGCAAGACAGCTTCTTCCTCCTGCAATGTCCACCCAGTGTTCTCTCCTGGGAGACAGCTTAACATCGTACTCACTTTAAAGGAGATATACTTGAAGGAATTTCCTTGTTTATCACAAAGAATATATTGAAGGGTGCATGCAGAGCTGAGAGGCAATAAATTAATAACTGACAGTCAAAAGCTAAATCAACCCTCCTATGAATCCTTCTTTTCCTATTTTTCTTGCCCTCTTCATATTTTACATTCTTTCAAAAACCAACATTTATTGAGTATCTACTATTCATCAAGAAAAGATGAAAAAATACAATCAGTGTCCCCAAGTGCCTAGAGAGTATGCAAACAAGGAAGCAAACAACTGAAACGCAGTATGATGAGACTGTAACAGAGGTGTATTCACCAAATTATGCTCTGCCAATGGATCTCAAGAAAGTCTTCCGTCAGGCAGATTAACTTCACTATGTTGTAGCACAACAGTAATGTGAGGCTTATAGCAAGTAACTTATTGCTAAGAATGATTAAAGTATTAAGGTTGGCATGATTTGGGGTTTTGTAAATTTCAGTGCAATGATGCTCCCCATGATAACCTCACTTTCATTTTCTTGAACATCGATAGGCTTTAGCAAGAAAGCAAAAACTTCAGGACCTATATATAACTTAAGTCTATGTGATTTATGCTGCTGCCCACAATCTTGAATGCCCATAGGAATATGTTATACTCACAAGACCATTCTATTTGATAGAAATAAAGGTCATATGAAGGTTTCAGCTGGCCTCGGACTTGTATAATCCTGAAATTTCTAACTCAGTGCAATTTAAAAAATCAAAATATAATCTCTCCCAGCAAAAGGAGGCAATCCTAAATTTAACAAAACCTAAAAAAGTAGGCAGCTATACTTCTTGGTCTAGAATTTAGACATGAGATATGAGTGGGAGAATATTATTCTGAAAGGCAGTATATTAGCTTTTGTTGAAGTCATGAGATTGCTTAGAGAAGAGCTGTAAGGAGAGAATAAAATGACTGTCTTAAGTTGGGTTCCCCAGGAGCCATCCAAGATAGGAATTCTTGTTCAAATTATTTATTGAGGAGTGTTCTCAGGAAAAAGGGAGTGGAAGAAGCAGGATTATGCAGGGGGGAAAAAGCTAAGCAAGGATGTGGTCTCAGATGGAGCCTAGCTTTAATCCCACTGCATCAGCAAAGTACCATGGATTTAGCCCCACCTTGAGGCAAGGGGCCAGTTTTTTAGACCCCTTCTCCCATCAGAGAGTTTTTAGCTACAGGCAGCTCTGGGAAGGGATCAGAGCATGACTTCCAGGACAGATGGCTCTGTGCAGACAAGTCTTCAGAGAAGAGGGTCAGCTGTGAGCCATTAGCAGCCAACAGTAACAGCAGCTGAGGAACTGAGTGGCTGGCAGGCAAAAGGGATCTGAGTGGAGCACCAACTGTGCCCACCATAAAGATCAGGAAATGAACCCTAAGAAATCAAAATAGAGGAAGACTACCTTGAGGGAAACCAAGGAGAATTCTAAGATGAAAATAATCAGTGGCGCAGTGGTTGAGAGTCCACCTACCGATGCAGGGGACGCGGGTTCGTGCCCCTGTCTGGGAAGATCCCACATGCCGCGGAGCGGCTGGGCCCGTGAGCCATGGCCGCTGAGCCTGCGTGTCCGGAGCCTGTGCTCCTGCAACGAGAGAGGCCACACAGTGAGAGGCCCACGTACCGAAAAAAAAAATTCAGTCCTTAGTACTTTTTCTTTAGCTAATTATCATTTTAAAAGAATTAGAGGAAAATCTAATCCTTCAATCTAATGCAAGAGAAGATTATAGGGCTCATCAAAAATGCCCTTTTAATTTATTAGCAGACTTACAGAGAAATTGGTTGGCCACACCTTCATCACCTGGCCAGACCCTGCATTTTGAAAATGTGATTAATCTCAGCTACTTTAAAGATTTAGATGAAAAAACAACCTAGTTTCAGGCAGATTTAAACATTCCCTTCCCTCAAAAAGAATTAATTAATTAATTAATGTTCTAGTATACCCAGAAATCAATAAGCAATCAAACTTGTCTCCAGTGTTAATTACCTGGAAATCACCTTTGAAGTATTTACAGAGCGATAATTTCATTGAGGTAGCAGTAACCAATTCCATTTTTTCTTGAGTATTGTCAAAAGCAAAATAAATGTGTAAAACTTTTACAAAGATTTTTTCCAAACTAACCTTTTGCATAATGGCAAAAGTAATGAAAGCAGACCTCAAGTTTCAGAAAGAAAAATTTTGTAGGGAAAGGGTTAGGCAGGGTGATGAGAGACATTCATGACAGAAAAATAAAAGGACAGAAGAAAAAATTCTTAAATTTGTATTGACATTCTTATGAGGCATACCACTGAAAGAAGTTAAGCATTCAGCATTTCCATTTTCACAGAAGTAAGAAGAATGTAGAAAACAGTAACACATTCATCCTCAGAATACTGTCTGGCTTTATTTTTCTGGCTTTATTTTTCTGGCCTCAACACATGCATGATATTCCAAAAAGGATGTATACCTAAAATCAGAAAAACATTACTTTTAAGTTTATATATCTTTACAATAATACATCTCAAATATTTTAAGTGCATAAAACTCATCATGTAAACTTGTTAAAAATACAGGATCTATCACATAGATCATCATCACAATCATCACAGAAGATTCTTGATCAACAGATCTACAGTTTAAGAAACGCATAATTCTTTCAAAGTTTGAAAAACACTAGAAAAACACTGATCTAAACTAGTTTTGAGGCTCACATTCACATTCTCAAGAAGCTGTTGTTATGAAGAGAATAATCAACTTTAACCTGTGACAGCTTGAAGGAATTGATATAAGAATCAAGATAAATACATAGAGATGGTAATGCTGAGATGATAGATAGATAGATAGATAGATAGACAGATAGACAGGAATCCAATGGGAAGAAATGCCAGGGCAGAAGGGAAGTGAGAAAGGAGATTAAGAGAGAAGTGGGAAAAAAATTTAATAAGGTAACTAAGGTTAAGTCTAAACAATGGAAAACAACAATTTTAATTTTTACACTAAATTGGTTGTTTAGTAACATAGAGATACTGCCTTTGGCTACTTTAGAACAAGACATAGTCCTTTGAGATCTATTTACTCTTTATTCTCTTTATCTCTCTTCTCCATAACAAGCTCACCTCTCTGTCCTCAGCTTTCTTTTCCTTTTGTGATTTCTTTCACTCTTTCCAGTCATTTCCTTCTGGTAAACTTATCAATTTCCTGTTTTATTATATCTTGCTCCTATGCCTACCTTAAGCACAGGTAGTCACTTTCATGGTGTGATTAAAAGAACTTCTGTCAATATAATGACTTCCCTTCTCCCTCTGGCTGAAATTTTAGAGCTTCTTTCTTTTAGGTTAAGTATTGCCTTATTCATCAACTTCTCTTAAAAATCTATATGCTTCTGGAAGTGACATATACTATCACATGATCAAGTCACTATCAGCTAGAAAACCGTTTTCCCTGACAGTCAGGAACCAGCAGGCTTGAACAGCTTTGGGCTTCTAACAGACATAAAGGGAAGGCATCTTGGCCTACTTTAAAATTTGGAGACATCTCACAATAGGTACACGATACATATTGAGTAATTGATTTTCCATCTTCAATTAATTGTTTTGGACACACTTTTGATTGGCAGGAACAGCAAACTTTAACATGACAACACTTTCCTAGATTTTTTCCTAGGCTCCTGGACTCAGAAAAATTGAAGAAATAAGTTGAAGCGAACAGCAATCCATGCATTAATGGAATTAAACAATGAACTGAAAAATCTCTTAGAAGATAGTTTAAAATACACACACACACACACACACACACACACACACACACACACACACACACAGGCTAAGGACCCTAGGAGTTATATACCCTTTTATGTCTACCTTCTTTCTTGTTTAAAAAATGTTCCAAAACCTACCTTAATAAAAACCCAAGGCAGGCTTGCATTAGGCAATGATCATTGTTGGGAAATCTTTCCAAGTATCAACTAAAAATTCCTCATGTTATGGCTTAATTTTTTTTCCATTTATTTTGTGCATGGTGAAAATGAATAGCTAATCATGATCCATTATTTAACAATTTTCCATAATCTGTACTTAGGTACACAGACTATCCCTGTGTTTGTTTTCTCTTTTATGATTTATGCAATGCTTCAGCAGAGGTCCTAAGAATTGTTATTGCTTCTCCTTCCTTACAACCACTTGCAACCAGAATCTTTATCAAAGCTCATTTTCATATACTGCTTATATTTTCAGGGAAACTTCTTCAGAATTTTAAAAATATTTTTAATACTTGGCACTCAAGAAACAGAATTTTTCAACATAACTAGAAAAAAAATGATTAAAGTTTAAATTCATTAGGCATCAATAAATGTTTATTGAATTTAGCTGAATTGTCATGATTTTTTCTATTTTTAATCTTCATTATGATTTAGTTTCTATTTTCACTTATTATGAGAAAACATTTCCATATTACAATAGTTAAATTTAATTTTTTCCTCCCTTGAATAATTCTTTATTCCCTGTTATTACATGTAATATTTCAAACTAAAGTGCTCTTACTGCAAGTCTCTTGTCTCCATGTGTCTTTTTCTTGCAATGAATGTGTTAAATTTCTTCTCCTCTTAATAGTAATTCTTACCACCTACCTGACTTATAGGAACATTGTGAAGATTGATGAGGCCATGAATAAAACCCTTGAAATTCCTTGGTTTTGTTTTTTAAAAAAAAACTGTATAAAGAAAGATAGTAGTGTTACATTTGTTTTTCTGGTTTTCTGGACATCCTACAATAATCTCTTAAAGAATTATTTTCTCTCCTTTGTTCTTGTAATAAAATTATGAGTAAACACAAGCTTGATAGAATACAGATGCCTTTTAGTAAGAGTCCTATATAATTCAAGTGGATCTGATCCCCGAACCAAAATTTAAAAGCCACTGCTAAGGGAAGGATTCTATACTGACTACCTCTCCATTTTTCACTGATATTGTTGGCTACATATTTCCTTCTTTCTGAATTTCTTCCTTACTGGTGAGAGACAAATAGACCTCAGGAAAATTTTGTGATTTGGGATACAAAGCACAAGGTTTCCGATAACTACAATAAATATCTCTTCAGGAGGCCAAACACATTTTTCTCTGAAATGTCCCTACGTTGAAACAACCGCAGTACACTGAACAAGGCATCAAAGACAACCAGCTTAAAAGTCTGAGTGATAACTTTTTACTGTTCTTTCTTGTTGACTAGATATATTTGAAAACATTCTGAAAAATGCAAAGAATTATGCAACATAAGGTGTTATTATTACTACCTTAATATTAATGCCAAATGTACTCCTTTTGCCTGTGGCAGTGTTCAGTGAGCCCTGCTTATCTGAGAAAACTATTTCTTAAAAAGGCTATGATAAATGGTACTTACAGAATTAGCTGTTTCAAAGAGGCGCAGTTTGCATGCCACCAGGAAGGTTTCTAACTGTATTGTTTATGATCTAAGATATTTGGGGACTACTGTGATATGGTTGATTTTTTTCAGCTTAATCTAGAGGAATTATCTGCCCATTAATAAACCTCTTTTGTGCATGTATTAAAACTATTCAAGTCACTGAACAGCTACTAGGACTGATAGGCCATAACTACAAAACTATACAAGGAGATAATAATCATAGTTTATGTAGAGGATAGGAGACAAGGACAATGCTCTTGTAAAACGAAATAGATTTTGGTCTGACAAGTAATAAGCAAATTTTATCATGATTTAAATAGCAGGACCAAGGGTTTTTTCAAAGTCACAAATGGTTCTCTAAGTTCTAGTAGCTTTTAGACTTAGAAGAAATGTTCTGTAATACTGATATAAACTAGAATAATCTTCCTAACGTTATTGTGTGTGTCAGTGGAAGTACAAATATTTATTCTTGGCAGTTAAGAAGTCAGTAAGACTGTGCTCTTTTAATAAAGGGACCATCAAGACCCATATTTTTTTCAAACTCAAGTGGTAAAACAGTCTATTCAATGAACAAGAAAGTTGTGAACCATTAGCCGAAACAAATTTTCTGGTTTGCCACATGGACTTCCATTTTAGACACAAAAACAACATGCTTCTCAATTTCCTTTATCGTGACAGGCTGCCAGAAGCCTTTCCAAGCATTTATTGAGTCTCCCAAATTCACTAGAAATATTTTCCAAAGGCTACTTTTGTCTTTAAGCCAATTCCAGGGTCTAATGATTACTACCTTCCATGACATCATACAGCTTTGGAATAATGGGAAATCATGGGACCTAAAGAGTTAGGTTTGAAACCTGGCTTATTAAATACTAGCTGTGTGATTTGGATCAGGTTACTCATGTTAATTTAGAATTTTAAGTTAAATTTAAATTTTTTTAATTTGAAAATTAAATTTTTTAGTTGAGTGATGGATGGGATAGGAGAAATATTGGTCTTAGTAAATGGAAGACTTTGGATTGACGTCATATGTTGCATAATAACAGGCAAATTCTACTACTATTTAAATAGGAAGACTTTAAAATTAAGTTTAAATTTTAAAAATTAAAATAGTAATAATAATACAACATACAAGGTCAAATCATTGTGCTTGTGACCCTCTGATACTATTGCTTATATTATAAATTGATGTAAGGATTTTAAAAAAGAACATGTGTGAAAACATCTGAAGCATAGTGAATCCTCAATAATTTACACACATACATGTCAAACTCAGGCTCTATAAGTAGGTTTTCACTGCTCAAATATGTGTAGTAAAGAATTCAGCTTTGCCCAAAGATAGGTCTGGACTTTGCCCTCAACTTTTGGGACACAATAGAGGTATCTTTGTTTAGGGCAGGGGCTGGCCACACCCAACAGTCTTAGCATGGGGACTGGCTATGCCAGAAAGACCAACCAGGTTTTAGGGTGTGAGATTTGGGTCATGTGGCATCTGCAACCTAGCATCTGAGATCAAACACATGAGTGATCAATCAATCAGTTAACTGTGCCAATGTAATGGAGCCCTTGATAAAAACCTGAACAATGAAACTTGGATGAGCTTCTTTTGTTGTCAAACACATAAGCAACCAAGAAGCACAAAGACGGAGAAGTTTTGTATACCCTGTGTGGCTCCCCAGGCCCTTCCTTTCCATGTTGGACAGGAGCCGTTTGACCAAGAAGAATACATGAGGTCTCTAAGTGATGCCTGTGACTCACCTTATATAATCAGGAGGGTCCAATTATGAAACATCTCCATTTTATACTCCAGAGAACTGTAGAACTTATTTGACATTTTTCATGATCTGTGCCTCATAAATCCATAAACCCCAGATGCATTTCCATAAGCAATTTTAAGCCAGGGACAGCCTATAAAGGGCATTCCATAAATAAGGACTCTCCTCCTAAAAAATATATATTAGTCTATTTACACAAAGGACAAGTTACCATCTTTATAAGGAGATGAGACCAGGTCAAGTTGCCTTTTCTTCTTTCCCTCAGACGCATCAGCCTGGTAAACAGGGCAGAAATGAATCACAGTCTTGCTGGTTTAACTCCTTGCTCCCCAACATCTATACTTACTCCTTATTTATTCATGTTTTAGAGGAAGAAGTCCTCTAAGACATTTATTCACGTTAATCTGGTGCTCTGACTATCATTCCCTCAGCTATTCTTTATCATCGTGCTCTCTGATATAGCTCTCTTTTCCTTTTTTATTATGTCCTCTTTTATTACACCCTCAGACATAGCTTCAACATATTGCTATCTACCAGCATCTTACCCTTATCATATAAATATACCCAGTCTCTCCCATTTTGAAACTATTCCTCAATAATTCAATAATTTTTATCCCCAAGATAACTAATATTCCCTTATTTACTACAACTAAAATTCTTGACACCTGCTTAGACCTAAATGTGGCTGTTACTCATCATAAGGGGCATTTGGGTGTTTCCTGAGCTATAGAAGACATTTTTTTTGTTGCTTACTAAATATCTCCATCTACGTGTCTGACAAGTGCCTAAAAATCAGAATATCCAAATCTAAAATTGTCGCCTCTAACTCCTCTTCCCCAACATGTGTTTCTGTATCTATTTTCCCATTTTAGTGAATCGAATACGCATATATTGATCCCTGGATTTCCAAACTAGAAATTATGTGAAAGGCCCCTTTCTGCACTGATACTGACATCCAGTAAGTGAGTCAGTGCCATTATTTGTCTCCATAATAAATCTCAAATCCATTTCCCTTTCACCCCCCCCAAAAAAGTGTATTAATTCAAGACTTTATCATGTAAGCTCAATAATGCAACATCTCAATCAAGTCATATCCAGCCCAGAGTTCTCCATATTTTCCAGTCATCAAAAGAAATCTCATCAAATCCTGATGTCAGGATACACTAAGTCTAACACATTTCCTCATCTGTTAGTTCAAAAACCTCAAAAGTAAAGGAAATGAGCCAGTAATATGGTAATATGATTTATTCTGTGACATTATTTGGATACTGCACGTCTTCTTTTTATTTGCTTTTTTTGTTGTTGTTTTTGTTTTGGTGTTTGTTTGTTTGTTTTTTGGTCTCTATGCCAGTTCAAACCCATAGTCATAGAGTTTGCCATAGTTTTCTGATCCTCAGTTCCCATGATGACATTTTTAAACCAGCTTTAGCTAGGGAAAAAATATCAAGATTTGTTTCAAACTCCAAATACATAGTTCGGGCTGGTCCAACTTTGTATGCAAAAATCTCTCTAGCAGAGCCAAAAGTTATAATTTCTCATTGCAGAAATCATGTTGTCCCTTTATTTTTGAATTTTAATTTTCAGAATTTCTTAGCAGTTTCTAAATGGTTGGAGAGCTCTCAAACAAAATTTATTTTCTTTTACTTAGACAGTAATACACTTTCACTGAGGACAATGTGGTTAATAGCAAAGTAAAAAGTAAAAATGATACCCATAATCCCAAACTCCAAGTTAACCAATATATGAGTCAGAGCTCTCCAGAGGAACAGAATAGGAGATAGATAAATAGATAGATAGATAGATAGATAGATAGATAGATAGATAGATAGATAGATAGATATTGGGTTGGCTATAAAGTTCATTCAGGGTTTTCCATAAGATGTTACCCGAACGAACTTTTTGTCCAGCCCAATATATACGGTATCTTTTATCATAACTACATGTATATGTATAAAGATAATTATTTTAAGGAATTGGCTACCATGAAAGTGGAGCTGGCAAGTTTAAAATCATAGAGTAGGCTGGCAGGCATTGATGTTTCAGTACTGAGCCCAAAATTTGCAGGGGAGGCTGAGGCTGAAAACCCAGGCAGGCACTGAAGCTTCAGTCTTGAGGCAAAATTTGCTCACCATGAAACTTCTATTTTTGCTCTTAAGCCCCTTCAACTGATTGGGTAAGACTTACCCACATTATCAAGGGTAGTCTCCTTTACTTAAAGTCAATTTATTACAGCTGTTATGCACATCTACAAAATATCATCACAAGAACACTTGGATAAGTATTTGGTTAAATAATGGATACTACAGTCTAGCCAAATCAACAATAATATTAGCCATTTCAACCACATAACAATTCCTTCAGTCTTTTTCTAGGCATAAGTGGGATTACACATGTGAATCCTGTGATAAAACCTAACAGAAAAAAAAAGTATTTCAAAAGAAGTTTCTTATGTCAAATTAAACTGCCATTCTAATAACCAAATTAAAAAATTTTATTTATATGCTATTGTGAAAGGAGACAATAACACCTTCACATTCACAGAGATGTGTCTAGTTTTGCCAGTTCAATTATGTGTAGTTGACTTCACAGAGAACCCTTGGGATCTGCTCTGAGGGGCAGATCAAGATGGCAGAATAGAAGGACATTGAGCTCACCTCCTTCCACAAATACATCAAAAATACATTTACATGTGGAATACTTCTCACAGAATACCTGGTGAACACTGGCAGAAGATATCATAAAACCAAAATTACAAGAAAGATCACCACGTAACCAGGAAGGATGAAAGAAAAAGTAAAAAGGAATTGGGATGGGACCTTGCACCCTGGGAAAGAGCTATGAAAGAAGAAAGGTTCCCTCACCATGGGAATCCCCTTCACTGGTGGGGACATGAGCTGAGACAGAAAGGGAGCTTCAGAGGCTCAGAGGAGAGTGCAGCACCCAGCTTGCAGGAGGCAGAACAGAGAGAGACCAGAACAAAGGGTCCATGCCACCTCCCTGCACTCCCCAGCCTGAGACATGTGTCTGCTGGTGGATGCAGGGGCTGGGTGCTGAAATTCAGGCTTCAGAGGACAGACACAGGGAAAGGACTGGGGTTAGCTGAAGCCTGAAGGGGCTGGAGTATGGTCCAAGCCTCAACTGGGGGTGTGTGCAGGAAGGAGCCAGGTCCACCATTGAAGTCTCATTGCTAATGCAAGCACTCAAAGGGAAGGGCAGGGCCCACCATAGCAGCCTCATTCTTGCTCACAGTGGGCACAGCTCCACCTCTACAAGTTCTGGAAACATGCAAGTGCTTGCGGGTTGCCCACACATGGAGGCAGGGTTGAAAATACGAGCTGATCCCTAAGGGATACACAATTTAGGAAGCAGTGCTGAAATCTGAGCTATCTCCCCATGGCTGTGCAATTCACAGATTTATGACCCCACCACTGGGGCCCTTGTAAACTCAGCACCTATGGGACATCTGAGCCAAGTACTTATGCTCCTGTGGCTGAGGCAGGGCCAGCATTATCAGCTGTGGGCTTTAAAGGTGCACATGGAGGCAGGGTCATGGTCTGGGCTGCTTCTGTAGCTCCCAAGGTGGGTCCAGGTGCATGACTACTATGGTCCTGGTACCTGACTTCAGTGGATCTGTGCTTATGGATCTACATGGGTAGCTTTCTGAATACAGCACCTGAGGGACACTAGGGCCTACTGCATGCATTTCCATGGCTGAGATGGAGTTGAGGGCAGTGCCAACAACAGTGTACTTTGTCAGTCCACACAATGGGTGACAGGCAACACCACACAGCACTCTCCCTAGTGGGCAGCTCCTGCAAAGGAATACTCAGTGGCTCCTCTCCCAGCAGGAGAGAGCTCCAGTCCTGCCTACCTCACACTGCAGCTCAGAAACGAATCTGGGGGCTTCTACTCCAACAAATGGGGAGCCAACCCTGATAAGACTTAGACAACCATGGAGCAAAGAGGAAGCCTCTCTCAATATCCAGTGCAGGTGATAGTCACCACACCAGTCACACCCTCTATCAGAGGGACAACGGCCAGCACACACTGAGGAAAAGTGCAGCAGGCATCCCTACCAAAAAGAGCCCTGGCACCAAAAATATTAGACACACTCAGGCTACACAGGGAAGCTCCCACATAAAAACAGCCCTCCAAGACCACAGTAGATAACTGTTTGTCCTAAACACATAGAGTCAGAGAAAAATAAGTAAAATGAGAAGCAGAGGAACCACTCCCAGTTAATAGATCAAGAGAACTCCCTTGAAAGAACAAATGATGAAACAGACCTCTTCAGTCTAATAGACACTGAGTTCAAAAACAATGAAGGAATCAGGAAAGGCTATTGATAGAAATGCAGATTACTGTAAAATGGAACTAGAAACTATAAAGAGGAATCAAGTAAAATTAGAAAACTCATTTATTGAGAGGAAAGCTGAGCTAAAGGCTATAAATAGCAAACTGAATAATGCAGAAGCATGAATAAGTGATCTGGAAGATAGAATAATGGAAATTACTCAGTTAGAAAAGAAGACAGACAAATAAAAAAAAAGAAAGTAATATACAAGACCGATGGAATAATATAAAGCATGACAATCTATGCATAGTAGGGATCCCAGAAGAGGAAGAAAGAGAAAAGGGGATTAAAAATGTATTTGAAAAAATTATGGCTGAAAACTTCCCAAACCTAAAGAAGGAAACAGATATCCAGGAACAGGAAGCCCAGAGAGTCCAAACAAGATGAACTCAAACAGACCTACATCAAGACATACTATAGTTAAAATGGCAAAAGTTAAAGACACGGTTCTAAAGGCAACAAGAGAAAAAGAGTTAGCTAAAAGGGAACCCCCATAAGGGTTCCATAAGGGTTCCATAAGACTATCAGCTGATTTCTTTACAGAAAAGTTCCAGGCCAGAAGGGAGTGGCAAGATATATTCAAAGTCCAGAAAAAGAAAAACCTGCAACCTAGGATACTCTACCCAGCAAGATTATCATTTAGAACAGAAGGATAGATAAAGAATTTGTCAGACAAGCAAAAACTAAAAGAATACAACAATACTAAACCTAGCCTAAAAGTAATATTGAAAGGTCTTCTCTAAATAGAGGAGAAGCAAGAATCTATAGGAAAGAGAAAATCACAATTGGAAAGTAAATCACTTAAGCAAATACACAGATTAAAAAATAATATTTTTTTTTAAAAATTGTGAAAGTGATGATAACTACAATGAACAGCAAAAGAATAAAAATGAAGATGTAAAAGAGGGCATCAAAATCATAAAGTGTGGAGAAGGAGAGTAAAAAGATGTAGATTTTTTTCTAGAATGTGTTTGAGCCTATATGACTACCAGTCTAAAGCAAGTAGATACAGTAATGGGTTAACATAATTGAAAAACAGGGTAACCAAAAATCGAAAATATACAATAGATTAACAAAAACCAAAAAGAAGGGAACATAAGCATATACAGAAGAAAACTATCAAACCACAAAAGGAAAAAGAAAAAGAAAGAGACAAAGAAGAAATACAAAATCAACTGGAAAACAAGGTTTGAAATGGCAATAAATTTGTATCTATCAGTAATTACCTGAAATTTCAATAAATTAAATGCTCCAATCAAAAGACATAGAGTGTCAGATTGGAAAAAAACAAGAGTCTACAATATGCTGCCTATAAAGACCCACTTTAGGGCAAAGAACACACATAGTCTGAAAATGAGGGGATTAGAAATCATATTTCATGCAAACTGAAATAACAAGAAAGTGGGGGTAGCAATACTCATATCAGACAAACCAGACTTTAAAACAAAAGCCATAAAGAAAGATAAAGAAAGACTCTATTAAAATGATAAAAGGATCAATACAAGAAGAGGATATTATACTCAACATATTTGCATCCAATATAGGAGCACCTAAATACGTAAAACAAACACTAACAGACATAAAGGGAGAAATTCATGGGAAAACAATAATAGTAGGACACTTTAACACCCCACTTATATCTATGGAGAGGTCTTCCAGACAGAAAATCAATAAGGCAACAAAGATCCAAAATGATGCAATAGAACAGTTAGACTTAATTGATATTTTCAGGACATTACATCCAAAAAAAACCCAGAATACACATTCTTTTCAGGTGCACATGGAACATTCTCTAGGATTGACCACATACTAGGACACAAAACAAGCCTCAACATATTTAAGAGGATAGAAATCATTTTAAGCATCTTTTCTGACCACAATGGTATGAAACTAGAAATCAACCACAGAAAGAGAAATGAGAAAAACAAAACAAACAAAAAAAGATTACATGGAGCCTAAACAACATGCTACTAAAAAACCAATGGCTCAATGATGAAATCAAAGGGGAAAATTAAAAATACCTTGAGACAAATGACAATGAAAACACACCATACAAAATCTGTAGGATGCAGCAAAAGCAGTTCTTAGAAGAAAGTTAATAGCAATATAGGCTTTCCTCAAAAAACAAGAAAAATTTCAAATAAACAACCTAACCTACCACCTAAAAGAATTAGAAAAAGAACGAACAAAACCTAAAGTCAGCAGAAGGAAGGAAATAATAAAGATCAGAGAAGAAATAAATAAAATAGAAATTTAAAAAATGAAAAAAATCAATAAAACCAAGAGATGGTTCTTTGAAAAGGTAAACAAAATCAACAAACCTCTGGCCAGGCTCACCAAGAAGAAAAGTGAGAGGACTCAAATAAGAAATGAAAAAGGAGATGCAACAACTGATACCATAGAAATACAAAAAAAAAAAAAAAATACTGTAAGAGAATACTATGAATAATTATATGCCAACAAACTGGACAACCTAAAAAAAAATGGACAAGTTTCTAGTAACAAACAGCCCACCAAAACTGAAACAAGAAGAAATAGGTAATTTGACCAAACAGATCACTAGAAGTGAAATCAAGTCTGTAATAAAAAAAGAAAGAAAGAAAGAAAGAAAGAATAGAAACTCCCTGCAAAGAAAAGTCCAAGACCAGATAGCTTCACTGGGGAATTCTACAAAACATACAAGGAAGAACTTATACCAATCCTAGAATATATGTATATATGAAATCAACGAAGCCAAAAGATGATTCTTTGAGAAGATCAAGAAAACTGATAAACCTCAACCCAGATTGACTTGGGAAAAAAAGAGAGAGAGAAGACACCAGTTATCAGTATTTGTTGGTATAGGTACCAATAATTATACTATACTTAGAGAAAGAATATCATTACAGATTCTATGAACATACAAAAAGATAAAAAGAAATGTTACAATGGATAACACAAATAACCCTACATCTGTTAAAGAAACAGAATTTTTAAGTAAAACTTTCCCACAGGGATTTTCCTCAGCAAAAGTCCAAATTAGGGTCTGGACCAAGATGGTGACAGGAAGTTCCTGAATTTTTCTCTTCCCATAGATGCAATAATTATACACCTACACATAGAGCAACTTGCTCTGAGAGAAATTCAGAAACTAGATGAGTGATGCCTACACAACCAGTTAATGAGAAAAATACTCAAAACAGATAGTAAAGTCTGAGATACACTCTTGCCATAAATCCTATCCCCATTTATGATGCCATACAATTAGGAGAGAATCTCCAACTCCCAGCCTCTTCCTGAGGAGTGAAGTGTTTGGATCATACATCAAGTGCTCCAATTTTTAAGGCTGCCACCAGAGGGTGGACTAGCTCTGAAAGCCAACAAGCTTTGTGTTCATGAGTTCCAGAGACCTATAGCAAAAAAAAAAAAAGCAACTTTTAATCATATGATCATCTCAAAAGATGCAGAAAAAGCATTTGACAAAATCAACATCCTTTCATGGTAAAAACTCTCAGAAAATTGGGTATAGAAGAAACATACTTCATCATAATAAAGGCCATATATGCCAAGTCCAAAGCTAGCATCATATTTAAAAATAAAAAACTGAAACTTTTCATATAACATCACGAAAAAGACAAGTATACCCACTCTCACCACTTTTATTCAACATTATTGAAGTCCTAGCCAGAGTAGTCAGACAAGAGAAATAAATAAAAGGCATCCAATTGAAATGAAAGAAGTAAAATTGTCTCTGTTTGTAAATGACATGATATTTTACATAGAAAACCCTGCAGACTCCACCAAAACAATGTTAGAATAAATAAACCCAGTAGTGTTGCAGGGTACAAAATGAACATAAAAACATCAGTTGAATTTCTACACACTAACAACAAACTACTGAAAAGAAAAATTAAGAAAACAATCCCATCTGCAATATCATCATAATAAGTAAAATATTCAGTAATAAATTAATCATGGAGATGAAAGACCTGTAAACTGAAAACTATAAGACATTGATGAAAGAAATTAAAGAAGGCATAAATAAATTAAAAGATATTCCATGTTCATGAAGGGGGAAAATTAATATTGTTAAAAAATTCTTACTATCCAAAACTATCTATAGATTTAATACAATCCCTATCAAAATTGCAATGGCATTTTTCACAGAAATAGAAAAAACAATCCTAAAATTCATATGGAACCACAGAAGACCACGAGTAGCCAAAACAACCTTCAGAAAGGAGAACAAACATGGAAGCATCACACTTCCTAATTTCAAACTATACTACAAAGCTATAATAACCAAAACAGTATGTTATTGGCATTAAAACAAACACACAGATCAATGGAATAAAGAGCCCAGAAATAAACCAATGCATGTATAGTTAATTAATTTTCAATAAAGGTACCAAGAATACACAATGAGGAAATGAGAGTCTTTTCAATAAAGTGTTGGGAAAATTGTAAACTCACACACAAAGTGATGAAACTAGACCCTTAACTTACACCATATGCAAAAAATTAACTCAAAATAAAGACTTGAACATAAGACCAGAAACCATAAAACTCCTAGACGAAAAGAGCTTAAGCTCATTGGCAATGGTCTTGGCAATGAGTTTTTGGATTTGACAGTGCAAACAAAAATAAACAAGTGGAACTACATCAAATTAAAAGCTTCTGCACAGCAAAAGAAACCATCAACAAAATGAAAAGGCAACCTGTGGAATGGGAGAAAATATTTGCAAAGCACATATCTTATGACAAGTTAATATCCAAAATATACAAGGAACTCAAATAACTCAATAGCAAAAAGCCTAATAACCCAATTAAAATGGACAGAGGACCTAAATAGCTTTTTTTACAGAAGACATACAAATGGCCAGCAGGTACATGAAAACGTGCTCAACATCACTAATCATCAGGGAATGAACATTAAAACCACAATGAGATATCACCTCATACATGTTAGAATGTTTATTATCAAAAAGGTAAGTAATAACAAATGCTGGAAAGGATGTGAAAAGAAAACCCTTTTACACTGTTGGGAGCATAGACTGGTACAGTCATAATGAAAATTGTATGGAAGTTCCTCAAGAAATTAAAAATAGAACTACCATACGATCCAGCAATCCTGCTTCTGGGTACATATGCAAAGGAAACAAAATTATTATCTTGAGGAAATATCTATATTCCCATGTTCATAGCAGCATTATTCACAGGAGCCAGAAACAACCTAAATGTCCATTAATGAATGAATGGATAAAGAAGTTGTGATATATATGTGTAATGTCCACTAATGAATGAATGGATAAAGAAGAATGTGATATATATGTATATATATGTATCTATATATATACACACACACACATACATACATACAATGAAATATTATTCAGCCTTCAAAATGAAGGAAATTCTACCATTTGCAACAACATGGGCATTCCTGAGTCATTATGCTAAGTGGAATAAGTCAGACACAAAAGACAGATATTTTATGATATCACTGATATGTAGAATCTACAAATTCATAATAATAGAGAGTGGAATGGTGATTGCTAGGGGTTAGGGCGGTAGAGGAAATGGGAGATGTTGGTTAAAGAGTCAAACTTTCAGTTATAAGTTGAGTAAGTTCTGGAGATCTAATGGAAAAAATGTTGAGTATAGTTCACAATACTGCATAATATACTTGAAATTGCTAAGAGAGTAGATCTTAAATTGTCTCACCGCCCCCCAAAAAATTATAATTATGTGAGATAGATGTATTAACTAACCTTATTGTTGCAATTATTTCACAAAATTACATGTATCAAATTAGCACATTGTACACATTAAACTTACACAATGCTATATGTCAATTATATCTCAATAAATCTGGAGGGAAAAAAGTAAATAAAAAATTGTTTTAAGAAAAGAAGTCACAGTAAAAAACTAAAATAAACATTTTTAAACTCTTCTAATTTAGAAAAAGAAGTGTTACTGGATTGTAAGTATTTCAGAAAACATAAAATAAAAAGATCCTAGAGGTTGGAAACAAGACGGTGGAGTAGAAGGACTTGAGCTTACCTCCTCTCACGAAAACACCAAAATCACAACTAACTGCTGAACAACTGTCGACAAAAAAGACTGGAACCTACCAAAAAATATATTCTACATCTAAATACAAAGAAGCCACAATGAGACAGTAGGAGGGACGTGTCCATGATGCAATCAAATCCTATACGTCCATGATGCAATCAAATCCTATACCCACCAGATGAGCAACCCACAAACAGGAAGATAATTATATCACAGAGTTTCTTCCACAGGAAGGAGAGTTCTGAGCCCCACATCAGGCTCACCAGTCTATGGGGTCTGGAATCAGGAGGACGAGCCCCCAGAGTATTCGGCTTTGAAGGCCAGTGGGGCTTGACTGCAGGAACTCCACAGGACTGGGGGAAAGAGAAACTCCACCCCTGGAGGGTGCACACAAGATCTCATGCACAGTGGGACCCAGGCAAAAAGCAGTGACTACATAGGACCCTGGGCAAGACCTACCTGCTGGTCTTGGATGGTCTCCTGGTGAGGTACGGGCCAGCTGTGGCTCACTGTAAGGACAAAGACACTGGTAGCAGACATACTGGGGAGTACTCATTGGCATGAGCTCTCCCGGAGGCCATCATTTTGACACCAAGACCTGGCCCCCACCCAATATACTGTAGGCTCCAGTGCTAGGACTCCTCAGGTCAAACAACCAACAGGGCAGGAACACAGCCCCACCCATGAGCAAACAGGCAGCCTAAAGTCTTCCTGAGGCCAGAGATACCTGGTCAATGGATAAAGCAGACATGGTACATATATACAATAGAATATTACTCAGCCATAAAAAAGAATGAAATAATGCCATTTGTAGCAACATGGATGGACTAGAGATTATCATACTAAATGAAGTAAGTCAGACAGAGAAAGACAAATATCATATGATATCACTTATACATGGAATCTAAAAAAACAGATACAAATGAACTTACTTAAAAAAGAGAAACAGACTCACAGACTTAGAAAACAAACTTATGGTTACCAAAGGGGAAAGGGGGAGGGATAAATTAGAAGTTAGAGATTAACGTATACATGCTACAATATATAAAATAATCAACAAGTACCTACTGTATAGCACAGGGAATTCTACTCAATACTCTGTAATAATGTATATGGGAAAAGAATCTGGAAAAAGAATAAATATATGTATATGTATAACTGAATCTCTTTGCTGTACACCTGAAGCTAGCACAACATTGCAAATCAACTCTACTCCAATATGAAATAAAAATTTTTTAAAAAGGAAAAAAAAAGTATATTAAGAGAGGATCATAAACTGATTCTGTCTCCATGTCCTCATATTACAAGTACAGAGACTGAAAATGCAAGAGACCACGTGGCTGGTAAACATTTCATGGATTCAGCAAATATACCAGACATTATTGAAAAAACATTTAGTTAACAGGACAGACATAATCTCTAATACAGTGGCAGTGTCCAGCTGGACCAAGGAAACTTTGCATCTCAGTCAAGATCCTCAACAACAAATTTCAATTCTTCCTGAATGTATTCACACTTCCCACGGTACAGTGAATCTGAGGTTGTGATAGGCAAATCAGGTACTCTGTCACTGAAATGCTCAGATAATCAGAAATATTCTACAAAGAAAATTAGGCTATGTTGCAGCCTCTTTACTACTTTAACAAGAAAGATATGAGTAAAGAATAGTAGACAAAATATGGAAATGATGGGAAAGCCTTTTTTTTTAGCACTTGACAGTAGAAACAGCATCAGTAATTTCAGCTAAGATGGTAATTTCCTAATGTGAGATCATTTAGGTATTCTACGTAAAACTGTGGGAGATGAAAATTCTTTTGGAAAAAAATAGTGTTACTGAAAAAAAATAAAAAAATAAAATAAAAAGGTCTTGGAAATACCAAAAATCAAACCTTATTTTCAAGCAGTCTAGAATAATGTTTCTCAATCTCGAATCTGGCAAGTATGAAAACAAAGTATGCTTACATAAATTTTTATAAAACTATGAGAAACTCACTTAAAAATATCACATGTTCTTGGTTATAGATAAAATAAAGAATATGAAAAATACCACAATTAAAGGACATGAAAATGCAACAAGTTTTGGAATTTTCAATCTAGAGTTTTCACTGAACACATAAATACAGTAACCAAATTAAACATTTTTAAGAGAATCATCTCAATACTTCAGCACATTGCAACTAAATTGTAGCTAGACAAAAAGTTGCCATAACCATAGAAACCAAGACATCTGTTAATAACAGACATCTTAAAATAATCCATAATTACTCTTTAAAAATGTTAATAGCTTATACTATAGTAATTTAACTTTATTATAAGTTTCTCTTCATCAAAGTTTAGAGTACAAAAAACATAAGCCAGGCTTCCAAAGGACTCATCACATTCTAAGTTGAAATAAAATTTAAAATAAATAGAAGATTTATCCTGAGGTTGCAAGGATGATTCAATATTCACAAAACAGTCCATGTAATACACCATATTAACAAGTTGAAGGAAAAATATCATATCATTACCTCAATAGATGCAGAAAGAGCTTCAAACAAAATTCACCATCCAGTCATGTTAAAAACTCTCAACAAAGAAGGTATAGATGGAACATACCTCAATATAATAAAGGCCATATATGACAAGCCCACAGATAACATCATACTCAATGGGCAAAAGCTGAACGCATTTCCTCTAAGATCAGGAATGAAACAAGGATGCTCACTTTCCCCAATTTTATTCAACATAGTATTGGAAGTCCTATCCATAACAATCAGACAAGAAAAAGAAATAGAAGTAATCCAAGCTGGAAAGGAAGAAGTAATACTGTCACTGTTTGCAGATGATATGAAACTATACATAGAAAATCCTAAAGATGCCACAAGAAAATTACTAGAGCTCATCAATGAACCTGGTAAAGTGGCAGGATACAAAATTTATATATATAAATCTGCTGCATTTCTATATACTAACAATGAACTATAAGAAAGAGAAATTAAGGAAGCAATTTCATTCACAGTTGCATTAAAAAGAATAAAATACTTAGGAATAAACCTTCCTAAGGAGGCAAAAACCTGGACTTGGTAAACTATAAGACACTAATAAAAATAAATGAAAGATAACACAAACAGATGGAAAGACATACTATGCTCATAAATTGAAAGAATTAATATTGTTAAAATTACCATACTACCCAAGGCAATTTAAAGTTTCAATGCAATCCCCAAGGGCATTTTTCACTGAACTAGAACAAATAATTCTAAAATTTATATGGATACACAAGACTTCAAATAGCTAAAAGAATCTTGAGAAAAAAGAACATAGCTGGAGGAAACATACTCCCTGATTTCAGACTATACTACAAAGCTACAGTCATCAAAACAGTATGGTGCTGGCACTAAAACAGACACATAGATCAGTGGAACAGAATACAGAACCCAGAAATAAACCCACACACTTATGGTCAATTAATCTACTACAAAGGAGGCAAGAATATACAATGGAGAAAAGACAGTCTCTTCAATAAGTGGTTTCTGGGAAAACTGAACAGATGCATGTAAAAGAATGAAATTAGAACATTCTCTATCACCACATACAAAAAATAAGCTCGAAATGGATTAAAGACCTAAATGTAAGACCAGAAACCATAAAACTCCTAGAAGAAAACAAAGGCAGAACACTCTTTGACATAAATTGTAGCAATATATTTTTTGGATCTGTCTCCTAAAGCAAAGGGAATAAAAGCAAAAATAAACAAATGGGACCTAATTAAACTTTAAAACTTTTGCATAGCAAAGGAAACCATTGATTAAATGAAAAGACACCTTACTGATTGGGAGAAAATATTTTCAAGTGATATGATCAATAAGGGGTTAATATCCAACATATATAAACAGCTCATACAACTCAACATCAAAAAAAACAAACAGCCTGACTGAAAAATGGGCAGAAGAACTGAATAGACATTTTTTTAAAGAGGACGTGCGGATGGCCAACAGGCACATGAAAAGATACTGAACATTGCTAATCAAGGGAAATGCAAATCAAAACCACAATAAGAAATCACCTCACACCTGTCAGAATGACTGTCATCAAAAAGAACACAAATAACAAATGTTGGTGAGGATATGGAGAAACGAGAACAATCATACATTGTTGGTGGGAATGTAAATTGGTGTGGCCACTGTGGAAAACATTTTGAAGGTTTCTTAAAAACTAGAAATAGGGGCTTCCCTGGTGGCGCAGTGGGTGAGAGTCTGCCTGCCGATGCAGAGGACACAGGTTTGTCACCTGCTCCGGGAGGATCCCACATGCCACAGAGCGGCTGGGCCCGTGAGCCATGGCCGCTGAGCCTGCGTGTCTGGAGCCTGTGCTCTGCAACGGGAGAGGCCACAGCAGTGAGAGACCCACGTACCACAGAAAAAAAAAACAAAAAAAAAAACTACAAATAGAGCTACCATATGACCCAGCCATTCCATTCCTGGGTATATGTCTGAAAAAACAAAAACACTAATTCAAAAAGATACATGCACTCCAATTTTCATAGTAGCAGTATTTATAATTGTCAAGATATGGAAGCAACCTCAATGTCCATCAACAGATGAATGGATAAAGATGTGTTATATACATATAAAATTTTTGCCATTTGCAGCAACATGGATGGACTTGGAGGGTATTGTGCTAAGTGAAATAAGTCAGACAGAGAAAGACAAAATTGTATGATCACTTATAGATGGAATCTGAAAAATAAAACAGACTAGCGAATATAACAAAAAAGGAAGACTCACAAATGTTGAGAACACACTATTGGTTACCAGTGGGGAGAAGGAAGTGCAGAGGGGCAAGATAAGGGTGGGGGATTAAGACGTACAAACTACTATGGATAAAATAAGCTACAGGGATATGTTGTTCAATGCAGGTAATATAGCCAATATTTTATAATAACTATAAATTGACTATAACCTTTAAAAACTGTGAATCAGTATTGTACATCTGAAACTTATATAATATTGTACACCCACTATATCTCAATTAAAAATAAAAGAATTTTTTTTAAAAGTGAATAAACAAAACAAAAACAGAGTTACAGATGCAGAGAACAAACAGGTGGTTGCAGAGGGGAGGGTATTGGGGGAATGAGAGAAATAGGTGAGGGAGATTAACAGGTACAAACTTCCAGGTATAAAATAAATGAGTCACAGGTATGAAATGCACAGTGTGGGGTATATAGTCAATAATTATGTTATATCTTTGTATGGTGACAGATGGTAACTAGACTTACCGTGATGATCATTTTATAATGTATAGAAATATTGAATCACTATGTTGTATACCAAGAACTAACATAGTCTTGTAAGTCAGTTATATTTTCAAAGCCGCCCAACAAAACAAACACACAAACTGAATAGAAACAGAGATCAGATTTCTGGTTACCAGAGGCTGAATGTGGGGTAAGGGGGAACTAGATAAAGATGGTCAAAACTAAAAACTTCCAGTTATATTATAAGTACCAGGGACATGAAGTACAACATGATATAATTAACATCACTGTATATTATTTCTGGAACTTGTTAAGAAAATAAATCCTGAGCTCTCATCACAAGGAAAAAATTTTTTTGTTTTTTAAAATGTTATATCTTTATGAGGTGATGGACGTTCACTAAACTTATTGTGGTAATCATTTCATGATGTATGTAAGTCAGATCATCATGCTATACACTTTAAACTTATACAGTGCTGTATGTCAATTATATCTCAATAAAATTGGAAGGAAACAAAGATAAATAAGAATATGCCCTCAAGGCCATCTCAGTGTATTTTTCTTTATGATTACACACCTTTTAAAATACTTCATCCATAGTTATCTTCATTGAAATGAAGATTTTTACAAAGGAAATGTGTCCCTATCCAGACAGTGAAATGTAAAATGTTCAAGAAGATTGGAGTGGGGCTTCCCTGGTAGCGCAATGGTTGAGAGTCAGCCTGCCGATGCAGGGGACATGGGTTTGTGTCCCGGTCCGGGAAGATCCCACATGACGCGGAGCGGCTAGGCCCGTGAGCCATGGCCACTGAGCCTGCGCATCCGGAGCCTGTGCTCCGCAACGGGAGAGGCCACAACAGTGAGAGGCCCACGAACCACAAAAAAAAAAAGAAGATTGGAGTGAAAACAGGAAAAAAATGCTTTCCGCAGAAGGAATCAAATGGAAAGAGAATAAGAGATATGATGAATTATAATAAAGAGAAAGAAAACACTCCATGACTTTAGATGTGTGACTGAAACTCAAGGAATTTAAAGTAGATGAGACAACTGTAGAAAAGAATAAGTCTTTTCCACTACAAGCTACACATAGAGAGAAAAACAAAATGGCTGAAGAGAATATTTTACCCTTGTCAACAAGGTTTAGTGTAGAAAGTATGTTTTAATTATTTCAATTATAAACTTACTTCATTTCAAAATAGACATTTTAGGGCTTCCCTGGTGGCGCAGTGGTTGAGAGTCCGCCTGCCGATGCAGGGGACACGGGTTTGTGTCCCGGTCCGGGAAGATCCCACATGACGCGGAGCGGCTGGGCCCGTGAGCCACGGCCGCTGAGCCTGCACGTCCGGAGCCTGTGCTCCACAACGGGAGAGGCCACAACAGTGAGAGGCCTGCGTACCAAAAAAAAAAAAAAAAACACAGATATTTTATACACTTTAGATTTGAATAAAAATAGCACAGTAATTTTAAATCACTAGTTGTTATTGCTCATTTTCCAAACTGCAGTCCACATGCTGGGATTTCCTTTTACTTCCCTCTTCACAAAGCTACCTGCAAGCACCTACCCTTTTCTAAAGTATGTACTTCCCAGAGCCACCTGTCTTGATTGCTAGCTTAGTTAAGACCTGACTACAGCTGAGGAGGAGGCCCCTATTCCAGTTCTATATGGACACCCTTTATTTTAATCGAAATCTCTTCATTCTTGGTGTCAGATGAATCTTCAGGAACTGTATCCCATTCTAAAGGCTCTTCAGATTTTGGCTTATCTTCCAAAACCCCTGATCCTAATTTTACCACCAGGACGTCCGCTGCCTGGGGAGACTGATAAACCCTAGACACATTCTCTACCAGAGCTTCATCTGCAGGTGTTTGCTCAGATGGTGGAAGCAGAACTTCAGCAGAGGTTTCTTTTACAGAGATTTGTGTAATAAAGGACTCTTCAGCTAGTGAAGACTGTTTGTCAACAGAGAACATTTCCGAAGTAGTTTCTTCAGTTGATGGAAGCTGAAATTCAGCAGGGGCCTCCTCTGCAGAAGCCTCCTCTGCTGGTAGAGGTTGAAGTTCAGCTGCAGCCTCTTCTGCAAGGGTCCTCTCAGCTGGTGGAGACTGAACTTTGGTGGAAACCTCTTCTGCAGGGGTGTCCTCAGCTGGCAGAGACTGAACTTCTTCTGGGACCTCTTCTGCAGAAGTCTCCTCAGTGGGTGGAGACCGAATGTTGGCAGAGGACTTCTCTGCAGGGGCCTCCTCAGCTGGTAGAGACTGAAGCTCAGCAGGGGCCACCTCAGCTGGAGGAGACTCAGTTTCAGCTGGGGCCTCTTCTGCAGGGGACTCCACAGCTGGTGAAATTTGAAGTTCTGGGACCTCTTGTGTAGGAGCGTCTTCAGCTGCTGAAGGCTGAACTTCAGCAGGAGGCTCTTTTAAAAGAGTCTCTTCAGCTGAGGTGGGCTCTACTTTAGCAGGAACCTCATCTCCAGGAGGCTCTTCTGTTGGGGAAGGCTGTACTTCAACAGGAGCCTCTTCAGCTGCTGGAGGCTGAACTTCAGCAGAAACCTCTTCTGCAGTAATCTCCTCAGCTAGTGGAAGTTGCACTTCAGCAGAGCTCTCTTCTGCAGCGGGAGACTGTACTTCAGCTGGAACATCTTTCCCATCTTCTAAAAGTACTGGAGCATCATTTTTCGTTGGTGGAATAGATAAAACTCTGTTAATACTTTGCTGCCTAATTTCTTCGTTGTTACTTGTTGTGGGTTGAAATTCAGGATGTTCAGTAACAAAAATCTTCCCTGAGGATTGTGTTTCTGTGCACCTTCCTTTGACTTTGAAAACGGATTACTTGGCCAGCCAATAACCACTATTTCTGATTCACTAAAGTTTGTCTGCTCTTCCTTGTCTACTTTTTCTTTTGTTTTTTTCTTTTTTATTATGTGCTGTGAAGCTTGATTTTTTTTAACTTATCTATTTATTTATTTTTGGCTGAGTTGGGTGGTTTTTCTTGTTGCTGTGAGCGGGATTTCTCTAGTTGCAGCGAGTGGGGGCTACTCTTCATTGCGGTGTGTGGGCCTCTCATTGTGGTGGCTTCTCCCGTTGCTGAGCATGGGCTCTAGGTGCGCGGGCCTCAGTAGTTGTGGCACGTGGGCTCAGTAGTTGTGGCTCGTGGGCTTAGCTGCTCCACGGCATGTGGGATCTTCCCGGACCAGAGCTTGAACCCGTGTCCCCTGCATTGGCAGGCGGATTCCCAACCACTGCGTCACCAGGGAAGCCCTACTTTTTCTTTTTAAGGAATGTTCATCATTGTCCAGTCTCCAGTACAACTGGTCTGCTGGGATCTGTCTGTTTTGAGTTGAACTGAGTGTCTGTTTGCTTGGTGGAATTTCTACTTCCTGAACACTCTCTGGAAATTCAGGGGCTGCTTCTCCAATAGCTGGCTTTTCTTCAGGTACCACTGTTTCACAAACTGACTTGATTTCTTCTTCTTTCTCTTCTGCAGTAGTTTCTGTCTGCAGAGATTTATCAGTCATATCATGTACATGCTTTCTCTTTGTCCAAGTTTGCTGAAGTTGAGAAGATACTCTATGACATTCATAGTTGAATTTGCTCCCAGGAATATTACCAATACTAAGGGTACCTTTGGGGCCAGATGATTGTGGTATAGGCAAGTGTTTCTTTTTCTCTGTCACTTCAGTCTGCTGGGATTTATCTACCATTGGTTGGCTGGGTCATCTTCTCTTTCAAATTTCTTGCCTCCCTGCTGAGATAGGGTGATCAGATTCATCACTTTCTTCCATTTCTAATACTGGTAGAATTCAAACTTATCAATCTTCAAGTAATTAATCATCAAGAATGACAAATTTACCAAATAGTTAAGCCTTTGCCTTCCTCATTAAGTGTTGTTCTGTTGAACTACCTCAGAAAAAAGTAATTCATAAATTATGGCATTCTGTACTACACTCTTGTTGGATCCCACCTCACTTAGTAAGCATCTTTCCTGTTTAGTCTCTGGTATAACTTCTAGAAGTTTCCCTACAGGTCTATGATATCACTGCCAATTGTCCCTACAAGGTTCCATCAATGGTATACCCAGAACTTTTTAACCCGGTAAACACTCATGGATGCTGGCCACAAGTGAGAGATCTACAGTTTGAAACAGCAAGTTGAAAAAAGTGTTTGTCTAGCAGAGGAATATGAAGTAAACTCCAGTAATGCTGCTTTCTTGTAGTTGGAGTTGATGCTTTTGAACTTTCAATTCTGTCTATTTCATCCTACTGTCAAAGACCGTTATAATGCTGAATTCAGAATTCTGCAGCCTATTTTCAATTGTTGGAGAAAACAACTGGTAACGTATGTGTGGCATTGTTCTATCAATATATGTTTATATAATTTGATGGAAAGTTAATATTGTTTGAAAAACTTGAGTTCTGAGGTCTGTACCCATGTAAGTTCCTTTCTTATGTCCTTAGTATTCAGTAACCACAAGAGCCTACTATCAATGTGTGTATATATATGGCATGTTTGCCTTCTCAAACAACTTGAGATATTTTAATTTTCAACTATTTCAGAAAATTGTTCCACCCAAGTTTGTCAAATAAAAGAATATTGAGTGTAAAGATATGTCAAGTGAAATAAAATGCAATTTTTGATGCAGTCACTATATACTCTGCTGAATAACCACATGGGAATGAATTCCCCAGTGAAGATGACAACTTTTAATTGAAGCTTTGAAAAAGAGGAATCCCAGTTAAGCAGACTGCAAATGGAATTATAATAGATTTAAAATATAAAAAAAAAACTTTAACATACATCACACAAAAATTTTACTAGAAAGATGGAGATTGGTCAAAAGATGTGCAAAAACATATTCCTTTAGTCTAAGGACAGTTAAAGAGAAAAATAGCCTTTAAAAAATGTAGTCACATGAGACAATATAATAAACATACCTAAACAATTATTATGACTTCATTAACCTAGGAATATTTTTAAATTTCTTTATGCTTATTGTCCCCATGAAATATAAAAGCATCATTGAATAATTCCCTTTGTCTGACATGCATTAGTCATAATTGTAGTTAGGTAATCTTAGCCAAATAAATAAGCACTTTACACATTCTTTGACCCAGTCCCTAAAGCATCCTCTATCTCTATTCAGGGATAGGTGAATATTTGTTGGGTGTAATTGGAGGAATGTGATTAGAAACCATACTGCTTGTCCTACATCTCCACTTGCTCTGCTTTCATTTTTGTCTATTCTGCTCCACTATGTTTTATCTTTCTAAGATTTAATAAAGTAAAGTAAAACAATAGTCATTTTACAAAAGTATTGGCATAAGTTTTCATCAGACCTGCTGTAGTTTGAAACCTAGGTTGTTTATCAACCACTTTGTGGTCTGGTGTTCCTCTCAATTGTATCTGTCAAACACTGCATGTATATTTTGCAATCAAGTTTATGACGTTATGTGGTATCTTCAAAGTCTATTATGTGGTATCTTCAAAGTCTATTTTGGGCCAACTCATAAGAAGAAATAAATGTCAAACCAACATTGCCTTAATTGGGTTAATATAACATTTCATGTACTGGATTAATTTTGCTGCATTAACTTAAATAAGATTTTGCCAACTTTTCCATAGACATAAACTCATTTTCCAATTCTTGCTATTTTTGTTTTCCCCTCCAAGAAATAAGAACTTGATCTTTCTTAATTACACACCAAACTATCAAAGTAAATAGCCTATTGCTACTATCTTATTCATAGAGGCAAATTAGTATTCCTAAATAATCAATCAATTAAAAATTTACTTGAGATCCCAAATAGAATTATGAGGGACTTCATAAAGCAATTTCTCATCATATTTTTTAAGATCCAGAAATGCTCCTTTTGTCCCACTAATCTAACCAACAATTACATTATTCAATCTGTCTGATCAATTTTGGGTTAGGTGTTTTAACCCTTGTTTAGGAAATCTCACATGATTCAGCTCTCTCCCCTTTACTTGGTTCACATCTGTTGTGGGATCAATTGTGTATCCCCAAAAGATATGTTGAAGTCCTAACCTGCAGTACCTCTGAATGTAACCTTATTTGGAAACAGGGTCTTTGTAGATGTAATCAGGGTAAGATGGTATCCTAAAAAGAGGAAACTTTGGACACAAAAAGACACATAGAGAAGATGGCCATATGAAGATGGAGTCTGAGATTACAGTTATGCTGCCACAAAGCAAGGAACACCTAGGATTACCAGAAGCTGAAAGAGGTAATGAAGGATCCTCCTTTAGAGGCTTTGGAGGGAGTATAACCCTGCTAATGCCTTGATCTGGGGGCTTTAAGCCTCTAGAACTAGAATACATTTCTGTTGTTTTAACCTAGTTTTTGGTACTTTCTTATGGCAGCCTGAGAAAAACAATACAACATTTCAGAGCCCCATGTTTTTTACTCCCACCTGACATGCTGTAGTTCTGACTCTCTCAATCTCTAGGACTAGTTTCTTTATTTCTGACTCAGGTTTGGCATTTAGTTTTATACAATGTTTGACCTATTTCTACAATCATAAAACCAGAGGGGTTTGCTGAAAGGCCTCTCTCTGATAACTTGCATTTAATTTTACCAAAATCAAATTTGCTGACTGGTACTTAATTTCATTTATAATTATAATGACTTTGAAAACTATGATTTAGATAGCAGAGATATTTCAAATCAATGAAGACTAAATATCTAAACTGTGACCTATATTGCTTTGTTCTAAACTGACTAGATCAAATAAGATGAAATCTGAAAAAGGTCCATTGGCTATGACAACTACAAGGTCATTGGTAACTTGAGTAAGAGCAATTTCAGTGGAAGGGTGGGAAATAGAAGTGATAAAACACTAAAATTTCTGTGAATTATAAAGTTTAAAAATTAAATTGCAGAAAAAGAAAAAATAAGTGTAAAATATCACAAAGAGCTATACTTAATACACTAAAAGATTTTAGAAAATCAATATAAAAATAACACAATAGAAAAAATTTTAAGAACATGGATAGAAAACGTATAGAGGAAAAATAACTGACCAATAAATATATAAAAGAGATCCACTTTACTTCTAAAATTAAAATAATATCAATGTAAAATTAGCAAAGATTATTTTAAAGGTAATCTCCCCTCCCTTAAAACAAATGAGAGTATTATTAAATGGATGGTCTCCTACATTACTGACAGGAGTTTAAATTGATACAATTGTTATTCTGGAGAATTTGAAAGTAAATATCAAAAGTTCCTGAAACATGCATACCATGTGTCAACAATTCTGCTTCCAAGAAATTTAATTTTTGGAAATATTTATTCCCTCAAGAAATATTTACTGAACACCTATCTATTCCAGGGACAATTCCTACATGTTAGGGAAACAACAGAATACAAAAAGACATTGTATCCTGTCTTTATGACTCTCACAGTCTAGTGGGAGAAACTAAGTAAATAAGTAAAAAATTTGTGAAAATAATTTTAATTAGTTAAGAGGGAATATAATTTACCTAGAATAATAGGACCAGAAAAGGTTTATAGTAGATAGCATCTAATTGAGAAAGTATCCAAAGGAGTACCAGTAGGAAGAAATGCCATGTTCTAGGAACTATAAGAAATCTGCTGTGGCAAGAAGAAAGGCAAAGCAAACAAAGTAAATCATTTAAGAGATGTTCTTGAAGAAATAGATAACAGCCTGATGGTGCACTGATTTAGAGACTCTATGGTATTGTTATTTTGGACATAACCATTGTAAATACTTATGAACCTAATATCAAAGCACCTAAATATAAAAAGCAAATATTAAGAGACTTGAAGGGATGAGTAGACAGCAATACAATAATAGTAGGGAACTTGATTATATCACTTTCATTAATGGGTATATAATCCAGATAGGAAATTAATAAGAAAACATTGGAGTTGAATTACACTTTTGAACAGATGGACCTAACAGACATATATAAACATTCCTTCCAACAGCAGCAAAATAAACATTCTCCTCAAGCATACTTGGAACATTCTCCAAGAGAGATCATATGTTATCTAACAAAACTAGTCTTTAAAAATTTATGAAAATTGAAATGATATCTAGCATCTTTCTAACCACAATGGTATGAAATTAGAAATCAAGTACAAGAAGATAACAGCAAAATTCACAAATATATGGAAAATAAATATCATACTACTGAACAACCGATTGGTCAAAGAAGAAATCAAAAGGGAGATTAAGAATATTCTTAAGACAAATAAAAATGGAAATATAACATACCAAAATTATGGGATGCAACAAAAGAAGTTCCAAGGGGGAAATATATAGCAATAAACACCTAAATCAAAAAAGGAAGATCTCAAACAACCTAACTTTACACCTCAACAACTAGTAAAAGAATAATAAATATGAAGATAGCAGAAGAAAGAAAATAAAAAAGATCAGAACAGAAATAAAAACTAGAAAGACAATAGAAAAAATTAACGACACTAAGATGATTTTTTTAAAGATAAACAAAAGTGACAAACTTCTAGTTAGGCTGAGAAAAAAGAGAAGATTCAAATAAAATCTGAAATAAAAGAGGAGAGATTACAACTTATACATAGAAATACTAAGGATCATAAGAGACTACTATAAATAATTTTACACCAACAAATTGGATAACTTAGAAGAAATGACTAGATTAGTAGAAAAATAAAACCTACCAGGACTGAATCATGAAGAAATAGAAAATCTGAACAGATAAGGAGATTGAATCAGTAATTAAAAACCTCCAAACAGAGAAAAGCACAGAACTAGATGGCTTCACTGGTGAATTCTATCAAACATTTAAAGGGGAATTAATATCAATTCTCTCAAAGTCTTCCAAAAAATTTAAGACAGGAGAACAATTCCAAGTTTATTTTTATGAGGCCAGTATAACCCTATCACCATAGCTTGTCAAGACCCCTATAGGAAATGAAAATTACAGGTCAATATCCCTGATGAACATATAAGCAAAAATTCTTAACAAAATATTAGCAAACTGAATTCAACAGCATGTGTAAAGGATAACACACCATGATCAAATGGCATTCATCTCTGGAATGCAAGGATGGTTCAACACAGGCAAATCAAGAAATGTGATACAGCACACTAACAAAATGAAGGATAAAGATGCAGAAAAGCATTTAAAAACAACAACAAAAAACTTTAAAAAAACATATTTCCATGATAAAAGCACTCAACAAATTAGGTATAGATGAAAAATACCTCAACATTATAAAGGCCATATATGAAGCTAATAATATACTCAACAGTAAAAAGCCAAAGTTATTGTTCTAATATCAGGAAAAAGACAAGGATGCTCACTCTCACCACTTCTATTCAACATAGTACTGGAAGTACTAGCCAAAGCAATTAAACAAGAAAAAGAAATAAACAGCATTCAAATTGGAAAAGAGGAAATAAAACTGTCTCTGTTTGCAGATGACATATTTTATATATAAAACCCTAAAGATGCCACCAAGAAAACCTTGTTAAAACTAATTTAAAAATTCAGGAAAGTTTCAGAATGAAGAAAAATCAACATGCAAAACTCAGTTGCATTCTTATACAATAACTATTAGAAAGTGAAATTAAGAAGATAATCCCTTTTTATAATTGCATCAACAATAATATACTTAGAAATAAATTTAACTGAGGAGGTGAGAGATCTGTACACTGAAAACTATAAGGAGTTGATGAAAGAAACTTAAGAAGACACAAATAAATGTAAAGACATTCCATGTTCACAGACTAGAAAAATTAATATTGCTAAAATGTTTATACCATGCAAGGCCATCTATAGCTTCAATGCAATCCTTATAAAAATTCCAAAGGCATTTTTCATGGAAATATAAAAAACAATGCTAAAATTCATTTGGAACCACAAAAGACCCAAAATAGCCAAAGCACTCTTAAGAAAGAACAGAGGTAGAGGTGTCAAACTTCATGATTTCAATCTATACTAAAAAGCCATAGTAATCAAACACTGTGGGATTGACATAAAAAAAGATAAATAGATCAATGGAGCAGAATAGAGCCCAGAAATAAGCCTAAAGATATATGACCAGTTAATTTTTGACAAGGCACCAGGAATACACAGTGGGGAAAGGGTAGTCTCTTTAATAAGTGGTGCTGGAAAAACTAAATATTCACATGCAAAAAAAAAAAAAAATTGGACCCCTATATTCCAAAATTACACTCACAAAAATTAACTTAAGATAGATTAAAGATGAACATAAGACCTGAGACCATGAAACTCCTAGAAGAAAACATGGAGATCAAGATCCTTGACATTGGTTTGGCAATGATTTTTTTGGATTTGATACCAAAAGCAAAAGAAAAAATGCAAAAATAAACAGGTGGAGCTACCTCAAATTAAAAAGCTTCTACACGACAAAAGAAGCCATCAATAAAATGAAAAGGTGACCTATGGAATGGGAAAAAATGTATGCAAACAGTTTATTGAATCAGGGATTAATATTAAAATTATGTAAAGAACTCATACAACTTAGTAGCAGAAAACCAAAAAGCAAACAAACAAAAACCCAATTAAACAAGAGCAAAGGACTTTAATAACATTTTTCCAGACAGGACATACAAGTGGTCAACAGGTAAGCAGTATCTTTTTGGATCCGTCTCCTAGAGAAATGGAAATGAAAACAAAAATAAACAAATGGGGCCTAATTAAACTTAAAAGCTTTTGCACAGCAAAGGAAACCATAAACAAAGTGAAGAGACAACTTACAGAATGGGAGAAAATATTTGCAAATGATAAGACCAACAAGGGATTAATCTCCAAAATATACAAACAGCTCGTGCAGCTCAATATCAAGAAAACAAACAACCCAATCAAAAAATGGGCAGAAGCTCTAAATAGACATTTCTCCAAAGAAGACATAGAGATGGCCAAAAGGCATATGAGAAGATGCCCAGTGTCACTAATTATAGAGAAATGCAAATCAAAACTACAATGAGGTATCACCTCACACCCCAGTCAGAATGGCCATCATCAAAAAGTCTACAAATAATAAATGCTGGAGAAGGTGTGGAGAAAAAGGAACCCTCCTACACTGTTGGTGGGAATGTAAATTGATGTAGCCACTATGGAGAACAGTATAGAGGTTCCTTAAAAAACTAAAAATAGAGCTACCATAGGATCCTACAATCCCACACCTAGGCATATATCCAGAGAAAACCATAATTCAAAAAGATACATGCACTTCAGTGTTTACAATAGCCAAAACATGGAGGCAACCTAAATGTCCATCAACAGATGGATGGATAAAGAAGATGTAGTGTGTATATGTGTGTGTGTGTGTGTGTGTGTGTGTGTGTGTGTGTGTGTGTGTATATATATATATATATATACACACACACAATGGGATATTACTCATCCATAAAAAATGAAATAATGCCATTTGCAGCAACATGGATGGACTAGAGATGATCATACTAAGTGAAGTAAGTCATACAGAGAAAGACAAATACCATATGATATCACTTACATGTGGAATCTAAAAAAAATTATACAAGTGAACTTACAAAACAGAAATAGACCCACAGACATAGAAAACAAACTTATGGTTACCAAAGGGGAAAGGGAGAGGGATAAGGGTGGGATTAACATATACACACTACTATATATAAAATAGACAACCAACAAGGACCTACTGTACAACACAGGGAAATATACTCAATATTTTGTAATAACCCATAAGGGAAAAGAAGCTGAAAAAGAATATAAATATACATATGTGTGTGTATATATATATATATATATATATATATATATATATATGTATAACTGAATCACTTTGCCATATACCTGTAACTAATACAACATTGTAAATCAACTACACTTCAATTTTTTTAAAAACCACTTATCATCAGCGAAATGCAAATAAAAAGCACAGGGAGACATTACCTTATACCTGTTAGGATGTCTATTCTCAAAAAGACGAGGTAGCAAATGCTGGAGAGGATATGGAGAAAAGGGAACTCTTTCACACTGTTGGTGGGATTGTAAACTGATACAGCCATTATGAAAATAATATTGAGGTTCCTCAAGAAATTAAAAATAGAATTACTGTATGATCCAGTAATCTCACTTCTGGATATATCCAAAGGAAATGAAATCACTGCCTTGAAGAGATATCTACATTCCCATGTTCATTTCAGCATTATTCATAATAGCCAAGATATTTTAAATTTTTTTCAACTGTGTTCAGCAACCTATGCACAAATTTATAGAAGAGTAGGAGTTTGATTGATGCAAGTTTTTTGGGTTTGCTAGGGTAGTGGAGCAAAGAGTGAAAAGGATCAAAGGGGTTAACTACAACCTAAGGCCAGATATGATAGGAAGTTAAGACAGGTATAAACTGAGGTGTAAGGAAAAAATAAAGGGGACTAGGGACTGAAACTCAATGAACAAGCGTAGTGGGAGCAAAGGAATGAGAAAATGGAAAAGATAGGAACAAGTGGTGAGAGGGTGGGAAGCTATAATTTAAGATTAAAAAAGGAAAAGTAATGTTGGCTTACAATAAAGCCAAGGATATGATTGGGGTAGAAATAAGATGCAAGTCTCTAAATTTGAGGAATCCAAGGAATTTTGAGGTTAGACATTGAAATTTAACACTGAGTGACCCAAGTACAAGGAATGAGGATAATAACTCCAAGTCTGAAGCCAATGATTTCAGTGATTTTCAGAAGTATTAAGGAAGTCGATCAAGCACAGGAACAAGAAGCAATAGATTTTGCCACAGTCTGTTAGTAAGATCATCAATAAGTAAATACATTTTGTATAACAGTTAAGGGAACGATCAAAGCAGTCATGGGCTCCTCCTCCCCATCCCAAGGTGCTTGTGGTTTGAGGAAACAAGGGGCCTCCATTAAAGAAGGTTACAAGGAAAGTTATATCATCAGTTAAAGCAAAGAGATGGATGTAGCAGGCTATCAAAATATTGACAATGTATGGAAGTTTTCATTGGGGGGTAGAGAGATGCACAAAGTAAAGGGATTGAACTGGATGGGATCAAAGAAATATTAAAAGAGGAGAGAAGTCAAAAGTGTATGACCAAGATGGCCTTAATGCTCCCCTCAGCTTGACTAAATTTTAGACAAGTTTCCTCCTGACTCTAAGTCTCTGACCTCCATTTTCTTAGAGTAGTTTCTTTAGAAAACTTTGAAAATGTTTCCCCTGCCTCTTTGAAATGTAAATCTTTTAAAGACTCTTGCCAGTTTTACAATTCAGGGCTGTCTTTCTCGAGTACCTGGGAGCCATCCTTTTTTAATGCATTCCTCAAAGAAGATAGTGCCTCTTTTAGCTTCCATGGGAGGGTAGTAGCCTAGCTTTGGTGAGCAGTGGGTGCCTTGCTCCAAGTTGTAAAGCTATCCCTTGTCATGAAGATTTAAGAATCCTAGATGGCCTAAAATTCACCCAACCAATCTCTTAAAAATTATCCAGCCCGTTGTTTCAGTGGGGTTGAGTTCAGACAGCATTTTTGGTCTCTCACCTCTATTCCAATAGCCTTGAGTAAAGTCTTCCTTACCTGTTTAACTTTGTTTAGTACAATATTTTGCCTTGAAGGAGTAAAAGAATAGATTATACAGGGTAAGTTCAGTATGGATTGTGGCAAAACATATCAAGGATATGAAGCATTGTGAGATATTTTGGTCACAATGTTCTCAAAATATCTCTGATTAAAAAGTGTTCCATTGTAGGTGCAGACTGCAATGCCTTATTCTGGTAACCCTTATTTAATCAGAAGTTCTTCAACTATTTTTGCCCCACTCATCTCTCTACTAAGTGTTTATGGTAAAAAGACATACTGTATATAGGTCAGGTTTGATCTTTTAAGATATTATTTTTGTCATTATTATTTTACTAGAGGAAACACATAGCAACTGTAAATATAAATGACTAGTGATTGGGGTAGAAGGATAGTGGTCTTTTCTCTGGAGGTTTTTGCAATCCTTTACTTTTATAACAAGATGCCAATCAAGATATATATTTATATAGTTATATAGACAAAATACATGATCAATTCAATAAAAAAATTTCCAGAATATATCAGAGTTAGTACACAGAATATTATACAGAGATAATCAATGGTCATGCTGATTTTTCACAAACATTCAGAAATATTTATGTCTTCTGAATCTTCAAATTTTAAATTACATATAATTCTGATGTCTTTTGTTTGCCATTCTAGATCTTCTCTTCACTCTTGTACCCTACATTGTATCCCAGGAGCCTGGCCCAAATGGACTGCAACAATGGGTAACCTTGCTTTTTAAAATTTGGTTGCATTCAGCAAATGGAGTACACTTGGCAGGAGATCTGAAGGAGATAGAAGAGTGAGATTCCCCTAGCTCCTTCACTGAAGAGTTGCTTGGAGCTGACTGAGTCTCTCTGCCAAAGGTCATGGATCCTATAAGATCCTTTGCTTATAGCTCTCTTCATATAGCTCTCTCCCACCCTCTCTTTCTTTCCCTCTGTCTCTCTGTCTCTGTCTCTCTTGCTCTCTCTCCCTCTCTCTCTCTCCTCTCTTCCTCACTGTCTCTCTCTTCACTAAATTTTCCCCTGCCCCATTCACCTTAGAGATAGTAATGTTACTGTTTCATGATTTCCCTATCCTTCATGATTCCCCTTATACTCTGACCAGACTTTATAATTAGTTCCCCTATTAAACTCTACTGAAATTACCTAAATTTTGTATTTTCCTGTGAAGAATGATACATATATCATATAAATTTAGGGATCTGAGGATGTTATTATATCATAAACTTTGAAATCCTTATGTGGTATGTGGTTTAAATGTTTAAATTATAAACCCTGAATAATAAGAATGTATAGTTACCAAAACACTGCTTTCTCTAAATATTTCTGATAAATGGTAATTTGTTTTAGATCATACCCAAGTTTAGCTAAAGAAATAAAGGAGTGTGAAAGAAGTTAATGCCAATTCTTTTTAGTCCACTCACACAGGAAAATCGAGTTCAGTATTGGTTATCTTAACAATCAAGCTCTTAATAAACAGGCTACATTATGTGGGTCAGAGGGAGGGGTTTTAGTGACGGAAGTCATCTCCCTTATTCCCTTCCCTAGTCCTACTACAGCGATCCAGAAGTTCTCCTTTGGGATGGATACAATTTAGCAATGGAGAGGATACAACTGGATACAATTTAGCAATGGAGAGGAGAGTAGTAATTCCTTTGCAGCCATGATATAGTTGTTACTGGGCCACATGTTAATCTCTTTTACAAAAGATCTGAGTTGTGTGGAAAATGTAGGACACACACCCAGTAGTCCCACCCTTGACCAAGCAGGGCTCAACTCATTACACAGTAATTTCTTCACCAGAAATGGGTTCTGCTCCTTGGTCCAGCCCCAAAAGTTACTACATCAGAATAGAAATGGAATAGAAATTAAATTATTTAATTTTAAAAATTAAAAATACTTTTTTTTGTTTAGTGAAAAACTTTTTTCTAACACAAAAGACTATAACATTCTTGTAGCCAGCAATTACTGGTCAATATAAGGTCTTAGTATTCCTTTTTTTAATCTAAAGATTTACAATTCCTATCCAGACTTAACATTTGCTCTCTTTCACTCTTCTCCTGAGACAATTAACTACAAACAGAACTTAAGGGAATTAAACCCAACATATATAAAAAATATGACAAAATGAAATATAATAAAACATTAAGTTATGTCTCCAGATCACCTTTAAATCTAAAATATCACCTCTCCAGATCTAGAGCATGTAAGAGTTAGTCAAATCCTATTAGTGAAAATTTTCATACCTGCGTGGGTAACTTACTGGGCTCCTAACTTCACTCACTCCTTAGAAAAATGACATATGAGCCTGTTTAAATAATTAATTGTTCCATGTATAGCAGTTCGAATAAAAATTTCTATTTAGTCTATCACTACTTTTTAAAATGTTTATTTAACATTATATAGTTAAAATAGAGTATCATTTTCACAGAAATACAAAAAAGTACATATAAGTTCTACTTTGAAATATTCTAATTATACAGAGGTAGAAATGCTCAAGCAGAAACTATTAAAAATGCAAATTCAGCTATTTGAAAGGCTATTAAAAATTCTTTATTAGAAAAAGAAGACCAGAGTTTTTAAACATGCCAAGAAAAATATGCTTAGAAGTATCCTCCAGGGACAAATCATGAACTTGCTGAGAAAGAACTTTAAAAGGATATGAGTATCCTTTCTATCCATTCTGACTTTAGATCTTGGATTACTGCAGATCATTTCCATAAATATACCCACCAGAAGTTTCTAGAAAAAGAGTGTGAACTAAATTCTCCTTGTGAAATATCTGCTGCCCTGTCCAGAATAAACCCATCTGCTTGTCTCCGTGCCCTACAAAACCTTCACTTGAAGAGAAAGTGATAGAGGCCCAGCTCAGACCAGAGTCTTTGCAAAAGGGTGGTAAGATCTGAGGTGTGGCTCTTTTCTCCAAACTATATCTGACACTCAGGACTCGAGTGCTCTTTGACTATTTTGCCTATAGCAAAAGCAACTCCCAACTAACTTCCAGAACTTGCTTGCTTCAAATAGCCCAACGGTGTCAAGTAGGTTAAAAAAAATCCCCACAGTGGCTGTCCCTGAAAGTATACAACATAATAAACACATAACAAAAGTAGCATTAGAACAGCTGAGAAAAAATATATCCTGATAAAATGAAGACATTTGAAATAATCCTTTGTTTAAAGGGTTGAATTTATAAAGAACTAAAGTTCTAACTCAGCTGAAGAACATAACTCCTTGTGTTGGACATGCTCAGCTCTTGAAAGCTCAAAGCTCTCTGTGGACAAAACAGAGGCTACTGTGTACACAAATGGAACATAGCACATGAATCTGGAGATTCATTCTAAAAGTATGACTCGTCAGCTCTAGCATTACAAGGCATTAAAACCCACGCACTGTTCTCTGATGATAACATTGTTTCTAACTACTTGGCATAAAGAGTCACACTGGAAACCACCGACAGCAATAAAAAGTAGGCTGAGGAAATGGGATCCCTCCTCCCCTGTATTTCGACATGACATTATGATACAGCACATTCAGTGCATGGCTAGATACCTTCAACTAAGCATGAAGCCCACAGAGCACAAGAAAAAATTTTGACGATGTATTTAGAAAAACTGGAAAGCATCATCTCAACTCTAAATATGTTTTCTGCTTCAATCATGCAAACAAGCAGCTATACCACTGCCTTTCTGTTTTGTGTTCTATTGTTTTAAAAGGGCTATGTAAAACAATTCTTTCCAATGGTAGCTTTAAAGTGACTGCCAAGTCAATTAAGAGATATCAAACCAAAACAGGCTCAACCTGTAGCAGAGATTTCAAGTGGGCATTAACTGAAATCAAGTATATTGATACAAACTGAATACTGATGTTGCATCAAAGCTAAAATAGAAATTTCTAAAAATGGGATTGGATTCAGGTTAAGTCAGAAAATGTATATATACCTGTATGGTGGTTTAATTCTACATATTCATGTGCTAGTAAACACAAATGCCTTCCCTAACTCTGCTTCTGAAAGTTTCTTTAAAAAGAGGCAAAGCCATTTCATAAGAAAAAATTCAATCTAATAGGCAAATATCCTTCAGAGAAGAAAAACATTGATTTAATTTTACAATATACTTATAAATGAGATTTTTGGTGGTTTTTCTTTTTTTTCAGAACAGACCTTGGTAGTAGAAAGAAAGAAGAAAACATGTAGGCCTTAGATATCTTTAAAAGGGGGGAAATAGGTGACACAAGGTAAAAGCAGATGGATGATACTGAAAATAAACTACTTCTTTCACAATTTTGTAAAGGTTTAATCTCATTATAGAACATTATCCAAAAATACACTAACACACTGAAGCCTCTAATAATCTGTGTTTTTATGTATCATTAAAAATATTGAACCAAAATGTAAGTTTCTAACATATAACAGTAAAAAGAATAGATACTAGGGAAAAAATAATTTCTAGATCAATGACACTTTTGTCAGAGAGCAATTTCTCAGTTTAAGCAAATATACTCAACAATATTAAGTTGCATGATTAATAATACTGACAATTTTTCTGAATGGTCATGAAATAAATGTTTAACTTTTATATTCAACCAGATAGATATTAGTGACATCAGAACACCTGGTAGAACTTTAAAGAATGTCAACATACTTTATGATTGAAAACAGAAGTTTCAAAGATATGGGGCTCTCTCGTGTGACATGATTTTGATAAAGCTTGGAGAGAGAGAGAGGACAAGATGGACCACAGTGAGAGTCAGTGGGTGACTAAGCCTTTCCTCTTCCAACAAAGAATGGGTTTATCTATACACTAGTCACCATTTGCTTAAGTCTGCTTGTGGTTGTGTTTTTTTTTAATCTAAAGTGTTTGAAGAATTTTGGATGGTCCTGAAGAATAATATCTTTATTAATGACCTACCATGTGCCAGGCACTGTGCTAAGTACTTCATATGCATTAGTTGTTTAATAATATTTATTGAGTGAGGTAAGAAGAAGAATGGCCTCCCAATGATATTCTACATCCTAATATCCAGACCTGTGAATATGTTAGCTTACCTGGCAAAAGTGAATTAAGGCTGTAGACGGAATTAAAGTTTTTAATCATCTGACCTTGAGATGGAGAGTATCTTAGATTATTTGGGTGGGCCAAATATAATTACAAGCCTCCTTTTAAAGTGAAAAAGTGAGGCAGACAAGAAAGAGATCTGAAGATACTACGCTGCTGACTTTCAAAGTGGAAGAAGGAGCTATCAGCCAAAGAATGTAGATGGCCTCTAGAAACTAGAAAATGCAGGGAAATGGATTCTCTGCTAGAACCTCCAGAATCAACACAGCCCTGCTGACACCTTAATTTTAGCCTAGTAATACCCATTTCAGACCTCTGATCTTCAGGACTGTAAAAGAATAAAGTTGTATTGTGTAAGGCACTAAGTTTGTGGTACTTTGTTAGAGTATCAGTAAGAAACTAATATACTGAGTGTTCCATTATTTCATTTAACCCTCACAAAATTCTATGAATTGATTATTACTGCTGCTATTTTATGGATGGAGGAACTGAGTTTTAGTTTAGGTAACTTGCCCAAAGTTACCTAGCTAGTGGGTGCCTGAATCAAGATTCAAAGCTATTCGGATTCCAAAGACTACTGATCTATTACTACACTATAATTCTTCTCTCATGGGTTGATATTACCATAAACTCAACATTTCAACTCCCCATCGTGTATTTATTTCAAAAGAAAATTCCATCACTAGGGTATTAGTCTACATCAAGACATGAAGCAGCTGGTTCAGACTGTCGCCCTTCCAACTCAGAATGAATGAGAAGATGGTATAAAAGAGAAGGACAGTGACTAAAAGCAGGAGCGAGACTAGGAGTTTTGCACATGTAGTTGTGAGCAATGAAGCCAGGAGGCATTCTGACAGCTGCTGATGACAAGCAGATTGGCTACTACAGCACATCAGACTCCATGAATGACAACAGAGCTTTCAGTAATGGTTCCTACTGGTACAGCCCACTGACACCATTTTTCAGTGTTGACATACTCAAACATTCTCATTTACAGTGACTCATTGGGCAGAGAAAATCTGACATTTGGACTGACACAAGAGATCTCTCTCCTAAAGAACATTGAAGTATACTGTACTTTCACTATTAATTATTTAAAGTATGATTTTTTTCGTCCTGATTTTTATTGGTTTTCATGGAAATATCCACTAACGAATACTTCATATTCAGTATAAATCCACTCAGATGTTCTCACGCCAAGCTTCCAGGTTTCACTCCTTCCTAATCAATTCCCTTTCATATAAGAGACATGGCAATAGCGCAACTTATGTTGTATTTCTGCAATTGGCACAATTAAATTTTATGCCTGATTTTCAGTGAGCTATAAGAAATAAAAGATTCTCTTAAGAAGATCTCTGGTTCTCAGATAATGACTTCGGCTGAGAGTTTAAAGATCTGAGCTTGAATTTCTTCTGGGAGTATACCTGTGCATTCAAAGGAAGCCATCGCTTGCCACAAACTTGTAGTCATCATTACTGTCATATTGGTCAGGAGCTACCAATGCACTTGAGTATTAGTCATTCAACACTATCAACAGCAGAAGAAAATGTATTTAATCCTGATACCACTGCACACCATGGATTACTAACATCCCATTACAAATTTGCACAGAACTCAGCACTGCATTTAGGCTCAAGTACAACCAGGCTAATCATCAAATCTCACCTTTGAGGTTCTATTTCCTGATCCTACTCCTGGTACCAATTTTGTATTGGTCAGGAAACAGTCAGGAGACAGAAACCATACCAGTTATTGGAACAGAGAGAATCTAATCTAAAAAGTATTAACCAGTCGACCTTCAAGATGGCAGAGGAGTAAGAAGTGGAGATCACCTTCCTCCCCACAAATACATCAATAATACATCTACATGTGGAACAACTCCTACAGAACACCTACTGAACGCTGGCAGAAGACCTCAGACTTCGAAAAAGGCAAGAAAATCCCCATGAACCTGGGGAGGGCCAAAGAAAAAAGAAAAAAAAGACAAAGCAATAAGGATGGGACCTGTGCCTCTGGAAGGGAGCTGTGAAGGAAGAAAAGTTTCCACACACTAGGAAGCCCCTTCACTGGCAGAGACGGGGGTGGCATGGGGGGAAGCTTCGGAGCCACAGAGGACAGCGCAACAACAGGGGGGCAGAGGGCAAAGTGGAGAGATCCCCGCACAGAGGGTCAGTGCCAACAAGCAATCACCAGCCTAAGACACTTGTCTGCTCACCCACTGGGGCAGGTGGGGGCTAGGAGCTGAGGCTCTGGCTTCGGAGGTCAGACCCCAGGGAGAGGACTGGGGTTGGCTGCGTGAACACAGCCTGAAGGGGGCTAGTGCATCACAGCTAGCCAGGAGGGAGTCCAGGAAAAAGTCTGGACCTGCTGAAGAGGCAAGAGACCATTGTTTCGGGGTGTGCGAGCAGAGGGGCTTCCTGCTCCGTGTACCCACAGATGGCAGAGCACCGCCTAAGCGAGCTACAGAGACGGGCACAAGCCGCGACTATCATCTCAGATCCCAGAGGCGGGCATGGACCACTACCACTGCCACCGTTGCCACCAAGCATCCTGTGTGCAAGTGCAGGTCACTACCCACACCCTCCTGGGATCCTGTACAGCACGCCACTGCCAGAGTCCTGTGATCCAGGGCCAACTTCCCCAGGAGAACACACGCATGCCTCAGGCTGTTGCAACTTCACGCTGGCCTCTGCGGCCGCAGACATTCCCCACATCCCAATTATGACTACCATATCCTTCCCTCTCCCTGGCCTGAGAGAGCCAGAGAGCCCTAATCAGCAGTTGCTTTAATCCCCTCCTGTCTGGGCAGTGAAAAGATGCCTGAGGGCACCCTAAATGCAGAGGTGGGGTAGAAACCAAAGCTGAATCCCAGAAGCTGTGCGAACAAAGAAGAGAAAGGGAAATCTCTCCGTGGAGCCTCAGAAGCAGCAGATTAAATCCCTGCAATTGGCTTGGTAAACACTGCATCTGTGGAATGCCTGAATAGAAAATGAGTGTTCCCGAAATTCAGACGGTGGACTTTAGGGGCAATGTGGACTTGGGGTTTCCTTTCTGCATTTGATTTGGCTTGGGTTTTATGTTTATCTTAGTTTACTTTTTAGTGTTTGTTTTCATTTGAGGGTTAGCAAATTGGTTTGGTTGCTCTCTTCCCTTTTTTTCTCTCTCTTTTTGTGACTGTATGTGTGTTTCTTTGTGTGATTTCATCTGTTGAGTTTTGCTTTTTTGCTTTTACCATTTGTCTTGGGGTTCTGTCTCTTTGATTTTTTTTTTTTTTCCTTTTCTTCCATGCCAAGTGGCTGGCAGGGTCTTGGTGCTCCAACCGGGAGTTGGGCTGAGCCTCCAAGATGTGAGAGCCAAGTCCAGGACATTGGACGACCAGAGACGTACCAGCCCCTTGTAATATTAATCAGTGAAAGCTCTCCCAAAGATTTCTGTCTCAACACTAAGACCCAGCTCCACCCAATGGCCAGCAAGCTCCAGAGCAGGACATCCCATGCAAAACAACTAGCAAGATAGGAGCACAACTCCACCCATTCACAGACAGGCTGCCTAAACTCATACTAAGTTCACAGACACCCCAAAACACACAAACAGACGTGGCCCTGCCCACCAGAGGGACAAGATCCAGCCCCATACACCAAAACACAGGCAACAGTCTCCTGAACCAGGAAGCCTACACCAGCCTCCAAACAAACCTCAACAACTGGGGGCAGACACCAGAAGTAAAAGGAACTAGGAACGAGCAGCATGTGAAAAGGAGACACCAAGCACAGAAAGTTAAACAAAATGAGAAGAGAAATACACAACAGATGAAGGTGCAAGATAAAGACCCACCAGACCAAACAAATGAAGAGGAAATAGGCAGTGTACCTGAAAAAGAATTCACAGAAATGATAGTAAACATGATCCAAAATCTTGGAAATAGAATGGGAAAAATAGAAGAAACGTTTAACAAGGACCTAGAAGAACTAAAGAGTAAACAAACACTGGTGAACAACAAAATAAATGAAATTAAAAATACTCTACAAGGAATCAATATCAGAATAACTGAGGAAGAAGAATGGATAAGTGACCTCGAAGATAGAATAGTGGAAATAACTGCCACAGACCACAATAATGACAAAAGAATTAAAAGTATTGGGGATGGTCTCAGAGACCACTGGGACAACATTAAATACACCAACATTTGAATTATAGGGATCCCAGAAGAAGAAGAGAAAAACAAAGGGTCTTGAGAAAATATTTGAAAAGATTATAGTCAAAAACTTCCCTAATATGGGAAAGGAAATAGTCAATCAAGTACAGGAAGTACAGAGAGTCCCATACAAGATAAATCCAAGGAGAAACACACCAAGACACATATTAATCAAACTATCAAAAATTAAATTCAAAGAAAAAATATTAAAAGCAGCAAGGGAAAGGCAACAAAAAACATACAAGGGACTCTCCATAAGGTTAACAGCTGATCTATCGGCAGAAACTCTGCAAGCCAGAAGGCAGTGGTAGGTCATATTTAGTGTTATGAAAGGGAAAAACCTACAACCAAGATTACTCTACCCAACAAGGATCTCATTCAGATTTGATGGAGAAATTAAAACCTTTACAGACAAACAAAAGCTAAGAGAATTCAGTACCACCAAAGCAGCTTTACAACAAATGCTAAAGGAACTTCTCTAGGCAGGAAACACAAGAGAAGGAAAAGACCTACAATAACAAACCCAAACAATTAAGAAAATGGTAAATAGGAAAATACATATCAATAATCACCTTAAAAGTAAATGGATTAAAAGCTCCAACCAAAAGACATAGACTGGCTGAATGGATACAAAAACAAGACCCATATATATGCTGTCTACAAGAGACCCATTTCAGATGTAGGGATACATACAGACTGAAAGTAAGACGATGGAAAAAGATATTCCATGCAAATGGAAATCAAAAGAAAGCTGGGGTAGTAATTCTCATACCAGAAAAGATAGACTTTAAAATAAAGACTATTACAAGAGACAAAGTAGGACACTAGATAATGACCAAGGGATCAATCCAAGAAGAAGATATAACAGTTGTAAATATTTATGCACCAAACATAGGTGTGCTTCAATCCATAAGGCAAATGCTAACAGCCATAAAAGGAGAAATTGACAGTAACACGAAAAGAGTAGGGGACTTTAACATCCCGCTTACACCAATGGAAAGATCATCCAAAATTAAAATAAATAAGGAAACACAAGCTTTAAATGATACATTAAACAAGATGGACTTAATTGATGTTTATAGGATATTCCATCCAAAAACAACAAAATACACTATCTTCTCAAGTGCACATGGAATATTCTCCAGGATAGATCATATCTTGGGTCACAAATCAAGGCTCAGTAAATTTAAGAAAATTGAAATCATATCAAGTATCTTTTCTGACCACAATGCTATGAGACAAGATATGAATTACAGGAAAAAAAGTTGTAAAACATTCATACACATGGAGGCAAACAATACGCTACTAAATAACCAAGAGATCACTGAAGAAATCATAGAGGAAACCAAAAAACACTTAGAAACAAATGACAATAAAAACATCATGACCCAAAAACCTATGGGATGCAGCAAAAGCAGTTCTGAGAGGGAGGTTTATAGCAATACAATCCTAACTCAAGAAACAAGAAAAATCTCAAATAAACCACCTAAACTTACACCTAAAGCAATTAGAGAAAGAAGAAAAACAACAACAAAAAAAACCCCAAAGTTAGCAGAAGGAAAGAAATCATAAAGATCAGATCAGAAATAAATGAAAAAGAAGGAAACTATAGCAAAGATCAATAAAACTAAAAGCTGGTTCTTTGAGAAGATAAGCAAAATTGATAAACCATTAGCCAGACTCAAGAAAAAAAGGGAGAAGATTCAAATCAACAGAATTAGAAATAAAAAAGGAGAAGTAACAACTGACACTGCAGAAATACAAAGGATCATGAGAGACTACTACAGCAACTATATGCTAATAAAATGGACAACGTGGAAGAAATGGACGAATTCTTAGAAAAGTACAACATTCCAAGACTGAACCAGGAAGAAATAGAAAATATAAACAGACCAATCTCAAGCACTGAAATTGAAATGGTGATTAAAAATCTTCCAACAAACAAAAGCCCGGGACCAGACAGCTTCACAGGCGAATTCTATCAAACATTTACAGAAGAGCTAAAACCTATGCTTCTCAAGCTCTTCCAAAACATAGCAGTGGGAGGAACACTTCACAACTCATTCTACAAAGCTACCAAAACCCTGATACAAAAACCAGACAAAGAGGTCACAGAGAAAAAAAACTACAGGCCAATATCACTGATGAACATAGATGCAAAAATCCTCAACAAAATACTAGCAAACAGAATCCAACAGCACATTAAAAGGATCATACACCATGATCAAGTGGGGTTTATCCCAGGAATGCAAGGATTCTTCAATATATGCAAATCAATCAATGTGATACACCACATTAACAAATTGAAGGAGAGAAACCATATGATCATCTCAATAGAAGCAGAAGAAGCTTTTGACAAAATTCAACACCATTTATAATAAAAACTGTCCAGAAAGTAGGCATAGAGGGAACTTACCTCAACACAATAAAGGCCATATATGTCAAACCCACAGCCAACATCATTCACAATAGCAAAAAACTGAAACCATTTCCTCTAAGATTAGGAAAGAGACAAGGGTGCCCACTCTCACCACACTTATTCAACATAGTTTTGGAAGTTTTAGCCACAGCAATTGGAGAAGAAATAAAATGAAACCAAATCAGAAAAGAAGTAAGACTGTCACTGTCTGCAGATGATATGATACTATATGTAGAGAATCCTAAAGATGCTACCAGAAAACTACTAGAGCTAATCAATGAATTTGTTAAAGTAGCAGGATACAAAATAAATGCATAGAAATCTCTTGCATTCCTATACACTAACAATGAAAAATCTGAAAGAGAAATTAAGGGAACACTCCCATCTACCACTGCAACAAAAAGAATAAAATACCTAGGAATAAACCTACCAAAGGAGACAAAAGACCTGCATGCAGAAAACTATAAGACACTGATGAAAGAAATCAAAGATGATAAAAACAGATGGAGAGATATACCATGTTCTTGGATTGGAAGAATCAACCTTGCGAAAATGACTATACTACTCAAAGCAATATACAGGTACAATACAATGCCTATCAAACTACCAATGGCATTTTTCACAGAATTGGAACAAAAAGTTTCACAATTTGTATGGAAACACAAAAGACCCTGAGTAGCCAGAGCAATCTTGAGAAAAAAAAAACGGAACTGGAGGAATCAGGCTCCCTTACTTCAGACTATACTACAAAGCTATAGTAATCAAGACATTATGGTACTGGCACAAAGGCAGAAATATAGATCAATGGAACTGGATAGAAAGCCCCAGAGATAAACCTACACACATATGGTCACCTTATCTTTCACAAAGGAGGCAAGAATATACAATGGAGAAAAGACAGCCTCTTCAATAAGTGGCACTGGGAAAACTGGACAGCTCCATGTAAAAGAATAAAATTAGAACACTTCCTGGCACCATAGATAAAAATAAACTTCAAATGGATTAAAGACCTAAATGTAAGGCCAGACACCATAAAACTCTTCGAAGAAAACATAGGCAGAACACTCTATGACATAAATCACAGCAAGATCCTTTATGACCCATGTCCTAGAGAAATGAAAATAAAAACAAAAATAAACAAATGGGACCTAATGAAACTTCAAAGCTTTTGCACAGCAAAGGAAACCACAAACAAGACTAAAAGACAACCCTCAGAATGGGAGAAAATATTTGCAAATGAAGCAACTGACAAAGTATTAATCTCCAAAATATACAAGCAGCTCATGCAGCTCAATATTATAAAAACAAACAACCCAATACAAAAACGGGCAGAAGACCTAAATAGACATTTCTCCAAAGATATACAGATTGCCAACAAACACATGAAAGGATGCTCAACATCACTAATCATTAGAGAAATGCAAATCAAAACTACAATGAGGTATCACCTCACACCAGTCAGAAGGGCCATCATCAAAAATCTACCAGCAATAAATGCTGGAGGGGGTGTGGAGAAAAGGGAACCCTCCTGCACTGTTGGTGGAAATGTAAATTGATACAGCCACTATGGAGAACAGTATGGAGGTTCCTTAAAAAACTAAAAACAGAACTACCATACAACACAGTAATTCCACTACTGGTCATATACCCTGAGAAAACCATAATTCAAAAAGAGTCATGTACCACAGTGTTCATTGTAGCTCCATCTACAATAGCCAGGACATGGAAGCAACCGAAGTGTCCATCAACAGATGAATGGATAAAGAAGAAGTGGCACATATATACAACGGAATATTACACGGGCATAAAAAGAAATGAAACTGAGTTATTTGCAATGAGGTGGATGGACCTAGAGTCTATCATACAGAGTGAAGTAAGTCAGAAAGAGAAAAACAAATACCGTTAGCTAACATATATATATGGAATTTGAAAAAAAAATTGGTTATGAGGAACCTAGGGGCAGGATGGGAATAAAGACACAGACCTACTAGAGAATGGACTTGAGGACACTGTGAGGGGGAAGGGTAAGCTGGGACGAAGTGAGAGAGTGGCATGGACATATATACACTACTAAATGTAAAATCAATAGCTACTGGGAAGCAGCCGCATAGCATAGAGAGATCAGCCCAGTGCTGTGTGACCACCTAGAGGGGTGGGATAGGGAGAGTGGGAGGGAGGGAGATGCAAGATGGAAGAGATATGGGGATATATGTATAGGTATAGCTGATTCACTTTGTTATAAAGCGGAAACTAACACACCATTGTAAAGCAATTTTACTCCAATAAAGATGCTAAAAAAAAAAAAATCCACAGTGAGGTTATCACCTCACACCGTTCAGAATGGCCATCATCAAAAAATCTACAAACAATAAATGCTAGAGATGGTGTAGAGAAAAGGGAACCCTCCTGCACTGTTGGTGGGAATATAAATTGATACAGCCACTATAGAGAACAGTATGGAGATCCCTTAAAAAACTAAAAATTGAACTATCATATGACCCAGCAATCCCACTACTGGGCATATACCCTGAGAAAACCATATTTCAAAAAGAGTCTTGTACCACAATGTTCATTGCAGCTCTATTTACAATAGCCAGGACATGGAAGCAACCTAAATGTCCATTGACAGATGAATGGGTAAGGAAGATGTGACACATATATACACTGGAATATAACTCAGCCATAAAAAGAGATGAAATTGGGACTTCCTTGGTAGCACAGTGTTAAGAATCCGCCTGCGAATTCAGGGGACATGGCTTCAAGCCCTGGTCTGGGAAAATCCCACATGTCACAAAGCAACTGAGCCTGTGTGCCACAACTACTGAGCCTGTGCTCTACAGCCTGTGAGCCACAACTACTGAGCCTGAGTGCTACAACTACTAAATCCTGCACTCCTAGAGCCCATGCTCTGCAACAAGAGAAGCCACTGAAATGAGAAGTCTGCACACTGCAACAAAGACTAGCCCCCACTCCCTGCAACTAGAGAAAGCCCACCTGCAGCAACAAAGACCCAACACAGCAAAAATAAAATAAATAAATAAATTTATTAAAAAAGAAATGAAATTGACTTATTTGTAGTGAGGCAGATGGACCTAGAGTCTGTTATACATAGTGAAGTAAGTCAGAAAGAGAAAAACAAATACTGTATGCTAACACACATATATGGAATCTAAAAAAAATTGGTGCTGATGAGCCTAGCGGCAGGACAGCAATAACGATAAAGTCGTAGAGAATGGACTTGAGGTGGTGGGGGAAGGAGAAGCTGGGGCAAAGTGAGAGAGTAGCATGGACATATATACACTACCAAATGTAAAATAGATAGCTAGTGGGAAGCAGCTGCATAGCACAGGGAGATCAGCTCGGTGATTTGTGACCACCTAGAGGGGTGGGATAGGGAGGGTGGGAGGGAGACACAAGAGGGAGGAGATATGGGGATATATGTATATGTATAGCTGACTCACTTTGTTATACAGCAGAAACTAATACACCATTGTAAAGCAATTATACTCCAATAAAGATGTAAAAATAATAAATAAAAATAAATAAAAAGTATTAACCATGTATTAGAAAATTGAAAAGGGAATACCAAGGAATCATGGAAACAGCACAAGGACCACTCTTAACAGCTAGGGGGACAAAGGTTATAATGACTAAAACCTAGATGCTTGGAGAAGGGACCCATGGACCTGAAACAAATCTATGAGGAGAGGTTACTGCTCAACTGCTGCTGGACATCTCTGAGTGGTCATGATAGGGCTGGTTCTGCAAGAAAACTGCAATCTGGTATCAACTGCAGCTACAGGAAGGAATTGCAACTGCTGACATGAAGAAGCTTTGCTGGGGAGATACTGACAGGAGCAGGCAACATACAGGGAGTAGTGAGTCTCCCCACTCCTGCTTCAACCTTGCAAGCTCCTGCTAATGCCCCCTACTGGCAGATTCTAACATAGAGGCAGCTAGGCTGAAAAGCAGAAAAGCAGTTTGCAGCACCCCAGCTCCACCTGAGAGGCAGCTGCTAAATAACCAGCTCATGTTATAATGTTCATCCATTCATTCATTCATTTACAAAACATTTTTGAAATACCAGCTATATTACCGGCACTTGTAAGCACTGTACAAAAGAATAAAGTCCCTGCTTTCATGGAGCTGACATTTTGGTAGGGGAGATAGATAATAAACAAGTAGACAAATATTTAATATTTTAGGTGGTAGAAGTGCTTCAAAGAAAATAATTCAGATTGAGGGGATGGAGAGAAACAGGGCCAGAGGCAGTATAGAGAGAAGCAATATAGAAAAAACATGGAGAGTGAAGCCAGACTGCAAGGGTTTGAATCCTAGCTCTGCTTCTTATCAACTCTACAATCTTAGGCAAGTTACCTAAACTCTCTGTATTTCAGTTGCTATGTGTGTCAAATGGAGATAATGATGACAATAAAAATATTGACCTCATGGGATTGCTGTAAAGATTGAAGAAGTGGGTATCTATAAAGTGATTAGAACATAGTAAGTGTCATGTTGTTAAAGTGTGGTGTGGTTTAATGGCAAAGGCTACAAAGAGCCAGGGGGTGGGAGGTTAAGGTAAAAGAGACAAAAGGTGTGGAAGCAGCCATAAGGAACAAAGAAGATGCTTGCCACATCTCCAGGCCAGTGGTATAAATGATATAAAAGAGAAAACAGCCACCACTTGAGAGGTCTATGAGGGAATCCATCTTCAAGTGGGAGCCAAGTTTAAGTTAGATTAAAATTATGGAAGCCACATTCAGAAAAGAGGCTGAGGATGCTGTGCTGCAGATGGTAATGGGAGCAATTTAGAGAAAGAGGACACAGAGGTATGAAAGAGGTATTTACCACTTGCTACCTCACTTTTACCAAAAGTAACAACATCATGATTATAATGATAATAGTTCCCTGGTTGTAAGACCACCAAAACAGTTATGAACAATAATGTATATATTTCTATAACACTTTCCAGTTTATAAAATGTTTTCATATCCACTCGCTTATTTGCTACTCATAAGAAAACTGTGAAACTGGAAGATAACATACATTCACTATGAGAGTGAAGACATGGGCAAACCTAGCATTAGTCCAATAACTCCCAAATATTTGATGATTGCTAGGAGAGTGAATATGTCTACAGAAAGCTAAACTAAGGTCTTAGAGAAAATATATGGTAGATACTTAGATGTTTCCACATCATATCTGTGAAACTTTTGATGGGTTCTGAGCTGATGGTGTATCTAAATTAAAAAGGCTCTTCAGTGGAGCAATACTCTAAGTAAACCACAAATTCCCTCAGAAGTGTCAACTGAAAAAAAAAACACAACCCCAAAGTTGAGGATTATGTTTTATTAGGAGGACTTGCTGAGGATTTAAGCCTCAGATAACTCTGAGGGGCTGCTCTGAAGAGGTAAGGGAGAAGCCAGAGTACGTAGGAGTTTTTGCAAAAAAAAAACAAAGGGAGTCAGAACATCAGAAGATTACTGTTAATTAAAGAAAAACAGACATTTCAAGTTAATGAATTTAGCACTTTTCTATGTATGGGAAGATGCAAGAGTCTGGGCTCATTGAAATCATTCCTTTGATATGCACCTTAGCTATCTAGGACCAGCAAACTACCCTGTTTTCTCCATCCTGAATCCCCTCAGGGGTGCACAGTTGGGGGCGGCTGCAGTGTCTGATAGCTTGATGCCACACATCCTTTGTCTACCGATATGGCAGCTGCCATTCTTCTAAAATTTGGCCACTCTTCACACCTGTCAATACACTGAAGCCACAAGGTGGCTCCGGCAGAGAAGGCCTGTTCACTGCCTTCCTACGCAACTGACACTTCTGGCAAAACTTTAAGGAACTTCTGGGGAATTCTAATAGGTTCTTCATATAAATCACTTAGAATTTATAGTACCCTGAAAAGAACTTTTTAGAATAACAGAATCAGAATTCATCTCCTAGAGTTACACAGGATGTTAAAGAACTCTCAACCATTCTCTGACTTTACAGATTTGAACAATGAAATCCAATGAAGTAAAGTGGCTTGCTCAAGGGCACAGAGATTCATAGTTAGTGACAGAGGCAGGGCTGAATTCTGGTTTCCTGGATACTGATCCAACATTCTCTTTCAGCTCTATATGCTACCCTCTCCTAGAGAATTGGGAGAATTATATTGGAAAGGCAAACAATTGGAAATCAAAACTGACATACTGACATAAGAAAAGAAACAGTGGTAGGGAGAACATCTTTTATGGGACGTGTGTGACTAGGGTAATAAAAGGGACATAAGTGGCTCATTAGTATGTTTAATCATTGTGCAAAATGCACACATATTCTGCATATTTCTCAAATGACATGGCTTAAAAGTGTTTAACTTCCACAGCTTCTAATCAAACCTATAGTCTCTGTTCAAACTAATTTCAAAACACCTTGAAAACAGTGACTCCTTCCAAGTCTTTGTATTCCCTTGACCCAGCAAAATGCTTGGGCACACAAGTTACTCACAAGTTATTGTAATGCTCGTCAAAACATTCACCCTTTGAATATGACAATTATTTAAACATTTTTTTCATGGTTTAGCAAAGTAACATTTAGAGCTTTTCTAAAGCAGACTACTGTTGTCTTGATTTTCCCACTCAATTTCAACTCTAAAGAGTGAGTGCTATTTTATTTAGAAAACATTTCTGTTTTATTCAGTCAGTCATTTTTTCAGCAAAATTCACAAGCCAAAATTATGATTTAGATTAATATAAAGTAACACATTTGAAGGTAAGAAGCTTTGTTTCATGAAAGACTTAAACAAAGGTTATTCTACATAAAATGCCACATAAAGCAATTTAGCTGACTTGAGAAGCAAGAAAGGGGAGGGAATATGTGCAAAGAATTACATACAAATGGAGCACTTCTGGTTTCTATGGTAACAAACATAAATGAATACCTTTTGGAAAATGGACCAGCAAATTCAGGGAGATGTAAATGTATGAGCACAAAAACCAAAAAACCACTCCAATCCTATGGTATGTAAAGAAGTCTGCAATTTTCCCTTAAATGGAATTGCAAATTAAAAAAAAAAAAAAAAAAACAACTTTTAAGCCCTATTGTTAACAACCTGTTTAGAGGCTTTTTTCTTAATTTATTGGTTTGCTATTTGAATATCTGTCTACTACACATTTATCAATAATTAGAAATGACCTTTTTTTTACTGTTCACTGGATCAGTGATTGTAATTATAGAAAGTATAGAAAATTTTCTTGACTTACATGATCATCTAAAATTTTAGTGTTTCAAAGATGACATTACTTGCTTTGTTGTCTTATGGGAGAGGACAGATGTTTCTGGGAAGCACCAGAAGCCCTATCCACATCAAGCAGTTATAAAGTCCACCTGCATTAAGTCCTTTTCCCTCCATAGAACACTGACTCCCAGACCAAAATGACTAACTCCATCTCTCCAATCTGCTTTCTAGGCAACTAATGGACTCAAATTGTCTCCCAGTCACCTATCGTAAAGCCACTTTGCCTAAAGCCGAGTATCATGAATGTTTAAAACAATTTTACAATATTCACTGAGTGACATATTAAATGTACACAAAAAGCAGATTTTTGTTCTTTTCTTTTCCTCTTAAACATGTAGAACACAGAGCTGAAAAGTAATGAGTATCTCAATGTTGTGAACTTTCTCAATTCAAAGACTTCATTACTTTTTTTTTTCAGTTTTATTGAGATATAATGTAACCAAGCAGGACCCTATGGGGCCTTTCCAGGACAGACACCCCTATGTCCTCTGCTTGCCTTTTGTTTGTAGAAAAACTTTAGTCCCCCAGGCCTCCCCTGAGTCACAAAAGTCTGGCTCAGAAATTAATGATTGAAAGAATGTGAATATATAGTAACAACAGAAAAAACAGCAACTGGATCAGGAGAACTGGTAACAATTTAAACGATAAATCAGTCATATGGCAGTCACAGAATCTTTAGTTCCTCCCTGAAGGACATAGGTAACAGTGTCTGTTGCACATTCCTCAGTTGTTTTGCAGATACTAAAACCCCCACCAGATTGAAGAAATTAACTGCCTGATGACCATGAGCACTCAGCCCCCAGACCAACTGGAGCCTGAGGATTGATGATGTTAACCCTTGTGACACCACCCTGTTACCTTACCATCAACCGATCAGAGAATTGTGCACAAGCTGGTCATGCACACTGAGATTCTCTCCTTCACCTTGCCTTTAAAACCCCTTCCCTGAAACCCATGGGGAAGTTTGGGTCTTTTGAGCATTAGCTGCCCGGACTCCTTGCTTGGCTTCTGCAATAAACACTGCACTTTCCTTCATCACAAAATGACGTCGGTAGATTGGCTTTACTACTCACAGGCAGGTTTGGTAACAATAATTGACATACAGCACTGTATAGGTTTAAGGTGTACAGCATAATAATTTGACTTACATACATCATGAAATGTTTACCATGATAAGTTTAGTGAGCATCCATTGTCTCACGTAGATACAAAATAAAAGAAAAAATTTTTTTCCTTGTGATGAGAATTCCCAGGATCCACTCTCTTAACAACTTTCATATATCACACACAGCAGTGTTAATTATATTGATCACATTCCTAGTACTTATTTATCTTATAACTTGAAGTTTGTATCTTTTGACTACCTTCATCCAATCTCCCCTTCAAGACTTCAGTACTTTTTGATCTTGTCCCTTCCAGGTAGTCATAAATAGTATTAAAAGACTTTGCAGAAATTAAGTTTGATTTGGAAATTGTGGCCACTTTGGCACTATACAATCTGTCAGTTTTCCGAAAGAGTTGTTAATATACTTTTTTTTTCTTCTTCTTTGTTCATCAGTATATCACTGTGCACTTGGTTCAAGTGGAGACTTTGGAGATGGCTTTCAATTCTGATGGACTTACCCACATATTTACAATTTCTGGTGCTCTTCAATTCTCTCTTTATCTTTAGATCCATATCTCTATCTGATATCAATGTCCTTCTGCCTAAGGGACTTCCTTTTACATTTATTGTAATGCTTGTGTGCTCATAATGAGTTCTTTCAGCTTTTGCTGCAATCTAGAATCCTCTCAAGAAAATATCCAGAGGCAATTGGAGAGCTCACTTTGTTTCCCTCTCAGGAATCACTGTCCAGTGTTGCCAGTTATTCAATGTCTGAAAATACTTGTTTTGTGTATTTCACCTTTTTTTGTTGTTGTTTACATTGGGAGGGAAAATCTGGTCCTGTTACTCTGTCATGGCAGAAGAAGAAGTCTTACTCCTTTATAGATGAAAAACTTAATTAACTTTCAATGAAACCTGTGTCATAGAATATATTATTTTCTCTTTGTGTTTAGTGGTTTCTATGCTTTAGCAAAGACATTACTGATGAAATAAAATTCATATTTTATGGCAAGATGAGAAAAATTTAAACATAAAATTTTTTTTTGACGGTTTGGGCCTCATCCCTCCCCTTTAGTGTGTATTGTGCACCTGCATTAGCCAGAACTCCTTAGGAAATAACATTCCTTCTTAATCTCATCAAGGGTCACAACTCCTTAGGAGATAATCTTCCTTCTTAATTTCGTAAGGGGCTATGATGACCCATGACCCACTACTTGTTTTTAAGGCTTAGATCTAGATTGTGTAAACTGTCAATAATATGTCATTTAATGTATAGCCCTCTGTCTCAAAACCTTATATAACTGTGCTTTGACTTCTAACAGGCAGAAGAGTTCTCGGAACTTTCTGAAAGGCTGTTTCTGGTGTTTAACCCTCAATTTGGCTCAAATAAAATTTTCCACTTTTTTCTTAGGTCAAATGATTAATACTTTCATCAACACTATGAAAATAAGTATAACTGTATGTTAAAAAATAATTTTTGGCTGAGTCAATGAGAGACAATAGAAAACACATTCAAAGGAGATGATAGAACGTACACATGACTTAACATAAAAATTCACAGCCCTCAAGCCCCTCACTCATAATTGAGGGTATAAAATGATTTGGGGTGGAAGAATAGGGAAGAAAGTATTTCTTTAAAGAGACCTGAAGCTGTGTTGTACATTCCACTCTCTGCAAGGAAGAAATAAACCTTCATTTCAGGGAAAGGAATTTTAATGAGTTAACTCAGAGGATTCAATATGTGTCCTCTGCAGTCAGAGGGCCTAGTGTTCTAGTGGCCTGTCTACTCATATCTGTGCAGTCTAAAGTGTGGTTTCCTCTGACTAGCTGTCCCAGTGGCAGACCAAGGAACTAAATCTTGAGTTGCGTATGACTTGTACTCCCAGAGAATAGATAACTGTTTCCTTCAAGAACAAGGGGAAAGCATCTGATCCTCAATTATTTTAGGCTCTGTCCAGAAAACCAACTAGAGGGTAAAATAGATCACAGCAGAAAGAAACTAAAATTACTTGGGGCTGAGAAGAAGTAAATGACCAGGTGGCAATTACATGCATTGTCCTCGTTAAGGAAAATTTGTCTTAGGTGAGATAACCCTAGCACCTACAAGAAATAGATTCATTTTTAAACAACTATTGAACCCAAAAGAGAACCAGACCAGGTTGACAGTGCCAATCAAAAGAGAATCCACCTACTTCCACCCACCTTGGAGGACTACAAACAGCATTTGTAAAATGAGGACGAAGCAGTAGAAATGATAATTAGGAGAAGCCTCAACTTTAAAGCAAGTTCGAATATTTGATTATTATGGAGAACAGAACATTTTGGTTGCTAAATTGTGACACTTAGTGACTGGTAAAACATATATTACCTAAGAGAGACCAGAGAAGTCTTTTAGTATGCCCAAGTGTTCATCAGGAGCAGGGCAAGAATTAACTCCTTAGTTAGATTTAAAGGGAAGTCTAGACACGAGGAGTCAAAAATAAGGTAGACTGGTGATTCCATCCCACAGATTGTTCAAGTTCAACACAAAGATTATACAAGAACATATGAAAGATAAACAAAACCACAAGTGAAGTTGTGCACATTAGATATATGAAGTTAAATCATAATTCTGCTATATAGAAACATACAAAAGTGATTAAGGAAAGAATAGTGTTTATTTACAAGCACACATAAACATGTAGAATAACTACAGTTTTACTCAAGGAGATAATTAAAATAAAAATAGAAGAAAAGCCTATTATGAGGTTTTTTAAAAGCTCTTCATTGAGTTCTTTTAAGTTGTTGCTCAATTTTAGCACTCTTCTTTTCAGTGTAAACATTTTGATTTCAGCAACATTTCATAATCTATTCAACATATAAAAATACAATGCAATGTCTACTAAATTTGATTTTCAAAACTTTTTGTGTTCATTATAGACAAGAAAATGCACTGCAAAGAGATCAGGAATTATCACATTATGTATTACAGCTATTTATTTGTGGAAATGGAGCATGAAATAAACTATTTAGTTCATTAGCTCAAGTAGGAGAGCATTGTTCAAGCATGTTGTCCATTAATCACTGATAACCAGTGTTTAGTGTATAGACATGCACAACCACAAGCACGGCTAAATAATGTAAAATCCTCTTCATAAAAATCATAGCATATGCAACTTTTATGTGTGATTTATCACAGTGCCCTTGGCAGAGTCCATGGGAAAAGCTTGGAATGGAGATTAAATAGTAAATGTTTACATGTTTTTGGAAAACAGATTTTGAATGTTCAACTATTCTCCTATCAATCCCCTTTTTTTATGTTAGCTCAAATGAAATTTGCCAAAATACCTGTGTAACCACTTAAAGCTCTGATTCCCTTCTTATACCAATGCCCACTTCCTGTTCTTGATAAGACCTTATAACAAATTATTGATTTCCTGTCAAGAAACATCTCCTGATGAACACTACTAAATACTCTCAGTATTAATAAATGGGAAGAAATCCAAAGGAAATTTTGTACAAGGTGTATTCAAATTATCATTTTCCTCACTATTGAAATACTAAATGTAGGCTGATTATACTTTAAAGGTGGAGAAGTTGGTGAAGGAGGTTGGAGACAAGATGGAGAAGAAGGACTTGAGCTCACCTTCTCTCAGGAAAACACCAAAATCACGACTAACTGCTGAACAACCATCAACAAAAAAGACTGGAACCTACCAAAAAAAGATATTCTATACCCAAAGACAAAGAAGAAGCCACAATGAGATGGTAGGAGGGGCACATCTGTGATACAATTAAATCCCATACCCACCACGGATAATTATTTTCTACCTACAAACTAGAAAATAAATATATCTCAGAGATTCTCCCACAGAAGGGAGAGTACTGAGTCCCACTTCAGACTCCCCAGCATGGGGGTCTGGCATCAGGAGGAGGAGCCCCCAGAGCATTTGGCTTTGAAGGCCAGTGGGGCTTGATCACAGGAGCTCCACAAGACTGGGGGAAACAGAAACTCCACTCTTGGAGGGTGCACACAAGGTCTTATGCTCACAGGGGCCCAGGGAGAAAGCGTGACTTCATAGGAGCCTGGGCCAGACCTACCTGCTGGTCTTGGAGGGTCTCCTGGGGAAGCGGGGGTGTGGCTGTGGCTCACTGTGGGGACAAGGACACTGGTGGCAGAGGTCCAGGGAGTACTCATTGGTGTGAGCTCTCCCAGTGGCTGCCATTGTGATACCAAGACCTGGCCCCACCCAACAGCCTGTAGGCTCCAGTGCTGGTATGTCTCAGGTCAAACAACCAACAGGGTGAGAACACAACCCCATCAACAGACAGGCTGCCTAAAGTCTTCTTGAGCCCCCAGCCACCTCTAAACATACCGCTTGACACTGCCCTGCCCACCAGAGAGACAAGATCCAGCTCCACCCACCAGTGGGGAGACACCATTCCCTCCTACCAGGAAGCCTGCATGAGCATCTTAGACCAGCCTCACCCCCCAGGGGGCAAACACTCAAAGCAAGAGGAACCTCAATCCTGCAACCTGTGGAACAGAGGTTGCAAACTCAGAAAGTTAGCCAAAATGAGACAGCAGAGGAATCTATTCCAGACAAAGTAACAAGATAAAACCACAGAACAACTAAGTGAAGTGAAGATAGGCAATCTACCTGGAAAATAATTCAGAGTAATGATAGTAAAGATGCTCCAAGATTTCCAAAAAAGAATGAAGGCACAGACCGGGAGGATATAAGAAATGTTTAACACAGAGTTAGAAGATATAAAAAACAAACAAGGTGAGTTGAACAATACAATAACTGAAATGAAAAATACACTAGAAGGAATCAATAGCAGAATAAATGAGGCAGAGGACCAAATAAGTGAACTGGAAGACAGAATAGTGGAAATCACTGCCATGGAACAGAATAAATAAAAGATAAAAGATAAATAAAGGTGGAACAGTGGATAATGTTTTGTTCCCTGAGGTTACCAATAAGACAACATATAATAGTAACTCTGTCACTTCCCAAATATGCTTCCCAGCTTTAATAGCAAAAGCTTTAAATTCTGTTTTTAAAAAAAAATTAGCAGCATTATTCAAAATAGGGATAATATGGAAATGCCAAATGTTCTTATGACACCTGATTCAATAAAATAATATAATCACACAAAGGAGTATGTAGAGCAATGAGAATAAACACTCTACTTTTCAATAATATAGATGAATCTCACAAACATATTAAGCAAAAGAAGTATATCCAAAAGAATATATACTATATAATTAAACTTATGTAAAGTACAAAAACACAGCAAGACTAAAATGTGCTGTTAGTGGTCAGCATGTGGTTATTTTTGGTACAGGCAATGGTGATGGGGGACTAACATGAGAGAGGTTTCTGGGGCACTGGTAATAATCTGTTTCTTGAGCTGGGTGCTGGTTGAATGGATATGTTGAACTTGTGAAAATTCAGTGAGCTGTACACTTACATTTTCTATATGTATATGTACATTATACTTCAATAAAATATTTAAAATAATCCTACTAGGATACAGAATGAAATATATTAGTGCCTTCCTATTAATAGCAAGAGAATCTAAGTGAAGATGGACTAGGACACAGATGTCCCAGGGCACAGGACAATAGTGAGTACAGAAAGAGGACACACAAACTGAGTACAATAGCAACAGGCAGACCTATGCCATCTGAAGGCAGCACTCAAAGCAGAGATACTGGCAAGAGAACATCAAAACAGGTATGAAGGGGAAGAAATAGGTAGATATTATTAATGAAATGAGGCAATGCTCTCTGTTTGTTATTAAAATTTACTTTCTGATAGTTAAGGAATGCTTAACTTCCATTGAGGAAGTACTGGCATTTCTGGAAGGCATACTTCCCAGATTTCTTATGACAAGAGCTAGAGCCATGAGGAATGTGATATAAAAATGAGTTAAATCAGAGAGTGATGTCATCAAAATGGAAAAATAGGAGTTTTCTAGCAACTTCCCCACAAAGAATGCTGATTTTGACAATTACTCATGCATGAGAGTGCCTCTGTAGAGGTCCAATAGTCAAGTGGAGAAATACCAGCACACCATTAGAGCAAAAACAGTCTGAGGTTGGATCCACTGAAGAGGTCAGTAAAAACTGAAGCAGGTGACTCCTTCAAGTGCAAAGATAGCAGTACAAGACTTCAAGGAACATAAAAAAATCAAAGAAACATGACACCACCAAAGGAACATAATAATTTTCCAGGAACTAACCCCAAATAAATGGAGGTCTATGATTTGCCAGATTACGAATTCAAAATAGTTGTTTTAAGGAAGCTTAGTGAGCTATAAGAAAACACAGAAAACAATTCAATTAAATCAGGAAAACAGTACATGAACAAAATAAGAAATTTAACAGGGAGATAAAAATCATTAAAAGAAGCAAAGAGAAATACTGGAGTTGAAGAATACAGTAGAATAGAATAGATAGCAAGAAAAGCAGACTTTATCTAAGCAGAAGAAAGAACCTGTGAAGTAGAAGACAGATCATTTGAAATTACCCAGTCAGGGGAGAACAAATTAAAAAGAATTTAAAAGGAGTGAAGAAAATCTATGTGAACTACTGAATATCATTAACAGAAACAATATATGAATTATTGGAGTCCCAGAAGGAAAAGAGAGGGAGAAAGGGGCAAAAAGCTTATTTAAAAAAATAATGGCTGAGAACTTCCCAAATCTAAAGAGAAATTTAGACATCCAAGTTCAGGAAGTTCATAGGTCACCAAACAAACTCAATGTAAAGAGAACCTCTCCAAGACACATTATAATGAAACTGACTAAAATCAAAGACAAAGAGAAATTTTTAAAAGCAGCCAAGAGAAAAATATCCTCACATACAAGGGAACTCCCAAAAGGCTATAAGCAGATTTCTCAGCAGAAACCTTTCACACCAGGAGAGTGATGAGATATATTGATGGCACTAAAAGGAGAAAAAATCCTGCCAACTAAGAATAACTTACCTGGCAAAGTTGTCCTTCTCAAAGGCAAGATAAAGACTTTTTCACACAAAAGCTGAAGGAGTTAATCACCACTAAACCTGCCTTACAAGAAATCCTACGTTAAAAAAAAAAAAAAGAAATGCTGAAAAGAGTTCTTCAATCTGAAATCAAAGGTTGCTAATTGGCAACATGAAAACATATAAAAATATAAAGCACGCTGGTAAAGTACATAGTCAAATTCACAATACACAAAGAGTGTAAAAATGGTGATGTGTTAACCTCTTATCACTAGTATAAGGTTAAAGGACAAAAGTATTAAAAATTATTATAACTACAATAATTGTTAATAATATAAAATTAAAAAGATATAAATTGTGACATTAAAATAAAATGTAGGGTGGGAATGAGTTTTTGTATGTGACCTAGGTTAAGTTGTTATCAGCTTAAAATGGACTGTTATATGTATGTTTTATGTAAGTCTCATGGTAACACCAAAGCAAAAACATATAGGATGTACACAAAAGATAAAGAGAAGAGAATCGACTTTACCAAATTCATTGATTAGCTCTAGTAGTTTTCTGGTGGCATCTTTAGGATTATCTATGTAGAGTATAATGTCATCTGCATATAGTGACAGTTTTATTTCTACTTTTCCAATTTGTATTCCTTTCATTTCTTTCTCTTCTCTGAGTGCCGTGGCTAGGACTTCCAAAACTATGTTGAATAATAGTGGTGAGAGTGGACATCCTTGTCTCGTTCCTGATCTTAGAGGAAATGCTTTCAGTTTTTCACCATTGAGAATGATGTTTGCTGTGAGTTTGTCGTATATGGCCTTTATTATGTTCAGGTAGTTTCCCTCTGTGCCCACTTTCTGGAGAGTTTTTATCATAAATGGGTGTTGAATTTTGTAAAAAGCTTTTTCTACATCTATTGAGACGATCATATGGTTTTTATTCTTCAATTTGCTAAAATGGTGTATCACATTGATTGATTTGCGTATATTGAAGAATCCTCACATCCCTGGGATAAATTCCACTTGATCATGGTGTATGATCCTTTTAATGTGTTGTTGGATTCTGTTTGCTAGTATTTTGTTGAGGATTTTTGCATCTATATTCATCAGTGATATTGGTCTGTAATTTTTTTTTTGTAGTATCTTTGTCTGGTATCTTTTTTGGTATCAGGGTGATGGTGGTCTTGTAGAATGAGTTTGGGAGTGTTCCTTCCTCTGCAATTTTTTGCAAGAGTTTGAGAAGGATGGGTGTTAGCTCTTCTCTAAATGCCCACTACTGGGCGTATTCCCAGAGAAATCCATAATTCAAAAAGACACATGCACCGCAATGTTCATTGCAGCAGTATTTACAATAGCCAGGTCATGGAAGCAACCTAAATGCCCATTGACAGACAAATGGATAAAGAAGCTGTGGTATATATATTCAGTGGAATATTACTCAGCCATAAAAAGGAATGAAATTAGGTCATTTTTAGAGACGTGGATGGACCTAGAGACTGTCATACAGAGTGAAGTAAGTCAAAAAGAGAAAAACAAATATTGTATATTAATGCATATATGTGGAATCTAGAAAAATGGTACAAAGGAACTGGTTTGTGAGGCAGAAATAGAGACACAGATGTAGAGAACAAACATATGGACACCAAGGCGGGGAAGTGGTGGGGGGGTGGTGGTGGGATGAATTGGGAGATTGGGATTGACATATATACACTAATATGTATAAAATAGATAACTAATAAGAATGTGCTGTATAAAAAAATAAAATAAAATCCAAAAAAATCAAAAAATAAACTGGAAAACTATAACAACATGGAGAAATGACTATAAGTGACAAAAGCAAAATACAGAATGTTGTACAATTGTTAAATGATGTCGATTATCCAAATGAAAATGAAACCAACCTAAGCCCAGAGAAAAAGATGCAAAACATTAACAATGGCCATTTCCTCCATTATACTGGAAAGAGCAGGAGGAAAAGGAATATGTTTTTCACTACAAGAAAACACTCAGCTTACCAAGTCTATGAAACTCTGAGTCTCTTATAAAACGTTATTTTGTATTGTCAATTACAAGAAAATATAAAAAATATTATAAAAAAAAGATTAAAAAAAGAGAGAAGAGAATCAAAGCATACCACTACAGAAAATTACCAATTCACAAAGGAAGACAGAGAGGATAACAACAACAAGAGCACTACAAAAAAGCCAGAAAACCATACAGTAAGTCCCCTACATAAAAACAAGTTCTGCTCTGAGAGCACATTCATAAGTCCAAATTTGTTTGTTAATTCCAACAAAGTTAGCCTAGGTACCCAACTAACACAATCAGATATATACCACAGCTTTTATGCTCACTTCCAGACATCCTGTGCTTGAAATAAAGATACTGTACTACTGTACTCTATACAGTACTGTACAGTAAAGTACACAAAAACACAACCACTTGTAGAGGATGCATGCACATGACAATGTACGCCAGACATGTGAACTAACTTACGTGACTGGACATGTGAACACACGTTTGCATCTTTGGAAGTTCACAACTTGAAGGTTCTTATATAGGGTACTTACTGTAAGATGGCGATATTAGGTCCTTATCTATCAATAATCACTTTAAATGTAAATGGATTAAATTCACAAATCAAAAAGCATAGAGTGCCTGTTGAATGGATTTTAAAAAAAACAAAAAACAAGGGCTTCCCTGGTGGCGCAGTGGTTGAGAGTCCGCCTGCCAATGCAGGGAACACGGGTTCGTGCCCCGGTCCAGGAAGATCCCACATGCCATGGAGCGGCTGGGCCCATGAGCCATGGCCACTGAGCCTACGCGTCCGGAGCCTGTGCTCTGCAACGGGAGAGGCCACAACAGTGAGAGGCCTGCATACCGAAAAAAAAAAAAAAAGAGCCAACTATATGCCACCTACAAGAGACTCACTCAGCCTGATGAATACCCATATCTTAAAGTGAAGGATGAAAAAGATATTCCATACCAATGAAACCAAAAGAAAGTGGGGATAGCTATACTTATGTCAGACAAAATAAGATTTTAAGTCAAAAAATATAACAAGAGAAAGAGAAAGTCATATATAATAATTAAAGGTCAATTCATCAAGAGGATATAACAATTATAAATATATTATATAATGTATAACAATTATAAATATAAATTTTGTAATTTCATTATAAATGAACCCAGGATCAGAGCACCTACATATATTAAGCAAATACTAACAAAACAGAAGAGAAAAATGGAAAACAATACAATAATATTAGGAGGCTTTAATACCCCACTTTCAGAAATGGCTAGATCATCTATACAGAAAATCAATAGGGAAACATTGAACTTGAACTAACTTGAGGCCAGATGGCCCTAACAGACATATATAGAACATTCAACAGCAGTAGAATACACATTCTTCTCAATTGCACATGTTAACATTCTCCAGGATAGATCACATTAGGTCACAAAACAAGTCTTAGCAAATTTGAGAAGACTGAAATCATATCAAGTATTTTTCAGACCATAAAGGTATGAAACTAAAAACAACAGAAATAAAACTAGAAAATTCAAAAATATGCGATTCAAACAACGTGCTCCTGAACATCCAATGGATCAAAGAGGAAATCAAAAGGAAATTTAAATAATCTTGAAACAAACAAAAATGGAAAACATAACATACCAAAACTTATGTGATGCAACAAAAGCAGTCTGAGAGCCAAGTTTATAGCAACAAACACCTATATTAAGAAGAAAGAAAGATCTCAAATAAACAACCTAATGTTATACCTCAGGAATTAGAAAAAGAAGAACTAAGCCCAAAGTTAGCAGAAGGATGGAAATAAAAATCAGAGCAGAAATACATGAAACAGAGACCAGAAAAACAATAGACAAAAATCAATGAAACTAAGAGCTGGGTTTTTTTAAAAGATAAAATTGAACATTTAGCTAGACTAACTAAGAAAAAAGAAAACCCAAATAAAATCAGAAATGAAAAAGGAGATATCACAACTGATACACAGAAATACTAAGGATCATAAGAAAATATATGAACAATTACAGATTAACAACTTGAATAACCTATTACAAATAGATAAATTCCTAAAAACATACAACTTACCAAGACTGAATCATAAAGAAACAGAAAATCTGAACAGACCTAAAACAAATAATGCAATGTTCTTATTGCATAAGGAATCAGAAAACTTCCAACAAGAAACGTCCAGGACCAGATGATTTCACTGATGAATTCTACCAAACATTTAAAGAAAAATTACTACCAATCCTTCTCAAACTCTTCCAGAAAATGAAGAGAAGGGAACACTCATAAACTCATTTGACACAGTCAGCATTACCCTGATACCAGAGCTCTAGAAGGATACTACAAGAAAAGAAAACCACAGGTAAATATACCTGATGAATATAGATACAAAATTTCACAACAAAATACTAGCAAACTGAATTCAACAATACATTAAAAGGATAATACACCATGATCAAGTGGAATTTATCCCTGGGATTAAAAGATGATTCAACATACACAAATGAGTAGATGTGATACACCACATTAATTGAATGAAACTAAAATCATATAATCACTTCAATAGATACAGAAGAAACTTGGCAAAATTCAACATCCTTCATAATGAAAGCTCTAAAAAATTGGTATTGAAGGAATATAGCTCAACATAATAAAGACCATATATGTCAAGTTCACAGCTAACATACTCAACTGGAACAGGTTAAAGATTTTTCTCTAGGATCAGGAACAAGACATAGGTGTCCACTCTTCCCACTTCTTTTCAACATAGTACTGGAAGTTTTAGCCAGAGCCATAAGAAAGAAAAAAATAAAAGGCATTTAGATTAAAAAGGAAGAAGTAAAATTGTCTCTGTTTACAGATATGACATTATATATAGAAAAGAGTAAAAACTCCACCAAAAACTGTTAGAACAAACAAATTCAGTAAAGATACAAAATCAACATACAAGAATCAGTTGTATTTCTATACACTAAAAATTAACTATCAGAAAGAGAAATTAAGAAGACAATCTCTTTTACAATAGCATCAAAAACAAAAACAAGAATCAGTTGTATTTCTATACACTAAAAATTAACTATCAGAAAGAGAAATTAAGAAGACAATCTCTTTTATAATAGCATCAAAAACAATAATATAATTAGGAATAAATTTAACCAAAGGAATAAATTTAACTGAAAACTATAATACACTGATGAAAGAAATTAAAGAAGACACAAATAAATGGAAAGATACTCTGTGTTCACGGATTGGTAGAATTAATATTGTTAAAATGTCCATACTACCCAAATCCATCTATAGATTCAATGCAATCTCTATCAAAATTCCAATGGCAGCTTTCACAGAAATAGAAGAAAACATACTAAAATTCATGTGGAAACACAAAAGACCCTGAATAGACAAAGAAATCCTGAGAAAAAAAGAACTAAGAGGTAGTATCACAATTCCTGACTTTAAACATTACAAATCTATAGTAGTCAAAATAGTATGGTACAGGAATGAAAACACATAGGCCAATGCAACAGAATTGAGAGTCCAGAAATAAACCCATACTCCTTTGTCAACTAATATCTGACAAGGGAATCAAGAACACTCAGTGAGAAAATGTTAGATCTTCAATAAATGGCAGTGGGAAAACTTTATATTCACATGCAAAGGAATGAAATTTGACCGTTATACCACTCACAAAAATTAACTCAAAATGAATTAAAGACTTAAACGTAAGACCTGTGTCTATAAAACTATTAGAAATGATCATAGGGAAAAAGCTTCTTAACATTGGTCTTTGCAACAATTTTTTGGATATGGCACCAAAGCACAAGCAACAGAACGAAAAATAAAGAGGTGGGATACATCAAACTAAAAAGCTCTGCACAGAAAAAAATACAATCAACACAATGAAGAGGCAACCTACAGAAAATATTGGGATAGAATATTTGAAAACCATATGCCCGATAAGGGACTATTATCCAAAATATGTAAAGAATTCATAAAACTCAATAGGAAAAAAATCTGATTTTAAAAAGGTAATCCATCATGTCCTTTGGCTTTCAGCGCCCCAGACCCAAAGTTTATTTATATTTTCAGCTCCCAGGTAATTGAACAGTATCTGTCCTTTTATATGCTATTTACATAGATCTAGCCTACACTGCCTTTGCTCTATCTGAATGTTCTAAATCATATCCCAGGCTCTGCTGGATGTGGAATTTAGGTATTTATCTAAATTTTCCACCATACTTTCTGCAGTCTAGTAGTCCTCTAACCCCAGTTCAATCCCGTATTCAGTTACTATTATGTCACCTCAGTTTCATCTTACAATTGAGACAGCTTTGGACATGCTTCTGGCTTGACTTCAGCATGCTCTCTCAAGGCTTCATGGTTGGTATTCTCCCTCAGCAGATGAGGGTCTAGCTCACACCCTAGTTTTCAAATATAACTCCCAAATGCCATATGGTCATTGGGCCTGTCTTCCACAATGCCATCCCATCAGGAAGACCAAAGAGTGGCCAAAAACCTGAAAGGATATATTTATCCTGGTAAATTCATGAGAACACATGAGTGGCATTTGCTCTGGATTTTGATATAAAAAATGTTCTCCAATTTATATACACTCAGAAAATGGCAGAGAGACATAATCATTGTTAATTTTAATAATAAGGTTAGTTAACATTAAATCAGCCTTAACAACAGTTATTGTAACTGTTTAGGAACAAAGGTCACATGAATAAATATTACCCAACGCTTCTGCCCATAAAATGGATGTCTAATTGAAAAATATTGCTCATTTGCCCTCCTGAGTGAAATATACAAGTTCTCCAGCACTAGGAATGGTCCTTCTACCAACGTAACGAGTCAAGGCTATCACCCCTGTTACAATAGTTCTAGTGGGTATTTGTGAGTAGCTTGCCTTTTGTATTAGCCAGAGAGGGAAAATGTACACATTTTTTACCTGTATACATAATTTTAATACATTTTTAAATTTTGAAAAAATATTTTATATTTAGAGAAGTGTTGACAAAGAGTTCCCATATGCCCTTCACTCAGTTTCCCTTAATGCTAACATCTTATAGAGTCAGGATAATTGGTCAGAGTGAAAAATTAACATCACTGTGTTACAATTAACTAACCTGAAGACTTTATTTGGATTTCACTTGTCTTCCAATAAAGTCTCTTTGCTGTTTCAGAATCTAATCCTGGATAACACCTTGAATTTAGTATACATAAGTTTAAAAAGAAATATACTATACCATTTTAAGAAATAATTTTCAGGATAATCAGAACGCTAGCTTATGCCTATCATTAATAAATTATTTTTAAAAAAAAAACATTTAATCAGCCTTTACTGGGTACTAGGGACTGACCTAATGTTGTGACCTAATGTTATTTAATTCAAGCCTCACAACTGACAAAGACTCCCTCCTTGACTGAATTTTGTCAGGCTCCTCTGAGCCCTCTTCTCAACTATGCCTTGACGTTGTCCCCTTTCTTGTCTTAAAGAATCCTACTAAATCGGTTTAGTAAGAATCCCCCCCCACACCCTGATATCTGATCAAGTTTTTCATCGCCCACTTTTGATATTTAAGTCCTTGGCTTGCCTTTAGCAAGAATCCTGTCAGGCCAGTTGAGCAAGAATCCCTCTTCCCCTGATGTCCCCTGTTAGTAATTATCCATCCACTGACCCTCTCACTCTGCTTTTTAGCTGTAAATCCCCAGCTGCCTTTGCTGGATTTAGGCTTGAATCCAATCTCTCTCTCCTATTATGATAGTCATGACCTGTTGTAGTAGTCCTGAATAAAATCTTCCTTAGCATTTTAACAAGTGTCAGAATAATTTTTCTTTAACACAACCACCCTATGAGGTATGTATGTTTGTATCCCCATTTTCCTGAGAGAAAACTGAGACTCAGAGAATTCAAATAAAAAGTTCCAGTACACACAGTAAGTGCCAGGATTTGAAGGCAGGTATTGGAACTTCAGAGGCTGAGCTCAGCCACTGTCCTTTACAGGAAAAGGTTATTGAGCTTTGAACCACAGAAAGAGTTCAACTGGGGTGATGTTAGACTAGGCTTTTATGGCTTATAAAAATGTAGGTTAGCAATAGAGAAACAGACTAAGTTAATCTTTCTCAGACAATGTCTTTTAAACAGAATGATGCTATACAATCTTCAAAGGAAATAGAATTTAGGGTCATGAAAACTTAGCAAGTGAGAATAAAATGAAAGAAATGTTTTAACAAAATCCTGAGAGAGTAAAACCTTCAAGTTCACTGTCTTTTTGTTGACGAAATGTTGTCTCTCCTGCTGAGAATTTTAATGAAGGAAAATATATTCACTTTTACCCATAGGTCAGTGAGACCCACGTTAGGGACCACTTTTGTTACATATCATAAATCCTTTTATTAGATTTTATTACAGTTCTTTCACTCTCTGTGCTAGGCAACCTGGCAGGTTAAAACAAGTTCATGATTTTGAAGGTCATGCTTCAGGTTGGAGCAATAGATTTAAGAGTTCAGCTACCCACAAGAAGAACAAGAAGAATTTTATTCCTACTCAAGTATCCAACCACTATCAAAGCTGGAAGCAGCATCAGCAGGATAAGAACACAATTGCTGTAGATTCAGCTGTGAACAAAATGGGCCACCTGATGGGGAGGTCTGAGGTAGAGAGAAGAAGAGGAGGAGGGTAGTGGGGGAAATGAAGAAAACCAATGTTTTGAGTCACTACTGCCATGGCCCACAAGCCAAATTTAAGGTTCTGAAAACTCCCCAGGAAACTCGCCGAGCTCAGGACTTTTCTCAAGTCCTGGGAGAACTGCTCTGGACCTGCAGAGTAGCCAGCCTCCACATCCCAGACCGTGGGAGGGCATATGAATGTCCATATGTGGGCAAGGCTGAGGGAAGACCACTATTTCTCCCCTTCTTCCTTTTGATAATAGAGTCCCCATGTTTTAGCTGGGAACATGATCTGTTAATTAGAAGCTACATTTCCCAGCATCCCTTGCAGACAGTTGTGTTAAAAAGTTCTTGCCAATGAATGTGAACAGTAGGGATGTGAGCAACTTCCAAGACCTGTCCTTAAGCTAGGTGGGAGTGTTCTGCTTCTTGCTTTTTGTTCTTTGCCTCTGCCTCCAGGGCTGGAACATGGGCATGATGCAGGCAAGCCAGCTTCAACCAAGTGGTCAAGAACCACATCTTAGAATAGTGGCTCTCAAGGTATGGTTCCAAGACCAGCAGCATCAGTGTCTCCAGGGAACCTGTTGGAGAGGCAAATTCTCAGAACCTACCCAAGAACTGAATCTGAAACTCTAGCGATGCAGCCCAGCATATCCACCACGTGATTCTAATATACAAAAAAAAAATGTGCCAACCTCTGATCTAAGGAATAAAAGCAATGAGATAAAAGGAGCTAAAGCCTGTCAATGACTTCAGGGAGAAGAGTCCATACCTACCCTGGATTGGCCACATATTTCTGGACTGTTACATGAGGGGCAATATTCTGAGGTCTCTCTCTTCTAGCAACATACCCTGTATGCTAATTAATACAGAGCCTATATCAAGGTTTTTGGCCCACCTCCAGCTAACAAATCAAAGAGACAGTAGGAGTTTTGGCAATTCAGCTTCTATCTAGTCCCCAAAAGGGCTCCCTGTCCATTCTAATTATCATCCCAGCCTCCTAAGACGGATATGGGGAATTCTTCATCATCTTAATAATCCTGGGCATTGTTTCCAACCCAATCCCAGATTTACTGCTTCTTAGTTTCAAAATGAGTGAGATTGGAACAAAGGTACCCTTGATAATCAATTCTAGGAGAGTCTCAGCCCCCATGTCCAGGATAAATTTTCTCAGAGGCAGAGGATCAAAACATTTCCTGACTCCTCTCTTAATGCCTACAGATCGCTAGATGTAAAATCCTTGGCCTCTACCAGGATAGCTGCAACCTCAGCCAAGATATACCACCCATTTTTGAGAAACCAAAGACCCTCAATCTTCTTTCTTTGATGCAGCAGTGATGGTTTAGTTCCCAGTCTCTCAGGTAAACTGAACACAACCTGAAGAGCAATCTCTGTCCCACCTGTCAGCAATGTGGACAGTACACCAGGATCTGTGCTTTCTTTACTCCTCCATCCAACAAAGATTTATAGATATCTACTATAAAACAAGCACTATGCTAAGTACAGGGAATCGAAGAATGAATGATATATCATCCTTCTCTCAAAAAGCTCAAAGCGTGGTGAGGAAGATACCACGTAAAGTATCAGACAAGTAAAAAACAAAAAAACACATACGGTTACAATACAATGCAACGATGGCTGGCGTATTTGTCTGCAAATGTGCTTTGGGAATAAAACATAAGAGCAAAAAGTCAGACCAGAAGGTCAAGGCAGGTTTCCCCAGATGATGACACCTGGGCTGAGTCTGAAAAAAGAAAAAAAATGATCAGGAGTGAAGCAAGTAGATATAGTTATTTCAGGGACAAAGAAAAACAGTATAAAAGTCACAAAACAGAACAAATTCAGGAGACTACAAGTGGTTGGAATGGTTGACAAATCATGTGTGAGTAAGAAAGGACATAGGACAGGACAGGTAAGTAGGAGAAGACATTAAAGGTTGTTTTGAACCACGCCATAACAGTTTAACTTTATTCCGAATATTATGGAGAACATTTAGGATTTTAAGCAGAAGACTGACATCATTATGCTTGAAGTAGAAATTAAAATAGAATGGCAGCAATAGGATTCAGAGTGGAGGCTACTATGTTAATGCAGATGAGAAACAAGGCAGACCTGAACTAAACAGGGCAATGGAAATGGGGAAGAGAGGTCAGATTCAAGAGATAGTAAAAAGGCAGACTCCTTAAGATTTAGTGAATACAGCTTAAGAGATAATTGATAGCACAGATGTCCAGGCATGTGTAGTTGGCTAGATGGTGGTGCCTTCAATGGGAAAGAGGCTACAGGAGGGCAGCAGGTTTAGGGAACTGAGTAGAAATCTTGGTTAGTTACCACACTATGGCTGATGCATCTGACAAAGTGATACAGCCTCATTTTTTTCTTCTTTACAAAGAGTACCAGCACCCTCAAAATGCAGAAAGAAGACCTGACGCACCCATCCCACAGGTCAGAGGACCACAAGCTTAAAAGCACAGGGCTATGCCTTACTGGCAGGAACAGAGACACCAGGCACCGGATCAACTGTACAGTCACTCTCCTAATATGCGACTCTGGTTCTGCATCTGAAAACATCTCCCTGTGTGAGGGCCCCAAATCCAGGGTATGGCAAAAGGAATAGAACCCGGGATGGGTACAAAGGCAAAGCACACCACAAAATTCAGACAAAAAGAGGAAGCATGAAAATTTCATGCCATGGACCCTCCAGTAAGGAAAGAGCTGTAGAAATTGAGGGTCAGTATATGAGATGAGAAAACGGCCACTTAGTATTTTCTTCCATTTGCTGCCAAACAGAATGTGCATCTTCAGACATGAGTTCAAGTTTATTGTGGCCAATAAACTTCAGCATTTTCCTTCATTTCTACAAAGATTGTGTTTCAAATGTAATCACTGCCATTTGAATTTAAAATAAGGCCACACCTCCAGTAGGAATCACCTGTAGTTGGTGTTCACAGTATGGACATAGACATGCTTGAGTCTGATGCACGGTTGGGCCTATTGGACCAGTGCCTGGTCCATAATGTCCACAGCCCAGCAGGGTATGACTTGTATCTGTTTGGAGGCACCTAGCAGTCTGAGTTCCACTTGGAAGTAGAAAATACCCTTTCTGTGTCTAAAGGAGACATCAGGAAACATGCTAGGTAGGGCACAGCACCTGACAAGACAGACATCTAGGGAAAAGTTGCCTGCTCCAACAAAGTAGAAACACAGTGCCCAGCTTGGTGGATGCAGGAAATTTGCATCAGGTTTCCCCCATGCCCCTCCCAGTGTCTGGGTTCACCAGAACCCTAAAATTATCCCACAAGAAGCAGCAAAGCACCAACTCTGGAGTTACATGGCCTGAGTTCAAATTCCAGTTCTGCCACTCAACTTGGGCCAGTTCCATAAGTTCTTTGTGCCTCAATTTCCTCATCTTTAAAAATGGGGATATAATAGCACACCAGCCTCACATGCTTTCAGTTAAAGAAGTTAAAATGTGTAAAACAGAACCCTGCAAGTAATATAGTGGGGGCTGTTTAAGTGTTAGCACTACTATGTTTCTCCTAGAAAAGGAGCTGGGTACCTGGACAGCCCTGTTTAAAAATCAGCAGCAACACTGCCACCTAGAGTACATCAGGTAGGCCTGCCATGTCAACATGTCATAGCAGGGTCTAGCAGCAGCAGGACAGCTCTCCTCAGACATGGAGCACAGTATTCTACTAATCCAAATAGTTTCCCTACAAAAAAGTTACCTAGCTTGGGGCTCTTATTCTCTATATTCTGGTCCAAAAAAGTCACTCCTATAACTTCCATCCCTACCAGGAGCACACATCCTCTTTTGGCCTATTTAAAATCCTTAACTCTAGAACCTAAAACTTTTGGTCACCCAAAGTCTTGGAGGATATAAATCTCCCATTGAAATGTGTGGGTGTGAGAACAACCCAAAACTCAGACATGGAAACATGAAGGGCTCCTCTACTGCCTGCTGAATTTGAAGACATTACAGGCCTCTGTCATAATAAAATGGTATCTAGGAGTTCCCTGCCATTCAGGGATGAAATTGCATGTCCACAGTCATTGGCATACTCAAAAACAGCTCACATCTTGGACCTCTCTGATAACTGCTCCTATCTATAGGTGTTCACTCCAAGTCTGATGACTCCACAAGCTCCATACCCAGATGACTGCAGCATAGGCTCCAGTTTGTTTTCTACTTTTAAAAGTTTCCTTTTTTTCTACCTGTAAAAATGCATTTTTCCCAATTCAAACACATCCCTCACATTCTGGAACACTACCCATTGTCCTATATCACACAAAACTCCTCCACACTAAGTTTACCATATTTGATCTAATGAGAGACTTACTTCCAGCCAGACTAAGGTTTCCAACCAAGGCATTTTGAGGTTTTCATCTCCCTCACCTCCCTCAGCAACACTACTTTAAGGAACTTTAAGAAGTATGTCTTCAGTAGAACAAAGGAACACAAGATAAAGCCAAAACCCAGGGTCTTTGAGGAGTTCTCAGTATTAAACAAGAGGAAATATGGTTATTGAACAAATATCTCCATTCAATTCTCCAAAATAACAACTAATTCCTAGGTCTCAATACAAAAATCTATAAAGTCTGGAGACCTATAAAAAGCAAACCCTTCCACATGCCCCTTTCTTCCATTGATTTTTTCTGCCAAACCTGACAACAGCACACTAAAATGTGCCCATCTTCTTGACTAATGAATGGTACAGAGAGTGTGAAAATCATACTGATGCCCTGCATCGCTAGAGATAACTCCAGTAGGAAACTAATTGGATCCCAACTTCAGGCCTTCAAGTTAGTGAGGACACTCCCCCAAACCCAGGCCGACACACTGGGGATAACCTGGGCCAAGAAACGTGGAAGCATGTCGGAGCCCCCAGACAAACACCTTTCAAGCAAGTTAAAATACCTTCTCTTTATTCTTGTTATGCCTGCACTACCAGATAAGTTGGCCCCTCTCGCAGTACTCTTGCCATAATAATTTGCTTCATCACCACCCCCAGGCCCTTTTTTTCCCCCACTTCAGTCACTTTATCTCTTATGTTAACATAACTTATTTTTCATTTTTTAAAAAAATTAGAATGAATGACTAATTCAGGAAATGTTCCAGGAACACAACTATTGTAAAAAGCAAGAATTAACTTCAAAATTCTCCTCCTGGAAAGTAGTAGCTTGATAGAGAGGTAGTGTTAAGGTATAAGATTGTAGACTGTGGAACTGCATTCATGGGTTCAAACTCCAGCTCTGGCACTTTCTATCTGTGTGATCTTGGGGTAATTACCTAACTTCCCTGTGGCTATTTCTTCATTTGTCACATGGGTATATTAATAGGACCTGCATCATAGAACTGTTATGATGATTATGGGTTTTAGTATATCTAAAGGGCTTAGAACTACACCTGACACACAGTGAGAATGATATAAGCATTTACTTATTGTTGTTATTGGCAACCACTGTGTTATGCTGCCTCCTAAGGTAGACAGGATGGGCTCTAGAAACAAAAAGACTGGGGTCTGAGTCCTCACTCTGCCTCTCAGTAACTTGGTGGCCCTGGACACATTACATAATGATAATGATAATGATAGTGACACCTACCTTATGAAGATCAAATGAAAAAAGACAACAAATGTACACTCCTCAAAAACTATTATTCAATGCTAGTATTAGGAGCTCTCCCAAGGAATATATATTCCCAATGGAAAGGTGGACTAAAATAAAACAAACAAATAAATAAAAATAAAACTGATGAAATTCATGCAGTTCTAAATTTGCAATTGCTTCAACAAGGGAGTTAACCCCAAGAAAGAAAGCTAAGGATAGGGAGAGAATAGGCCAGGTAGAAATTAATGAAGTGCAATGCCACTGTTTCCAAAATTTCAGGCTTTTCTCCTGCTGCTTCTAAGCAAATCCAAGCTCGTCTCCTGTTCCAAGATTCAAAATTGCATGTTTATCCCTACACACCAAAACTAAAAGTAATTGTGGATCCCAAATGACAATTTTAGTACAAAAGTTCCTCCTAGAGAATATCATACTAAGTGAAGTAAACCAAACAAAGACAAATATCATATGATATCGCTTATACGTGAAATCTTAAAGAAAAAGATACAAACGAACTTATTTACAAAACAGAAATAGACTCACAGATATAGAAAACAAACTTATAATTACCAAAGGGGGAAATGAGGGAGGGATAATTTAGGAGTTTGGGATTAACATATACACACTACTATATACAAAGTAGACAACCAACAAGGACCTACTATATAGCACAGAGAACTATACTCGATATTTTGTAAGAACCTATAAGGGAAAAGAATCTGAAAAGGAATATATATATATATATATCTATGAATCACTTTGCTGTACACCTGAAACTAACACAACATTGTAAATCAACTATACTTCAATAAAAAAAAAAGTGAGCTCAAAAACAAAAAATACAAAGGTCCTGATTTTTTAAATGAGGTTGTTTTTTTAAATTATGAAATCATTTTTTAAAATTTCATTTGGATATCATAGTATAAAATTAAGTTGGATTATATAAATCACTTTTTTAAATTTTATAGATAATGTAATTAATTGAGAACAGGAGAAGGTGAATAATTTACCCAAGGTCCACATGGCTCCTAAACAGCAGAACTAAAGCTAAATTAACCAAGACTTCTGATTCCTAATTCACCGGTCTTTCAACCATACATGTTGCTTGCTTTTCTTCTCCCTTGTCTCTTTTTTAATGTTGTACCAGGAAGATGTTTCTCCTCTTTACTGATTCATTTCTTTGGAATGTATGCATCTCTTTATCCCTAGGAAGGTGAAACTAGCACATACAGAAAGTGGAATTAAATGCAGGAACACAGAAAGTGGCAGTGCTTCATTAAGAGCAAATGGAGTAAACGTATGTGTAGCAGAGCAACGATTTCACCATAGCTATCTGATTTCCCATCTTACAGATTCTGAGTGTTCCTTGCTCATGTCTCATTAAAAGTTGCTGTTGGTTGACTGGGGTAATTTTAAAAGTTTGGAAGAGATAGGCTAAAGTTATTGCCCTACACATGAGAACTTAATTGCACTTGAGGTTCATTGACCTATTTACTTTCTTCAATACATTTTGTGCCTATGGTAATGAGAACTTGAAATAGACCCTAGTCAGTAGGAAAGACAGCATCATCTGCTTTTCAATTAAATTATCCAGCTCAAAAATTTCTTATTTACACCAATGCCACCACCAGATGGAAAAGAGGACCTATCATATCTAGAGTTGACACTTCATTTTCTTTTCCAAATTCTAAGTCCTTACTGATTTTCTTCATTCCAATTTGCTCGGGAAAAATGTTCATTTTCTTATTCAAGAAACATAATTTCCTCCTGGTAGGGGTAAAATTAAAAAACCTTACTAAGGCAGACTTCTTTCTAAAATTTGTTTTTGAAACCAACAACCTTAAACATTTCATTATGACTGCTTTTCAGAATAACGAAGATGCCTAATATATAAATTGCATTTTATCCACGCTACCAGCAAGGAAAGAAAACTGTAAATGCAATGAAAACTGTAAATGCAATGATTTGTTTTCAAAATACATAGTTTAAGAATCATGCAACATTTATTCCTAGCAGAGATAATGCATTTTTTCATTGTGGGCAAAAGTGAGAACTGAATTGTCACAAACAGCCCTATCTTTTCAATGCTAATATTGTGATACCTCCTAACCACCAGTTGTGGGTGTCAGAGCACCATGTTGCTCATTTTAGGGAGTCCTTAGATGGCCTTCATATTGTGACTCAAGGGTGAAGGTAGACAGTAATCAAAGAATTCTAAATTTCAAGCCAGACAGAACCTGTACCTTCTTACTTCCTAGAAACTTAAAGAAAAAAGGAAATTGAGAAAAGGGAAGAATTTAGAGCAAGAAGGCTCAGGAAAATATCTTTGGTGAGATTCACTTGAGAAGGCTCAATCTAGTCTCAGGTGATGTCTCATACTTATTTTGGACTCCTCACAGGATTCCAAGAGACTCTGTAAGATCTCAGATAATATGACTTCAATTAAAACTCGAAGAGACTGTCCTCCCCATCCTCACATAGAATGTTTAGGCCCATCCAAACAGACATATGAATGAAGAGGCAGATCAACATATAATTACCAGTATAACTTACAAGAATAAATTTGTAAGGGATCACACATTATCCTATAAGTGTCTTGCAAATATCTCCCTCCCAACACTTTCATTCAATACCTAATGTAAGGAGTATATTTAAATAAAATTATAAATACATTCCACTCAGAAAGGACCCCTAGTGGGTCTGAAGGTTCTTTAGATTCCTCAGGCCAATTTTAGGAGAAGACAACGTGCTAAAGATATTTCAAATACTATGTGCCTCCAATATAACATAGTCTTCAGGAGTGACAAGCTGCCCTCGATTAGCAATAAGCAATATAAAGCCCATAACTTTGAAGTACAAAGATGACCTACTATTTCATTATTGAGTATTTTTTGAACGCCCAAGACTGTTTTGCTCATAAGCGGTACTCAGATCAATATGTTCAGTTAAAAGGAACCATCTAAGCACGAGCAAACAAATTCCACAGAACCCCTATTTGATCAAAAGATACCCTTCACAATGGTTCCTCAGTAGCCCAGCAAGTAGTAATCACCTAGGAGACATATTCTTCTTTATCCTCCATAATAATAAGTTTCAGGGCATCAGGCAAAATAGTCTCCTAGCCTTCACTGGTGTCAAAATTTTTATGTCTTCCAATGCTTTCTCTCTCCTCATCTGAGACCACTCATATATACATACATATATATACAGATATGTTTATATCACTATGACTTCCATATGTAAAAACAATTATGTAGTTGTATTGGGTATCTATCATTTTTCTCTGTCCACAACAAATCTGTATTCACATAATAGGAATTGGGGATATCTTGCCTCTGCCCATTCTCAGTCCATATAGAGCAGGTGACTCTGGACTTGCAGGTGCCTCAGGTCCTGTCCATCAGAGAAGCACACCTATTGAACAGAGTGATTTAATTTAGCGAATCCAAGCTAGGGCAGTCAGGGCCAAAAGAACTCAATCCCAAGTATATTTTGTTATAAATTTAGGGAAGAGAAATGTTTGCCCTAAAAGGGGGAGAAAGGTGGAAGAGAGTGCAGTTAGTTAGCCTGCCTGAAATGAAGCTAATGCAAAAGTAAGGGGAAAAAAGTTAAGAGTTCATGAGAGACTAAGTCTTGAGGACCTTATTTTAGCATTCAGATAAGCTTTGCCTGAAGCCTGACCTATGCCTGGAATTTTCAGTTATTTGAGTCAATAAACTCCTTCTTCCCTTTAAGCCAGATTATATCACATGCAATGAAGAGTCCTCACTATATAATTTTATTAAACTTTTTCTAGCTTCATTCAAGTCATATTTTTCAGGTGAATCATAGTGTAAACTTTTCAAAGAAAGCTAATTTTATTGAGTTTCCTGTAAATGGGTAAACTGGATATATATCACCATTAAGTGCAGATAATTTATCTTTCTTTCTAAGGAAAAAATGGAATAATAATATGAATCATTTAGAGAATTGGATCTTTTCAAATCTTAAATTCAACCGAAAAGGTTGCTTTGATACACATCTGATTTTTCAACATAGCATTAAAAATTTTTAGATATCAAGCCAAAGAATATCTTCTTGATAATAATGAGACCAGTCTGAATTTCTACTTAAAAAAAATCAGAGGGACTTCCCTGGTGGTCCAGTGGTTAAAACTTTGCACTCCAATGCAGGCGGCCTGGGTTCGATCCCTGGTCAGGGAACTAGATCCCACGTGCCACAACTAAAGGAGCCTGCATTCCGCAACTAAAGATTCCACATGCCACAACTAAAAGAGCCCACATGCCACAACTAAAGATCCCACGTGCAGCAACTAAGACTCAGTGCAGCCAAATAAACATTTAAAAAAAAAATCAGAATACTATACATTAGACAATCACAGCTTTATTCAAAACATGTAAAACCTCCTCAATTGCTGTTTTGCTTTACAGTATGACAAGTCCTACCTTGTTGGCATTCTAAGGGGAGTGAGGGTGTGGGGAAATGTTATCCTCTCTATTCTAAAAAGGAAAATATTTCCATCTACTCTCATAATTTTCTGTCAAGCTAAGTAAAAGGATCATTCTCATTCTTTGTGTTCTCTCCAAAGCTGGCACAGAATGTGTGGCAAACCAAAAAAAAAAAAAAGGGGGGTTAGAAGAGCTCGTTTTCATGCGCTACAGATTCTAACCTTGTCTCTAAGAGCCAAGGTTGATGTGTCCCATGCCAAATTAAATCTAAGATGTATGCAGGAAAGAAAAAGGTAGCATTCCATAAAAAATTCCACTTTTCAGTTAAAGTAGCTAAGGTTTATTAAATATGCAAAAATTACAATGTCAATGTAACTTTGCAAATTAGGGTTTTCTTTTTAAATGGTTAAGCACTGTACTGTAAAGAATGAAACAGCTGAAGACTTTCACAGCTTGTTACCTATATATTTCCTCAAAGAACCTGCACTAATAAATAAGCCATACATTTCCCAAAGATAAGGGATTTTTGTTCATATTCCAGTGAGCAGTTTACCAAATATATTTGAACAAATTTTCTTTGTTCAGTGTCCCTGACTAATTCTCCTGCTAATCGGATCATTTACAAACCCTGGTGCCCTATGATTCACAAGCATCATACTTTTGAGCTGTTATATCCTCTCCATGCAGCTGATCACTGAGCACAAAGATGTTCTGAACCAGAGTAAGATGCACCGTATATTTTAAAATGGAGATTTGCAAAGGCTGAAGGAAGCGGAAGGCAATAATATAAAAGATCTGAAATGAGCCTGTATTTGAATACAGTACCAATAATGGATTTTTTCTTTTTAAATAACTTTTACTTTTTCTGATAATAAAGGTAATGAAGTTTCAGTGGAAAAATACAGAAAAGTATAAAAAATAGAAATCGCCTGTAATCCCTACAGCCCAAAATAGTAAACTTTTAAAAACTTAAAATTCTCCCCCAAATGTTAAAATCTAGGGTGGGCCAGGAGGAATTCTTCCAGACTTTTAAAAATGGAAATAAATAAATGGGTAACTTTTTTTTCCAAACTGAGATTATATTCTAAATGCTGTTTTGTATTCTTTGTTTTTTATGAAGGAAATTATGAACATTTCCTTACATCCTTAATTATAAAATATGATCATTGACAGCTGTATGATAATTTATGAACTCCTTCATTTTAAACTATTTTTACTGAAGACCTAATGTCTACCAGCCACTGTGCTAAGCTCTTAGTACACATCTCTGAATGGATCTTAATAGAAATACATACCCTAAGCTCTTAATTACATACATGAATACTTTGATAGCTATTCTTAATTACATACATGAATACTTTGATAGCTATTCTTTAATATTCTTTAATATTCTTTAATACAAGGTTCTATGAGAGCAAATAATATAGGGGCTCAGCTAATCTGAGAAATCAGGAAAGGGTTCTCTGGGGAAGTACAATTTAAGATGAGGCCTGATGGATGAGTAGGAGTCAGCCTGGTAAAGAGAAGAGAGGAAAGTAAGCAAACAAAACAAGATGTGTGAAGTTCTTAAATTGAGAAAGAACTCCAGAGTGTTTGAAGAACAGAAAGATGAGAGTGATGGGACAGTAAGAAGCTGACAGGGACTGGGGGAGTTCAGCAGGAGATCAGTCTGGCAGGATAGTCAGGTTCAAAGCTCCCAAGGTCTTTTAGGGCATGTTAAGAATGGGGGGTTTTATCCTAAATGCAATGCAAAACCAAATAAATGGATTTACACCAAAGTGATATGATCAGATTTGCATTTTTAAAAGACCTCTGTGGCTCCTGGGCAGAAAATAAACTATAGGAGAGAAAAGTGGAAGCTGAGAGACAATAAGAGAGCAATTGTAATAATTCAGGTTAGAGCCATTGGTTAGGATCAAGACAGAGAAATGGAAAAAGAGAGAAACCAACATATTCAAAATATATATTGGAAGTAGAATCAACAGGACTTGGTGACAAACTCAGTGTGGGAGCTAAGTAAAAGGCTGATGTGTAGGATAACTCACAGCAGGAGAAACTGAGCAATTAAGACCTCACTTGCTAAATTGGGAGAGACTGGTGGAGGAGCAAATCTGAAGGGGACAATCAAGAGTTCAGTCAGGAAGACAACAAATTTGGGCTACCCATGAGACACAAAAGTGAAGATGTCAGGAGGACCTTCAAGATGGCAGAAGAGTTAAGACATGGAGATCACCTTCTTCCCCACAACTACATCAGAAATACATCTACACGTGGAACAACTCCTACAAAACACCTACTGAACGCTGGCAGAAGACCTCAGACTTCCCAAAAGGCAAGAAACTCCCCCACGTACCTGGGTAGGGCAAAAGAAAAAAGAGAGAACAGAGACCAAAGAATAGGGACGGGACCTGCACCAGTGGGAGGGAGCTGTGAAGGAGGAAAGGTTTCCACACACTAGGAAGCCCCTTCGCGGGCAGAGACGGATGTGGGCGGGGTGGGGGGAAGCTTCGGAGCTGCGGAGGAGAGCACAGCAACAGGGGTGCAGAGGGCAAAGTGGGGACATTCCCGCACACAGAATCGGTGCCGACCGGCACTCACCACGCCGAGAGGCTTGTCTGTTCACCCGCCACGGTGGGTGGGGGCTGGGAGCTTAAGTTCTGGCTTCAGAGTTCAGATCCCAAGGAGAGGACTGGGGTTGGCAGTGTGAACACAGCCTGCAGGGGGTTAATGCACCACAGCTAGCTTGGAGGGAGTATGGGAAGAAGTCTGGAGCTGCTGAAGAGGCAAGAGACTGTTTATTCCCTCTTTGTTTCCTGGTGCGTGAGGAGACGGGATTAAGAGCGCTGCTTAAAGGAGCTCCAGAGACGGGCGTGAGCCACAGCTAACAGCGCGGACCTCAGAGATGGGCGGGAGACGCTAAGGCTGCTGCTACCACCACCAAGAAGCCTGTGTGCGAGCACAGGTCACTATCCACACCTCCCCTCCCGGGAATCTGTGCAGCCCGCCACTGCCAGGGTTCCGTGATCCAGGGAAAACTTCCCCGGGGGAACGCACAGCACGCCTCAAGCTGTTGCAACGTCATGCTGGCCTCTGCTGCCACAGGCTTGCCCCACATTCCATACCCCTCCCTCCTACGGCCTGAGTGAGCCAGAGCCCCCTAATCAGCTGCTCCTTAAACCCCGTCCTGTCTGGCGGGAACATACGCCCTCAGGCGACCTACACACAGAGATGGGGCCAAATCCAAAGCAGAACTCCAGGAGCCGTGCAAACAAAGAAGAGAAAGGGAAATCTCTCCCAGCAGCCTCAGGAGCAGTGGATGAAATCTCCACAATCAACTTCATGTACCCTGCATCTGTGGAATACCTGAATAGATAACGAATCATCCCAAATTGAGAAGGTGGACTTTGGGAGCAACGATATATATATTTTTTTCCTTTTTCTCTTTTTATGAGTGTGTATGTGTATGCTTCTGTGTGTGATTTTGTTTGTATAGCTTTGCTTATACAATTTGTCCTAGGATTCTGTCTGTCCATTTTTTGTTTGTTTGTTTGGTTGGTTTTCATGGGGTTTTTTTAGTATAGTTTTTAGCATTTGTTATCATTCGTGGATTTGTTTTTTGGTTTGGTTGCTCTCTTCTTTCTTCCTTTCTTTCTGTTTTTTTCTTTATTATTTTTAATTTTTTTTTTACTTTTAATAATTATTTTGTATTTTAATAACTTTATTTTATTATTTTTCTTTCTATCTTTCTTTTTTTCTCCCTTTTATTCTGAGCCGTGTGGATGACAGGGTCTTGGTGCTCCGGCTGGGCATAAGGGCTGTGTCTCTGAGGTTGGAGAGCCAAGTTCAGGGCATTGGTCCACCAGAGACCTCACAGCTCCATGTAATAGCAAACAGTGAAAATCACCCAGAGATCTCTATCTCAATGCCAAGACCCAGTTCCACTCAACCACCAGCAAGCTACAGTGCTGGACACCCTATGACAAACAACTAGCAAGACAGGAACACAACCCCACCCATAAGCAGAGATGCTGCCTAAAATTATAATAAGGTCACAGAAACCCCAAAACACACCACCAGCCGTGGACCTGCCCACCAGAAAGACAAGATCCAGCCTCATCAACCTGACATAGGCACTAGTCCCCTCCAACAGGAAGCCTACACAACCCACTGAACCAAACTTAGCCACTGGGGGAAGACACCAAAAACAATGGGAACTATGAACATGCAGCCTGTGAAAAGGAGACCCAAAACACAGTAAGTTAAGCAAAATGAGAAGACAGAGAAAAACACAGCAGATGAAGGAGCTAGGTAAAAACCCACCAGAGCTCACAAATGAAGAGAAAATAGGCAGTCTACATGAAAAAGAATTCAGAAAAATGATATTAAAGATGATCCAAAATCTTGGAAATAGAATGGAGAAACTACAAGAAACGATTAACAAGGATGTAGAAGAAATAAAAAGAAAACAGACAAGGATGAACGACACAATAAATAAAACAAAATATTCTCTGGAAGGAATCAATAGCAGAATAACTGAGGCAGAAGAATGGATAAGTGACCTGGAAGATAAAATAGTGGAAATAATCACTGTGGAGCAGAATAAAGAAAAAAGAATGAAAAGAATTAGGACAGTCTCAGAGACTTCTGGGACAACATTAAATGCTTCAACATTTGAATTATAGGGGTCCCAGAAGAAGAAGAGTAAAAGAAAGGGACTGAGAAATATTTGAAGAGATTATAGTTGAAAACTTCCCTAATATGGGAAAGGAAATTGTTAATCAAGTCCAGGAAGCACAGGGTCCCATACAGGATAAGTGCAAGGAGAAACACGCCAAGACACATAGTAATCAAACTATCAAAAATTAACTACAAAGAAAAAGTATTAAAAGCAGCAAGGGAGAAACAACAAATAACATACAAGGGAATCCCCATAAGGTTAACAGCTGACCTTTCAGCAGAAACTCTGCAAGCCAGAAGGGAGTGGCAGGACATATTTAAAGTGATGAAAGGGAAAAAACTACAACCAAGATTACTCTACCCAGCAAGGATCTCATTCAGATTTGATGGAGAAATTAAAACCTTTACAGACAAGCAAAAGCTAAGAGAATTCAGCATCACCAAACCACCTTTACAACAAATGCTAAAGGAACTTCTCTAGGCAGGAAACACTAGAGAAGGAAAAGACCTATAATAACAAACCCAAAACAATTAAGAAAATTGTAATAGGAACATACATATCAATAATTACCTTAAATGTATATAGATTAAATGCTCCCACCAAAAGACATAGACTGGCTGAATGGATACAAAAACAAGACCCATATATATGCTGTCTACAAGAGACCCACTACAGAACTACAGACGTATACAGACTGAAAGTGAGGGCACGGAAAAAGATATTCCGTGAAAATGGAAATCAAAAGAAAGCTAGAGTAGCCATTCTCATATCAGACAAAATACACTTCAAAACATAGACTATTACAAGAGACAAAGAAGGACACTACATAATGATCAAGGAATCAATCCAAGAAGAAGATATAACAATTGTAAATATTTTTGCAGCCAACACAGGAGCACCTCAATATATAAGGCAAATACTAACAGCCATAAAAGGGGAAATCGACAGTAACACAATCATAGTAGGGGATTTTAACACCCCACTTTCACCAATGGACACATCATACAAAATTAAAATAAATAAGGAAACACAAGCTTTAAATGATACATTAAAGAAGACGGACTTAGTTGATGTTTATAGCACATTCCATCCAAAAACAACAGAATACACATTTTTCTCAAGTGTTCATGGAACATTCCCCAGGATAGATCGTATCTTGGGTCACAAACCAAGCCTTGGTAAATTTAAGAAAATTGAAATTGTATCAAGTATCTTTTCCGACCACAACACTATGAGACTAGATATCAATTACAGGAAAAGGTCTGTAAGAAATACAAACACATGGAGGCTAAACAATACATTACTTAATAACAAAGAGATCACTGAGGAAATCAAAAAATACCTAGAAACAAATGACAATGGAAACCCGACGACCCAACATCTATGGGATGCAGCAAAAGCAGTTCTAAGAGGGAAGTTTATAACAATACAATCCTACCTTAAGAAACAGGAAACATCTAAAAGAAACAACCTAACCTTACACCAAGAGCAATTAGAGAAAGAAGAACAAAAAAATCCCCCAAAGTTAGCAGAAGGAAAGAAATCATAAAGATCAGATCAGAAATAAGTGAAAAAGAAATGAAGGAAATGATATCAAAGATAAATAAAACTAAAAGCTTGTTATTTGAGAAGACAAACAAAACTGATAAACCATTAGCCAGACTCTTCAAGAAAAAAGGAAGAAGACTCAAATCAATAGAATTACAAATGAAAAACCAGAAGCAACAACTGACACTTCAGAAATACAAAAGACCATGTGAGATTAATAAAAGCAACTACATGCCAATAAAATGGACAACATGGAAGAAATGGACAACTTCTCAGAAAAGCACAACCAGAGGGAGGAACACTCCCAAAATCATTCTACGAGGCCACCATCACCCTGATACAAAAACCAGACAAAGACGTCACAAAGAAAGAAAACTACAGGCCAATATCACTGATGAACATAGATGCAAAAATCTTCATCAAAAAAATAGCAAACAGATTCCAACAGCACATTAAAACGATCATACACCATGATCAAGTGGGGTTTATCCCAGGAATACAAGGATTCTTCAATATACGCAAATCAATCAATATGATAAACCACATTAACATACTGAACAATAAAAACCATATGATCATCTCAATAGAAGCAGAAAAAGCTTTTGAAAAAATTCAACACCCATTTATGATAAAAACCTCCAGAAAGTAGGCATAGAGGGAACTTACCTCAACATAATAAAGACCGTATATGACAAACCCACAGCCAATATTGTCCTCAATGGTGAAAAACTGAAACCATTTCCACTAAGATAAGGAACAAGAGAAGGTTGCCCATTCTCATCACTATTATTCAACATAGTTTGGGAAGTTTTAGCCACAGCAATCAGAGAAGAAAAAGAAATAAAAAGAATCCAAATCAGAAAAGAAGAAGTAAAGCTGTCACTATTTGCAGATGACATGATACTATACATAGAGAGTCCTAAAGATGCTACCAGAAAACTACTAGAACTAATAAATGAATTTGGTAAAGTAGCAGGATACAAAATTAATGCACAGACATCTCTGGCATTCCTATACACTAATGATGAAAAATCTGAATATGAAATTAAGGAAACACACCCATTTACCATTGCAACAAAGAGAATAAAATACCTAAGAATAAACCTACATAGGGAGAAAAAAGACCTGCATGCAGAAAACTATAAGACACTGATGAAAGAAATTGAAAATGATACAAATAGATGGAGAGATATACCATTTTCTCGGATTGGAAGAATCAACATTGTGAAAATGATTCTACTACCCAAAGCAATCTACAGATTGAATGCACTCCCTATCAAACTACCACTGGCATTTTTCACAGAACTAGAAAAAAAAAATTCGCAATTTATATGGAAACACAAAAGACCCTGAAGAGCCAAAGCAATCTTGAGAAAGAAAAACAGAGCTTGAGGAATCAGGCTCCCTGACTTCAGACTATACTACAAAGCTACAGTAATCAAGACAGTATGGTACTGGCACAAAAACAGAAATATAGATCAATGGAACAGGATAGAAAGCCCAGAGATAAACCCATGCACGTATGGTCACCTTATCTTTGATAAAGGGGAAAGAATATACAGTGGAGAAAAGATAGCCTCTTCAGTAAGTGGTGCTGGGAAAACTGGACAGCTACATGTAAAAGAATGAAATTAGAACACTTCCTGGCACCATAGACAAAAATAAACTCAAAATGGATTAAAGACATAAATGGAAGGCAGACACTATCAAACTCTCAGTGGAAAACATAGGCAGAACAGTCTATGACATAAATCACAGCAAGATCCTTTTTGACCCACCCCCTAGAGAAATGAAAATAAAAACAAAATTAAACAAATGAGACCTAATGAAACTTCAAAGCTTTTGCACAGCAAAGGAAACCATAAACAAGAGGAAAAGACAACCCTCAGGATGGAATAAAATATTTGCAAATGAAGCAAATGACAAAGGATTAATCTCCAAAATTTACAAGCAGCTCATGCAGCTCAATATCAAAAACACAAACAACCCAATCCAAAAATGGGCAGAAGACCTAAATAGACATTTCTCCAAAGAAGATATACAGATTGCCAACAAACACATGAAAGAATGATCAACATCATTAATCATTAGAGAAATACAAATCAAAACTACAATGAGGTATCACCTCACACGGATCAGAATGGCCATCATCAAAAAATCTACAAACAGTAAATGCTGGAGAGGGTGTGGAGAAAAGGGAACCCTCTTGCACTGTTGGTGGGAATGTAAATTGATACAGTCACTGTGGAGAACAGTATGGAGGTTCCTTAAAAAACTACAAATAGAACTACCATATGACCCAGCAATCCCACTACTGGGCATATACCCTGAGAAAACCATAATTCAAAAAGAGTCATGTACCAAAATGTTCACTGCAGCTCTATTTACAGTGGCCCAGAGATGGAAACAACCTAAGTGTCCATCATCGGATGAATGGATAAAGAAGATGTGGCACATATATACAATGGAATAATACTCAGCCATAAAAAGAAATGAAATTGAGCTATTTGTAATGAGGTGGATGGACCTAGAGTCTGTCATACAGAGTGAAGTAAGTCAGAAAGAGAAAGACAAGCACTGTATGCTAACACATATATATGGAATTTAAGAAAAAAAATGTCATGAAGAACCTAGGGGTAAGACAGGAATAAAGACACAGACCTACTAGAGAATGGACTTGAGGATATGGGGAGGGGGAAGGGTAAGCTGTGATGAAGCGAGAGAGAGGCATGGACATATATACACTACCAAACGTAAGGTAGATAGCTAGTGGGAAGCAGCCACATAGCACAGGGAGATCAGCTCGGTGCTTTGTGACCACCTGGAGGGGTGGGATAGGGAGGGTGGGAGGGAGGGAGACACAAGAGGGAAGAGATATGGGAACATATGTATATGTATAACTGATTCACTTTGTTATAAAGCAGAAACTAACACACCATTGTAAAGCAATTATACTCCAATAAAGATGTAAAAAAATATAAAAACAAACAAAAAAAAAAACTACAATGAGATATCATCTCACACCAGTCAGAATGGCCATAATCAAAAAATCTACAAACAATCAATGCTGGAGCGGGTGTGGTGAAAAGGGAACCCTCTTGCACTGTTGGTGGGAATGTAAATTGATACAGCCACTATGGAGAACAGTATGGAGGTTCTTTAAACAACTAAAAACAGAACTACCATATGACCCAGCAATCTCACTACTGGACATATACCCTGAGAAAACCATAATTCAAAAAGAGTCTTGTACCACAATGTTCATTGAAGCTCTATTTACAATAGCCAAGACATGGAAGCAACCTAAGTGTCCATTGACATATGAGTGGATAAAGCGATGTGGCACATATATACAACGGAATATTACTCAGCCATAAAAAGAAGCGAAATTGAGTTATCTGTAGTGAGGTGGATGGACCTAGAGTCTGTCATACAGAGTGAAGTAAGTCAGAAGGAGAAGAACAAATACCGTATGCTAACACATGTATATGGAACCTAAAAAAAATAAAGTCATATAGAACCTAGGGGCAGGATGGGATTAGAGATGCAGACCTACTAGAGAATGGACTTGAGGACTCGGGGAGGGGGAAGGGTAAGATGGGACAAAATGAGAGAGTGGCATGGACATATATACACTACCAAATGTAAAACAGATAGCTAGTGAGAAGCAGCCACATAGCACAGGGAGATCAGCTCAGTGCTTTGTGACCACCTAGAAGGGTGGGATAGGGAGGGTGGCAGGGAGGGAGACGCAAGAGGGAAGAGATATGGGGATATATGTACATGTATAGCTGATTCCCTTTGTTACAAAGCAGAAACTAACACAACATTGTAAAGCAATTATACTTCAATAAAGATGTTAAAAAAAAAAGTGAAGATGTCTAGTTGACAGTTGGATGCACAGCGAATCTGGTCCTTAGAAAATGAGCTGTGTAGAGGATTATATTTTGAAGCCATTCACAAGTAGATAATATCTCATGTCTTCCGAATCATTGAGATATTTTAGGAAGAGTACGTAAGGTAAGCAAAGACATACAGCTGGCACTCAGATGTCAAAATGAGATAAAGTTTTAGGCAAATATATTTTTTAAAGGAATGGCCAGAGAGGTAAGAGCAAAATCAGGGTAATGTCGTATCAAGGAAACCAAGGAAAGAGAATGTTCCAAAGACAAGAAATTATCCAACATGTTAACAAGAGATTAAGTATTTTGATGACAAAATGATCCACTGGGTTTAACAACATAGAGTCCATAATGATCTCAGTAAGAGGAGATTAAGTAAGGGGAGGCAGAAGTCAAGTAAGAATGAAGAAGGGATGAAGGAGTGAAGTCAGCATATGCAGACAGCTTTTTTGAGAATCTTGGTTACGAAGAGCATTACAGAAAGAGAGGTGAGCTCAAGGAAAAGTGTGATACATTGCTTTTTTTTTGTCTTAAAGAATGAGAGACTCAAAAACATGTATGAATGCTGAAAATGATAGCAAAGGTTAAAAGGAGGAGAAACATAAAATAACCATTCAAGCAAGTTCTTAGAGAAGATGAGAAAGGATGGAATCCAGAGTCACAAAGAGAATTTCATCTTTCATAGGGGATGGGATCCTTCATACTATCTCAGAAAGGAAAAGGAGGGGTGGCCGGTGCAAATAGATTTATTATTACTGTGTAACACCTTCTACTTTTTCTATATAGTATACTATATAGAGATTTGAAATGATTGGAGAAGGTATACAGGTATGAAATCATTTTTCTTGAGCACAAGACAATGGAAATGCCAGTTTCTAAGGCCCAGGTGAATTGAAAGATAACTTAAAAGATGAGTGATTTTCTCCAATAATTCCTAGCTGCAGCAATGCAGGCATGAAGAAAGCTGGTAGTTGAGTTTTTCCAGGGCTGGAATTTTGCCAGGGAGTAGAGCAAAGAGAAAGGAGCAAAGCTAATGAAGAGTTTGCAGGAGAGTGATTATAATGAAGAATGGACTTTAAGCTGGAAACAATGAGGACAGGAAGAGAAGGTACAGTCAATATAATTTAGTGTTTGAACATTTGTTACTTAAAATTTTTACTTATTATTATGTAAAGTTATGAACATCTTTGCAAGAAATTCATTATCAAAACTTTTGATCATTTCACTTAGATGGAGTCCCTGGGTCAAAGTTAATAAACACTTTAGGAGTCATAGTACATAGAGCCAAATTGCTTTCTTTGAAGAGTATACGTAACCAAAAAAAAGTATATGAGAATTCCCACTATGTTCACCAGCACTAAATATCATCACTTTTAATTTTTTGCCTATTTGATAGCAAAAATGGAAGAATTCTTAGAAAAGAAATATTGAGATGTAAAATCAAAAACATTTTTCAGCGAGCGGTTTATCTAGTCTGTATTTCATTTCTCGCTGAATTGAAAAAAATGTGTCTTATTATAAGTATTTTTTGAATTCATATAATTAATAGCATATAATATTAAGATGTATCAACATTTCTAAATTGTATCCTATCTTCCAATAACCCCTCCAAAACCATCTCCATTTTCTCCATGTTTTAATTTGGTTTTCATTTTTTTAAATATGAGTGATTATGAATAGTTGCTGAACCATGTCTGTCAGCAAAGGCTCACATAACTCATGGGGAAATTAATGTTACATTGATTATAAATATTGATTTCTACTGTACCAAGATTCTAGTAGAAGTCAAGGAAGTATACCAAAGAGAAAAAAATAAAAGGGGCTTGCCCTCAAGTGGTTTACAATCTAGTTGGAAAGACAATCATATTAACAAAAATTTCTTAAGAGCAACTGACAAAGTAACACCTATAGATTATTAAAGTTCAGCCAGAATGATCCCCAAATAAGTATGAAGGAAAATAAGAAAAGTGTAGGTGGGTCAACTAACAGGGTCATCTTGTTCAAAACTGAACTCCTCTTTCCTGATCCCAAACCTTGCCCCTGCTGTGTACTCTGTCTCTAATTTATCCACCAAGTTAGGTAAACCAGAAACCTGAATAGCCTCCCTGAGACACCTACATTCAACTATCCACCAAGTTCTATCCATTCCAGTTGTAAAATCTCTTGTTTCCGTAGCTGTCTCTCTAACTCCCCTGCCACTGTCTTGATTTGGACACAGAACTTAAAGCCCAGAGGATTGCATTAACATTCTTGCCAGCACCCTTCTCCCAGTACAACCATCACTATGGAAGAATCGTGAATTGAGTGGAATTTTATTTCACTAGACAATATTAAATAGCAAAAGCCCATGAATTTCAACCAATCAGGCATCATGCATATATAATACAAACTTTTCAGGAGGATACGCAAATTTTACTGACAAAACATCTAAAATAATTGGGAGTTTTATGTAGCTATGTGATAGATATAGTTCTAGCACTCATTTTCCTCTAATTACTTAGCAAATATTTCTTGAATGTCATTGAGTATATAGTATTTTTCCTTTAAACATCATTGTTTTGATACTTAGTCAACAAGTTGATGTATTGTGAATTCCTCTGTAAGAAATTCTGGGTTTGTTAAAAGAAAAATAAATCATGGATACTGTTTTCAACAAGAACACTTGATTTCAGTTCTTGGTACGTTTTCTGACTTTTTAACCATAAGCCCTCTTCCACTTTATATAGATAGCAAAATGCAGTGGAATAAAAAAAAAATAGAGAAGGTTGAGCAATATATTTAGATTTCCCACTCTTGATACAAAGCTTTGCTACAACTTTTGCCCTTTTCATCTTCCCAATAAATTACATACAAATCATTCTCTACTCCACCTAAATAGAAAAAGAAAATGAATAAAGATAAATTTGTCAATTAAATTTAAATTATGCCACATATTTATATTTTGACACAAAACATGGCCCCCGAAGTAGTATTTTTTAATTATCTAGGATCTTAATCGACTATCTCATGCCTAATCTGTGTTTCATAATTAACTGAAAGTTAAACATCTAATATTTGGCACTGAAGTGTACAAACATTTGCAACACACAGGTCTGGAACCTTCTCTTTTGGCTAATATGAGGCATTATTCTGACTCACATCAAGCTTAACTTTTCAGTGAGATAGTCTCAATAGGCTCCCTGTATTATTTGAAAAGAACAGGACAAATAGATCACTTTCAGACAGTTCTTTGCTTCTTTTGGTGTAAGAAAATAGTCTGCTAAAAGCCTTCCAGAAGGGAAGAAAAGATTCAGATAAAGAAAAACCATTACATTTTCACCAGAGGGGCAAAATCCATAATATCCTGACCTAAATTCTCTCTCCTTCCTCAGAGATTATATCCACATGCTCACATTAGTATTCAACATCTAATTTGATTAAATACTGTATTTACATGCCTAATGGTCCCATAATGATTATTCCCCTTTTGTAGAATAAGAATATTTTTTAAATCCCTTCCATAGAGTCTGAGAAATGCATTTAGTAAAATTGATCATCAACTTGCTAATTACTGAAATAAAGAGAAAATTCTGAAAGGGGGAACAGAGATCAGAGTATTAAGAAAGGAAGATGGGAAGGAGAAACAGACAAGAAACAAATTAAAGAAATAATGGGGCTGTTAGATATTCTGGACATACTCCAGTATCTTCTCACATAGAAACTAGGAAGCCTGACCATCAGCTGGAATACATAAGCCATTTTTTGGCTCTATTTCTTAGGTGGTTGCTTACCTCGCTGCTCAGCTGAAGCCATAGCTAAGTGGCTGTCATTGTCAGCTGAGTACACCTGGTTCAGGTATTGCTCCTTAACAATGCCCAAGAAGATTCTCTGATTAACTGTTTGTTTGCTTATCTTGGGACTTCAAATGATCTACAAACTGTTAGTTTGGGAAAACTAAAGGCATATAATGGAAAGAACTGCCTTTGGTTAAGTAGCAAGTGGTATATATAAATACACACCAAATTGCAAATGGTATAATGGGTATGGTTCTGGTTGTGGTTTATTTAACAAACATTGACTCAACAGTTATTGAATTACCACTCTGTGTCAAGTATATAAAGGTTACCATCCCCAGCTTGATGCTGATTCACCTCTCTTTTTTTCTCTCTTCTTGTCTCTAAGCCATGTTGCTCACTTGTGAATTGCACAGCAGCAATGCTCTAATATACTAACTGCAAGGAGAAATCCCTAAAATCCTCTGTTTCCTCTATTTCTCCCCTTGAAATAGAGAAGTACCATCCCATACTGGAAAGAACATGGATTTTAGACAATACAGGCAGATTTTAAATCCTGGGCTTGACACTACTAACAATGTATCCTCAACTTCTTTAGCTGTAAAATGAGAATAAGAATTATACCTTCTTCTTAGAATCCATATAAGGATTAATGTGGTAATACATGTAAAATGCATAGAACATAGAAGGTATTCAATCAGTAAACAAGAGTTATTTTTGAAATATAAACATTCCTTCTCAAGATCTTAGGATTTTATTTCTAGTTCTGGTCAAATAGCCATTGTTCGAGGTCATGTTCCATGGGTACTATAGGAACTGTGTATATTCTAGGCAGTTTCTTTCATGTGTCAATCAGTGGCTTTAAGTGGGGGAGGGGGTAATTGATGTTTTTTAAGCTTACTTCCTGCTCTTTTCCAATACCCCAACACCTATCCACTGTGTCAACTTCCTATCTCTCACATAAGTGTTTTTATTTTCCTTCCCTTTCCCCATCAAGTTCACCAAATAAGAAACTTGCAAAAGCAAAAATAAAACTACCTGAATCTAGAACTGAGTTTAGATTCACCTAACCAGCTCACTTGCAAGTTAATTGTCTTATGTCCACCACACGACAAACATACAGTAAGCAAAACCATAAGACTTCTTATAGAGATACACTCTCATGAGGTATCAGCATTTGCTATTTTCCCACGTATCTGTTCTCAGACATTTCCCTGCTCTCATGAAGCAAGTCTGTCAAAAGTTCAAATGTTCTGCAAAGAAACACATCTCTAGCCACATGTACACAGCAACACTATTTTGAGAGAAAAACATAAAAATTGGAAAAAGTTACATAGCTTTTTATATATAATACTTATGTAAATTTTTAAAATATATACAACACAATGAATTATATTTTGTAAGGGTGCATAAATATTCGAGGGCATACAAAAAGCACATCAGAATGATTGCCTACAGGGAAGAAGGAATTGGAAATATGAATCAGAAATGAAAAGAAAAAGAATAAAATTAAATACTGGAATTGCACAGATGAATTATGTTAAATGACATTAAGTAGAGCTATTTTAACTACTGGTATTTAAGAAAGATAATTCAAGTAAATGTATTATATTCATCATGTTAGGCTAAGCTGTGCTGCAGTAACAAGAAAAGCCTGAAGATGAATATGTTACTTTTATTGTTATTACAAAGCTGATATTGTAGAATATGACTTGAATCTGAAAGCTTTGGGGCTCCTTAAGACTAAATCATAGAACCAAGCTTACTCAGTAGTTATTCATAGTGCTGGGTTTCATCAGACTGTCTGACATGGGTAGTCACAACTGTAAAACAATACAGAGGACTAGGCTAGAATGTGTGCCTACCTTCTATGGTCAGCTGGCTCCCAAGAAAGAAGGGAGAGAAAAAGGGGGTTAATATTGGTATGTTCAGTTTGCCCTTCCAAATTCACCAATAAGATTAAGTCACTCCCCTCTCTTTATGGAAGAGCAGTGAAGGAGAGCTGAGAGGGCAAGAGTGTTTACCTAGTGGGAACTCCCTCCACATGGAAGGAAGCATCAGAAGTAGAAAAGTCTCCCACTCTATGCCCCCCACTGTCTTAACCATAATGAAGGTTTGAGTAGTCTTTTGCCACATCCTTTCTATGAGCTCAGAAAATTGTACCAATTTTCAGTTATGACCCTTAAAACAGCTCATTTTATTTAACCAAACTTTAGATTTCCTTCTTATTCTATTATTTAAAAGCTTTTAATCTTCTTTACTAAAATTTAAAGGACAGTTTAGGGTACTGTTACTAGTTCTCTAATAGTTTATCTAAGTCACTTAATTCATCCCCATAAAAAGAGATGAAAAATACTTTATGCTATTATCAGGTCTGTACTTGGTCACTTTCTTTTTTAATGTAGAAGATATAGCTCTTTTTTTATATAAATTTACTTATTTAGTTTCTTTTTTGGCTGCGCTGGGTCTTCATTGCTGCACGCGGACTCTAGAGTGCAGGCTCAGTAGTTGTGGCGCACAGGCTTAGTTAGTTGCTCTGTGGCATGTGGGATCTCCCCGGACTAGGGCTCGAACCCATGTCCCCTTCATTGACAGGCGGATACTTAATGACTGAGCCACCAGGGAAGCCCCTGTACTTGGTCACTTCTAATGCTACTTTAGGTGATATCAGATACAGTACATTGCACAGAAAATGTCAAACAGCATCCTAAATTCATATATACTTTTATCCATCTTGATTTCTATTCAGTTATATTTCCAAATAGGAAATAAAGTCTATTCTGATAAGGCAGACTACCTAAAGGAAGAACTAAAATGAATATTTTCTTTAGATTTTTTTGGGCCAGAAACATAAGATTAGAATTGAAATAATATACTTCAGATGTTATACACTATATACTTTCCTACCACTATTTAGATTCTTTAAATTCACAAACATCTTTTTTTAAATCTGCACATGTTCCATTACATATCTCAAAACGTTTCTTATCATTAGTTCCTGCTCTCTTTAAGAAGAAAATGTGATAATTTGGCATTATTGTCAGGTATTTCTGATGCTAAAGAAGCCAATGAATCTAGTCATATTTGATGTGTTATGAATGCACAATTTATATTTAAAAGAGAGAATTCTATTCCTTTACATTTATTTAGTGGCTATCACCATGGTACCTGAACACATTCACAAAGCCTAATTTTTATTTTATTTTATTTTTTTTTTTTTGCGGTACGTGGGCCTCTCACTGTTGTGGCCTCTCCCGTTGCGGACCACAGGCTCCAGACGCGCAGGCTCAGCGGCCATGGCTCACAGGCCCAGCCGCTCCGCAGCATGTGGGATCTTTCCGGACCACAGCATGAACCCGTGTCCCCTGCATTGGCAGGCGGACTCTCAACCACTGCGCCACCAGGGAAGCCCCACAAAGCCTAACTTATGACACAAAAAATACAAAGAAGGAAAAGAGCTTATACTTTCCATGTTTTGCAGATTGACAGAAAAAAATTGGGGGTTGACATATATTTGGGGAGGAAAAGAAAAGATATGGGAAACAATATGGACAACAGCAATCTCTTGCTATGTGTAAAGATTCAGATCTCTCAAATCTATGCTGTAAGAAAAGCTACCTCAGGGAAATGCCTTCTCACAGAGAATAATTTAATCTCACAACAGAAAAGTATAGGAGGAAGAGTAAGGAAATTTTATATGTATAACAGTCCTGGCTAGTGAGTTGAGGCTGACTTGAATGTCTCCAGGGTTAAGACAGTATCACCAATCACTTCACTGAAAGTCAAGGAAAAATTTTGTACCACCTTTTCTAATTGCATAAAATATCTGAAGGTCTCTTAGATCACCCCTAAGGTACAGGTCACTGTATTTTTGGTAGGAAGTCAAACTAATGCCTGGCTTCTCCATAAATACACAGTCCTGACCTCACTTCGTGCCCCTGAAAAGAAAATGCTGTTCAAAATTTTGGGGATTCCTAAGAGGCACTTATGTTAATCAGAAGGCAGAGATTGACAATGCCTTAAATATGGCTTCCTGGCCAGCTGGTAAACCTTAAGGTTCTCAATTTAATTAGAATAACTCAGTCCAGTCCTAGCTTTTGGAGGGACCGCCTGAGAGCAGCAAGTCCAACCTGTGCTGTTTGTCCACACTAACAAGAATGACTGAGCAACACTGTGGGAATGGGGGTGGGGATGACATATGAAAGTGTTGACAGATATTTTGCATGGGAGGTGCAGGGTTGGGGCCATGTCTTGATGTTTCTGAGAGACTTCTCAGTAAGGTTAAGAATGGTGATTAAATTGTGGTCAGCCATCTGGTAAAGGATGGAAAACCCAGCAATCAGTTAAATTTAAGACCATTGTAATTCCCTGGGAGAGCTGCCCCAGGGAATTTTCCTTTGTGAGGAAGGCTCTTAGAATAGTTCTGAAAATCAAAAATCATTAATGTGTCCTCCTTCTTACTTCTTGATGCCTAAGATGTTCCCTGCCCAGGAGCAGGGACTGTTGTTCTTCCACTGCTACAAAATTGGCAGGTCCCATTCTTCCCCATAACTTCCCCTTTTCTCTAATCATCCACTGCTCACACTCAGATCTTCTGTTAAGAAGAATTTATGCAAAAGACATAAGGAGATTTTTATAAAACTTAAAGAGATCCATTATGTCCCCCACTTTAATCCATACACACAATATTAGGTAAACTTGGCAAATAACATATTCAATGAAGTGTCCATCATCCTTATGATCTAGGACCATGTTGATCAAACAAGAGAATCCAAGGGTCTGAATCAGAATTTGGTTTGAAACCCCTTGCTCCCCTTTTGCCTGGGCTGCCACCCAGAAAATGTATCTAAAAGGCTGATCTAGTGTTGCTGTTTGGAGATAGAAAAGAGTATCATATACAGGAATAGTCATAGGGAATCCTGAATTTTCAAAATAGATCTATACAACCCCCCATTACCTTTCTTTCTGATTGTTACCCAGGAAGCAACTGAGAGGAGACAATCCCTTTCTGGGGAGAGCCACATTCAGTAACCAAACTGTGATGAGGGAGTAGAGTTCAAAATCTTTTTAAACCAGTTTTTGAAGAGACTGTTCCAGTGCTCAACAATCCTATGGATGGTGGGAGGCATAGGAAGTCCATCATGACCTTGACTATCAACCCACTGTTGATCAGCTTTTGTGATGAAAGGAACATCACTATCAGACTGCAGCTGGTCCAGAAAGCCAAGTATACGACACGAATTACTCAAGGGTCACAATGGTCTGACTGGACTCAGCTAATCACACAGGAACAGCAATTTCATAACTAAATAAGTGTCAACAAGAGGGAGGCAACACAAATTCCCCCAAGATGTAGTCAACCTGCCAGAAGTGGGTGAGGGCCCCAACCCCATGTTATGTGGCTTCCCTTACAGAGGGACAAACGGTTTTACTTTTGGCAAGACTCAAAAGTCTTCTGTGTAGGAGTAGTCTCTGCAGCAGAAACATTTGTACCCAATGGTGGGTATGTTGTCATGTCCAGGACAATGATGGATACACAAAGCGATGATGATAATCTAGGCAGAGCATCCACAGCTTAATTCTAACTGTTCTCATAATAGAATGAGCCCTTATCATGGACACCTACATGAGTGAACACCTACAGTTCAATCAACAGCTAGTTTGTTTCCACAGTTTCACAGGCCCAAAGAGGCACGTCTCTAACTTACCACTCATAATTTTCTATGTGACGGACTACCAGCTAGGACATTTATGACAGCCTACAGTTGGTAAGGATATACCAAGGTTATCAAGGGGAGTATTGGCCAGAGGCATGAGAATGGCCTTGACTTCTGCCCACTATGCAGGGTAATCATTTCCACTTTCAGTGCTATATAGCTGGTCTTGAGGCTGAACAGCTATCACAGCTCAGTGGACATCTTTGAATTTCAGCCTAGATGAACCATCAGTGAACTAGGCCCAGGCTTATAGAAAAACTTCCGTGAACTGAGAGCCCCATTCCCCAGAGGGGTAGCTATCACTTTTTCATATAAAGCCAAGATGTTGCTCAGACCACATCAGCTGCAGTCTTGAATATTCCATTTCCATTTGACAAGTGAAACTCTTGGAGCCCTTCTCTTCTTTTTAGTTGTTAAATCTGAGTTGTCCCACCTCAAAATGGGAATATTAGGATAGAGAGTCAAAAGGCCTCTATGGGTTATACATTCAGTTTTGACTAGAGCCTAGCAGCAAAATAATGGGTGCTCTTCCAAAGAAGTGTGCCTGGTATCAGTGTAAGGGAAGTGATGCATCTAAAACCCCAAGGGGTGGGCCTGAATTTGGCCACCAGATTGACAAGAAAATCTTCCAACCAAAGGAGAGGTAGAAACAACCAGAGCACCATTCAGACAGCTGACTTTCAATTTACTTCCTAGTATTCAACCTACAACAAGCTCCCAAATTCCTCCTTATTAGCTGGCAGTAAAGTAGAAGATCATTTATTGCCCAGTTGACCATTCAGTTTGTTCAATGTCTATTATCAATTCTTCATGGAATTCCCTGAAGTCCTATTTATGAGCCGTGAGGCCCCCATTCTTCCTCTTCCAGAAAGTAATGTCTCTTTCAGCATCCCATCCTCATCACCAAAACTGTCAAGAACTTTAAAGGATCTGGTATTTTACTATATGTGAAAGCTAACAAGTTAGACAGCCATAGTTTCACAAAGGCTGGCAAAGGACATAAGACTCCTGTGTCAGAGACAAAGGTCAATTTATTACTCACAGAAATACAGTAGCTAGAGTATCAACATTTGCACCATGTCCTAAACTTCAGTCCCTAAGGGTGGTGTCAAGAAGGTATATGCCATGGGTTGCATTACAGAGAGAAGCTCCAAGCATAGGGAACTCACATCTCTTATAATGCGCGGTAAGCATGACTGCCCTTTGCCCCAGAGGAACACATTATCTTTTTCATACCAGACAGTAAACAAACCTGCCCTGTGCTTTACAGGGAGACACATTTCTACCTTCCCTGGCTGTTTACTATACAAGCATCACTGAAAAGATAGCCTGGAACAAAAGTAGCCAGGGCCTCTGCTCATAAGATATGCAGAGATGCAAAAGACCCATGAATTATCTCCCAACCCAGTAATTAGTGAAATGATTTTAAAAGTTAAATCTCTGTATGAGCTTGTTATTGTAATGCCAATACACTCACTTTTTAATACATTTATTGAGGTATTGTTATAACTGACATACAAAAAACTGTAAATATTTAAAGTGTAAATTTTGCTAGGTTTTGATGTATGTGTATGCCCATGAAACCACAAGCATGACCAAGTTAATAAACACAGCTATCACCCTCCAAAGTTTCTTAGTGCCCCTTTTATTTCCTTATTAAATTAAACATCAGATGATTTTTTTTCTAAAAGCAGATGAAATTAGTTGAATTACCAGTTTCTCCTTTCAGGTAGAAATTAAGTTTCTACCAGACAAAGCATAATAAGTGATTCTTGGTGGGTGCAAGTATATGCATTAGGGCATAGTCTGAGCTAAATGGTGGAACTAAAAGAAATTAAGAAAGTTTTCCATCATTATTCTCAATGTCATGTGGATAAGCCATTTAGAATGTTATTGGCTTACTGTAGTCAATGGAGATTTTCATTTTGATATTTTATCCACCAAATATGATCTTCTTGCAAAATTTTGGAAATCACTGAAATACAAAGCCTTGATTTTCTTTCAAGAAATTTCCTGTCTGCTTTTTTTCTTTAGAGTTAATCCCTTTAAAATAAAAATGGTTCCATTATATTCTTCTGGTGAATGAGGATAACTTAAATGTTCTTTTCATCTTTTAAAGAAAGATATCTTTTCTGTGTTTCTGAGTTTTCCAAAGTAAAGATTATATTTTCATAGTCTATGGAATATTGAAATAAATTATACAGAACATTATAGGTACATGTCACATTAACACAGTATGAAGCCATAGCTAAATGAAATAAAATTATTATATATGTGGTTCATCATGTTATAAATCAAGTATCATCTTACTTAAACAGTAAAGAACTAGTAGGTTTTACCTTGCATCATTCAACATGAAATATAGCAGACCTTAAAAAAATGAATGCCTGGGCTTCCCTGGTGGCGCAGTGGTTGAGAGTCCGCCTGTCGATGCAGGGGACATGGGTTCGTGCCCCGGTCCGGGAAGATCCCACATGCCATGGAGTGGCTGGGCCCATGAGCCATGGCCGCTGAGCCTGCGCATCCGGAGCCTGTGCTCCGCAACGGGAGAGGCCACAACAGTGGGAGGCCCATGTACTGCAAAAAAAAAATAAAAATGAATGCCTAAAAATTATTTGAAGTAGAACTTTATTTGTAATGGCCCTTGGAATAAAGTCCTACTCAGGAAAAATAACGTCAATTGCAATATGTAAACATCTTCAATTAAATGACCCAATCGGAATCAGTAGAATTATGAGTAAAGAGCACATAATTAATATTGTAACATCTCATGTACGCCTTAAGGTGTAAACTACACAGCAAATAAAAGCTATTTTTTTATGTTCATATTTTTCATAGGGTTAATGTTTTGTTGGTATTTATGGACTTTTAAAACCAGGTAATTTTGTTTGCAGGGCAGAAATAGAAACATAGATGTAGAGAACAAACACGTGGACACCAAGGGGGGAAAATGGCGGGGTTGGGGGTGGTGGTAGTGGTGTGATGAATTAGGAGATTGGGATTGACATATATACACTAATATGTATAAAATGGATAACTAATAAGAACCTGCTGTATAAAAAATAAATAAAATTAAATTAAAAAATTTTTTTAAAAAACAGGTAATTTTTAAAACATTATATCACCTTATTTTAGTATACCCTAAAAGCTAGAGATACATTCTAGGAACTTAGACCTCACTGCAGCTTGAAATGTACCACAAAATGCATTATAAAAGAAATATTAATACATTTTCACACACTGGTCTAAAAGATGTTTAGAAATGCAGGAAATACATGATAAATGTTCATTGTTTTACTATCTTAAACAACAACAGCTTGATAGGGAAAATAAAGATTTTTCTGAAATTAAAATAAATTTTCAATATGTTAAATAAATATCACTATCAAGAAAGTGTTTGAGCAGGCATAAAAATATTTTATTGGCCATAGAAAATTTAATGAAATTTCCATATTTGAAAACTAACAATAAGGGGAATTCCCTGGTAGCACAGTGGATAAGACTCCAAACTCCCAGTGCAGGAGGCCCGGGTTCTATCCCTGGTCAGGGAACTAGATCCCACATGCATGCCGCAACTAAGAGTTATTTAGCATGCCACAACTAAGGACCCTGCCTGCCAAAACAAAGGAACCCACTAGCTGCAACTAATGAGCCCACTGGCTGCCACTAAGACCTGGTGCAACCAAATAAATAAATAAATAAGAAAACTAACAATATGTAAGCAAGTGGGCGTTGAATAGGATATTAGGGCATGACCAAAACATACCCATAACACTCTGGACTTTTGAGCTCCTTCTCTGTCACATTTTTTCCCATTTACCTTTCTTCCTTTGGTATATCTTATTCAGATAAGAGCAGTTACTGTTAATTAAACACTATGTGAAACTTTTTAACTTCCTGGTGTAATTTGTGCCATTACTTACTCTGCACCTATCAATGAACTTCCTAAGTCTGCTCACAGATTACATTCCTTTTCATCTCTGTTACAATCACTCTTCTACTTATGAATAAGTTATTCTCAAAAAAGACTATTATAATCATGAGACTTTATTTTTCCCACCTAATCTAAGTTCCACAGTTTGATTCTTAAACTAGGACTCAACACAAAACACTAACCCAGAAAATTCCTTCTTTAAAGAAATATGTCTACAGATACATTTCCTTGCATGTGTCGCGAGTATGAATTCTGGAAACAGAGAGAAAAAAAGAGGGATTGTGGCAGGAGCATTGGATTTGTGGTCGTCAGAATTTTATTCAAACACTTGGCTCCATCATTTTTTAATTTACATAGCAAATTATTTAACTTCTCTGGGCATAATATGTCTCAACTGTAAAATGGAGATAATAACTTTATTTATCCCACATGGTTCATCTGAGAATTAAATTAGGATAAACAGCAAGGTCCCACTGTGTAGCACAGGGAACTATATTCAATACCCTGTGATAAACCATAATGAAAAAGAATATGGAAAAGAATGTACATATATGTATAACTGAATCACTTTCCTGAACAGCAGAAATTAACACCTGTAAATCAACTATACTTTAATAAAATAAATTTAAAATAATAATATTTAATTCTACATTCTAAAAAAAAGGAAAATACAGGGCTTCCCTGGTGGTGCAGTGGTTGAGAGTCCACCTGCCGATGCACGGGACACGGGTTCGTGCCCCGGTCCGGGAAGATCCCACATGCCGCGGAGCGGCTGGGCCCGTGAGCCATGGCCGCTGAGCCTGCGCGTCCAGAGCCTGTGCTCCACAATGGGAGAGGCCACAACAGTAAGAGGCCCGCGTACCGCAAAAAAGTAAATACAAAAAATAAAAATAAAAAAAGGAAAATACAAGTAATGAGCCTTGTTCAGAGTAAATTTCAGATAAATATTAGCTATTAACCGAAAGTTAGATAAATTTAATAGATCATTGATTATTGTCGATGTTTGGTATGTTTTAGGATTTTATAAGTTTTTTTTTCTCCTTAATCTGAGATCAATTTTTTTCTGGCATGCAAATTTTATACAGTTGCAAGGATGATCTTTCTAAAGCACTAATCTCTACCACATTCAAAATCCTTTAGTTGCTTTCCATCTCCATCTGGTTTCTGCCTTTCTAATCTCATTTCACAGCTCCCATTCCACATACTGGGCTCCATCCAAGCCAGACTGTAAGCAATTTCCTGAAAAATCCTCCCTCTTTTTCTGTTTTCCACACTCTGACACAGTGTCATCCCTTCCCAGACTGCCTCTTCTTCTGTCCTCTATTTTTGACTTGAACAACTCTTACCCACCCCTCAAGACTCAGCTCAACAACGCTACCTTAGAAATTCTTCCAGGACCTCTCCAGATATCAGTGCTCCCATGGCACTGAAACGCTAGTTGCTTAATTTCTTTATGTATCTGCTCCCACACTTCGTTGTGATCCTCTGGTGGGCAAAAGCTATTGATTTCTCTGTTTTCCTTCTACTGAACACATATTTGGCATTCAATAAATGAAGAATGAGTGGATGGAAGTACTGGATTCTACTGGTATCAGGAAAAAATAAATTGATATGTCCTGACCAATCTACACACAGAAGTTGATGCCTGACAAATTTTCCACTTTTGAACTGACATGGCTTAAGGCATGGTCTTCTAGAAAACTTCATTCAAAGGCAAATGTATTATACTAGAGGGAAAATACATTAATCCACTATTATATGTACTAGATTTGTGTAACCAACCAGCAAATATTTAGAACAAAGTTCTGAGGGTTTGGAAAAGATCTTTTTAGGGGACAGATATTGCCACAGGAAAAACCCAAAACATCTACTGTTGCTGAGGGAGAGAAAAAAATTTATGTGGACAATAACAGTGGATGTTCTAGATAAGTGATAACTGATTCATTGCAAAGGAGAAATGACAAGAGGGGAAGGCTGAGGAAAAACTGTATAGTTAACAATTTGCTGTGGACCACACCTGCACCAGCAACAGCACCTAGCCTCCTCTAGGAAGACAAACTAATTTTAACACTAGTACCATCAAATTTTGTTAAGAAAGTAAATGTACTGAAAACAAAAATCATTTGAAAGTTATAAATATATGTTTTGGATTTTCCATGCTATTGCTTCCCATATGTAGTATGAATAGCTCAGAGCTAGTACAGAACCTATCACACATCACATGGAAAGCTAAGTAACTCCCCAAGTCCTGAGAGAACCACAGCTAACTAGTAACCTGTCAGCTACCATTTCACTGTCCTTACCAAGAATGCATATTTTAAGAAAAAATAGGAGAGCCCCCGAATCAACTGCTCCTTTAACCCTGTCCTGTCTGAGCGAAGAACAGAAGCCCTCAGGCGACCTACATGCACAGGCGGGTCCAAATCCAAAGCTGAACCACAGGAGCTGTGCAAACAAAGAAGAGAAAGGGAAATCTCTCCCAGCAGCCCCAGGAGCAGCGGATAAAATCTCCACAATCACCTTGATGTACCCTGCATCTCTGGAATACCTGAATAGACAACGAATCATACCAAATTGAGGAGGTGGATTTTAGGAGCAACGATATATGTACTTTTGTCCCTTTTTCTCTTTTTGTGAGTGTGTATGTGTATGCTTCTGTGTGAGATTTTGTCTGTATAGCTTTGTTTTTACCATTTGTCCTAGGGTTCTGTCATCTGTTTTTGTTTTGTTTTGTTTTGATTTTAGTATAGTTTCTAACACTTGTTTTCACTGGTGGATTTGTTTTTTGGTTTGATTGCTCTCTTCTTTCTTTGTTTGTTTTTTTATTACTTTAAAAAAATTTTATAATTATTTTAACAAGTCTATTTTATTTTATTTTACTTTATTTTATCTTCTTTCTTTCTTCCTTTTTCTTCTCCCTTATATTCTGAGCCGTGTGAATGACACACCGTTGGTGCTACAGCCAGGCATCAGGGCCATGCCTCTGCGGTGGGAGACCCAAGTTCAGGACATTGGTCCACAAGAGACCTCCCAGCTGCATGTAATATCAAATGGCAAAAATCTCCCAGAGATCTCCATCTCAATGCCAAGACCCAGCTCCACTCAATGACCAGCAAGCTACAGTGCTGGAAAGCCTATGACAAACAACTAGCAGGACAGGAACACAATCCCATCCATTGGCAGAGAGGCTGCCTAAAATCATAATAAGGCCACAGACACCCCAAAACACACCACCAGAAGTGGACCTGCCAAGCAGAAAGACAAGATCCAGCCTCATCCACCAGAACACAGGCACTAGTCCCCTCCACGAGGAAGCCTACACAACCACTGAACCAACCTTACCCACTGGAGGCAGACACCAGAAACAACGGGAACTATGAACCTGCAGCCTGTGAAAAGGAGACCCAAAACAGAGTAAGTTAAGCAAAATGAGAAGACAGAGAAACACACAGCAGACGAAGGAGCAAGGCAAAATCCCACCAGACCTAACAAATGAAGAGGATACAGGCAGTCTACCTGAAAAAGAATTCAGAATAATGATAATAAAGATGATCCAAAATCTTGAAAATAGAATGGAGAAAATACAAGAAACATTTAACAAGGACCTAGAAGAACTAAAGAGGAAACAAGCAACGATGAACAACACAATAAATGAAATTAAAAATACTCTAGAAGGGATCAATATCAGAATAACTGAGGCAGAAGAACAGATAAGTGACCTGGAATATAAAATAGTGGGAATAACTACTGCAGAGCAGAATAAAGAAAAAATAATGAGAAGAACTGAGGACAGTCTCAGAGACCTCTGGGACAACATTAAACGCACCAACATTCGAGTTATAGGGGTCCCAGAAGAAAAAGAGAAAAAGAAAGGGACTGAGAAAATATTTGAAGAGATTATAGTTGAAAACTTCCCTAATATGGGAAAGGAAATAGTTAATCAAGTCCAGGAAGCACAGAGAGTCCCATACAGGATAAACCCAAGGAGAAACACGTATTAAGACACATATTAATCAAATTATCAAATATTAAATACAAAGAACAAATATAAAAAGCAGCAAGGGAAAAGCAACAAACAACACACAAGGGAATCCCCGTAAGGTTAACAGCTGATCTTTCAGCAGAAACTCTACAAGCCAGAATGGAATGGAAGAACATATTTAAAGTGATGAAAGGGAAAAACCTACAACCAAGATTACTCTACCCAGCAAGGATTTCATTCAGATTTGACAGAGAAATTAAAACCTTTACAGAGAAGTAAAAGCTAAGAGAATTCAGCTTTACAACAAATGCTAAAGTAACTTCTCTAGGTAGGAAACACAACAGAAGGAAAAGACTTACAATAACAAACCCAAAACAATTAAGAAAATGGTAATAGGAACATACATATCGATAATTACCTTGAATGTAAAGGATTAAATTCTCCAACCAAAAGACACAGACTGGCTGAATGAATAAAAAAATAAGACCCATATATATGCTGCCTACAAGAGACCCAGTTCAGACCTAGGGAAACATACAGACTGAAAGTGAGGGATAGAAATAGATATTCCATGCAAATGGAAATCAAAAGGAAGCTGGAGTCTCATATCAGATAAAATACACTTTAAAACATAGACTATTACAAGAAACAAGGAAGGACTCTACATAATGATCAAGGGATCGATCCAGGAAGAAGATATAACAATTGTAAATATTTATGCACCCAACATAGGAGCACCTCAATACATAAGGCAAATACTAACAGCCATAAAAGGGGAAATCAACAGTAACACATGCATAGTAGGGGACTTTAACAGCCCACTTTCACCAATGGACAGATTATACAAAATGAAAATAAATAAGGAATCACAAGCTTTAAATGATATATTAAACAAGATGGACTTAATTGATATTTATAGCACATTCCATCCAAAAAGAACAGAATACACATTCTTCTCAAGTGCTCATGGAACATTCTCCAGGATAGATCATACCTTGGGTCACAAATCAAGCCTTGGTAAATTTAAGGAAATTGAAATCCTATGAAGTATCTTTTTGACCACAATGCTACAAGACTACATATCAATTACAGGAAAAAACTCTGTAAAAAAATACAAACAAATGGAGGCTAAACAATACACTACTAAATAACCAAGAGATCACTGAAGATATCAAAGAGGAAATCAAAAAATACCTAGAAACAAATGACAATGAATACACAACAACCCAAAACCTATGGGATGCAGCAAAAGCAGTTCTAAGAGGGAAGTTTATAGCAATACAATCCTACCTCAAAAAACAGGAAACATCTCAAATAAACAACCTAACCTTACACCTGAAGCAATTAGAGAAAGAAGAACAAAAAAACCCCAAAGTTATCAGAAGAAAAGAAATCATAAAGATCAGATAACAAATAAATGAAAAAGAAATGAAGGAAATGATAGCAAAGATCAATAAAACTAAAAGCTGGTTCCTTGAGAAAAACAAACTTGATAAACCATTAGCCAGACTCATCAAGAAAAAAAGGGAGAAGACTCAAATCAATAGAATTAGAAATGAAAAAGAAGTAACAACTGACACTGCAGAAATACAAAGGATCATGAAAGATTACTAAAACCAAGTATATGCCAATAAAATGGACAACCTGAAAGAAATGGACAAATTCTTAGAAATGCACAACTTTCTGAGACTAACCAGGAAGAAATAGAAAATATGAACAGACCAATCACAAGCACTGAAATTGAAAGTGTGACTAAAATCCTCCAACAAACAGAAACCCAGGACCAGATGGCATCACAGGCAAATTCTATCAAGTTTTTAGAGAAGAGCTAACACATACCCTTCTCAAACCCTTCCAAAATATAGCAGAGTGAGGAACACTCCTAAACTGATTCTACAAGGCCACCATCACCTTGTTACCAAAACCAGACAAAGATGTCACAAAAAAGAAAACTACAGGCCAATATCACTGATGAACATAGATGTAAAAATCTTCAACAAAATATTAGCAAACAGAATCCAACAGGACATTAAGAGGATCATACACCATGATCAAGTGGGGTTTATCCCAGGAATGCAAGGATTCTTTAATATACACAAATCAATCAATGTGATACACCATATTAACAAATTGAAGGAGAAAAACCATATGATCATCTCAATAGATGCACAAAAAGCTTTTGACAAAATTCAACAGCAATTTATGATAAAAACCCTCCAGAAAGTAGGCATAGAGGGAACTTTCCTCAACATAATAAAGGCCATGTGTGACAAACCCACAGCCAACATTGTCCTCAATGGTGAAAAACTGAAACCATTTCCACTAAAATCCGGAACAAGACAAGTTTGCCAACTCTCACCACTATTTTTCAACATACTTTTGGAAGTTTTGGTCACAGCAATCAAAGAAAAAGAAATAAAAGAAATCCAAATTGGATTAGAAGAAATAAAGCTGTCCCTGTTTGCAGATGACATGATACTATACATACAGAATCCTAAAGATGCTATCAGAAAACTACTAGAGCTAATCAATGAATTTGGTAAAGTAGCAGGATACAAAATTAATGCACAGAAATCTCTTCAATTCCTATACAGTAATGATGTAAAATCTGAAAGTGAACTTAAGAAAACACTCCCATTTACCACTGCAACAAAAAAGAATAAAATATCTAGGAATAAACCTACATAAGGAGACAAAAGACCTGTATGCAGAAAGTTGTAAGACACTGATCAAAGAAATTAAAGATGATACAAATAAATGGAGAGATATACCATGTTCTTGGATTGGAAGAATCAACATTGTGAAAATGATTCTACTACCCAAAGCAATCTACAGATTCAATGCAATCCCTATCAAACTACCACTGGCATTTTTTACAGAACTAGAACAAAAAATTTCACAATTTGTATGGAAACACCAGAGACCCCAAAAAGCCAAAGCAATCTTGAGAAAGAAAAACGGAGCTGGAGGAATCAGGCTCCCTGACTTCTGACTATACTACAGGGCTTCCCTGGTGGCACAGTTGTTGAGAGTCTGCCTGCCGATGCATGGGACACGGGTTCATGCCCCAGTCCAGGAAGTTCCCACATGCCGTGGAGCAGCTGGGCCCGTGAGCCATGGCCATTGAGCGTGCGCATCCGGAGCCTGTGCTCCGCAACGGGAGAGGCCACAACAGTGAGAGGTGCACGTACCGCGAAAACAAAACAAAACAACAACAACAAAAAAAAAAACAGACTATACTACAAAGCTACAGTAATCAAGACAGTATGGTACTGGCACAAAAACAGAAACATAGATCAATGGAACAGGATAGAAAGCCCAGAGATAAACCCATGCACATATGGTCACCTTATCTTTGATAAAGGAGGTAAGAATATACAGCAGAGGAAAGACAGCCTCTTCAATAAGTGGTGCTGGGAAAACTGGACAGCTACATGTAAAGAATGAAATTAGAACAATTCCTGGCACCATAGACAAAAATAAACTCAAAATGGATTCAAGACCTAAATGGAAGGCCAGACACTATCAAACTCTTAGAGGAAAACATAGGCAGAACTGTCTATGACATAAGTCATAGCAAGATTCTTTTTGACCCACCTCCTAGGGAATGGAAACAAAAACAAAAATAAACAAATGTGACCTAATGAAACTTAAAACCTTTTGAACAGCAAAAGGAAACCATAAACAAGAGGAAAAGACAACCCTCAGAAAGGGAAATAATATTTGCAAATGAAGCAACTGACAAAGGATTACTCTCCAATATTACAAGCAGCTCATGCAGCTCAATATCAAAAAAACAAACAACCCAATCCAAAAATGGGCAGAAGACCTAAATAGACATTTCTCCAAAGAAGATATACAGATTGCCAACAAACACATGAAAGAATGATCAACATCATTAATCATTAGAGAAATACAAATCAAAACTACAATGAGGTACCACCTCACACAGGTCAGAATGGCCATCATCAAAAAATCTACAAACAATAAATGCTGGAGAGGGTGTGGAGAAAAGGGAACCCTCTTGCACTGTTGGTGGGAATGTAAATTGATACAGCCACTATGGAGAACAGTATGGAGGTTCCTTAAAAAACTACAAATAGAACTACCATATGACCCAGTAATCCCACTACTGGGCATATACCCTGAGAAAAACATAATTCAAAGAGAGTCATATACCAAAATATTCATTGCAGCTCTATTTATAATAGCCAGGACATGAAAGCAACCTAAGTGTCCATTAACAGATGAATGGATAAAGAAGATGTGGCACATATATACAATGGAGTATTAGTCAGCCATAAAAAGAAACGAAATTGAGTTATTTGTAGTGAGGTAGATGGACCTAGAGTCTGTCATACAGAGTGAAGTATGTCAGAGAGAGAAAAACAAATACCGTATGCTAACACATATATATGGAATCTATAAAAAAAAAAGAAAGAAAGAAAAAAGATCTTCATGAAGAACCTAGGGGCAAGAAGGGAATAAAGACACAGACCTACTAGAGAATGGACTTGAGGATACGGGTTGGGGGAAGGGTAAGCTGGGACAAAGTGAGAGAGTGGCATGGACATATATACACTACCAAACGTAAAATAGATAGCTAGTGGGAAGCAGCCGCATAGCACTGGGAGATCAGCTCCGTGCTTTGTGACCCCCTGGAGGGGTGGGATAGGGAGAGCGGGAGGGAGGGAGACACAAGAGGGAAGAGATAGGGGAACGTATGTGTATGTATAACTGATTCACTTTGTTATAAAGCAGAAACTAACACACCATTGTAAAGTAATTATACTCCAATAAAGATGTTAAAAAAAAAAGGAAAAAATAGGGAAAAAAGTTGCTTCCGTTTGTAAAAAGAAACCCCTTAAAGAAAGAAAACACTGCATGTTAAGTAGAATATTTTACATTAAACCAGTGTTATTTATCTTCTTTGCTCATGGTGATAGCTGGGTCAGGACAAAGGGACAGAGACCAACAAGATCCAGTGGCCTCACTGGCAAAGATGTATTGGCACTGCAGCCCCTAAGTGCACAGGGAGGGGATCTGGGAGGTTAACTCTGACACCAGGGCAAAAGGGGAGTTACTGAGAGGAGCAGACCTCGACAAGCAGTAAGGAATTACCATGCTCCAATAACCATACTTGAGGGAAATTGCTTTATAATAAGTACAAACATATTGCTCAGAGTATGACTTTCTTTCCCACCATTGTTTTGATATAACTTTCTGTGAGTAAAATGTCTGACTCTCAGCTTTAAAACGTTCCTCCCAAGAACGTTTATGAAATTGTAACAGTTTTGATGCTGTGGTAGATTGTGTAACTATTCACAAAAAATGTACTGCCTTTCCTCCGGGAAGATTAAACATCCTCACCCTGCTGAAGGCAGGAGTAGTATATGATTTGCTTTAGCCAATACAGTGTGGGAATGGACATGTATCACTTCAAGCAGAGGCTTTCAGAGTAAAGCATGCTTTGCCATTCTATCATTTCCTGCTTCCACAACAATTTGCAATTTTCAAGTGAAAAGCTGCTCTTTTAGCCTGGATCCTGGAGTGAAGATGGCATGGAACAGAGCTGCAGCCAATCCACAACAGACAGGCCGCAGGAAAAAATGGTAAACTTTTCTTTTTTTTTTTTTTGAGATGCTGAAATTTGGAGGATTGCACGCTAGTCCCAAATAAGCTTAGCTCATCCTGACTAATAAAGATGCCATTTCTCAGACTGGAATGTGGCAAACCAATGGGAAGACTTCTTGGTTCATAGCTTTGTTATACTCTACTGCCATATGCGTGGCAACACCGCCAGGAAATGGAATCATTAAGAACAGAATGATATGCATTGTGTTTCTTAAACAGCTAGGATTCCTAAAACTAAAGCTGATACCATTTAAGTTAAAGGTAATTAACTTAAAAATAAGCAGTGTTCCAAAAGATAACTTTTAAGTCAGAACACTTCTTACAAAGGAACGATGTTGTAAATGGAAATAAGAATCCTTTACTTAGTACTTTAGTACTTAGTCCCCAAAAGTTCGTATTATTTTAGTTACCTTCTACACTTAAAAGACAGAATATGTATAATTTGTAACACTGCTTCTCGTGAAGATGAATTAGAAATTACAATTTGAAAGCCAGAACATATGAACACACACCTCCCAGATATAACAGGCTCTTTAACAGGAAAAGAGTTTTTATCTGATGTTTGTTTAATGTTTGTTAGTTTTTTAAATATATTCCTCCTCTGTTGGTGCTTTGGCCCTGGAACAGGAGCAGGAACTCCCTCCGTCCAAACTCCTCACCTGCTCACGGGACTGTCAATTCCTGTGGTTTCAAGGATTCTAGCAATGTCAGCAAGCAATGACAATTATGTAGAAAAGCAAAGAGGAAACAAAGTTTGCTGATAACATTGGATTAGTTGTGTATTGCTGTATAACAAATTATCCCTAAATTTAATAAACGTTTATTATCTCACAGTTTCTGTCGGTCAAGAATCCATTTAGCTGGGCAGTTCTGGTTTAGGGTCTTTCATGAGATGGCAGTCAAGACGTCATCTGGGGTTACAATCATGTGAAGGCTTGACTGGGCCTGCAGGAGCCACTACCAAGATGGCTCCCTCACACGCCTGACAAATTAGTCCTGCTTGTTGGCAGGAGCCCTTAACTCCTGGCTACGTGGGCCTCCCAGAGGGATGCTTAAAGGCACTTTCTCAAGCTGACTTGAATAGCTGGCTTCCCCCAACTCAAGTAATGTGAAAGAGATCAAGTCATACTTTTATAACCTTGCATCAAAGCTCACACACTGTCATTTCCACATGATCTTATCAGTTACACACATTAGCTCTATTTACTATGGGAGTGGACTACACAAGCAGTGACTATTAGGACACAGGGATTATTTGAGGGCCATCTTGGAGGGTGACTATCATATTTATATTTTCCCCACAACCTATACGTATCTTGGTCACTGGCTTTTTTCTTTCGTTAAATTCAAGAAGTTTATAAGTCACCTCATATAAAATTCTGGTCAATATAATTCCTATTGAGATATCTTTCAAATAAAATAAAGATTTTTTTAAAATTCACCATCACATTTAAATGGCAGGCAATAGAATATGTATTGTAATTTATTTAACATATTTAACTTTCTCATTTTCCTTGTGGTATGTATGATTCATTTAGTACCAAAAACAAATATCAAAAAGTATTATAATCATGTACATATCCTTTCCTCAATTTACAATATATTCCTTCTTACTCATATCGGATTATGTATCATACAGTGAAGAGTAATAAAAGGACAATGTAGAAAATTTCTAACATTATATAATGCCAATGAAACAGATGATATCACATTAAATATATAATCTTAGAAATATTTTAAGAATAAGCTGTTGTTCAAAAGGCTATATAAAGCTTCAAAGATTTAATTCCAAGTGCTAAATTTGATTTGCAGATTTTTCACATTGTCTTTTATGTTAATTTTTTCAAGTTTTGACAAACCTAATTGTCTGAGAAGTACTTGCTAACACCCTTTAAAACATTCTTTCAATCTTCATTCTTACCTACTATGTTAGGTAAGATATAGTCTCTGCATTCAGGAATATACAATATAATATAGGGCGACATATATAATTAATATCTAATTAATATCTAAAATACCCCCAAACATCAATGAGCGTTTGAATATCACACTGACAAATACACAAATCTTGCTAGTTCCAAGTTCTACTTGTTCATACAGAAAATCTAATCCCTTGAGAATCCCTTCCTCTATCCTCATCAGCAACAAAATTTGTATTTGAAAACCATGGGTTTGCTACAGGCATAGAATATGTAGGGCTTCTTCCTGCCACAGGACCCTGCCGCCCTCAGCCATTCCACCTGGGCTGGCCTTAAATGCTACAAGTCCTGTGCTTCTCTCTTCTTCAGCCTCACTCTTCTGCATTTCACCCACTGCCCCGTGCTTATTCAGAGCTCTCACTCCTCACAGACCTCAGCCTTCACTATGCCAAAGATCCATCTCAATCCATTCTAGTCCCCATCGTATCATAACTAACATCTTGGTGATCTCCTGTGAAGTGAGGGGGAAAAATAACTTGTGTTACTCTGTGTTATTCTTAATAAAAGACTCCACTTCCAAGCCTCTCTAGCCCTAAGAGTCATAGATTTCTTCTCAGGGACTTGCTCCGTCATTTCTGTCTCAGCCACCTCAGCCCGCCCTCTGGACTTTTACCTACTCCCTTTTTACTGGCCCTTCCCAATTGTACATACGTACAACAAAGTCCCTTCAGTGTTTCCTCCATCTGACTCTCCAGAGAATAGGCATAGTCTGTATTTCTTAAAAAAAAGGTATCTATACTCACTAGGTTCTAAACCCTCATTTTATCCTCAATACCCTACCCATTTTATTCTGGTTTTTGGATCCACTATTTCATGAAACTACTAAGCTTAAGATCATCAACAGTCTTCTTGTTTTTCAATCCAGTGGAAATTTACTCCTTGTCAAGTGATTCTGCATCCTACACTTCCTCACCTCCTCCACCCTCCCCCTATTCAATATCAGGTTTCCAGTGACCTATTGTGGTATAGGGATATTGCCCATACAGCCTGGAAAGCTGTGAGGGGCTTGGTTAGGTCCTGGCTACAAGGCTGCAATTTTGTTTTCTTCTTAGGTCTCTTGCTTCTTACAAGCCATAGCTTCAAGCAGCAGTTGTGGCCATTTGGGTTTTTCAGCCTGTTTCCATGGGCAGGATGCTCTACCCCAGTCTCTAGTTTTAAGCTATGAGCCTGAATTTAGTCCTTCATCTCACATAAGAGCATGTAAGACCATATTCTCAACAGAAACCAAGTTCCTACTACCATTGCTCTCCTTCTGAGTCTAGAGCCCAGCAGCTCTATTGTGTTAGCCCCATACTATGTTTCTGCTCAGCAAAAATATCCACCTCTTTTTTGCCCTGAGCTTTGTCCTTTTGCTATTGTTCATCTATAGCTCATTTAGTAGTATTATGTAATTTTATCATAGAGCATGTCAGAGCATGACATCTTGTTATCTTCTACCAATTTTTCTCCAGCTTTATTGAGATATAATTGACAAATAAAACTGTATGAATTTAAAGTATACAATGTGATGTTTTGATATACATATATACTGTGAAATGATTACCACAATCAAGTCAATTAACACATCCATCACTTCACTTCACAGTTACCATTATTTTATTGTTCTGAGAATGCTTAAGATCGACTCTCTTTGAAAATTTCTAGTATACAATACAGTATTACTAACTATAGTCACCATACTGTGCGTTAGATCCCAAGAAGTTACTCACCTTGTAACTCAAAGTTTGTACTATTTGACCAATATCGCCCCAATTCCCCTACGCTCCAGTCCATATAAACCACCATTCCACCTCTGTTTCTATGAGTTTAACCTTTTTATTTTATTTCACACGTAAGTGAGATTATGCAGTATTTGTCTTTGTATATTTGACTTATTTCACTTAGCATAATGTCCTCAAGCTTCACCTATGTTGTTGCAAATTATCAGTGAATAATATTATTATACTATATATAATAATTATATATATATATATATATATCACATTTTCTTTATCCTTTTATCTATAGCTGGACATTAGGTTGTTTCCATATCTTCTCTACAGTGAATAATGTAATGAACACGGGAGTGTAAATATCTCTTCAACATACTGATTTCGTTTGCTTCAGATATACATCTAAAAGTGGGATTGCTGGATCATATACTTGTTCTTTTTTTAATTTTTTGAGAAAACTCCATAACATTTTTCAAAATGGCTACAGCAATTTACATTCCCACTAACAGTGTATAACTTTTCCCTTTTCTCCACATCCTTGCCACTTGTTTTCGCTTGTATTTTGGTAATAGCCATTCTAACAGGTGTGAGGTGATATCTCATTGTGATTTTGATTTGCATATCCCTGATGATTAGTGATTTTGACATTGTGAGCACCTTTTCACATACTTCTTGGCCATTTGTATATCTTCTTAGGAAAAATGTCTATTCAGGTCATTTGCCCATTATTTAATGTTTGGGTTTTTTTTTTTTTTTTTTTTTTGCTATTGAGTTGTATGCATTCCTTATGTATTTTAGAAATTATCCCCCTATCGTATGGTTTGCAAATATTTTCTCAATTTCCATAGGTTGCATCTTCTCTATTGATTATTTCCTTTGTTGTGCAGAACCTCTGTAATTTGATGGAGTCTACTAATTTATTTTTGTTTGAACTGCCTCCACTTTTGGTGTCATATTCAAAAAATTGTTGCCAAGACCAGTAGTGTCAAGGAGCTTTTTCCCTATGCTCACTTCTAGTAGTTTTATAGATACAACTCTTACATTTAAGTGTTTAATCCACTTTGAGTTACTTTTTGTGGGTGGTGAAAGATGGAAATCTAGTTTCATTCTTTTCATAAGAATATCCACTTTCCCCAACACCATATATTGAAGAAATTTTCATTTCCCATTGTGTACCCTTAGTACCCTTTCCAAAGATTATTGATTGTATATGCATGGGTTTATTTCTGGGCTTGCTACCTGTTCCATTTGTCTATGTGTCTGTTTTTATGTGAGTAACATCTGTTTTGATAACTATAGCTCTGTAATATAATCTGGAATCAGGAATTGTGATGCCTCCAACTTTGTTCTTCTTTCTCAAGATTACTTTGGCTCTTCAGGGTCTGCTGTGGTTCCAGAAAAATTTAGAATTTTTTGTTCTATTTCTCTGAAAAATTCTATTAGAATTTTGATAGGAATTGCATGAAATGTATAGTTGGATTTGGATAATGTGGACATTTTAACATTATTAATTCTTCCACTCAATTAGTATGGAATATCTTTTCATTTATTTGTGTCTTCTTCAATTATTTTATCAATGTTTTATAGTTTCCAGTATACAGTTCTTCTACCTCTTTGATTAAATCTATTCGTAAGTATTTTATTGTTGTTTTTGATGCTCTTGTAAATGGGACTGTCTTCTTGACTTTTTATTTTTTTGGCTAATTCATTGTTAGTGAATAGAAATGCAACTGATTTTTGTATGTTGATTTTGTACCCCACAATTTTACTGAATTCGTTTATTAGTCCTAAGAGGTTTTTGGTAGAGTCTTTTGGATTTTCTATGTGTGAATTTATGTCATCTGAAAATAGAGACAGTTTTACTTCTTCCTTTCCAAAATGGATGACTTTTATTTCTTTTTCTTGCACAATTGCTGTGGCTAAAACTTCCAGTACTATGTAGACTACAAGTGTTGAGAGTGGACATCCTTGTTTTATTCCTGTTCTTAAAGAAAAAGCTTCCAGCTTTTCACATTGATGCTCGCCGTGGGCATGTCATATATGACTTTTATTATGTTGAGGTAAATCCTTCTATATACTAATTTGTTGAGAGGTTTTATCATGAAAGGATGTTGATTTTGTCAAATTTTTTATGCATCTATTGAGATAATCATGTGATATTTATCTTTATTCTCTTAATGTGGCATATCACATTTATTGATTTGCCTGTGTTGAAACATTCTAGCATACCAGGAATAAATCTCACTTCATCATTGTATATGATACTTTTAATGTGCTGTTGAATTCTGTTTGGTAACATTTTGTTTAGGATTTTTGCATCAATGTTTAAAAGAGATATTGGTTTACAATTTCTTTTCTTGTGGTGTCCTTGTCTGACTTTGGTATCAAGATAAAGTTGGCCTTGCAAAATGAGTTTAGAAATGTTCCCTCCTCTTCTATTTTTTGGAAGAGTTTTAAAAGGATTGAAATTAATTCTTCCATAAATGTTTTGTAAAATTCACTCATGAAGCCATCTGGTCCTGGACTTTTCTTTGACAGGAGATTTTTGATTATTGATTGTTTCCTTACTCATTATTGGTCTCTTCAGATTTTCTATTTCTTTATTATCCAGTCTTGATAGGTTTTATTTTTCTAGGAATTTATCCAGTTCTTCTAGCTTAACCAATTTGTTGGTGTATAAGTGTTATATAGTAGTCTCTTGTGTTATACAGTAGTCTCTTATTGTTATATATTATTCTCTTATGAATCTTTGTATGTAGATGAAACTGTGCTATCAGTTGTAACATCTCTTTCATTTCTTATTTTATTTATTTGAGTCTTGTCTCTTTCTTAGTCATTCTTGTTAAAGGTTTGCCAATTTTTATCTTTTTAAAAAAACAGCTCTAATTTCACTGATCTTTTTTATTGTCTTTCTAGTCTCTATTTCATTTATTTCTGCTTTGATCTTTGTTATTTCTTTTCTTTTGCTTACTTTGCATTTAGTTTGTTCTTCTTTTTCTAATTCCCTGAGATTAAAGTTAAGCTATTTATGCACAGGGAGATCAGCCCAGTGGTTTCTTTTTTTGTTTTTTTTTTTTGGTTTTCTTTTTGCTGTACGTGGGCCTCTCACTGTTGTGGCCTCTCCCATTGTGGAGCACAGGCTCCGGACACGCAGGCTCAGCAGCCATGGCTCACAGGCCCAGCCGCTCCGTGGCATGTGGGATCTTCCCGGACCGGGGCACGAACCTGCATCCCCTGCATTGGCAGGTGGACTCTCAACCCCTGGGCCGCCAGGGAAGCCCCAGCCCAGTGTTTTGTGACCACCCAGAGGGATGGGATAGAGAGGGTGAAAGGGAGGTGAAAGAGGGAGGAGATGTGGGGATATATGTATATGTATAGCTGATTCACTTTGTTATAAAGCAGAAACTAACATACTATTGTAAAGAAATTATACTCCAATAAAGATGTTTAAAAAAATTAATCAATTTAAAAAACCAAAAAAAAAAAAGTTAAGCTATTTATTTGAGATCTTTCTCTTTTCTTAGTGTAGACATTTATTGCCATAAACTTCCCTCCTAGAACTGTTTTTGTTACATTTCATGTATTGGTATTGTGTGTTTCCATTTTCACTTGTCTCAAGATATATATATTTTAAATTTCCCATTTAATTTTTTCCTTTGATCCATTTGTTGCCCAGGAGGATGTTTTGTTTTTTTTTAAATTTCCATATATTTGTGAATTTTTTAGTTTGCCTTCTGTTATTGATTTCTTGTTTCATACCATTGTGGTTGGAAAAGATACAGGACATGATTTTAATATTCTTAAATTTTTTAAGACTTGTTTTGTGAACTAACATGTGATCTATCCCAGAGACTGTTCTCTGTGCACTTGAGGAGAATGTATATTCTGTTGCTGTTGGAAGAAATATTCTTTGTATGTCTGTTAGGTACATTTGGTCTAAAGTGTAGTTCAAGTCCAATGTTTCCTTATTGATTTTCTGTCTTAATGATCTATTCATTGTTAAAAGTAGAGTACTGAAGTCCCCTACTATTATTGTATCGATGCCTCATTCTGCTTTCAGATCTGTTAATATTTGCTTAATATATTTAGATGCTTCATTGTTGCATGTATATATACTTACAACTGTTTCATCTTCTTGATGAACTGATCCCTTTATCATTATATAAAAACTTCCTTTGTCTCTATCTTCCTTTGTGATCTGATAATTTTCCACAGTGGCATGCTTTGATTTCTTTTTCTTTATCTTTTATATATCTATAATACTATAGGTTTTTGCTTTGTGGTTGCCCTGTGGCTTACATAAAGCATCTTATAGTTATAACAGTCTATTTTAAGCTGATTAAAAACAACTTCAATCGCATACAAAATCTCCACTCTTTTACTTCCCCCAGCACATTTTATGCTTTGGTTATCACGATTTGCATTTTTTATGTTGTGTATAAATTAACAGATTATTAGAGCAAGTTATTTTATTATTTTCTCCTTTAACTTTTACACTAGAGTTAAGTGATTTATAGAATATGATTATTAGCATATTCTGAATTTGACTATATACTTATCTTTACCAGTGAGTTTTATGCTCTCCTGTTTTCATGTTACTAATTAGCATCCTTTCATTTCAGCTTGAAGAACTCCTTTTAGCATTTCTTGTAAGGCAGATCAAGTGGTAGTGAACACTGTTAGGTTTTTTTGTCTGGAAAACTCTATATCTCTTTCATTTTGAAGGACAGCTTTGCAGGGTAAAGCATTCTTTGTTGGTAGCTTTTTTTTTAATCTCAGTACTTTGAATATATCATCACACTCTTTGCCAGTCTGCAAGATTTCTGCTGGGAAATCCTCCAATAACTTACTGGGGTTCTTTAACAAGTGATGAGTTTCTTTTCTCTTGCAGATTTCAAAATTCTCTCTTTGCCTTTTATTTTTGACAGTTTTATTATTACATGTCTCAGTGAAGATCTGTTTCCTTTGGTTATATCTGGTTGGAGACGATGTCTATATCTCTCCCCATATTTGGGGAGTTTCAGCTATTATTTCTTTGAATAAGCTTTCTCCTCCTTCTCCCTTTGGGATTCTCATAATTTGTAAATTGTTTCTCTTGATTTCCCATGTGTCATTTAGGCTTTTATCACTCTTTTTTTTTTTTTTTTTTTTTTTTTGCGTTACGCGGGCCTCTCACTGTTGTGGCCTCTCCCGTTGTGGAGCACAGGCTCTGGACGCACAGGCTCAGCGGCCATGGCTCACGGGCCTAGCCGCTCCGCGGCATGTGGGATCTTCCCGGACCGGGGCACGAACCCGCGTCCCCTGCATCAGCAGGCGGACTCTCAACCACTGCGCCACCAGGGAAGCCCTTATCACTCTTTTTAAATTATTTTTTCTTTTTGTCTTCTGACGAGGTAATTTCAAATGATGTGTCTTTAAGTTCACAGATTCTTTATTCTGCTTGATCAAATCTGATATTGACATCCTGTATTGCACTTTTCATTTCATCCATTGTATTCTTCAGCTCCAGAATTTCTGTTTGGTTCTTTTTTATGATTTCTGTCTCTCTATTGAACTTCTCATTTTATTCATGTATTGTTTTCCTGATTTTGTTGACTTGTCTATCCGTTTTCTCTTATAGCTTGCTGAGCTTCCTTAAAATAATTATCCTTAATCCTCTGTCAGATAATTTGTAGATCTCCATTTCTTCAGGGTCAGTTACTGGGAAATTAATGTGATCTTTTAGTGGTGTCACGTTTCTTGATTTTCATTTTCCTTGAAGTCTTGCCTTGCTGTCTTTGCATTTGAACAAGGAGTCACCCCCTCTAGTATCTACTGACTGGTTTCAGGAGAGACATACCATCACCAATCAGCCTATCTAAGGATTCTGAGGCTTTCTCCGTCCTTTTTTATGAATTCACCCACTCTACAGTTCTCGTTTCCTCTTGAGAGGGAATTCTTAAAATTGCATGCCTTCTCTCAATCCTGTAAAGCCAGACTAAGTACTGAGAGCCTCCTGTTTGCTTTCAGTTGGAGAGGAGCACCCTGAAATGTTCAAACTTGTGTGCTTTCTTCCAATCCAGCAGTCAGGCTGACTTTCTGCATATGCACACTAGCTGTCTGCAAAGGCTCGCACTTGCCACCGATGCACAGGGAGCCGGCCACAGGGATGGTGGGTGAGGCATGCAGAGCATTGGGCATGATCATGGACTATTTGCGGACATCTGCAGGTAAGATGTCACCAGCAGCTCATAGGTGGTTGTCCTGTCTATCCATGTCCCTTTGATGAGTTCCACGCTCTGACTGCTAAGCTCCCAGTATCTCTCAGCCCCTCAAGCATGCAGGTAACCTCAGTATTCTGGGTGTGTCTGGGGAAAAGGGTATCTCTTTGGAAACATCCTGCACAGCTGGGGAAGCTAGGTACTTACTTACTATGCTCTCAATTTCACCCATGGAAGAAATCTTAGGACAATGGGATCTCTCTTGGCACTGAGCTGTGCCACCTTGAGGAAGGAGTGACATAGGTAAAGTGAAACTGTTCTTCATACCATCTTCAATGCATCTGTTCTTAAGTTTTTTGCTCCAAAAGTTATGCTGGAACTCCCAGACTCCCACTAAGGTATTCTTATCTGTGGGTGATTGTCAAAATCAACGTTCTATGGAATGAAGACAGTAAAAACTCCTATTCTACCATTTTGCTGACATTACCTCCTACCAATTCAAAACATCACAGTATTGTTGTGAAGATAAAACTCTATAAAGAGAGTGAAAATTCTTTGTAAGTAATAAAGTCTACACAAACGCTAATCAGTAATAATAGGCACAAATCTCAAGGGAATGGTAAGACAGATCATTAAAACACATTGGATTTTTCTCCCCTTTCACACCTAGATCTGAGACACAAGGGTAAGATCACACAGGGAGAGGCTGCCAGATTATGAGCCAGTCTAAGGGAGAAGTCGAGCAGACAACAGTTGTCATAGTTAACCCGGTGTCAGGTATTTTCAAAGCTCTTAGCAAGTAATACCTCATTTAATCCATTATCATTCTTCCCATTTTACAGATGTGAAAACTAGTCACAGAGTGGCAAAACAACTTGCTCAAGATGATTCAGTTAGTAAGAATCAGGCTGTCAGAATTTGAACTCCTAACCCCCACAAAAGGTTGTTTCTACAGGAGGCTGAGGTAGACCTGAGGTGAGCATGGAGGGAGGACTGAACACTGTACTTTCTTTTCGAAGAACCCCTTCAACTGACCCCTTTTCTTAAAATATCCTTGAATGCTTGGGAGGCAAACAAATTCTGCTTCCTTGGCAACCTTTTCTTTCAGAGGAGAAGATAGTATGATGATAACCCTACAGTAATAGGGATCAGAAGAGTTTCCTTTTTTTTTTTTTTAATAATCTGCTAGTTTACCCTAGTATAGATAACTGAGTCAACCATTGCCATTTTCCTGAACTTCTTTAAAACATCCTATGGACTATTTTCAAACAGAAAAGAGAATTCAATATTAAAAAATAAACCGTTCTTTTTCCTTGTTAAAGAGCAAAAGCCTAGAGTATAGCTAGGGGAAATGGAAACCATGGAATTGTGCTTACTGTTTGAACAGCCATTCCAATTAAAAAGCACCCTGGGATTGGTGTGTGCCTGACCATTGCACACAGCAGACATAAAGAGCTCTGCTGGAAGTACCTGTAGACTCATTTTGGCAAGACCCCATCCTGCAGCCAACTGATCAGTAGGTCCCTCACCTGTTTCAAAATACAGCAGGAATTGAATAAAATAGCAACGCCTCCTCATCCAGACACACCAACCCAATCCATAGTGGTGCCAGTGTCAGCTCCTGGGAAGGCAGCCCACCTGGGGGTACATCAGCTATGGTCAGTGTGGTGGGGAGGTTTTGAATTCAGTCACGATGTGGGGGAGCACTTCAGGAACTGCCAGCACAATCATTTTCTCTACTTTTCAGAGGTCCTTTACATGGCTCAGTGGATCATCAGGCACATTTCATGCCCAGGTATAAACAAAAGGAGCATATGTATGAGAGAGGAACAGACTTCACAAAGAGCACAGCTTTACATCAAAGCTGAGTCTTTGGGTAAAAGGCTGAATCAAAAGCTTTCAAGTAAAACTAATTAACGTGTGAAACTTTGATTTAATAGAAGCTCAAAAATGGAGAAAAACTGGAAAAAATCAAAAGTTAAATACAGAAAGTATAGATCAGAAATAATAAGAGGCTATAAGGTCACTCATAAAAAGTGATTGTTAATATATACATGACTCAGTAGCTCCCTCACACTAAGAAGAGATTAAACTTTACATCCTCTCAAAATGTGGAAGGAATGGCATTTCCCTACCTCCATTCTCTGTACTATTCCTTTTCCCTCTTCCTTCTACATATTATTTGAAAACTACAAGAACCATAAATTACAACCTGGAATAATGTTCTGTCTCCACAGATTGTAGAAGGTAGTAACATCTGCATTCACTTACTAAGTGCTTAAAGTATCACCAACACCACCCAAGTTGAAAAATACTAAAACTATATAATGTGGGAAGAGAGGGAAGTCTATATTTCCAGTAGTTCTTGGACAGTTGGGTTAAGTAAACATTTACCAAATTTATTATGATTTTCTGCTCATCTCATACACATACCTCATTAGGCCCTGTTTGGCTAGGATAATATTTTTAAATATGAATCTGCAATTATTTTTGTTCTCCCTGCAATCTTCCCTTTTTTCTTCCCTTAATTCAAGTAAGCAAATAGACTATGCTCTTTGCTCAAGATAAATATGGAAAAGGAGGAAAGTAGCCTACAATCTTCTTATTATCTTCCAAAGCCTAAGCTTTGGAGCCCCATAGACAAGGTTTAAAAAAACAGAACTCTCAAACAGTGACAGTATATAAGCCAGAAAGATGAAGGGAAAGAGATTTCCCCCAGGAAAAAAATCAAGGATTCCTCCTTGGAAAGGAGAAAAAGAGAGAGATAGAGAAACAGAGACACTGATAGAGACAGAAAGAGACAGAGCTCTGTGGGTCTGCAGAGCACAGAAGAGCTTTGCTCTCTCTCCAGCAGGACCGTTAGGGTAAGCAGCAAAGTCCCTGAGATAAAACAGTTGTGTGCAGTAGAGAGGCAGACAGGACCACAGGCAACCTTGCAAAAGATTCTGGAGGCTCAAGTGAATTTCTGGACTAGTAAGTCCTAAGACAAGGATGCTAAATATCTTAACAGCAAGCTATGTTAGAAAAGGCTAAGGACACCAGAGTCTCACCCCTCCCCATCCTCTGTGACTGGCTGGCACTACAGCAGACATTGGAGGAAAGCTCTACTCTCCTCCCTCCTGGATGAGACACTATATCTATACCTACAAATCCTCTCCTAACTCTGGGGTTGAGTCTTGAGGAAAGAAAAGCCAGGAAGGGAAATGTTTGGCATCCAGCACTCTGCTGGTTGACCTGCTACAATCCATCTCCTGAGACAATAAGCACAAGAGGGCACATTCTCTGTTTGACTCCTTGGAAGGAAATATGGACAATACAGGAAGAATAAAAGATATATATCTCAGGGCTTCTCTGGTGGTGCAGTGGTTGAGAGTCCGCCTGCCGATGCAGGGGACACGGGTTCGTGCCCCGGTCCGGGAAGATCCCACATGCCGTGGAGCGGCTAGGCCCGTGAGCCATGGCCACTGAGCCTGCGCAGCCGGAGCCTGTGCTCCGCAACAGGAGAGGCCACAACAGTGAGAGGCCCTCATACCACAAAAAAAAAAAAAAAAAAAAAAATAGATATATATCTCAGAAAATTATCTCAGTCATGCTCTTTCCTTAATAAATATTTTATGTCCTCATAAATAAAATGTTCTTTTCATTAATGCTATTCCTGCCAACTCCCGTATTCCCAGCTCCCAATTCCTACATCCTCAGTGGCTGGGATAGAAGGATATTTGCCCCAAGATCCTTAAGGGTTGGGTGTATGAGTCAAATGTGGAAAATTTCTCTCCACTCCAGCATATATGTGTGTGTATGTGTGTGTGTGTTGGAGATGGAGAGGAACCATGTCATACCCCACTTTGGAGATTTTTCCCTGCCAGCACTGCTCCCATACAACAGAGAGCTCAGCCACAGGTAAAGGAAGCCCTGCCCCTGACTACATAACCCTCTCATGGATCTAGAAAAAAAGAACTCCTGAGCAGCTGTCTTCAGCAAAAAGCCTGGTCAGGTTGATCAAGGAAGGTGGGATCCAACCCAAGTCTCATCTTCCTGCTCAAAGCCAGCATCTTGTCCCAGCTTCATCTTAGTCTTTGTAATGAGGTAGAATGTCAGTAAATGAATGAAGTAAGCCCTCCCCTACCTGCTCACTATACTACTATGGAAGCCAGAAGTCCTCGTAAGAAGTGGTCCCCTTGGGTCCTTTTGGCATCTACTGGGTGGCAGGGGAACAAATTCCTGATTAACTAGGATTCCTCTACTATATTTCACTCTTTCATTGTCCAAAACATGCCCATTCCCTTAAACTTTTACAACAATCACTAAAAATTTTAGGAAATAAAATCTGTCCTCAGAAAAAAATTCATCATCTAAGGTCTCTTATAACAAATCCTGTGTAATTAAATGTACGGTTAACCTTAAATTAATCTACTATTAAATTCAAAAGGGCTAGACATCAGAATACTAAATGTGCTAGCTCAAATATTTGGTTATTATTAATTTTTATGATTATTAAGGAAAAATATTTTTAAGTGATAGAAACTCAGATTGCCAGATAATTTCAAACACTTTAAAGTCAGAAAAAATTAGGATTTGGAGTTAAAAGTTAAAGAGGAAAAAAGAAGATGGAAAATCTTCCTTACACATTCCCCAACCTCCTCACCCCAAGCTTCCACTCTAATTGCAAACACTGCTGTGAATACTATCAATTGCAAGCTTTCTTTATCAACCAAACACATTTTTAAGCCAAAGTAAAGTTAACTCAAGAGAGAGGGGGAAGAAGGTTAAAAACATTTCCTGTAATATTAACAGTCATGTTGAGGACATATTTTCAAAAGCAACTCCTTCTCTAAACTCACTTACATAAACCAATGGAAAAAATGTTTTGACTTTGAAGTGCTATAGGCAGAATGCTTCCTCTCATGTACTCTTATTTGTACTTATGCAAGAATATCCTGCCTTGTAACAGCAAGGTTGTGAAACATTTAGCAAAAATTCTTGCAGTACCACAAAATATAATAAAGCCAAATTTTAAAATAGGAATGAATTAGAGAGAAGAAGCATGCAAGTAAGAAACATAAAATGAACCCATGTGTGAGATTAAAAAGGAAGGAAGGAGGGAAGGAAAGAAGGAAGAAAGGAAGGAAGGGAGGGAGAAAAATAAAGGCAGGCAAGCATGTCTAAACCCTGTTCATTTGCCCAAGATGAGCCCAAAACTGGAAATTATATCAGTCATACCAGGACGGAAAACATGAACAATTCTATGCTTCTCAATGACCATAAGATAAAACCCACCCATTCCTTAGAAGAGGCACAACTCACTGATACAAAGAACATTTTCACATGGATCTCAGAGGTACCAAAGTGTGTGAGAGAGTAAACTTCACCCTCTATAACATTGCCTTACAGTAAATGTGACAGTGTGTCTCATAGGACTATGATTTCTTTTAACACCCTCAAAGTAGTCAAGTGATGTAATGTCAAAGTATAAGTTAGCAAAAGCAATTATACAGCGGAGACCAGAGATGGAGTGAGGTTCCAGTTCTCTGTTCACCTGGCATGACCCAGCAGTCAAATTTTGAAATGGACTGCAAATCCTTTGGGATAACCTGCATATATATATATTTTTTTTTTCTTTCTTTCTTTCTTTCTTTCAATGGAGCTTTCAGTAAGTATTGAGTGATGATGAGCCTCACATCTTGCAAGTGCCTGGATTGTTATTATTCTAGGTTCCGGGCTAAATGTAGCTCCCTATGCTTTAACAGCCAGCCAAGCAGGAGGTAAGTTGTCATCTTCTTATGAAATTGTGGTCCCCAAAGAGGATTTGACTCAAAGGCAATGTCACTTCCACACAGATGTGGCCAAAGGAGTGCTTAAGTGCCCTCCCTTGAGCAGTACTGCTTAAAACTACCTTTATTTCAACCAGCAGCATTGGAGTCTCTGATGATCATGACCAACTCATCCTAGAACAAAACTAAACTGCCATCATCATTTGTGAGGTGGGTGATAACAAAATCCTCTTAGAAATATAGACACATAAATAAAAAGGAACACTGTTGCCTAGCTATAAAAACTAAGAAATTGACACAGTTCATACAAAAATTCTTAGTGCACAACAGAATTACAATATTCATGACTCACTACAGTGAATTTCCCAGAGATCCTAATTAAATTGAGTATCATTTTAGGCATTAGTCCTCCAGGAAGGCTGTTCTGAATCCAAAGGACAGGAATATAATTTGTGAATTCAAACAGCACCTATACTTACCCTATCACAGCATTTATTGCCCTGTAATTTTTTGTTTGTTTGTTTGTTTTTTGCGGTACGCGGGCCTCTCACTGTTGTGGCCTCTCCCGTTGCGGAGCACAGGCTCCGGACGCGCAGGCTAAGTGGCCATGGCTCACGGGCCTAGCTGCTCCGCGGCATGTGGGATCTTCCCGGACCGGGGCACGAACCCGCGTCCCCTGCATCAGCAGGCGGACTCTCAACCACTGCGCCACCAGGGAAGCCCTGCCCTGTACTTTAACTGCCCACTTACTCCTTGTATTGCATTCTACTTGAAGTAATCGAGAATTGAACTAATAGTGATTCAAACAATAGTTTATTTTTCTCACTTAACAGTAAGTCTAGAGATAAGAGACTGTTGGCACTGGTTCAGTTCAATGGTGTCTCTAGGATTCTATTGGCCTTTCCCTCATGGTCACCAGGTGTCTGCTAATGCTTCATGTTCACATTTAAGATAGAAAGAAGAGAGGTAAAAGAGAAGAGAAGGGGTGGTGCCATCACTGTTGTTTCATTTACCAAGACAACATAAGTGTAAGAAACTTTCCCAGAAACTTTATTTCATCTTATGTACTATTAACCAGAATTGGCCAGTTCTGTCAGATGACCAACCCTCACTCCAGGGAAGGGTGGGAAAGTAGGGGATGGCATGACCACAAAGCCAAAGGCCTAGATGCTAAGTCTAGACCTTAGACTGATCATGACACACCATCTGGGACTAGGCACACCACAGGGCAAGGAATAACTACAAAATAGGCATTAGGTATGGCACTAAAAGATGTATCATATTTATCTATTTCTTGAACTAGATGTAAGCTTCTTGAAGACAGAAATTATATCTGTTTCATTGCTTTTGTCCCCAAAGCCTGCCACAGTCCCTGGCTCATAGCAAATGCTCAGTGAGTAATTGTTGAGAGTATGAAGGAAAGAAGGAAGAAATGAATGGAAAAAATGAATGAAATATCAACTTCCCAGCTGTCCATCACCATAGTTCACACTTATATAAGGATACAAGATAAATGTATAGTATACATACTTTGAACACACTTGCATTCTGAGAGGAAATATTCTAGTCCATTCTATTTCCACCTCAGGCACTCAGTAAATGCTGCTGCTGCTGCCCCTGCTGATGGTCAAAGTCATTACAAGACACTTCTCTGTGGAAAATCTCAGTGTTGATATCAAAATAGAGTAAATATGTTAAAAGGAGGTAGATTCTTTCATTGCCTCCATCAAAACACAAAGCCTTGTTTGTTAAACATGGCTCTAAAGGAAACTCGTCCCTCTGAACCCGAAGAGGTGTATGATCAGTAAGGTTTATGTAACCAGTCCTTGCAAACTTAATACTCTTAAATAAATTGCTTGGGGAAAACTCCAAGCAGAAGAATTATCATTTGTCTCTGAAAAAAGAAATAAAAAGTGTGACTGTGAGACAAATAATTTGTGGAAGCAATCAATGAAATGCAAGCTTTATATTGGATTTGAACAAGAGCTTGCATAGAAGTTAAAGGAGTGTTCTTTATGGATTTAATTTAAATGCTGCATATGAGACCTTCCTAATCTTACTGTGCTGTAACTGTATTAAGATACTCACGTCAAAATATTTACATTTAAATATTTTATAATGCCACACTTTAAAATATTAATGATGCTGCAAGTAATCTGTGACATTTCTACATACTTCTCTATAGTAAGTTCGTAAGAAAACAGCAGAGTGTAACCGTATTATCCCTAGTCAGCTATTTGAAATTCAGCTTAGCAAACACACCAGCTTGCCCATTTCTGCAATTCTAATGAAAACTCCTCAAGTATTCAACTTCTTGCTCTTATAATTTGTTCTTATTCTGTTATAGATAGTGGCACTAGAGGGAAGAAAAAGAACTGTTCTTGTGTCATTGTCACTGCTGAGCTTAAATATACTCCTTTTCAGAGAGATAGATTTATTGAAAGGTTTCATTTAAAAAGTGAGAAAGGCAACTGTAAAACATAACAAGTGAACAAGTCAATGTTATTTCATGTGTTCTATAATGAAGAGATCTTTACAGAGACCTAAGTGCTGTTTGGAAACAGGTAACACTGCAAACTATTGTATTTGTACATAACATAGCCTTTGTAATCATAAGATTCATTTCTTAATATTTGTTTCCTTGAAAACACCAGAGAATTGCTATCTCATCATAGTCATGGTTACATTCTTTTTCCTCTTGCTGTCTTTCTTTCTTGCCACTGGCCCAAAAAGACAACTGAGGAAGACATCATTCAAAGTCTCATCTCCATAAATAAGTCAAGCTCAAGTTTGCTGTGATAATAAATATGGTGCAGACAATAAATGTTGGCAGCATCACCTTGGAGTATGAAAGGTGATTATTTCATTCTTTGTTCCTTAGAGAAAGCTAATTATTAGGGTTAATCAGGAAGAAAGTTAATGATTAGAGGCATGGCAGCCAGGTGACAGGTACTCTATAAAACCTGCCAAATCCAGCAAAATCTGCTAAGGGATCTCAGATGTGTCTGGCTATCAATTTTCTGTACTGGAAAAAGAGAATATTGTATCATTTGCACAATCTTTTGAGAAGTTTAAAACACATTTTTCTGTCTTCATGTGTTGTTAGTTATGGAGGGTTAAAATAGTGATAGTCCTGGATTTGGGGTTGAGATAGGAAACAGACAGCTATGTGAAGTTAGCATAAATTCCTTTTGGCAGGGGATTTTCTGACATTCAAATAAACACCATATAAAATAGTGATGACACACTCCAAGGTATAAAATATAACTGAAATCTCTTCTGGACAATTCATACCAGTGATAGAGCAGGAGGTTATTATATTTCTTATTTTTCTGAATCTGTTCTCAAATGCTGTTTGTAATTACCAACTGAACTAATTTCTTAACCCTCTGATGCTTCTGTCTGTAGACTATAGGTTTTCTTTCTCTGTCTCTTCTTAAAGCATACAAATTTCTTAAAGATAAGTTCTCTTTCCCCTCTTGAAATTCAAAACTTTTATCATACAGCTAACTACCTTGATGATACCAGAGTTTGCCATGCACATGTTCCTTCTTGTAGAAGGAAATGTCTAGTGCATTGTTTTAAAATACATTTAATCCATCTTTATTAGTAGTAGGGTTTCAAATTTCTTCCTAAACATTTACATCATTCAAAAAATTGTAAAGATAGGCTTGACTTTTAAATCATATAATCTAAAATTATAAGATAAATCTCAGACACATCAATATAATAAAACTCATAAACATGTTATTTTACCCTATTCTAGCTTTATTTATTGAGACTTAAGAAGACATTCTACAGAACATGCATGACTTTCTTCTCTATATTTCAGAAATTTGCATTCTAAAGCCCAATGTCCTACAGCAATCACCATCCAAGCACAAAAGCAGATTGCCTGAAATAACTGGACAAGTTAGCTCAATCAGTCTGAATGCTTCTAGACAGCTGAAGGACATTTCACTTAGCTTTAGATCTGAGGACCCAAATTTAATGAATAAAAAGCCTTCAACACAACAGGCACATTTCATTCTTCTTCCTCTAGCACAAAGCAACTTAATTCAAGAAGTATTTAGCAAGAATGTATCATTATAAATGCTGTGGAGAACTTTAATGAAGTAGAGGTAAGCTTCCTATCTTCAGGCAGCTTACAGCTTACAATTGAGTTGTATGAGGAACACATACCTATTTGTGAAACTGCTAAATAAAAATAATGTAAATATGATAGACAAAATTCTAGGATGGCGCCCATGATGTTCAACTCCTCTTGTTACTCCTATGATTATGTTACATTGCATGGCAAAAGGAATTTTGCTGATGGAACTAAGGTTGCTCATCAGTTGACCTTAATATAGAGAGATCATCCAGGTGAACCTAATGTAATCAAATGAGTCTGTTAAAAGCAGAAATTTGTTTTCTCTGGCTAGTCCTAGAAGAGGAGGTCAGAAAGATTCAAAGAATAAAAAGGATTTGACATGCTGGATTATAGATGGAGAAAGCCAAGTACCAAGGGATGCAAGCAGCCTCTGGAACATGAGAGAGGCCTCCAGCTGATAGCCAACAAGGAAACAGGAACCTCAGTCCTACAACCTCAAGGAACTGAACTCTACCCAACAATCTGCTCTATCTGGAATGAGCTTAGAAATAGATTCTTCACCAGAGTCTCCAGATAGAGGCTGACACCTTGATTTCAGCCTTGGGAAACCCTAAACAGAGAACCCAGATGAGCCCATCTGGACATCTGACCCAAAGAACTGTTAAATAATAAATGGATATTGTTTTAGACTTCTAAGCTTAAGGTAATTTGTTACATAGCAATAGAAAACTAATATAATAATATAAATTAGTGTCTAATGAATAACCAAGATGAGGAAATATATGAAAACTTCAAGGAAGGAAAGTTTAATGTGGCTGAAATAGACAGTCCCCTCCTTGTTTACTTCAAGTATCATGCTTATTCCTACCCCCAGGAACTTTGCACATACTATCCTTCTTGCCTCTAGTAGCCTTTATTTATCTTTTAACCATTCATGAACACAAGACTCATCTCCTCACTGAAGCCTTCTTCGACATCTCTAGTCTAGAATGCTATGTCTCATCAATGAACTACTTTTGAATTCATAGTTATTTCTGAAAAATGTCCCATTGACTTCAATGTTTCACGTTTTCTCCTCTCAGTCCACAAACTTGTTAGCTCAATTCTCTTTTTGTATCCCCAAATAAATTATTATTAAGTACTTGATTAATTAAAAATATGCCCTGGCTACCCTGTATAGAAAGTCTTGAATAAAATTCATGGATTTTTTAATTCATCTTACTTAAGCCAAATTAAGGCTATTTCTTTTTCCTATCACACTCACTGATGAACACTTAAGCTTACCTCTTTGTGAATCACAGTTTTAAAATAATTCTGCACAAGTGGCTTTATATGTTCAGTGTTGACCATGTATTCAATTTCACTAAAGAACAGAATGGTAAAATGCCCTTGCTGTAAAAACCTGCATACTCAGTTGATTCATATCAAGAGTTGAACTATACCAGGCTACTATTTTTAGCATTGCTACAATTACTTTTTGAAAAATTATTTCAGTGGTCTCATCTACTTCTCAGAATGTAAAGGCCTTAATGTAGAAATATTTTTATATTCTGTTGATATGCTGCTATTGCTGGTTGGGCAACAATCAGTTTATTGATGGTCATCTGAAACCATTGTCTGAGGCTGAAAAAGATTTTTCCTCTCTTTTGTTGCAGCCCTGTCCTCAGTGATTGAGTATTTTGTTTTCCCGTTTTATTTCTCCACAAGACAAATATCTGAAGAAATTATCTTCAAAAAATGGCTTTTTCTAAAATGTTGAGAATATTTAGAAAGCAATACTTAATATTCTTCCAAAAACCTTCAAAAATTTAGATTTATACAACCCCAATACAGACCCTCTTGCAAATCTGTTTGTGACTCTGAAAAACTTCTCATCTTCAAAAATCCTTTTTAAAGCACTTCTCTCTTTTTTTCTCATCCTCCACAACCCCTTCCAGGAAGTTAACATTACTCTATAAAAGTTTGCCGTAGTTGCCATATTCATAAATATAAATCATTAAGAGCAATAAAAAATAGGTGACTTCAATGTCATTTTTACAGAGGGAAGCCGTGGAACACAGTCAGAGTATTTAGATTTTAGGTCAATCCTTCCACTTACAGACAGTGTCATCTTTTCTCCTTCCTGATCCCCAAAGACCAATTCTACAAAATGGAGGTAAATATACATACCCAGAAGAGACCAGGAGAAGACAGAGAGAATCAAATTACACCAAATGCTTTACTTTAAAAGCAGCAAAGTGCTTTATGAATTCAATATACCTAGTTACTGGTAAATTGAGATTATATATTATATATCATATGTATAAATAACAAGGTCTCAAAATTTCATATTTTCCTCAAAGTCCAAGCCAAAACTGATTTCAGTTCAATAAATATTTATTGACTAAGTGTAAAATTGCTGACTCAGTAGGGTTAGCCTAATATAAATATCTACTTCTTGACGTATAACCTGTTATAATTAATTATATATATTATTATGTATGCTATTTATATTTCAGCCACTAGGATAAATACTTCACATTCATTATATCATATAATCCTCACAATAACCATAACATTGGGAGATAGAAATCATTATCCTCATGCTACAGATGAGGCATTCAAGGTTCAAAGAATAGGTTCAGAGAATTCCAGAGACTTGTAAATGTCACACAGGTAATAGGTAGAGGGACTGAGATTCACACATAGGTGTATGGTCTCCAAAATCTCTACAATTTACTACATCACATACATTAAAGAATAGTATATGACAAAATCAAATGATGCAGTACCTTTTATAAGTGGAATGGATCAGAGAAGGAATCTGAACCAAGAAGGAAAGCCTTCATGGAAGCAGTGATGTTAAGTTGGAATATGAGGTGTAACTTTTACATTGGTGACTATTCCATGCAACACTGAGTACAGACTATGCACAGGATGGATAATTAACACTCACTGAATAAATAAAACAAAAAGTGTTTATCTAGGCCTGAAACAGAGCATTTAATTTTATGAATCTACTTTCTAAGTTCATCATTTCTATCTTTTCCTTGACTGATAAACTTTCTTATTCCCTAATTTACCTGCCCTGCTTAACATTTAGCTTATATCATCTAGACATACATACATATCATCTGAGTCCCTATGGATGTTACTACCATTATTCTGAGCCTTGTTCATATTGAGAATCCATTTGAAAAGCAGTCATGCAAAAACTCTCTAAATAAAGATTCAGTTCCTGGTTCCTAAAAGACTCAGAACATGCAAATGCATTTACTCTAAAGGAATATTTTCAAAACAAGACTTTTTAAATAATAAAGGGAAATTTCCATCTGGGTAAATGACAAATAATTAGTCTTTTAATGATGACTATTATTCTCTTCCATCTGGCAAGCTAGTCATTTTGCCTTTTAAATTGAACTAAAAAACCATTGGGCAAGATTTTATTTTCCAATTTTATATTTCTAGGTTTCATTCAGTGTATTGAAGATATGCAAAATGACAGTTTTGTGTTTTAATACTTGCTAAATATTGAAATTGGACAATCAAAATTGTTAAGGCCATTTCCTTCTCTAATCATCCCAAAACTATCATTCTGTATCTACCTAGACTTCTCATTTTGCAAGTAATGGAAAACCCAATTCAAACTGGCTTAAACAATCAAGAGGATTTACTGACTCATGTAACAGGAAGGTTCAGAGAAATGGAAGGTGTTGGTTTGATTTAGCAGCTCAACAATGCTATCAAGAACCTGGTTTCTTTCCCTCTGCCCTCTGCTTTTCTTTTTTTTTTTTTTTTGCGGTACGCGGGCCTCTCACTGCTGTGGCCTCTCCCGTTGCGGAGCACAGGCTCCGGACGCGCAGGCTCAGCGGCCATGGCTCACGGGCCTAGCCGCTCCGCGGCACGTGGGATCTTCCCGGACCGGGGCATGAACCCGCGTTCCCTGCATCGGCAGGCGGATTCTCAACCACTGCGCCACCAGGGAGGCCCTGCTTTTCTTTTAATCAACATCATTCATTGTCTTTCTTCTCTAGTGTAACCAGAAAAATTCCTGAATAATTTCCATATAGTCAAATCACACTTTCCAGAAGGAGAGAAATTACTGATCAGCTCCCAACAAACTTCCCTTCACATCTCATAGTCCAACTTAGCTCATGGTCCTTTCCTAAGCCATTAAAGAAAGTACTCACTGATTGGCTTAGACTTTTCCATTTTGAACCCAGGGGCAAAGAGGATATGATTAGTCTGTTAAGGTTAAAAGAATTAGGACCCACCACTAGAATTGTGGGTACAGTCATTCTCTCCCCATTTCATCCCACCCCTAAGTGCATGGCTACCACAAAATGGGAGAGAAAGATGGAATAGTGAAGAAACAACCACAATATCCATTATACAATCCTAACTGTCTGATCAGACAGTCCTTCCCCACATTTTTTCATATTTTTGTAAGTCTATATCATTCCTTAGTCCACAAGATGTTGCAGGACTTTTCTTTCTAGCAACCACTCCCCCAGATTTCTCCCTCATATTCCATGGAGTAAACAGTCTGGGAAGGCAGCCTTCAAACTTTGAACCAAAGTTAAAGAGAAGGCACCACCAATTATAGCCAAGAATTTAATATACTGGTTTATCAAAACACTGACTCCTGAGCCCATCCACTGGCATGATATAATGTAGGCATTCCAAAAGGAGTACTCAGGTACTGAGAGAGGTTAAACAAGGGGTTCCACATGTCTGAGCACAACAGCCTTTCAAAACCCCGAGAGCACACTTTTTTCAAAGCCAAGTACCTGGGTACCAGGGTATAATTCCACCTTCTTTGTAAACTGGTAGTAACATTCATCCATGTGGGGCTGACCTGCCCAGCAATGTGCTTAGCGGAGGACTGTGACTCTAATGGTTTTAACATTAATTAGTACAGCTAAATGCCTTGCCTCAATCCCTCAAGGGAATTTTTTCTCCCAGAAGTGGACAAATTCATAGTACTATGTAGTATCTAAAATGCAGTTTGCCACTTAAAAAACAAACAAACAAACAAAACAAACCCCAAAGACCTCTAAAGAAAGAAAACAAAGTAAATGCCTATGTAAGAGCAGACCATGGTTTAGTTTGAGCAGTCCATTTTGGAAACAGAAAATCATTAGGATAAGCAGTCATCTGCTCACAAACCATAACAGACATTCAGCTAAATATCCTTTTATCTTTGCTTATGTGACAACTCTTATTATCACTTTGAAATGACTTCTATATTCTGAACCCTAAATTAGGAATGATATATGTAGCAAAGTTTCAAAAATTCATCAGTCAGAAAAGGAAAGCTTTTTAAATCTCATTTAAACATTGTTTGTTTATCTAGGAAACAAAGGACATTGTCCAATTTTAACTCAAAGAAAACTTAATTAATTTAAATGTCACCTTGATTACTTCTACTATTGATCCAGAGGAAGCATTTACTAACAGGCTGAAACAGTACACAATAAAAATCACAGGATAATGTAAGAATCCTGGTTCTTTGTTCCAAACTGCAAAATTTCTCACATAGCCATTATTACTGGATAGAATTACAGTCTTGGCCACTTTCACCTACAGCTTTTACTAATAAAAATAAACATGTTTTCTTTTAAGAAGAAATTATTTTCACTTTCAAGGTATTTTTCCCTATACCTTCCCTGATACAGGACAAAGAAATGTCTTAGAGAAAGGAGGCCATGACTTGGAAGTTTTAGTATATTCTCTCTATAGGCAAACCTCTTTCATCTCTTTTCTTACAAAGGAACCTATACACTAAGCGGGAAAATGCTTTCCAAGTATGAATTTTGCTGAATAGTTCAAAGAAACATCATAGATTTATTAAAAAATTTGTCTTTTAGTTGAGATAGGTGACTGATAGCATAGGACATTGATATGACCGTAGCTTCTCCTATTACTATTTCTATTATTATTTGCACCTCAGTAAACATCCTTCTTGAAGGAATGAAGAAATAAAATATTTCATTTGAGAAATAAAGATTATTTTTCCAATTACCATAAAAATGGCTATTTCAACTAACCTGATTGTTGACCTGAGCTAGAGTCTGGTGGTCTGGGCCAGCCTCAGAGTGTACTGGCCAGAGGACCAGAGTATAGACTCAAGGTTTATCAAGAGACCATGTTCTGGCAGCTAGTTTAGGCAAGAACACGAGGAACAGGCACAGAGGTAAGAAATCACATGAAAGCTGGGAATGTTAGACCAGAATAGAAGGTATGGATGGAGGAGGACATGGCGTGAGTTTGGAATGGAACGGTCCAGTAAGCCTCTCTGTCTACCTGGATGCCCTTTTAACAGCACCTGTAACTTCCAGCAATGGGTAGGGAGGGTCTGTTAAAGTTGCCAAGCTGCCTTAGACATACGTGACAAGCTCAAAGAAGTCTCTGCTCAGATCAATTTGAGAAATTTTGTAAAAATCTTCTGTATCCATGCCTGAGGCAACTTTGTTATCACAGAAATAGTTGAACATTCTTGTCAAAATGATCAATAATTTTCTCTAAAAAAATAACGTTTGATTGTCAAATATATGCATAATATTTTTTTCCAAGGTCCGAATGGAAAAAAAAAATGAATTTCCTCAAAGGCTTCCTATGAGATCGTGAAAAGCACCTTTCTCTCCTAGGGAATGCAGTTGCTAATCCAAGATTTTTTGTAAGACGCACACTGAAAGCAACTACTTCTGAATTTTCAGGTGGGAATTAGAGTTCTACTAACTGTTTCTAGGCCCTCTTTTTCAACTTTCTTCTCTGTCCTAAGATTCTTAGAGTCAGGACAGCCATCACATAGGCCATCACGTAGGTCACGTGAACATATGCTCCCATTACCTCATTGGATTCTAAGAACATCGACCAGTGAAAGAGGAGTTTGTAGGCATACAGGGTAAGAGTTTGAAAAACCCTTCTGTGGGAGACAAGGGACTAGACTGAAAATCTCCATGTTATGCCTTACTCCTTTTCAAAATTGTCCAAGCAAATGGTTAAAACTCTTTACTCATCCACAAACCATAACTAGTTACAGGTAAATAACGAAGACAATGTCCCCTAACCAAGAGGCAAACCCTGCTATCAGGGTTCAATGATCCTCCAAGAATTAGACTAATCAAATTTCCATAATTAAAGTCACCCAGACAGCTATAGTTCATCTTTCATAGTTTTCCCACAGATTCAGCTGAAAATGACCATCTGCCTTTTTAGATGGACCCAACCCCTTCCCTATAGGCCCCAGTAGGTAACTAACAAAATAATTAGTTGATCACCATTTCTTTAAAGAAAAAAAAGATAACATAGTATTTATTAAATCAAATAGCTTTTCTTCAAGTCTGAAACACCTAAAAAAACAAATAACATGGTTAAGTCTGATGATTACATTCTCTTTGAAATGCAACAAAAATCTGAAAATGCATATTTCATCAGAAAGAAATTTTCATTAAAAGTGCAGATGGACTACATCTTACAGAATATGTATATTTCTGGGGAAATGTCTAGGAAATAAAGACATCTAATATATTTACTGACTTTATTCAGAAAATCCAAAGCCATGGGACATTTCAGCTAAAAGGGAAGAAATTATGCAATTTCCTGCCTTCCTCAAATAAGATATTATCCCACTTTAGAGATGGGCAACTGAGGACTAAAGAAATTAAATGACTCACCCAAAGTCACAGATTTAATTGGAGGACATAATAGTAGACCCCAGGTTACATACCTCCTAGTGAAGTGCTTCTTCCAAAATATTTCTTTGTAATTGGTTGTATCTAAATAAAAATAAAGTCTTATGGCTACCACAAATATTTTAAATCACTTGCTTTAGAGAATTGTATTTTTCTAAATAAGTATTATATTCTGGAAAAAAATTATAAGATCTAAGTGATTACAATAATTAAAAAATAACTAAATGGTCTAAGAAGTCATTCTGCTTGTTTTAATCCCCCTTCTGCTACTCCCCAGCAGAACAGAATGTACATTAATGGATAGAGAGTAAGACCAAAACAAGTTAAATCCTAAATTTTAAGTTAAAAGTGACTAAGGTTAAAAAAAATATCAGAAAGTAAAAAGGACACAAAAAATGGGCACCTTTATAATGTAAGATAGCAAGAATTAACAATATTGTTTTATTATCAATATAGGTACATATACATACATAAGCACATATTTATGAGTTTCTTTGGAGTAAATATATATCATAAGAAAACCTGGAAAACTAGGTATTATTGATATCCTGATAACTGCAGGCATATGCATTCCAAGTGCCAAACAACTAACACAAAACTACACTCTGTGAATGCAGACTTTCAGAAGTTGGCGGTTTTCTACACCTTATATTTGTATTTGAATTCCATTCAGAAGAGTATGTAATGCAGTTAACTCTCAGGCATCTAAAACCCTCAGAAAATTATTCATTCTAAAGAGTTAAGTTTATAGCTTTAAAAAGAAAATCATTTTTATTTTTATCATTTGGAATGGAAATCTTTCTAGAGCTATTCCTTTCCCTTTTAGCTAAAGTAGACAGAAAATAATTTGCCCTTTACTGACCTAAAATTATTTTGTGAGGAAGATGCCCTCTGGACCAACTGAGCTCTGTATGAATATTTGCCTCCATTCTAAATAGTCCCAGAATGGCTACCATTCTTTAGTAGTAATTATACTTGTTTTATGCATTTTTCTGACTTCTCCCTCCCTATCAGATATTATAGAGAGGATTCATGGCAGAGGAAAAGGGTTGGAGTAAATGGTCTCTAAAGCCCATTCTAAGTCCATAATTCTCTTCTCTCTGCTGTCATTTATCTTCCTAAATCAGTAAGGATGCTTTCAGCAGCAAGTAACAAGACCCAGCTAAGGGTGACATAAACAATAAGGACACTTATTATCTCACCAATGGAGAAAACATGAGGTAATCTCAAGGGCTGAGAAATTTACTGGTTCAGCATCAGAGCTCCAGTTTGGTTTCTCTGCAATTCTCTTGGCTTTGCAAAACTTACAGTTCCTATCATATACCTTATCACACTCAGACAACAGCAAACAGAGGTATAATTTGCAATTTCCCCATCTTGGATCCCACACTAAAAACCAGAAAATTTCCCTAAAAACTCCTCATAAAAAATTCTCTTTTGTCATGGTCCATAATTACAACTCCTGCCCAGGACTAAGTTGTCAAGGGAGGACCATCATGACCAGACTAGGACAATCAAGATTTATCTGCCTAAATCTGGGAAGATTTAGCTAAGTAAGGGTGAATACACTGAGGTTTGGTTAATAAGAAAGCGGAAAGAGATTACAACTGAATGTCTAAAAATATTCTCTTTTTATCAGTTCAAATGCACTGTCTCTACTCTGATATGGACATAAACATCAAGGACATAGGCTCTTGAATTTGTGGATAAATTAAGACTGAACACAGAGATACCCCCATTTTCCCATGAGTAAACATGTGAATCTAACTGTATTAATTTCATGACAACTTTTTGAAGTCTTGAAAAATCCTTTGGTCCAATTCCTTGCTTCAAGTCAAATCATAGATAACTAAATATTTATTCTTTTAAAAATATTGATTAGTTGTTGCTTTACTTTCTCAGACAGAATATATAAAATATTTAGTTTGACCAATGAGTGAAAACTCTCCATTTAAACCAGCTTTACTGGTGGCTGCTTTATTCCACCACTACACACTTTATCAAAAGACTGGCACAATTTCTTTGGGTGGTAATACTCTTGTTGTTTTGTTCTCTTGTTGAGTTTTTACTTCCTTGAACAGCAATAAATATCGCTCCTTTAAATTTATATTAAAAATCAAATTATTTGCATGAGCTCTTAGTATCCTATTCATTTATGCAGGTCTCTCAACTTTTCTTTTTCTTCATCTCCATCTGCCCATTCCAAAGAGCCTGTTAGTAGGTATCCCCTGAAGCAATCGTCAAGTGAAGTCATCTTTATGCACACGATTATATTCCTTTTCTCAAACAACAAATCTAGAGAAGTCAGTCTGCTTCTCTCTTTGCCTCAAGAACATAATACATTTGAAAACTTCTTATAGATCATTTTTATTTTTAAAAACATGTATTAAATATTTCCTGATAATAATAGAAAATAATCACTGCACTAAATTTGATGATGCAAAATTCTCAAGCCTGAAATAGGCCACTATAAGATGACATCAAATAAATTCAAAATTATATATAAAATGTTATACAAAATATGATTCATAATATTTGTTATGTTACTGTTACTGATCATTTGAGAAGTAACCCAAAGTAAAACATATAAACTAATGTTTATCCATATTTCCAATTCTACTCTTACATTTGCATGCAGGGTCATAGCAATACCAGTCCTTTGGAACAAGCACTTACAAGTTTTTCTTTTATTTATGTACAATCCCAACCAACACTATTGACTTGCTGCTACAACTGAAAACAATTTTCTATTCTTGGTAAGTGTGGTCTCCTCCCTCTAGATTCTGAGTCAAAGAAGCACAAATACCATGTTTATTCACCTCTGTTTGCCCCAACACCACCTAGCAAAATATTTTCCATGTGACAGATATTCAAGAAATATTGTCTGTTAAGATATTCTTTTCCATTACCTCCTTGTGAACATTGTCACCAAAAGCAATAGCAATTGTTAGAATAGTCTAGAAGTGAAGAGTCAGCCAGATTGGAAAAGAGGAGGTACTTTTGACCATTTCCAAGAACAGTGAAAATATATATACTCATATTGATGAACCTACCATCCAGGACCTTACTATCTATTTAGGAGGCTAAAATATATACAAAGTACTACACAAAAATAACTAGCAGGAAGCAAAATACCTGGCATAGGAGTGCTAGTAATAAGCACTAATAGAGTTCAGGAAACAAAAATAACTCTATGCCAGAATTGTCAGAAGACTTGTCAAATGTCTTTATGGAAGAGGAGGACCTACAGGTAAATCACAAAAGCAAAAGAGGGTTTGAAAATACAAAGGCTGATTGTGGGAAACTATGAGGGTAGGAAGAAGAGTATGAAGGAAGGTACACCCCTCACAAAAATTAACTCAAAATGGATCATAGACCTAAATGTAAAACACAAAAGTATAAAACTCCTACAGGCAACATAGTAGAAAACCTAGATGACCTTGACTATGTTGATGCCTTTTTAGATGTAACACCAAAGACATGATCCACAAAAACATTAATTAATAAACTGGTCTTCATTAAAATTAAAAACTTCTGTTCTGCAAAAGACAATATCAAGAGAATTAGAAGACAAGCTCAACTGGGAGAAAATATCTGGAAAGACATATCTGATAAAGGACCATTATCCAAAATATACAGTGAACACTTAAAATTCAACAATAATAAAACAAACACAATTTAAAATGGGCCAAAGATCTTAACAGGCATCTCACCAAGGAAGATATACAGATGGCAAATGAGCATATGAAAAGATGTTCTACATCATATGTCATCAGAGAAGTGCAAATTAAAACAATGAGATACCTCTTGATGCCTATTAGAATGCCCCAAATCTGGAACTCTGATATCACCAAATTCTAGTGAGAATATGGAGCAAAAAGAACTCTCATTGCTGGTGGGAATGCAAATTGGTATACCACTTTGTTCATTTTTGCTCTAAATATTCAAGTGCTTCAATGTTGGGTACAAAAATATTTACAATTACTGTATCTTCTTGATGAATTAACCCCTTTATCATTACATAATGACCTTCTTTGTCTCTTTTTATTATTCTTAGTTTAAAGTCTATTTTGTCAGATATAAGTATAGCTACCCCCCTTTATTTGGCTACCATTTGCTTGAAATGATTTTTTTCCTTCCTTTCACTCTCAGTTTATGTGTGTCTTTAAAACTGAAATAAATCTCCTATAGGTACAGCCACTTTGGAAGACATTTTGGTGGTTTCTTACAAAACTAAACATACTCTTACCATACAATCCAGCAATTGTGCTCCTTGGTATCTACCCAAAGGAGTTGAAAACTTATGCCCACATGAAAACCTGCAAACAGATGTTAATAGCAGCTTTATTAATAATTGCCAAAACTTGGAAGCAACCAAGATGTCCTTCATTAGATGAATGAATAAATAAACTGTGGTACATCCAGACAATGGAATATTATTCAGTACCAAAAAGAAATGAGCTATCAAGTTACAAAAAGACATGGAGGAACCTTAAATACATATTACCTAAGTGAAAAAAAGCCAATCTGAAAAGGCTGCATACTCTATGATCCCAACTATATGACATTCTGAAAAAGACAAAACTACAGAGACAACAAAAATATCAGTGGTTTGCAGAGGCAAGTGCAGAGGAGAATAGAGATAAATAGGCAGAGCACAGAGGATTTTTAGGGCAATGAAAATACTCTATATGATACAATGATGGATATATGATAGATACATTTTTTCAAACACATAGAACATAAAATATGAACAGCAAACCCTAAAGTAAACTGTGGATTTTGGGTAACTATGATGTATCAATGTATTGGTAGGTTTATCCTTGGGAAAAAATGATTTTGGTGGGTGATGCTGGTAACGGGGGAGGCTATGCATGTGTTGGGTCGGGGATATATGAAAAGTCTCTGTACCTTCCTCTCAATTTTGTTGTAAACCTAAAACTTCTCTTTTTTAAAAGTCTTTTAAAAAGAAAGGAAGTATAAACATATTTAGGAAATAATATGGAAGTCAATTCAGGAAGAGCAAAAAGGTCATGTAAAAAAAGGTAGGAGCTATCCACTTTTGGCAGCACTTTAGGCTAGCTACTTCAAATGGCCCTTCAATCACAAAAAAACTAGGACCTTTTTAAGGCATTTAATATTTTAAATGCATTTAATACTATTTAATGAATTTCTAGGTTCATAGGAAGTAAGAGAAAACATTATGGCTGGACTTTCTTCTCTCTCTCACATACCTACATATACATACACATCATACACACACATACACAATCTGGAGTTAAGAACAGTGATCTTTAAGAAGAATGTAAAGTTTCCTTATTGCCTTTCTTTTCTGAAAGGCAATAATTGACAATACTTCAGCAAATAGAATAATTCTTTGAGAAAATGAAACTGAAATTTCAAGAGTAAATCCTGAGACCCTCTAAGGTAGCTAAAGTGCTAACAGTTGTGTAGCATCCCCCAACTCCCTGTAGAAGCAATATAAAGTGTTTTCCAAGGGAAAAGATTGCCACTTCGAGCCCTCAGGATTTCCATGGATAAAATCAAACAACTATGAACCCACAATTAACAATTAAAAAAGATTTAAGCCATCAAGAAGAAAAGAAGACATGATAAACATTGGATTTGGACCTGCAAAGGAGCCATATAGGGATTTTTAAATGCCAAATATAAATAACTGTATGAAATGTTTGAACAAATAAGAGATGAAACCATGAAAATGAGCAATCAATAAGAGACTGTCAAAAATGATCAGGTACCTCTCTGTGGAACCAGAAACTTGGCACCACATGCAACACCTCTGTGGAGTGTGTGATCCTCGAGGGCAAGGAAATCAAAGCAGAGCAAAGTGCCTGGAACATAAAGTGTGTGCTGTTTCTCATCCAAGTCCAGATTTCTACCTGCCACAGTTATTCAAAACTTAAAGTATCAGATTGAGGTATTTAAACCTTGTGCCTTTTTCACACCTTAATTCACTGGCAATCAACACTCGTACCAAGTTGAGCCATGTGGCTGACAGGGTGTTGGTGCTCCAGCCAGGTGTCAGAGCTGAGCCTCTGAGGTGGGAGAGCTAAATTCAGGACATGGGACCACCAGAGACCTCCTGGCCCCACATAATATAAATTGGAGAGAGCTCTCCCAGAGATCTCCATCTCAACACTAAAAACCAGCTCCACTCAACGACCAGCAAGCTCCACTGCTGGACACCCCATGCCAAACAACGAGCAAGACAGGAACACAACCCCACCTGTTAGCAGAGAGGCTGCCCAAAATCATACTAAGTTCACAGACACACCAAAAAACACCACCAGAAGCAGTCCTGCCCACAAGAAAGATAAGATCCAGGCTCGTCTACCAGAATACAGGCACCAGTCCCCTCCACAATGAAGCCTACACAACCCACTGAACCAACTTTACCCACTGGAGGCAGACACCAAAAACAATGGAAACTATGAACATGCAGCCTGAGAAAAGGAGACCCCAAAACGGTAAGTTAAGCAAAATGAGAAGACAGAGAAATACACAACAGATGAAGGAGCAAGGTAAAAACCCACCAGACCTAAAAAATGAAGAGGAAATAGGCAGTCTAACTGAAAAAGAATTCAGAGTAATGATAGTAAAGATGATCCAAAATCTTGGAAATAGAATGGAGAAAATACAAGAAACGTTCAACAAGACCTAGAAGAACTAAAGAGAAAACAAACAACGATGAACAACACAATAAATGAAGTTAAAACTTCTCTAGAAGGAATCAATAGCAGAATAACTGAGGCAGGAGAATGGATAAGTGACCTGGAAGATAAAATAGTGGAAATACTACCACAGAACAGAATAAAGAAAAAAGAATGAAAAGAATTGAGGACAGTCTCAGAGACCTCTGGGACAAAATTAAGCACAGCAACATTCGAATTATAGGGATCCCAGAAGAAGAAGAGAAAAAGAAAATGACTGAGAATATATTTGAAAAGATTATAGTTGAAAACTTCCCTAATACGGAAAAGGAAATAGTCAATCAAGCCTAGGAAGGGGAGAGAGTTCCATACAGGATAAATCCAAAGAGAAACACACCAAGACACATATTAATCAAACTATCAAAAATTAATTACAAAGAAAAAACACTAAAAACAGCAAGGGAAAAGCAACAAATAACATACAAGGGAATCCCAATAAGGTTAACAGCTGATCTTTCAGCAGAAACTCTGCAAGCCAGAAGGGAGTGGCAGGACATATTTAAAGTGATAAAAGGGAAAAACCTATAACCAAGATTACTCTACCCAGCAAGGATCTCATTCAGATTTGATGGAGAAATTAAAACCTTTACAGACAAACAAAAGCTAAGAGAATTCACCACCATCAAACCTTTAGCTTTACAACAAATGCAAAAGGAAATTCTCTAGGTAGGAAGCACAAGCGAAAGAAAAGACTTATAATAACAAACCCAAAACAATTAAGAAAATGGTAATAGGAATATACATATCAATAACTACCTTAAGTGTAAATGGATTAAATGCTCCAACCAAAAGACATAGACTGCCTGAATGGATACAAAAACAAGACCCATATATATGCTGTCTACAAGAGACCTACTTCAGACCTGGGGATACATACAGACTGAAAGTGAGGCGATGGAAAAAGGTATTCCATGCCAATGGAAGTCAAAAGAAAGCTGCAGTAGCAATTCTCATATGAGACAAAATACCTTAAAATATTACAAGAGACAAAAAGGATACTACACAATGATCAAGGAATCAATCGAAGAAGAAGATATAACAATTGTAAATAGTTACACACCCAACATAGGAGCACCTCAATACATAAGGCAAATGCTAACAGCCATAAAAGGGGAAATTGACAGTAACACAATCATAGTAGGGGACTTTAACACCCACTTTCACCAATGGACAGATCATCCAAATGAAAATAAATAAGGAAACACAAATTTTAAATGATACATTAAACAAGATGGACTTAATTGATATTTATAAGACATTCCATCCAAAAACAACACAATACACTTTCTTCTCAAGTGCTCATGGAACATTTACCATGATAGATCATATCTTGGGTCACAAATCAAGCCTTGGTAAATTTAAGAATATTGAAATCAAATCATATCAAGTATCTTTTCTGACCAAATGCTATGAGACTAGATATCAATTAAGGAAAAATAACTGTAAAAATTACAAACACAAGGAGGCTAAATAAGACACTACTCAATAACCAAGAGATCACTGAAGAAATCAAAGAGGAAATCAAAAAATACCTAGAAACAAATGACAATGAAAACACAACAACACAAAACCTATGGGATGAAGCAAAAGCAGTTTTAAGAGGGAAATTTATACCAATACAATCCTACCTCAAGAAACAAGAAAAATCTCAAATAAATAACCTAAACTTACACCTAAAGCAATTAGAGAAAGAAGAACAAAAAAACCCCAAAGTTAGCAGAAGGAAAGAAATCATAAGATTAGATCAGAAATAAATGAAGGAAACGATAGCAAAGATCAATAAAACGAAAAGCTGGTTCTTTGAGAAGATGAACAAAATTGATAAACCATTAGCCAGTCTCATCAAGAAAAAAAGGGAGAAGACTCAAATCAATAGAATTAGAAATGAAAAAGAAGTAACAACTGACACTGCAGAAATACAAAGGATCATAAGAGATTACTACAAGCAACTATATGCCAACAAAATGGACAACCTGGAAAAAATGGACAGATTCTTAGAAAAGCAAAACCTTCTGAGACTGAACCAGGAAGAAATAGAAAATATAAACACCAATCACAAGCACTGAAATTGAAACTGTGATTAAAAATCTTCCAACAAACAAATGACCAGGACCAGATGGCTTCACAGGCGAATTCTATGAAACATTTAGAGAAGAGCTAAAACCTATCCTTCTCAAACTCTTCCAAAATATAGCAGAGGGAGGAACACTCCCAAACTCATTCTACAAGGTCAGCATCACCCTGATACCAAAACCAGACAAACATGTCATAAAGAAAGAAAACTACTGGGCAATATCACTGACTAACATAGACGCAAAAATCCTCAACAAAATACTAGTAAACAGATTCCAATAGCACATTAAAAGGATCATACATCATATTCAAGTAAGCTTTATCCCACGAATGCAAGGATTCTTCAATATACACAAATCAATCAATGAGATAAACCATATTAACAAACTGAAGGAGAAAAACCATCTGATCATCTCAATAGATCCAGAAAAAGCTTTTAACAAAATTTAACACCCATTTGTGATAAAAACTCTCCAGAAGGTAGGCGTAGAGGGAAGTTACCTCAACATAATAAAGGCCATATATGACAAACCCAAAGCCAACGTCGTTCTCAATGGTGAAAAACTGAAACCATTTCTACTAAGATCGGAACAAGACAAGGTTGCCCACTCTCACCACTCTTATTCAACATAGTTTTGGAAGTTTTAGTCACAGAAATCAGAGACGAAAAAGAAATAAAAGCAATCCATATTGGAAAAGAAGAAGTAAAGCTGTCACTGTTTGCAGATGACATACTATACATAGAAAATCCAGCTCTACTAGAGCTAATCAATGAATTTGGTAAAGTAGCAGGATACAAAATTAATGCACAGAAATCTCTTGCATTCCTATACACTAATGATGAAAAATCTGAAAGTGAAATTAAGACAACATTTCCATTACAACAAAAAGAATAAAACACGTAGGAATAAACCTACCTAAGAAGACAAAAGACCTATATGCAGAAAACTATGAGACACTGATGAAAGAAATTAAAGATAATACAAAGAGATGGAGAGATATACCATGTTCTTGGATTGGAAGAATGAACATTGTGAAAATGAGCATACTACCCAAAGCAATCTACAGATTCAATGCAATCCCTATCACTCTACCAATGGAATTTTTCAAAGAACTAGAACAAAAAATTTCACAATTTGTATGGAAACACAAAAGACTCTGAATAGCCAAAGCAATCTTGAGAAAGCGAAACAGAGCTGGAGGAATCAGTCTCCCAGACTTCAGACTATACTACAAAGCTACAGTAAGCAAGACAGTATAGTACTGGCACAAAAAGGAAATATAGATCAATGGAACAGGCTAGAAAGCCCAGAGATAAACCCATGCACATATGGTCACCTTATCTTTGATAAAGGAGGCAAGAATATACAATGTCAAAAAGACAGCCTCCTCAATAAGTGGTGCTGGGAAAACTGGACAGCTACATGTAAAAGAATGAATTAGAATACTCCCTAACACCATACACAAAAATAAACCTCAAATGGATTAAAGACCTAGATGTAAGGTCAGACACTATAAAACTCTTAGAGGAAAACATTGGCAGAACACTCTATTACATCAATCACAAGATCCTTTTTGACCCAAGTCCTAGAGAAATGGAAATAAAAACAAAAATAAACAAATGGGAACTAATGAAACTTAAAAGCTTTTGAACAGCAAAGGAAACCATAAACAAGCTGAAAAGACAACCCTCAGAATGGGAGAAAGTATTTGCAAATGAAGCAACTGACAAAGGATTAATCTCCAAAATATACGAGCAACTCATGCAGCTCAATATCAAAAAAACAAACAACCCAATCCAAAACTGGGCAGAAGACCTAAGTAGACACTTCTCCAAAGAAGATACACAGATTACCAACAAACACATTAAAGGGTGCTCAACATCATTAATCATTAGAGAAATGCAAATCAAAACTACAAGGAGATATCATCTCACACCAGTCAGAATGACCATCATAAAAAATCTACAAACAATAAATTCTGGAGAGGGTGTGGAGAAAAGGGAACCCTCTTGCACTGTTGGTGGGAATGTAAATTGATATAGCCACTATGGAGAACAGTATGGAGGTTCTTTAAAAAACTAAAAATACAGCTACCATATGACCCAGCAATCCCTCAACTGTGCGTATACCCTGAGAAAACCATAATTCAAAGAGTCATGTACCACAATGTTAATTGCAGCTCTATTTACAATAGCCAGGACATGGAAGCAACCTAAGTGTCCATTGACAGATGAATGGATAAAGAAGATGTGGCATATATATACAATGGAATATTACTGAGACACAAAAAGAAATGAAATTGAGTTACTTGTAGTGAGGTGGATGGACACAGAGACTGTCATACAGAGTGAAGTAAGTCAGAAATCAAAAAACAAATACTGTATGCTAGCACATATATATGGAATCTAAGAAAAAAAATGCTCCTGAAGAACCTAGGGGCAGGACAGGAATAAAGACACAGACATAGAGACTGGACTTGAGGACACGGGGAGGGGGAAGGGTAATCTGAGATGAAGTGAGAGAGTGGCATGGACATATATACACTACCAAATGGAAAATAGATAGCTAGTAGGAAGCAGTTGTGTAGCAGCAGGGAGATCAGCTCGTACTTTGTGACCACCTAGAGGGGTGGGATAGGGAGGGTGAGAGGGAGACACACGAGGGAGGAGATATGGCGATATATGTATACATATAGCCTCACAAGGTTTCACATCCTTATTTAGGACAGAAACTCAACCACCTTAGACAATGCCCACTAGTTTTCTTCATTCACTCCTTAAGAAAAACTTATCAGTTCATAATTCACCTAAACTCACTGATAACCCAAAGATAATCTTTGTGCCCTTAGAGTGAGCTGGATTTCTCTTTGAGCTACCTCCTGAATGAACTCGGATACTGTTGAGGAATTCTGATGTCAGGAAATACCCGCAGAAGTGAGCAGTCAGGAAAGAGATCAAACAGTTTTTGTATGTAGTTAAATTCATACTTTGTTATACAGCAGCAACTAACACAACAATGTAAAGCAATTATACTCCAATAAACATATTTTAAAAAAGAAAAGTCATGGATTAAAAAAAATGATTAGGTACATTTATAGGAAAAGCCAAATAAAAATAAAAATATATTAGGAATAATAAAATGTATATTTAGAAATATAAAATCTATTATACTCGAAATTAACAACTGAATGGTTAAAGGGCTGACTAGATCCAGCAGAAAAGAAATTAAGAAAAAAATATAATTATCCCAATTAAATGCAGAAAAGACATTTAACATAATTCAATATCCATTCGTCATTTAAAAGAAAACTCTTTGAAACTTTGAAAGAGACATCCTTAACCTGTTAAAAAGAAGTTACAAAACTCTGAAACATTCTCTTTAAAATCTTTTTTTTAAGGAAAAAGAACACCCTGTATTACTGCTTCTTTAATGCTTGAAAGGAAATATAGAGAATATCTTAGTCACCCCAGGGTAGGGAAGAATTTCTTTAAAAGAACAGAAAAGGTATTCACCATAACAGGCAAATAAATGTAACTAACTACAATATAATTTAAAATTTTTATTCATCCAAAGACATCAATGAAAGAGAACTGCAAAGTGTAAAAAAGATGTTTGTAGTATCTGTAACTGACAAAGAATTAATATACAGTATAAAGAACTTCCATAAATCAATAGGAAAAAGAAAGTCCAGTAGATAAATGTGTAAAAGACATGAACAAGTATTTTACAAACCAGGAAGTACAAACAGATATAAACCAGTAAATAGATGCCTACATTTAATCAGAAAAAAATGTAAATTAAGATAATTATGAGATATAATTTTAAATCCACTCAATTAGTGAAAATTAAGAAGCCTAACAATATGAAATATTGAAAAGGTTATAAATCAACAGAAATTTTTATATTTTTTAATATATTTTAAAAGAAAAATAGTATGAAAAACTTAACATGATTTTTTTTCCTAAAGAAGAGTTACATCTACTTGAAGCAGACTGTTGAAGAAACTAGCAATCCAAGATCATCTTCATCCAATCCCAGGGAATGAGATGATTCAAAGCTGAACTACAGTCTCTACAAGAACCAATCTATTCTCTTTTACTTCCAGGATAAAATGTTTCAAGGTCTCAACTCAACATATAGAAAAATTATCAGGGCTCCCACTTGGCTAGCCCTGAACACCAATTTTTGCCATCCTATCAAAACTGCTACACTGGGAGCTTTCCTGGCAGTCCAGTGGTTAAGACTCCATGCTTCCACTCCAGGGGGTGAGGGTTCAATCCCTGCTTGGGGAACTAAGATCCCACATGCCCTACAGTGTGACCAAAAAAAACAAAAACAAAAAACCAAAGAAAATAAAAAACTGCTACATCCACCTCTTCCTGAATAAGCAGAGGTCCCTAGGGGAAAAGTGGCCCCAGATCCATTATTTGCCTCTCTGGATTTCTATCTTCTCCCAAATCTTAGTCCCATAATTCTTCACAATTCTTATTAGTTTTGTAACATCTTTAAATATATATATAAGTGGGGGCAGCTTCTGTAATATTCCTCAATGGGAGGGCTGCTCCAAAGAGCTAGGTCCACCATTACTGGAACAAGAAGTCAAAAGAAAAACTTAAAATTCCATTTTTTGGCCTTTGTTCTCTCCTTCCTATAAAGGCAATTGCCCCCAAAGTCTCTTTCTCATCCACCCTGTAAACTTCCCAGCAAAACATTTCCAAATTCCTCTAGACAGGTTAATTCTCCCTCCTTTCATGTCTCTCATTTTTACCTACCAGCAGCTCTCTGCTTTCTTGAATGGGCCAGGCTCTCGACTTCCTTCAGTTCTCCCTCCCAACCATTCCTTTGATCTTCATAAAATTTAAGGACTGGAAACAGATTCTCTTCCTGGTGGGCATTATGGTTTCTACAGCAAACATGATTTTTTTAAGTTATCATGTTTAACATTGCAATGTTTCTTAGATCGCAAACCATGTGCTGTTATCTGATATCTATGCATAATTTGATGTTTATCTTGGCTACAATCTAATCAGCATGATCTATTTGCACATGTGATTTCTCTGCTTCCTTAGGACTTTAAAACTCTGCAGCTGTTTTCGTGTAGAAAATGAGTTCCCATGCAGGTGTCCCTGCTTAAAGGACAGGTTCACAATTCTGTTCCCAGACTTCTCTTTTAGCTTTCACTTTTACTTATTTGGCACTTATATGCAGAAAATGAAAGGGTTTTTTTTTTCTTCTTTTCTCTTTTTCAGTAAAATAACAGGAATGATATTTTTTGAAATATTTTCCCATGCACTTTCACATCCTATAAATCATACTGTCCTGTGACTGCCTGAGAAAGGACCAACATCAGCTATAATGTCACTACTCAGCTCTGAGTGTCAAATTAGATTTTTTAAGTCTCTGAAAAGAGAAGGGTCTTGAAAGCTAACCTTGGTTGAAAGATTTTATAAATTATTTAAGCTCCAATTAACATATCAAGAGCCAGACCCCTTGTCTCTGAGCCATGAGTAGAGGTAACTCAGGCTGTGATATAAAAATTGTCCCTACCACACAGGAAGCAAGACACCCTGCCCATTGAGGCATGTGGACTGCAAAAAGAAGAGCCAGAAATAGAACAAGGCATCAGACACAAACACCTGGTACAAAATTCCAGGGAGGAGGTAGATTGGAAGAGTTGAGGGATTTTGTGTGATGTACTCCATTTGGAACTCTGGGAGAAGACTGAACAAGGATGACTGCACAACAGTGCAAGATACTATATCAAAAAGACATTAGTGATACACATTCACAGGCAGAGAGAAGCATGGAGTAAGCACTCCTTAGATTTTCTTGGCTGCTAGGTGATGAAAAAGCAACCTCAAAATTACTGCAAGCCCCTGGGACTTCCCTGGTGTCACAGTGGTTAAGAATCTGCCTGCCAATGCAGGGGACATGGGTATGATCCCTTGTCCAGGAAGATCCCACATGCCGCGGAACAACTAAGCCCATGCGCCACAACTACTGAGCCTGTGCTCTAGGGCCCATGAGCCACAACTAGTGAGCCCACGTGCCTCAACTACTGAAGCCCACATGCCTAGAGCCCATGCTCTGCAACAAGAGAAGCCATGCAATGAGAAGCCCGCGCACCACAACGAAGTGTAGCCCCTGCTCATCGCAAACTAGAGAAAGCCCATGCGCAGCAACGAACACCCAACGCAGCCATAAATAAATAAACAAACAAACAAATAAATAAATAAACACTGCAAACTCAGGGAAAGGAGCTGAGTTGATGGCCTGTGGTACTTTCATAGAACCACACTGGTGATGGGCAATATGACCCCTCCAGAGAATGTGAACTGGATAGCCATGAACTTCAGGGAAGGGAGAAGAGCATTGCTCAGACTCAGAGAAGACCCCAGCTCAGGTGACCCACAGTGGCTCCAAATCTGCATGGGTGACCAGGCTCTGCCTGATGCAAGAAAACAAAATGTCATTTTGTCTGCCACACATCAGGAGACCCCAGCCCAAGATTCCAAGAACTATACCATGATGTATAGTTGACCCTTGAGCAATGCAAAAGTTAGGAATGTCAACCTCCTCACTAATAGAAAATCTGAGTATAACTTCTGATGTCCCTAAAACTTAACTATTAATAGCCTACTGTTGACTGGAAGCCTTACTGATAATATAACAGTCAATTAACACATATTTTGTATATTATATGTATATGTACACATACTTTATGCATTCATGACATACCCTTTTCCTAAATTTTTTTATACAGTAAGTGCCCTACGTACGAATGAGTTCCGTTACAAGGAACTCGTTTGTAAGTCCAGTTTGTTCGTAAATCCAACAAAGTTAGCCTAGGTACCCAACTAATACAATCAGCTATATAGTACTGAACTGTAATAGATTTATAATACTTTTCACACAAATAATATATAAAAACAAACACAAAAAATATATATACTGCAGTAGGGACCAAAAAGTCACAAGGCTACCAAAGGACCCCCCTGGCAGATAGAGATCCTTCTTCCCAGCACTACCAGGTCATGTTAATGCCCCTATATATCCAGGCATCATTTCAGGAAAAAGTAAGAGGAATGGGAACAAATCTGAAACATTGAGCGCTCACTAAAAGAGATTGAGTTACCTAAAAGTTACTCTTCAAACTGGCAGAGACTCAGATTCAATTGATTGGAAAAATATAGTTTGTTCCTTTCTATCCCCACCAGCCAGCATGGTGGAGTTTGTGAGAAAAATTAGATCCACCATAGAAGATAAGCATTTATTATTAAGACCAGAAATAGACCTACTCATATATGAACATTTGATTTATGACAAAGATGGCATTGAAAAGCAAGAGGAAAAGATGTTCTTTTCAATTTATGTAGCTGGAACATAGATTACCATGTAGGAAAAAAAGGAAATGATCCCAACATTGCTCCATACACAAATATGAATTCCAAGTGGCAAAACAAAATGTCTTCTAGAACTGTGCTGCCCAATGTGATCAGCACTAGCCACTTGTGGCTATTAAACACTTGAAATTTTGAAGCTGACTCCTATGAATTGAGATGTGCTATAATTACAAAATACATACTAGATTTTGAATACTTAGTATGAGTTTTAAAATGTAAAATACTTCATTAATCATGATTACATATTGAAATTATGATATTTGGAATACACTGGGTAAAATAAAATGTAACATTAAAATTAAATTCACTTGATCCCTTCTACTTTTTTAAATGGGAAAAACTTTAAGTTGTACATAAGGGTCTCATATTTCTCTTGGGCAGCTCTAGGCTTAAAGAAAATACTGGAGAATATCTTCTTTTTTTTTTTTTTTTTTTTTTCTATACACGGGCCTCTCACCGCTGCGGCCTCTCCCGCTGCAGAGCACAGGCTCCGGACGCGCAGGCCCAGCGGCCATGGCGCACGGGCCCAGCCGCTCCGCGGCACGTGGGATCCTCCCGGACCCGGGCACGAACCCGTGCCCCCTGCATCGGCAGGCGGACTCCCAACCACTGCGCCACCAGGGAAGCCCGAGAATAGCTTGTTAATTCATGTTAGGAAAAGATTATGTAAATTGGACATAAAATCACTCATCATAAAGGAAAAGAATAATTGGACTACACTAAAATTAAAACTTCTGTTCATCAAACTACACCATTAAGAAAATTAAAGGTAAGCCATGGAATGAGAGAATATTTTGGCAACATAAAAAATTAACAGAGGACTGGTAAACAAAATGTATAAGACATCTACTACAAATCAATAAAAAAAGAAAGACAACCTAAATTTTTTAATGAAAAAGAGTCTTCAATAGGGAATTCACAAAAAGGAAATCTGAATGGCCAATAAGCATAGGAAAAGGTGTTCAATCTCATTAAAATAGTAAAAATGGAATTAAGACCATAATGAGATAGATTACACATCTGCCAGAAATGGCTAAAATGGAAAAAGTTGACAATACCAAGTTTCACAAGGATATGAAATCACAGGAAGTCTCCTACAGATTTCAGATTGATGTAACCAATCTGAAAATCAGTGTGCCATTACCAACCAAAGGTAAAGATATACACACCTAGTAATTTCCCCTCCTAGGTATACACCCAATATAAACGTGTACATTTCTGCACCACAACACATGTACAGGAATGTCTTATTTTACAAATAATATTTTACAAATAATGTAGCAGCCCCAATTTGTAAAAGCCCCAAACTGGAAATAACCCAAATTCCCATCAATACATAAACTGTGTATATCTTTGCAATGGCATACTCTACTGCAATGAAAATGAGTGAGTTACAATCTCAAGAAATAAGGAAGAACAAAATAAACATAATATTGACCATAAGAAGCCATACCAAAGTACTACCTGCTACATAATTTGATTTACACAAAATTCAAAAGCAAGCAAAGCAACACTCAAATATTTAGGTTGAATACTTAGGAGACTACTGGGAAGTCCAATGGGGTTTCTAGGGTGTGGTAGCATTCTATTATTGACGTAAGTGGTGGTTACATAGAGTTTTATATTTAAATGATTCATTAATCTGTATCTATATTTTATGCATTCCTCCATATTCATGTTACAGCTTACAATTTAAAAGACTAGAAAGAAGAACTACCATTTTCCTTGCATGTTTGGATAATAGTGTTATGTTTGCCACCCTGCTACAAGTAATTTATTCTATAGCCTATTACATCTTTTATATGGTTATTTCAGCTACGACTTCTTGCCTATCTTACTCTAGGACAAGCTTCCAAGAGATGTAAAATTTTCTATCACTACACCCATCTAAATGATTCTCAGTAATCCAGTCCAAAATGTCTGAACATCACCATGATGTTATCAATTCATTTTTAGTCTTTGCATACACAACCAATATTTGTTTGCATTCAGATTGGGCTTTACTGCTCATTGAAGGAATAAAATTAAGATGCCACTTTGGGAATGCCATAAAAAAGAAGTTAAAAAATTAACCATTACACTTCTGAACTTACCTGATTCCCCTTGCTCAGGTAATAGGTGTAAACCTTTGCCTCCTATCCATATCATTTTTACGTAACCCTAGGAAACTGTCTTTTAAACTCTCCAAATCACCTCATAAAAATTTTTGGTATTTAGCTGATTTTTCTCATTGGTAAAATATATCACACAGGAATTACTCTCAACCACAAACCTTAGTCATGCTCTCACCTATTGTATTAGTTTCCTGAGGCTGCCATAAAACAGCACCACAAACTTAGTGGCCAAAAACAACATAAATCCATTCTCTCTCAGCTCTGGAGACCAGATGTCCCTTCAGAAGCTCCAAAGGAAAATCCTTCCTTGCTTCTTCCAGGTTCTGATGGCCATCGGCATTCCTTGGCTTCCTTGGCTTGTGACCACCATCACTCCACTATCTGTCCCCATCTTCATGTCACCTTCTCCTTTGTATGTCTGTGTATTCTCCTCTTCTATCGCTTATAAGGACATTTATCACTGGAATTAGGGCCCACCAAGGTATTCTAGGATGATTTCATCTCAAGATAATTATTTACATCTGCAAAGAGCCTTTTTCCAAATAAGATCACATTCACTAGTTCAGAATGGAGGCCACCATTCAACCGACTACACCTATTATAGTTGGAGGAGATAGTTGAGAGGACATAAGTGCCAGCTGACCCACAAGCTGGACCCAGGCAACTGGAGGCTTCTCACTCCCTCCCCTATCCTTGGAATGTATCTTCTTCCCACCAATACCACAGTAGGAGCTGGCTTCAAGGACACACCCTTGAGAGAGTCAGATGTTGTTAAAACCATCTGGACAGGATATATGACTGAACCCCGTTAGAGTCTCTGTATAAATCTTTAAGATTCTGGCAGGTGGGTGCAGAGATCTACTTGTCTTGCAATAACCCAAGACAAGCCTCATATGTAAGTTCTCTTGCTTATTAAGGCTGCCATCTACCAATCTGGAGTGGCCTGCCCTTTTCTTCAGTCCCTTCTTGCCCTCCATGTATGAGGCCTGTTTCAGATTTTACCTGGGAAGCTCCCATGGTTGTGAACCAACAGTTACACAGGGAAAAAAATTACTAAAAAATTTAAAGGATACAATAATAATAGAAGTAACTGCACTACTTTAGATGGGCCTTCCATAGTTAAATTCCTAACAAAAGTATATATATTATGTACTAATTTTCATACCCCACACAGACTTAATTACAAACTCTTAGGAAAACAGTAATTAGGTTTTATTCAACTTTGAATCCCTACACCTAACCTAGTGTTCTTGACATAGTAGACAGTCAGGACATAATACAAAATTAACTTATATATCCTATAAGATAATTCTGTAGCAATTTAAGGACCACTCATTGTGCCTACACTCAGAATTGGCTTTAACAAGAGCTTTAATGAAAGGAATCAGAATTGCCATTTTTTTCCTATCTGAAGCCTAAAAATCAAGCATTACATTAGTCACTGACAACAAAACAATCGATACCTGGACAGAGAAAGGAAGAAAGGAAGTAGATAACAAAATAGGTATAGATGTTTTTGTTATGGGAAACTTAAAGGAAACTTAGGTAAAGAGAGAAATTGAGAGTTCTGACATGTCAAAGCATTCTGACATATCCTAGGATGCTTTTGCAAAAAGTCCATAAGAATAGCACTAATGGCATGAATGGTGGAGAAAAGAATGAAAACCCTCAGGGAACTGACCACAAGAAAGAAGAAAAAATTGTCCCGCATAAAGGTAGGATTATGATGACTTATCTTGGAAAGAGTAAACAACCCATCTATGTACAACTTCTCAATGGAAAAAGAAATTATAATGTCAGAAATATGAATTGACTGTCAAAAGTATGTAAAACCAACTCTATAAGTTATAAAATAGAAGTCATACATCTATTCTGAGACATGATAAAAAATTACACTTCTTTTAATAAAAATTCAAAACATGATTGTTTTGTTATCACTCAAGTGCCAATCACTATCCAACTTGTATTATGAATGCTCACCTGCCCATAGAAACGCATGTGTGTGCGCACACGCATGCTGGTGAGTGAACAGAATCATTTTACTGTTTCAGTTGTTTGATATTCTGGTCAGAATCAGCAGTAGTTTCTTTCTTGTATGTGTGATTATCTGAAAATTATGTCAATGCAGAACTTACTGTTTTTAGAAAAATTCCTACAAGACTCTCCAGCAAATTACAAAGGATAAAATCTGCATGAAAAATATTCTGTCACCATCAAAAAACTTAATCTTCTGGTAAAGATTAAGAACTAAATGTACTTATCTACCTTTCAATCTCTAAAATTCCCAATGAAATTATGTTACAAAAATACAAGACAAAACATCCAAAGAGCACTATTAAGAAAGAGAACTTTCACTGAGCAGAGATCTTACTGATTTTTCTGGAAGGTGGAAAGAGAAAGCAGCAACCCAGAAATTTCACAATAAAGTCTATCTAAGTGAGCCCAGACGAGAGCTAAAAGTCAAGCCAGGGGTTAAAGAGGATAGCAATGGAAAGAGGAGCAGAAATATACAAGATCTATTAAGTCTGCCTATAGAATTACCCCTCTCCTGATTTCCCTCTCTCTTCCCCAAACTCTCTGGCCCTCCACTGAGAGATGCTGTGTTTACTTTCATTCACAAGCCATGACATCTGCTCTAAAGAAACTGATCTACAGACCATCAGAATAAATCCCTTATCCTTTCGGAAATGGTTCTTGCAGGTACCCTGCAGGCTGGTCCTCTCTGTCTAATACAAAGGACATATAGTCAGCACTTCCAGACTTATCCTACACCTTCTCCATGAATATGAATACACAATCAAGAATCCTCCAAATATTGTGGAGGTGCACAAAAGCAAAAACTAAGGCAAACAAATAGAACAACTGGGCTTCCCTGGTGGCGCAGTGGTTGAGAGTTCGCCTGCCGATGCAGGGGACACGGGTTTGTGCCCCGGTCCGGGAAGATCCCACATGCCACGGAGCGGCTAGGCCCGTGAGCCATGGCCGCTGAGCCTGCACGTCCGGAGCCTGTGCTCTGCAACGGGAGAGGCCACAACAGTGAGAGGCCCGCGTACCGCAAAAAAAAAAAAAAGATTCTAAGAATGGAAAACATACTATATCCATAATATTGGAATAGGTTGCTTCCATGTCTTGGCAGACAGAGAAAGAAAACTATCAGATGATCTTGCTCATATGTGGAATCCGAACAAACAAAAAACAAAACTCGTAATGTAGAAAAAAGATTGTTGGTTGCCAGAGGTAGTGGGAGGGGGTTATGGAGGTGAGGGTAAAATAGGTGAAGGGGCTCAAAAGTACAGAGTTTCAGTTATAAATAAGTCAGGGGAATGTAATATACAGCATGGTGACTACAGTTATTAATATTGTATTGTATATTTGAAAGTTGCTGAGACAATAGATCTTAAAATGTGTTTGCTGAAATTTTTTAACTATCCAATAAAAGAGCTAGAATGTAAAACTGAAACGATGGAAAAGGAAAATATGAGAAGAAAGGGGAGAGCCAGACCAGTGCTTCTCAAATATTAATGTGCATACAAATCACCTGGAGATCATATTAAAATGCAAATTCTAACCCTACAGATGTGAGATTCTGCATTTCTAACAAGCTGCTAAGTGACACCACGGCTGCTGGTCCACAGGCCACATTTTGAGTTGTAAGGACTTAGAAAGACATGTGCTTATGAAATTTCAGAGCAACCAAAAATTTTTTTTAAATAATAAGAAGAAAGTTCTAAGAGTGGTGTCCTGATCAGTCTCAAGCCATTATTTGAAAAAGTTAAAAAGTAACTCATTCGGTCCCATCTCCTGACCAGGGCTGCGTCCTCTTACAATGCTCTCCATTCTGCCTCTTTCAGCCTCCCCCAAGGCCACTGCATTCTAAGAGAGGGTTTGCCTCTTCAGACCAATCTAAAGAATCATGATTAACTCAGTACTTTGTCCTGCTTAGGAAGAAAAAGTTTAATAATGACAGAATTAAGACTAGGTCATGGTAACCTGTACCAAATTGCTTCTAATTTATGGGATAATATAACCAGGAATATTCAGTTTCTAAATTTTCACATTTTGAATGTGACAAAATAAAAGAAAGACAATCACAACAATATTCTGACACAGACAAATATTTTAACTCTTCAAAGCAGGAGCAAAGTCACTCTGCTCATGAAGCTACATAGTTTGAATTTATAGATTTTGAACTACATTGTATTCATTAGCACATGATACTTGAATATTCAGGTAGTTGGTGAATCAAGAGTCTTGCTCACCTTGTTCTGCAAATTTGAATTTATCTTTTGTTTAAAATGTCTTTATTACATACTGTTTCAGAATTGAATTTAAAAGCTCTTTATCACATACTAAGTGTTAAACAAAATGTTTCTAAAGAGTTTCAGACTGAAACTATTGACCATTTTCTTTGTTCCCTAAAATAGAAGTGATGTAATACTTTTATATTTATTATTGAGAGAAATGATGTCTTTATAAAACCATTTGAGAAAGAATGGAGGATTTATACCAAAAATTATCTCTAAATACTTCTAAGTTTTTAGAATGCCTTCTTGGAGGAAAATATAAATTCTGATCCTCAAAAAGTTCCTGGAAACTCAGGAACTAGAATATAAAAATAATATTTATCAGAACAACACTATAATATTTAGAAATATTTAGGTAATTACATCAGTTTATACATTGTAAAACTAAATGTAAAGGGACAATTGTGGGAGATCAACTGATGAAATTTAGGACTTTTAAATGAAATGAAATACTATATGACAAAATGGCCTAATATATGCAAAGTTTTACAGACTTGACATAAACTTTTCTTAGAACTTTTGAGCAGAAATAGTGCAAAACTCAAATTTCTCTATGATCATATCAATTTAATCCATCTTGGCTATTCATTTATTCAGCATGGTATTACAATAATATCCCTTCTGTTAACCATCTGTATTACATAGTTCTTTGATCAGATCACTCACTATAGCAAGTGCTGAATGTTCCTTGTCTATTTTAAAACCAAAGGGAACCACAGTTGCCTGAGCTCATGAAAGATTTAGTAGTATTGTTGATATTTTTTACATCAGCTAAGAAATGCTTTACTGATTTAATCTTACCTATTTGAATGTTGTGCTTTGGGGAATATGATACCATATTTCACATTCCAAACTTTAATGTATAAGTCCTAAAGCTTTCTGCTGTAGTTATAATTGGACATTGTAACAGACATTATTAGTGTCCTGCCTATATCCTCTTCCCCTTCCTACTTAAGCACAATAAACTTGATTTCCAACTGAAGATCTGACAATCTTCTCTGGATTTTGAAGGCCACTTTGCCCACCCATGCAACAGGCTAGAAGTGTTGGGAAATTAATGATCCTCTGGCCCCAGAAACTCTCAACCAATGACTGAAGGAAATTGGTGTACCTCCTCCGGTGAGATGACCCTGAAGCATGTACCTATGTTGCTCCAGAGTTTCTACAGTGGGGTGAAGTCCAATTACCCACAGTGGTAATGGCTTGATTATGTACACTTTGTTGGCTGCATTCCCTTCCCTGTCTCAGGTCCCCCCATCCTTTACCAGTATTTTCTACATCTTCCAAATAATCACTTGCACATGAATCCTTGTTTTGGCATCTCTTCTAATAGAATCCAACCAAGAAAGGGGGTATGGTGGTGCAGTGGTTAAGAATCCACCTGCCAATGCAGGGGACACGGGTTCGACCCCTGGTCTGGGAAGATCCCACGTGGCGCGGACAAACTAAGCCCGTGCACCACAACTACTGAGCCTGTGCTCTAGAGCCCACAAGCCACAACTACTGAGCCTGCATGCCACAACTACTGAAGCCCGTGTGCCTAGAGCCCGTGCTCCGCAACAAGAGATGCCACCACAATGAGAAGCCCACACACCGCAATGAAGGGTAGCCCCCGCTCGCCTCAACTAGAGAAGGCCCACATGCAATGAAGACCCAACACAGACAAAAATAAATAAATAAAATAAATAAATTTTAAAAAAAGAAAAAATAAAGAAAGGGGGTATCATAAGTGGTCCCGAGAAGCAAATTCTCAGAAAGGGATTCTAGAATTGGATAATGTACCTGCCAGAGGTAACAATAACCTAATTTTTAGGGCTAAGTAGGGTGGCAATAATCTTAGGCATGCTGTAACATCACATTTACTAAGACTCTGACTTGTGGTATACATTTATACAGGTAAAAGCAGAGACCAGGTCCTTTTGAGGAAAAACCTTGAACAAATGTATAAAAGGTATATAAAATAGTAAATGATAAATAACCAAAAAAAAGTAAAAGGATAAATTTTTTGAAAAGTAAAGGATAAGTTACTGCATCTTACCTTCCTATCACTAAGAAAGAGGCACAGCACTTATGCACCCCTTTCGATGTTAGAGACTACATACACTTAGCAAAATTATTCCAAATCATTTATTGAGTAACTAGGGAGACTGCCAGCTTTGAGTTTACACAAAGCAACAGATTGCTCTGCAAGAGGTTCAAATTATGACATAAGCAGCCCTGACACTCTGACTACGTGACCCAGCAAATCCAAAGGTATGAGAGGTACCCATGATCCATTAGGAAGCCCTGTGGATTCTCTGGCCAACCCCAATAGAATAAACACAGTGCAGACTCCTATGGTTCTAAAGCAAGGCTATGCTGTCTGCAACAGAAAACTGTACTCTATTAGAATGGCAATTACCAACTGAGCCCTAATAGAGACTGAGTTCCTGACTAGGGTACCTCAAGCCACTATACAATTGGAAATGCTCATAATGAGCTGGGTAATGTCAGCCACCAAGTGATAAGGTCTATATGACAGAGCAGCAACTCATCACATAATGGACAGGATACTTTCAGAATCAGACCTGAGCAGGCTCGAAAGGAACAAGTAAGTTACACAGACAGGTGACTCCAACCTTCATGTTACCTAGCTCGGTTGCAGTGATTCCAACCTCTCAACTCATTCCTGTCATTTGTGGGGCTTTCTTACGACCAGCTCATGAAGGAGAGGGGAGGAACCTGAGCCTGATTCATAAATTAATCAGACTTATTAACTTGCTAAAAATATGGATGCCACAATATAGCCCCAATCAGGAGTGATCCTGAAATACAGTGGTGAATGGAAATCCCTCCTGTGGATGAGTTTTAATGAAAATGTTGGGAAACTTTGGGTTTGGTGACAGGAAGCACCAGAAAGCCTAGAGGTACAAAAAATAAACCTTTCCTCTGTTATGTACCGAATGGTTGTGTCTCCCCCAAAACACATATGTTGAAATCCTAACACCAATGTGATGGCTGGGCCTTTGGGGAGTACTTAGGTCATGAGAGTACAGCCCTCAGGAATGGGATTAGCTTCCTTATAAAGAGACTACAGAGAGCTTCCTTGACCCTTCCGCTACATAAGGACACAGTGAGAAGTTGGCCAGCTATAAACCAGAAAGTGGGTCCTCACCAGCCACTGAATCTACTGGCAACTTGATCTCAGAATTCTCAGCCTCCAGAACTGTGAGACATAAAATGTTTGTTCTTTAAGCCACCCAGTGCATGGTGTTTTTGTTATAGCAGCCTGAACACACTAAGACAATCTCTTTATCATTTTTCCTATAGCCAGGCCAAACTGCCTCAGCTGAGAACCACTGAACTAGAGATACATTAGACAAAATAAGATCTAAATACAGACATTCCTTAGGGATCACAGCAGTTCATCACTCAGTTAAGAAAATACTTATCTAGGACTTATCTACACATAGCAAAGTGTAAAAAACTGGGTTTTAAATCATAACCCCTGTCCATAAAGAACTCCCGCATTAAAGTCTCCATTGTCCTCCATTATCCAGCATTGTCTATTATTCTGGAGACGATAGTTTTCTGGATTCTGTTTTAAGGACTGGAACTTCCAGAACTATAAAATGTAGGTAGGTGTAAATACATTCACACACACATGCACACATATCCACACACAGAAAATCTATTTTAACTTCTGACATCATTTCTGGATTTTTTCTAAGACTGTTGGAGTACACGATATAAAATCCTTAACACTATCATTGTAGTTATCATCACCTTTACTTCTGATCTCTCCCTCTCTTTTCTGTCCTCTTCTTTTTTCTTCTATCACCTGTCACTTCTCCTGTGACTCTCAGATTTCACATAGGAAAGTCTACCTTTTCATAACATCACTATCCTATGGAGCTCTCCTCACCTTCTGTTTAGACAGAGAATGGACTAATCAGTAGTGTGTCATCATTTCAGTTGTCCTTGCTCATTGTACAAATGGATCTGGAATATTTTTCCAGATAAAGATGCTTTCATTTTTTATTTTCCTTACTTCTGGGCTCAATGTCCCTCAGATGCTTGAGAGTACCAGATAACCAAAGTTTACTGTAAATGAATATAATGATTCTAAGTTTGCTTACCATAGTTCCAACATTGATGAATTTGCAAGTCTATACTTTTATTAAGAATAGGTATAAGAAATGGTCTTCTCACTTCTGCAGAATCTTTTTTCTAAGCACTGCTGTTACTTGCATTGCTAATAAGACACTTTGATTTACTCATTATTTAATGAGCATTGGCCAAGTTTCTACTATCTTTGAAGCTCCTTGCTAGGCATTAGCAATATAAAGATAAGTAAGATATAGTCCATCTTCTCAAGTAGTCCAGAGTCTGTGGAGGAAACAAGTACATAACTAATTTTTATATGATTTGATAGATACCACAGCAGAAACAAAGGTACAATGGGAACTCAGAGAAGGGAAGATTTAACTCTGCCTGGTAGAATCTGGAAAGTCCTCACATAAAGTGTGACATCTGAGCTATATCTTGAAGGATCGATAGAAATTTGCCAGACCAAAGACTTATGAATTTGATAGTAAAGAAACCACATGTGCTAGGCCATGGAAGTGCAACCTAACAATATATCTACAGAACTAGGTGTTTATAATTAAGTGAAGAAATAGGCTCAGAAGAAATATAAGAGCACAATCTAGAATCACCTAATATACCATGTTAAAGACTGACCTTTAACCTGAGATGCTAAATGGAGAGCCACTGAAGGATTTTACACCTGAGAGTAGCATGATCGGATATGCCTTTTACAAAAATCACTCTGACCATAATAAAGGAAAAACTGGAGAAAGATAAGAAACCAGATGACCAGCTAAGAGAAATAATAAAAGTCTAACTCTATCAGTGGCCAGAGGGTGGAAGCAGAGGAAACAGACAAGAGAGACATTTAGGAGATAAAATAAATAGGATCAGATGATTAATTTGTTTGTGGAGGAGAAAGAGAGAGGGGGAAGGGGAAAGTAACAGAGAAGAAAGAGTCAAGCATTATATTCGGGTTTCCAGCATAGTAAGTGGATGATGCCAGTGGCTTCACTGGGTTAAGATTAAGGGACAGGAAAAGGTTTGGAGGTCAAGATGAAGAGTTTGTCTATGAAACTGTCAAATTTCAATAGCCTGTGGGATACCCTACTGCAGATAAACAGGAGGTTGCTATGTATAGGTTAGGATCTCAGGAGAAATGTCAGACCTCAACAGATAAGGCATATAGGTAGTAGTTTAAGTGAAATTTCCCCCAAATCACCATTTGAAATGGAACCCATACACAAAAGTATCACACTTAGAAATTAGATGTGGTTAGAAATTCTGCCCAAATGGAGACTAACAATAAGAACCATGCAGAGTCACTAGGCAGTGGGTTCTGTCTTCTGATAAGATGAATCAATATAATCCCTCTAAATGAAACCATGTTATCTTCCTTAACCTTGAAGTTTATCAAATCCAGATTCTCTCTCTTCTCTTAAGTTCTATTCGTTTATGCATTAAACTTATATATTTGCTAATTAATGTAGCCCAAATATCAATAGCTTTATCTATTTATCCCTGACCTTACTCCTGAGATCCTGGGCAAGAGAGACCTTGCCCATATCTGAGGTACTTCTTCTCAATTTAATGTGCATTGTTCTGCTCTAGATTTTTTAATTGTTTACTAAAAATGAAAAATGATGTCATGCATTGAAAGAATTATATTCAAATATTATAGTCAATCCAACTTTTAAAATATCTTAAATGTTTCCTTCAAACCACAAATTCTGACCTTCAAAACAATAAGTACAATGGCCTCCTGATGTGCTGAGTGTCCCACTCCATAAGGTACTTCACCATTATCTCATTCAAATCCTATAGTTCAGAGAATGGATTTCTTTAAAAAGTAAAGACAAAAAAAGTCAAAGCTTCTTCCTGAATCTTACTTCAATACAGTTAGATTTTGCAAGACAATATGGTTCTAATCACATCCTGATTGGTACAGATTTATGCAGAGTTTATGCAAGAATTAATGGACATTAAGAAAGTCACTCCACGCATACTGATATGTGATTACGCCTGAAGATATGTAAAGTCACCCACAGCTGGAAACATGCTGAAATAATAAGGCTACAGTTGGAAATGCTTTTTTAATTATGAATTTCTGTTCTATATTTAGATAATACTGATCTTCATTTACTTGTATCAGAGATACATTATTTTAATTTAAAATTTCATTCCTTAAATTCCTATATATAGAAAATTAAGAAAATACATCACTGACATATGCAAGAGTTTCTACATTCAGAAAATTCCTGAGAGGCTTATATTTTCATCTCAAAGAGAAAAAAGAATAGTCACAATTAAATTATGTGCCTAATTAATTAGATAAGTAGAGTTTAAGATGTGTTACTTGATGCAAAAATTTTTATCATGAACAGAAGAAGGATAAAAGACACACTTAGAGGCCACCCAAAAGAACTACACTGTCCTACTTTTCCTCTCTTAGCTTCCAGATTATCTCTAAATTATCAAGGAAGGAAACTTTTATTGAGCAGCCACCTAGCTAGTCAAATGATAATACTCACTACCTAATTTAATCCTTTGAATGGACTTTATTATTAGCCTCTCTTCATAAAAGAATAAAAAGCTTACATAAAGGCCTTGAGGTGATTTATATATATTCACAAATTATTTGCAGAGGTAAACTAATTCTCTTCCTCTTGAGTGTGGGCTGGACTTAGTGACTTAGAATATGGCAGAAGTGTTGCTTAGTGATTTCTGAGACTAGATCATAAAAAACATTGAGACTTCCTCTTGGATGGCTCATTCTGGGCACACTAGCTGTCATGTTGTGAGACTATTCAAGCAGCTTACACTAGTCAGTTCAGGCTGCTGTAACAAAATACTACAGACCAGGTGGCTTAAACAACAGAAATTTATCTCTTACAGTTCTGGAGGATGGGAAGTACAAGATCAGGGTGCCATCTGATTCAGTTCCCAGTGAGGGCTCTCTTTCTGGCTTGCAGACAGCTGCCTTCACACTGTGTCCTCACATGGTAGAGAGATCCAGCTCTGGTGTCTCTTCTTCTTATAAGGGCACAAGCTCTACCAGATTAGGTCTCCACCCTTAGGATTTCATTTAACCTTTATCACCTCCTCAAAGGCTCTGTCTCTAAATCTAGTGACATTAGTGGTAAAAGCTTCAATGTATGAATTTTGGGGAGACACATTCAGTCCATTACACGCCCCTATGGAAAAGTTCACATGGCTAGGAATTGAGGACATCCATGTGAATGAGCCAGCTTGGAAGCAGTTCTTACTTACTTACTTACTTACTTCTTACTTACAGTCAAGCCTTCAGATGACTGCAGCCCATGTCAATATCTTAAATGCACCTCATGAGAGGCCCTGAGCCAGAGCCACCTAGCTAAGCCTATCCTAAATTCCTTACTGTGAGAAAGTGTATGAGAACATAAATACTTGTTGTTAAAGCTGCTACATCTGGGGTAACTTGTAACTGCTATAGATAGCTGATATATGTAGGTCTCATTAAGTTTGGTAAAACAGGGATTAGAAAATGATTGCTGATTGCTGAAGTAAGTTCTCTTTCTACTCCTTGTACTGCTCACACTGCCTCTCCAATATTTATTTTAAAACTCATCGTATCTTGTGAGACTTTACATATATTACCTCAGTTAATCCTAATAACAACTTTGAGAGATTGGTTTTATAATAACAATATACAAAAGTACATTTTTGTAATTACTAATAATTTTTAAACCAAATAAAAGATATGATTCTGATATTATAAAGCTCTGCCTCTAAAGAACACTCCAATCTGCCTGCTGGTCTCCATCTCCACCATGACAACCCTAATCTTGGCCGCCATTATCTCTGGCCTGGACAACCTCAGTGGCCTAACTGGTTCCTTGCTTCCTTGGGGTTTTCTTGCCCCATCTGTTTTCCATGTAACAGGAAGAATGACCTTTTGAAAATGTAAATCAAACCATGGTGCTCTCCTACATAAAAAGCCTCCACAACTTTGTGTGACTCCTCTTGCTGGTTACACTTAATATATCTAAGGCAGAGTGAATGGTACTAATCATATGGTCACTTAGTTGGTGGCAACACATTGCAACTACAATATCATCTTCATTTTTTTCACTTCCCCACGCTCGTCTTTTTCTATCCCATGAACCCACGAATCATCCTCAATCTGGTCTCAGAATCTTTGCAATTTACAAGCCAAGGAAGAATATGATCTCAAGGGAATAAAAGACAAACTCATAAGTTAAAAAAGTTATGGAATAGCTGAAGAGTACAAGCACTAAGAAATAAAGATGGGACACTGAAGATTTTAGAATATAGGCAAGAATATAATTAAAGCTTATTGAACAACTTTAATAAAACATCCACACTATACCTGTAAACAATCTAAACAAATCTTGAGTTTACTTACACCCCTAATTTCTCTAGCCAGATTACATTAGCCACAGATATCTAGGCAAATTCATCTCTCTGGCCTGCCTTTACTCTCTGCCACACAATGTCTCAAATTCTCTCTCCTACTGAATTGGTACTGACTTTAGAGAGTTGTATATTAAAAGGGACAACACTCCCACTGCACCAAGCTCAAGGCTCAAAACGCTGCAGTTGTATTAACCGTGATTCTGCCTCTGCTGGTAACTACCTCTTATTGTGCTTGCTAAGACTTCATGCTCTCCTTTGTTTGCCTCTTCCTTTTTCTGCTGCTCTTTTTTTTTTTTGAAGTTACTTTTTCAATCCTATAAATTATGTACTCCTAATACCCCATTTGACTCTGATGCTCTCTATTCTCTGTACAACTTCTCCTTCCCTACTTTTGCTCAACATGGAAAAACTATTTCTCTCAGAAATCCTGTTTTCATAATAGTAGCACCAAAACCACAATTACCCCCAAGAAATCCTATGAATATAGGATTCTTGAGACTAGTGATTATGAATTGTCTTCATTGTTAAGTGTCCTTAGCTATCGCTATTTGGTAAAAGGGAAAATAAATAGTAGACTTGCCTCCTCTTAGTTAGATTTTAGATTTTTATACCTAATAAGACAAAAAGTCAAAATTATGCTTGAAAGTCTCTTAGGAGCCCTATATTGGAGACTAATATGCCATCTCGCAATAAATCAATCACAGTTTTCCTTCCAGGGGTGGACTCCATTACTCTTTTTGGTTTAACACCAAATGAAAGACTTAGCTTGTGTTTGGAGTCTAAATTGTATTAATAAATAATTATCCTTAAACATTAGAATCACAATCTCTCTGTAAGATTTCATGCAAATGAGAGGCATGAAAGAACCGAGAACACCTGAGGAAGAACAGCAGCTTAATACCTCCCCTCACACTTTGGGTTATAGACACCCTGATTAGAAGGGTGGATTGCCCCTATTATTTAAATTTCTCTCTTCCTTCCCTCTCTGTCCCTGCTTCCTCTTGCTAAGTCTGCCTTAAATCCATAGGTGATATGACCACAGAACATACATGTAAGGCCATTATCTGTTCCAACCAAACGACAGCTGCCCTGAAACGGGAGGAAACATCCCTCCTTGCTTTTAGCCATAATGAGCATCTATGTGTAACTTACTCCAAGTTATAAGGAGTGAGTACTAAGTGTGGGAACACAAATACAGAATGAATAGCTTAATGATACCATACTACAATGCACGTTAAAATAATATTAGCTGTATTTCCAAGTGCTATGGTCATCCTATACACAAAAGAGCTTGAACAATTAGTCTCTACTCTTTGAGAGTCCATGAACTAAAATAAATTAGTAATTACTGCAGATAAAAGCATTAAAGTGGTAAGACGGTGTAACCAAAATAACTGTTATAGCAAACACATAACTAAAATTGTAAAGGTAAGATGTATGTATCGAGTTTTCTTTTGGGTAGCAAGAAAGGAGATATTCACATGGTATAGAATTTTGGCTTAGTTTCTATCCTTAAAAATTGCTTAATTACTCTTGCCCAGCCACTCAAGAAATGAGAAATATATATTTATACCTTTGTCCATTACTTAGTAAATTTTCAGGTACAAACTTTTTTTTACAACTCCAAATCTATGTATTAAAAAATAAAAGTTATATAAGCTTCTTACCTGGTAGTTTTAGCAAACTTCACCTTCTCCTTGGAAGGAAAGCAACTAGGGGTTAATTGGATGGTTAGAAGGAAAACCTGCTGACTTCCAGGCAAACTGGATATGTCGGGTCAGGAAGAGAATGATTGTTCTCATCAATTTAGCTTGGACACCTGGTAAGTCCTTTAGATGACCCTGTACCAGTCTCAGAAAAGTGCAATATGGACTCACAATGACCAACCAGATATACAGAATCATGATCATTTTATTTTCTGCCAATAGTTTCGTAAAAACTATAGGCATAGAAAATTAAACGTCTTATTGCTGACAGATGCTCGTGTATGCTGGGAAGCCATATAGCTGGCCAACTCAAAACGGATGAACAATCCCTGATTTTCATAACACTGCACTTGAAGACACAACATATTTCCTGCCTGAGCAGTAAGGAAAGGAAATAGAAAAGACTCCTTTCTAATATTCTTCCAGATAGTTAAATGTAAGCGTCTAGAGAATTTCTACTTACAGTTAGCTTGACTGTGCTTGGCCTGCCTCCTACCAAGATTCATTATCCCACTTAGTTTCAGGTGCCTCAGGGGGGTGGGGAGAAAGGCTCCGTCTATGTGGTCTTGATCACTGCTATCTGTTAATCCTGTCTAACTATGGCAGCAGCTGAGTTACATTCTTGCTCCTCTGGGGCTATTTATATTTAACACAAGACTCAAGCAACGGTTTCCAAATCCTGGTCTAGGAAACATTAAAAGTACAGTTTCTTTGGACCACACTACAGTTATGATTTAGTGGGCTGGGTGGATGGGGTGTCAGACATGCCATGAAACTATATTTTAACTGGTATTCCCAGTAAAAATACTACCATTTATGAATCAGTACTTAGAAGATCAAAACACAATAGAACCCAAAGTAATACATCTCTAATAGTACAATTTAATATGTGGACAATGGAAATAAATATTTTGGAAGAGCACTCACACATTAGCTGCTACCTGTCTACCTTTACATGAAACCTAACCAGGTTGACCTGTTTTAAATTTCCATCTAGCCAATATCTGAATGTAGGAAGTTTGGACTAAATGACCTTCCCATCCCTGCTTCAAGGATTATATGCAGTGATGAGCTGGTGAGTGTTTAATAACCAGATCTCTGGGAGAACTTGTGTGCGTGTGTGGATCTTTTCATGCTTATTATAAATTATGCTAGTATAAGAGATATGTAACATACAATTTACAAGTAATAATGAAATATACAATATTCTTTATTGTAAATTCCACATACCTAAAACTTCAGTGTGATGTCATTTTTTGAAAATCCACTACCAGTTTTTATAATTCTATTGCCAAAGTGTCACTAATGAGACTGTTAATATATGCTTGATTATTATCCAATTCAGCCAAGAAGTTCCTCACATCATTAACAAATGCGTGTTGTTGTGGCACAAAAGTTGATTTATAATTTTCTTTACATGAAGGAATAAGTCTAAAGTGAAATAGGGAAGGCCAATGAAGGAACTTCACTCACTCATCAAGGATGAGAGTAACTTCTTGGCGGAACTGGAAATAGTTTGTGAATACTGGAAGAAAATTTCCTCATTTTTTAATTCTATTCAGAATTTAATAACTACAGGCATGACTCGCTTTGTTTAATCAGCATTAACATTTTCTCTAATTAATCTTTTTTTTTCTTTTTGCAGTACGCAGGCCTCTCACTGTTGTGGCCTCTCCCATTGCAGAGCACAGGCTCCGGATGCGCAGGCTCAGCGGCCATGGCTCACGGGCCTAGCCGCTCCGCGGCATGTGGGATCTTCCCGGACCCGGGCACGAACCCGTGTCCTCTGCATCGGCAGGCGGACACTCAACCACTGTGCCACCAGGGAAGCCCCTCTAATTAATCTTGATTAAACAATCAACAAGACACTAAATCAAGTCCTAATTTGCACCATTTGCTGATTTTTGTAGTGTAAAGACTCCCACCTGACCAATTTCAAGCTACCAACATGACATCACTGAGGGCCATGTTTTGAAGAGGTGTACAGTAGTCTCTTCCACCAGACAATTGATGTATATAACCTCAAAAACAGAGATAATGATTAAAGGTAATAAAAGAATTAGAAAGTAATGAGTTTTGAGTATTGAGTACTTCTGTTTTAATATGAATTAAGTACATTTATATAATTTACATGACTATAAATAAGTTTATATAATTTAATTTTTGATAATGATTGTGTGTAACAACTGGTTCACAAAATTCCTGAAAACTTAACAACTGACTATCATAAACCAGTTAGAATCACTGTTATATGTGTGATTACAATGTACAGGTGAGAAGAGGCAAGGCAAAATAGGTTAGACAACCCATGCTAATGGACGAGGGGAAGATAGAGGAGAGAGATGATGTGGAAGTAAAAACGTAGAAAATCTTCCTTATCTATCTGCAACCTACACTCTCAGATATACCCATTTCTTAATTATATTGGCAGCAATTCACCCGCAGAACAGGAAGGAAACAACCAACTGATGGTGGGCCATGATCACTGGCCACGGCACCTTGTCTAAAAGCAATGGGCCAGTGATTTTCAACCCTGTTGCCTATTAGAATCAGTCATAATTTTATGTGTGTGTGTGTGTGTGTCTGTGTCTGTGTGTGTGTGTGTGTGTGTATCATGGCCACCCAAACTAGAATTTCCTAAGGTGATTCTACACTCCAAATTACTCTGAAATTTTAACCTGGAAAATTCAACATTTAATTGTGTCTGTTGATTCACATTGGAGAATCCTTTCTAAAATCTCATCTTGACATCAGATAACTACCATATCGATTTCCATAAATATATGAAATAATCAATTTCTGTGTTTAAATAGGAAATTGTATGCAGCAAATTCTTTTTAGAGCCAACTTTAATCAAAAGAAGCATCTCATTTACAAAATTCCTTGCAATTTTTTTCTGCTATTTATCATAAACTCCTCATGAGTGAAACGTTTATATTCACAACATTCTGTTGCTTTTCTATACTTTCAAAATTGAAATATGAAGTAGAAGCAAACTTTGATCTGACTGACAATATGATGACAGGGACAGAAAGAGTATTTTTTAAAACATATTTTCAAAATTATGCACATGGAAAGGTATTTCCAGTTTGGAAAATCCCATTATTTTAAATGTCATTTACATGGTTATATTCCAAACTCCTTTGAAATTTTAACCTAGAACCTTCAACTTTGATGGTGTCTATTTGACTTAAGCTCACATTCGATAACTTCCTTTTTACTAGTCACTATTTCAACACTCAAGTACTCTGAAGTTAAGAAATAACCATCTAACATTTTTAAGCTTTTAACCAACTTTAACATAACTATCAAGTTAAGTAAAAATCATTTTATAGTAAAACCCAAAACTATTTCTGAAAAATATTTATGTAATCAAAAGAGTGTAAAAAAGAGATTTAAAAGGATTACAATCTGAACTTGGAGATATTAGTAATCATATGATGTTTTCATGCTTAGCATTATAATAAAAGCATCACATCAGAACATTTATATCCATAACTTAAGTTGCTAACCTTGAATGTTTTTACATTTTAACTATTTTTCAGGTTGGTAGTCTCTCATTAGGAGGTCAGTATTCTCCTGATAATTTATTAGCAGTTTTGCTGGAGCTCCTCCCAGGGCCTCCATTTTCCCCATTTACATATGGCTTTTCCTCCCACTCCCACATCTAACAGTGATGGTGTCAGTATTGGTGACACTGTCTCCAAGAACGTGAATAATTGGGAATGATAATCACTTAAAGTTAGTAGCACAACTACAAGGCAATCTGTTGGCCAGTTTGGGTTCAATTACCCATTTGCCCCTGAATTAACACCCAACTTTACACACATAATGATTAATTCCAGCACCAGGGCACACGCAGAAAACTGTGGGCACACACTATAAAATGTTACTGTCTATCCACAGTACTAACCTTCCAATTATCATTTCATTTTTGTTCATTTATTTCCATCTGTTTATTGCTTACAAACCCTTCTAGTCAATACATTAGTCTGATACCACGTAATTTTCTTTGGCACTTATTACAGTTCCCATTAAACTAAAATTCTAAAATAGCTTTTCATATGCTGCATTTTTATCTTTGCCAGTGTAAAATTGTAAAACCTTCCTTATTGCATCAAAAACTCGATTTCTCTAGATGCTAAATCATTAATCTTGTTTGGATGTATTTCAAGATCAAAGCTTCATTTTAATATATTTACATGACAATCAACAGTAAATCCTAAGATGCCCACCTTTTTGGATCATGACCTGACTAAATCTTTCATCTGAAGCTGATGCTATAGTACTTCTGGATTTGGAAACAAAGAACATATTTGGGGAATTATATTGAGACAGAGACAGCAAAACGTCTTCCTTTTACATATTTTTCCTTTTTCTGAGCACATACAATATATTTATAGCTCTGCAGATTAACAGAAAACATGGATGTTATTATACATGCTGCTTTGTTCCCTCAGGCTTTCTTCAACATATCTAAGACAATAGCTTCTCAGAATTTTCTGTAACAGAACTTTGCTGCCACCAACTGAACACATTCACCCAATGCAAGGGGACATTTTTTACAAAGTAGTGCTGGAAGGGAAGATGAAGGGAAGATCACATATTTCCTTAGCCCAGCTCCCAAGCCCTAACCAGAACTCCGTTTCTAATCCATTTCTAATCAGGAACACCACCAGAGCAATGGCAGCACTCTCTTCACAACCCTAAACAAATTTATATTAATATAAAACTCCTTAATTTGTAAACAAAGGGCACGTGTTTTATTCATACAAATGAGCATAAATCAAAGGCTTGTGTCAGGAATGTCATGTCATGAAACAGTGATGTTGAACTGATCAGTGAACTGGACTAAGGGGGGGTTACCAGGTCAGAAAGGGAAACTCATCACATTCTCACTAGCAAATTCTTACAAAAAAGGCACCAAAGTCTCCACAGGTGACTAATTTCTTCTCTCTGGGCCAAATCCACAGCTATGTCTTAGGGATAAGATATCAGTTGAGCAGCCCCAGATCTCTTAGCAACACATCAGGATCACCTGGTAAAATACAAACTGAAAGACCCCAGAATTACCAATCAGAACCTCCCAGAAAAGGCTTTGGGCAACAGATGATCCCAATTCACAGCCAGAGTTGAGGATCACCAGCTGAGTAAATCCTATTCCTTCACTTTTTTTGAAAGAGGGAGCAGGCTCAGAAAAGTAAAATCAATCCACCAAACTGTGAGCACAGGCCCTCAAGGAAAACCCTGAGAAGGCCTGGAGCGATGGGAGTGTAGTACCCAGATCAATGGAGAGGCTAATCTGTGTGGAAACACCTCCAGCATGTTGATGACCTTTGCCATACTGCTTTGTCCTCTTGAACAATTCAGCATAAGCAAAATGAAAATGCTGTTTGGGCCAAGAAAACAGTCCTTTGAAAATAGAGAATAAGGAAAATAACTCCAGTTTATTTTTATTTCATACCTGCCCCATTTAGCCTGAAATTTTTGCCTTGAACCTTATGAGACCTGCAAATATATTATCTTTTCTGTGAGTCAAATATGACCTAAATTGCTAATTCCTGTGACACTAATATTTTTCCCTGAATAGACAGCCATGTCTGTGTTTTAAATAAATGTTTTGCATAAAACGTTTTAAGTAATATATATTTGAAGATTTTCACATATTTGGCTTAGTATTTATAGTACATAAAAAGAAACAATTTAAAACACAGTATGATGATATTTGTTCCTACAATTTTGTAATTTTTTTTAACCTCCCTCCTGGGAAGTTTTATTTTAGGCTTCTTTTAGTGTCTTATGAAAAAGATTCATTCACCTGCCACCACTAATGAAAGAGAGTTAATGTTTTATTTCTCCTACTTCTTAGACACCCCCCCAACTCTACCAGACCTGTCCCCATCCAACCCTAGCCCTACCTCAAGTAACCATGCTCCAAGTCTAGCCCTGGTTCATCCACCCTCCTGCCTAGAGGTGACCTTAACCTGCTCTCCTAGCAAGCACCCAAGAATCCTTGAAATTAAATGGGGCACTACTGCCCCAACCTGATTAGATGGATCTATTTCTTGAAAATAAGAAGTTGATTTCACACAACAGAGCTTCCTATTTTTGCAAATACAATTTGTACTAACTTATGGAGGTGGGGAGAGAGGGAGGGAGAAGAAAACAAGGAGGCTGGTGGTATGACTCCACTATGAGTGAGAGCTATAAATCTGTAGAAGGCAAGACTCCTCATCAAAAATCTGATAGGAGGAAGGAATGGGGTCTCTCCTGGGGAAAACTAACCCAAAGGGATGAAGTGGCCAGGCAGACAAATTGCTTTCAGTTAACAAAGCCTCAGCTGTTGAAGGGGAATAGGGATACAAGCAACCCTGCTTTGGTACCCACGTGGAAAATTGTAAAGCTAAAAGTGAAAGCCTATTTTCTTTCTGCATCTTAAGAGAATACAGAATTGATTCTGGAATTCTGAGGACACCTGAGAATACTAATATGATTTTGGCTCCTGAAGGACTTCAGAATATCGGTGGAAGACAGAGAAACCCAAAAGTTGTGGTTTACCCAAGTGCCATAGGACAGATCAAAAGAAAGGCCATATCAGAAAAAGGAAGAGAAAAACAGGGGCATGCAGTCATTGGAAGGACTAGCTCAGGAGTACACATAAAGTATTTCTAGAAGATTCCCATTAGTAACTTAGAAGCCATTTTACAGTGGGATGAAGGTGCTGAAAAAGAAGATGGAACGGCATTGGGGCATCAACTGGGTTTCAAGCACTAGTGATAGAAATGAGTGAGTTCCACCCACAAGACGTTTCACTTCCACCTCCCACCTGGGAACATATTATACCACTTGGAAATATAACAATATGCCTTCTCTTTGGTCCTGATATGCTCTTATTATCACAAACTAAAAGTTCCCATAAGAAGTGGCTAATTGTGAGGCGGGAAGGAGACCCAATATCTTGGCTAATTATTGTCATAAAGAATAAATAACATTGAACCTAAATCTATTATATATTTCAGATATTGTCCTCTAATTAAACACCACCAAAATAATCCCATCCAATCAGCCCACTCTTACAAGAGTATATTCTGCAGCTAACTCATTCTAGTCGAGCCAATAATATAGATTTTTATAAAAATTCAGTCTTCTACAAAGATCATACTAAAGTTCTATTATAGTGAGGTAATACTTGGCCTTGAATATTTTCAGGCTGAAGTAATATCTTTGATGCTTTAAGGTATAAAAATTCAGAGTTCACAACCAAAAACTTGTCTAAGTTCTTAAAGTTGTAAAACTCCTCCTTTTTTTATAGAAAACAAAAACAAAATGTGGTTCTTCCCACTAGGGCCTTTGAGCTGACACTGCAAGGGTTAGAATTACATTCTACCAGAGGAAAAAAAAAAAAAAGCACAGAGAAATAAATACTTAGTTGTGCTCATCTAGACAGTAAATGACCGTATGTAACATCTGCCCTGACTCCTCAGAGTCCCTCTAGTCCCATGGAGATGTACTTGGCCAACAGCAGGCTGGTTCAAGTGGCTTTTATCAGGTCTGTGGGGCCTGTCACTGTTAGCTTTCCTAGCCAGCTGCTGCTTGGTATTATGTGGGAAAGTCTCTCAGCCACAAACTGCTGTATCATTGTACCAGGACACTTGTCTCTATAAAAATTCTCATGCACATTTGCTCTGGAGAAAGTTTATTGGAAGTTTATTAGAAGTGCATCTTCTGGACTTCCATTATATGTCCCTGTGACTAATTCTTATGGTCCCTATGACCCACCCTTAAGTAAAGTGGGAAAGCCCACAGAAGAAGAAAAGTATAAGTACCAAAATTTTCAAAATAATATGTCAGTTTTGTTATCTAAAATATTTTAATTAACCAATTAATTATCAAAGATTCAAGAATATTGTGGAAACTTCTAACAGGATTTCACTATAATCTAATACTGCTACATAGAACTGGTGGTATAGGAATACTACAGAGATAAAGGCTATGAAAACCAAACTCAAGGCTATGAAACCCAAAATCCCCATTTCAGTGATTACCAATAATTTACTGTAACATAAAGTCTACATTAAGTTACATGGGGCATGCACCAAAAAACATGGCTGCAGAGGAGGGGGTGTCCCTGTCATACTTTTTTTGATGCATTCCTATTATTGTAAGTTATATTCTATAGTTTCAACAATCCCATTGCCAGAGATGTACCCCAGTGCAAAACTTGTGGCCTCAAACATTTAGCTGAATCATTTAGATCCTTATAAACATATTGTATCTCGGCTTATTATTGCTGAGTGATAAGCTAAACTTTCATGTTAACAAAGTGACACTCACCTCAATTGAGAACTTTGAGTGCTCCAGGAAATCCTCGGTACACAAAACTCCTCCCTCCCTCATTTAAAAAACTTTAACCTCTGAAATTTCACATCTGGGAACTCATCCTAAATTCCATTTTTAAGTGGAAAGAATTTCCCAAAAGTTTACATATTTTATTATCCTATGCTAAAAAGATAATCATTTAACAGAACTGAATTCTTCAGTTGGGATATAAGACACCATGGCCTAAAAGAGGAGAGACAGTTACAAAAGACAGAACAACCAAAGAAACAAGTGGAGCCCTGAGAAGACCTTGCCTACTTCCCAAGTTAGCCAGCTGCTCAGCCCACAGAGAAACCCTTGCAGACCAATATCTTCTCTCTATTACAATAGTGGCAGAAAAAAGAAAAAATGGCACAGGAGATGAGATGGAACCATGAGAAAACTTGGCCATGTCAGATACTGTTTCACAAGAAGTTTCCACTGTGGAAGACAGAAAACTAGTAGAAAGGGGGCAAGTCACATTACATCTCTGAGACTCAGTTCCTGATGTATATAACACATGGGAAATATACCTACCATTGCCTAAATTGATCCTAGTATCAAATAAGAAATTGTAAGTGAAAACATTTCAAATATCATAAGTATTATATAAAGGTAAAATATATTGCACATATCAGATTTTTTCTACACTTAACAAATAAGGAGACTTTTTCTGAATTCCTGCTTGGTTGTCAAAATGCAAGCCCCTGATGAGTCTTTATAACCCAAATATTGCCTTGAATAAATCCACAGAATCTCCCCTACCACCTCCATTTCTTTCTCTTCTTCCCTTTGGGGGTGATATGAAGAAAAATGGGAAAAAATAATGCTGACTGTTTCTGATTTCTTAGCTTCTCTGCAGCTGCCACTATAGAGGTTTCTTTTTTTTTTTTTTTTTTTCATTTTTTTGGTCTCTTCTTTCAACACATCTTTAACTGCATCTGCAGAAGCTGTGAGTGCCAAAAGTCTGTGTGAAGAAAATGAATGCAGAGAGAAAGAATTCATAGAAAAAGAATGGTTGACATGGAAGTTACTAGAAGTTGCATCTGTAAAATAACCTTCACAGTCAGAGCAACTGTTCACCATTCATTTAACACAGTGACACAGTACATTGAATAGACTAGTGAAGACAGACAACAGCACTATCAATATGCAAAGACACTGAGAAACTTACTCTGGGAAGTAGCTGGTATAATGAAGCAAAATGAAATGATATTAAAAAATAGGGTGGACCAAAAATCTTTTGAATCCACACCACTTTCTCTAACATTGGCCATGATTTTAGGTAGCCAAGAGAGTCAATAAATTTGTTCTGTGGTACAAAATCTAGAAGTAAATATTGGTCATAGCTTCTAAATTATTTTTATTTACTTTCAAATGTAGATTAATTGGAAGTCAAGAAAAAAACTATTCTATCACATCTATCTGACTAAAAATGGGCATACCTCCTGGTAATCACCATTGCTTTAGTCAATAATAACAGTGAGACTGAAATATGGCTCCAAGTTAATATAAGATAGCATATATTTGAAAGCAATATAATATAAGACATTGAGAAAAAGGAAGGCAAAGCAAAATGCATCAGGAAAAAGAATAATTTATTCATTCAAAAATTAATCAAATAATATTTGTTGAACAGTTACTATATACAACAGTTACATTTTGAATTAAGTGTATTATTTTGGATATTCCTTTAACACTGTTAGAGAGATGATATTAGGCCTACCTTGGAGATGAAGAAATTGAAGCTTAGAGACATTTTCCCATGGCTACACAGCTGGAAAGTTAGGTAGGAGGCATTCAAACTGACTCTAAATCCCAAGGTCTTTCAGTATAGTAACTTACTAATAAAGTAATAGGTTTCTTATTCCATTGACTAGGAATAACAGGTTCAACAGTTATGATACAGGGTGCCAACAGCCACAGAAGAGAGAAAGTATTTGTTGCAAATGTTAAATTATCTTTCCAGCAAATATATGAAGAAAATACTAAAGTGGGGATCAGTTAATAGCTTTAATGAATACATTCCATGAAGTGAGAAAAGATAAATCATCAAGATCTGTTAATGTCTCAAACAAATGGAAAAATAAAGCAGATTATAAACAATTACCAGGTAACATAAGGACAAAGTACCCTAGGTCAATATAAAGAAGTACAAATATATAATTGAATAAAGAGAGATACATTTTCACTACAGAAGACAGTAACCTTATTTAAACATTTCTCACATTCTAAGATTTCAACCATAATCTTTTCATATTTGAAAACAATTTGGACATTTTAAGGACAATGAGGTAGTACTCAAAAGATGCTGGAGGACTACAACAGAAAAGAGTTAGTATTCTATTTTTTTGTTCTAGTTTTTTAGTGTCTTGCTTTGGTATCATTTTCTTTCCACCTTACCTCAGTATATCACTAGGGCAAATAATGAAGAAGTTAGAAAAATGAATTTAAACTATTTTTTAAAATGCTGAAAATTTTCCATTACAAGTGCTAGCAGAGTTAAAATTAAAGAGAAGTTGATAAACATGTTCAAATTATAAGATAGGAAAATGCCTCAAATTTTTTAATAGCAAAGTAATTTTCCTCAGAGATTAATCATGTTATATCCATACATGGAAAATAACTGGAGAAATGAGGTACAATAAAAAACACAAACCCAGAACCAAAAAAAAAAGAAACTCTATTTTGAGCATTCAGATAACTTGTACATAAGATATAATTTGTAGGAGAGGACCTTCAAGATGGCAGAGGAGTAAGACGTGGAGATCACCTTCCTCCCCACAAATACATCAGAAATACATTTACATGTGAAACAACTCCTACAGAACACCTACTGAACGCTGGCAGAAGACCTCACACTTCCCAAAAGGGTCTTAAAGCTCCAGACGGGTGTCAGGACTGAGCCTCTGAGGTGGGAGAGCCAAGTTCAGGACATTGGACCACCAGATATCTCCCGGCCCACGTAATATCAATCGGCAAGAGCTCTCCCAGAGATCTCTGCCTCAATGCTAAGACCCAGCTCCACTCAATGACCAACAAGCTCCAGTGCTGGACATCCCATGCCAAAAAACTAGCAAGACAGGAACACAACACAACCGATTAGCAGAGAGGCTGCCTAAAATCCTACTAAGTTCACAGACACCCCAAAACACACCAACAGACGTGATCCTGCCCACCAGAAAGAAAAGATCCAGCTTCATCCACCAGAAAAAGGCACCAGTCCCCTCCACCAGGAAGCCTACACAAGCCACTGAACCAACCTTACCCACTGGGGTCAGACACCAAAAACTATGAATTATGAAATACGAACCTTCAGCCTGTGAAAAGGAGACCCCAAACACAGTACGTTAGGCAAAATGTGAAGAGACAGAAATATGCAGCACTTGAAGTAGCAAAGTAAAAACCCACCAGAACAAACAAATGAAGAGGAAATAGGCAGTCTACCTGAAAAGGAATTCAGAGTAATGATAGTAAAGCTGATCCAAAATATTGGAAATAGAATGGAGAAAATACAAGAAACGTTTAACAAGGACCTAGAAAAATTAACAACAAACTAACAATGATGAACAACACAATAAATGAAATTAAAAATTCTCTAGAGAGGAGGGAGGGGAAGATGGCAGAAGAGTAAGACGCGGAGATCACCTTCCTCCACACAGATACACCAGAAATACATCTACACGTGGAACAACTCCTACAGAACACCTACTGAAAGCTGGCAGAAGACCTCAGACTTCCCAAAAGGCAAGAAACTCCCCCACGTACCTGAGTAGGGCAAAAGAAAAAAGAAAAAACAGAGACAAAAGAATAGGGACGGGACCTGTACCAGTGGGAGGGAGCTGTGAAGGAGGAAAGGTTTCCACACACTAGGAAGCCCCTCTGCGGGCGGAGACTGCGGGTGGCGGAGGGGGGAGCTTCAGAGCCGCGGCGGAGAGCACAGCAACAGGGGTGCAGAGGGCAAAGTGGAGAGATTCCTGCACAGAGGATCGTTGCCGACCAGCACTCACCACTCCGAGAGGCTCGTCTGCTCACACACCGGGTCGGGCGGGGCTGGGACCTGAGGCTCGGGCTTCGGTTGGAGTGCAGGGAGAGGACTGGGGTTGGCGGCGTGAACACAGCCTGAAGGGGGTTAGTGCACCACCGCGAGCCGGGAGTGAGTCTGGGGAAAAGTCTGGAGCTGCCAAAGAGGCTAGAGACTTTTTCTTCCCTCTTTGTTTCCTGGTGCGCGAGGAGAGGGGATTAAGAGCGCTGCTTAAAGGAGCTCTGGAGACGGGCGCGAGCCGTGGCTAAAAGCACAGACCCCAGAGACGGGTATGAGATGCTAAGGCTGCTGCCGCCGCTGCCACCAAGAAGCCTGTGTGCGAGCGCAGATCACTACTCACACCCCCTTCCGGGGAGCTTGTGCAGCCCGCCACTGCCAGGGTCCCGGGATGCAGGGACAACTTCCCCGGAAAAACGCACTGCATGCCTCAGGCTGGTGCAACGTCACGTTGGCCTCTGCCGCCGCAGGCTCACCCCGCACTCCGTGCCTCTTTCTCCCCGTGGCCTGAGTGAGCCAGAGTCCCCGAAGCAGTTGTTCCTTTAACCCCGTCCTGTCTGAGCGAAGAACAGACGCCTTCCGGCGACCTACATGCAGAGGCGGGGCCAAATCCAAAGCTGAGCCCCTGGGAGCTGTGAGAACAAAGAAGAGAAAGGGAAATCTCGCTCAGCAGCCTCAGGAGCAGCGGATTAAATCTCCACAATCAAGTTGATATACATTGCATCTGTGGAATACATGAATAGACAACGAATCATCCCAAATTGAGGAGGTGGACGTTGAGAGCAAGATTTATGATTTTTTCCCCTTTTCCTCTTTTTGTGAATGTGTATGTGTATGCTTCTGTGTGAGATTTTGTCTGTATAGCTTTGCTTCCACCATTTGTCCTAGGGTTCTATCCCTCCATTTTTTTTCTTTAATTTTTTTTCCTAATAATTATTTTAATAACTTTATTATATTTTATCTTACTTTATTTTACTTTATCTTTCCTTCTTTCTTTCCTTCCTCCCTCCTTCCTTCCTCCCTCCCTCCCTCCCTCCCTCCTTTCTTTCTTTCTTTCTTTCTACTTCTACTAATTCTTTCTTTCTACTTTTTCTCCCTTTTAATCTGAGCCATGTGGATGAAAGGCTCTTGGTGCTGCAGCCAGGAGTCAGCTGTGCCTCTGAGGTGGGAGAGCCAACTTCAGGACACTGGTCCACACAGACCTCCCAGCTCCACATAATATAAAACAGCAAAAATCTCCCAGAGATCTCCATCTCAACACCAGCACCCAGCTTCACTCAACGACCAGCAAGCTACAGTGCTGGACACCCTATGCCAAACAACTAGCAAGACAGGTACACAACCCCACCCATTAGCAGAGAGGCTGCTTAAAATCATAGTAAGTCCACAGACACCCCAAAACACACCACCAGACATGGACCTGCCCAGCAGAAAGACAAGATCCAGCCTCATCCACCAGAACACAGGCACTAATCCCCTCCACCAGGAAGCCTACACAACCCACTGAACCAACTTCAGCCACTGGGGACAGACACCAAAAACAACGGGAACTACAAACCTGCAGCCTGCAAAAAGGAGACCCCAAACACAGTAAGATAAGCAAAATGAGAAGACAGAAAAACACACAGCAGATAAAGGAGCAAGATAAAAGCCCACCAGACTTAACAAATGAAGAGGAAATAGGCTGTCTACCTGAAAAAGAATTCAGAATAATGATAGTAAAGATGATCCAAAACCTTGGAAATAGAATAGACAAAATGCAAGAAACATTTAACAAGGACCTAGAAGAACTAAAGATGAAACAAACAACAATGGATAACACAATAAATGAACTTAAAAATACTCTAGAAGGGATCAATAGCAGAATAACTGAGGCAGAAGAACGGATAAGTGACCTGGAAGATAAAATAGTGGAAATAACTACTGCAGAGCAGAATAAAGAAAAAAGAATGAAAAGAACTGAGGACAATCTCAGAGACCTCTGGGACAATATTAAACGCACCACATTCGAATTATAGGGGTTCCAGAAGAAGAAGAGAAAAAGAAAGGGACTGAGAAAATATGTGAAGAGATTATAGTTGAAAACTTCCCTAATATGGGAAAGGAAATCGTTAATCAAGTCCAGGAAGCACAGAGAGTCCCATACAGGATAAATCCAAGGAGAAATATGCCAAGACACATATTAATCAACACTGTCAAAAATTAAATACAAAGAAAACATATTAAAAGCAGCAAGGGGAAAACAACAAATAACACACAAGGTAATCCCGATAAGGTTAACAGCTGATCTCTCAGCAGAAACTCTGCAAGCCAGAAGGGACTGGCAGGACATATTTAAAGTGATGAAGGAGAAAAAGCTGCAACCAAGATTACTCTACCCAGCAAGGATCTCATTCAGATTTGATGGAGAAATTAAAACCTTTACAGACAAGCAAAAGCTGAGAGAGTTCAGCACCACCAAACCAGCTTTACAGCAAATGCTAAAGGAACTTCTCTAGGCAAGAAACACAAGAGAAGGAAAAGACCTACAATAATGAACCCAAAACAATTAAGAAAATGAGATAGGAACATACATATTGATAATTACCTTAAATATAAATGGACTAAATGCTCCCACCAAAAGACACAGACTGGCTGAATGGATACAAAAACAAGACCCATATATATGCTGTCTACAAGACATCCACTTCAGACCAAACTATCAAACTCTTAGAGGAACCCTCAATGGTGAAAAACTAAAAGCATTTCCACTAAGATCAGGAACAAGACAAGGTTGCCCACTCTCACCATTCTTATTCAACAGAGTTTTGGAAGTTTTAGCCACAGAAATCAGAGATGAAAAAGAAATAAAAGCAATCCATATTGGAAAAGAAGAAGTAAAGCTGTCACTGTTTGCAGATGACATACTATATATAGAATATCCTAAAGACTCTACCAGCTCTGTTAGAGCTAATCAATGAATTTGGTAAAGTAGCAGGATACAAAATTTATGCACAGAAATCTCTGGCATTCCGAAACACTAATGATGAAAAATCTGAAAGTGAAATCAAGAAACACTCCAATTTACCATTGCAACAAAAAGAATAAAATATCTAGGAATAAAGCTACCTAAGGAGACAAAAGAACTGTATGTAGAAAATTATAAGACACTGATGAAAGAAATTAAAGATGATACAAATAGATGGAGAGATATACCATGTTCTTGGATTGGAAGAATCAACATTGTGAAAATGACTCTACTACCCAAACAATCTACAGATTCAATGCAATCCCTATGAAACTACCAATGGCATTTTTCACAGAACTAGAACAAAAAAGTTCACAATTCGTATGGAAAAACAAAACACCCCGAATAGCCAAAGCAATCTTGAGAAAGAAACATGGACCTGGAGGAATCAGGCTCCCTGACTTCAGACTATAGTACAAAGTTACAGTAATCAAGACAGTATGGCACTGGCACAAAAACAGAAAGATAGATCAATGGAACAGGATAGAAAGCCCAGAGATAAACCCACACACATATGGTCACCTTATCTTTGATAAAGGAGGCAGGAATGTACAGTGTAGAAAGGACAGCCTCTTCAATAAGTGGTGCTGGGAAAACTGGACAGCTACATATAAAAGTATGAGACTAGATCACTCCCTAACACCATACACAAAAAGAAGCTCAAAATGGGTTAAACACCTATATGTAAGGCCAGAAACTATCAAACTCTTAGAGGAAAACATAGGCAGAACACTCTATGATATAAATCACAGCAAGATCCTTTGTGACCCACCTACTAGAGAAATGGAAATAAAAACAAAAATAAACAAATGGGACCTAATGAAACTTCAAAGCTTTTGCACAGCAAAGGAAACCATACACAAGACCAAAAGACAACCCTCAGAATGGGAGAAAATATTTGCAAATGAAGCAACTGACAAAGGATTAATCTCTAAAATTTATAAGTAGCTCATGCAGCTCAATAACAAAAAAACAAACAACCCAATCCAAAAATGGGCAGAAGACCTAAATAGGGATTTCTCCAAAGAAGATATACAGACTGCCAACAAACACATGAAAGAGTGTTCAACATCATTAATCATTAGAGAAATGCAAATCAAAACTACAATGAGATATCATCTCACACCAGTCAGAATGGCCATCATCAAAAAATCTAGAAACAATAAATGCTGGAGAGGGTGTGGAGAAAAGGGAACACTCTTGCACAGCTGGTGGGAATGTGAATTGGTACAGACACTATGGAGAACAGTATGGAGGTTCCTTAAAAAACTACAAATAGAACTACCATATGACCCAGCAATCCCACTACTGGGCATATACCCTGAGAAAACCATAATTCGAAAAGAGTCATGTACCAAAATGTTCATTGCAGCTCTATTTACAAGAGCCAGGAGATGGAAACAACCTAAGTGTCCATCATCGGATGAATGGATAAAGAAGATGTGGCACATATATACAATGAAATATTACTCAGCCATAAAAAGAAATGAAATTGCGCTATTTGTAATGAGGTGGATAGACCTAAAATCTGTCATACAGAGTGAAGTAAGTCAGAAAGAGAAAGACAAATACCGTATGCTAACATATATATATGGAATTTAAGAAAAATAAATGTCATGAAGAACCTAGGGGTAAGACAGGAATAAAGACACAGACCTACTAGAGAATGGACTTGAGGATATGGGGAGGGGGAAGGGTACGCTGTTACAAAGCAAGAGAGAGGCATGGACATATATACACTACCAAACATAAGGTAGATAGCTAGTGGGAAGCAGCCACAAAGCACAGGGAGATCAGCTCGGTGCTTTGTGACTGCCTAGAGGGGTGGGATGGGGAGCGTGGGAGGGAGGGAGATGCAAGAGGGAAGAGATATGGGAACATATGTATATGTATAACTGATTCACTTTGTTATAAAGCAGAAACTAACATACCATTGTAAAGCAATTATACTCCAATAAAGATGTAAAAAAGAATGTAAAAAAAAAATTCTCTAGAAGGAATCAATAGCAGAATAACTGAGGCAGAAGAACTGATAAGTGACTGGGAAACTAAAATAGTAGAAATAACTATCACAGAGCACATTAAAGGGAAAAGAATGAAAAGAATTGAGGACAGTCTCAGAGACCTCTGGGACAACATTAAACACACCAACATTCAAATTATACGGATTCCAGAAGAAGGAGAGAAAAAGAATGGGACTGAGAAAATATTTGAAGAGATTACATTTGAAAACTTCCCTAATATGGGAAAGGAAATTGTCAACCAAGTCCAGAAAGCCCAGAGAGTCCCATACAAGATTAATCCAAGGGGAAATATGCCAAGACACATATTAGTCAAACTATCAAAAATTAAATACAAAGAAAAAATATTAAAAGCAACAAGGGAAAAGCAACAAATAACATAATAGGGAATCCCCTTAAGGTTAACAGCTGATCTTTCAGCAGAAGCTCTGCAAGCTAGAAGGGACTGGCAGGACATATTTAAAGTGATGAAAGGGAAAAACCTATAACAAAGATTACTCTACCCAGCAAGGATCTCATTCAGATTTCACAGAGAATCAAAAGCTTTGCAGACAAGCAAAAGTTAAGAGAATTCAGCACCACCAAACCAGCTTTACAACAAATGCTAAAGGAACGTCTCTAGGCAAGACACAAGCGAAGGAAAAAACCTACAATAACAAACCCAAAACAATTAGGAAAATGGTAATAGGAAAATACATATCGATAATTACCTTAAATGTAAATGGGTTAAATGCTCCAACCAAAAGAGCTAGACTGGCTGAATGGATACAAAACAAGACCCATATATATGCTGTCTACAAGAGATCCACTTCAGACCTAGAGACACATACAGACTGAAAGTGTGGGGATGGAAAAAGATATTCCATGCAAATGGAAATCAAAAGAAAGCTGGAGTATCAATCCTTATATCAGACAAAATAGACTTTAAAGACTATTACAAGAGACAAAGAAGGACACTACATAATGACCAAGGGATCAATCTAAGAAGATATAACAATTGTAAATATTCATGCACCCAACATAGGAGCACCTCAATACGTAAGGCAAATGCTAACAACCATAAAAGGTGAAATCAACAGTAACAAAATAATAGTAGGGGACTTTAACATACCACTCTCACCAATGGACAGATCATCCAAAAGGAAATAAATAAGGAAACACAAGCTTTAAAGTATACATTAAACAAGATGGACTTAATTGATATTTATAGGACGTTCCATCCAAAAACAACAGAATACACTTTCTTCTCAAGTGCTTATGGAAAATTCTCCATGATAGATCATATCTTGGGTCACAAAGCTCGGTAAATTTAAGAATATTGAAATCATTTCAAGTATCTTTTCCAACCACAATGCTATGAGACTGGATATAAATTACAGGAAAAAAAACTGTAAAAAATACAAACACATGGAGGTTAAACAATATACTACTAAATTACCAAGAGATCACTGAAGAAATCAAAGAGGAAATCAAAAAGTACCTAGAAAAAAATGATAATGAAAACACAACAGCCAAAAACTTATGGGATGCAGCAAAAGCAGTTCTAAGAGGGAAGTTTATAGCAATAAAATCCTAACTCAAGAAACAAGAAACATCTCATAAAAACAACCTAACCTTACACCTAAAGCAGTTAGAGAAAGAAGAACAAAAAAAACCCCAAAATTAGCAGGAACGAAATCATAAAGATCAGATCAGAAATAAAGGAAATGAAGGCAATGATAGCAAAAATCAGTAAAACTAAAAGCTGGTTCTTTGAGAAGACAAACAAAATTGATGAACCATTAGCCAGACTCATCAAGAAAAAAAGGGAGAAAACTCAAATCAATAGAATTAGAAATGAAAAAGGAGAAGCAACAAGTGACACTGCAGAAATACAAAGGATCATGAGACATTACTACAAGCAACTCTATGCCAAAAAAATGGGCAACCTAGAAGAAATGTACAAATTCTTAGAAAAGCACAACCCTCCGAGGCTGAACCAGGAAGATATAGAAAATATAAACAGACCAATCACAAGCACAGAAATTGAAACTGTGATTAAAAATCTTCCAACAGGACTTCCCTGGTGGTGCAGTGGTTGAGAGTCCGCCTGCCGATGCAGGGGACACGGGTTTGTGCCCCGGTCCGGGAGGATCCCACATGCCACGGAGCGGCTGGGCCCGTGAGCCATGGCCGCTGCGCCTGCGCGTCCGGAGCCTGTGCTCCGCAACGGGAGAGGCCACAGCAGTGAGAGGCCCGCGTACCGTAAATAAAAAAAAAAAAAATCTTCCAACAAACACAAGCTGAGGACCAGATGGCTTCACAGGCGAATTCTATCAAACATTTAGAGAAGACCGAATACCTATCTTTCTCAAACTCTTCCAAAATACAGCAGAGGAAGGAACACTCCCAAACTCATTCTACAAGGCCACCATCACCCTGATACAAAAACCAGACAAAGATGTCACAAAAAAAGAAAGTTACAGTCCAATATCACAGATGAATATAGATGCAAAAAATCTCAACAAAATAGTAGCAAACAGAATCCAATAGCACATTAAAAGGATCATACACCATATTCAAGTAGGGTTTATCCCAGGAATGCAAGGATTCTTCAATATATGCAAATTAATCAATGTGATACACCATATTAACAAACTGAAGGAGAAAAACCACATGATCATCTCAATAGATGCAGAAAAAGCTTTTGAAAAAATTCAACACCCACTTATAATAAAAACCATCCAGAAAGCAGGCATAGAGGGAACTTACCTCAACATAATAAAGGCCATATATGACAAACCCACAGCCAACATCATTCTCAATGGTGAAAACTGAAACCATCTCCTCTAAGATCAGGAACAAGACAAGGTTGCCCACTCTCACCACTATTATTCAACATAGTTTTGGAAGTTTTAACCACGGCAATCAGAGAAGAAAAAGAAATAAAAGGAATCCAAATCAGGGTTTCCCTGGTGGCGCAGTGGTTGAGAGTCCGCCTGCTGATGCAGGGGATACGGATTCGTACCCTGGTCTGGGAGGATCCCACATGCCGCGGAGCGGCTGGGCCCGTGAGCCATGGCCACCGGGCCTGCGTGTCCGGAGCAACGGGAGAGGCCGCAACAGTGAGCGGCCCACGTACCACAAAAAAAAAAAAAAAAAAAAAAGGAATCCAAATCAGAAAAGAAGAAATAAAACACTCCCTGTTTGCAGATGACATGATACTATACATACAGAATCCTAAAGACTCTACCAGAAAACTACTAGAACTAATTAATGAATTTGTTAGAGTAGCAGGATACAAAATTAATGCACAGAAATCTCTTGCTTCATATACACTGATGAAATATCTGAAAGAGAAATTAAGGAAACACTCCCATTTACCATTACAACAAAAAGAATAAAATACCTAGGAATAAACCTACCTAAGGAGACAAAAGACCTGTATACAGAAAACTATAAGACATTGATGAAAGAAATTAAAGATGATACAAACAGATGGAGAGATTACCATGTTCTTGGATTGGAAGAATCAACATTGTGAAAATGACTATACTACCCAAAGCAATCTACAAATTCAATGCAATCCCTATCAAACTGCCAATGGCATTTTTCACAGAACTAGAACAAAAAATTTCACAATTTGTATGGAAACACCTTGTCTTTGATAAAGGAGGCAAGAATATACAATGGAGAAAAGACAGCCTCTTCAATAAGTGTTGCTGGGAAAACTAGACAGCAAAATGCAAAAGCATGAAATTGGAACACTCCCTAACACCATACACAAAAATAACTCCAAATGGATTAAAGACCTAAATATAAGGCCAGATACTACAAAACTCTTAGAGGAAAACATAGGCAGAACACTCTATGACGTAAATCACAGCAAGATCCTTTTTGACCCACCTCCTAGAGAAATGGAAATAAAAACAAAAATAAACAAATGGGACCTAATGAAACTTAAAAGCTTTTTCACAACACAGGAAACCATAAACAAGATAAAGAGACAACCTTCAGATTGGGAGAAAATATTTGCAAATGAAGCAACTGACAAAGGATTAATCTCCAAAATATACAAGCAGCACATGCAGCTCAGTATCAAAAAAACAAACAACCCAATCCAAAACTGGGCAGATGATCTAAGTAGATATTTCTCCAAAAAAGATACACAGGTTACCAACAAACACATTAAAGGGTGCTCAACATCATTAATCATTAGAGAAATGCAAATCAAAACTGTAATGAGTTATCACCTCACACCAGTCAGAATGGCCATCATCAAAAAATCTACGAACAATAAATTCTGGAAAAGGTGTGGAGAAAACGGAACCCTCTTGCACTGTTAGTGAGAATGTAAATTGATACAGCCACTATGGAGAACAGTATGGAGGTTCCTTAAAAAACTACAAATAGAACTACCATACGACTCAGCAATCCCACTCCTGGGCATATACCCTGAGAAAACCATAATTCAAAAAGAGTCATGTACCACAATGTTCACTGCAGCAGTATTTATAATAGCCAGGGCATGGAAGCGACCTAAGTATCTATCAATAGATGAATGGATAAAGAAGATGTGGCACATATATACAATGGAATATTACTCAGCCATGAAAAGAAACGAAATTGAGTTATTTGTAGTAAGGTGGATGGACATAGAGACTGTCATACAGAGTGAAGTAAGTGAGAAGGAGAAAAACAAATACCATATGGTAACACATATATATACAGTCTATTTTTAAAAAGTGCTTCTGAACAACTTAGGGGCAGGACAGGAATAAAGACGCAGACGTAAAGAATGGACCTGAGGACACGGGAATGGGGAAGGGTAAGCTGGGACAAAGTGAGAGAGTAACATTGACATATATACACTACCAAACATAAAATAGATAGCTAGTGGGAAGTGGCCGCATAACACAAGGAGATCAGCTTGGTGCTTTGTGACCACCCAGAGGGGTGGGGTAGGGAGGGCTGGAGGGAGACACAAGAGGGAGGGAATATGGGGATATATGTATATGTATAGCTGATTCACTTTGTTATATAGCAGAAACTAACACAACATTGTAAAGCAATTATACTCCAATAAAGATGTTAAAAAAAAGATATAATTTGTAAAACCTTATATTATCTACACAATTGTCCATTTTCAGCATCTAAACTCTAACTGATACATATAAAAAATGAAAATGGAAATCAGCCCAATTGTCTACCCTGCTTTGAGAACAAAAATGAAGTACTGATATAACATGGATGTTGAACATGGAGTGTATGATATAAGATCGATGAACCTCAAAAACATTGTTCTAAGAAAAGAAGCCAGACTCAAAAGATTATATTTTATATGGCTTAATTTAAACCTAATGTCCAGGATAAGCAAATCTATAGTGACAGGAAGTAGATTCATGGTTGCCTTGGGCCGGAGGTGGAAATAGAGGGTCACTGAAAATGGACAGAAGGTTTCTTCTGGCGATGATGGAAATGTTCTAAAATTAGATTGTGATGATGGTTTCACAACTGTAAATTCACTAAATTTCATTGAATTGTACACTTAAAAGAAGGGATTTTTGTGGTAGGTAAATTATATCTCAATAAAGCTATTACCAAAATTGTTTTTAACTATTGTCCTACCAAATATCAATTTAAGTTCTGAAAGAGTCCCTTTACCCTTTGCTAATGTAAAATAAAAATAGTTCTCCAACAAGAAGAATTCTCTCCTATCATTTCTCATGAGTATGGAGGGTCCAATAGAGCAGTATTTTTCTCATTTTCCTTGAAATTTTCCCTATTCAAATGAAGACAAAAATCTCAGCCGAAACCATGAGACTCTGAAACCATCAGCTCTTAGTCTCTTCTATATTACTCATAAAAGCTTACAAAAGGGTTACATTTAGGGATGTGTCAGATTCTGGACTATAGCTTAGTACTATACATGTCTGAGCACACCCATAATAAATTTATTTAAACATAACTTAATTGTTCTCTCTTAAAGTATATTATATTTTGGAATATAGATACTCTAGAAAATAAGCTTTTTGAGGCTGTGACTCATAAACTTAACTTCCTTAGATTTTCAAAATTAGTGCTAATGCTTTCTTGAACCTGAAAAGGGCTTTTTTTGTCTCACTTTTATATTATGGGCCACATCAGGTTGAGTTAGTCATGCTCGTTAATGAGAGATCTCCTGATTTAATGGAGCAGTCACAAAACCAATTTGAGCAGAAATAAGTATGATAGCAAGAGAAATGACTTTTCTTACCTCTGTTGTTTTAAAGGAGATGTAAAGACATGACTCCTAACAGCCAAACTAGTTAGGTTACATTTTACTTTTTACAACAAACAATCCCCAAAAGAAGTAAATATCTTCATGTCTTAAGGGAAGAATAAATTTCTTTGAATTAATACAATTGCTCTGTAACTATAAGCACACACTACTAAATAATAGATGTAACAGTGGTGGTTAAACTCACCATTTAGTTCACAGGCAGAAGCAAAGCAGGAAATGACACAAAAATAGGAGTAAGCCAGAACTAGAGGTGAGGTAGACAACCACCAAGAGATAATGACCTCTGGGCCGGAGAAGAGGTTTTGAATATCACCAGGAACTTGCTTCAGGTGAAGCAGCTGAATACTACTCAGCTTTTACCATCATACTCTTTATTTTAAAATATTTACCTCTTTTTTAAATACAAACAACTTCCTAACCTCCAGCTCCAATTGGAGCAATTGCTTTCCAAGCCTACCAGACAACTGACTCCCTAAGATTTCTTTCCATTGACCTCCTGGAATAGGTACAGTGTTTCTTAGACATCATAATGTTCTCTTCCTTGTACTCTTGTTTTTCTTTAGATAAAACTCATTCTCACATAATTTTTTGAATAACAAGTACATAAAAGTTAAACTTTCTAAGCCCGTCTTTTCCTAGAAATATCTCTAGAATGCCTCATACTTGATAATTTGGCATTAAAGCTTCCAATCATTTCCTCTCAGAACCATATATGACTGCTTTGTTGTCATCCATTATCCAGAAGCTGGAGGAGCAGTCTGATTGCCATTCCTTTGTAAGTAACTTTTTCTCTCTTAGAGCCTTCTTATTTTCTTTGATGTCTTACAATTTTACCAAGATACAGCTCATCAGATCTCAGTGAACCCTACTTCTTCAATCTGAAAGTTTGTGTCATCTTTCAGAAGCCCCAAGACCTTTTATTTTCACTTAATTTCTCCTGTTCTCTTTCTCTGAAAATCCTATTAGATGGATATAATGGACCATTCGTGTGATCCTCCATGTCTTATCATTTTTTTGGTCTCCTATTTTACTTCTGTTTGGCTTTTAGCTCATATTTTAGAATGTTCATTAGATTCTTTTCCTCCAGCCTTTCTGTTGAACAATTGTTTTTACTTCAACAATCATGTTTTTAAATTTTTATTTCCTCTTTGTTTTCTAATTACTCCTTTTTCATAGCAACATCCTCAGTATTTAGAATGTCATATCAATTCAGATCCCTCTGAAAAGTGAATTACAACTTTTTAAATTATCCTGTTTCCTGAATTATTATCTTGTTAGTTACATTTTTTGATCCCTCTTCATTGTGTCATTGGCTTGCTGAACATGTTGGAAAGATTCTTGATCACACATTAATATTTATGAATGATGACTAGATTAATTACTACCAGTTACTGAAAGGAAATTCCTCTGCCATTATATAGGTCAATTTCCTGCCACAAGTCTTTCCCTGAATGGAAGAGCTGACTGCAAGTTCTGTAATTGTAGTCAGGGTTATATCCACTGGTGAGCTCACTATAGAATGAATAAATGGGAATCCAGCACACTAACTGGATACACTCTATAAGGAGAACTCTATTCTGCAGCACAAATACTCAAAGTAGGAAATGTAGGCCTCCCTGGACAGATAGTTTAATTGTTGTAGTAGAAAGCAGACCCATGCTATGGTTGTCAGTTTGGGTGGGGCAAGGGGGATTATATGATCCAGCAGGAAGTACTCTGTGGGAGAAAGAGGGAGCAGGGTGGTAAAAAAGGGATCTGGCCCACCTTTCCGCATATAGCCCTTTTAATTAACTGCCTTGCCAAGTGCCCCACAGCAGTCTTTCTCTTGTATTTACTGACTTGAAGCCCATCCAGGACTCCTGAGAAGAAAAATCTACCATCTTAGCTTTAGCTTTTTCCTGGGCATGGAAAGGTAGTTGTGGACAGCTCCTTTCCCCTTTGTGTTTTATCCATCCCTTCTAGTTCCAATCCACCAGAAATTCAAGTCTGTAGTCCACTGGTCCCAGCCCCACTCCATTCTCATACTACACATCATTCTCTGCATTTATTTTTCAAGTTATCCCTTTTCTTTCTTTGTTTTCCTTCCTTCCTTCCTTCCTTCTTCCTTTCTTTTTTTTGAGGAAGTATATCATACCTCAGAAAAGATTTTCAAGAGGGAATAAATTTAAGAAGTGCTTACATCAGGAACTTAATCATTTATACTTTTGTTATTTGCTATGTTCCAAAGATGTTTGTTATTCACTACAAGATAAAATAAAATTTTAAAGAGAAGAAAGTAAGAAAATTGGTATAGGGTGGGGACCACTGATAAGCAGATAGAAGAAAAACAGAAAAGTCAAAATGAAGTCAGAAATCTATTTATAACACAAAATGCACTCCATAAGGTAGAAACTAAATTTAACAAAAAAATTTCTGGTAACCAATACAAAGAAAACAAAAACTATTACATATATCACTATTTTCACAAGATAACAATAGACCAGCTAAGAAAAGAAATATATATAATAAATTTTTATTATAAGCAATATAGTGAATAGCTTCAACAATAAATATAACAATTTGCATAGAGAAAAGACTCAGAGGGTTAGAATAACCATGAAAAGAAGCAGTTAACCATGTGCTTGGGAGAGTAATAAAGGTTGCCTTATTGGAAGTGAAATGGTAGTTCTAAAGAAACTCTAATACTGTCTTCTACTTATCACCGTCCTGTGTTTTCACTGTAAAGAATTATATAATACTGGAATCTGTGTATTTTAGAGGTCCTCTAATCCTATTCTCTATTTGTTGCATATTTGAACAAGTGATTAATCAGCTTTTAATCAACCCTTCTAGTATTGAGAAATGTATTATTTTCCAAGGCAATTTGTTCTACTTTTTGACAATTCTATTTATTAAACACTTATCCCTAATATTGAATCAATATATGCTCTTACCCACTGGTCCTATACCTGGTTTCTGGAGTTGCATAAGTAAGCCTCACTGCTTGCCATGTGATAGATAGCGTGCTGAATGTTTGTAGACAGCCAGCATGGTACCCTGCCTCTCGGAGCTATATAGTCTCAGATCTCCTGTTTATAAAGAAACTAAGAAAATTTATTATGTGCAGATGCTCATCTTCTCTAAGTCGGCTAATACAATGAAAGAAAATTGTTTTTGAAAGAAGAAAAGATGATATTGGCAAATAAGAGAGAGAGAGCCAATGCACATTTTATAAAATAGCTTTTAAATATCAGATTCCTGAAAAATTAAATTCTTGGGTCTTCATTTATAAGAGGATATTTTTAGTAAATAAAACATAAAATGCCCAAATATCCTTATTTATATAAGCAAGAGTCAATTTGAATTATTTTTAAAGTGAATTATTAAAAGATCTATTTTTTTCTATATTTTCTGAAAAGGTTAGTAGGAGTAATTTAGTACTAAATGTTTTTAAAAGAAAAGAGCAAAGCATTTATTTAAAGGCTTTTCTAAATTAGGATCAACTTTTGATTGGATGAGGAATAACTAAACTAGTGTTGAACTCTATTTTTTAAGATGTATCTGTTCCTATATAGGAAGAGTATTCTTTGAATCCAAAATGAGTTTTTCTCATTTGAAGAGGAAAAACATTAACTCAACCACTCTTACATTTTACTTACCAAAAAACATGATTTTTAGCTATACATACCACCACCACAACAAATCCAAGCAATTAAATTTACTTCTATTTTTTCAATCATATTTCCTAATAACATATTGTGTACAAGAAAAAATAAAGAGAATGGACCATCAAAATATTTCAAAATGTACATGGGGAGCCTCATTCACCCTCCAGTCTCTGGCTTTTGTGCTGCGCAAAGCAGGACAGTGGGACTCTCAAATAGCTCTGGGTATCCTCCCTTCAGGCTTTGAGCACATAACCTAGGGATCACAGGATAAAAGGGCATCCTTTGGTGCTCACACTCTCCCTCCCTTTACCTTGTCTCTTGGTGAGTCAGTGAGGCGTATATCCTTATTTATTCACTCTGGAATATGAAATAAGAGTATTATAAAAGAATCCAAAAGAGAAATTAATTTGAATGCTACCATGGACAAAATTGGAAACTATTTGAAGTGTCAAGGTGCAGAGCCAAATCTAAGTGTCTATGATCCTTGACATTTAGAAAAGCAATCAGAGATCCATGTCTCTCTTTTCAAATATAAAACTCTTTTCCTTAATAGTAATACTCAACTAGACACTGATAAACAGAAGCACTTAGGGAAAATAAATTAAATTATCCCTTTCTTTAATAGTGAATAGATAATAGTGTCTGTCCAATTTGGAGTCACGCAGTTTCACAATTCCTTAAGACTAACGGTACTTTATTCTTGTACTTTCCACAAAAAGCATGCCTTGTTATTTCTAATGAAGAGATGTGAAGAGACTAAACCAGCTAAGAGTATTTATTCTAAAATGAAACTTAGTGTGTCACTAACACATTTTGAAAAAAAGAAAAATAGAGTGAGTTTTGCTTCTTACCCATTTTATTTAAGTAGTAACTTTCCTTTTGACAATTCCCTATAATATTTATCCTATTGAAATCTAACTTGTCCCCTCACTAATGACTTAGAAGATACAAAAAATACTTAAATTGGTCATATAATGCTTTAAAAGGCAAAAATGTTGAAGTCAGGAAAGAAGAAAGATTTCAACATACTACTCTTAAGTGTACTGTCAATTTTTATTCTCCATTTCTCATCTCCTGCTCTAGCTGTTCACTTACAGTTCCCAAATCAATGAAATTATAATGAAATTGATTTCCATTTGCAATTCTGTGGTTGGTCTATAAAAAAATCCTCCTATTTTTTAAAAAAATTAAGTATTCTTAAGGGTATAGCTAAAGAAAACAGACTATTTCACAAACAGTATTTATACATAAAATACTCAATAGCTCATAAAGCCTGGGGAAAGAATAATTTTAATCTCATAGCATTAAACTTTTCAGGGGGACCCCATTCATCTTCCTGCTTTCTTCCTTGTTTTCGTTATCATGTACCATCTAATTATTTAAATACCCTTTTTCTCCACAAGCCCTGAAGGCATTGGTTGTCACCCCGACCTATTTACTGTGCCTACTGAACATTGTAGAGAAAAGGTACAGGAAAAGAGAAAATAAATTTACACCATCTCTTTGGATCACAACAAAAGAACTCTGAAGAAGGGAAGGAGAGAAGGGCAGCATTATGATCATGCCCATTTCACATGGAGAAGAAAATCCAGAGATCAAGAGACTAGCCCAGAGCTAGAAAGTTGCAGTCAGAGCCAGGGCTAGAGTCCCTATGCTCTGAGTTCTAGTTAGCAGTCTTCCCACTTCACCATGAGTCTTCTCTATACATTTCCAAGATGGCTAATACCCATTACTAAGTTTCACATCCTTCTCATCACAAAGGAAAGGGAAAATCTGATTTGAATCAAAGTATGCATAATCTGAAATATTTCACATAATTTGAGGGCACATTCTTTCCTTAAGTTTCAAAACTCAGCTATGTTAGGATGCAAGAGAAATAAATCTACTTTCATTGTTTTTACTTAAATTTTTGCCAAATCCTTTTTTCTTCTGTTCAGATATTATTTAAAATACTGGAGTCCATGATATTTTAGCAGTTATGTTTCTGTTCTTCACCCAAAACTGGTCGTTTGTAACACACCACCACTGAAGTATTGTTTACCTTATGATTTATCTCATGATTGTGAATATGAACCATGAACTAAACCTGGATATAAAGTTGTCTTCCATGTTCCTCCTAAAGCAACAGCCACATTTGTAACGCATGCTTCACCTAAGCCACGTCATTCAACAATACCAAAGAGAAACATGGTTTATGTGTACATACATACGTATCTTCATTTTGGTGTATATCAAGTGTTTGAGGTACACTTGACATTCCGTGTTTAAAAAAAACAAAACAAAACACCATTGATCAACATGAATGACCTTAAACTATGAAATACTTGAAAATGTTAATCTGCAGCATCCACATGCTGCCAGAGCTGGCACTACCAACAAGCAGAGTCTCAAACCCACGACATCAAATCTTTCTCCTTTTTATTGTAATTCACAGCTTGATCAACCAGAGAAATGTCGCTTGCGCATTATTATTCAGCACAACCTCATCAACTTTATCCTTTAGCAATGACCTTACAATAAGAAATTAAGCCCTTTGAAATAGCATTTGTAATTAATCCATTTCCATAAGATTAACATGTTGACTATCACAAGAATACATGTAACAGCCCTCTGAAGCTTCAACCCCCCGGTCATATTTCACTTAAAACCATACTAAGTATTATCACAGTGTAATCAGCAGAATACAAATTGCTAGGTAACCCCTGTGTTTTATGTTCATTCATTTATTCATTCATTCAACAAATATTTATTAATATGTCAACGTTCTAAGCATCACACTGCTGGAGCCTAGAGAAACAGAGAAATAAGGCTAAGCCCTGATTCCGAAAGCATTCACAATTTAGAGAGTAATACAGGCTTGTTTAAAAAAAAAATGTTACTCCAATGAGCTATAAGAGATATGAATAGAGTCAGAGGTCTTGGAAGCATAGAGTCAGGAATATCTCTACACACATAACAGGAAATACTCCAAGTAGAAGAAACAAAGTGCTACACACAGAGGCATGAAAATTATGGTATATTCTGAGAATAGCAAGCAATTCAGGTGAAACATATGACACACTATCCAAAACTTTATCCCTCTTTCTTCTAAAGTAATGGCAAAGGTAAGACTGTACAAGAGAGTGGAAGAGAGTGGCAGAAAACAAAGTTAGAAATATAGATCTGACACAGATTTTGTATGGCCTTGTACACTCTGCTAAGAAGTTTGGAGAGGATTTAGGCTTTATCCAGGTGATGGAAAGCCACTTGAAGTTTCTAGCAGAGAAGCCACATGATAAGAGACATGCTTTAGAAAAATATGTAGTGTTACTGATGTAGAGAATGGATTGTATGAGAAGAAAACGGAGATAGAGAGACTGATTAGAAGACCACTGAATTAACCCCAGCAAAGACTTGAATAAAAATAGCAGCTGTTGCTAAGGCAGAGAGAAGGAGAGGTAGGGACAAATTCAAAATATTCCAATTAAAAATAATTAAGTAACAGTGAGTTAGTGAGTAACTGGGATAGATGGTGAAGGGGAGAATGATACCAAGTTTTCTGATTTAATTTTTTTTTTTTTGGCAGGCTGAAAGCTTTATTTATTTATTTAATTTTTAAGTCTATTTATTTATTTTAACATCTTTATTGGAGTATAATTGCTTTACAATGGTGTGTTAGTTTCTGCTTTATAACAAAGTGAATCAGTTACACATATACATATGTCCCCATATCTCTTCCCTCTTGCATCTCCCTCCCTCCCACCCTCCCTATCCCACCCCTCTAGGTGGTCACAAAGCACTGAGCTGATCTCCCTGTGCTATGCGGCTGCTTCCTACTAGCTAGCTATTTTATGTTTGGTAGTGTATATATGTCCATGCCACTCTCTCACTTTGTCACAGCTTACCCTTCCCCCTCCCCGTATCCTCCAGTCCATTCTCTAGTAGGTCTGTGTCTTTATTCCCATCTTGCCCCTGATTTAAGAAGCTAAGTGAATTAATTACCTCTGAGGTAAGGATGCCATAACCAAGATTGGAAAAGAAGTACATTTTGAGCGAAGAAGGAATGTAGTGGCATTAGTTGAGGAAATGTCAGGGTATTCGTGAGGGAATAGGCTCAGGAGAAAGAAGTGGATGGCTGGTATAGGTTAGGAATGAAAATTGTAGAGCCCTTGGAAAATAGGTGGCACTTAAAATCATGTTGCTAAATCAAATTGCCTAGCAAGAGCAGGTAATGTATAAATAAAATATTAAATAGTCTTCTTTAGCTCCTCTTAAACTAAAATCTCTGCAGTACGAAAGGTTCAAACAGGAAAATGTTTAATATTTAACGTCCTCACCCTTCTAAAGCAATAGCAAAATTACATAGAAATATATACAATGCTGCCAGCACCAACCACTTTACTATTTAATTCATTTGTTGCTTCAACAGGGAGTGGGGAATAGGTGATCAAAAAAAGAAGAATATAGGGCTTCCCTGGTGGTGCAGTGGTTGAGAGTCCGCCTGCCGATGCAGGGGACGCGGGTTCGTGCCCCGGTCCAGGAAGATCCCACATGCCGCAGAGCGGCTGAGCCAGTGAGCCATGGCCGCTGAGCCTGCGCGTCTGGAGCCTGTGCTCCGCAATGGGAGAGGCCACAACAGTGAGAGGCCCGCATACCGCAAAAAAAAAAAAAAAAAGAAGAAGAATATTAATAATGATCTAGATAAGTAACCAGAAGTCCCCAGGATAGGGGTAAAAAAATGATAATCAAGGAAAATATAGAAAGATATATTCTTAATAATATCCTGATTGTTTTAAGGAGTTATATTGTTATATAATAATGATCATAATGGCTTACATTTGTCTAATGTTGCTAGAGTAACATTAAGCATTTTGCTAAACTCTTCATATGCATAGTTTACTTAACCCTCATAACAAAAATATGAGTTAGATATTATTATAATTCCCATATTATAATATGACAACTGAGGTTTATAGAGATTAAGTATCTTACACAAAGTCACAAAGAATATAAGTGAAAGAATTGAGATTTGAATACAGGACTCTAACTCCAAGGTACTTTCTCTTAACCACTGCCCTATGCTTCCTGGTGCTGTCCATATTAAATACTTCCAGATTGTTAGGTTCAGTTTTCCTCACTGAGCAAAAGAAGCTAAGTCTACTATCACTACTTCTATTCAACATCATACTGGAACGTCAAGTCAGAGCAATTAGGTAAGTAAAAGAAACAAAGGGCATCTATTTTGGAAAGAAAGACGTAAAACTCTCTTCATTCAAAGACAACATGATCTTGCATAGAGAAAATCCTAATAAATCCACTAAAAAAAAATACTATTAGAACTAATAAATGAGTTCAGCAAGGTCACAGGATACAAGAGAAACATACAAAAATCAATTGTATGTATTTCTATGCATTGTCAATGAATAATCTGAAAATGAAATTAAGAGAACAAGTCTATTCTAAATAGCATCAAAAAGAACAAAATGCTTAATAGTAAATGTAACCAAAGAAGTACAAGACTTGTACACTGAAAACCATAAAATATCATTGAAATAAATAAAAGAAAGTCTAGACAAATTGAAAGACAGCCCATGTCCAGGGCTCAAGAGAAGCATATTTTTAAAATTGCAATACTCCTCAAATTGATCTACAGATTCAATACAATCCCTATCGAAACCCACGCAGGCTTATATGCACAAAATGACAAGCTGATCCAAAAATTTATGTGGAAATACAAAGGACCCAATGTAAACAATCTTGAAAAAGAAAAACAAAGTTTGAGCACTCACGCTTTCTGATTTCAAAAGTTACTACAAAGCTAGAGTAGCCAAGAAAGTATGGTACTGGCATAAGGACAGACATATAGGTCAATGAAGTAGAATTGAGAGATCAGAAATAAACCCATATTTTTAATGGTCAATTGATTCTTAACAAAAGTGCCAAGAAAATTCCATGGGAAAAGGATGGTCTTTACAATACATTTTGTTGGAACAATCAGATGCATGCACATGCGAATGAATGAATAAATAAATAAACCAAAAAAAACCCTAAATCAAAATGGATTACAGACCTAAATGTCAGAAATAAAACTATAAAACTGTTAGAAGAAAACATTGGAACAGAACTTTGTGACCTTGGTTTTCTTAAATATGACAAGTGACAAAAGAAAAATAGACAAATTGAACTTCATCAAATTAAAAACTTTTTTACATCAAAAGATACCATCTAAAAAGTGAAAAGACAACCCACAGAATGGGATAAAATATTTGCAAGTCACATATCAATAAAAGTCTTATTGCAGATATATGAAGAACCCTTACCACTCAGTAAGAAAAAGACAAATAATCCTAAAATGGGCAAAGGATTTGAATAACATTTCTCCAAAAAAGGATACACAAGTGGTCAATAAGCACATGAAAGTTATACAATGTCATTAGTTATTGGTGAAATGCAAATCAAACCCACAGTGAGTTACCATTTCACACACACTAGGATGGCCATAATGGAAATGACAGGCTACAACAAGTGTCAGTGAGGGTGTGGAGAAACTGAAACACTCATATACTGCTGGTGGGAATGTTAAATGGTGCAGCCACTTTGGAAAACAGTTTGATGATTCCTTGAAATGTTAAATATAGAATTACCATATGACCCAACAATTCAATTCCTTGGTGTTAACCCAGAAGAGATGCAAACACATGTCCACAAAAAGACTTGTACACAGATATTCGCAGCAGTATTATTCACAATAACAAAAAAGTGGAAACAACCCAAATATCCAGCAACTAATGAATGGATAAACAAAATATAGTATATTCATATACTAGAATATCATTCGGTCATAAAAAATGAAAGACTGACGGGAGTTCCCTGGTGGTCTAGTGGTTAGGATTCAGCACTGTCACTGCTGTGGCCCGGGTTCAATCCCTGGTCGGGGAACTCCTACAAGCTGCGTGGCATGGCTAAAAAAAAAAAGTACAATTCAGGAAAAATGAAAGACTGATTCACATGACAACATGAATATTAAAAGCTAATTCTCAGTGAAAGAAGCAAAACACAAAAGACCACATATTGTATGATTCCATTTATATTAAATGTCCTGAACAGGCAAACCTATAGAGACAGAAGGTAGATTAGTGGCTGCCAGGGCCTGGAAGAAAGAAGAGTAGAGAGTGACAGTTAATGGGTACAGACAGAATTTCTTTCTTTTCTTTAATTGTGGTAAAATACACATTAAAAATGTATCACCTTCAGAACTTCCCTAGTGGTGCAGTGGGTTAAGACTCTGTGCTCCCAATGCAAGGGGCCCGAGTTCGATCCCTAACTGGGCAACTAGATCCCACACTCATGCCACAACTAAGAGTTCTCATGCCGCAGCTAAAAGATCCTGCATGCCGCGATGAAGCTCCTGCATGCTGCAACTAAGACCAGGCTCAACCATAATTAATTAATTAATTAATTAAAAAAATTTTTTTTAATGTATCCCCGTCACCATTTTTAAATGTACAGTTCAATGACATTAAATGCATTCATACTGTTGTGCAACCATCACCACCAACGATCTCCAGAGCTCTTTTCATCTTGCAAAACTGAAACTCTGCACCCATTAAACACTAACTCAACTTTCCCCCTCCCCTCAGCCCCTGGCAACCACCCTTCTACTTTTCATCTTTATGAATTTAACTATTCCAGGTACCTCATATAAATGGAATCTGTATTTGTCTTTTTGTGAGTAACATTTCATTTAGCATAACATCCTCAAGGTTCATCCATGTTGCAGCATGTGTCAGAATTTCTTTCGCTTTTAAAGCTGACTACTATTTCATAGTATGTATGTACCACATTTTGTTTATCCATTCATCCACTGATGGATACTCAGCTTGCTTCCACCGTTTGACAGTTGTGAATAATGTTGTTATGAACATGAATGCACAAATCTCTCTTCAAGACTCAGATTTCAATTCTTTTGTGTTTGCATCCATAAGTGAAATTGTTGGATCGTATTAGGTGGGGTTTTTTAGTGGTGATGAAAATGTTCTTGAATTATAGTGGTAATGGCTACACAACTCTTTGAATATATAAAAACCACTGAACTGTACACTCTTTTGAAAAGGGAGATTATATTTGTCTTTTGAAAGAAAGAAATACAGATGCTCATGCATTTGCTGTTTAATTATAATTCAAGTGAGGCAGTTTATCCACTAAATTCAACAAACAAAAAATGCTTTAGTCTTACAAATAGTAGACTAAAGAGGGAAGGGGGGAAATGGAGAAGGAAGAACAGAGAGAGAAAGAACATGAAAAAATTTTCAATAATAGGAAGAAAAATAAAAATGGATATAAGCCCACACATAAATTTGGGTTAAAGTGTAGGCATCCAAAATCCTCTCAAACCTGCCTGATTCTTATTTCCCCACTACACCACCCTGCCATAACTCCCTCAGTCCTCTTTCTCATCTCAGATTTCCCTCTCACATAAGCATGTGAATCTGAAGTACAGTGCTCATGTTATGATCTCCAACTCACTTAACTTGTGGGGATCAAAGTAAATTACCATCTATTAAGCAAACTACTTAGCTGGAAAGAAACTTGACTTAGGAGTCAGAAAACTTGTGTTCAATTCAATTCATCTATTTTCCAATCTCGTATGCTGTCAAGTTGAAGTACTGAGAACAGTGCCTGTGGGTGAAAACACTGAATTTCTCATTACATTAGTAGTAATTGATTTAAAGATCTAATAAAAGGCATTGAGAATTCAAAATAACACCTATGGTTCATGTCAAGATGTGCCAACTACAAAATGCTATGAAATCAATACAACCTTGGAAGGGAAACTGCAGTTGGCTAAGAAAACTTTAAGAGGTTTTCATGACAGGTGTGCATAGGTGACAAAAATGAAAGAGGTCACAAATTTAGTGACCTGTTGCAAACAAAATAAAAGATATAAACCACTTCTCCTTAATACCCAGTGACTTTTAACTCATTTCCTGTGAAATATAATCGACACTATATCTGTGCTATTTTTACTGAACTAACATGCGACTTTACCAGTTTCATTGTTTACATTATAAACATAATCTTAAAGACTGGAAGGTAATGTGAAGGATGTGTCAACTAAAAAAATATTTTTTAACATTTCACTAAATATTCTAATAATGAAGATCTTAATGCCATTGTTATTGATTCTACAGAATCTATGTTGTTCTTCATACATACCAAAAAATGGGGAGTGGGGGAGTCAAAAAATAGGAGAAGATGAAAATAAATAACTGGCCGGAGACTCCAGCTCTTACTTTCTCTCATAAATTTTCATTCTTATTATCCTTTTCACTCACTACTCATGTTCCCAGAGCACCAGTTCTACAAGAGTCTGGCTGGGCTTTAGGATTCAAACAAAAGAATTAGACCCTCTGACAACATTGGGTTCCCATTCCAGCATGGCAAGAACTGGCTGGAGATGGGCTGCAGACACCCTCTAAATGGATCATGAGCTCTCTAGCGTGATACATTTCCACCTGACCCATTTCCTTCATTTATGTTCCCTGCTTGATCACTGTAGTACTTCTCTACAGGACTGAGCCTTAAGAAACCCCCAACAGGTAAGGGGCTGAAAGAAAAAGACAAATCTGCCAAGGAAGTTGAGAAGAAGGAGTCACAGAGATAGGAAGACAACTTGGAAGTGATGTGAAGAGAGTGTTTTCAGAAGAGGAGAGTGACCAACTGTTTCAAATGTGGCCAAGAGAGCACATGAGACAAGAACTGAGATAAACCCATTGGATTTAGGGCTTAGAAGTTGGCAATTTTACCTTTTTTGTGGGTTTTTTTTGTTTTGTTTTTGGTGGGGTATTTTTTTGGTTTTCTTTTTTGTTGTTGTTTTGGGGTGTTTTGTTGTTGTTGTTCTTATTTGTTGTTTGTTTAAGTTAGACCCTGAAGCTATATAGAAGTGGGTTTAGGAGTTTCAGAAATTACTGAATTGATAACACTCCCTAACCCCCACACCCCAATTCATGTCCACCTGGAACATGTGAATGTGAGCTTGTTTGGAAGTCAAACATTTGCAGATGCAATCGAGTTAAGATGAGGTCATACAAGATTAGGTAAACCCTAATCCAATGACTTTTGTCCTTACAGAAGAAAATTCGGCCACAAAGAGACATCAGAGAGGAGAACACCATGTGAACACACAGACAGAAATTGCATCTACAAGCCAAGAAATGCCAAGGATTGCTGGCAACACCAAGGGCTAAGTAGAGACAAGGCAGGATTCTTCCTTACAGCTTTCAGAAGGAGCACAGCTATGCTGACATCTTGATTTTGGACACCTAACCTCCAGAACTGTGAGAGAATAATGTCTTGTTTTAAACTACCAAGATTACGGTGTTTTGTTACAACAGTGCTAGGAAGCTAATATAGGGAGTGAGGAAATTGAAACCATGAGTATAGAGTTATTAAAAGAAGTTTGGCTACATGTGGAAGAAAAAGATAGGGTGCTACCAAGAAAGAGAGAATCAAAAATTGATCATAGTGGTTGGGAGTCCGCCTGCTGATGCAGGGGATGCGTGTTCGTGTCCCGGTCCGGGAGGATCCCGTGTGCCGTGGAGCGGCTGGGCCCGTGGGCCATGGCCGCTGGGCCTGCGCGTCCGGAGCCTATGCTCCGCGGCAGGAGAGGCCACAGCAGTGAGAGGCCCGTGTACAGAAAAAAAAAAAAAATGATCATAGTATTTGGACATTGTGTGATTTTTTCCAGAACTTCTTGGCTGCTGCAGTGCAGGTATACAGAAATGAATACTAGGGTCCACTTAAGACTGGAATTTCATCAAATGGTTATGATGGAAAGACAAAGGAATGAAGGAATTTATAGATTCATAGCAGTGTTACTGAAATGAAGAACATTGGACTCCAAACTGGCTGAGAAGGGAAATAAAGAAAAAATGTAACTGATGGACTGGGAGAAAGTAAAGGGGTCAAAGAACCAGAAATTCCCATTAAGGCCATGTTATGGACTGAATTCTATCCTCCTAAAATTCATATGTTGGGGTCCTAACCCCCAATGTGTCTGTATTTGGAAACAGGGCTTTTAAGGGATACTTAAGATTAAATGAGCTCATAAGGGTGGGGACCTAATCCAATAAGACTGGTGTCCTTGTAAGAAGTAGAATAGACACCAGAATTCCTAATCCTACTCTTACCTAGCTGCTGTGAAATATTGTGATTTTTACTTGTTTGCTCAATTTTTATTTTTAATGCCACGTTAAACTGACAAACTATGTGGTTCAGTTTTGGCCTATGGACTATCATCTACAGTGTCTGCCCCAGATTCTCTCCACGTCCACAATTTCAGTTGCTAACTCAATACAAATGTTTGACAAATTTTCTTCTCCTCTAACTCATATAGCCAATACCGCAATCAATATTTCTATTTGGAGACCTCAGTATACCTCAAACTCAACATATCCTATAGTTTTCATCATTTCACTCTTTAGACCTACTCCTTCCTCTTCCAGTGTTCCTAACCTCAGCGAGTAGCACCCTCGTTCATTTGCTTGTGAAAGCCAAAAATCTAGAAGTCTCTCTCAACAACTGCCTGTCCCTCAACCTTCATATCCAAACCCCATGATCTTATCTCTTACGCCTCTTGGTCTTACCTTATTGGTCTTATCTCCTAAGCATCTCACAAATCTGCCCTCTCCCAGCTTCTATTTTATTCCCAGAAACCATCATCTCTTCACCATCACAATGGAATACCTTATTAGCTGATCTTTCAAATTCATTCAGTTTGAATTCAATTCAATCATTTCTCAACTGCATACAGTGTGATCTTTCCAAAACACAAAACTGATCATGCGCCCACGCTTCCCTTCTCCCTCCAGCCATCTCAATAGCTTTCCACATTCCCAAAATCCATAACATATCCTATAAGTCCCCATGCATTCGAGTCCCTACACATCTCTCTACCCACACCTCTTCACAGTCCCCACCTCTCTCTATATATATATTCCAGTCACCTTCAACACTGACCTTCTTTCAGCTTTTGAATGTACCGTATTAGCTTCTGTTGTGGGATCTTTGCACATGCTGAAATGTCTTCCTTTCATCCACAAGCCACTCTCCCTACCCTTTTCCCTGATAAACTCTACCCGTGTTTGGATCTTATCTCAAGCACCACTTACTCAGTAAGCCTTTAAGACCCAGTGTAAGCTTTTGCTGTTCCCCTCATAAAAATGTGTGTCTTCGCTTAAGAGCCTTATCTCAGTTTGTAATTAAATATTCTTCAGGGTGATTATGTGATTAATGCCTGTCTCCCTTACTAAGTGAAAGTTCCATTTATTCATCACTATTAATAACTAGGCATATTTTTTATCATCCCTGATTTCTATTGCCTAGCATAGTACATGGCACATTATAGGCAGTTAATAAATATTTGTTGAATTACTGAAAGGCTACATTCTTTCTAAATAAAACTGCCTTGCCCATAGCCACTGAGAAAGAGGCAAGCAGTCACGTTTTTTGCCATAATGCCAGTACACTACTTACCATGGCTGGTTAGACCAAAAGGATTAAAGTCCTCCCTCAGTGTCCACGGGGGATTGGTTCCAGGACCCCATCAGATGCCAAAATCCAAGTTGCTCAAGTCCCTTATATAAAATGGCATAATATTTGCATATAACCTATGTACGTCCTCCCATATACTTTAAATCACCTCTAGATTACTTATAGTACCTAATACAATGTAAATTCTATGTAAATAGCTGTAACTACAATGTAAATGTTATATAAATGGTGCCCACAAATGGCAAATTCAAGTTTTGCTTTTTGAAACTTTCTGGAATTTTTTCCCCCAAATATTTTCTATCCATGGTTGGTTGAATCCATAGATGTGGAACCAGCAGATATGGAGAAGGAACTGTACCTCTTTATTCGTTACTTTTTGCTGCATAGCAAACTATGCTAAAACTTAGTGGCTTAAAACAACAGCCATTTATTTAGCTCACGATTAAATAGGGCAGCAATTTGTGCTGGAATAGATTGGTCGATCTGGCTGATCTCGGCCAGGCTTGGTTAGGCTCACTCATGAATTTGCAGTAAGCTACCAAGTGGCTGGAGGCAGGGTAGTCTAAGATGGCTTATCTCTGTTCACTTGGTCTCTCAACTTCCATAAGCCTAGCCAAGGCATATGAAAGAGTTCCAAGGGAAACAGAAGAAGGGCTTAAAGCTTCCAAAGGACCAAGTGTACAACCTCACTTCTGTTTCCTCCTACTAGCTAAGGCAGGTCACAAAGCCAGCCCAGATTCAAGGATAGACTCCATCTCTTGAAAGAAGCTACAGAATCACATTGCAAGTATGTGGTTACAGGGAACTGGGGCTCTTTTTGCAAGCCGCCATACCATCTATTGGCTAGCCAATGACTTATGTGATATGGAAGATGAGCTAGGAAAATAAGAGCCTGACTCTCAGGAATCAGAAACACAAGACTGAGCAATGTGGAGCGAAAGCTGAAGCTGAAAGGAGTTTTTCAGCTGGAGATGATAGAGTGACTACAACAGGCCTCATACCAGCCAAAATTATAAAGGAACTAAAGCAGAGGAAGTTGGTAGAGAAAGAATGGCTCAGACACCAGAGTGATACAGTGATGCCACGGAATGGACCTTGAAAAAGATCGAGAAAGAAGCTGGAAACTGGAGCTGTTTTAGTTCCACTAAAACACTAACACTGTTTTAGTTCCAGCCTTTCTCTCCCAGTTCTAATTCATACATAGACCTACAATAAGCCCCAGTTTTATTCAGGCTGAGTTCTTTGCAACCAAAAGTCTAACCAGATCAGTTTATGAAAAATGTATGTGTAATCCTTTTTCTTTTTCTGTCTTTCTAAATAGAATTAGGCCACCGACTCACCTACCCTTTTAAAAAAGAAAAAAAAATGCTCCTTTGGATGCATGAATAAATTTTGTGATTGGGAGAAGCAAGAATTTGATAACACAAGCTTTGAAACAGTACAGTACACCAAAGAGATGCAAGTGAAAAAAAACAGTTAATTTTCATGAATGAAAATTCCATGAATTTTCTTTTATTCATATTCAACTTTCACTCTGTAAAGGGTCAATGTTCATACAGAGGTGTGCAGGAGACACCCGTTTTAGGTCCATGTTGCTATTCTCCAGTGTTTTCCATATAAGAACCACTGATACAAAGAAACATAGGCTTCATTACAAGATGTAAACATTGCAATCTGCATGAAGGAAATCATATTATGAGCTAAATATTACCCATTTGGATTTGTAGTCAAGTTACAGCCCACTAAATCCTAAGCACTTTTTTTTTTCGGCCAAAGCTATATTGCATTTCAACTCTCTTGTTAGAAACTGATGCTAGGAATTGACAAGATAATAGGATGGAGAAAGTTTTCAGATCTCATTTACAGCAGATGGGAGAAGGGTCAGTTTCCTGAGTAATGAAGCATTGTCTGGTTGCCCCTAAATCACTCCAAACTCTACCTGGTCCCCAGAGGCTTAGAAAACATCTGCTTTATCACTATCCGTCAGAAAATTATTCTAACACCTCGAAAAAGAAAAGTTGTAATAAATGATCTGAGAATTAGGAGACACAAATGACAAACTTCAAATTTTGGTTTAAAAAAATAATCTGTGATTCTCCTTTTAGGAGCGAAAGACTTGCAATGCACAGAAACAGCTTTTAATTTATATCTAACACTAGATCTTTTGTCTATTTTGTTCTTTCTCAAACTAATGTGCCTTGAAATCTCCCATTGACAACTTGTTTCTACCAAAACACAGAGGAAAATTAAGGGGTACTGCTTCTGCCCCTCACTCCAATTCTACTCTCATGGCTTCATTCTTCCATCTGTAGATACTTTCCCTCCACTCTTATCTTACAGAAGACTGCCCGATCTTGTGAGTCATGTGTTTGGCTTCCCTGGGAATGTAGGGAACATGATGCTGAGGATTAATAAAGGAAAGCATAGTCCCTAATATTTATCATTTAATTTCAGGATCAAACAGCTGTCTTTGACCTTCATACTTGGTTCAGTTAAGCCCCCACAGAGTCTCCTGCCATTTTGAAGGACAGGAGGCTTTTACAGAGTTCCCAGGATTTGTGAAATGACAATTTATATACTATTATGAGCACCTAGATAAGAGACTTACTTGTCAAGCTCACCAGCATCCACAAATGTAAGGAGAAACAGGATCTATCTGCAAACATCATTGTATTCCAGATAGAAGGTCATAATGAAAACCATATGAATTGGTCCAGAAACTTCTACTCTGTAAAATTCATACAGGCCTAAAACGCTTTTACCCAGCTCTTTCAAAGCTTTATATCTTAGAGCAGTAAATATCAGAAGCCTGAATAAATACTGTATGAACTACCATTTTGAGCCAGATTTTATATGTTATTAAATTTCTGACTTACATCAGCTTGATTTATTTGAGTCCTGATCTGTGATCCTAGGCTAATTCACAGCGATTAATTCATCATTCATGTACCCATTGATTCTGAAAAGCTATCCCCACCTCCTTGATAGTTTACTCCACTCCAACTTGCATGAACTTCTCTATTTGCACAAACATTCTTTTGGCTTCTTTACAGATTTGTGTGCATGACCAGAGGAAAGAAAAATGATTTCAAGAGATACCAAAGTAACATCTGCCCAGCCATGGCTGGGTGGGGGAAAAGATTCCCACATTTGCATGCATACGTGTGAAGTTTCTCATACTAAGGTATGCGGCATACGAGAGAGTATTCACTTTCTCTCTCTTTCTTAAAAGACTTTAGTGAACCTGTCTCAAATTTAACCCTTTAGTTCCGTTCCTAATGTAAAATATAATGGAAATGGTGGCATTACTATTAGTAGTGGAACTACTAATACTGTTATAAACTTTGTAACATTACCATATTTGCTGTTTCTCATTTTTAATATCTCCTGTTTATTACCACATATTTATCAGCAGAAAATTTCTTAAACAAAAAAGGCTTGTTGCCTGTGTTCCGGTAAAGGAAGAAAGTAAGGAGTTAGGGACTGAGACACAACTCCCTACTCCCAGGATTCAAAGTGCTGGGTTGGGTGTGATATCTCCGAAGAAGAGAAAGAGAAAAGAGGGGCTCCTGGACTGCCCGGGTCAAGAGGAGCCATGCTGGGCCAGAGAAGGGGCTCTGGGACTAAAATAAGATGTTCTGTGTGATGTTCTCCAGTAGCTGTGTTCACTCTATATTCACAACACTCTTTTCATAATTATCCCAGAACCAGAAGCACTGCCCAGCAGGTTCTCCTGAGAAGCTATAATGACTGTATTCTTAAGATGGAGAGAAGCAGCTAGCGTGCTCTGTGCAGCAGCAAGCTGAGTGTTGTGTTTTTTTTTTACCTTGTTTTGTTTATATGTTTTGCTTTGGTTTTAATTGGGGATTTAGATTTGGTTTGATTTGCTTTGGGTAGCAGTTTTAATTCTGTTCTTTCCCTTCTAATAATGTGCAAACGTCTCCATGGGTTTGTTCCCAACTTTCCTGCTGTCTTCTCTATTTTTTTCTTTTACTTACCCATTTTCTCTGCCAGCTCTCAAAATCTATTATGATTATCAATATACATCCCATTTATACGGCATTTAGTACACAAAGTGCCCACACGTGTCACATGCACTTAAATAACTTTATGTGATGTATATTATTGTCACCATTTTACAAATAAAGGCAATAGAGTTAAAACCACGTGCTTTCTTTTCAGATCTGGTAACATTTAACATTATTAGATATTTGAAATCATCAGCAAGGGTTTGTGCTAGGCTCTGTACCTGCATTCTTAATTCTCTTAATTCTCACATCAGCCCAGTGAGGTAGACATTATTAATTCTCCTTATGTTACAGAAGAGAAAACAAGTAACTTGCCCACCATCACACAACTAGTAACTGGCATAGTCTAGGTTTTCCTGAGATTGCATACCGCTAACACCAGAGTCAGACTAAAACCCCTGTCTTTTGATTCTGAATCAGAAATCTATTACAAATCTATTACAGTTCTTTTGTTTCCCCTTCAAGCCCTGTGTTATGGCAAAACACATTTGGCTGTTAGATTAAACATCTGAAATAAAAAGCATTGAAAGGCATCATAATAAAAGGAAGTGTTTTCTCTAGAGGTTATGCTTTACACTCCAGAAGGCAGAGCAAAAAGAGTAAAAGATCCCACTGAAGCTGACTCATCCTATAATTTATCTACTGCTATAAAAATGAGAGACTTCTTCAGTTTCTTGGCCTCTTTGCTGTCTTAAAGGTGAAATGCCCTCAGGGTCCATAAATAGGTTTTGTTCTTTTGGAGTGCTCAATGTTCCAAAATGTTTTTTAACTTTAAAATATTAAGTAAACACTGCAAAGTATTTAAATGGGCTCTGGGGGTATTTCTGGTTCACTTCTGGCCCTTCGGCAAAGCTACTGAAGTATAAACCTGGAGAGCTAATCAAAAGAAAACTAAACGCACAGCTTTCTTTAAATATTTTATGGCATAACGTGTTAGTGTTTCACCTGCCAGCTGCCTCTGCTGGATTATAAGCAGCTGTCCTAAGCTCATGGGTTGTGCTGCCCACATGGTCATCGCATCCACAAAAGCAAGACCCAGCAGCTGGGGACCAACCAAAGAGAGGAAGGCATCAGCACCTGCCTGCTGCAGCCTCCTTTTCTTTTTCAATTTCCCCTCAGTAGGAAAGCACATTAGGAGCTGCTTGAGATGAACAGTAATTTGTCAGGGTTTCGTCATCTCTCTGGCAGCAGTGTCTACAAGGAGCACTTAACATTGCATAGAGAAAATGGTTCCCAGCCATCAACTTCCTCCCCAGAAGCGGCCAACCATTTCGCAAATGGGGACCTTGAGAGTAGCAAGGATGCCTCAGCTCAGACTCATCCCTGTTGCTGGGAATAACAAAAGTTCCCACTAAACACTTATTTTGTCAACAGTATGTGTCAGTAGCGTCATCATCTATACACAAAGGCTTTTTAATAGCAATTCTAAATGAAACTCCAACACATTCCCCACCCATCTGAACTCTCGAAGTTCCAGGAGCAAAATCATTCAGGGGATTTATTTTCGAGCTATGTCCTATACTCAATAAAGGAAAAAGCAAATAAAACACTTTTCCACACTAGCAGGCAGACTAGCAGATGCACACACACACACACACACACACACACACACACACACTCACACACACAAATATTGCAATTTTTTTCTAGATATCAGCAATACTTACCATCAATTTAAGCCCCAAAAAAGGTTTCAGTGGTAGTTCAGAGAATCTGAACTCCATTTCTCCTTCTGCCTCTCCAAAGATCTAAGTTACTATTAGTTAGCATAGTAAGGGGGGCAAAAACACAGAGACCTCATGCTCACAGCATTTCTCCCCTTCTCTGAAACCCATATGTTACTCTAAATGGTTTCCAGTTGCCTGGAAACACATGAGACTTGGATCCATCTGGCATGTAGTGTTGGGTCACACACAGCTCCTGGTATCTCGTTACATCCACCGATTTACATGAGAGATGAGGAACTTCCAAGACAAACAACTCAAATATTGTCCAAGATTAGAGTTCAGACATAGACGGCATGTCTGGCCAACAAAGGTGAGAAGGAGGAGAAGGTAAATTGCCTCCGAGCCCTACAGAGTCCCTAGAAAAGAAATCATACCAAGTGAAGATGTTGGCATCTGGCATGATGACTCAGAGCCTAAAGTTTAGAGGAAAGTGTCAATTACTGCTATCTTGAAATAAGTATTTGAACCTGCCCATACCCAGAAGAAAAGTGAAATAAAAGCAAACTGGAGTTACAGCAAAGTACTGTAGCCAGCCAGGCCAGAGTAGATGGTGTGGTACCCAGTGGAGCAGTGACAGCAGTGACTGACCCCTGATCACTTGTGAAACACCTAGAGACCCACTGAGAAGACTAGAGTCTGAAGAAACTCAAGGGATTGGGGTTGTCATCCTGCCTTGAGGTCAGTGTTGGGGGTTATCCAGCCAGAAAAAAATCTGGAACTGTATAATAACAGGACCATATTTAATACCTTCTGGATATTGCAAGTTACAGAAGAACAATTAATCAATCCTCAAATACTTATTTCTAAAAGGTAATAGCTATCCGCTCTAGAAGTACAACAGCTACTTGAAGTCCCAGCATGAATTCCACGTGGGAGCCTCCCTATGATTTTAGCTGTTCTGAGTTCTTGTTGAATCCCCAGTCATTCTTTCAGACAGGTAGTGTCTGAAGTATGAATACATCCAGTAGTATCTGACGCCCAAACTAGTATCTGCCTAGGCACCTATTAACACAAATATCTGCATATAGACTAATGTGGGGATTTCTAAAAATATAAGATGATTGATTCTTTTGGACCCTGTATTTGCAAATCTTGTCCTTTTATATTCTATGCTATCCTGAATTTGCAAAAAGCAATGTAAATTATAAACAACACATGGTTTTGCTTTGAATGGAAATTATATTTGAGCTTATTTCACTTCCTGACCAAGTCCTTTGAGATATGACATCAAAGAAATAATGTACCCTGCAGCCCAAACATTTTGTTGCTATGCCTTCTAACAGAATGATATCACAAGTAACTGGAGAAGGTTTCAAACTTACGTGAAAAAGTAGTAATTACACCATTTTCTGGCCCACTTTACAAGAAAACCCCTTTGAAAGAATTGCCTCCACTTCTTTTCCTCTCATTCTTTCCTGAATTCACTCCAATCTGTTCTGTCTCACAAACTCTATGTTGACAAATCCAATGTCAATTCCTAATCCTTATCCTACTCACTCTATGAGCAGCAATTGGCACCTTTGTTCACTCTTTTTCTTGACTCCCAAATTTATTTCTCTGGTCTGGGCCTCTCCCCTGAAGTCCACATTCATGTATCCAACTGCCTATCTCACTTCTCCACTTGACAGCTAAGGCATTTCAAACTGAACATGTACAAAACCAAGGTCTTAACTTCTTCTTCCTTAACCCTGTTCCTCCTCCCTCAATTTGAGATTTTTCTCCAATCTCAATAAATGTCAACTCTATTCCTTCGTGGGCCAAAAACCTTGAAGTCATCTTTGACTCCCCTCTTTTTCTCATACCTCATTATCAAATCCATCAGAAAATTCTATAAGCTTGACCTTCAAATATATATCTAGAATCTGACCACTGCTCACCACCTCCATCACTGCTCCACTGGTCTAAGCTTCCATCATCACTTATATGGATAGGCTGCAATAGTTTCCTAAATGATCTTCCTGTTTCCACTCCCTTATTCCTCAACAGTCTTTCTCCACATAGAAGTCACAATGTTTCTGTTAAAACACAATCAAATCGTGTCACTTCTGCACTCAAAATCCTTGCACAGCTTGCTATCTATCACAAAGTCCAGAGTCCTTCTTACCATGTCTACAAGGCCTGACCTAATCTGGAGCTCCTCGTCTCTTTAATGTCATCTCCCACTACTCTCTCCCTCCTTTCTTCCACTGCAGCCATGCTGGCCTACTTTCTGCTGCTCCAGCACCCCAAACATGTTTCCATCTCAGAGGCTTTGCACTCACTTTTCTCACTACCTGTAGTTATCTTCTCCCACTTCCTGGCTCACTCCTTCCCTTCCTTCTGGTCTCTTCTCAAATATCCCTGATCAGACTTTCTCTGACTTTCTGACTCTTTGCTTTCTCTGACTCTCTGACTATTCTATATGAAAAGAACACCCACACTTCCACTCTCCTTCCCCTTGCCTACCTTTGTTTCTCCTTCAGAGAACTAATGATCACCCGACATAATTATTTGCTCCCTCCACATTAGAATGTAAACTCCATTAGAGTAGGGATATTAACTGCTTTGATCACAGATATACTCCCATCACCCAGAACATTATTTCACTCACGTATCACATTTCATTCCCTCCAAGACTTATATTTTTACACATTTTAACATCTCTAAATTTGAGATGCATCTTATAATATGCAACATTTTTTTCTTTCTTAGTAGTCCATATAATAGTGGTCTGTATTATAATTGACATCTTACATTCAATGCAATATTGTATTTGCATTCAAAACATATTTCAAATAAACAAGTAAGTTACATTTATCATATTTTCAGAAGAAGTGTGGGGCTCAGGCTCTTGAGCAAAAAGCTACTGAATTATAACTTAATATACAACTTAATCTACTGATTCTGAATGCTTATCTGATTTGTACTGAAATAAGGGTTACAGAAAAAAATAGGTTAAAAGTATCAAGGAAAGGGAATTGTCAAATTGAAATGGCCTAGAGTAAAAAGAGACAATACAGGCAAAAGAATCATCAGAACTTATTACAAAATCTAAGGTAATTAATCAAACAGACCTACATAACTCACTAGCCCCTGAGAGAAACACTGTATTAACATATAAAACAAAAATTATTCATAATGGTAACCTGAGACCTAGTCATCTGAAAATGAATAAAATATTTAGTATGCTCAGTTCAAGAAGCAGAAAAATAAATGGCATATTTGTGTTAGGTTTCCTTCAAAAAATGGTTAAAATAAAAATAATTAATTTGGCTTTTAAAGTGATAAAATTTATTAATCTGGAACATTCATTTCAGTGGCACACTTAAGGCTCTCTTAATGATAGCATCATCATTGGGGTAACTCTCAGAGAACTTCTATTCGTATTCACTGTGCATTTGAACTAAATTTCACCAAGACCCAATACAATCCCACACTAGAAGAAAATCTGGGAAACTGCAGTTACAAAACCTTTTTACATTAGTCTAATCTTACTTCTTATTTTGATAGATGCTCTGAGTTGAAATGTGTTAGAATACTACTGATCATTTTCTTGTGCTTACTTATTACATGCTTCTGCAAATGAATAAAACTTAACTTTACACTTTGTATGCCTCCTGCAAGATGATGGAGGAAAAGGTTTTCATAATTTTCTAACTGTAATTCTCTCTTTCTGCTATGTTGTTTATACAACCTGTTAAGTTCTGTATACCATCATAAAGTTAGAAAAATTTTTATCAACGTGAGAAAATAAAAGTAAATTCAATAGGTAAATCATGTAGTTGAGAGAAGGAGGTGGGTTGTAGTTTGGGGCAGAGCTAAGAGTATCTTACTTATTTCAGCTCTATATAAATGCAGTCTATTAATACAGTCTCATGTTGTTCATACAAAGTCAGTATTACCAATAAAGCTAATTTCCTACATCTCAGTTATTAAAATATTCATCCCTTGGTATATCTGCTCTCAAAATATATAATAAAAGAGTTCATTCATCAAAATGTCAAAAGGTTACATAGGGATAGCAATTCCTAAAAGAGTCGTTATGAGGACTAAATAATGCCATAATGCCAGTAAAGAAATCTGAATGATGTCTGTTACATAGAAAGATTTGATCATTATTATTACTATTATTAGATTTATTGTTGTCATTATTATTAAGGAATCAGAAAGTTGAGTTAAAACATCAACCTAAGAATAAAGGCAAAAGATTTAACAGAATCTCCCCTTGTGCTGTTTCCATGAGACTCTTGAGTATTAGCAGGGGGAGAAGGTCAACCCCTCAATTAAGTAATGGAGGGAATGAGAAAAAAGAATGTGGAGGGTTGACTGCATTAGTTACTCTCCCCCTCCCACCCATTCTTGCACACCTGCCTTTGCCCTGTAACTTTGTAGTGCTCTTCCACTCTGGGCAGGGTACTCTGTCTCACCTTTGGTTTCTGGGCTTGACCAAGTGACTTGTTTTAGCCATTGGGATGTCAGCAAGCAGAAGCTTGAAAAAGCACTTACACATATCCACTTGATTTTTACTCCTCTGCCTTTGCCACAAGAACATGCCCAAGCTAGCCTGCTAAACTATGAGACATGAAACAGAGCCTCAATTGTCCCAGCAAAGGGTTTTCTAGACTAGATAATGAGCTGTCCAACACTCAAATATGTGAGAGATCCCAATCATGATCAGTCAATACATGAATTACCAAAAGAACCACCCAGCTCACCTGAAAACGCATGAGTTAAATAAATGTATTGTTTTACTCAGTGAGTTCTGGATGGTTGTCCCACAGCATTACAGTGGCACTAGATAGCTGATATGGAAGTTGATACTGGGCTGAGTGGAAACAGTGAAAAGAATGATGTCCTAGGTCCTTGTTGGTAAAAAAGACTACACAAAGTGATATGCAATAAAATATTAAAAGCATCCAGTTGGGTGCTTGCTTTCCAATGCAGTAAGGAACAAAGGACTGTGTCTCACTCCAAAATCAGTCTTGGAAAATCCAAGGAATGAGTTGAGCAGTGGCAGCTTGAAAACAGAAGGAAAACCAAGCAGAAGGCCTGAATGTGCAACAAGCAGGAAAAGGAGAATGGAGGAAATTAGCCTGGCCCTGAAAAGGACCTTTGGATTCAACAGAAGAGAGCCCCAAATTGTTCCCCAATATTTATACTGACAGATTTTCCTTGGATCATTCTAATATCTTAGTCAAGCAAATACCACAAATACAATATGACAGCTGTCATATCAGCATGCATTTAAAAAAGACATCAAAATTGGTGAATTCTTGTATAGCCATTTTAATATTGAAGATGGAAGAAAAAAAGCAACATTTTTGGCATATTATGCTTTATCATTTCAAGAAAAGTAAAAACGCAACTGAAACGCGCAAAAAGATTTGTGCAATGTATGGAGAAGGTGCTGGGACTGATCAACGTGTCAAAAGTGGTTCATGAAGTTTCGTGCTGGAGATTTCTTGCTGGATGGTGTTCCACGGTCGGGTAGACCACTTGAAGTTGACAGCGATCAAATCAAAACAATAATTGAGAACAGTCAACGTTATACCAGGCGGGTGATAGCCGACATACTCAAAATCAAGCATTGAAAATCATTTGCACCAGCTTGGTTATGTGAATCGCTTTGATGTTTGGGTTCCACATGTTAAGTGAAAAAACCTCCTTGACCGTATTTCCCCATGCGATTCTCTACTGAAACATAATGAAAACATTCCGTTTTTAAAACAAATTGTGACAGGCGATGAAAAATGGATACTGTACAATAATGTGGAATGGAAGAGATCGAGGGGCAAGCGAAATGAACCACCACCAACCACACCAAAGGCTGGTCTTCATCCAAAGAAAGTGATGTTGTGTGTATTGATGTTGAGATTAGAAGGGACTCCTTTATTATGAGCTCCTTCTGGAAAACCAAACGATTAATTCCAGCAAGTACTGCTCCCAGTGAGACTAGCTGAAAGCAGCACTCGACGAAAAGCATCCAGAATTAGTCAACAGAAAGCACATAATCTTCCATCAGGATAAGGTAAGACCACAAGTTTCTTTGATGACCAGTCAAAAACTGTTACAGCTTGGCTGGGAAGTTCTGATTCATCCACCATTTTCACCAGACATTACACCTTTGGATTTCCATTTATTTCAGTCTTTACAAAATTCTCTTAATGGAAAAAGTTTCAATTCCCTGGAAGACTGTAAAAGACACCTGGAAAAGTTCTTTGCTCAAAAAGCTAAAACATTTTGGGAAGATGGAATTATGAAGTTGCCTGAAAAATGACAGATGGTAGTGGAACAAAAGGGTGAATACGTTGTTCAATAAAGTTCTTGGTGAAAATGAAAAATGTCTTTTATTTTTACTTAAGAAACTGAAGGCACTTTTTGGCCCACCCAGTAGATAGACAGATAGATAGATAGGGAGATTGTAAATAGACTATTGTAAATAGACTCAGACTAAGCTATTAGTCACAAAGACAAGTTGTACATATTTCTGAGCTCCATATTTGCAGTTTGGAGGAGCTGCAAATAAGAGACTGTAATTCAATAATCTTAACTTTGACTTCACATTGAAATCACCTAGAGGGTTTTAATAAATACTGACTCTTGGATTCTGAATTAATTGTTATGGATAATCAGAATTATTTTCAAAGCTCCACTGCTATAACTGAACTATGCTGGAGTGTTTTGTTTTCCTTTCTAGCATCAACAAAGGTGACCTGCCTTCGCATTTTATTGTATAATGCTGTGGGAAGTACAGAATATTTTTTTATATTGAAGTATAGTCAATTTACAATGTTGTGTTAGTTTCTGGTGTACAGAAAAGTGATTCAGTTATTTATATATTTCATATCCTTTTCCATTATGGTTTATTATAGGATATTGAATATAGTTCCCTGCGCTATATAGGACTTTATTGTTTATCTATTTTATATATAGTAGTGGGTATCTGCTAATCCCAAACTCCTAATTTACCCCTCCCCCACACTCTTTCCCCTTTGGTAACCATAAGTTTGTTTTCTATGCCTGTGAGTCTGTTTCTGTTTTGTAAATAAGTTCATTTGTGTCATATTTTAGATTCCACATATAAATTATATCGTATGGTATTTGTCTTTCTCTTTCTGACTTAAGTACCAAATCTTAACTTATAAGCACATTTCAGTGTGCTGGTATCTGCAGAACAGAAATGTAGACTGTGCACTCTACCTTCTCTCTACTCTTTCTCTAGAATCCTTTTGTAATAATGTCAAGAGAAAGAATGAGAATTTTGCTTTCACTGGATACAAATTGACAGAGCCCATGTGTCATGCATCAAGAGGAAACTTAAAAGAGGCTAACTGATTGGGTGGTGAGTGCCAGCCTGCCCCAGTCATGTAAAAGTGGGTGACTTAGCACATCCAACGCTGCTTGCTCTGCACAGGCCATGTTTTGGCTGCCCCTATTATTGCTGCATACCAATATTGCAAACTTGGACATCAACATGGCATTAAAATTCCATTTGCTGACACATCTTAAAACAGGGTATCTTAGTGGTTTGAATGAGAATCTATTATTTCTGATAAAGAAAAGAACAGTTTTCCACAGGGGAAGTTTAACTCTTCTTTCTCCAGACTATGTCAGTCCCCAGGGGGACAAGTTCAAGGGATTGGATGACTGTTGGATTAGAGTGTGTGGTTCCAGTTTTTTGGTGTGTGTGTGTGTGTGTGTGTGTGTGTGTGTGTGTGTGTGTGTGTTTTGTTGGTTTCTGTTTTTTTTTAATTTAACTCACCCATTCATCCTTCCCTCTGGCCCCAGCTTTTTGGAAAAGAATTGGATCACACCACCATAATCAGTAAGAAGGATGTGTGTAGCTAATTAGCCCCTTCTCTCATCCCCTTCATGTGATCCTATGCTCAGGTCGCTGCTGTCTTGACCAACTCTTTTGAAGCCGCTAATGGCACCTGCCTTGTCAGGAATTTACTGTACCTTCTGCCTCATGAATAGCAGAAAAGATGGCTTTCTTTCAACTAGTCATTGATGATCTTTGATCTACATGATCACAGCTCCTTTGGTCCTAAAATATAGTCTTACTCTTTAAGTTTTATAAAACCCTCTGGGCCAAAACTTTAACCAAGTTCCCCAGGAAGCTGGGCCAACAGTTGATTCAGGTGGTGCCTCCCACCTCAGAGTGACTCCTTTGTCCCCCAGGACACTCCCAATATTTAAAGCAGCCTCTTTTTTCTCCTTCAGCATTAAACAGTCATAAATCTAGTGTCTGGGAGCCAAATTCTCAGGTCCAAGATCCCCACAGCCACCTCAAAAGATTCCTAGGAGCCCTTAAGGAACTAGGACTACTGGTGTCTGACCCAATGTCCCAGAGATCATGAGGCAGATATGCAAATTCACCTGTACGTGAATCTCACTGTATAAGCTTCAGTGTCAAAATCACAGAAATAACTAGCTAGTCAATTATAGGTGAATATTATCTAACACATATTCATATTCAGAACCATTTTTATACCATGATACATTTGTTGTAAACATTTTACTCAAATCTCTCACCTTAACTTTTCTGATGCTAAAACATATACATGGGTGGGTTTCTTCTTTCTTAGGGTGCAATTTACAATCTCCTCAAGAACATTCAAATCACTGTGCTATGTAGAGTAACACTAATCAAATAGAAAAGGGAAAAAGGCTTTCAACAAGACAGTCCTTTGATACTGTAATACAACTCTGAGTTCAACCTACTCTATAAGAAAAAATCACTGCAGTTTGCAACTAGAAGGCACCAATGAAATATAAAATGTTAACTGTAACTCCTGGTGCCCCTAAGCATACATAATAGTCTTCCTTCCCCATCACACTGGTATGAGCCAATTCCTTCCTAACAGACTTCTGAATCATTCCTGACGAATGAAGACATCTCCCTGAAGGAGTCCCTCAATGTGCTCACTAGACAGCTCCAGTTATCACCTGTGATGTTACACTTTGAGAAAAGTATGGTCAGCTCAACTACCTTAGTGAAAATATTGAGGAAATGGCTTTACTAATTACTGCTGAGTTGCAACTAGCATTAACTTCCATTTAGTATGTATAACTATTTAAAAGTATCAGTTTCTTTTTTTTTTTTTTTTTAGGGAGGGTGGGAGGGAGGCTCAAGAGGGAGGAGATATGGGGATATATGTATGCACATGGCTGATTCACTCTGTTATACAGCAGAAACTAACACACCATTGTAAATCAATTATACTCCAATAAAGATCTATTTAAAAAATAAATAAAAAATAAAAGTATCACTGTTAATACCATCCTATGGCACTTTGACTGAAATGTTACAGTCCCTGGATTCACTGTTGTGAATAACCCAGCTCAGTTTGCCAGATACAAAACAGCTTGGGGGAACATTTTCCAAAGCAGCAATTCTAAAAAGGCCCATCATTCCCTCTCTACTGTCTTTATAAGAACATAACTCACCAACAACCTGGAAAAGGCAGCTCTACATACTTAATGCTTCACCACTTCTGGGTAAAGGAAGTAGAACCAGGATGGGACCTCTGACCCAAGCTGGAAGAATGAGATTCTCTCTCCAAAAATTTAAAATTGGAACCCAGAGATTGATCTAGTCAATTATGGTCAGGAAGCAGAACAACCCTGTGTGAAAGCAATGAGTCATCAGAGAAGCCAAAAAGAGAAAGCAGACTGTCTTAGTTATCTATTGCTGCATAACAAATTACTCCAAAGCTCAGTGCCTTCAAACAACAAACATTTATCACCTTACAGTTTCCGAGAGTCAGGAATCTGGGACCAGTTTAGCTGGGTGGTTCTGGTTCAGGGTCTCTCATAGCACTATAGTCAAGCTGCCAGCTGGGACTGCAGGGGTCTTAAGACCAGACTGGGGCCAAAGGATCTGCTTCTAAACATACTCACATGGCTGTTGGCAGACTTCAGTTCCTCCTGGGGTGAGCCCTTAAGGGGGTTGGTTCCTTGCAACATCACATGAACCTCTTCATAGGTCTGCTCACTCACTACATGACAGCTTGCTTCCCCTGATACCAGTGATCCAAGAAAAAGAGAGAGAACACACATCCAAGATGGAAGCCAAAGTCTTTCTGAAATCTAATCTCAGAAGTGACAGCCCATCCCTTTGGCTACATTATAATCATGGGAAGTGAGTCACTAGGTCCAGCCCCTACTGGCAGGAGATTACCCAAGAGCATGAATACCAACAGGAAACATCATTGGGAGCCATCTTAGAAGGTGCCTACCACAGTCTACACCTTTGGCTCCCAATGATTCACATCTCTCTTACAGGAAAAATTCCCGCATCCCCTCCCAAAGCATCGAAAGTTTCATCCTATTATAGTATGAGTTCAAAGTCTAGAATCCTGTCATGTAAATTAGATCCAGGTGCTGATGAAGCTTGTCAGCTGTAGTTCCTTAAATACAACTTCTGAATAACTCTTGATCAACAGACTTATAAGATTAAAGAGACAAGTTATCTGCCACCACCCCCCATAAACACACAACATACAATGAGGACAGGTATTGAAAAACTGCTATATACACATTCCTGTCAAAAAGGGAAGAAAAGGAATATACAAAGTATTCACTGGTCCATGGTAGTTCTGAAATCCAGCTGGGCGAAGTTTGGATATTCCTTGATTCTCAGTTGTTTATTCTGCCCTCTAAGTCTTCCTTCCTTTTTTTGTGACATGTACCATGTTTTTACAGCCAAGCATCTATCACAGTTTTCTTCCTTCCAGTATAGTCCTGGGGTCCAAAAGCCTCTCCTTTTTCCATACTGTCTCTATCCCCCTGAGTTCAAGCTGGCAATGTTTTTGCATATATAACTCTCTTAAAAACTTTGTGGGTCTCCTGTGAATCACCTTGGGATTCACTCCATTAGACAAAAGCCATACTCAGAAATCTTGAAATAAGCTCTTCTCTCCCTTGAGCCTTGGCTGAGATTGATCTCCGGTGACCTCGGCCTGCAACAGTTTGAAGCAGGATTTCGGTTCCCCAGCCGGATTGAAGTCAGGCTGTGGCAGTGAGAGAACTGAATCCTAGCCATTAGACCAGTGACCAGTGACAAGGCCCTGGCCTCTCAGCTTTGTAGAAATGAATTCGCACAAAGAGACAGAAGTTAGTGAAACAAGTAAAGTGTTTATTAGGAGGAAAAAAGGTACATGTGAATAGACTCACAAGGGCAGACTCAGAGAGAAAGTCACACCCTCGTGGTAGTTTGAATCACTTATATGGGGCATTTCTTCTGGGTTTCCTCTGGCCAATTGTCTTTCTTTGCCTGGCTCTGAGTCTGTATTTGGTTTATCTCAGGGTCCTCCTGCTGTGCGCGCACGCATTTCTTAGCCAAGATGGATTCTAGCAAAGAGGCCTATGCATAGGCTGACATCACTTACTATGGGGTGACGCCCCCTCCATTTGACCTCCGAGGAGCCCTTTCTGCGATGTATAATCGGGAAGGTCCTTGACTTCGAGAATGAGAAATATGTGGTCTCTTATCTTGGCAGGTCTCAGCTCCTCTTTCTCCTCCTCTTGAGGCCCAACTCCTGCCTCAAGATAGCTGAAACACAATGATCTTAGCTTCCTAGAAGCACTGTTGTTTCATTGAAAGGATCTGTGAGACACACCATTAATCTCTTTAAAGGGTCCTTTTTATGACTGAATATTACCCTGGGGCATGACCTTCGGTTTTAACAGAAGTTTTGACAGTCCTTTGCTTCCTCTTTAGACCTCTGTTCTCCTGGCAGTGCCCTAGATTTGATCTTTGATCAAAAGCCATTTCTTAATTTTGGTACCAGTTGCCATCTGGAAAAACAGAATTTTCAAAACTATGAAGTCTTGGCTCTTTCATACTTAACATCCCTACTTCAATTTAATTCATTCCTCTCCTATTTTACTATAATCAGCAAGAAGAAACCATATACCACCTTCCAAGCACCTTTGCTTGGAAATCTCATGAGCTAGATCACCCAGTTCACAAAGTACATTTTCTACATTTCATGTTACTACAAGAAAAGAGGTTTCTAAGCTTTCTGCCACTAAATAACAAGGATTCCCCTTCTCTTCAGTTTTTGCCACCACTCACCCTCAGTCTTATAAAAGACCAAGAAGCCCTCTATTAACAGTTTCTTTGGGAACTTTAGAATTTCACTAACATTTTGCTCAAATCCTAGTTCCCAAACCACTTCTCCATTTTAGGCTCTCATCATGGCAGCATTCTACTTCTAGACACCAAAATCTGTATTCCTTATAGCTGCATAACAAATTACACCAAAAATCACCAGCTTAAAACAACAAATATTTATTAGCTCACTGTTTCAGGAGTCAGAAGCAGTTTGGCTACATAATTTTGACTCAGAGTGTCTTATGAGGTTACAGTCAAACTGTCAGCTAAGGCTGCAACTATCTTAAGATTCAACAATTAATTCAACAATTCATCTGGGGATAAGATATCCACTTGCAAGTTCTTGTGGCTATTGACAGGCTTTAGTTACTCAAGGGCTTTCAGATTGAGGGCTTCAGTTTCTCATAGGCTGTTGGACTGAGGACCTCAGTTCTGCTCCATACCGTCTGAGCCTCTCTATATGGCTACTCAAACCATGGCACCTTACTTCCCCCAGCATAAGAGTTCTGAGAGAGAAAAAGACACACCCAAGGTTGAAGTCACCATCTTTTCTTTTTTTTTTTTGCGGTACGCTGGCCTCTCACTGCTGTGGCCTCTCCTGCTGCGGAGCGCAGCCTGCGGACACGCAGGCCCAGCGGCCATGGCTCACGGGCCCAGCAGCTCCGCGGCATTTGGGATCTTCCCGGACCGGAGCACGAACCCGCGTCCCCCGCATCAGCAGGCGGACTCCCAACCACTGCACCACCAGGGAAACCCGAGTCACCATCTTTTTTAACCTAATCTCAAAAGTAACATCTCCCTACTTCCACCTTTAGAAGTGGGTCAATAAGTTTAGCCCACACTCAAGGAGAGAAGATTACATAAGGGCATGAATACCAGAAATTGCCTTTCACACAGACCCCAAAATGAGAGACGGAGACCATGTGACAAGAGAGAAGGAAAGATCACCTGATGAATTTCCAGTCTCGTGGGAGATGGCTATTTCCGATAGTTGCATTCTGTGAGATTTTTCTGAACATTTAAAATAAATGCACCTACTCTTCAGCAAGCTTGATTGAATTGCTGCTCTTCACAACCAAATTATTCCTAAGACTAAATCCCATTTTCCTGCAGAATCTGTACTCCAGCTTTGTGAGACTGAAAGCAAATATAATACACCTCTTTACAATCTAAACAAGATTCACAATGTCTGAACTGACCTGCAGATACTGTAGATCAAGCACATTCTGCATTCTGCTGATTCTGTCAGCAAAAAGCTCTCTGGCAGCACATTAAGGACAGCACACTTATATTAGAAGCTACGCTTTTAATTTCTGTGACATGTAATGAGGCAGTCTCACTAGCCAGAATATTTTATTAGGTCATAATGTGTTAAATGTGGTTTAATCAGGAGCTGCCATTAGATAGCTTCCCAATGAACTTCAGATGCATGATGATCATATAACAAATCATCTGTGGAATCCCTCTGAAACTGTGCTAAGAAAGATGGGTCAGCTATGCAATATAAGTAATAATACCCTGATAACTAGTAATAATAATGATGAAAATAGCTAACATTTATCACACATTATATATGTGTAATGAGAGTTATAAGGTTCTCTTATAACTGAAGATGGCTGTACTAGAAATGCCCATCATTTTCTACTTACACACACACACCCTCTTTAGAAAACTTACTAAACTAAACTAGACTGAGAAAGAGAATTTGCATGTAGTGGTTACTAAGTGCTTATATCTGAAATATCACACTTAATCTTCACAACCCTAAAACTCAGCTACCATTATATCCTCATTTCAAAGCCAAGGAAACTAAAGTTTAGCAACATTGAGCAACCAGTCCAAGGTCTAATGGCTTGCTTCCTGATAGTCGTACTCCTAGGTGGTCCCTGATACAATGTGAGAGGGGTCAATCATTTTGGCCAAAACATAATGGTGTGTGACTTTTGATGCTGGGTTGTAAAAACAATTTCACCTTCCACTTTGCTCTCTTGGATCACTCTTTCTCGGGGAAGCCAGTTGCCATACCATGAGAACACACAGAAGTCATAAGAAGAGAACCATGTGGCAAAGAACTGAGGCCTCCTAACCACGATCAACTTGCCAGCTCCAGTCAATCCCTGAGGTGAAAGTAACCCCAAGCAGCATCTTTCTGTAAACTCATGAGAAACCCCAGGCCAGAACCACCCAGGTGAACTGCTCCCAAATTCCAGACCCACAAAAACTGTAAGATAATAAATGTTGTTTATTCAAAATACTAAGTTTTGAGGTTGCTTGCTAGACCAAAATAGATAACTGTGGACCAAAAGGTTCATTTGGTTTTTTCTGTAAGATGGCTCTAGTAGCACTTAGTTGTCTTTAACGTTGTTCGAAACAATTTTGTTAGATTGTATGTGACAGCTGTCATACCAGCATACATTTAAAAACGACATCAAAATTGGTGAATTTTTGTGTAGCCATTTTAATATTGAAGATGGAAGAAAAAAAGCAATATTTTTGGCATATTATGCTTTATTATTTCAAGAAAAGTAAAAACGCAACTGAAACGTACAAAAAGATTTGTGCAGCGTATGGAGAAGGTGCTGTGACTGGTCAAACGTGTCAAAAGTGGTTCATGAAGTTTCGTGCTGGAGATTTCTTGCTGAACGATGCTCCACGGTTGGGTAGACCACTTGAAGTTGACAGCGATCAAATCAAAACAATAATTGAGAACAGTCAACATTATACCAGGCGGGTGATAGCCGACATACTCAAAATCAAGCATTGAAAATCATTTGCACCAGCTTGGTTATGTGAATCACTTTGATGTTTGGGTTCCACATAAGTGAAAAAAACCTTCTTGACCGTACTTCCCCATGCGATTCCCTACTGAAACATAATGAAAACATTCCGTTTTTAAAACAAATTGTGACAGGCGATGAAAAATGGATACTGTACAATAATGTGGAATGGAAGAGATCGAGGGGCAAGCAAAATGAACCACCACCAACCACACCAAAGGCCGGTCTTCATCCAAAGAAGGTGATGTGTATATTGATGTTGGGATTAGAAGGGAGTCCTTTATTATGAGCTCCTTCTGGAAAACCAAACGATTAATTCCAGCAAGTACTGCTCCCAATGAGACCAACTGAAAGCAGCACTCGACGAAAAGCGTCCAGAATTAGTCAACAGAAAATGCATAATCTTCCATCAGGATAATGCAAGACCACATGTTTCTTTGATGACCAGGCAAAAACTGTTACAGCTTGGCTGGGAACTTCTGATTCATCCGCCATATTCACCAGACATTACACCTTTGGATTTCCATTTATTTCAGTCTTTACAAAATTCTCTTAATGGAAAAAATTTCAGTTCGCTGGAAGACTGTAAAAGACACCTGGAAAAGTTCTTTGCTCAAAAAGCTAAAACATTTTGGGAAGATGGAATTATGAAGTTGCCTGAAAAATGACAGATGGTAGTGGAACAAAAGGGTAAATAAATATGTTGTTCAATAAAGTTCTTGGTGAAAATGAAAAATGTGTCTTTTATTTTTACTTAAGAAACCAAAGGCACTTTTTGGCCCACCCAATAGAAGTGAAGCTGGGTGCTGCTGTCTCAAGTTCTCTTATGGACTGAAGTCAGGATGTTTACCAAGACCAAGGTTTCATCTGAAGGGTTGACGGGGAAAGGATACGTTTCTAATCTCATTCATGCGGCTGTTGGCAGGATTCAGTTCTTTGCTGCTTATTGGCCAGAGAACTTCCTCAGTTTCTTGTCACGTGGGCCTCTCCATAAAGCAGCTTACACCATGGCAGCTAGCTGTCTTCCCTTAGAGCAAGTAAGAGAAAATATAAAGCAAGTACCCAAGATGGAAGCCAAGTCTTTTTGTAACATACTCTCAGAAGTGACATCACATCCAATTTGCCATATTCTATTTCCTATTAGTTAGTAATCAAATCCAGCCCATGCTTTAGGAGAGGAGATTGCACAAGGGTGTGAATACCAGGAAGTGGGGCTCATTGGGAGTCATCCTCTGCACTGGGCATACCACAGTGAGTTACGGCTCCAGTGAGCTGAGTTGATGCTCTTCAGCATTATACTCTGCCTCCCTTGATCTAGTTGTGGATTCCACTCATAGCAATAGAATCCAAGCATTGGCCATCCCCTGTAATCAAAGCACACCTCTCCAGGATATTCATGAAAGGGTGGTTAGGCTGAAGACTGCTCCTTAGTCACCCCCATATTATAGCTGTTTCTACTCTCCAATCATATTTCTACCTTGGGTCACTGTTTAATCAACTGAATTCAGCCTTTATCCCTTTACTCTTCAAAGTACCACCAACTCAAGACTTTATTAATAGACAGCTTTACTGATAGCTCCAGGGTAACTGAAATTATATACTGACTCTCAGCAGATGTCTTCAAAATTGAACATTAGCCAATCCTGTCCTTAAAATTATTCCAGCTGCCTAAGCATTGGCAACTTCTCACAGGTCACCTTTCATAGAGATTCCACTTGCTACTTTGTTCTTCCCTCTCCAGAGACAGCACATCTAGTTGTGCAGGTTGTTCCCTGCCCAAGAGTGCTTGTCTAAAGGTGTGAGTAGACTACAATTCAGCTCATATTCTGCTCCACAATCTGAAGCACATGTCTTGCAACAGGGCCACATCTGCCTGATGCTACACAAAGTGCCATCTGGGCTAGTTGAAGTTCTTTGCACTTTTACACCGCTTTCCAGGCCACCTTCTCTTATGTCTAAGCTATTCCTGGAAACTCCTATGACAAGAAAGAAAAAACGATGAAAAGCCTACTACTATTCACAATTTACAAATTCTAAGGAGAGTGAGTGAATCCTAGAAGTTAAAGAACATTTTTTCTGCTGAGCACATTATTTTTAATATAATGGTCTTTCGCATACTTGATGAAAGAGTTTTGTGAAGAGTATGAAGACACAAAATTAGAAAAACTTGGGCAAAGCTAAATTGCTTTGCTTAAGAAAATGGATATAATGAATATTGGGAGGTAGGAAGAGTCTGGAACCAGGAGCTAGAGGCTGCATGGAGGCTGGGAAGAACAACTTTGCAGATAAAAGAGATATCTGATGGGCTTTTTGTGTTTTTTTTGGAATGAAATGCTGTTCACAATTCCATCTTCCTAAAATTTACATTACTCACCATTACCTAGTGGCATATATTTGCTGGAGTAGGACATAGGGATAGAAGTGACACTAAAGTCATGTTTGAGTTAAACTCTAAATTTCTTACTCTATTACACAGAACACTTTAGTTCTCCTCCTCACATTTCTTCAAATTCTTGTGCATACCCTGAGGCCTATATTCCCATAGCCCCATTGAAAAGATTTGTGCTAAACCAAAAGCAATATATATTACTCCTATAAGAAAAGGCTGTTGTCAGTGGCTATTTAAATAAGTTTTTCCTCTCCATCAAATAAACTTAAAACTCCCCACCAAATTACTAATGGTCATCAAAGCAAGTAACTTTGGTTGAATGTGTGGAATTTTCACACACATTATATCATCAAATAACCCAAGAAAGTTAGTATTATTCTCCCATTTTACAAATGAGGAATTACAGCTTAGGAATGTTAAGTAACTTCTACAAGGTAATAAAGTAGAAAAAACAGAAATCAGATCCAGATCTCTCTGACATTAGAACTCCACTTTTTTCCCTATAGCATATTATTTCCACACAAATAGTTTGGTCTTAGGTGAAGCATTAGCAATGTATATAGAAAATGCTTGAATTCCTCAGACCAGCATATAATGAGCTTGCTTTTCATCAGTGTCCCTATATTATGAGCTTCAAGACAGATTGAAAGTTTAGTGGCATATTGTCCTCAGGAAGAAGATTCACTGGCATTCAAAATGACTGCAAAGAAACTCAAAATGACCAAACATTTAACATACCCAAACCTGTGCCCATGGCATGCTTTGTACCCAGTATGATAATTTACATGGAACAGAACGTTTAATTTGGGAGTTTCAGCTGAGGCACTGAGTTAGGATAGACAACAGATACCAAAGTGATTTTTGAGAAAAAAAACCATAAGCAGATTTTCAAAACATTATTCAAAAAATGAGATCAAAGTCTGGTTTGTACCCATCGGGAGATATAAAATACTTGAAAAAGTAGAGTTGGGGAGAAGATTTTGTGAGAAAGATGAGGATGCTGTATTATGAGCTCTAACCTATGGGATTACTACGAAGAAAGTAATCTAGGCTGAGGCTTCACCTCAAGCCTAGAGGGAAGGGTGTTTCTATGAGACCACCTAGAGAGATGGAGATCTGACTTCTAGCAGCTTAGGACACAAAGGTTGGCTGTCTCCCTAGGAAAACTTGGAGAGCTGCTTTGGTAGCAAAGCAAAGGTGGGTATTGCTACATATGAGAGGTTATCTGCATTTGCAGTCAAATCATATGTGAGTATTGAATGTAGACCAGATGTGGGCCTCACAGGAGTCAGCTGATAGCCTGCCTAAGTCAACTACCTGTGAGGGTCAATGGGACTCCCACAGCAAGAGACTATGTGTGAAGGACAACTGTACTCAGGGTCAGTTTCATGGAGCATGACCTGTGCAGTTACATAGGACTCTGCACTCAGAAGGACTCCATGCTTGATTTAATGCTCTGGATATTCAGATTCTTAATAACTGTGTCTTTGAGCTAGTGTTTTATAAGTCCAAGGAGCCAACATGTCATTTCTTGCTGCCTCATTTGCACAGAGCATTTATGATGTCCCATGAGCACTGAATTCCAGTGAACCCATGATGTGTGGGAGCTCAGTGAGACTCAAAGTGAGTATACAGTGAATGTGTTATGTCTATAACTGAGGAAGCTGAGGTTGCTGACAGGGCCCAGAGGCAATGCCTTGCCTGTGAATGAGAACTTGCTTCGAACACAAAGAGCAGGCAATGGCATTCTGAGAAATACAAATGACCAAAGAACCCTAATCAAATTTTCTTACTCGGGCTTCCCTGGTGGCGCAGTGGTTGAGAGTCCGCCTGCCGATGCAGGGTACACGGGTTCGTGCCCTGGTTCGGGAAGATCCCACATGCCACGACATGCCACGGAGCGGCTGGGCCCGTGAGCCATGGCCGCTGAGCCTGCGCGTCCGGAGCCTGTGCTCCACAATGGGAGAGGCCACAACAGTGAGAGGCCCGCGTACTGAAAAAAAAAAAAAAAAAAAAATTCTTACTCATTTTATTTCTCTGAATAAACTAACCTCTTATGCTAAAGTGATGACATAGAAGGAAAGGGAAAGCCAGTGCAACTCACAGTTCCTTTTCCTTTCATTTCTCCCTTGCTTATTAGTAAGCCCAAAGTTGAAGGTGTTAGTAAAATGTACATGGATCAAGATGTGGAATAAAAACAGTTGAGTTAGTCATGTGTAGCATTTCTACTGTTCTGTACGTGTATGTTCCAGCTACAAAATACAACGTATGTAATTTCAGGGATTTTGCATACAAGTTAAATGCTCTTATATTTGCTTTGAAAACTGGCATTGCAAAATATAAAGATGGACAATAAAATCATGCTATTTTTAACTTTTTTTCTTAGAATGACATTAAATAGTAAATAAAAACACCATGACAAGTCAAAAGAGAGGTTATGGAAGAAAGGAAAAAGCTTTATCTCTTAGAACTTTTAAAGACATTTTTCTCCTGCTTTTTAAACAAGGGACCCTATACTTCATTTTGTACCAGGCTCTGAAAATTACAGCTGGTACTGACTGCACCAACCACTTAAAATTGTACTCTTTCCCCTTAACTCCCTCTCCTCCTGGGCCTAACACTGGAGGGTCAAAACACAATTAGCAAGCTGTGAAAAGAGAAGAAATATTAATGGGGTGAGGAGGAAAATGCCCTCCCCATTCCAATCTGATGGGCCCTGTTGGGAAAGAGAAAATGTATCATTAATGTTTTGATCATTGTTGGGAAGTAAACCTTCTAGTGTTTGAATTGAGACTGGTTTTGACCTAAAGTGACTTTACTATAGTCTATTACCAAGATATGAGCAAAAAAGTCACAGAACCAGTCCTCCATCCAGAGAAAAGGAGAGATTATTCCACTAAATAAATCTTAAAGGAGCAGCAGGGAGCAAAAGTAGAGTTGCATTTTTATCATATCTCATGAGTCATGCTTGTTCAATACCCCAGTTACAAATGAAACAAAGTTTGAAGAGGTCTGATCAGAATTTTGTCTTCAAAAAAAGGAAAACTTTTCTTGGTTTAGAACACTTCAGCCACATAAATTACATTGAAAATGATTAGACTCCACAGCTGACTTTTCCTCACAAATTACCCATATGTTCCAGCCCATGTTACATTTCTTTGGGGAGCATTAAAATGATTTTTCAATTTTCTCACTCAATTTCTTCTATCTCTGCTGAAAATAAGAGATGACATCGTATGATAAGAGCAAGTCACTTTAAATTAGACCAACTGGACTTTTGTCTTGCAGTCAGTCAGATGCAGATCAAATGTGGGTTTTTTTCCCATTGAAAAACAAACTATGGAAAATTAATAAAGAAGCACTTCTTACATTTTTCAAAATATAAAGGTTTGTTTTAAAATTCCTCTATTTTAAATCTTCTGTCAAACTGATAAGCTGTGAATTTTAATTTATCTTCAAGTTAAAGAAAAAATCTTCACAAGAAAAAAATCCAAGAAATTTATTTATGAAGGATAAACACAATAAGGTTTCTGTTGCAATACATTTCTTTAAAATGTACAACTGTAATTATTTCAAATATCTATGAAAATTAGCCCCTACTGACTAGCAGATTTTTTTCTGTGACTTTTTGCCAGTAGACTAGAATTTTATGCAGAACTTCCAAATCCATGTATCAGAGCATAAAATGCTTTAAAAATATTTTGAGAGAACTATACAAGAAATTTTATTTTGAGCAGAAATTCCAAAAATATAAGTATATGTTGCAAAGTTAAATGTTAAATTTAGAGCAAATAATGAATACAATATATTATGGACTCAGCATGTGTTAAAGAATTTGCTGATGAAGTAAATGTCTGTGAATAAACAAATGTGAACATTATGAGATATGTCTGTCACATGCTCTCTGAAATTATGCAGAAGCAGGAAGAAAACTGGAAAATTCACAAATATATGGAAATTAAACAACACATTCCTGAACAATCAATGGGTCAAAAAATAAATCAAAAGAGAAATCAAAAAAATATCTTGATACAAATGAAAATGGAAATACGACACACCAAAACATATGGATGCAGCAAAAACAATTCTAAGAGGGGAGTTTATAATAATAAATGCCTACATTAAGAAAAAAGAAAAATCACAAATAAACAATGTAAACTTACAATAGAAGGAACTGTAAAAAACAACAAACCAAGCCCAAAGTTAGTAGATGGAAGGAAATAACGTTAAGATTGGAGCAGAAATAAATGAAATTGAGACTAGAAAGACAATAGAAATGATAAATGAAACTGAGCTGGCAGCAGGAGAATATCTCGACTGTGCACCCCACAGGTTTCAGCAATGCAGCAGGAGAGAGCCTTGCCTGTGTGCACACACCAGCTATAGGCTGGGAGTGGGAGAACTAGGCAACCACTCACACTTGCCTGCCCCAGCCAGAGAGTAGGGTAGTGCTGCAAGGCAGTGGGATACTGCCTTGACCGCTCAGTCCTGCCTGTCTTAGCAAGGCAGTAGGAGGGTGCCACCTCCAAGCCCATGCACCTGTGCTACCGGAGAAGGTGGAGAGTGCAATAATGGCATCCACCAGCACCTCCGTCGCCAAGGACAGTTTCAACTGACCCTCCATAGATGATTTTAGGTTAGCACATGAATACCCTTTACATAGAGTAGGCACTTTTCAAACTTCTCTTTCTTTGCTTGGTCCCAGAGCAAGTGAGACTGCATGCAAGCCCTTTAGAAGGGGAAGCTCAATTTCCTATAGTACTTTGAGTCCCTTGGACATTAACCCCATTGGTTTTCTAACAGATGTTTTAGGGTTCACCTCTCCAATGCAGATCCCAGGGTGCCTGATGTGGGGCACCAACACCTCAGTCCTCTGGGAGAAGCACAGGACTAGTGAAATCCCTTTGTATTGTTTGTTGCCATGCCAGGGGTAGGGTTTTGCTGAGACTGTGTTTCTGCCTTTCCTACCCAACCTGATGCAGTCCTTTTATCCTCTGTTGTGGAGAAGCCGTTCATCTAGTTTTCAGATCTTCTCCAGAAGGAAATGATGCATACATAGCTATAGATTTGGTGTGTCCATGGGAGGAGGTAAGTTCAGAATCTTCCTACACTGTCATCTTGGAACCCCCTCAGGTGATTCTGATATAAACTAAAATTTGAGAACCAGTGGGTTAGCCCAAGAGAACACAAGCATTTGTGTACAACACCTCATAGCCTTATAGATCTTGTGGGAGAGGGACGGCAGGGAGAAAGAGATGTCCTAGAATGACATGATGAGCTAAGTTGTCTTATATAACTTAAAGAACTGAAATTTAGATAGTTATGACCCTCTAAGAAACAGAAGTATATTAAAAATAATAAAGGAGTGTTCAATTTATTTTATGCTCATCATATGATATCTCTTAGTTACTTGTCACAGACTTCTTTTTCGATTCTCCTTTCTCCTTTGGTTTAGGGAAGGCACTATGGTTAAGCTCACAGGTTCTGGAGCCAGACACTTCTGACTTCAAATCTCAGCTCCCTCACTTTATTAGCTATGCAACTTGGGCATGTAAACCTTCTTCCATTTCCTCATCTGCAAAAGTGGGCATATAATAATTGAGCCTCTTTCACAGGGTTGCTGTAAGGGTTAAATAAATTCATACATGTAAAGCACTTAGTCCCCTATATACAGTAAGTCCTATATAAGTGTTAGCTACTTAATATGCATTCACTTTTTCACTTCTATCATGTTTTAAGTTATTTGCATCTTAACTCTTTATGTTATAATAAAAGAAGAATTTTGCTTAAAATCTATATATTTAGTACATGGCATTGATTTAGTGATTTCAGTTTAGGACAAAAGAACAATGTGACAATATCTTGTTGAAGTACTGGAAAATCCTTAACAATCTTTATTTTATTTTATTTTAGTTGTTGTTGAATTATGTATTTGAAGGTAATTTATAGCAGTAAGCATTTGGGGGATTATATATAGGTTTGATACTGTTAAGAGTTAACTAAAGCTCTCATCAAAGGGAAAGACTAGCTGAATAGAAACTAGCTTAATTTTGTTTAAAAAGAGTGATGTGGCTGCAGAAGTATGTTTTGCATGTACCAATATGAGTCACAGCAGTGAAAGTATAAAAAAAAAAACGAAAAATGTTGATTGTTTTGAATGTTTCCAAAGGGCATACTGAGCCTACAAACATTTTTCTCTTTTCATTTGACTTTCTTCTTGGATGTTTTCCTAGGACTTCTGTTAGCAGACTCATTCCGCTTCAGCAAAATGTGGCAACTTCTTCCAAAGCAGCTTTCTCAACTAGAGGGGCCATCAGATCACAAGGAGAGCTAATTTATAATACACATCCCTGCCGCAGCCCATCCCCCAGAGTTTATCAAACTTTCTCAGAAGGGGTTCCAGGCATATGTACTTAGAAAAGCCTCCTCAAGGGACCAAGGTATTCTGCTCCCTGTCTCACATTAAGCCCTCACCTCTCACAAACCATACACACACATAACTGCAAACTACTATTCTGGACGGCAGCTGGTTCCCCAACAGAAACATTCAAACCATGTGTTCCACACGAAACAGCACAGCATGGTCGTTAAAACCTCAGGCTCTGGAGCCAAGTGGGGTTTGAACTCAGGCTCTTGTATGTGTGACCTTGGCCAATTCACATCTCTAATGCTACTGTTAACAGTATCAGCTATAAGTAACATTGAGTGTTTTCTATGTTCCAGGCACTGCAATAAACACTAAGCATGGATTAACTCGCTTATTTCTACAACAAACCTATGAAGTAGGTGCTATCATTATCCCAACTTTATAGATAAGGAAGTTGAGGCTTAGAGAAAGGGAAAGTAATTGTTAATTTGTTTAAAATTATACACCCCATCAGTAATGGAGCTGGGATAACACCCAGGTTATCTCACTCTAGGGATCATGCACGTGGCCAATTCATTATATTGACCCTCAGCGATACAAAGAGAGTAAAAGAGAAAAACCTACAAAGAAAAACAGGAGTTTATGAATCTAGAATAGAAAGAATCAAAATGAGAATCTATGAATTGTATTAGCCTGGCACTGTACCAGAAAATAGAACTGATCAGAAAAATAGGAATGGTGGGTAAGGTTCAAAGGAATTCATGGGGTGGTTGCCCATAAAAGCATTTTACAGACCCAAAAGGGATTCCCATACCAGCTTCTTCCCCACAACTAACATGTTAAATGAAGAATGGCAGATGTCATTTTCACACTTGGCCTTATTAATAGATTTTCCTGAAAGCACTGAATGGCAGGCTAGTATGACAGATGTTCAGCATGTCTAGAAATCATCAAGTCCAAAGCTGGGACAGGAAGATACAGGGCTCCGGGAGGGAGGTCTCTAGTAGGAATGAAAGAAAGGGAGACTAAGCAAAACAGATGCTATTTTGGAAAAGTTGCAGGTAAGATTGGGCAAAAAAATACAGGCTAATTTTGCAGATATGCACCAAAAACAGAACTTCTTGACTTTGTATTGAACAATATTTACCCAATTATAATTATGTGAATACTATTTATGGCTCTCAACTTTTCAAATCAACCTATGGACTAATCACAGAAGACCTAATTTTGGTTACAAAACAGAGTATAACTATTATAGTGTTCTGGGTTCAGCTGTGAGAAAAACTCAAAATACTGGTGCCTTCAACATGACAGAAGTTTATTGTCCTTTCATATGAAGAGAGTCTGTAAATAAGCAGTCTAGGGCTGGTATGGTGCCATCGGGAGAGACCCATGCTTCTTCCACCAACATGGGGCTTCTACCTCAGGACCCAAAATGGCTGCTCAAGCATCAGACATAACATCCACATTGCAAACAGCAGGAAGGAGGAAAATGTGGCCTCTCCCTCTAGGGACATTTCCTGGAAGTCACATTGGACACTTCTACTTACATCCTATTGGCCAACCACACAGCCACACCTGATCACAGGGAGACTGGGGAAGGTAGTTTCTATTCTGGGCAGCTATGTGTCCAGCTAAAATAGAAATTTTATTACTAATGCAGAGGGGAGGAATGGATATTGGGTGAGAATTATCAGCTTTTGCCACAGTTATCGTCCTTGATGATAAAAGAAGAGACAATAGAAATTAGAAGATGAAAGTAGGGAAGGGAGCTGAAGAGAAGGGTATAAATAGTTACAAAATAAGGAGTTAAGAAATGTTATTTATGTTTACAGAAAAATTAAAAGTACAAGTAAGAAATTTAAAATACTGTATGACATAGCTATTGGGAAGAGAAAAAGAATGCAGGTGGGTAATTAGTGTAAGAAATTTGAATCATAAATCTTTTATGTTCTTTCTGGGAAACAGATCTAAGGAGGAAAGAGAAGGCATGGGAAAGTGGGCTGGAAGATAAAGAGTGACAGTGAGAGTCAACCTCCTGGGAGAAGGGAGACCATGAATTTAATATATAACAAATTAAATAGAGAAATTTTGCTTTAAGAGTACAGTAAATGTTAGTCTCTAAATTAAAGGCTTGTGGATTTATTCCATTTATGAACCCCCTTCCTCCCACCAAAAACAAAAAAAGTAACAGTTTTTAATCTAGTCATGGTTCATATGCATGGAAGAAGTGATAATGATATAACTTTATGAAGGAAAAGTGAAAATTGAAGTTAAACTATACACAGAAAAAATGAGGTGCCTTTTAGCTCCAAATTCCTTAAAAATGCCAAGTCTTTTTCAGAATTTCCTCAAACATCTCTGTTCACCCTGTTACCTTTCAGTCAAACCTGCTTTTCCACAGGCACTACCATTTGGAAAAAAGTTTAAACCACCTTATATTTTTTTATGCATCTCCTTAATTATTAATGTTGAAAATGTCAGAAAAGTATTCTCTAAATTCTTTTAACATATTCTATGTTTACGTATATTTTAAGATCCTGAAAAAAGTCACAATGTTTTCTTGTATTTCATTAATATTTTTAAGAATTTCAGTTGCATCATAGGTTGAATAGGCTTGGAATGTAAACTATCATTTACAGTATAGTTTTTCAATAGGAGGATATGCTCTGAGTGCCAAACAATAATAACTTGGAAACATAAACCCATCCTGGAAGGACTATTATACTCTGATGCCTTAATTCATCTGACCCATGGATCTATGGCTACAACCTGAAAAGTTGATGTCATGATGATGAAGGTGTGAACTGAAAAATAAGATGAAAACTAACACTAGATGTGACTTTTTTATTGTATTACTTTGTGCTGTCTAAGAAAAATAGCATACATTTCTGGAGCAATGCCATATTTGAAATCCTGCAGTTTTGTGTAACATCTGCAGAATAGAGTCTAATGTCAGCAGTGGTTTCCTGAGCTGGTCATATGTCTTGAAGGAAAGATGTCAGCTTCCCAAAGAGAATATTATATGCCAAGCAATGCAGTATAAGGTACTGAATCCTATCGTTCGACTGTATGGGACAAGATTCAGTCATACACACCTACAATCATGGGAGGCAGTGATAAAAAGATGCTATCAATTTTATTGGCCATTCAATGAAATTTATCTATTAATTATGAATGATTAGCCTTCTGTGAAAGTGATTTAGTAAATAGTTTTTGTCCATCCAACAGAACCCTAGACTTTAAGCATGAATATTAAAATGTGTGAAAATGGGCAAATACTATGTAATACTGCATTTCACCAAAAATTCTTAGAAGATATTTTTACCAATTAAAATTCGCCTTGTGTTGCAGATGCCTAAAACTGAGGAATTTTTAAAAGGCCAGGTGTAGCAACAGAGCTTTGAGTTGACTCTCACCTTACTAATAAGTATTATACTTCTTGGTTCATGTAAGGGTCAAATTTCCCTGCTAAGTATAGCCATTCAATTTTGTTTACTTACAAAAAATATTTTTAACAAATGGAAAAGGACTAAGGACAATTTTCACAAACAGCACTCTCGGAAAGAAAAACTTTCTTACCCTTGGTTTCTTTTCATTATACATTACTTTGTTCTGCTATAATTGACAGGAAGAAAATCTTCTTCAGAATTTCTGACTTCAGAATATTTCCTACCATCCTGTGACTGTTAGAATAAAATATTTAAGAAAGTGAATTTTTTCTGTAGAATTCTCTAAACTTTGGCTGTTTTTTGGTTTTTGTTTCTTGGGGGGTTTTTTTGTTTGTTTTTTTTTCTCCCCCTCTCCATGAGGCATGCAGGATTTTAATTCCCCAACCAGGGATCGAACCCATGCCCCCTGCATTGGGAGCATGAAGTCTTAACCACTGGACCACCAGGGAAGTCCCTGGCTGTTTCTTTTTCCATATTTATCTACAATTTAGCTGAAATTGCTCTGACTATTGCTCACGGAATAAACATGATACTTGAAGAGACTATACATATTTATTATATCGTATTCATGACCTTTTTCTTGTGTTTTAATTCTACTTTGCGATTTATAAATCATATGTAAGCTCTGAGTAAGCACATCATTGTGGTTGTATACTCACTTCCACCAGGAAGACAAGACTGTCTTATGTTTTGGAAGGAAACTTCATTCCTTCCCTTGAAGGCAACATGTTTTAGATATTTGGAGTAGGGTTGATAAAGGATCTCTCTGGTTTAAATAAAAGAATCCACTTCCAAAAAGCCTCTCCCTCAACTTGCCCTCTTAAATTTCAGTTTCCTGTATCTCCTTCCTCCATCTTCCAAGTTACCTTAAGCAGTGTTCTGAGTTGATCTGAAGTACATTTTCAGTGAGATCCAATATGAAGATGACTCCCCTGTCTACACTTCCAGCCACATTTCTCCTGAGCCCTACTACAGGAAAACTGTCTTCACCCCTGGATGTCCCAAATACTCAGAACTATACTTATCTTCTTTCCCTCACATCTTATAAAGCCCCCTGTGAAGCTTATCTTAATAAATAACACCTCTGTTACCTGAACTGGACATGAGAATTATCCTAAAATTTTCCCGTTCTCTAATTCCCCAAGCATCCAATCAATCCAATAAATCCTATGGGTCTGTTATATAAGAATGGTCCCAGCAGAGTCCAGGCAGAAATATGGCACGAGTTGCTAAAGACCTCAATTCCATGCCCACCTTCTCACCCCTTATTCACATGGGAATCTACTTTCTTAAGCTTCAGGGGTTTGGCGGGCTGAAGGAAAGAGAAAGGAGATCAGTCCACAGGACTCAGATGAGATAGTGAAATAGTATGGAAATGGAGAGCAGTTTGGTAAATATTTCCCAACCAGTTCAAAGAGATTAATCTGACCCTCTATAGTGAATGGGACGCAGGCAGAAGACAAAGGCTTTTTTAGTGAGGGTAATTATAGGACTGCGTAGTTCTGGCCCCTTCACTTCACCTCTGGACACCTGCATTTGACTATTGCCTGGCTCTCCTGTATCTTGTGACACTCCTTCCAGTGACCCTCCACAGAGCTACCAGAGCAGTCTTTAAAAACCATTAACTTAATGATTTCATTTCCCTGTTAATGAGACATCAAAAGCTTCCCATAGCTTCAAAGTGATACATCCAATTTGCTGCCCTGTTCTCCCCATCAGTCCCATGCTCTGGCTCCTTCAAACCACTAGTAGTTACCTGCATATATTCTATTGTTTCATGCCACCATGATTTCACATATACTGTCCCCTCTTCTTGGGTTACCCTCCTTCTTCCTCAAATGGCCAATATACTAATATTTATTTATTCTTTAAAACTACTCAGGCATGGCCCTCCAAGGAAAGCCCTTCCTGGCCCCTAGAATGATTTATATACCCATTGTCTGTGTCCCCAAAGCACTCTACATTTACCTCTATCACACTCACCCACTGTTTTAAGGTCTTTGAGGAGGTATTAGTCATCTTTCTTTTATCCCTGTATGGCGTGGCACATAATAGATACACAATAAATTTTTCTGTATAAACAATATAACATTGTTTCCATAGAAACATATTTTCCTAGTTCCAAACAAATTGGTATACAAATATATTTTGTTGGGCTTCCCTGGTGGCGCAGTGGTTGACAGTCCGCCTGCCGATGCAGGGGACACGGGTTCGTGCCCCGGTCCGGGAGGATCCCACATACCGCGGAGCGGCTGGGCCCGTGAGTCATGGCCGCTCAGCCTGCGCGTCCGGAGCCTGTGCTCCGCAACGGGAGAGGCCACAGCAGTGAGAGGCCTGCATACCGCAAAAAAAAAAAAAAAAAAATATATATATATATATATATATATATATATATATATATAGTGAACTCAGTCTGTTCAGAAGTTTTATAGAATCTATTCTGGGAAATTGAAAGTCACTTCATATACCACACATCACACATGAATAATCAATTGTCAAAGAGAATACAATCAAATACACTAACTCCAAAACTTCATCAAATATAATTTAACTTTTATTAATTCAGCACTTTCTTCATATCTTGGAATGCCTCATAGGTGTAATCATGAAGATCAATTTCCTTTGTATTATAAATAAAAGAAGCTTACATAATGATAAAGATTTTTAGCCTTGATACTGGGACATTTGGTATATTAATATTTATTATTATTTTGCCAGAAGTAATTCTAAGTTGTATGGCATGCATTTTACAGGGGATGTTCTTAGCAATAGTTGTACTTCCAAACAACCCTTCCAAGAATTTTGAAATAGAAGGTATGGAGAGATCCCAGATCCAACCCAAACTCAGTTGGAATTGCAATGAAAGTCACCTTTCTTTTGTCAAATTGTAATTTAGCTAAATATATCCAAAGTCAGAGATCCCTATAGTACAAAACACAGAGAAAATTCATTAAATGTCCTGCAGAGAAAAACCCTCTAAAGGTGCACAACATATTCACTTGTCAAAGATCATTTGTTCAACTTGCTGGTGAGCAACTATTTAAACAAAATTAATATGCAAGTCCAAAAGACAAAAATAGTCCTTTCTCTATCTTGTTAAGTATCTTCTATTTTCAGAAATACTGGATACATATTTTCCCAAATAAACATAAAAGGGCTCTTCCTGAACATTGTGCTAGAAACACAGCATCTAGTAATAAATATTATAATTATAGAAAAACTCTTTACTTGAATAAATCATGTATGCCCCATGCACCATTAGCTGACTCTCTGTATTACGATTTGAAATGCCTTTCACATTAAGACATGTGTTATTATTTTGTATATGAAAATGAAGATACTGAGCTGCCACCAGTGTGACTTGCATTTGAGCTGTTTTTTCAAACAGGAATCATAGGTTTTCTCTTAGCCACTCACTTTTGATCAGTGGCAAGTATGTGTGAGATGGCCACCTGGAATTCTAGCATTGTCTGTAGCCCCATAATAGAGATTTATTCTGCATAATATAACAGGCATTTGAGAGGATGGAACTGATGACCTTGACTTCAGCCGCATGAGTAGTAGATTTCAACCAACCAAGATAGCTAACCTTAAAGATACACTAACTATAACTCTATAAAGCAAATTATACATTCAGAAATAAAACTGGATGGATGCTTCCAGAGATATCAATATCATGAGCATGGTTGTTCTCACTTAAAAATTAGATTCCATAGCTCTATTCATTGCTGAATACTGACAGCTTCCAAAAGAGCTAAACTAAAAAATCCATTAAATCAGCACATACTTCAGTGTGAACACTAGTCCTTTGATACATACGAAATCTTGGATGATGGTGTTTGTAACCAACTAACATTATATCCTCCCTTTTCAGACTGTTTTTCCCAGATGATGTCTCTTTTTCACACTCTGAAATTTTTTTATTAGCACTTCTCCATGAAATGGACCTTTTTATTTTTAGCTTTGCCTAGATTAAATTCCCTTTGATGTATATTTCAAGCTTCCCTTTTGACTAGCTCAGTGTTATAGACCTCACTATATCCTTATTCAAATGGCAGGCACGACACTGTTCCCTTCTCTAATCACGGCAGCATCCCCTAACAGAAGCTATTCCGAGACTCTTGGGAAAAAAAATTCATGTTTAATCTATGAGGAGAAATTTAAGATGGCAGGATTTCATTTTTCTAATGTATATACATGTGTATAAGATACAAGAAACACAAGAAAGTGCTGCTTAAAGCTTTTTGCTTTGTTTTGTTAATACAAAAGCAATATGTAGGATCTATTGTACTGACTTACAATTATTTTGGCTTAATTTGACTACTATGGGACTTGGAATGCAATGTTTAAGGAACACCAACAAAATGAAGTTCAAATGAAGGACTCAGATCTCAGACAAATACAAATTGAGAAGTAACAAAATAGCTAAATTGACAAGATTATCCCAGCTTTTCTTTTTCCTATCAATAGAGGGACATTTATTTACTTAAAATACTATTTTCAAAGAAAACATTATGACAGAAAATTAAAGAGCTATAAACCTCTACAGAAGGTATATTCACTCAGACAAGAGGAAACAGAAACACCTAAGTCCCAAAAGTTTGGATAAGTAATTTTTCAAACTTATATTTTCATGTATAGTTGACAATAAAATCTCATTGTTTTATGAATATGTGTATATATATATATATATATATATATATATATATGCCGCAAAAGTTTTAAAAATCTTCTTCACATTATATCTTATTTCCAAACGGAAAATCAGTATTTCCATTAGAGGTTCAGCTTTTACTCAAGCATATCTCTAATGGTTCAAAATTTTCTTTTCAATTAAACATTATAAATTGAGCACGCAAAAGAGTATGTATAAGATAGTAGTCGTTGACTTCTGTTTAGTGCCTATGAATAAGATAATAATCACTAATTTAGTTTACAGCTTAATGGGTGAACAGGACATATGCATCAATATAAGTCAAGGCAGAGCAATAGGAGCTAAAATGGAGGTATAAGGTGTTACAAATCAAAGTTGAGAGAAATCCCAACTGATTTGAGAGTGTTATGACTCTCCTGAAGGAAAGAGTAATTGAGATGCATCTTAAAAGTTGACTATACATCGTAGAGGCAGATGTAAGGAATCCAAGATATAAGGGAGATGAAGGAAAAGGAAAAGTGTCGACGTGGCATAATGTACGGAGAGGAGAATAAGTAGCAGTCTAGTTGGGTTGAACTGTGGAGTTTCCAGAGGAAAAGAATGGAAAATTAAGTTGGAAAAAGGTAGGCCGAGGTAATTTCATTTGAGGCAAAAGAAGGAATTTGTACTTTATTCTAGAAGTATAGAATTTTATAGTTGAACTGAAGAGCCATCTAGAACAGCTTGCTGATTTTTCAGTTGAAAAAAAACTAGAGGCCCAGACAAATAACATGAATTTTCCAAGATTACATTGCTAGTTAGTTTCAAGGCCAGGATATGAATCAAAGTCTCCAGATCCCCAATCCTTCCACTCCTCTGCTTCTGAACAGAGGAGAGACACATTCAGAAATGTGTTGTGCAAAGATCACTCTGGCGGCATCTAAACAATAGATTGAAAATGAGAATGAAAAGAAGCAGAGATTCTATTTAGAAGACTAAGTAGACTAGTCTAGGTGGGAGATAATGAGGGCCTGAGCTAAAGTGAGAATAATGAGAATGGAAGGAGCAGACAGATTTGAGTAGCATTTCCCAAACTGCTAGCTGTGTGGGGTGGTAAGCGACGTGAGGAGGAAAAAATGGTTCTCATTCATTTAATTTTGGAAATGCTAGCTTAAACCAAGATAAGCATCTTCACTATAGGATTTCTAAGAGATTTTACCATCTTAATGTGGAATAATAATCTCCCAGAGGGAGGTAGAGAAAACGGCATTGCTCAAAGTGTTTTAAACAGAGAATTTTTTTTAATGAAACAACTATTAAAGTAAGTTTTCATAGAAAACCAACTGTGAAACACTAAGTCAAAGATATGATAAATATGAAGGATTTTGCCAGTGATTGAACCAATATGGAAAAAAATAAGAAAAAAAAAGCCAAAATTGACTCCAGATTCACAAGTCTAAGTGTAGAAAAAGTTGGTTTGTTTCAATACCTCAATTATTGACTATAAATCAGTCATATATCCCACCAGTATCAATAACAAGAATGCACTTGGTGTCCTTGTTGTTATGCCATTTCAACCAGTTGAAAAGAAAGGCATCTCTCAAAGTGTTTGGGAAAACATAGTTGTGTCCTAAATGGGTAAACATTTTTCAATACCAAAAAGGTTTAAAATTAAGTATAGAAGTGTTTAAAAGAGTTAAACCTTAATTGTAAGATTTTTTTTGCACATTGGTATTTTACATACATGTATCATTAAAGAACATTTGGTCTATTCAAATAACAGTTCAGACTTATAATCCAATTTAAAATGTACAATTGAGTAATTGATTTATTTTACTTTTTCATCTTTATTAAGGTATGATTGACAAATAAAAATTGTGTACCTATAGATTGTACAACATGATTTTTTTAAGTAGTGCTTGAATAATTGGTTTAGACTGGTGATTTTAGTTGGCATCTTACTATTAAGAGAAATTAAATTTCACTATATTAACAAGCTTACTCATTTTTTTCAGATTTATAAGAATTAAGAGCCTTGGAAAGGTTTTGGTTATAAAAATAGATCATTATAGTGTTTACGAGACAAATCAAATGTATTAAATTCATAAATAAAGGTTGAAATGTTTAAGTGAGTTTAATTAAGTATGTTTGTAAATGTTCCTAAATAGTAATCCAAGGCCCCTTGAAAAGTGATAGCTAAAAATTGCTAAACTTATAAACAGAATAAGATTTGTAAGTTGAACCTGAGAGCTAAAGGATGAACTTTTGTTTTATTTGTTGTTTTTGTTGAGTTTTTTTTCACTTGTAACTTCAATAAATTGAATAATAATTTTAAATATCAAAGTTCAAAGTTATGCTGGATAATTTTTTCGGCAGACAAAAGCTTACCCAATCTCAAAGAAGTCAGCAGTGATTGATGGGTAGATTATGGAAACCTTTGAGAGAGCCCGTTGGGTAGAGTGGTAGAAGATGAGTGCAGGATTTCTGGTGGTGAAGATATGGGCACAGAGTCATAGACTCTTGTATTATTTTCCTATTGCTGTTGTAAAAATTAGTACAACTGAGTGGCTGTAAACAACACAAATGTATTCTCTTACAGCTCTGGAGGTCAGAAATCCAAAATGAATCTTCCTGGGCTAAAATCAAGGAGTAAGGAGGGATGCCTTCTTTCTGGAGACTCTAGGGAAGAATCGATTTCCTTGCCTTTCTTGGCTACTAGAGGCATTCTGTATCCTTAGTCCATGGCCCCTTCACCCATTTTCAAAACCAGCAGTTACCATCTTCAGATCTCTCTTATCTTCTGCCTCTCTCTTCCATCTTTTAAGAATCCTTGTGATTACACTGAGCCTAACCAGATAATCCAGGATTTCTCCATCTCAAGAGCCTTAATTCGATCACATATATAAAATACCTTTTCCCATGTAAGGTAACATATTCACAAGCTACAGGGAATTAGGAAATGGACACCTTTGGGGAGGTCATTATTCTGCCTACCATGATTATTATTCAAAACACTTAACAAAGAAGGGAAAGAGACAGTCTTTGGTATTTGAGTGACAAAAAGTTTAATGGAAGGGTTTTTGGTAGGCAGAAAAAGAAGCTAGTTAAGAAGGAGGAAAAAAATTAAGGAAGAAAATATTGACAAAGTTGGTCCCAGAGAGCCCAGATGGAGAGTCACTCTTGTAAAGGAAAGATGGAGACTCCTTCTTGGGTCAGGAGCAGAGAACAAGAGGAAGAGTAAAGATGCCAACAGATTTAGATGAAGAAGAAGGAGGTTGGGGGACTCCATCTCAATGATTTAAATCTTTTCAGTGCAAGTGAGCAGCCCTATAGATAAGGTGAAGGAACTTAAAGCTCCAGTTAATGTTCCTGCTCCTGATCCCTCCCAAGCTCCCACCCACTTCCTTCAAAATCACTGAATCACTATTAACCCCATGCCATGCCATTTTTATTGGACTTTTGTATATATTTAACTAAGGGCGAAGCAGTATAGTATAGTGTTGACAGACTCTGGATTCAGACTGCCTAGATTTCCATCCTCATTCCACCACTTAATAACATAACTTGAATTACATTTTAAGAAAACAGAGATAACCTCTCTGTGCCTCAGTGTCTCATCTATAAAACTGAGATAATAATAGCATATATATCACAAGGTTGTTATGAAGATTAAATGTTTCAGTAAATTTTAAATGCTTAGATCAGTGCCTGACACAATTGGTGAGGAATATAATAAACATTGGCTCTTATTATTTTCAATAATTTTTCATGGATTTTATATATTGAGATCAATATTGGTATTTATAGCTTTATCTGTAAAGTTCAAATTTAAGATGATTTACTCACATATTTCTTTATAATTTTTGAAAATCTATATATACAGCTGCAGTATGATGGACTTAGTACCTTGACCAACACTACTGAAAATATACAATGCTGGATAAAATATTTTAAAACCTTATTAATGGCATCTATAATATGGCAAGAAAATAAGGAATACTCAAGCAAAAAACTTAGTAAAGCTGAAACCCAGAGGGGAAAATAGAACACTGAAGCTGGTTTTAGCCTCCAGTCCATTTGCCAATCGAGGTGAACCTGAGTTTTTCATTTTTCACAACCTCAAGGGTCTGAGAAATAAAACCTAAGATGAGGCACCTAATAGGAGACCCTATGCCAATAAAGCTGGGACCCTAAAGAACAACACTCCCAATCTAAGGATAGATTAGTAATAATCCCTAATCTCCACTGAGACTTGCAAAGAAAACTACTTATCTCAAATTTACTTGTGAACACAGCTGGCCTTCATGCAGGTTTACAGCCTAAATTCATACTATCCGAATGGAGCAGAAAGCTTCATGCCTATATTCTTAAATTTTCAACAACTCTATGTACATATGTGCACATTATATCTGCAGCTGTGGGATTACGAATAATGATATATTTTAAGGACTTGGTTATATGAACGTTTTGCAATTGAAGTTGACATTTTTTATGGATTTAAAATTACCTTTTTTGGTGTATCTTTTTATTTGATGACATCACTTTCCCAAACATAAGCATAGCTCTCTTTCTACCCATGGCCTTATTATGTCAAGTTTTCACTCATGGCAAATAGCCACATATTGTCTAAGTACCATCATAGAGCCATCCAACAAGGAAGTTGAATGAGATAAACATAGTTATAGCTTCTCTTCTTTTTAAAATGTAAATTAAATACCATTTCTGTTTCTCTTCCCCCTATTTAGGAAAGTGTCAGAAACAATAATTTAAGAAAAACAGTTGAGGGAACTGACAGAATGGTCTCAAGGATACAGACTTCTACATGGAAGATGCATCTGAAAAATTCCTCATGTAAGGTTCACCTGGCCAACTCAAGAAGCTTGAGAATCAGGAGCATAGAGGTCGCATTCTGGGATAATGAGCATGAGGTTGGATGCCTTATCATGCAAAAAAGAGCCTAAATTATTTAGCATGGTTTTGTTCCTGCTTAACTTGTTTCTTAATACCTAAGTCCACATTGTCATCTGCAGCCTCTATAGAAAAATATGGAGAGTTCATCTTAAGCAGAAGGTAGATTCAAAGTGATGGCTTCTTCATGAGTGGGAGGTCCTGGCCAGCACTTCTTGCTCTGCCATGATTCTGCGGACTCCAATGTCTCTGAGGGATTGCATGTTAGACTAAAAGGGAGGCAATCTGGTTGGCATGACCCCTCCCAGGCTCATGGTTCCACGATCCAGCATGGTAGGGGTAGCATAGGGACTCTTCATCACTGGATACACCTACCTCTCCAAGAAGGATCCTGCGTTTTAGGAACATCTGCATGCAGATATTAGAAGGAAAAGTGAGAAAGTTTCGGTTTGAAGAACCAGCTAGTAAACAGAATCAGTAAAGCAGACCTATTGGTACACCTTCCAGAACATGGGAAATCCCACCTAGTGCCAAACAACCTTCCAAGATGCTGGCCACCTGTGGTGGTTAATTTTATGTGTCAACTTGACTAGGTTATGGTGCTCAGTTGTTTGGTCAAGCACCAGGTGCTATGAAGGTACTTTTTAGATGTCATTAACATTTAAATCAGTAGACTTTGAGTAAAACAGATTACTTTTCATAATATGAGTGGGCATTACTTTTCATAATGAGTGGGCCTCATCTAATCAAGTTGAAGGTTTAAGAGCAAAGACTGAGATTTCCTGAATAAGAAGGAATTTTCCACAAGACTACAACATAGAAACCCTACATGAGTTTTCAGTCAATTGCCCTGTAGAATTCAGGCTCCAGATTGCAACATCAACTCTTACCTGAATCTCCAGCCTGCTGATTTCAGATCTGCCAGCACCCACAATCAATTGAGTCATTTCCTTAAAAGATCTCTCTCTCTTTTCTCTCTTGCTCTCTTTTGCTCTCTCCCTCTCTCTCTCAAATAAAATAAAAGTTTATTTTATTTTTGGATAAACTTTATTCTGGATAACTTTATACCTTAACAAAGCATACATGGTTTTCTTTTTCTTCTTTAGATAAAGCTGTAAACAATTTCTATATAGAACACATTGTCATTTTTGCAGTTTTAATATTTGGAGTCAATTTCTAAATACATGTTTCTGTGAGATTTCAAAAATTAAGATTATTTTGTTAATATTATATACAAAATTAAAAGACATGTTTATCACAATTCTGTATAAAGAGCAAAACTACTACATAAAACTAAGAATAACTTACTTTCATCACTTTCACCAATTTGTAGGGGAAGAAAACTTAAGCAAAAAGCTTAATTTAAAGTAGTCTTGGACTGTTAGTGCAAACAGATATGCAAGCCAAAGAATTCCCAGGATTCCAAGAAAAATGAGTGACTTACATTCAAATATCACTGAACACTAAAGAAAACCAGTCACCAATACTGAGAATCAACAGACTTTCAATTATTTCAGATACTGGAACTAACAGATACAGAATATAAAATAGTCATTATTAATACATTAGATTTAAAGAATTAATATATAAGCTTGAAAATATGAGCAAGGAGCAAGATACTATAAAGAATAAGCAAGCAAGAACCAAATAAAATGTCTAGATGTGAAAACAATAATAACTGAAATTTAAAACTCAGAGGATAGGTTTAACAACAGATTAGACACAAGATGAAAAGATAACTAGTGAACTTTAAAATACACCTGAAAAAAGTTACTAGGATGCCAGGAGAGACACAGAACGAATATATAAAAAAAGATTTAGCGACCTGGAAGACACAGTGAAAAATTTTAACAGAAGTCTTTATAAGTTCTAAAAGGAGAGAGAGAGAATAGGGAAGAGTCCATTTTTGAAGAGATAATGGCAAAGAAATGATAAAAATGCATGAATCCACAAATTCAAGTCCAGTGAATCCCAACAGAACAAATAAAAGGAGATCTGCACTTAGATACATTAGATACATTAGATACATTAGATACATTAGATACTGAAACTAGAACACCAAAACATTTCCATGAGGGCAGTCTACTTTGTTCACCATTGCATCCCCTAGTGTTGGGCACTCAATATGTACTTGATGAATGAATAACAGAAGGTTATAGTCAATGGGAAGGTCATGTGTTTGAAATCATGGTGGTGGCATATTTCTGAATAGCAATGAGTCTACTAAGGCTCTACACTCATGGATGTCTGAAATGGAGTAGAATTTAACAGTAAAGTTGAGAAGGTAGAAACACTGTGATTATATTACTCTATATTGTTTAATGACTTAGAATACTCAAATAAGACCAAAAAAATCAAATATGCTATACAAGTATTTGTTCTTAAAACTAGTCATTGTACCTGAGCAGCCAAAACTATTTTGTTCTAAAATTCATTTCATGCTGTCCTGGAGAAAATATTATGAAAATATGATGAGAAATATTATGGGAACTGTTCACAAATATTCTGACTTTCTCTCATTCCAGGAATGTGCTTTGATCGCACTTTCCTGCCTACATGAAGTTAGATGCTTCCATATGACTTGCTTTGGCCAAGAAAACATGAAAAGTGACATGTGTTACTTGTATATGGGAGTTTTAAGAGCTAGTGCCTGCTTCGCCACTACATTTCTTTACTTTCCGCCATGGCAATGTTCCTGATAGTGGCTGCTCCTCAGGCTGGGTTCCAGACAAAGTAGCGCAAAGCCCCCCAAAGATGCCCCATGTTGGACATATACTCTGAGTGAGAAATAAACATTTGTGGTTTTAAGCCACTGAAACTAGGGGTTGTTTTTGCTGAATGAGCATGAACTAGCCTTTCTTAATTAATATAAAAGCTCTAAAGATTTTCTACACTTCTATAGAACATTTGGCCTAACCTGTAGTGCTTAAATTCCAAATCGGAAGATCTAGATTACGTATTCAGTAACATTTTCTCAGTGACACAAAATCTCAGAATATGGTGCCAAGTGAAGCTGTCGAACTGTCTTTTCAGGCAGCGTTTGAAAAGAGAATAGTGTCTAATCTGGTTTAGGTTTCAAGCTGCCTAATAAGGCAGTATATTATATAACCACTCAAATTTCCTCCAGCCTTATGTTTTACACTCTTTAGTATTATGCCATGGCTGGAAAGAAATAGGTTACAGAGAAGAAACAATACGGTTCATATTCTAGGTTAGTCAGCAAATTCTACACAATATGTTAGTTATTTTAAGATTCACAGTGATTCTTCAATGCTATTAAAGTAAAACTGGTGAATTGTAACAGCCCTTTGTATAAATTAATTGAAAAACTTAAGCAGTGCCTATAACGTGTGCAGTGTAAACCGATCATTTTCTTTCATTCAAAAACAAATGTTTATTACTAATGAAGTTCCAGGCACTTAGGCTAGACCCTACAGATACAAAGATAAATAGGAAATGGTCCCTGTCTTCCAGGGTCTTATAGAAGCCCAGCAGTCACCTAAAGAAACTGATTATAGGACAATGTGTTAAGTGCTATAGTTGAGGGATAAATATAGCTTTAAGTGATCACAGGGAGGTAAGAAAATAAGGAACAAAATATGTCAAAGAAAGCTTCCAGGGAGGAAAAAAAAATCCATGTCATTAATTGTTGATGAAATGTTTTATATGTATATATATATATATATATACACATACACTTATATATAGTGAGAAAAAGTTAGAAAAAAACACATACATACATATACATATATTCCGATTTTAACTAATTTGAATGCATAATTTATGCCTTTATCTAAAATGGATGTGAAAATGAATTGAATATTTTGGAACAGAAATAGTAAGGCACAGCAAATTTGGGTTTATCAATTTTCAAAAGCCACCTTAAACATGATAACCTCTGTCTTTGATAATTCAAAAGAATTTCAGGATACTCAAAGGCCTTGAGTTGTTACCTAAGGTAAGTAACATTTAACCTCTGAACCTCAATTTCTTTTTTTTTTTTTTTTTTTTTTGCGGTACGCGGGCCTCTTACTGTTGTGGCCTCTCCCGTTGCAGAGCACAGGCTCCGGACGCGCAGGCTCAGCAGCCATGGCTCACGGGCCTAGCCACTCCGCGGCATGTGGGATCTTCCTGGACCCGGGCACAAACCCACATCCCCTGCATTGGCAGGCGGACTCTCAACCACTGCGCCACCAGGGAAGCCCTGAACCTCAATTTCTGATCTGTGAATTGAATCTAACACTTACCCTGAAGGACTGTTCTGAGGATTAGGAATAACAAAGCACATGGCACGTAACTTGCAAATAATTTGCCTTTAGTAAATAGTAGTTGTTACAGTTATAGTTGTTGTATGTGTTATCATTAGAATTAGAAGATAAACTGAACCTGCACTGACCATGAAACATGCTGTGGAAGTTATGTTTTTGAAATAAGCCCTGTTAGGACTTTGTTATGTATTATCTTTCTATTTCTATTTTCTTCTTCTTATAAAAGTATACTATAAGCTTTACACCCCCAACACACACACACACACAAATTCAGCATCTGGGCTCTTTGATTATTTGAATTCAGAATCAACAGGAGTTTATAGGTTTTAAGGAAATGAAAGGAGGTGAAGCATGAAAAGCTCCCAAGAAACATGATAAAGTGGAAAATGTATAAGGAAATGAAGGATTCAAAGACATCTGGCAACCTTAGTCATTGAATCAAAATATTCATGGGGCACTGGTTACTGCTGGAGGCTTCTGCCAGGCATAAAATATCACAGTCACCTTTAACATTCCTTCTCCAATCTACAAGCAAGGCAAACTTCTCCATAGCTAATAAGTGCCTGGGGTGGTTATTATTTTACCTCTTGGTTACATAAATTACTCAAAAATAGCACCCATGTTTTCTAGATATCTATGCAATACTTTAAACAGTAGATACATAATAAAATAATAAGAAATGAGAGCAGATATAATCTCATATAACAAGCTTTTAATATGTCCTCTTTTTTTTTTTGTAAAATAAGACTGAAATACAGTCAAGAGATAAGAATAATTTCTCCTTAGTTTGTCACTGCAGCTGATTAGAAAGCAAAGATTTAGCAATTAGATGGCTAATGTTATACATAAAATAACATCTGTGCTTAGAAACCCAAATCTGTATTAAGATATGTTGGGAGAAAATTCTCCATGGGTCTCTCATGTTTCTGCATGTCTTGCAAGCAGAGACACTGACAGCTTTTGTTCCAGACTGTCTTTTCAAGGACGTTTGTATAGCAAACAACCTTGAAAAATGGATATAGTGTCTTCCTTGGGAACAGAGGGCAGATTTATTTGCTGTCTGTATAATAAAGAGAATGTCTCTCTACAAAGTAAAGACTAGGCAATTTGCTTTGCAGCCCATTATGAAAGACTGGAGTTCTCACTATGCTGTACACCTGAAACTAACACGATATTGTAAAGCAACTATAGTTCAACTTAAAAAAAAAAAAAGACATTGGAGTTCTGTAAGTTCCTCAGTTGTGTTGTACACCCACAGTATGATCATCATCCACCTGGATGACTCCACATTGTACACGCAGGATTTAAGGAGTAATAGGAACCAACCTAAAGATGAAGATTATGCTGCCTGCTGTATCGTAAGCATTAGTTCTTTTCTCTGATCCAGGAGTCTCATGCCTTTGCTCACTGTATGGTCGGGCCACTCAGGATGGCTGTTCTCTTGCTCTCTGTACATGCCCTGCTTGACCAGTGCCTGCTTCACCTATACTCTACTCACATGACTGATCTTCCTACCTACTTGCCCCTGCCTCAGCTAGTGATTGTTCTTATCAAACGGGTGGTGAGTGGTGTGCCCCTCTGCTGGTTTCCCTGGTAACTAATGAGCCAACCTGCGTAATTCCCCCTATAACTGGCAATCTCCCCTTCCCCTGGGGAGCAAAGCCTGCTGCCACATGCTGCCTGCTGTCTGCCGAACACTGTGGAGTGTCGCTCCAGGACTTTGCTTCACATGTGTAAGCTCCCCATCCATTAAACCATCGATGTCTCTGTCACTGACTCCAGGCTCTTTCTTCAGTCTTGAAGCTGGGCAAGCAGAGGCCTTGTAGGCCTGCAAGGTACAACCCAACAGTCAGCATCCATGAAACTGTGGCAGGCTGACTTGTTCACTTGCATATAAGGTTAAGTCTCAGATCGTTCACAGTTCTTGAGAAGACATAGCTTAAAAATTAAATACTTTCTCAACCACAAGCTCACTTCAGAAGAATGGTGCCTTTCAACTAAATAAATATTTAATGAGAATCTGCACGTACAAAACACAGTGACTCAATTCCAAGTTTCAAACTCTATTCATATTAATACGGGAGTTACCCAGAGAAAACCATAATTCAAAAAGACACATGCACCCCAATGTTCATTGCAGCACTATCTACAATAGCCAGGTCATGGAAGCAACCTAAATGTCCATCAACAGACGAATGGATAAAGAAGATGTGTTACATATATACAATGGAATATTACTCAGCCATAGAAAGGAACAAAATTGGGTCATTTGTAGAGACGCAGATGGACCTAGAGACTGTCATACAGAGTGAAGTTACTCAGAAAGAGAAAAACAAATATCATACATTAACACATATATGTGGAATCTAGAAAAATGGTACAGATGAACCAGTTTAAAAACATACTTTTTAAAAAAGAGAAATGTCTTTAACTTCAAATTAACTATGGAGAGACTATATAATTTACCATTCAACCAGGGACAGTTTGGGGGAGTGAAAGATGGCACTATTAATTATTATACTGAGACAAAAGACATTTTGACCTATTTTACCAGCAAAATGAGTTTATTTGAGAACAGCAAAGAATCGCAATTCAGGACATGCAAGCTATGGTGAACCACAGGCAAGTCTGAAGAACAAAGGAGAGGACGGTTCTATTATAGAGAAGCAAAGGGAGTTGAGAGGGGCTTCCATAAACAAAGTCCACTGGAGAAAACTGGGAGTTTGAAGTGTAATGGCTTTTCATTGGCTGCCTTGTGCCAGTCTCTCATTGACTGGGCTGTTGCTGAGCAAGGAGAAATTCTTCCTTCCTCCTACTGGGTGGTAAAGTATTGGCATACCTCAGAGCTATTGTGCGTTGGGATCCAGACCACCACAATAAAGTGACTACTACAATAAAGCAAGTCACATGAAGTTTTTGGTTTCCCAGTGCATATAAAAATTATGTTTACACTATAGTCTATTAAGTGTGTAATAGCACTATGTCTAAAAAACAATGTATATAACTTAATGTTAAAATAATGCTATTGGAAAAATGGCTCCAGTAGACTTGCTCAATGCAAGGTTTCCAGAAATCTTCAATCTTAAAAAGAAAAAAAATAAAAAGCAATATCTGCAAAGCACAATAAAATGAGGTATGCCTGTAGTAACTTTCTTTCTGTTGGAGATGCAATTATATGCTCTTCCTGTTGGGTCTGCAATTGGTGTGGAGTGGTAGGGCATGAGCGCTCTCCCTTCTGGCCTCCTGAGTCCATTTTAAATGAGGCTTCTGTTTATTAATTTTCACAGACATAAACCAAGACTGAGACATAACCAGGCTGAAGATACCAACTACATTCCCAGGAGTTCAAAGAACCAATCCTTTTCCCAAACTGTCCAGGGTTTGGGAAAAAAATGTTTTTATATTCAGCTCTAGTTGTTAAGCTTTTCTCACTTTCAGGTTGGTTACAAACTTATAATTAGAGCAAAGCTACCCAAAATCTAACACATGCAAACAAGGGAGTTTTGCAAGCAATTTTTTAAAGTATTTTCTGGGACTGGCTCAGTGCACATTTACTTCTCACAGAGTTATTTATTTTGAAATGACTTGCAAGATTTCATTCAGTGTCATCCCTTCAGGGGACAACAAACTACAACTAGCACCAAGAGGAATTGTAATGCTAATTCCATAAATACCACACTGTTAATTAATCTCAGTGAATAATAGGATTTCTAATGCAAATTGTTCTGATATCATACATTGCCTAAAGGTGTTTCTAATGATCTATGTGAAATGTCAGAAGCTATGTTTTAATCATGTGTGATAGAGAATTTGGACAAACAAGCAAAGAAATCTGGTTGATCTGAAGTCAGTGGTAGCTAGATCAACAGAAACCTGTTAGAGAACTTGAAAGAATTTTATTTTCCCAGGAGTGTTTTCTCTTCCTAAGGAGCAATTACAATGAAATCAGGACAGACATGAAATTTTATTAGGAAGTAACTATAATGAACAATGAGTAATGCAAAACAACTCTGGTCATTTTGAAACAGGAGGGAAGGGGGCAGGGCACAACCTTTAAAAGAATGATATAGCCATAGTACAAGACAAAGACTGGTTGGAACCAACTGGGTCCAAGATGGTGGAAGATTCGACTTCCAGTGGACCTTGAGCCTCATTATATATTCATTGTAATACATTAGCATGCTAAATGACATACCCACGAGCACCATGACAGTTTTGAGGCCAACCATAAAAGGCCAAAAAGTGGGCAGTGACCCAATGCCTGGAAATCTCTACCTCTTCCCCAAAATTGGAATAATCCTCCCACTCATTAGCCTATGAAATTACTCAGCCCATAAAAACTAACCATGCCATATTTCGAGGCCTCTTGCCTCTTGCCTTCTGAGATGGCCCACACTGTCTGTGGAGTGTGCTTCTCCCAAGCCCTCTCTCACTTTCTGAGATGGCCCACACTCTGTCTGAAGAGTGCGTTTCTCTCTAAATATTTCCACTTCTTACCTATCACTTTGTCTCTGAATTCTTTTGTGACAAAGCAAGAACCTTAAATTCACCGGGAACAATTTATCTTCAAGGCACACTTCCAGAGAGGTTTGATTTCCTGTTTGTTTGTTTGTTTTGTTTTGTTTTGCGGTACGCAGGCCCCTCACTGTTGTGGCCTCTCCCGTTGCAGAGCAAAGGCTCTGGACGCGCAGGCTCAGTGGCCATGGCTCACAGGCCCAGCCGCTCCGCTGCATGTGGGATCCTCCCGAACCAGGGCACGAACCCACGTCCCCTGCATCGGCAGACGGACTCTCAACCACTGCGCCACCAGGGAAGCCCTGATTTCCTGTTTTTTAAGCATTGTGTGTAGGTGCTGAAGAATTCATCTTGGCATTGATGTTGCCATTTGAGCATTCTGAAGAAAAGGATTTGTACTGTGTAGAATCAAGATTTAACAATCCAAACATTGCTATTGTTGCTTCTCATTTTTTTTCCATGTTGTGCATCATTGAACTATATATGAACAATAGGCTGAGATATGCAATGGTGGATAAAAGGCATATATCCTCCTCATCTGACTGACTGCTGCCAGCAAGGAATTCCAGGTTTTTTGGCATTCTTCCTTGACTTCTTCAATTCTAAACATTGATTTATCTCCAAGGAAGTATAGACTAGGCATTTATTTATCTACAGAAGATCTTTATGTCTTTGGGGTTGCATGTTTGTGATAAAGACTGTTCATTGCCTTTCACTATCCATTACCCCTTTCTTTCTCTTAGTATTAAGTGGACATTTTGCTTCCAAGCTAGAGACTATATTCCCTAGCTATCTTGCAGCTAAACGTGGGTTCTATATTCCTCAGCACCCTTTGCAGCCAATAGGATGCCCTGAAGTGATGTGAGAGCCACTTAGGCCACTTCTTTTTCCCTTTCTGAGCACTGGAACTCAGATGTGTTGGTGGTAAGCCAACTTAAAACGTGCAGCCAAGTGAAATTGAGCAGGATCCTGCAGGTGACAGACCCCTGTGTGTCTCCCACTTCTTTGTAGAAAAAAACAAACAAACGAAAAAAAGCTTTTGTCTCCTAGGCCTTCCCCAAGTTCCAAAAAGCTGACTCAAATTGTTAATGATTAGAGAAGTGAGAAAATGCAGAAACAAAGGAAAAGTAGTCAAGAAAGAAAAGTAATAGTAGCTTGAATAATAGTTGAGCGATAAAACAGAGTCAGTACTCCTAGTTCCTTCTCAAGGGATATAAATAACAATTGGAGGGCTTTCCTGGTGGCGCAGTGGTTGAGAGTATGCCTGCCAATGCAGGGGACACGGGTTCGTGCCCCGGTCCAGGAAGATTCCCACATGCCGTGGAGCGGCTGGGCCCGTGAGCTATGGCCGCTGAGGCTGCGCGTCTGGAGCCTGTGCTCCACAACAGGAGAGGCCACAACAGTGAGAGGCCCGCGTACCACAAAAAAAAAAAAAAAAAATTGGATGCATATCGTTGAGGTGTTTTACAGAAACCAGGAACCCACCAGATAGAAACTGCTGACCACAAGCACATAGACCCCAGACTGGTTGGAGCCAGAAGATTGATGATTAAGATTCCCAAAACATCACCCTGTTATGTTACCACCAACCAATCAGAAGAATGTCTACACACTGAGCACACATCCTGTGACCCTCACCCTTAATGTTGCCTTAAAAAAACCTTTGCCCATTGGGGAGTTCAAGTCTTTTGAGAATTAGCTGTCCATTCTCCTTGCTTGGCATCCTGCAAATAAATGTTGTACTTTCCTTCATCACACCCTGGTGTCAGTGGATTGGCTTTTCTGGGCATCTGGCAAACAAACCCAAGTTCTGTTTGGTAACACAAAGTTAACACCCTGTATCATAGAGCAGTGAGTTAGAAGGTGCCTACGTCCCTGAGAGGCCAAACTTGACACTTTGGACCACTTTGCAACTCAGCCTTTTTATAGAGATAGAGATAGAAAAAATTTCCTATCTTGCTTAATCCATATTTATTTTGATCTCTCTTAAAGTAGCCAACTAGTATTCAAATCAAAAAATATTACAAACTATTTTAGGATTGTCCTGCTTATTACTTACCTGAGATTACTTTAAAAGTTGACATGTGGCTGATAAACATATCTGTTAAAGAACAAAATCCAGTCCAGGGCTTTATTAGAAAAAAATTTTTTTAACTCATATGCTAACTACATTTCATTGCTCATCAGTTAACCCACTTCTATTTTCATGCATTCTGAGAAATAGCTTAGTAAACTGAAACTTTAGAGTTGAAATGTAGTTACTTAAAAACAAGATGTGACATTTTTTCCAGGAAAAAACTTAAATTGGGATCTCCCAGTTTTGCTTTTTCTCTTTATATTTAATGTCCCATAATAAAAAATGAAATTCTATTACTAATACAATACTATAACAAACATACAAGATATTTGTCAACCATAAAAACCGGTGAAACAACAGTATGTCTGCTGAGAATTTTACTTCAATCACATCAAGAACTTACAGGGTATGCTATCATTGCTTTAATCTTCATCATTCAAAGAATGTTCACTACACCATTGTCAGTGAGGTATGAACAAAGCTTCTAACTCTAGACCGGTAAGATTTACTTTGTAATTATTGACTGCTTTCTGTTATTTATTTTTCTCATGTAAATTGGTCATTGGGATGAGATAAGTAAGAAATTTCATAAGAAGCTCTACAAAAAAAAAAAAAGAAAGAAAAAACTCTAAATTTCAATTATTATGTAACATTGTTATATTATCTAAGGCTTTTCTTTCATTCATTTATCCACATATCCATTTATTGTTTCATTCAGCAAATCTTTGTTGAGCAATGTACTGGGTCCAGGAAATTTAGCATGAATAAGATACAGCTTTTCCCTCAATGATGCAACAGACTCTAGGAGAAATAGGTAAAGACAATAATTATATAAGAAGATGAAGAAAATTTCAATCACCAAAATTTCTTTGTGGAAGGCACTGCCTTCTAGGAGGAATTACATGGCTATGCTGCATTAGGTGATGGGTACTATCCCCAAGTTTCATGCTCTAATTTATTTTATTTTATTTTATTTATTTATTTATTTTTGCTTTTTCAAGTTTAAAATTTTACATTTATTTTACAGTAAAAATAGCAGGAAATTTATTCCTTATAAGTACCGAGGGATCATTATTAACTAAAATTTACAGCAGTTGTGCTTTGTAAGAGTTCTTTTTCTTTATTTCTTTTTGTGTGTGTGTGTTAGTTCCTGCTTTATAACAAAGTGAATCAGTTATACATATACATACGTCCCCATATCTCTTCCCTCTTGCATCTCCCTCCCTCCCACCCTCCCTATCCCACCCCTCTAGGTGGTCACAAAGCACTGACGTGATCTTCCTCTGCTATGCAGCTGCTTCCCACTAGCGATCTATTTTACATTTGGTAGTGTATATATGTCCATGCCACTCTCTCACTTTGTCCCAGCTTACCCTTCCCCTTCTCCATAGCCTCAAGTCCATTGTCTAGCAGGTCTGCATCTTTATTCCCGTCTTGCCCCTAGGATCTTCTGATCATTTTTTTCCTTTCTTTTTCTTTTTTTTTTGGATTCTTATATATGTGTTAGCATAAGGTATTTGTTTTTCTCTTTCTGACATACTTCATTCTGTATGACAGTCTCTAGGTCCATCCACCTCACTACAAATAACTCAGTTTCGTTCCTTTTTATGGCTGAGTAATATTCCATTATATATATGGGCCATACCTTCTTTATCCATTCATCTGTTGATGGACACTTAGGTTGCTACCATGTCCTGGCTATTGTAAATACAGCTGCAGTGAACACTGTGGTACATGACTCTTTTCGAATTATGGTTTTCTCACGGTATATGCCCACTAGTGGGATTGCTGGGTCATATGGTAGTTCTATTTTTTCTTTTTTAAGGAAACTCCATACTGTTCTCCATAGTGGCTGTATCATTTACATTCCCACCAACAGTGTAAGAGGGTTCCCTTTTCTCCACACCCTCTCCAGCATTTATGGTTGAAAATTTTTTGATGATAGCCATTCTGACGAGTGTGAGATGATATCTCATTGTAGCTTTGATTTGCATTTCTCTAGTGAATAATAATGTTGAGCATTCTTTCATGTGTTTGTTGGCAATCTGTATATCTTCTTTGGAGAAATGTCTATTTAGGTCTTCTGCCCATTTTTGGATTGGATTCTTTGTTTTTTTTGATATTGAGCTGCATGAGTTGCTTGTATGTTTTGGAGATTAATCCTTTGTCAGTTGCTTCATTTGCAAATATTTTCTCCCATTCTGAGGGTTGTCTTTTCGTCTTGTTTATGGTTTCCTTTGCTGTGCAAAAGCTTTTAAGTTTCATTAGTTCCCATTTGTTTATTTTTCTTTTTATTTCCATTTCTCTAGGAGGTGGGTCAAAAAGAATCTTCCTGTGATTTATGTCATAGTGCTCTGCCTATGTTTTCCTCTAAGAGTTTGATGGTGTCTGGACTTACATTTAGGACTTTAATCCATTTTGAGTTTATTTTTGTGTATGGTATTAGGGAGTGTTCTAATTTCATTCTTTTACATGTAGCTGTCCAGTTTCCCAACACCACTTATTGAAGAGGCTCTCTTTTCTCCACTGTATATTCTTGCCTCCTTTATCAAAGATAAGGTGACCATATGTGCATGGGTTTATCTCTGGGCTTTCTCTCCTGTTCCATAGATCCATATTTCTGTTTTTGTGCCAGTACCATACTGTCTTGATTATTGTAGCTTTGTAATAGAGTCTGAAGCCAGGGAGCCTGATTCCTCCAGCTCCATTTTTCTTTCTCCAGATTGCTTTGGCTATTTGGGGTCTTTTGTGTTTCCATATAAATTGTGAAAGTTTTTGTTCTAGTTCTGTGAAAAATGCCAGTGGTAGTTTGATAGGGATTGCATTGAATCTGTAGATTGCTTTGGGTAGTAGAGTAATTTTCACAAAGTTGATTCTTCCAATCCAAGAACATGGTATATCTCTCCATCTATTTGTATCATCTTTAATTTCTTTCATCAATGTCTTATAATTTTCTGCATACAGGTCTTTTGTCTCCTTAGGTAGGTTTATTCCTAGATATTTTATTCTTTTGGTTGCAATGGTAAATGGGAGTGTTTTCTTCATTTCATTTTCAGATTTTTCATCATTACTGTATAGGAATTGAAGACATTTCTGTTCATTAAATTTGTATTCTGCTACTTTACCAAATTCATTGATTAGCTCTAGTAGTTTTCTGGTAGCATCTATAGGGATCTCTGTGTACAGTATCATGTCACCTGCAAACCGTGACAGCTTTACTTCTTCTTTTCCAATTTAGATTCCTTTTATTTCTTTTTCTTCTCTAATTGGCTAAAACGTCCAAAGCTATGTTGAATAACAGTGGTGAGAGTGGGCAACCTTGTCTTCTTCCTGATCTTAGTGGAAATTGTTTCAGTTTTTCAACATTGAGGATGATGTTGGCTGTGGGTTTGTCATATATGGCCTTTATTATGTTGAGGAAAGTTCCCTCTATGCCTACTTTCTGGAGGGTTTTTATCATAAATGGGTGTTGAATTTTGTCAAAAGCTTTCTCTGCATCTATTGAGATGATCATATGGTTTTCCTCTTTCAGTTTGTTTATATGGTGTACCATGTTGATTTATCTGCATATATTGAAGAATCCTTCCATTCCAAGGATAAACCCCACTTGATCATAGTGTATGATTCTTTTAATGTGCTGTTGGATTCTGTTTGCTAGCATTTTGTTGAGAATTTTTGCATCTTTGTTCATCAGTGATATTAGCCTGTGGCTTTCTTTCTTTGTGACATCTTTGTCTGGTTTTGGTATCAGAATGATGGTGGTCTCGTAGAATGAGTTTGGGAGTGTTCCTCCCTCTGCTATATTTTGGAAGAGTTTGAGAAGGATAGGTGTTAGCTCTTCTCTAAATGTTTGATAGAATTCGCCTGTGAAGCCATCTGGTCCTGGGCTTTTGTTTGTTGGAAGATTTTTAATCACAGTTTCAATTTCTGTGCTTGTGATTGGTCTGTTCACATTTTCTGTTTCTTCCCAGTTCACTGTCAGAAGGTGGTGCATTTCTAACAATTCGTCCATTTCTTCCTGGTTGTCCATTTTATTGGCATATAGTTGCTTGCAGTAATCTCTCATGATCCTTTGTATTTCTGCAGTATCAGTTGTTACTTCTCCTTTTTTATTTCTATTTCTATTGATTTGAGTCTTATCCCTTTTTTTCTTGATAAGTCTGGCTAATGGTTTACCAATTTTGTTCATCTTCTTAAAGAACAAGCTTTTAGTTTTATTGATCTTTGCTATTGTTTCCTTCATTTCTTTTTCATTTATTTCTGATCTGATTTTTATGATTTCTTTCCTTCTGCTAACTTTGCGGTTTTTTGTTCTTCTTTCTCTAATTGCTTTAGGTGTAAGGTTAGGTTGTTTATTTGAGATGTTTCTTGTTTCTTAAGGTAGGATTGTATTGCTATAAACTTCCCTCTTAGAACTGCTTTTGCTGCATCCCATAGGTTTTGGGTCGTCGTGTTTTCATTGTCATTTGTTTCTAGGTATTTTTTGATTTCCTCTTTGATTTCTTCAGTGATCTCTTGGTTATTAAGTAGTGTGTTGTTTAGCCTCCATGTGTTTGTATTTCTTACAGATTTTTTCCTGTAATTGATATCTAGTCTCATAGTGTTGTTGTGAGAAAAGATACTTGATAGGATTTCAATTTTTTAAAATTTACCATGGCTTGATTTGTGACCCAAGATATGATCTATCCTGGAGAATGCTCCATGAGCACTTGACAAGAATATGTATTCTGTTGGTTTTGGATGGAATGTCCTATAAATATTAAGTCCATCTTGTTTAATGTATCATTTAAAGCTTGTGTTTCCTTATTTATTTTCATTTTGGATGATCTGTCCATTGGCGAAAGTGGGGTGTTAAAGGCCCCTATTATAAATGTGTTACTGTCGATTTCCCCTTTTATGGCTCTTTGTATTTTCCTTATGTATTGAGGTGCTCCTATGTTGGGTGCATAAATATTTACAATTGTTATATCTTCTTCTTCGATTGATCCTTTGATCATTAGGTAGTGTCCTTCTTTTTCTCTTGTAATAGTCTTTGTTTTTTTATGGGGTTTTTTTGTTTTTTTTGTTTTTTTTGCGGTACGCGGGCCTCTCACTGTTGTGGCCTCTCCCACTGCAGAGCACAGGCTCTGGACGCACAGGCTCAGTGGCCATGGCTCACGGGCCCAGCCGCTCCGCAGCATGTGGGATCTTCCCAGACTGGGGAATGAACCCGCGTCCCCTGTATCAGCAGGTGGACTCTCAACCACTGCGCCACCAGGGAAGCCCTAGTCTTTGTTTTAAAGTCTATTTTGTCTGATATGAGAATTGTTACTCCAGCTTTCTTTTGTTTTCCATTTGCATGGAATATCTTTTTCCATCCCCTCACTTTCAGTCTGTATGTGTCCCTAGGTCTGAAGTGGGTCTCTTGTAGACAGCATATATACAGGTCTTGTTTTTGTATCCATTCAGCCTGTCTGTATCTTGGGTTGGAGCATTTAATCCATTTACATTTAAGGTAATTATCAATATGTATATTCCTATTACCATTTTCTTAATTTTTGGGGGTTTATTATTGTAGGTCTTTTCCTTCTCTTGTGTTTCCTGCCTAGAGAAGTTCCTCTAGCATTTCTTGTAAAGCTGGTTTAGTGATGCTGAATTCTCTTAGCTTTTGATCGTCTGTAAAGCTTTTGATTTCTCCTTCAAATCTGAATGAGATCCTTGTTGGGTAGAGAATCTCGGTTGCAGGTTTTTCTCCTTCGTCACTTTAAATATGTCCTTCCACTCCCTTCTGGCTTGCAGAGTTTCTGCTGAAAGATCAGCTGTTAACCTTATGGGGATTCCCCTATGTGTTATTTGTTGGTTTTCCCTTGCTGCTTTTAATATGCTTTCTTTGTATTTAATTTTTGATAGTTTGATGAATATGTGTCTTGCCATGTTTCTCCTTGGATTTATCCTGTATGGGACTCTCTGTGCTTCCTGGACTTGATTAACTATTTACTTTCCCATATTAGGGAAGTTTTCAACTGTAATCTCTTCAAATATTTTCTCAGTCCCTTTCTTTTTCTCTTTTTCTTCTGGGACCCCTATAATTCAAATGTTGGTGCGTTTGGTTGTCCCAGAGGTGTCTGAGACTGTCCTCAATTCTTTTCATTCTTTTTTCTTTATTCTGCTCTGCAGTCATTATTTCCACTATTTTATCTTCCAGGTCACTTATCCATTCTTCTGCCTCAGTTATTCTGCTACTGATCCCTTCTAGAGTATTTTTAATTTCATTTATTGTGTTGTTCATCATTGCTTGTTTCCTCTTTAGTTCTTCTAGGTCCTTGTTAAATGTTTCTTGTATTTTCTCCATTCTATTTCCAAGATTTTGGATCATCTTTATTATCGTTATTCTGAATTCTTTTTCAGGTAGACTGCCTGTATCCTCTTCATTTGTTAGGTCTGGTGGGATTTTGCCTTGCTCCTTCATCTGCTGTGTATTTCTCTGTCTTCTCATTTTGCTTAACTTACTGTGTTTTGGGTCTCCTTTTCACAGGCTGCACGTTCATAGTTCCCGTTGTTTTTGGTGTCTGCCTCCAGTGGGTAAGGTTGGTTCAGTGGTTGTGTAGGCTTCCTTGTGGAGGGGACTAGTGCCTGTGTTCTGGTGGATGAGGCTGGATCTTGTCTTTCTGGTGGGCAGGTCCACTTCTGGTGATGTGTTTTGGGGTGTCTGTGGCCTTATTATGATTTTAGGCAGCCTCTCTGCTCATGGACAGGGCTGTGTACCTGTCTTGCTAGTTGTTTGGCTAGTGTGTCCAGCACTGTATCTTGCTGGTTGTTGAGTGGATCTGGGTCTTCGTGTCAAGATGGAGATCTCTGGGAGATTTTCGCCGTTTGATATTATGTGGAGCTGGGAGGTCTCTTGTGGACCAGTGTCCTGAACTTGGCTCTCCCACCTCAGTGGTACAGCCCTGACACCTGGCTGGACACCAAGAGCCTGTCCTCCACATGGAAAAAGAGAAAAGGGGGAAAATACATATATATCGTTGCTCCCAAAGTCCACCTCCTCAATTTGGGATGATTCATTGTCTATTCAGGTATTCCACAGATGCAGGGTACATCAAGTTGGTTGTGGAGATTTAATTTGCTGCTCCTGAGGCTGCTGGGACAAATTTCCCTTTCTCTTCTTTGTTCGCACACCTCCCGGGTTCAGCTTTGGATTTGGACCCACCTCTGCGTGTAGGTCACCTGAGGGTGTCTGTTCTTCGCTCAGACAGGACGGGCTTAAAGGAGCAGCTGATTCAGGGGCTCTGGCTCACTCAGGCTGGGGGAAGGGAGGGGTACGGATGTGGAACAAGCCTGCGGCGGCAGAGGCCAGCGTGATGTTGCACCAGCCTGAGGCGCGCCGTGCATTCTCCGGGGAAGTTGTCCCTGGATCATGGGACCCTGGCAGTGGCGCGCTGCACAGGCTCCCGGGAGGGGAGGTGTGGAGAGTGAACTGTGCTTGCACACAGGCTTCTTGGTGGCCGCAGCAGCAGCCTTAGCATATGTTGCCTGTCTCTGGGGTCCACGCTGATAGCTGCGGCTCACGCCCGTCTCTGGAGCTCCTTTAAGCAGCGCTCTTAATCCCCTCTCCTCGCGCACCAGGAAACAAAGAGGCAAGAAAAAGTCTCGTCTCTTCAGCAGTTCCAGACCTTTTCCTGGACTCCCTCCTGGCTAGCCGTGTCGCACTAGCCCCCTTCAGGCTGTGTTCCTAATTTTTTTTTTAATGTTGATTATAAAGAATGTGTGGGCTGCTAACCGATTAAATTAGTAATGCAAACATGTGTGTAAAACTGAAGCAGAGCTGAATTTCTTATGCAAAACAGAACCAGCAAGAAGGAGGTTACTTTTGACATATCAAATCTCCTTAACAGGCTGTTCTGGATATGGTAAGAGGTTCAATAGACTGCAGGGTAGAACTCAAAGACAATGAGGGGGAAGGAGTAGAAAGAGATCAAGAAGCTCTTCATAGGTTAGACCCAAATTGTAAAGAGTTTTATACACAATATTTAACAGTTTGGGCCTTATCCTACAATGAGAGAATTGAAAGATTTTTAAGAAGAAAAATGAGAATCAGATACGCATTTATAATGATCATTCTAGCAGTCCTGTCATGGAGACTATTGCCATAGCTAGGTAGTATGTAATGATGGCATGCCCAATGGCAGTGCCTTCCTGATGAGAAGAGGGGATGGACTGAAAGGATATTTCTAGACCTGATCAGTTGGATGCGGGAGATGATAAAGAATTTGGGATTTAGGATAACTCTCAGGATTCTTGCATAGAGAACTTGATGTTGAGTTGAAGGGTGCAGGATCAAGAAAGAGGTGTTTGGTTTTCTTTACTTTTCCTTGTTTTCTAACAATGGGAGAGATCTGAACACTACTTCATAAGTGAAAAGGAAGGATGCAGTGGAGGTAAATGGTTTAAAAAATTAAGACAAGAGGGACGTTTGTGATGCTTAGCACCTGGAACACAGTAAGGACTCAATAAATGTTTGTTTGTGGAATCAAAATTATTTTCCTCTCAATTATTCAAATTTCCAAATTGTTAATCTTTTACTCTATTTTATTTTGCATATTACATTACTTTTAACAAGATAATTTTCAGTCCCATTTTCATGACCTGATTTTGACATGCATAGTCATAATAAAAATAATAACTACCATTTAACAAGTACTTAGTATGTGCTTTACAGAGAATCTCACCCCTTACAAAACTCCATTGAAGTCAATGTTATTTACAAATAAGAAAACTGAGACTCATAAATATGAAAAAAATCTACCTGTGTCATGCAGTTACTACGTGGTGGAGCCAGGCTTCAAAGCCAGGTCTGAGGTCTGTAAAAATCTGTGTTCTAAATCACTATGGTCTATTGCCTCCCATGTAATTTGTAAATACATGTCTTTCCTGAAACTCTTCTATGAAAATTTTAGAGTGGAATAATTTAGGTGTTAGTACAAGGGAAAAGATAATCCATAATTACAATTAAACCAAACAGATTTGTTTGTTCTTCAAAGTCAAGATGAGTTTCAATCTTGTTAGCCAAAGAACATAGTTTACTTTCTCATCTAAGAAAGTCATTTTCATTTGTCACAAGTCTAAAATACAAACAATACTGAGCATATAATTCGGTAATTCATTGCCAGCAATATTAATAAATTTTGTTTAAAATACCTTTTAGAGAATATTTCTATCATAATTACAACTTAATTTTTTGTTTAAAAATATAAGAATAACATTTTATGAGCTTTCTAAATTTTGTGTGATGTTGGAAGTCCTTTATGTATTACATTTGGTAGGTGGCATGGATATAGTTCAGTAATGAAAATACAATTGCAACTATAATGTATAAAATGGGAAATTTCAATGAATGAAAAAAAATGTTTTCATATTAAACTTCTCTGAAATGCAGTATGAATTGTTCTTAATTGCAGACCTTGGGAATGATTTATGACAACCTTGTAAAAATATAGGGAAAGATGATGGTTTTCCAAATCATCCCAACCTCAATTATTATTGGGTGTCAAAATCCTGAGATTTGAACTCCAAGGAAAAAATTCATCCAGGTTGGAGTTACCAGATTAGCTATATGCATATCCAGCACCTGTGAGAATGGGATTCACAAACAGCTTCCAAGGCAATCACCCTTCATAAGCAGGAAAAAAGAAAAACAAACAAACAAAAAACCCTAATTCAAATCAATGAAGATCCCCTACCAAAAAAAAAAAAAATGCTTCATTTTGGTTTGAGAGGCCACTGCTTCAAAGAGATAATTCAAAGTCCTCTGGCCATATTGGTTTTCCTCCCCTTAATTATTTTTTTTTGAATTATATATTTTTTTATACAGCAGGTTCATATTAGTTATCTGTTTTATACATATTAGTGTACATATGTCAATCCCAATCTCCCAGTTAATCCCACCACCTCTATCATCATCTCTCCTCCTGCTTTCCCCCCTTAGTGTCCATATGTTTGTTCTCTACATCTGTGTTTCTATTTCTGCCTTGCAAACTGGTTCATCTCTACCATTTTTCTAGATTCCCCATGTATGCATTAATATATATTTTTTTTCTCTTTCTGAGTTACTTCACTCTGTATGACAGTCTCTAGGTCCATCCACATCTCTACAAAGGAGCCAATTCCATTCTTTTTTTATGGCTGAGTAATATCCCACTGTATGCACATACCACATCTTCTTTATCCATTCGTCTGTTGATGGGCATTTAGGTTGCTTCCATGACCTGTCTATTGTAAATAGTGCTGCAATGAATATTGGGGTGCATGTGTCTTTTTGAATTACGGTTTTCTCAGGGTATATGCCCAGTGGTGGGACTGCTAGGTCATATGGTAATTCTATTTTTAGTTTTTCAAGGAACCTCCATATTGTTTTCCATAGTGGCTGTATCAATTTACATTCCTACCAACAGTGCAGGAGGGTTCCCTTTTCTCCACACCCTCTCCAGCATTTGTTGTTTGTAGATTTTCTGATGATGCCCATTCTAACTGGTGTGAGGTGATATCTCACTGTAGTTTTGATTTGCATTTCTCTAATAGTTAGTGATGCTGAGCAGCCTTTCATGTGCCTCTTGGCCATCTGTATATCTTCTCTGGAAGAATGTCTATTTAGGTCTTCTGCCCATTTTTTGATTGGGTTGTTTTTTTCTTTAATATTGAGCTGCATGAGATGTTTATATATTTTGGAGATTAATCCTTTGTCTGCTGATTCGTTTGCAAATATTTTCTCCCATTCTGAGGGTTTTTTTTTTTTTTGTCTTGTTCATAGTTTCCTTTGCTGTGCAAAAGCTTTTAAGTTTCATTAGGTCCCATTTGTTTATTTTTGTTTTTATTTCCATTACTCTAGGAGGGGCGTCAAAAAAGATCTCGCTGTGATTTATGTCAAACAGTGTTCTTCCTATGTTTTCCTCTAAGAGTTTTATAGTATCCAGTCTTACATTTAGGTCTTTAATCCATTTGGAGTTTATTTTTGTATATGGTGTTAGGGAGTGTTCTAATTTCATTCTTTCACATGTAGCTGTCCAGTTTCCCCAACACCACTTATTGAAGAGACTGTCTTTTCTCCACTGTATATCCTTGCCTCCTTGGTCATAGACTAGCTGACCATAGGTGCATGAGTTTATCTCTGGGCTTTCTGTCCAGTTCCATCGATCTATATTTCTGTTTTTGTGCCAGTACCATATTGTCTTGATTACTGTAGCTTTGTAGTATAGTCTGAAGTCAAGGACTCTGATTCCTCCAGCTCCATTTTTTCCCCTCAAATTGCTTTGGCTATTCGGGGTCTTCTGAGTCTCCATACAAACTATAAGATTTTTTGTTCTAGTTCTGTAAAAAATGTCACTGGTAATTTGATAGGAATTGCATTGAATCAGTAGATTGCTTTGGGTAGTATAGTCATTTTCACAATATTGATTCTTCCAATCCAAGAACATGGTATATCTCTCCATCTGTTTGTGTCACCTTTGATTTCTTTCATCAGTGCCTTATAGTTTTCTGAGTACAGGTCTTTTACCTCCTTAGGTAGGTTTATTCCTAGGTATTTTATTCATTCTGTTGCAATGGTGAATGGGATTGTTTCTTTAATTTGTCTTTCTGCTCCTTCATTGTTAGTGTATAGGAATGCAAGAGATTTCTGTGCATTAATTTTGTATCCTGCAACTTTACCAAATTCATTGATAAGCTCTAGTAGTTTTCTGGTGACATCTTTAAGATTATCTATGTATATTATCATGTCATCTGCAAAAAGTGACAGTTTTACTTCTTCTTTTCCAATTTGCATTTCTTTTATTTCTTTTTCTTTTCTGATTGCCGTGGCTAAAACTTCCAAAACTATGTTGAATAATAGTGGCGAGAGTGGACATCCTTGTCTTGTTCCTGATCTTAGAGGAAATGCTTTCAGGTTTTCATGATTGAGAATGATGTTTTGCTGTGAGCTTGTCATATATGGCCTTTAGTATGTTGAGGTAGGTTCCCTCTATGCCCACTCTCTGGAGAGTTTTTATCATAAATGGGTGTTGAATTTTGTCAAAAGCTTTTTCTGCATCTATTGAGATGATCATGTGGTCTTTATTCTTCAATTTGTTAATATGGTGTATCACATTGATTGATTTGCACATATTGAAGAATCCTTGCATCCCTGGGATAAATCCTATTGATCATAGTGTATGAGCCTTTTAATGTGTTGTTGGATTCTGTGTGCTAGTAATTTGTTGATGATTTTTGCATCTATAATCATCAGTGATATTGGTCTGTAATCTTTTTTTTGTAGTATCTTTGTCTGGTTTTGGTATCTGAGGGATGTTGGCCTCGTAGAATGAATTTGGGAGTGTTCCTTCCTCTGCAATTTTTTGGAAGAGTTTGAGAAGGATGTGTGTTAGCTCTTCTCTAAATGTTTGATAGAATTCACCTGTGAAGCCATCTGGTCTGGACTTTTGTTTGTTGGAAGACTTTTTTTTTTTGCAGTACGCGGGCCTCTCACTGTTGTGGCCTCTCCCGTTGTGGAGCACAGGCTCCGGACGCGCAGGCTCAGCAGCCATGGCTCATGGGCCCAGCCACTCTGCGGCATGTGGGATCTTCCCGGACTGGGACACGAACCCACGTCCCCTGCATCAGCAGGCGGACTCTCAACCACTGCGCCACCAGGGAAGCCCTGTTGGAATATTTTTAATCACAGTTTCAGTTTCATTACTTGTGATTGGTTTGTTCATATTTTCTATTTCTTCCTGGTTCATTCTTGGAAGGTTATACCCTTCTAAGAATTTCTCCATTTCTTCCAGGTTGTCCATTTTATTGGCATAGAGTTGTTTGTGGTAGTCTCTTATGATGCTTTGTATTCTGTGGTGTCCATTGTAGCCTCTCCATTTTCATTTCTAATTTTATTGATCTGAGTCCTCTCCCTCTTTTTCTCGATGACTCTGGCTAAAGGTTTATCAATTTTGTTTATCTTCTCAAAGAACCAGCTTTTAGTTTTATTGATCTTTGCTATTATTTTCTTTGTTTCTATTTCATTTATTTCTGCCCTGATCTTTATGATTTCTTTCCTTCTACTAACTTTGGGTTTTGTTTGTTCTTCTTTCTTTAGTTCCTTTAGGTATAAGGTTAGATTGTTTATTTGAGATTTTTCTTGTCTCTTGAGGTAGGATTGTACTGCTATAAACTTCCCACTTAGAACTGCTTTTGCTGTGTCCCATAGGTTTTGGACCATTGTGTTTTCACTGTCATTTGTCTCTAGGTATTTTTTAATTTCCTCTTTGATTTCTTCAGTGAACTCTTGGTTATTTAGTAATGTATTGTTTAGCCTCCATGTGTTTGTGTTTTTTATGGGTTTTTCCCCTGTAATTTATTTAGAATCTCATAGCATTGTGGTCAGAAAAGATGCTTGATATGACTACAATTTTCTTAAATTTACTGAGGCTTGATTTGTGACCAAACATGTGATCTATCCTGGAGAATGTTCCATGTGCACTTGAGAAGAAAGTGTAATCTGCTGTTTTCAGATGAAACGTCCTACAAATATCAATTAAATCTATCTGGTCTATTGTGTCATTTAAAGCTGTGTTTCCTTATTAATTTTCTGTCTGGATTATCTGTCCATTGGTGTAACTGAGGTGTTAAACTCCCCCACTATTATTGTGCTATTGTCAATTTCCTCTTTTATAGCTGTTAGCATTTGCCTTATGTATTGAGGTTCTCCTAAGTTGGGTGCATATATATTTATAATTGTTATATCTTCTTGGATTGATCCCTTCATCATTATGTAGTGTCCTTCCTTGTGTAACATTCTTTATTTTAAAGTCTACTTTAGGGTCTTCCCTCATGGCACAGTGCTTAAGAATCCACCTGCCAATGCAGGGGACACGGGTTTGAGCCTGGTCCAGGAAGATCCCACATGCTGTGGAGCAAATAAGCCCATGTGCCACAGCTACTGAGCCTGCACTCTAGAGTCTGTGAGCCACAACTACTGAAACCCCCATACCTAGAATCCATGTTCCACAGCAAGAGAAGCCACTGCAGTGAGAAGCCTGTGCACCGCTACTGGAGTAGCCCCTGTTCACCATAGCAAGAGAAGACCTGCACGCAACAACGAAAACCCAACTCAGCCAAAAATAAATAAATTTATTTTAAAAATATAATAAAATAAAGTCTATTTTATCTGATATGAGTATTGCTACTCCTGCTTTCTTTTGATTCCCATTTCCATGGAATATCTTTTTCCATCCCCTCACTTTCAGTCTGTATGTGTCCCTAGTTCTGAAGTGGGTCTCTTGTAGACAGCATATATATGTGTCTTGTTTTTGTATCCATTCAGCAAGCCTGTGTCTTTTGGTTGGAACATTTAATGGTAATTATCTATATGTATGTTCCTACTATCATTTTCTTAATTGTTTTGGGTTTGTTTTTGTAAGTCCTTTTCTTCTCGTGTTTCCCACTTAGAGAAGTTCCTTTAGCATTTGTTGTAGAGCTGGTTTGGTGGTGCTGAATTCTCTTAGCTTTTGCTTCTCTGCAAAGCTTTTGATTTATCTGTCGAATATGAACGAGATCCTTGCTGGGTAGAGTAATCTTGGTTGTAGTTTCTTCCCTTTCATCACTTTAAATATATCATGCCACTCCCTTCTGGCTTGTAGAGTTTCTGCTGAGAAATCAGCTGTTAACCTTATGGGAGTTCCCTTGTATGTTATTTATTGTTTTTCCCGTGTCGCTTTTTACAATTTTTCTTTGTCTTTAACTTTTGTCAGTTTGATTACTGTGTGTTTTGGCATGTTTCTCCTGCCTGGGACTCTCTGTGCTTCCTGCACTTGGGTGGCTATTTCCTATCCCATGTTAGGGAAGTTTTCAACTATAATATCTTCAAATATCTTCGCAGGTCCTTTCTCTCTCTCTTCTCCTTCTGGGGCCTCTATAATGTGAATGTTGATGCATTTAATGTTGTCCCAGAGGTCTCTTAGGCTGTCTTTATTTCTTTTCATTCTTTTTTCTTTGTTCTGTTCCACAGCTGTGAATTCCACCATTCTGTCTTCCAGGTCACTTATCCATTCTTCTGCCTCAGTTATTCTGCTATTGATTCCTTCTAGAGTATTTTTCATTTCAGTGATTTTATTGTTCATCTCTGTTTGTTTGTTCTTTAATTCTTCTAGGTCTTTGTTAAACATTTCTTGCAACTTCTCGATCTCCATTCTTTTTCTGAGGTCCTCGATCATCTTCACTATCACTATTCTGAATTCTTTTTCTGCAAGGTTGCCTATCTCCACTTCATTTAATTGTTTTTCTGGGGATTTATCTTGTTCCTTCATGTGGCACATAGTCCTCTGCCTTTTCATTTTGTTTATCTTTCTGTGAATGTGGTTTTTGTTCTACAGGCTGCAGGATTGTAGTTCTTCTTGCTTCTGCTGTCTGCCCGCTAGTGGATGAGGCTATCTCCCCTTAATTTCTTGGTTTTTCCTTTTCCCCAACTGATCAGCTCCTCTCTCTGCAGTGGCAGAGGTAGCAGAAGAAGTGCTGTCAATGATGTCCACTAATAGCATGATCTTAAAGGTACACTGTGCCCCCCATTGCAGAGACCCTGAGACCAGGTCAGTCCCTTTCCCTGACACTCACCTCTTTGAGAGCTGCTGCACAGTGGGTTTTGGCCTATCTATCTCCTGGCAGAGGTCTACTCTTGGAAAACAGAGAAACCAAGGTGAGTTGAAAATAAGGGAAAGAAAAGGCCTTCAAAGTGAGTGAGGGTTTACATTTTACTGAGTCTCTTTTTGCCTCAAGGTGGAGCCCAGATGCTGTTGAAGCCATCAATATCCAACTTTTCTTCTCCCATCCTCCATGTCCCTCCTGGCATATATTTTCTTTGACTGTATTTCCCCAAGAGCTTTATTTTACAATTGGAGCAGAAAGAAGAATTTCCTTTACCAGGGGTGTTGAGTCAGGGGGAGCTGTGGTAAGAAAGGGCAGTTGGGGAAGAGGAAAGAATAAAAACCAGGAACAGGTGGAGCTTTTTTATTCATCTGAGACTTAAGATCATAGCCAAGGGACTCACATTGGGAACTGTTCAAGAGAGAACTGCTAGCCCTGATAACAAAGTGTGACACCTCAGCAGAAAATCCAGAGATTCTCTGGCTTGCCAAGGACAGGAAACCCTTAGAGATACCAACCTGGACATAGATGTTGGCATTCAAATAACAGGCACTGTCAATGGGAAGACCTCCCCAAATGGCAAATTGGATTGTAGGCCTCTGAGGGTCTCACCATAGGCATTAGGAGGGCCTAATATCGGTCAACTCATCAGTAAGAGTTCTAACTACCATAATGTGGTTATTAAGAGTAAATCTGTAACCATATTTTGTGGTCACAGCCCGGTGAAGTCTGAGATATCTTGTTATACCTACTACATGTACATTCATTTCACAACCAAAGCGTCATTTGACATCTTGATGTCATTGTGTAATAACAAAAGCTATTTTTTCCTGACTTCATTCTGGGTTTCATCTTTAAAATCTTCACAATTTAATTAAAATTTCTGTCTTTGAAGGTGGCTGAATTCCAGGGTTTTCTAAGGCAAGTGATGGTGAGGCCAAAATAATAGGCATGGTAAGGTCATTTCTGAAAAATTTTCAGCAGATATCAAACTTAATTTAGGAGGCAAGAGTGGATGTGAGGAGTAAAACCACAATCATTATCTAGGAATCAGAACAGAAGCCTTCAGATGCCTGGTAAAGAGTCAGGAATAAATAGCCAGGGGCAGTAACTGGCAGAGACAAAAGAGCAGAGGAAACAGGATTTGAGAAGACTCTAGCCAGTCCAATCTAACTCCAAGGTACAGTACCTTATAACCAAGATGGTTGTTGAGAACACATTTTATCAAGCACCGCTTGAGGTGGCTTAAAGCCATCATCTTTTACCTGAGACTTTGTGTCTCCTGACCCTTGTGACTAGGGCTGTATATACTCATGCCCAGTTTAATGAAGATGTGGTTTACTACATAATATAATTTAAAGGCTTGTTGAACCTGGCTCACTGACCCAAAATGTCATCCCCATCAAAGAAATGTAACTAGTTAGTTATTATCAGCCAAGATGCTGGGTCCCCAAGATGAGCAGCCACTGCTGCTATCTGAGACAAAACTTAACATTTACGGACACTAGAGAACAGACCACAACACTACCTTAGTTTTGTGGGCATTAAGCTGTGTCTCTGAACCAGGAGCCAATAGCTCCTGATTCCACTTATTACTAGCAGATGCTCTCTGCAAAATGCACAAGGCCATTCTTAGGGTAAAACCAAATCAGAAATGAGACATACAACCAAATATTGAAGGTAGGAGCAGGAGATCAAGCCAAAGACAGAAAAAGCAGCTGGAACAACTGGTTTTGTTGACCCAGCTCTGGAAGAAGGACCTCTCATCCCCACGGGAGTTCACTGTTATCTGGCAATCAGAGAGAAACATGCTGAAAGGAGAGGAGTATACTATACAATTATGCCTAGAGTTGCCCTTGGCAGCATTATATAAATATATATATATATATATATATATATATATATATATATATATATATATATATACACACACACACACACACATATGTAGATAGATAGATAGATAGATAGATAGACAGATAGACAGATATAGGGACTTAACTCCTAAATGACATTTATGGCTTTTTAAAGTGATCTAATAATGACAGAGTCAAAACTAGGTAAACTGAATGAACAAATTTGTTATTCTTAAAATATACCCAGGGCTTCCCTGGTGGCGCAGTGGTTGAGAGTCTTCCTGCTGATGCAGGGGACACGGGTTCATGCCCCGGTCCGGGAAGATCCCACATACCGCGGAGCGGCTGGGCCCGTGAGCCATGGCCGCTGAGCCTGCACGTCCGGAGCCTATGCTCCGCAACGGGAGAGGCCACAACAGTGAGAGGCCCGCATACCGCAAATAAATAAATAAATAAATAAATAAATAAATAAATAAATAAATAAATAAATAAAATATACCCAAACAGATTTATAGAGGTTGAAAATCAAGTCAGAAAAATTATCTGGGATCTATTGTAAAAGAAAAATTGCACCAGACCAAGTCAAGGAAGACGTTTATTCAAGACTGTTGCAACAGGGAGAGAGAATGAACTCACTGAATAAAACACAGGAAGATTTTCAAGTGTGGGAATGAGCTATAGGAAAAGTCCTGGAGGACATCAGTGTGGAGATTGGTCAACATGATTAGGCATTTGTATTGATATTTGCTAACTGATGTTTATTGAAGTTAGGTTTCTACCCTCTCAGAGAGAATGGGACACAAGGGCCCTATCTTTCTTGCTGATCATATTTCAAAAGACTGGCTCTCAGGTTGTTGAGAAAAACATTCTAGAGTAGTAGAAGATTTACATCTCAAAGGGGCAAAGAAAGAATTTACAACAGCAAGTTTTCTAAAGTAAATGCTCTAAGAAAAGGGAGGTCAGGGGTCTATTGTCAAGAAAAAGATTTCTAAAGTTTAGTCAAGCTGAGAGGAATGTTAAGGCCACCTTGGTCACTCTTTTCAGCCTTGGAAAGAACATCCTAAAAACTATTTGCATCTGGTTCAATAAAGATTCCCCTTTTCTCTGGTTTAGCCCCATGATTCTATTTTGCAGGTTAATTGCTTCAAAGAATGATTATTCTTAAGGCAAACAGCAATCACACTTAAATCCTCTTTGCAAATCCTGTCTTCCGCTTTCAACTTAAATCCTCCTTGGGGACTTGCTACAACCCAAAACACATTCCATTTGGTATTTAAACTGAGAGTACTCTCCCACCTAGGTTAATCTTTCAAGAAGAGGAGATCCTAAGTTTAATCGTCCACAAATGGCTCTGGGAAAATCTTTTCTGCAGAGGATACTATACGTAGGAAGCTTTTGACTCAGCTGGCATCTCAACTTAAAACTCTTAATAAATGCTTCACTTCTTTCATGTGTGTATCAATCGCCTATCACTCAATGGGACTAGAGAGCAGGAATGAAAGATTTCTGACAACTGTTCTAACAAAAACATAATGAAATTCTTCTGATGAATCCCATTTTAACAGGTCACGGCATCAGATTGACGGGTCCAGCAATTCATTTGATTACTGGAGCTTTACAGGGGAAAATGAGGTCTGAGAAAACCAACTGATAAAAAAGCACAGCAAAGGTTGAACAAATCAGAGAAACGATCAGCCTAATGAGCCACAAAATTATTTATTTGCTTGTAAAAGAAGAAATTAGCCATAGTTCATCATACATAACCAATACCTGTCTTAGTTGATGGAACTCAGGCAGAAAGAAGCAGGGTGGGGGTATTCAGGTATGCAGCCTTCAGAGGGGATTACTGGATTTTTAACAATTTGAAAACCCTCAAGACGTACTCAGAGCCAAAATAATTAGGAAACCACTGTTGATTGAATCTAATATCTTGTCTGATGGGGGTTCCAGTTTGTTAAGGCGGTTACTACACAAACAGGGAAGGGAAGCACTGAATCTTTGTTTATTTTGTTATTTGGCTTCTATTTGTTCATGCCTATCAGAATGTGCCTAAGCTTACTTTGCTATTTTGTCCTTCTTCATCAGAATAATCCACTTTTTTTCTCCCTAAAATAAACTACTTTGACAATGGTAATTAAGGACCTGCTTGTTTCTCTGGGCTAGCTTTAATCTTACAGTATTTATTGCACATTTCTTGACCCGATTGTGGGTTGGCAATGAGGCTCTTGTTCTGTTTTTTATGCACAGACCATCAATGTTCTGCACATTAAGAAAGCAACATTCCATGTCCCATGTCTTCCCTTAGAACAAGAGAGTACATGTACCTACTACTTTGTCCACTGATCAAATGTGGTACAGATGCGAGATCCAGTTTTATAGAGCCCACTGAAGAGAGTTGCTTCAGTGTGATGATCAGCCTGTATTTCAGTTCAAAACACTTTTAATATCTCAATCCGGCATTGGAAGCCAGTGTCTTTTCTCATATAATTACTGAATGTAATCCTCCAAAACAGTACAAGATGCATTATAAATGACCAGCACAGTAAGTATTTACACTATAGAGGCAGGGAGACATTTGATGTACATCATTAAAACAAAAACGGACTGGTTTTGGAGGGGTTTTTTTTAATTTTTATTTTGAAATAATTATAAGCTCTCAAGAAGATGTAAAATTAGTATAGAGAGTCTCTTGTACCCTTAACCTAGTTTTCCTCAATAGTGACATCTTATACAACTGCAGTATAATATCAAAACCAGGAAACTGACATTGGTAAAAATATTGTTAACTAGACTACTGACTATAGACTACAGAATTTATTCCATTTTTACAAGTTTTAACATTCATATGTTTATATGTGTGTGCGTTTTGTAGTTCTATGAAATTTTATCCCACATATAGATTTGTAAAACTACCACCACAATCAAGATACACATCTGTTCCATCACCACTAAAGAACTCCTTCGTGCTACCCATTTATGTTCACACCACACATGTACCCCATCCATATCCTGTCCCTGTTCCCTGCCAACCACTAGTCTGTTTTCCATATCTACAGTTTTATTGTTTAACAAAGGTTATATAAATGTAATCGTACAGTGTATAACCTTTTGAGATATTTTTCATTAAGAATAATACTCAGCATGGACCTAGAGACTATCATACAGAGTGAAGTAAGTCAGAAAGAGAAAAATAAATACCGTATGCTAACACATATATATGGAATCTAAAAATTTAAAAAAAATGGTTCTGAAGAACCTAGGGGCAGGACAGGAATAAAGACGCAGAAATAGAGAATGGACTTGAGGACACGGGGAGGGGGAAGGGTAAGCTGGAACGAAGTGAGAGAGTGGCATGGACATATATACACTACCAAATGTAAAATAGATAGATAGTGGGAAGCAGCCACATAGCACAGGGAGATCAGCTCAGTGCTTTGTGTCCACCTACAGGGAGGTGGGAGCAAGACGCAAGAGGGAGGAGATATGGGGATGTGTGTATATGTATAGCTGATTCACCTTGTTGTACAGCAGAAACTAACACACCATTGTAAGGAAATTACACTCCAATAAAGATGTTAAAAAAAAAGAATAATACTCATGAGATCCACCCAGGTTGTTGCATGTATCAATAGCTTGTTCCTTTTACTGCTGAGTAGTATACCATTGTACGGATGTTCCAGAGTTTGTTTAATTATTCAAGCATTGAAGGACAGTTGGGTGGTTTCTAGTTTTTGCTATTACAAAGGAAACTGCTATGAACACCCATCCATATGTTTTTGTGTGAACATAGGTTTTCATTTCCTTGGGGAAAATGCCCAAAAGACCAATTTCTGGATCATATAATAATGCACATTTACTTTATAAGAAAATTGTCACATTATTTTCCAGAGTGGGTGTGCCATTTTACATTTCTACCAGCAATATATGAGAGATCCACTTTCTCCATATTATTGCCAGCATTTGGTACTACCATTTTTTATTTAGCTGTTCTCATGGTGTATAGGGATATCTCGTGGTCAGATGGATTTCTATGCATTATGTTCCCATTGATAAATTACAGCCTTCTACATATTTCCCAGAGTATATGAGATCCAGCTGTGGTAAAATCAAAGCAGAAACAAAGATTTCATTCTCATGGCTCCTGAGTAGCCCAGGAAATCAATCACCTGCTGTGTTATCAGAGGGGCCTTTCTGCTACAGCAATTCCACTGTGTGTACTTGAGCTCACGCCACATGTCTTAAATGAAAAGGCTTCATTACAATCTACCCATTTGTTTATACTGTCTTCATAATGTGTCACCATGGCATCAGTGAGGTCGCGAAACAAATTTTAATTATAAAAATAATTTAAAATACAGAAGAGCTGACATCCATTTTCTACCTCATATATACATTTATAATGTTCAACACACTGCTCAAAACTCCAGACAAATCCATACAGTAAAAATATTCTTTATAAATCTGTGCTGAAATTCCTCAAAGTTTGATTGTTCAGGGAAGCAGCGTAGGGAATATGAGTTCATCAACAGTGGTTTTAAATCAGAGAAATAATTAATCTTATTATGGTGAACTCCACTACAGCAGAATGAAAAAGAAAAAAAGACTATGTCATGAAGATAAGGTGATAATGGTATATACCATTTCAAATTGGAAACAACTAAAAAGATATATAGATTTCAAAAAAACATAATAATCAAAATGTCTACCCAGAAGAAAAATCTTCAGTCTGTGAGCTAATATCTGCTTTTCTAACAATGGAGCTTAAAATTTGGCAATATGGATTCCAATATACAGTTTGTTATATAATACATAACAACATCTCATTTGAAACTTGATACCCAAAATCAGTTCAGATTGGGAACAACTTTGTTATTTTTAAAATTATGTGTGTGTATGTGCATCTGTGGATATACAGTCATTACTGATCACATAACTAATCTCAAGTCTCATTTGACACATCACAACTGGCAATTAGGAATTTGATGAAGTTGTATCACCCTGTATCGGCACATCATAAGCAAACAAGGGAAAATTTCAGAAGAACTCCAGGAACATAATGGTTAGAGAATGAGAAATGTGGGGCAGGGTAGAAGGGTGGGAGATAGTTTCAAAGAAGAAGCAAGGAAGAATATGTCTTCAAGGAAGATATGTTCTTTTCTCCAAAGTTGGAAAATATACCCATCCCAAGATGATAGACTCCAAAGGTGTCATATGATGCCATCGTAAGAGCAACCAATGTCAGCCACCTTGCTGTTGTTAGAACCATCAGGCCCACACTGGGATCTTTTGAATAGTATATAACAGTCTTAAAGAGACAGAATTAAAAATTAAAGCTCAGTCTGCCTCATATATATTTTAATACAAATTCTAAATAGGCACTTTCAGTACATATTCTAAGACACTTGGTTGTTAATTACAAAAGGTGATTTGAGAAGGAACATTTTCCCCTAAAAGAAAAACTAACATACAAGTTTTCATTCTGGATTTTGAAGTAAAAAGAAAATTTCCATCAATGGCTTGGTAGAATTCTACTAATAATGCGTCTATGGCAGCATAACACTGTTTCCATCATTTTTCTTCAAGTAGTTGAGTTGACTAGAAGTTTGAGGTTAAGGAGGAGATCTGTATAGATACTAGACCCAAATGTTTCACATTGCTCATTGACAGTGAACTTGAGAGATATACAATATCACTAGGAAGCTGCTTTGTGCACATTTAATCATATCTCCTGATACTGTGAGAACAAAGTACTCTCTATTTCGGTTTGTTTGGGGGTTTTGTGGAGTGTGCAGAGGGATTCAGTGTGATCATGTGCTCAGACATATTCACATGAGAATTCACGCTTCCCGTTTCTGTATTTTTTGCTAATTTGAAGTGATGAGTTTCTATATTTATTTAGTTTTTTCACATAATTATCCTAAACCATAAGTGACACTTTAACCTTTAAAATCAAAATGGTGAGAGATAGATACTGGAAACTTGTATTTAAAGATAGTGGCCAATGTGGCACATAAAAAAGTCTGCAATTAATGTAATTTTTCACTCCACTCAGATAAGATGTTAAAAGAACCATAAAACTTTTATGATGATGACTTTATTGGAAAAGAAAAATGGCATTATAGTGATATTTAAAGCATTATCATAGAAGACTACTTTATTACAGATATACATACACATTTAGGCATTGTTCTTTTAGCTGTCCTAGGCTATTGCTCAGCCAAACTAATAAGTCTGAACTGTTTTCTAATTCCTGTGTAAAGATGAAGGTATTGGAAACTTAGCATGAATACTAAAGAAGAAACACACACACTAGGGAAAATGCACCTGTGCATTGCTATTCTCCGTCTGACTCTCTGAGTGCCACCATTAATATTTTTTGTGTCTTTCACAGCTGTCAGAACGTGCTGGCTTCTGCTTTATTCTTAGAGCCTAAACACATCTTTTCAAGCTACATGGTTTGCATGCTAATGCTCAACCAAGGCGTATTATTCACTCTAATTTTGATCTTATCAAAGGCAGGACAAGGATTTTAAATACTAGAATCATTCATACTAATTAGGAGAACTATTAAACAGCCAACCTTAGCTTTCTCAAAGACTAAGCCATAAATAAGAAATAGGCCTCAGAATTAAAATGATAGTAATAGCGTAGAAAATTTTTAGATGTTCGCATTTATTTATTTTGTGTTTTAAATCCAATTGGGTACTATTTTCAAGTAATCAGAAATCAGAGGATACACCATTTACACAAGGTATGATCATATGGGTTTCAAGCCAATGTTACCTTGGAGATCATTTAGCAAAACTCCCCAATTTCATGAATGAGGAAGCTTAGAAGAAGATAAATTCTACCCAAAGTCACACTGTGAGTTAATGGCAGAGTCAGGGCTTAAAACCATGCTCTTCTGTCTCTCAGCCACATAATATAAGCTAAAATCAAATAGCAGAAAAATGTAAATCACTTTAAAAATTAGAGCACTTAAAGGATATTTTTTAATTCACTTATTGTATATAGAATCTCTATGCCAGCCACAATGATCAAATTTTCTTCCTTATAAGCTTTTTACTCGTGCTTTTATATCATAAGTGATCACATCACCTCTGCCATATCTTACAGTAAGAGTTTTAACCCTTACACCATCAGAAGACCTGTAATTGATCAATGTGCCACTTCTCAAAATATCATGCTATCCTGGTGGGGCCTTTTGCCACTTTATTTACAATAATGATAATCTCAATACTTACAGAGGAATTGCTTTCCACACCAAACACTCCTCAGGAGATATAACTTTACTCACTCAAACAAATATACAGAACATGAATTAGCTCACCATTATTTACATTATTTGGCCCACTTGGAGGCTTACAGCCTGCCCATAGGCCATCTAGGTAAAATACACAGTTGAATTTCTAAGCACATGGACTTCTACAATCTTGAAACACAAATTAGATAAGGATCAAACCTGAAGGACATGCTGAGTTTGCTGGCTGCTTTAATCATGTATAAGAGTCTACATGTAAAAGAGAAGGAAACATATGAGGTAAAGGATTCCTAAAGAATGTTCAAATTAGTGATTTTATAAGTAGAATATGCTAAATCAATTGTTAATAAGACTGATAAGAGTTTGTGAGTTTTCTACAAAATATGAGAAAAAATGTATAAGTATTATTAACTGGAGATTTTTTGCAGCTATGAAGACAAATAGGGTAAGCCTTTTAGATTCAAGGTTATTAATTTCTCTTATCTTGTGTTAACTGGAAATTCAGAAGGGCCAGTAAAACATTGCCAGACTGTTAGAAGTAAAAAAATAGATGCCTTACATTAGTTAATCGGCAAATAACATGATTTCTGAGGATATGTCACTAATTCATTAGATTGAACTACTTAGAGTTCCATACCAAAAATACAATTGTAGTAGGGAAAAAGAAAACTTAAGAAAGAAGAAAAGAGGAAGGACCTCAAGAAGTAAAATACACACTGGGCCATGATACACTTAAAAGATGTGAGAATTGGGCTTCCCTGGTGGCACAGTGGTTGAGAGTCCGCCTGCCGATGCAGGGAACACGGGTTCGTTCCCCGGTCCGGGAAGATCCCACATGCCGCGGAGCGGCTGGGCCCGTGAGCCACGGCCGCTGGGCCTGCGCGTCCGGAGCCTGTGCTCCGCGGCGGGAGACGCCGCGGCGGTGAGAGGCCAGCGTACCACAAAAATAAAAATAAATAAAAATTTAAAAAAAGATGTGAGAATCAAAAAATATCTATTAAGCTTTTGCATCACACATTCACTCATATAATCACTGGTTTTTCACAGTCAATACACGAGGAAAATCAACAGTCTCCTCTCTGTTTCGACCAGGGAAAGAGGGCAATAAGTAGATATCTCCAGTTGGAAAAGAACCATGGCCTAACAATTCAAAGTGTTCTTGTACATTAATCTCTCCCTTCTTAATCATCAAACTAATCTTGTAAAGAATCTCAGAGATACAGAAATGTGAAATGACATAAATACTGTATTATGTAAGTGTCAAGGAGTATACCCTGAACACAAAGACAGATGGGAAAAGGCTTCTGGCCCCAGTTCTATCATATACTTGGGGAACAAGCATAAGGATATACTAAGCCGGTTTCCAAGACAGAGTAACAGAGAATAACACACCCTTTGAATGAAATAGTTATTTAAGGATATGGCATTTCCTTTAAGTGATCTAGAAATCAATTAGTTTCAATCTATTTCATTGTACTGACTACTAAAATGAGGACAGAAGACTCAGTGGTGTCCTCCCTCAAAAAAAAAAAAAATTGACTTGGAGAAACTTAAGATTCTATAAGTGACGTTTTACAAAAACACTTTTTCCCCACATACTGGAACGAGTTTGTTGTGTTACGCAGTGCTATTCATGTATTCCCAGGCACATACCGATGGTTCTGCTCTATAGCACCCACATCCTCCTGGCAAGCAATGAAGTGTTTCTGTTATGACTGTCACCATTGTTTTGACTGTCTTTAACCTGCCTGGCAACTTGAGAATCCTTTTGTCAGGATCTGCACCCATAAAGTGGTCACAGCATGGCCTTTGTTGATAAACTGTTCTCACTTCACTGACAGATATTTTCTGGTGTCTTGAATATAGTGACAGTGATCCCACAGTGACAGCTAACACTGGAAATTTTCTACAGTCCAATTTTAACTATAAGATATAGAAGAAGACCCAGGTGAATTGAATTGACGGGCCATAGGGTACAAATGCAAACTCCTTCCAGGAATGTTTGAGAATATCTAGTTATGTACATCCTTGCCAACATTAGGTACTATGCTATTTTAAAATCTTTGTCAATTGGATTAATTAAAAATAATATCTTTTTATAATTTATCTTTTTTATTATTTAATATTTTCATATCTTAATTTGCCATTTTTGTTTTTCACTTGGTGACTCTCTTCACCTGTTTTTCTATTGAGGACATCGTCTTTTATTCAATTGGAAGAGCACTTTATGTACAGAATATCAACTCTAAAGTTGAGAATATATTAAGGGGTAAATGACCAATATGTCTTTGATCTAAAATACCTGCAATAGGATGGAGAAAATGTTATTCATTAAAATTCCAGAGGAGTTAGTAGTGGAGAATTATATTTCTCTGCAGTCGTATATTTCTCTGCAGTCTGTACTTGAAGAAAGGTTGCTTTGGAGCTTGAATTTTTGGAAGTTTGAGACATAGAATAGGCATGAGAGAAAGTGGAAAGTTGTGGATATGTGACCTGATTGGAAGCAATCTAAACGTCCAGCAATATAAGGTTGGTTAAGTAAATTATAATATAATCCACGTCGTGAGATGCTATGCAATTGTGGTAGGCAGCTTCTAAAATAGCCCCCAGTGATACCTGGCCCATTGTATCATCTTTTGTGTCATCCTTGCCCCTTGAGGGCTGTCTGGACCTAATGACTTGTTCTAACCAACAGAATATGGCAAAACTGAGGGGATATTACCTCTGAGACTGGGTTACAAAAAGACTGGCTTCTCTCTTGGTCACCCCTCTTGCTCTCTCACTTCCTCTGATAGAAGCCAGCTGCCATGAGCTGCTCTGTGGAGAAGCCCACATGGCAAGGAACTAAGGGCAGCCTCCAGCCAACAAGTGAGGAACTGAGGTCTCAGACCAACGGCCTACAAGGAACACAATCCCACCAACAAGCATGTGTGTGAGTTTGCAAGCAAATCCTGCCCCAGTTGAGGCTTGTGATTTCTGTAGGCCTAACCCACTTAAATATTTGTTGCTTTAAACACTAAGTGTTGGGGTAATTGGCTAATGCAGCAGCCATTAAAAATGATAATGTGGATGTGTGGCGTCTCCTGATGGTGTGGATATGGGTGTGTGTACATGTAGTCTGTCCTGCTGCAACACATGCAAAGCTAAGATCCTAAGGACCTTATAAAAGCTCCCTTTCTCTATCCTTTCTAGTACTTTTCATTTTCCATACTTGTGAATTACCATTTTTCAGATATTATATAACCCTCTGAACCTTGGGAAGCTCCAATGAGTACACACTAATTTGTTGTAGCTGCTGAACTACCTTATCTTCTTTTGATTCTGCCCCCACACATTCCTTCCCCTTATGTTTGACTCTTGCAATTCTCTTTACTGCCCACTCTGCCTTTTCCTTAAGTCAGTCTTAAGCGCTCACTAGAGTTAAGGGGCATTGGAAACACTAGGACTCTATCCATCAGCCCCTTAACACACCTATAGCACAAAGATTATTGACATCCTTAAAGGAAGCTTTGAAGTCCTCCCATCAGCTAATGCCTTCTAAATTATCCCCCCCAAAATCAACTATGGTAAAGATGATTTTAATATTGAGTAATGTTATTTCTTTCTGGTATTCAAAATATTAATAACAATGGTATAAGTGATAACTCTTAGCTCTTTATAATTACAAAATCCCATTTCCCTAGCAGGCCATCTAGGACAATGGTCTTCATTGTGTTGATTTGAAAGCATGTATATGAAACAACAAAGTTGACCTCCATCTCCCACAGAGTCTATTGTGCATCAGATGCCAAAGTAGCCAAAGAGGCTTCACACAAGATCCAAAGAACATTCAACTTCTCAAAAGCATCCCTGGGTAAGAAAAAAATTCTCCTCCAGTAGAATTATCTCACTTCAGCACCTGCTTCTCATATTCTTATTTCCCATGATCTTGGCTGTTTCCCCAGTTTCTGGGTTCATCCTGCAACCACAACTCTGGCTCAGCTGTTCAGCTCTCCACATCTCCTGATGACTCCTATTTTCAATCTTGACCGTCCCCGTGATCCTGTCTCTCTTGGCTCCCAGCCTCAACCTGATGCCCACTTGGTGCTTTCTGTTTCTGAACACCTTTGAACAACCAGTCCCAGGTAGTAAGGGCATCACACTGGACACATAGGAAGCTAATTAATGGACCTCTAGGAATATTATTAGGTGTAGTCATATTTAGGTCCTGTTAAAGAAAAAAAATTATTTGACACTTGTTAATTGGTAGGGAAGACTTTAATCAGAACTATTGTGATAGGTGTCAAGGCAATCACAGCAGGGAAGAGATATCTGGCTCCATGCCAAATACAGCAAAGACAGCTGAGGGTCTGTATCCAAGGAGCAGAATTGGGGGAGATCATGGGTAGAGAACTACTAAGAGGAGACTTCAATGGTAGGGGGATTTTTGCTAAACCAACTTAACAGAATTCTTGCTGATGGCAGATCAAGGTAATGAAATATTGAGGGTGGGGGGGATGAGGAATTTGATTAGACAACAAGGATGGGAGACTCTCTCTAAACTGTTGCAGGATACTTGCGAAAACTGGACTCAGCAGGCTGAAAACAAGACCCAAGGACAAGGACTAATCAGAAAGAGTGTTCAGAGGAGCCTGTTTACAGTTTGGTCAAAGAGAGTCTTTGTCAGCCCAAATCAGCATTTGTAAACAGAAGAAAGCAAGAGGGAAGTTAACAGATATTTAATGACTGTCTGATTGTGACACTGTGTTATTATGTGGTACTTTGTTTATATTATCTTATTTAATCCTAATTAATATAAGGAAGGTATTATTAACCTCACCTTACATATGAAGAAACTAAGGCTCAAAGAAATTTGATAATAGACCCTGGGATCAGAAGACCTAGATTAGATGTTGGCTTTTTCTTGTAAACTTTCACTATCTCTAGTGACCTTAAACAAGTCACTTAACCTCTCTCAGTCTCAGCTGATGTTCAAAATGAAGACAATATACATTCCTCTCTGGTCTTTTATCAACTGTTATCTATGTGGGAATTACTACATAACTTGTCTCTCTTAAATTTTGTCTCTAGATTCATATATCCAAATGCCTACTAGATAGATGCTCTTGAAAATAAACGTCCCAAATTGAACTCATTGTCTTACTTCAAAATACCTCTCTGCTTCCTAAATTCTTGACCTCATTAAATGACAGCTATATCATTTTCCAAGCTAGAAACACAGAGTTATACTCAACTCCAGGCACTCAAGACTCCCATACCAAAACATACACACTTCCATAAGCAGATACGTAATCCTAAGAGAAATATTTCCCAAAGCCATCTTCTCGAGTATGTCTTCATGGTCACTCTGTTCATGCTCTCATGTCCCCTGGGCTGCAAATGACAGTCTCCGGTGACTTCCTAAACCAATAATTACTATCTGCCCCAGTCTGTCCTCTTAAGAGTCATAACTGTCATATCTATTAAAACTGAATCTGATCATGTCACTGTGTTGCTTAAAAACCCTATTAATACTTCACTGCCTACCAGTGCAATCTAAAGCCCTTAGCTAGGTATTCTAGGCCCTTCTCAGTCAGCCTCAACTTCTTGCCTAGCAGCACCCCTAACTGCCCCTCCCCACTGAGCATCCATTCAGAAAACTCTCCCTCTGTATCACCTGTTCCCTCTCTGAAATGCCCATCCCCTAATTTTGTACCTGGTCAAATGCCTTCAAGATCCAGGTAAAATGTCATCTTCCTCCCTGAATTCCTCTGGCATCATCTCCTCATCCTCCTGACATCCACAGCACATTTATCCATGCCTCTAGCATAATGCTTAATCACAAAGGAAGTTAATATCCCATACATCTATTTCTCCCATCAAACTAGATGCTTCATGAATGTAAAGACCATGTATGAGTCACACTTATGTCTCCTGAGCCTTACTTAATCTAAAATATCATTACACCTGCAATACATTTCTTAAGCCACAAAATTACAGAAAATAAAATAGCTCTCTTTGTCCATCATTTAAAATCAAGAAAAACAAAGACAGCTACAATTCAACATGCAATGTTAATTCAAACTCGGCAAAGTTCCCATTCATTTAAAATTAAGGAAAAACAAGATCCAAAAACACTCATTCCCTAAGATTAAAATACATTATTGTATAATTATAGACTACATTTAAAAATTGAAGTGTGTTGGTTCTTTGGGTATTTGATTTCTTTCATTCCATTTACAACTTTTATACCATAAGCCTCCTAAAGTCATTTCCTAAGTAGTTACTAGAATAAAAGAAATTTAAATTAAATACTTTAAAGTTTTTTCTTAGGAATATTAAATCATCACTGCCAATGACTGCTCAATATATATTCTGGGTTGCTATGATTCTTAGTTAAAAAAATAAATTCTATAATAGAAAAACATTAAACATTCCTCTGCAATAAAGTAATTCTAAATGATGTAATAGCAACTTATAGATATATAAGCTCATTATTTGCAATATTCTTCATTGTTTTAGTTATCAGAGAGGAGTTACAAATATTATAAACAGTTTGTTTGCAAAATATAATTGCTTTAGGGACTTCCCTGGTGGCGCAGTGGTTAAGAATCTGCCTGCCAATGCAGGGGACACAGATTCGAGCCCTGGTCCAGGAAGATCCCACATGCCATGCAGCAACTAAGCCCATGTGCCGCAACTACTGAGCCTGCGCTCTAGAGCCCGCAAGCCTCAACTACTGAGCCCACATGCCACAACTACTGAGCCCACATGCCGCAACTACTGAAGCCCGCGTGCCTAGAGCCTGTGCTCCGCAACAAGAGAAGCCACTGCAATGAGAAGCCCGTGCACCGCAACGAGGAGTAGCCCCTGCTCACCACAACTAGAGAAAGACCACGTACAGCAACAAAGACCCAACTCAGCTAAAAATAAAATAAATAAATTTTTTAAATATATATGTAATTGCTTTATTATTATACAATCTGCCCTGTTAAATATTAAATTTTAATTATTAAATAATGTACCTTAAATTATTACATAACCTAAATATTTATACAATCTGTCACTAAATTCTATGATCTTTATGATCCACACTGACTCATCAGAATTACTAAGAACTACAATTCAAACCTGTGCTAATATTTAGAACTTTTTCTGAACAATGTCTTTCAACAGACAGAAACATGTAAATGTTATGCTCACTGTTTCTTCACTGTAGAACTCAACATGTCTTCTTGCCTCTAAATTACATTTATCAACTACACTATATTGTAAAGAGTAGTTTATTTACATGCTTCCCCAAAAAAACTGAAATGCCATTTTCTCTAGGTAATTTTCCTAATACTGTTCCTCTGGATAATGTGGCCTGGTCCATTTCATTTCTGTGAAGAAAACAAATGGACATTTTATCTACCTTTCAGGTATATTTTGCTTTGTCAGAGACTGCTAGTTATCTACTCAATATCCATTCTCCCCTTCTTCCCCATTAATGGGATTCCAATTTTGTTGGCAGCATCCATGTGCTCAAGAAAAAAAAATAGCACCTGTATTTCCCACCACCCTTGCAGATGGGATGGTCATGGGACATAGAACAGGCCAATGCTATGGAAATGGAATTTGTTGTTGAGCCTTCTGGAGAAGCTCCAGAAAAAGGAAATCTAACTCAGCTGATACGGTCATTTTTGTCCTTTGCTCTTGTCCCTTCTTCCTTCTTTAGACCTTGAGAAAAAGGCCAAAAGAATTGCAGACATTTTAGCCCTGACACCCAGAGCCACCAAGGCAATACCAGCAACCACACTTCTCATTACGTAAGAAAAAAACAAGCTCCTGTCTTGTTTCAGCCACTGTTTTGAGTTTTCTGTTTCACAGCCAAACTGAACCCCCGAGAAATCTGTACTAATACAGTTACTAGAATCACACTGCGCACCTATCTACACAGAAGAATGGCACTGCTTGCACACATGGATTTTATTAAATTTTAAGTTTCAGCACTTTAGCAAAAGTCATTAGACAGATCCAATTTTGTCTATAAATGAAAAGCTTTTGAGAGAATAGGTCCCAAAAGAAGAGGACAGTATATAGTAAAGAGGCAAGACAATGAAAGAAAAGGTCAGCATCCTCAAAGACAGATTCCTCCACAATAGAGCACTAGAAAAGGATTAGGCAGAGTCCAACAGAGCTGCTTCTGAAAATAATAGCTATGTTTAAAAAAAAAAAAAAAGGAAGAAAAGACTATGAACATCATAGCCTTTGAAATGTGTAGGATGTTACAAAAGTAATGATGTGTTCTATATATCTGTTCTTTACATTGTGAATTCATTATTTTGTTTGAAATTCTCAGAACATCAGACATACTCATAAATACCAAGTCATATATAAAAGATTTTGAATTTATTGTCTCTTTCATTGCATATTTTAAATGACTACTCTATGCCAGACACCAACTATTCTAGGCCCTGGAGATAGGGCTGTAAAGGAGACAGTCAAAGCTTTTATTGCTAAGGAGCTTACAGTATGAAGCAGGGGAGGGGAGACAGATGTACACAAGTTAGTGATAAGTGCTGAAGAGGAAAAGAAAAAGGGAAGAGGTGAGAGATGTCAGGCGTTGGTATGATTTGAGATGGGGTAGTGAGGAAACCTCACTGAGATGACATGTAGTAAAGACCTAAAAGGAGAAAGAAGGGACTTCTCTGGTGGTACAGTGGTTAAGAATCCGCCTGCCAATACAGGGGACATGGGTTCGAGCCCTGGTCTGGAAAGATCCCACATGCCACAGAGCAAGTAAGCCCGTGTGCCGTAACTACTGAGCCCGCATGCCACAACTACTGAAGCCCGCACCCCTAGAGCCCATGCTCTGCAACGAGAGAAGCCACCGCAATGAGAAGCCCACGCACCACAACAAAGAGTAGCCCCTGCTCTCCACAACTAGAGAAAGCCCACGTGCAGCAACAAAGACCCAACACAGCCATAAATAAATTTTAAATTAATAAATAAAATAAAAGGAGTAAGGAAACAACTTATGTTGCTTAATTCCCCTCCCCCACTGGCCTGGAAAGAACATTCCAGGCCAGTGGGGGAGGGGAAATAAGCAAAAGCAAAAGTAGGGAGGTTGGAGTGCTTACTTCACGTGCTGCTCAGAGTAGAGTTGGAGGCCAGTGGGACTAGAGGGGAATAAAGAATTAATTTGAAAACAACGTGATTGTGTAACATCTCAGACAGCACATCCATTTGCTCAACATTTATCCACAACATAAAAAACTTACATTTGTGCCTCATAGTTTACAATGATATGGGGGATGGGAGTTCTCGAATGGAACATTTTAGAAAACAATAACAACAACGGAATTCTTGAGATACCACAAGAAAACTGGCTTTCAAATGACTGGTCAGAAGGAACCATATTTTCATATTGTTACCACTTTTTAAAAGGGAATGGCACTCAAGCATTTCTTGCACTTTTTAAATCTCAGGTTTTCAAAAATGTGCTGCCCATATTAAGTACTAGTTTCAAACTTTAGAAGATTTTTATCCTATAATAACACGTAATTTTCTGAAAGAGTATTGCACTTGCGTGAAGAAAATTAAGCACCTGTCTCAATTTAGGAGTATGTCTGAAAGAGTATCCCTTAAAAGGGTTATATTCTTAGGGGTCAGAAATAGTAGATTGAGGTTTGTAATGTGTATCAAAATGGAAATTTTATTTTGATAGATTTTATATCATTCCAATTGCCCCACTGAAATGTGGATATAAGAATGCCAAAATCTGCTGCATTAAAATTTTAAACTCGTTGCTCTAAAATGAATGTATCTTGACTGCCTATGTGCTTGGGGTGAGTCATTTATCCTCTTATTCTCCCACAGAGAATTTGGTATATAACTGATTCACTATGCTGTACAGCAGAAACTAACACAACATTATAAATCAGCTATACTCCAATAAAATTTGTTTTAAAGTATAGAAAATGTTGCTATGAAAAAGTAAAAAAAATCCACAGTGAAATATATATATATATTAAAAATAATAATAACATACAGATTGCATATAATACAAGGCATAGGAAACAGAATGGCAAGCCTCAACAGTAATGCTGAAATGTGGAATATAAGAAAACAATGTTTTCAATATTCTGAGGGAAATACATTTTTAATCCACAATGCTATATCAAACAAAACTATTAATCATAGGAAGATGAGATAAAGATATTTTCAGACTTGCAAAAAAGCATAAAAATGTATTTCTCAAACATCCTTTCTGAAGCAGCTGTTGAAGAATTTCTTTATATAAAACAGAAATAAAAAAACAACAAAGGAAGACATGGGACTCAGAAACACAGTCCATCATCAGGATGGCAGCAAAAGAAAGTAATTTCCAATCCACAATTCAGAAATTTTAATTTGAAAAGAGAAAAATACAAAGTATAAAATGACTCATTCCAAAAAAATAAAAAGCAGCGTTTTGACACAGTTGGAGAAATAAAATCAAATTACCTACTCCTGACATTGTATTTCCTCCACTAAAATCACCTATTTCTTGTTTCAACCCTTCAACCTTCCTTGAAGGTAACACTACACTGAATTATAGAGGATGCAAGATGTTTCTTCAAATATGAAAAGAATCTTGGTATTTCTGAACCAGGAAATATTAATAGCTTATTGTTCTCACAAATTATTTGAATTTTTTAAACTTATCTTCCCTATATTTTTCTGGCCTCCAAAATTGGTACGTGAGACCAGGGATTATAATGCATTCTTTATTGTAATGCCAAAAGTTACCAACATAAGTATTCAATAAACAACCATGTAGCCTACATGATATTGAGTTTATAGTAGTTGAAGCGTAATTAATTCACGTGAGTTGAGTTGCTACTTCAGGTGTGATGACTCTTAATGATGCTACATAAGAAGCTATCAAAGAACTGCATAACAAAGACCCAACAGGTGTAAGCAAGTGGGGCTCCAGTATTTTGAAGAACATATTAGAAGAAAGCAGACCTTCCCTAAATATCTAGTGACAGAGGCTCATTACATAAAGACTATACTTTGAGCAAATACTAGACAAAGACTAGGAAATTTCTGTGATTCTAATTAGGGTCCTAAAACAAGAAGTTGACAGTCCAGAACAGATGGCATGAGAAAAGTAGGAGTATATCCCTGGGATGAAAGAAAGAAGGAAGAAAGGTAAGAAAGAACTGAGGGAGGGAGGGTATTCAGGAGAGAGAAAAGGAAGGAGAATTGAAGACAGAAAGAAGGAAGGGAAAGAAAAAGGAAGGGAAATACAAAAGGAACAGAATATTCTGAACTATTCTCTTAGTGGCACTAAGTAAAGGTTATCATTAGTACGCTCACAGAAGTTATTGTCAGAATTCACTATTTCTTTCATTTATTTAACAAACACATTGTGACTGTGGTGTCAGGCACTGTGCCCGGAATTAAGGATTCAACAATGAACCCTATACCAGTGATAACTCTCCTCATGGAGTTTAAGATTTGTGTATAGATGCACGTATATCTCATAAAAATGTGTGTTTTCCCGTGTTATTATTTTTATAATTCTCAACATACCCTTTTGTGTTTTCCTCGAAATCCAGAATAAAGAAACAATTCCAGGCCGTAACTGGGTTAGTCTTACTGACCATAGCCAAGACTTTGGGGCAAAGAGGATGCCAAGGGTATAGGGCCAAATAAGCACCACTCTACAGAATCATGTTTGACTAAGTTGTTTTTTTTTTTTCTGTGTACACCACTTATTACAGCTACTGGTTTGTTTTTATTACTGCTGTTGATGCTAAAAGGGACATCTGGAAACCAGGGATTAAAAGTTTTCAGCTCCATGTGAGCTCAGGGTTATAGCCCCAGATAGGCAAGTAACTCTAATCAATTTTGCCAAGATTGTCACTAATAGAATCTGTAAGATCAAGACTGGTGTGTCAAGGGTCTCTTGTACCAAGAAATATTTTAAAAGCTGCAGTCTTTTGGAATTCTGCTTTGCCCTGTAGCCCACTATGCCTCTGGGATATACTGAAGTAGGATTTCAATAAAGACTAAGCTTACATTTTACATATGGAATTGGAACCATCAGAGAAGACCTGAGACTCAGTCATAAGCAAGGGTTCAGGCAAGTTATTTTATGTATCTCTCCTACACACAGACTAGAAACTATAGCTCTAAAATTGATCCCACTGTGAGCTGAGGCAAAACATTCTCCAGAACAAATGTGTGCACTAATTGCCCTCCTTTATCCATTTGTTCCCCATCATTTCCTGGTTTCCCCTTTTCTCTTTACCTTTGCCCCATGGTGATCTCTCATGAGAAGGAATCTGTTTCCTTTTTTCCATTACAGAATCGAAAGAAATACGAGAAACGGGTTGTCTGAAATAAAAATTAAGAGGACAAAGGACACATTCAAGAAAAGAACCCCTTAAAAACTACTCCACATTTGGATGTGTTTTCATTCACCAACTTGTGCAATTGAATCCTTAAGAGATCAGGAAAAGAAGCGCCCCAATTCTTTTATAGAAGACCAATAAGATTAGTAATCCCTTTGCTTTTTCCTCTCCCTTGTGTAAGCCACCCTAATAAAGAAATGAATTCCCCTCTCCTCTTTTTATTTTCATTGTGTGTGTCAAAGCCTTGGACGGACATTTTGTTATTCTGGAGTCCTGTGGACAAAGATATTTGAGATGTGAGGGGCATGTTAAGAAACCATTTATAGCTTATACAACAGAGCTTTAAAAAGCCCAGGGTCAGCACGGCAGTGTCTATTTCACCTAAAGCAAAGTTTTTCAGCCAAGGGAAAAAGAGAAATGGTGTTTTGAGTTTTATTTACCACATACTGATAGTTCAAAGAAAAACAAAAATAGCAGAGACTAAATGCACTATTACTGACCTAGACACAGAGAAAAAGGGATTTTTGAATGTGCAAAATAAAAAAATTTTTAATTACAATGCTTTGAAATTGTTATTTAACAATGTTTCTGTGTCCTGGCTTCAATTTAGAAAAATCTCTGGAGCCAGAATTTCCCTTTCTAAAACAGTATAAATCCTGAAAAACTTGGTTTCTAAACATCTTAATGATGATGATTACAAGAATTGGCTTTCAAAGACTTTTATTGTTACCAAAAGAGATCAGAATGAGAAAATAGTATTTGGTTGCCAGTAATATGAATTCTAATAGTGAAATTTGCATACACAGTTTTGCTTTTTGCAGCTTTTTAAGAGACTGAAACAGCAGTGTAAGGGCTCACAGACATTCTCTTACCTTCCATTAATCTTTCCCTTTAAAGGACTCTGGCTACTAACTACCTTTGGGCAAACTACCAACACAAGAGGTACCCAACTGTGAAAGTTTCCGTGAAGTCTCTCAGAGTCACATTCAGAAATAGGCGGCTAAATAAAGGGTGTGCCCGTGTGTGGAATGTGAGTTAGAAAGAGTGCCTAAATGGGTTAGCTTCTCTGAAAAGGGAATGGAAGCTGCATTTACAGGCGATAGAGATGGCTCTATCAGTCGGTCACCTCCTACCAATCTAACTCACTCTGATCTTTCTTTTTCTTTTCCTACTTACCAATCAGCTCTCCTCCCCTGCTCAGAATCTTTCTCCTTGATATACAGATTGCCAACAAACACATGAAAGGATGCTCAACAACACTAATCATTAGAGAAATGCAAGTCAAAACTACAATGAGGTATCACCTCACACCAGTCAGAATGGCCATCATCAAAAAAATCTACAAACAATAAATGCTGGAGAGGGTGTGGAGAAAAGGGAACCCTCTTTCACTGCTGGTGGGAGTATAAATTAATACAGCCACTATGGAGAACAGTATGGAGATTCCTTAAGAAACTAAAAATAGAACTACCATATGACCCAGCAATCCCACTACTGGACGTATACCCTGAGAAAACCATAATTCACAAAGAGACATGTACCACAATGTTCACTGCAGCACTATTTACAATAACCAGGACATGGAAGCAACCTAAGTGTCCATTGACAGATGAATGGACAAAGAAGATGTGGCACATATATACAATGGAATATTACTCAGCCATTAAAAGAAACAAAATTGAGTTATTTGTAGTGAGGTGGATGGACTTCAAGTCTGTCATACAGAGTGAAGTAAGTCAGAAAGAGAAAAACAAATACTGTAGGGTAACACATATATATATATATAATCTTAAAAAAAAAAAAGGTTCTGATGAACCTAGGGGCAGGACAGGAAAAAAGATGCAGATGTAGAGAATGGGCTTGAGGACGTGGGGAGGGGGAAGGGTAAGCTGAGATGAAGTGAAAGAGTAGCATTGACATATATACACTACTAAATGTAAAATAGCTAGTGGGAAGCAGCTGCATAGCGCAGGGAGATCATCTCAGTGCTTTGTGACCACCTAGAGGGGTGGGATAAGGAGGGTGGGAGGGAGATGCTGGAGGGAGGGTATATGGGGATATATGTGTACATATAGCTGATTCACTTTGTTATACAGCAGAAACTAACACAACATTGTAAAGCAATTATACTCCAATAAAGATGTTAAAAAAAAATAATCTTCTTCCCTCTGCTAAGTCCTCTTCAAAGGAAACTGAGGTCAGGAAACAATAGAATACATACTACATGTGAGAGATTACCACCTCTTAAGATGACTTCTTTAACTTCCCCCCTCCCTCCATTTTAAAGGAAATTCTCACTTGCTGCTCCCCAAGAACAAAATAGTTATTTTGTTGAACTAACACAAAAGGAACTTCTTGGGAGGGCTTGTGATCACAGTGGGCATTAGGCTTGGAGATGCAGTCACCCTGTGTTGTGACCCTTGGTCAAGTCTAGTGAGTAATACAACTCCAGGCTCCTCCCCTCCAACCAGGGGATTCAACAACAGTCACCGGCACTGGAGAGCAGTGGGGTGGCCTGCAGACTCGAGCTGGCCTGCTGGGCTTGTATCCCAGCTACGCTAACTCCAAGCTGTATCAACATGAGCAAGTACCCATCTAGAAAATGGGTTGCTAAAGATAGTGTTGTTATGAGGTTTAAGTAAATAAATACTCATTAAGTGTCAAAGTGCTTAGAATAGTACCTGGCTCATAGGTTACATTAAATAGCTTGTCAAAATAAATTTTAGGCTTGTTAAAATAAAGTAATTTTAAAATGTAGATTGTAATCTATGTATCAATCCCATTTGTGATTAAAATATAATCAGTCATCTTTGTTCCCTTACTTTTAAAAATTTTACATGCTTGGCATTAGAACTCCTTGGCCCCCATTCTTCTACCTTATACAACATAAAATAAAACTCAAAATTGTATTGTTTCAGATAAGCATCTTTGGGTTTTTTTCCCTAAACACTACAGTACCTAGCACAAGAGCTTACATTTGAGTGGATTTTTGCAAGAATCGACTCTTTCTTAATAACATACTCTCTCATTCTAAATGACATAGGGAAAACTATATAGTCTAGGTTATTTCCCTATGGTTTTTTCATTTGCAGGCTGTGCTTTCAAGCATGAACACAACTAAGTAGAAAAAAAAAAAGGCTTCAGTTACTAAACCCTATAAGCCAGTACAAAAAGATGCAGCTAAAGGTGCTATTTTCCATCAAAATAGCTATCTTGAATGCATTTCATTGTGTTACTTCCAATTTTGGATGGTATTTTAATGGAAGTAAATGGAAGCTAAGGCCAGTTTGAGCAGTACTGTATTACAGGCTACAGCCATGACCCAGAGCAATTTGATTTAACCAGGTTCAATACTAGTTACACAATCCATTGCATCAGGAACTTCAGATTTTTCTCTGCAGTAAAACCGTTTAGAATCCTGATTTCCAGCCAATATTGACATCACCTGTTGTAATTCCTAATTAGAGCAGTGTGGACCAACACAAGCCAATGGCCAAAATCTCGTATGTATTCAGAAGAAAGTTGGTCAGTTGACCTTGCTCAGTAAGGAAGCAAAGAGTAAGCACTCAAGGAAGAAAAACATGTGGATTATTTATATAGATATGGAGAGAGAGAGATTCCTGGAAACAAGGCATTTAATGTTTTCAATTCAATATGTGCTTAGAGCCAGAGTTCCAAACCTCAGGACAGTAACTAATCAATTTAGCCACTTTTCACCAATAGCCTTTGTAAGGTTGAGACCAGAAGGTTAAGGTCTGCCACACCAAGATTACCATCTATTAAGTCATGGTTCTGTTCATCCTCTGCTCAGATTCAGGTTGTGATCCGTGAAGGGATGTCCATCTAAAGGGCTGACATTTGGTATGGATGCTTCATAAAATTCAGCATGTTAAAGACACTATAATTCCAATTTAAAAAAATAATTTGATGGTAAAAGTCTTCACTTTACAAAACTTGAAAGATATTTTAAAGGCAAATGAACTTTACTCAGTGTTTGTGAAGAAATTGCTAAGTGACATCCCCAAAAGAAAATCTGAGAACATTTGGAATTGTTTAATTGAGCATTCACTGTCTGATTAGAATTATGATCTCAATAATGTTCAACATTCATAAAATAAACCAGAATCCTTGTACTATGCAACCTCACATTAAAAGAAGAAACAACAGGGCTTCCCTGGTGGCGCAGTGGTTGAGAGTCCGCCTGCCGATGCAGGGGACACGGGTTCGTGCCCTGGTCAGGGAAGATCCCACGTGCCGCGGAGCAGCTGGGCCCGTGAGCCATAGCCGCTGGGCCCGTGCGTCCGGAGCCTGTGCTCCGCAATGGGAGAGGCCACAACAGTGAGAGGCCTGCGTACCGCAAAAAAAAAAAAGAAACAACAAATTCAAAGGATCAATCAAAATGGTAAAGAAGCAGAATTAAAAGCAGCAACATATTCTAGAGTATCCCATACACTACTTTGCTTTCATATTAATAAGAAAACAGACTAAATAGGAACTAAAGAGGACAAGCACTTTTCAGCCACAAAAGACAGTGCCTACTTTGCGTGTTGGCCTACAAAAAACTCAATGGCCCTTTTTATTTATTTATTTATTTTTTATGACTGTCATTAAACACAGACCTCTCGAGTGGGAGGTGAGAGTACACACTGATGACTTCAGAAGGGCTTACTTTGTGAATGTCGTTGGGCCTGTCAATGGCCCTTTTTAGAAATACTAAATTGGAACTTTTCCAAGAAACACTTATTCAAAACCTCAGTAATAATCCTCGAGTTTCGTAAGACAGTACCGAAGATTTTTTTTTTAATCGTCTGACCATTCCTTTGGACATAGATAAAATTGAGTAAGCCTTTTGAGCTATCTCATGCCTCCTGCCCACACACACACCATGAATTATTAACAACACTGAAGATATCAGAAAACATATGGCAATAATCAGCTTTTCTAAATAACAAAACTAAGTTTTGAACACAGTTTTTTTTAATTGTGTGAAGTTTTTAAAAATATAAATAGCTTGAGATTTTTTTCTAATTCATAAGTAACACACAATACTTATGTGTAATTTAAAAAGGAAAAATAAAAGTACAAAGAAAGATATAATAGATAACTGAGAACATACTGTATAGCACAGGAAATTCTACTCAATGCTCTGTGATGACCTAAATGGGAAGGAAATCCCAAAAAGTGGGGATGTATGTACATGTATAGCTGATTCTCTTTGCTGTACGGCAGAAACTAACACAACATTGTAAATCAACTATACTCCAATAAAAATTAATTTTAAAAAAGTACAAAGAAAGAAAACAAAAGTCACCTATTATCTCATCACCTAAAAAAGTAACTACTAACATTCTGTTGTGTACTTCAAACTTCTTTCCATGCCTGTATATATATATATATATAAATGTTTTTAGTTTGTATAAAATTGAGATTCCCCCAGAATGTTTTGGAAACAATAATATACTACAAACATTTTTTCACATCATTAAATATTCTTCTACTAATTATTTTAATTAAAATGGTATTTAACCAGTCTCTGAGATTACAGGTTAATTCTTTATTGCTATAAATAATGCTTTGATAAATATTCTAGTAGATTAATCAAAAACTGTTTTCCTGGGAAACATTCCTAGAAGTGAATTGGGAATTTTTACGTTAAATTATATGTATGTTTTAATGTTTTGGAATATATTGCCCAATATCTAGATGGCTCCTTTTTAAGTGTTCCATGTTTTACTTAGTTCACTGTGCTGCTAGCCAGGTTAGTAAAAATGATAGTCACCTAGAATCTTCCCATGGTTCATTCAAAAGGCTTTCACAATGCTGGCCTCCAGTATAACAAATAGGTATCAATTAGAGCTCAGGGGTCATTGTTCCCCCATCACTGCCTATGGCCCAGAGATGCCACCAAGAACAGACATCAGGACACCCTTACCTCAAGGGATCATTTAGCAAACATTATCAATTTGCAGTTGGGTGAGTATTCTAAAAACACTCAGAAATGAGGATTTCATATTCCAGGGGATTCTAAACTAAGTCACAATACACAATTTGTACTTACAGTAATTCCTAAATGAGTTTCTTTCAAAATAACTATATTGCACGTTGTTTTTAACAAAGATTTTTCCCGATTGTGATTAATTTAAATGTGAGTCCACGTGGTTTAGTAGTTAAGGGCAAAGGTAAGTTTAGCAACTGGTCTCCCTGTGTTTGAATTCTTTCCCTGCTACTTCCTGGTTCTGTGGCACTGAGCAAATTATTCAGCCTCTTTGTGCCTCAATTTCTTCACATGTGAAATTTGAGTATAAGAGTGAAATTTCTCCTGTAGTTGTTATATTAAGAGCATCAAATAAGAGAATTTGTGTAAAATGCTTAACACCATGCCTGGCACATAATAAGCATTCAATATCTGTTGGTAGTTATTATTAAGCAAAACTTGCCTTTGGCACTTTGAAACTTGTTGCCCTTCATCCTTCATCTGCCTAATAAAAGAAAGTACATTCTGTGCAGCGTGTGCGAATATAAGGTCTTTTGCGTCTCTGTGATACCAAAAGAACTTTGGTGACCCTTAGAAGCCAGTGTTGATTAAAGCAGTTAGGTAAAATCCTCTCTGGCTCTTCAACCTCTGTGTTTATAGTGAAACAACACTGACATCTAGTGATCAGAGAAATGAATTACATATTCTGGTAAACTGGCAAATTTAAAAGCCTGTGGTCTTGGCCCAAGCCAAGAGTTTTCCTACTGTCTTCCAGGAAACAAGTTACATAAATCCTAGGTAGATTTGTGCATAAGCTCTTTGGCTATAGCTCATCCTTTGTTATATAGAATGTGTTTTGAACAACTAAAGTCCACATTATCCATCACATCAACCTTCACTCTTTGGTTTTAATCAATTTGTTTACCTTAAAATTCTGAAAAAGAGGAATATATTTAAGAGAAATATTAGTATATGTTCATTTTACTTTCAAAGCATATATAAAAGTCTAGCAAAGTAATGCAAATTAATCCAACATAATACAGCTTTGAATATTAAATATTAATTTATGAATCCATTTTATACAATTTTATAATGGGGATTAAAGAATTGAAACCATTGTGTTAAATAAAACATAACCAATCAAGGATTTTTCAGTTTCATCTACACTCTTCTATAACAAAGAGGAGTTGGAAAATTAATATTTCAGGAAAGGGTTTATACATCAATCATGAAACAAGCTTTAAGAGAGTTTCTTACAAGAAAGATTAGTCACAGGAAATCCATCATTATAGGTCTATATTACTGAAGCTGTGCGGGAACTGTTTTGCCTGGTGTTACAGTCACTGGTTAAACTCTTGCAAGGAAGCCTAAAGATTTAACTCAGCAGCAAGACCTCAGAAATGTTAATTAGAAATGCTAATAGGTGCGACTAGATCATGAGAACAAAACTAACAGTGATCCCCTGAGTCAGCTGAGCCATGGGTTCATCCCCATCACTGTTAACAGCACCTACTGCTTGTAGAGCATTTATTACATCTCACACACTCTGCTAGGCTCTTCTAATTCATAACTATTCATTTATTCAACAAACAGACTATCTACAGTGCTGCCAAACCATGTAATGACAATGGCGGGTCACAACAGGCATAATCCTTGTCCTAACTGAGCTTATAAGCCACTGGAGAAGATAACAATAATCACCAAACTGAAATAAACTTATAACTGTATTATGAGCTGAACTGTGTCCCCCTAAAAGTCATTCGTCAAAGCCCTAACCCCAGTACCTCAGAATGTGACTGTGTTTGGTGATAGGGCCTTTGAAGAGGTAATTAAGTTAAAATGAGGCTGTTAGGATGGGCCCTGATCCAATCTGACTGGTGTCCTTACAGGAAGAGGAAATGTGGACACAGGGACCACAGGGGTGAATACACACACAGAGAAAAGACCATGTGAGGATTCAGTGAGAAGGCAGCCCTCTGCAAGCCAAGGAGAGAGGCTTCAGGAGAAACCAAACCTGCTGACACTTTGATCTTGGACTTCTGGTCTCCAGAACTGTGAGAAATAAGTTTCTGCTTTTAAGTCCACCGGCCTGTGTTATTTTGTTGTGACAGCCTTAGCAAACTAATACACTGTGATAAAATGCCATTTAAGGAAGGTTCAAAGAACTATGAGCACATGTAACAGAGCATTTGACGTAGTCAAAGAGTCAGAGAAAAATGAACCCTGAAGAATGAGTAGAGGTTAATAAGTCTGAAAGGGAGAAGCAGCATGCTCCATGCTGAAGGGAGAGCTTGTGCAGGGCCCTGGGGTGGGAAGAAGCAGGGCATATTTCCGGAAGTAAGGGGAAATTGATATGGCCAGAATGCAGGCAGTAAACGGCTGCATGCTTTGAAATGAAGCTGGAGAGGGAAACAGAGACCAGATCATGCAGATACTTGCAGGCCAAGAGTTAAAGGTTTTTCTTTATCCTGCAAAAATTGGAAATCATTAATGTGCTTTCAGCAGGGGATAATATAATTTTGAATTTAAAGATCACTCCAGCTGGAGAAGGGAGCAAGACAAGAGAGGAATGAGGAGACCAGTTAGGAAGTTATTTCAGTGTCTAGTGTAGAGAAGCGATATAGTGAAGGAGGGTGAGAGCAGTGAAAGATGGAAAGATATAGACAGATTCAAGAGATATTTAAGAGACACTGCCACAAGGACATGTCAATTACTTAGTTTTGAGGGGTGATGGAGAAAGGTCCTTCCAGGTTTCTGGCTTGTAAAATGGATAAATAAAATTGGTACCATCCTTTAAGAAAGGGAGGTGAATAAGAACAAGATTTGGAAAGAAAAAAATTTAACTCTATTTTTGGCTCTATTTAGTTGAGTCTGAGGTTGAGTCTGAATTCCTCTACTTTGACATCCAAGCAGAAATTTCAACAAGTTGGTTAGAATGACAAGTTTGGAGCCCAGAGAAGAGATCTGGGCTACAGATATGAATTTGGGAGTCATTCACCTGTAAGTAGTAAGTAAAGCCAAAGGTGTAAGTGGAAATACCTAGGAAAACAATATAAAGTAAGAAGAGAAGGGCCTAGGACTGAGCTTAAGGAACTCCAAAGATAAAAGAGTAAACAGACAGGTAGGAGGAAACCCAGGGAAGTAGGAAGTGCAACCCAGGGAAGTGCAAGTCATGGAATCTAAGAAGAGAATGATCACCGATGTAGGATGCTGCTGACCTATTAGGATTGATTTACGAATATGTGAGAGCTGTTTCAGGGCTTAGCTGAGGGGTGAATGCAAGAAGAAGTATGGAAGAAATGAAAATGGAGAAGTATTTTGAGATATTTTCCTAGTAGAGGAAGGAAATAGCTATGAGGTTGACAAAATGTTTGAGGTATAGTTTCTCGGGTTTTATGAGTATTATGGATTGAATGTGTCCCCTCAGAATTCATATATGGAGACTCAACTCCCCAATGTGATGGTATTAGGAGGTGGGGCCCTTGAGAGGTGCTATAGACTGAAAGTTTGTCTCCCCAAAATCATATGTTGAAATCCGAATCCCCAACGTGATGGTATTAGGAGATGGGGCCTTTGGAATGTGATTGGGTCATAAAGGCAAAGCCCTCATGAATGGGATTAGGGCCCTTATAAAAGAGACCCCAGAAAGCTCCCTTGTCCTTCCACCATGTGAGGATACAGAGAGAAGTTGGCAGTCTGCAACCCAGAAGAGGGCTTTGCCAGAACTCAACCATGCTGGCACCCTGATTTCAGACTTCCAACCTGCAGAGCTGTGAGAAACAAACTTCTGTTGTTTATAAGCCACCCAGTCTATGGCACTTTATTATAGCAGCCGAACTGACTAAGATAGGGTGTAATCAGGTACAGAAGAGGTCATGATGGTGGACCCTACATAATAGGATTAGTACTCATACAGTGAGAAGGCAGCCATCTGTAAGCCAGGAAGAGCCACATCTGGCTGCACCTTGATCTTGGACTTCTCAGCCTCCAGAACTCTGAGAAATAAATGTCTGCTGTGTAAGCCACCCAGTCTATACCATACCAGGACTAGGACAGTGGGGATGCCAGTGGGGCAGGGGTAGGATTTTGCTTGGTTTGGCTATGGTTTAGTGGGAGGTACAGGAATATGCTTTAACCTGATGAGAATCGCAGTATCTCTGAAACGAAGACATTTTGGTTCACATACTATAGATCAGGAACCCAGTGGTCATAAAGATTAATTAGTCTTACATAATACAGCTAATAAGTGATTGAGCCAGGTCTTTTTTTTTTTTTTTTTTTTTTTTTTTGCGGTACGTGGGCCTCTCACTGCTGTGGCCTCTCCCGTTGCGGAGCACAGGCTCCGGACGCGCAGGCTCAGCGGCCATGGCTCACGGGCCCAGCCGCTCCACGGCATGTGGGATCTTCCCAGACCGGGGCACAAACCCGTGTCCCCTGCATCGGCAGGCGGGCTCTCAACCGCTGCGCCACCAGGGAAGCCCTGAGCCAGGTCTTAAAGCCAGGACTGTCTGACTCCACTTTGCCATACTGCCTCCCAACAAATATCTATTGTGTACCAACTACATGCAAGACCAGATAATATAATTCATATCTAATCAGGACTGGGGACACATTCAGTACAAAATATGATGATGACACTCTGTACAAACAGAATCTGTTCTCAAGTTTAGTACATACCAGAAAGATCCTTTCTGGCCCTTAGAACTGCCAGCTTTGTATTTTAGCAACATGAAAATTTAGAGCTGCCTAGAAATTTTGAGCTGCCTTGAGCAACCAGGAATTGGGGGAAGGGATGAAGAAATGGCAGATTGGAGAGTAGGAAAGAGGGGAAAAGGCATTCTTAGAGATCCATGGAGAAAAATTGAAATCACTAATTTATGTAATATCCTTAATACTGCTATAGTTCTGATGGTATCATCTCATCTTATTTCTCACCCACATGTCCCTCCCTTATGGAGATTTTTTAATAAGCATGATCAGAAGATGTTTTCAATGGAAGATACCACCTTTGTTGGGGTTGTAATCCCTAACTACTGCTTGAATTCCAGTAAGAAAGAGCCCTCAAGAATTCCAAGCACAGACCTTCCTTAAGACCTAACACCACTGGATATTTGTTTGGTGTGTTTAGTACTTCTCCAGGGAATATTTTTAAAAAGGAAAGAACTGAAAGGTTCTCTTCCAGTGACTTTCAACTTTGGCTACACACTGGAATCATCTGAAAAGCTTTAAAAATACTGCTGTTTACTCTCTAACACCGTACACAAAAATAAACTCAAAATGGATTAAAGACCTAACTATAAGGCCAGACACCATCAAACTCTTAGAGGAAAACACAGGCAGAACACTCTATGACATGAATCACAGCAAGATCCTTTTTGACCCACCTCCTAGAGAAATGGAAATAAAAACAAAAATAAACAAATGGGACCTAATGAAACTTCAAAGCTTTTGCACAGCGAAGGAAACCATAAACAAGACGAAAAGACAACCCTCAGAATGAGAGAAAATATTTGCAAATGAAGCAACTGACAAAGGATTAATCTCCAAAACATACAAGCAACTCATGCAGCTCAATATCAAAAAAACAAACAACTCAATCAAAAAATGGGCAGAAGACCTAAATAGACATTTCTCCAAAGAAGATATACAGATGGCCAAGAGGCACATGCAAAGCTACTCAACATCACTAATTATTAGAGAAATGCAAATCAAAACTACAGTGAGGTATCACCTCACACCCATTAGAATGGGCATCATCAGAAAATCTACAAACAGCAAATGCTGGAGAGGGTGTGGAGAAAAGGGAACCCTCTTGCACTGTTGGTGGGAACGTAAATTGATACAGTCACTATGGAGAACAGTATGGAGGTTCCTTAAAAAACTACAAATAGAACTACCATATGACCCAGCAATCCCACTACTGGGCATATACCCTGAGAAAACCATAATTCAAAAAGAGTCATGTACCAAAATGTTCATTGCAGCTCTATTTACAATAGCCAGGACATGGAAGCAACCTAAGTGTCCATCAACAGATGAATGGATAAAGAAGATGTGGCACATATATACAATGGAATATTACTCAGCCTAAAAAGGAACGAAACTGAGTTATTTGTAGTGAGGTGGATGGACCTAGAGACTGTCATACAGAGTGAAGTATGTCAGAAAGAGAAAAACAAATACTGTATGCTAACACATATATATGGAATCTAAAAAAAAAAGAAAAATAAATGGTCAGAAGAACCTAGGGGCAAGACAGGAATAAAGATGCAGACCTGCTAGAGAATGGACTTTAGGCTATGAGGAGGGGGAAGGGTAAACTGGGACAAAGTAAGAGAGTGGCATGGACATATATACACTACCAAACGTAAAATAGATAGCTAGTGGGAAGTAGCCGCATAGCAGAGGGAGATCATCTCAGTGCTTTGTGACCACCTAGAGGGGTGGGATAGGGAGGGTGGGAGGGAGGGAGATGCAAGAGGGAAGAGACATGGGGACATATGTATATGTATAACTGATTCACTTTGTTATAAAGCAGAAACTAACACACCATTGTAAAGCAATTATACTCTAATAAAGATGTTAAAAAAAAGAAATACTGCTGTTAAAAACACTGATGCTGAGAATCCAAGAGGCAGAGTCAAGATGGAGGTGTGGGAAGATGTGAGTTAGCATCTCCCCACAACTAGGGCACCCACCTACCACTGGTGGGGTACTCTGACACCCAAGGAGATGGGAGGAAGCCCAAAGTGAACCAGTAGGATGTAGGGAGACTGAGGGGGGAGGAGAAGTGGAGGCCAGACAGGATCAGCACCCCTGAAGCGGGCGCTGATAGTCACCCTAGTCCAGGAAGCATAGAGAGTCCCATACATGATAAACCCTAGGAAAAATACAACAACACACATATTAATCAAACTAACAAAAATTAAATTCAAAGAAAAAATATTAAAAGCAGCAAGGGAAAAGCAAAAAATAGCATACAAAGGAATCCCCATAAGGTTATCAGCTGATTTTTCAGCGGAAAGTCTGCAGGCCAGAAGGGAGTGGCAGGATATACTTAAAGTGATGAAAGAGAAAAACCTACAACCAAGATTACTCTACCCAGCAAGGATCTCATTCAGATTTGATGGAGAAGTCAAAAGCTTTTCAAACAAGCCAAAGCTAAGAGAATTCAGCACCACCAAACCAGCTTTACAGCAAATGCTAAACAAACTTCTCTAAGCAGGAAACACAAGAGAAGGAAAAGACCCACAAAAACAAACCCAAAACAATTAAGAAAATGGTAATAGGAACATACATATTGATAATAACCTTGAATGTAAATGGATTAAATGCCCCAAACAAAAGACACAGATAGGCTGAATGAATACAAAAACAAGAGCCGTATATATGCTGTCTACAAGAGACCCACTTCAGACCTACGGACACATACAGAACGAAAGTAAAGGGATGGAAAAAGATATTCCATGCAAACGGAAATGAAAAGAAAGCTGGAGTAGCAAGACTCGTATCAAATAAAATAGACTCTAAAATAAAGATGGTTACAAGAGATAAGGAGGAACCCTACATAATGATCAAAGGATCAATCCAAGAAGACATATAACAATTATAAATGTTTATGTCCCCAACATATGAACACGTCAGTACATAAGGCAAATGCTAACAACCATGAAAGAAGAAATGGACAGTAACACAATAATAGTAGGGGACTTTAACACCCCACTTACACCAATGGACAGATCATCCAAACAGAAAATAAATAAGGAAACACTAGCTTTAAATGACACAATAGACCAGATAGATCTAATTGATATTTATAGAACATTCCACTGGAAAGTTGCAGAATACATTTTCTTCTCAAGTGCACATGGGACATTCTCCAAGACAGATCACATCTTGGGTCACAAATCAAGCCTTGGAAAATTTAAGAAAATTGAAATCATATAAAGCATCTTTTCTAACCACAACACTATGAGATTAGAAATCAATTACAGGAAAAAAACTGTAAGAAACACAAATACATGGAGGTTAAACATTGTGCTACTAAATACCAAGAGATCACTGAAGAAACCAAAGAAGAAATTTAAAATTACATAGAAACAAATGACAATGAAAACATGACGACCCAAAACCTATGGGACACAGCAAAAGCAGTTCTAAGAGGGAAGTTTACAGCAATTCAATCTCACCTCAATTAATAAGAAAAATCTCAAATAAACAATCTAACCCTACACTTAAAACAACTAAAGATCAATAAAATTAAAAGCTGGTCCTTTGAGAAGATAAACAAAATTGATAAGCCCTTAGCCAGACTCATCAAGAAAAAAAGGAGAGGATGCAAATCAATAAAATTAGAAATGAAAAAGGAGAAATCACAACAGACACTGCAGAAATACAAAAGATTATAAGAGACTACTACAAACAACTATATGCCAGTAAAATGGACAAGCACAAAGAAATGGACAAATTCTTGGAAATGTACAATTTTCCAAGACTGAACCAGGAAATGTTAGGAAATATAAACAGACCTATCACAAGTAGTGAAATTGAAACTGTAATTAAAAATCTTCCAACAAACAAAAGTCCAGGACCAGATGGCTTCACGGGCGAATTCTATCAAACATTTAGAGAAGAGCTAACACTGATCCTTTTCAAACTCTTCCAAAAAACTTCAGAGGGAGAAACACTCCCAAATTCATTCTACAAAGCCACCATCACCCTGGTACCAAAACCAGAAAAAGATATCACAAAAAAAGAAAATTATAGACCAATATCACTGATGAACATAGATGCAAAAATCCTCAACAAAATACTAGCAAACAGAATCCAACAACACATTAAGAGGATCATATACCAAGACCAAGGGGGATTTATCCTAGGGATACAAGGATTCTTCAATATACACAAAGTAATCAATGTGATACTCTACATTAACAAATTAAGAAATAGGGCTTCCCAGGTGGCGCAGTGGTTGAGTCCACCTGCCAATGCAGGGGACACGGGTTTGTGCCCCGGTCCAGGAGGATCCCGCATGCTGTGGAGCAGCTAGGCCCGTGAGCCATGGCTGCTGAGCCTGCGCATCCGGAGCCTGTGCTCTGCAGCAGAAGAGGCCACAACAGTGAGAGGCCCACATACCGCAGGAAAAAGAAAAAGAAATAAAAGCCATATGATCATCTCAAAAGATGCAGAAAAAGCTTTTGACAAAATTCAACACCAATTTATGACAAAAACTCTCCAGAAAGTGGGCATAGAGGGAACCTACCTTAACATAATAAAGGCCATATATGACAAACTCACAGCAAGCATCATACTCAATGGTGAAAAACTGAAAGCATTTCCACTAAGATCAGGAACAAGACAAGGATGTCCACTCTCACCACTCTTATTCAACATAGTTTTGAAAGTCCTAGCCACAGCAATCAGAGAAGAAAAAGAAATAAAAGGAATACAAATTGGAAAAGAAGAAGTATAACTGTCACTGTTTGCCAATAACATGATACTATACATGTTAAAATCCTAAAGATGCCACCAGAAAACTATTAGAACTAATCAATGAATTTGGTAAGGCTGCAGGATACAAAATTAATGCACAGAAATCTCTGGCATTCCCATACACCAACAATGAAAAATCAGAGAGAGGAATGAAGGAAACACTCCCATTTACCACTGCAACTAAAAGAATAAAATACCTAGGAATAAACCTGCTTAAGGAGGCAGAAAACTATAAAACACTGATGAAAGAAATCAAAGATGACATAAACAGATGGAGAAATATACCATGTCCTTGGACTGGAAGAATCAATATTGTGAAAATGACTATACTACCCACAGCAATCTACAGATTCAATGTAATCCCTATCAAACTACCAATGGCATTCTTTACAGAATTAGAACAAAAAATTTTATAGTTCGTATGGAAACACAAAAGACCCCAAATAGCCAAAGCAATCTAGAGAAAGAAAAACGGAGTTGGAGGAATCAGGCTCCTTGACTTCAGACTGTACTACAAAGCTACAGTAATCAAGACAGTATGGTACTGACACAAAAACAGAAATATAGATCAATGGTACAGGATAGAATGCCAAGAGAGACCCAAGCACATATGGGCACTTAATTTACAACAAAGGAGGCAAGAACATACAATGGAGAAAAGACAGCCTCTTCAATACGTGGTGCTGGGAAAACTTGACAGCTGCATGTAAAAGAATGAAATTAGAACACTACCCAACAGCATACACAAGAATAAACTCCAAATGGATTAAAGACTTAAATGTAAGACCAGACACTATAAAACTCTTAGAGGAAAACATAGGAAAAACACTCTTTGACATAAACCACAGCAAGATCTTTTTTGACCCACCTCCTAGAGTAACGGAAATAAAAACAAAAATAAACAAATGGGACTTAATTAAACTTAAAAGCTTTTGCACAGCAAAGGAAACCATAAACAAGACAAAAAGACAACCCTCAGAATGGGAGAAAATATTTGCAAATGAAACACAGACAAAGCATTAATCTCCAAAATATATAAACAGCTCATGCAGCTCAATATCAAAAAAACAAACAGTCCAATTAAAAAATGGACAGGGGCTTCCCTGGTGGCGCAGTGGTTGAGAGTCCGCCTGCCAATGCAGGGGACACAGGTTCGTGCCCCGGTCTGGGAAGATCCCCCATGCCGCGGAGCAGCTGGGCCTGTGAGCTGTGGCCGCTGAGCCTGCACATCCGGAGCCTGTGCTCTGCAACAGGAGAGGCCATAACAGTGAGAGGCCCGTGTACCGCAAAACAAAACAACAAAAAGAAAATGGGCAGAAGACCTAAAGGGACATTTCACCAAGACAAACAGATGGCCAAGAGGTACCTGAAAAGATGCTCAACATCACTAATTATTAGAGAAATGTAAATCAAAACTACAATAAGGTATCACCTCACGCCACTCAGAATGGCCATTATCAGAAAAGCTAGAAACAATAAATGCTGGAAAGGGTGTGGTGAAAAGGGAACCCTCCTGCACTGTTGGTGGGAATGTAAACTGATAAAACCACTATGGAAAACAGTATGGAGTTTCCTTAAAAAACAAAAAATAGAACTACCATATGACCCAGCAATCCCACTCCTGAGCATATACCCTGAGAAAACCATAATTCACAGAGACATGTACCATAATGTTCATTGCAGCACTATTTATAATAGCCAGGACATGGAACCAACCTAAATGTCCATCGACAGATGAATGGATAAGGAAGATGTGGCACATATATACAATGGAATATTAGCCATAAAAAAAAAGGAATTGAGTCATTTGTAGTGAGGTGGATGGACTTAGAGTCTGTCATACAGAGTAAAATAAGTCAGAAAGAGAAAAACAAACACCATTTGCTAACGTATATTTATGGAATCTAAAAAAAAAAAAAGGTACTGATGAACCTAGTTGGAGGGCAGGAATAAAAAGGTAGACATAGAGAATGGACTTGAGGACATAGAGTGGGAGAGCGAAGCTGGGGCTAAGTGAGAGTAGCATCGACATATATACACTACCAAATGTAAAATAGTTGGCTGGTGGGAAGCAGCATAGCACAGGGAGATTGGTGCGGTGCTTTGCAATGACCGAGAGGGGTGGGATAGGGAGGACAGGAGGGAGGCTCAAGAGGAAGGGGATATGGGGACATGTGTATGCATATTGTTGATTTGCTTTGTTGTGCAACAGAAACTAACACAGTATTGTGAAGCAATTATACTCCAATAAAGATCTATTAAAAAAAAATCCAGAAGCCATGAAAGTAGACTGATATATACGATTACATTAAAAGATAAGCATTGTGCCTGGCTAAAGCAACTAAGTACAAAGTCAAAGGGCCACTGACCAACTAGGAAAAATATTTGCAACTCATATTACAAACAAAGGGCCAATGTCGCAAATATATCAGTATGAACAGCTTCCAAAAGTTGATAAGGATAAAGAACAACTTAAAAGAAAAATCAACAGGGCTTCCCTGTGGCGCAGTGGTTAAGAATCCGCCTGCCAATGCAAGGGACAGGGGCTCGATCCCAGGCCCTGGAAGATCCCACATACCTCGGAGCAACAAAGCCTGTGCGCCACGATTACTGAGCCTGCGCTCTTTAGTCCATGGGCCACAACTACTGAAGCCCAAGTGCCTAGAGCCCAAGCTCCGCAACAAGTGAAGCCACCACAATGAGACGCCTGCGCACCACAATAAAGAGTAGCCCTCGCTCACCACAACTAGAGAAAGCCCACGCACAGCAACGAAGACCCAACACAGCCAAAAATAAAAACAAATAAATTAATTAATTTAAAAAAAGAAAAATCAACAAAGATAGTTCAGAGCAAATAAAATTCAAATGGCTTTCAAACATTTGAAAATATGCTTAATATTAATCAAAATAAGAGACATGCAAATTAAAACGAGCTATCATTTTTATCTATTGGATTGTAAAAAATAAAAAAATCTGACATCTTTTATACGCTACACTATGGGGAAACAAGCCTTCTCGTACATTACTGGCAGGAGTGCATATTGGTACAACTCCACTAGAGGACAATTTGGTAATATCTATCAGAATTACAAATGAATTTTCAGTAATCCCACTGCTGGGACTTTATTCTTTATATATGACTGCATGCATACAAAATATACAAGGTTACTCATTGTAATGTTCTTGTAATAGCAAAAGGTTGGGGGAAACACTCAAGAACTCATCAACAGGGACATATGTCACATCCATAAGATGGCATGTTAGACAACTGTGGGGAAAAAATTAGGAAGTTCTTCGTGTACTGATAGGGAAAGATCTCTAACACATATTGCTGAGTGAAAAACATAAGGGCTGAACAGTTGGCTACCTATTGTGTAAGAAAGGGGGAAATATTTGCTTGTATTTGCACAAAGAAGTTTTGGAAGACTAGGTGAGAAACTGAAAAAAAAAGCATCTGTGTTAGAGGAGTAGGATGGGCTTGAGAAGGGAGGAAATGGAGTGAATAGGAATAGCAGTGTTTTGGTATTTGGACTATGGGACTGTATTACCTAATTAAAACTATTTTTTGAAGAGAAAAAACAAAAACAAAAACACTGATGCCTGGTGTCCTAACTCAGAGAATCTAATTCAATATGTCTCAGGTATGGCCTGTGTATGGAAATTTAAAATTTTCACCCCATTATTCAAATGTATAGCCACAGGCCCCTGAAATCCATACAAAGGGTTGTATCACTATATCACTGAATGATCTGGGAAAGATCATTCTTTCAACAGTCAGTATTCACTCTGAGGCAGATACCGTGCTGGATGCTGGGACACAGATAAATAAGACAAGATCTCTATCCTCAAGGAGCTTACTTCTTCATGGAAGTGTCAGACATAAAACAGACAATCACAATATCTTTAATAAGTCTTGTGATAGTGATATAACCCAGATGCCAACCACACTACCACCCCTTCCAGTTTAAAGGATGCCATTTGTTAATGGTCACAGTATTCAGAATAGTTGGTCCTATTTTCTCCACAGCAGGGGAATTTGTCTCCAGGACCTCAGAGCTGTGGTTCTGTAGACTCTGCTGCCAGTAAGAGCCAAGAGGGTTTCTCCATCACAGTCCACTCTGTAGGTAGATGCTCCCTTCCCTCTTGAGATCCAGGATGAAATGAGAAACAACAAAACACCCTCAAGTAGACACTGTTCTTTGGCTACTACAGACATCCTCCCCACCCACCACTACCATTTCTTCCCTCTGTGTAACCAGAACATCAATTTTGTGTTTAGGTAAATATCAGGGAATTCAGGCTTCCCTCTGTGGGTCCAGGAGTTGAATCATGATCAATTTGTAGCAGTCATGGTAATACTTTCCCTTGACAGATAAGGTCTTTCCCAGCCACCTTTGTAACTAGTGGTGACAACGTGACACAGTTCTGGCCAATAGGATAGAAGGGGAAGTCTGAGAGTGGGTGCCTAGAAAGATGTATCCGTGATAGGAGAAAGAAAGGTTTTAGCCCTTTTCTCCTTTTTCCTGTCTTAAAAGAAAATGTAATGTCTGGAACTAAGGCAGACATCTTGAGACCATGAGGCAACAAGCACAAGCACAAAAAACAACATGCTGAGAAGAAAGAGTGAAAGAACCTGAGTCCTGAAACCTTACTGAGCCTCTGCTCCAGCCCAGGACAGACATCATCCTGACCTCTTACCTTATGCAAAAAATAAAACCCTGTTTGTTTAAGTTACTCTTCATTGGGTTTTCTGCTACTATCAAAATCATGATTAACTAATACACAGTCCTTCCTTCCTTGTCACTTTGTCCTTTGAGCCTCCAGAAGACTAACATATTAGAGAGCAATGTAATTACGAAGCTCTTTACTGAAGGGAAGTTCAAAAGAGAAATACCACGCAGGATGGACAAAATTAGCATGCCGGTTAATCTGGACTTTTACATGCACCATATAAGTGAGGCATCTCAAGATGTTTGCCTTCATCCCTCACAAGGAAGGTGACCACCTTGTAGTTCCCTCTGATTCTGATCAGGCCCACTGCCCTGAGGTTCACAGACCTGCTGTGGTTAGGGAGAGTGTTGCAACTGTTAAACTAAAAAACTACATTTCCCAGGATCCCCTTCCCTGTATGGTTCTGAGGTAGGTTGTACAAAAGAAGAACTTGCATGAGATTTGAAAGGCAGGAGTAAAGCAGTGACCACTACTCTCTGAAGGTCATTGTTGATAGATACAGAGACGGGCAGATGTAGAAGGAACCAGCAGATTCTATTTTATCCTCACTCTGCTCTGATCCGTGTCCAACTTTTCTTCCCAAATGCTGACATTTTTGACTGCAGGCCCACCACTGGACATTTGGCTGCAGGGTCACCAGAGGCAGTAGCTACACAGAGGCAAGAGCCCACCATAGACCTTCCTTTTCACTGTCCCACTCTGCTTGCTAGACATGCTTAGCTTCTCAGATGGACCAGTGAGTCATTTCTTTTCTGATCCAGCAACTCCCTTTCCAGATCTTCACTTGCCCAGCTCTTCAATTGTATAGGTCTAATTCCTATAATAATTCCCTTATCCCATACGCTCTGCTCCCCTAACTGATATGCCTGGCCACCCACTCCCTACTTCACACGTATAAAAGCCATTCTCAATTTCTTCCTCACATCAGGTGGTAATATTACCCCCATCCTATTGCAGTTCTTTAACCAAAGCGAACATGTGTCCCCCAATTCTAGCTCCAGTTTTCCTCCTGCGAGAGTGGCAAGCCTGCTGATTCTCTTACTAGGGTACCAATTAAATAAGCACTTTTCTCAGTGACAAACATTAGCTTTCCCTGGAGACAAATAAGTCTCCAACGTAGAAAAAAGAACATTTCTCTGGTAGTAGCACTCTGGCTTGCCATGAAGAAACAACGGGTAACCCATTTTCACTCAGAACACTGGGGTTCTGTTCAGCTGGGCTGCGACAAGGCAGAGTCACACAGCTGCATCCTGCCTCCCAGGTAATGGCCCCAGCTCAGGTTGTATCCTTTTGAGCTAGAGTCTCTCTCTCATGAAAAGGTTGCGGGAGGAAGTTATTTGGCAATCCTCCCACCACAGAGTGGGAAATGAGAAAACTCCAAAGATAGAGTGACAAATGGAGCTGAAGAGGTCTAGAGAAGGTTTCACATGCATAGGTGGTTACGCTTTAGCTAGGGCCTAAGGCAGGGAGAATTATTTTCAAGGAGAGTATCCCCCGTTATCTGACTCAAATCATTCCTGAGTCCACATATTAAGGAAGAGTGAGAATAAGAAGGGGATACAGCATTATCTGAGCCTGCCCCAATTCCTGTTTCAGACAAATTGAAATGAAGAAGGAGAAAAGTTTTCACAGCAGTTCAGTAAAATATCAACCTTGTTTTCTTCCATAAAATTTCTAGCCACAGATTTTTAAACGCTAGAATCCAATGACTCATAACCCACAATCATTTTGTAAAATAATAAATGTTAGCACGGAAACCTCTTCACAACCATTTTTCTGAGGGGGAGACAAGAACTGTCATTTAGACCTTTCTTTCTCAAATTCCAAAGCTGCCCTAAAATGGGTATACCTTGACCTCCAGAATAAAAAAGTGACATCAAAAGCAAACTATTTCTCCACCGTCTTTTCAAAGGAAACAGCAATTGTTTAAAAATTAAGACTTAAATTTAGGTTTCCTTAAAGACAGATAGCGCTTTAACATGTAAAAGAGATCATAAAGTTCTGCCGTAAAATTAACTTTTATCCCAGTGAACTTTTCTTAAGCTGCTGAAATATTGCCATAAAAGGTCAAATCGTTAGTAAACTCTAGAGAGCAAGATTGTTCAAAGAACGTTCAGATTGAAATCGGCAAATAATGTACTTTCCATTTGAGTAGGATGAGACTGGAGTGGGCAGAAGAGGATAAAATGCAGCTGGGGAAAGTCATTTAAATGTAACCAATATGGATCTCATTCAACAAACTCACATGTGAAAGAAAAATCACTTCTATTTACTATGGGTCAATATAATTTTTGGCCAGGAGAAAACCTGAGGCGCTCTCAGTGCTCCCACACACACTACCAGGGCTGAGCCAAGGCTCCACGGTCTTACCTAACACCAATGCAGAAGGAAGGTCCCTCTAGACATTGGGCATCTGCCTGAACAGGTCATGCCCATGAGCTGATCTTCACGGTTTCCTTCAAATCCAACAGCCCTCTCCAGCTTTCTTGTCACAAAGGGGACATGAGAGTCTGCTGAGGCTGGAAACCCAGCCCTGGGTGCTGTCTCCCTGCTCACACAAACTCCCCTCTTTAGTCTGGCTACACCTTTGGAAAAGAGGCCAGAGCAGTGCACCCTACAAACCATACCCCACGGATCCCCTTCTCCTTTCAGTCTCAGATGGTATCCCCATGCTCCCTCCAGCTTCTCTGGGACACCCTGACTCTTCCTTCAAACCCTGTCATCCCTCTTTTTTAACAAAACACTTTGGTGGCTGCTACGGTCTGACTGTTTGTATCCTCCCCACCCCCCAGCCAAAACGCATATGCTGAAACTTAATACCCAATGTGATGGCATTAGGAAGTGGGGGCCTTTGAGACATGATTAAGTCGTGAGAGTGGAGCCCTCGTGAATGGGATTGAGCTCTTAAGAATAGAAGCCCCACAGAGCTCCCTGGCCACTTCTACCGTGTGGGTTACAGCAAAAAGAGAGTCATCTAGAAACAGGTTCTTACCAGACACCAAATCTGTCAGTACCATGATCTTGGACTTCCAAGCCTCCAGAACTGTGAAAAATAATAGTTATTGTTTATAAGCCACTCAGTTTATGGTATTTTTGTTACAGCAGCCTGAATAAACTAAGACAGTGACTGATTAAACCCAGAATCTAAGTCATTACCTAAACTAATTTCCTCCCCCAAGAAGCCTCAATCCCTCAACTTTCACTCCTTTACTTGCTTTGTTTTCTTTATAGCACTTTTTTGAAAATCAGATATTTGTATTTCTAATTGTATAGCTCTTCCTATACATTTCTCCCTAGATATCTTTCTATTCATTTATATAAAATGTAAACTAATATCTGGAATAATGCCTGATCTGTGATAGACACTTGATAAATAGCCATTGAATAAGTGTTGAACACACAATTTAGCCACCAACCAACTAGTTTTCTTGTCTTCATGAGCAGAGAGTGTTTAATCACCAAACCCTCCCTGGAGGCAAAGGAAGATATTTGTTTCACATCCCTCTAGCACACTGAGTTGAAGGGGAAAAAAATACGTTTCCGTGTTTAAAATAGTCTGAATGTTCTCCTCTTGCCACATGTGTTTTCAGGATAAACAACTATTATGCGGCCTCAGGTCTCCAGGAAACTCTCATATTGTCCTGCAGCTAATTTGTTGCAGGCCTGAGGACCTCATTTTCTCCCCATGACATGCAGTGGGAGAAACATATGAAACCTGGGAGGAAGGGAAGAGGAGGAGGACAGAGGGAACTCCTGATCTTGCTGTTTATCCTCTACTTCTGTTATATTTCAATCATTAAAATATATCATGGGGTTCCGGGAAATTATATGAAAACCTTTTTGTTCAGAACAGTTAAACTAATCAGTTAAAGGAAGAAAATACGTAAGAATTAAATTAAAAAATTGTAATTGACAGATGGGAAAGAAATCATCAAGAGGAAAAGGTCTGTTAAAAAATATATTCTCATTAGTTGACTTTTATCTAGTCTATAGAAGAGAAAAGTAGGACTCTATTTCACAAAAAAGTGAGATGTCATGTCTCTTTATCACTGTGTGATTGCACTTATAATGCATTCATCAGGCTTGTTGACTCAAGTCATTACATCCTAATATGGATTAGCTAAATTGTTGGAACACAGATGCACACTCCAAGAGAGCATGAGTTTTAAAATTCAATTTTATATTACATTTCTTGAGAAGTTTTTACTGTGATTTGAAATCCACCCTGGAAGAGCATAGTAGAATATTCTGCCCATTTGTATTTTATGTGACAAAACCAACAGGTTCACCATTTATTCCTAACTAAAATTGAATTGTCTGAGAATTGCAATAACTGTCAGCCTCTAAAAAGCTTATCTCATGTCTCACAGTTTAATTGGATTGTTTTCTGAAACAGTCTTTCCTTTTCAATTTCATAAAGACCATAAATGCTTATATTATTGTCTTTTGTTCTCTTTCCTCAGAACTTTGTTCATTTTAATTTTTAGTCATAGTGGCCTAAGATGACCCTGCTTTTCCTTCTGATCCAAAATTCAAGTAAACTGCAACTGTGGAACCATTTGACATCTTTCCATCTATGACTGCGTGAATAAGATAAGAAGGACCTTAATAAGGAAAGCAATTAGTGAATCATTTACATTTGCAAGTGATCAAAATCATAAAGTGGCAAAGCAAATTTCATTTGACAAATAAATGATTCTTAAGCTATGAACCTGAAGCTGGACCAGTTATCAAAAAATCAAAGCACAAAATGACAGGAGGCATTATTTAGTCATGCCAAACTCCCAACTGTAAGTGCTCTGACCTGAGATAGCCCTGGGGTAGCAAATGAACTACTCAACAAAATTTACTCTAAAGGAAGTGTATATAGTGATGAATACTTCTTGGGCATTAAAAACTAAAATAAGATTAAACTGGAAAAACTGTCATCCATAAATACATCATAATTTGTTGAAGCCCTAATCATGCTTAGCACTATATTAGGCGCTATGGTAATACAAAATTTTTTAAACTTGGTTTAAAATATCGTTATAGCACAAATGTAAAAAAGAAAGCAGAAAAAAGGTTTTAAATATTCTTTTATCATCAAAACATATGTCATAGAGAGTGGAATCCAAGCAGCACATCTAGATACACGTATAGCTACAAATATGATTTCAATTATACACACACACACACACACACACACACACACACACACACAAATATTAATTAACAGCAACCATCTCTGGGTGGTGGAATGAGTAATTTTCATTTTATTCTTTATACCTTTACAAGTTTACAAAATACTACAATAACTGCATATTACCTTGGTAATCACAGACATAAAAGCATATTTAAGTCATCTTAACTCTCTAAATGATATCTACCTAATCTAGGATTCTTATATCCCAACTATCAAAAAGATGCTTCATATACTATATATTAAATACATACTAAACCTAGGGTATTAAGACTATAACCTCGACACAGCCTCCGGGAAAATGTAATTCATCCCCTGCCCTAGTTATTATTCTCATGAGAATCCGAAGCTCCCCACCCCTCCCCCACCAACACACACACCAGAATGCAGGCAAGCAAGTTCTCCACTTCTTTACACTTGGAAGGCAATGTTTAAATCGCAAAATCTTCATTAGATAATTTTAGGTAAGACACCCTTGAGAGACCTCCAAATTTCACTATAGAGGACTACCATCTGCCAATCAAGGGCCAGGTTAGGCTCTTTAGGGGCCTAAATAAACATTGAAAATATTAGATCCTTCATACGTAATTTTTCAAAGTGATACAAAAATCACATATACACTAAAATTAAAGTCGCCTCTGTCTAAATGTTCTACTTACAAAGTTCGGGTTCAGAATTCTCTTTTCAGTAGTGGAGGCAGATGGTTTTTTGCTGATGCCCTAAGCAAGTCCATTCTCTAACCTTTGCCTAATCCATCCGTGCACTTAAACACTGATCAGCTCTGCTCCCCTACTCAATTCTGCAGTAAAAGACTGCAGGTTAGGGAATTGAATTACCAGCCCATTCTCTATTCGTATAAATATCCCACCTCAAAAGTCAAGGTTTTCAAATCAACAATAAAAACACATTTTGTAAATTCTTTTTCTTCCTGTCTGAAGCACATCACACAAAGCCCTTTCTACAAGGTCAGATGCCAACTCATACGTCACTCCCCTTGTTTCCATCCCTTACAAAAGCATTCGTTTACTCACAAAACAAACTAAATGAAAGACTTGAATAATTTGGAATAACTTATCCCAATCTAGCTATAGAAACACCTAAGTAATGATAATTAAAATATGTAAGTATGTATGTTTGTTTATATATGTTTTAGACATTTTAAGACTTGATTTTGAATTAAGAAAGATGCTACCAACAGAGAGCTCGTGTTTCAGGAAGCAGAGACTTCAGAACGAAAACCAAGACTGAATCCAGCTGTCTGAAATAATTGATTGTCAGCAGCTTGAGACGGGTTTGTGTTGTACTCCGTGTTTAAGTGTTAGCAGCTATAAATTTTCAAGTGCAGCTAACACCTAAAGAGAGAGCTTTCAATGCTACTATTTAAGCTTAATTGACAATAAAGAAAAAGGGAAATGCAGCTTTACTTGTAATCTGAGAGACCATACACACAAAAGAGAATATGTTTCTACCATTATGCTCTCATAGTAGCAGTAACTAAAGAATTCAGAACCAAGGGGTTCAGGAATTCAAGAGTCCATTAGGTAGAGGGAAGTATTACATCTACAGACACTGGCCTCCCTTTCATTTGAGGTGGATGTTTGTTACGTGTCCTATTTAATATGGAATAAATAAGACACACTGTGGGCCCCAGGTCATCCAGAGAGGGTCTGCAGCTGTCACCTTCATTGCCACCTTAGCTATGAGGCAGAACTGCCAGACAATTTTTTCTGTGTGGCTCTAAGAGATCTTCAAGTCATACCTTCAAATGGAACTGACAGGTAATTGCCTCTAACCCAATTCTCTTTCATCACCAAATGGATTTTGAAATATAATTCAGACTTTTCTTTTTGTTTTAATCCAACAAAACTGCTTTCAGAAATGCATTAGCACACATAAACGTTGTTTTATTAATGTATACTTATACTAGTTCAGCCTCCATGTATGTGTTTATATTGTTATTATCAGACTGAGTCCATAAAGAGGGCTGACTTTATACTTAGGCAAAATCCAGGTTGCCACCTGGTATAATGTGAGGTGTATGCTAAATGGCTCAATTTTTCAAAATTACTCCTCTTTGCCATGAAGGCTAGAAAGTTCCACCATTTAAAATTTGCTGAATACCGGAGCTTCCTTAGAATACCCTTGGAGACCATTATAATTCCCAAGAACTAGTCGTTAAACAATATAAAGCCAGTTATTTATAAAAATAATTTTTCATGTACAATAAAATTGTCTAAAATTTTCTATTTGATTAGAGACTATAAATTATTGGACTTCCTTATCAATGAACAGTTTAAAAACCAAAAACGAAAAAAAATAGCCAATCACTTATATTGAAGTATCAACACCAGAGCTGCCAAATATTGGACTTCCTTATCAATGAACAGTTTAAAAACCAAAAACGAAAAAAAATAACCAATCACTTATATTGAAGTATCAACACCAGAGCTGCCAAATTCAATGGGCTTTTCTCTGTTCTCATCTTATTCTACTTTCCAGTACTATTTTCCAACATCAATCCCTCTCTTCTCTGTTTCCATGACTCCAATCCCTCCAGGTTTTCTCACTGGTCATTTCTCCTCCATCTACTTCCTGGCTATTCCTCTAAATTTTGAAGTGCCCAAGGGTTACTCCTGGGCACCCTTCTCTGTCTTCATTCTCTAAGAAGAAATTGATCTCATCAGTTTTCATAGATTTATAGACTATTCGAGTGTTAGTGATTCCCAAATTTACATCTCTAGCTCAGACCTTTTTCTCTGAGCTCCAGACTCAGACAAAAACAGGCCATTTGAAACCTTTAGTCCCAGGTCTTACAAACCTCCGAAACTTAACATATTCAAAATGGGAGTTTTCGCCATTTTATCTATCAGTTGAACAGGGTAGCACCAGCATCCCATCCAGTTACTAAAGCCAGAAACCAAAGAGTCATCCCTGAATTCCCCACTTTCTCTCATGCCTTTCAACCAAAAATAGATATTGACTCTACCCACACGTCTTTTGTTGCTCTGTGCCCGTAGCATACCAGGTGACCATTACCTCTTAGCTAGATTCCTGCAACTGCCTCCTCCTTGCTCTCCCTTCTACCACTGCCCCACGCAGAAACAAAAGCAACCCTGACACATATTTTGAACCAGCCATTTCCTTTCTTAAAACCTTTCCATGGCTTCCTGGTTCAGGTGGAATAAACCTTCCCACAATGTCTTATAAAATCAAACCCTCACCTATGTCTTCACTACTCTCCACCTTTGCTCTGAGACCTCCAGCCACTCCCACTGTAGCTCATAAAGCTCTTTTCCACCTCAGAACCTTTGCATATGCTAGTGGTGTGGGTGGATTCCGGATATATTTTGGAGATGAGTTTAAGGACATGAGAAAAAGGGGAGATTCAAGGACAACTCCTGACTGGTCTTCCACTCTTCACGTGACTCTCCAGGTGGCTAGCTCCTTCTCATCCTTTATAGCTCAGCCAGCCCTGAACACCATTCAGCTCAATCCTATTGACGCTCTGAATCTGTCCCCTGTCACTCCGTATCCCTTCCATCAGGATTGGTGGAACTTCCAGCATAGGAGCAGGTACAGACTGAGGAAAGGCTCTGCCAGGTGATGTGGGCCAGTGAGCCCCAGGTCACTGTTGTAGCAGGTATGAATTGAAGAATCATCAACAAGATAGTAACCCCAAAAATGAGACTATACTTATTATACAACTGTATATACTTTTTTGGCTCTGAATTCCCAATCTGCCCACAATAGATCATTTAATCTATTCTATTCTGATAAACACAGTCAAACATAAGAACTTTTTAAGTCACTTTTCGTTTAAAACTTGGTCCTCCTCTTTCAATGAAATTCAAGTACTATCTCAGTCACTATTCACAGCTCAAAGTTTTCTCTTTGAGTTTTCTTCCCCCACTAAACTCCTAGACGAACCAGCCCGTGGTGCATCCTGGCAGCAAGTCAGTAAAGACAGAGAGCCTGCGTATAAGAGACATGACGCACAGCTTGTTCACAGTCCATTTTCTTCTGGTCCTGGCTGCTGGCATCCCCACTGATACGGCTTCTGGTGCTGGTGGTGTCCGGTCGCTGGCTCTATTTTATGGCTGGTTTGAAGGCTGTTGAGCATCCATCTGGGCAGTCTCTCCATAACCTCTTGGTGTCAGAAGAAAGGTTGTGGTTTGCCAGCTCAGCTCCCAGTTAGCTGTCCACACAGCCTCTGTATTGGGTCTCTTCATTCTACTGGAAAGCCTTGGAGGTAGTAAGCCAGTCTACAGCCTCAGGTTATTTTCTTTAGCCTGCTCTAGACCTCAAGGAAACCTATTAATATCAACTCTGACAAGCTCAGCTCCATAGGAATCTAGGGACTATCTTTGCCTCCTCTGACAGGCTGCACCCTGCCAATTTTCTACTATCCCTCTCCCAGTTCCGGGGGGGGGGTTATGCCTATATGTTCTGCCTCTCAGAGAGCTCCGGACAAGAAGATAGCACCAGTGCCTATAGTAAATACCTCAAATTCCAAAAGAGAATTTTGGGGGTCCCTAACTTTAAGACAGGATGGACAGGTAGAACATTCTCCTCTCCTCGCATGAGACGATGGGAAGGCACAAAACATCTAACATTCATGTTCCGTAAGCTCTTCCTGACCACACCGAGTTATCATTACAATCACTTTTATATCCCAAAAATATCTGCATCCTCCTTTTCCAGTACAAGGACAGTTTCCTTTATTTATATATTGTCTAAGAAGGATGATCATAATGTGTAGGGTTAATATAACACATCTTTATATCATTCTTTAAATTGGCTGCACTAGCAATAGCTTGGGAGAGCTGAATTATAGAGTTATGGTAATAATCATCACTAGATTCATGCATGTTACTATTGTAGTAACAGAACTATGATAAACTAAGTCATAAATGTATAACCTTAAACCAGTAAAGAAGAAAATTATGACAGAACTTGTTATTAGATGAATGTAACAATAGAGATACAAATGTTCTTTTGTACCAGCCCCAACCTCTGGCAATTTGGGCCCCACCCAGCAAGTAAGTGGGAACAATTTGGAATGTTGAAGTTGATAAGTCCCCAAGGGTAAGGCAGTATGACTGACATCCTGAGACTAGTACCCCCCTGAGCTGTATCCTCAGGAGCCATGAAGTGTATAAACCTAAAGTGCTCACTCTTGCCTCAGAGGTGAGTGGAGGAAAGCACATTGAAAATATTCAGCCCTGTTGGTTGAGAGGCTACAGCTTTCTTCAATGGTATTTGGGTTTGGCTCCAGAAACAGCAAAACTTATCATGAACGAATGGAATGAGCCATTAAATATTTTGAATACATGGAGGCATTTGATCCTGCCTCAGAAACATCACCCGTTTATCCATGATTCCTGTCTCTCCCCTACTCTTCTCTACCCATGACAACATATAACTAGGAATTTAAAAAAAAAAAAATCTCTGCAAGTATGCTTCCAAACAATTCCTCCTTAAGCCATCAACTTTTTTTAGCCTAACAATAGAGTGTTTACATCCTGTGTTTCTGGGTGACCCATGTCTATCTGAATGCACCAGGGGATGGGAAAGATCTTTAGGTTATAAGTGAAAGAATCTGATGAGATGACCCCTAGATGCATAGATTCATACTTTGAAATACTTTCCTATCACACACAAGTTGTCAATAAGAATGAAGCCACCAGCTTTGCTTTCCATTTCCTGATATCATACTCAATGACCTCTGTTTTAGGGAAAGTGACAAAGGGCCAGTAGAGTTCAGTCTCACCCAAGCAGCTTATGTGACAGGTATTGGGATTGTTCAATGTAAATGTGAGGAGAAAATGGCACTTAGGAGCAGGGCCTGGATCCACAGACAAGAGCTTGAGTCTTGCCACAGGGTTAGAGAAAATGGTGAGGTTATTGAATGAGGACCTGACATTTGGAGATTCATCAGTTCGAATCCCTTTTTCAGTTTCCAAAGCAGAGCCAAAGAAGTGGGCAGCGCTATCAGGGTGATGCTTTCCAATACTCTTCCAACCTTTGTGGAGCTGATGTAAAGGGCTCTATTCTGCAGGACTGGGTTCTTAGTTTACTTAGCAAAGGATACTGAAACTAAGCTAAGGCAAGGTGATAAAGCAGAAACACAACTACAACTTCCCAGGCCTGACCCAGGTTCCAAATTGGGGCACAGGGTTCACTTCCCCACAATACCCAGTAGGATACTAATCAGTCAGACTCTTAAGGATGGTTGAAAGAGACACACACGCCCACATGAAGGGATGAAAAAATAAGAAGGAAAGGTGTTAATAAAACAGCAGACGCTTTGAAAAAGGAGACCATGCCTACATGGCAATTCCACAAGCTTTATATGTGAAGAGCTAGTGGGCAGCAGACCTTAATCCAACGCAGCAGCAGCATTTGCACACTGGACCCAGCTAAGTGTCCAGGGCAAAGATGGATCACTGAGCCTGGGATGGCACTGCCGAGAATGAGGACTGCTTTTTAACAATGGGACAAAATGGATCCAGGAGGAAACCTTTCTGCCAAATTTCAGGGTTGGCCCCAGACCCTTGAACAAGTGCGTTACATTCAGAAACTACACAAGAAGCTACTCTCCACCACACTCTGAGCTGTGTATGATGCAGAATATATTGCTTTAGCCTGAACTGAAGGGCTTCATGGGTTATACTAGACATGTTTGACCAGCTAACAGCATATCTGCCTTTTGCACAGCACACTACCCCTCCCTTCCTTGACATAGGGGTGGTGCATGGCCTTTATAGACAAGAAGATAATACCCATAGCAAGCAAAAACAAGGGCATGTTTTTACCCCTTATAGACTTGAGTCTTAACAAGCCTTCTTTCTTCTTGGACATATTACAAGGTACATATTTTTTCATTCCATAAACAACAACCAAAGAGAGATAAAGCAAGCAGTCAGTTTGCTTATAGAACTCAATTTTTTTTTTAAAGCAAACGGTGAGCACCTATATTTTGCGAAGCATTTTAGGAAGCCTTTTCTTAAATAGCACCAATCTGAAAATCAAATGGTACTTCCAACTAAAGCCCTCCAGGATTTTGTCATTTTAGAATTGAAAGTACTAGAGGATGTTAGGGACAGATGGTCTCAAAAGGATATCTGAAACTGGTGCTCCCAAGAATGAGAATATGATTGCTCTTACAACCTCTTGCCTAAAACATCACAGTAAATTCCAAATTGGTGTCCCTACCTCCTACCCACTGTCTCCTCTCAGATCCATTTTTCCCAGGCTGTCAGAGCCATCTGTCTAAAAAATCAATCTTAGCATTTCACTTCCTCCTTTCTTCTTCCCTCAATAAACTTCCATAAAGTCCAAATTTGTTATCATGGATTCCCCAAGCCTTTTATCCATCTGGTTCTGGCCCCTCTTTCCAATCTCATCCCCTCCCCTGCAAAGGCTAGAATATCTCCCTGAACTACAAATGAGAGGTTTGGAAAATGCTATTAATTTTGTTATAACTTCATATTGTCTGTGGCAGCTAGGACAATAATATGGTAACTCTTTCCCAGAAACAGTCTTGTCAAAACCTCAAAGGAACCAATGGTTAGACTCTGATCCAAAACATAGCCCTTAAATTAAGAAGCATCCTCATTGCTGTGAGCAGTGGGACTTTTTAGGAAAGCTACATAAAATATTATTTGTGCCACAACGAAGGAGATTCAGGCCAGAATTTTAATGAATATCATAAAATCTTCTGAGAATAAGCAGTGACCACAAACTCTAACCTAATACTCCTAATACTCCTCTGGGTTATGATAATGTAATGGTTCAAAAATGGACCCTGGGGTCTTATGCTGCCCTTGTTCTCTCTGAACGGTCCCCATAAATAGATTTTTCAAAGTAGACAATCTGGTTTGGGCTCAGAAAAAGGAGATGAGAGGATGCTACTCTCCTTTCTGGCATGCCCACCACCTAGCCTGGACCCTCTTGCTGCTTAGTGCCAGACCTGCTACATTGTGCACCACGCATCATAGTCCACCTTCTCTCTTTGTCTCCCTCCCTCCGTGCCCAATGTGATTCACATTCTCTCAGTGCCTACTCCCAACTAGAGGTTGATTGGATTATTGGTCCCAAGTGTTCCCCTGTTGTAGGATTATACATCCACACTGTTTGCCATGTCACTTTGTACTGCCCTCCCACTATGGGTAATATATACTTTCCTCCCCTTTGATACTGGCTTTGCTCTGGTCATTGAATGTTAGTGGACATGACGTGAGCTGAGACCTTAACTATACTTGCATAGTTTGGCTTGTACTTTTGTGCTCCTGATTTGCCATGAGAAAAATAACAGGTAGTGGCTGGTCCAAGGAGAATGAGAAAATTTGGGTATATGTAAATGTAGCTGATCCCAGCAAAACCCAGCAAAGCCACAGACAACCCACAGCCCTATGAGCAAAAATATATAAATGTTTGTCTTTGCAAAACACTGAGTCTCTGAGATGGTTTGTTACTCAGCATTATTGTGGCAAGAACTAAATAATACCCTAGCCAATAAACTAATTTTCATGAGGGCAATAATGATCAATATTACCTTCCACAGCCAGGCTTTTATCTATGGAACGGAAACAATAAAAAGAACCTAACTCAAACAGTTAGAGCAAGAAATAGATAAAAATTGTAAAATCCTTAGGTAGGGGATGGCCCACAGAAAAATACAATAGAGTAATTTTGAGGTTATTTGATTAATCTCTTACTTTCCCAAGTTTATTTGTGTTTTCAAATGTTTTCCCCAAATAGGATGGTTGAATTTATAAGTTCAGCTTCTAGTTGAGGCCTCTAGATACTCTCTGCCCACTAATAAGCCACAATGCCTATTTGGGAAGGCCCACGGTGAAAAAGTTCAGGGATAGCTGAAAGAGGAGGGAGAAAACACAAAAGCATTTACTTGGAAAATTAGGGCGGCAGAATACACTTTAGAGGACATTCAGGCCAAAGAGTCTCCAATGAGATAAGTAGCTTGACCAAAATCCTAGAAATTAGCATCCTTTTAGCCCTCTCCTGACTTACACAGCCAAGATAAGCCTTAATAAGCTCTTCCTGGCACTATGCATTTGCCTCCAACAAAGCTTCTGATCTGACCCACAATGGTCCAAAGCTGACCTTTGAAGAAAGCGTTACTATATCCTAGGAATATAGAAGGACTTGGTCAGAATTATCACTGATTCCTCCAGCTCCCTTTCTAAAGGAATCTATTTCTTTCTAAATTCTGGGTAAATATGACTGTCAAAGCCAAAATGCTTCCCATAAAAACCTTGACCTTTTCTCTTTCTAAGTACTTTAAGCGATTTAAACAAAACCCCTTTATGCTCAGTTACACAGTAGTTTTACCTACAGCATTTTAAAATAGGACAGCAGTTTAACCCAGAGGAATGAATATCTAATGGTGAACCTGGAAGCACTACAGCAAGTGAATAGTGGAGAGAGGTTTGACGGGGGGAGAAAGACTTATAAGGCCCTGTAAATCACAGCAAATATTCTTTACTTGTTTCATCTAGTGACCAAGCCAATCATGGTGGCTGAATCACGACAAATGTACAGAAGGATTTCAATTGGTTTCTCAAGAACCTGAAAAATCATGCTGTGCTTTCCCTCTTATAAAAAGTAACAGGTGGGCTTCCCTGGTGGTGCAGTGGTTGAGAGTCCGCCTGCCGATGCATGGGACGCGGGTTCGTGCCCCGGTCCAGGAAGATCCCACATGCCGCGGAGCAGCTGGGCCCGTGAACCATGGCTGCTAAGCCTGCGTGTCTGGAGCCTGTGCTCCACAACGGGAGAGGCCACAACAGTGAGAGGCCCATGTACCGCAAAAAAAAAAAAAAAAAAAGTAACAGGTGAGTAGTTTTCATCACCCCCTGGGCATCAAGGTTCTGAGTCCTGCCAACATGTATGTCTATTCTGAAGGAATCTAACGTTTTTCTATAAGAAAATGAAAGGACATTTATTGGGCACCTACTATGTACTCTGCTAGGGGACTTACAATGTTATAAAGTAGGTACAGGGCCAGCTTCATGGGCATGTTGCAAGCACAATCAGATAGAGCCCTGCTCTTAAAAGCTCTGATGTTGCCTTCTTGAAATTCTTAATGCTTTTAATTTTGAGCATGTTTTGTAAGTGAAGTTCAGTGGGACAATGGGGGATGCATATGAGCAGAAACAAATACATGCATGTGTCAGCTATAATTTGCCACTCCATTCACACATAGCCTTCATGGCTTCCATAACATGCGTATTTCACTTTGAGTCTCACTAAAACTCAATGAACAGTGGTTCCACCAGAATTCTGTGCTCATGTTCCTTATGACACATCTATGTGTGTGTAAGCAGGGTCACTGACAGATCACACTTCATGCTTTACCCTTTTGAATGGGGCCTTGCTTGGAACACAAACAGAAGGTAATAGTGTTCTAAGAAACATGAACAACCAAGGAACCCAACCATATCCTTTTTTAATCATGTTACTTCCCAGTACCACTAATGCTAAATATGATGACATAGTAAAAATGGGAAAGATAAGGCCACCAACAGTTGAGTTCATTTCAGACCTTTCTTCCTCATCAGTAAGCTAGACATAGAGTGTATTGGTATAATATGCACATATAAAGAAGTGAAATTAAAAGTTAGTTTTGTGCAGCTTTTTTCCCCACTATTCTGGTAAGAATGAACTATATATGCATGAACAACCTATGAAATACCAATGATTCCACATACAAATTAAAGGCCTTTATGCTTGCATTTACAATTATATATTGTAAATATATATTGGCATTATACAATATAAAGATGAATGGTAAAATTCATGCTAATAATTTGAAATTTAATTTTTCTGAACTTACAATGATTATACCATTATGTTTTATAAGTTATAAAATATTTATAACGGAAAAACGGCTTTATATATCACTACTTTATAGCACTTTTTTTTCCTGCTTTTTGGACAAGGAGCCTGGCATTTTCCTTTTGCTATAGCTGGCCCTGAGGTGGTACTATTATCCCTCATTTATATGAAAAAACTGAGGCTCAGTGAGATTAAGTAGCTTTCCCAAGATCACAGAACTAGCAACTGGCAGACACCAAGATTCAAACATAAGTCTGACTCCAAAGATACTGTTCCTCTACCATTTCATACTGAATTAAAAGGGCAGCTGGGGAAGGACCCAAGAGAAACTACAGGCTTGGGGCTAAATCTTTTGCTTCAACTCCTGCCCAGGTAAACTTGTTTGGAGCAAGGATTTTGGTTAAGAACTATCCCACATACCACAAAGTAGCTGTAAAGTTAAGAAGGCTGTTTTAGGAAACTTCTAGCATTCTTTTCACTAATCTGTGATCTGGTTTCTCAACTTAGTAGGTCTACAGACTTGAGATCATCAATTCAAATAGAAGTTTACCATGCTCAGTTGTCAAACAAGAACCTTCAGTTTTCTTTCAAACTCTTTTTTTCTAAATCCCACACATTTCTAAATTTCATATAGTGAGTCACATGAAAATATTTAATTTTTTATACTATGTCATAATAACCAACTAAACAGTCCAAGGAATCATGTTAATGTGACTGCAATACAAATTTTTCTAATGACTTCTGCCCAGTTCAACGTTTTGCTCAATATTTCATAAGCATCCTGTTATCCACAAGATGTTGGGCCGCTAACAATTTATCTTCTGGCTTCAGTAGGCATCTTCTCACATTCACAGCAACGGCTTCTAAGGCCCCTCTCTCAACTTTCCCAGTAGCATTTACAAAGTCATAGTCAGCAAGCATATATACTAATAATAGTTAAGGGATCATAATTCTTTGCTACCTGTAAATGGTACCACATCTGCAAGGGGAAATGTGTTTCTAAAGCTAGAAAATACAAATTAGGATAAAGATTTTTCCTTTTATCTTCTTGAAATAGAAGTCACCATCCATGTATCTGAGTTATTTGTGTGTGTGTGTATACATATATATATATATATATATATATATGTATACACACACACACACACACACACACATTCACTTTTTCCCTCTAGAATTGTGAAGTTGCTGCCACAGCTAGAAATGTGAGATATTTGTGTCAAAAATTTTATCACAGCGACTCTTCCTTTGAGATTTTCAGAGAATTGAATATAATTTATAGATATTTCCAGACATAGAACACAAATAATGCTGTCAAGAAAATTTCCTCTAAGAATGGTGCAGCAAAGATGTTACTGTCAGAAAAACAATGAATTCTTCAATGGTAACTTCTATAATACATTCCTGAAAGTGTAGGAATAACACTACATAAATATTCTTATCTGCACAATCTGAGAAGACATGCATAAGCAGAAACTGTATTTATAGCTTTAAAACCTGCACTACATGAAGTCCTGAAAAATATTCCTTTTGATTTTTTAAATCCATGGAGTCTCACTGCTAGCCAAAGAATAAAACAAAAAGTGGAAGATGCAAAGACACACAACTAGGAACTTTTTGAAACAAACCTAAATGTAGTCCATCATCATAAAATGGTTTTAATTTTTTTTTTTTTAAATTTTTGGCTGTGTTGGGTCTTCGTTGCTGTGCATGGGCTTTCTCTAGTTGCAGCGAGCAGGGGCTACTCTTTCTTGTGGTGTGCAGGCTTCTCATTGCAATGGCTTCTCTTGTTATGGAGCATGGGCTCTAGGCGCGAGGGTTTCAGTAGTTGCAGCACACAGGCTCAGTAGTTGTGGTTCACAGGCTCTAGAGCGCAGGCTCAGTAGTTGTGGCACACGGACTTAGTTGCTCCACAGCATGTGGGATCTTCCCAGACCAGGGTTCGAACCCGTGTCCCCTGCATTGGCAGGCGGATTCTTAACCACTGAGCCACCAGGGAAGTCCCTAAAATGGTTTTAAATAAGAGAGAAATTATAATTTTCCTTATACCAAAAACTGGTCTCCACAGCACAAGAGTCAGAAAAAAATTCCCAAGGGAAAGAAATAGTGAGCCTATTATATAAGAAGAATCTAAAAGCAAACGGTATTCTTATTTTGAAAATGAGGCCTGAGAAATTCTATGATTCTAATTTAAAGAAGCATACACTACATAAATATAGTGTAATAAATATGGTATTTATGATATTGTGATATCAATATTGTAATAGCCAGCCTTCCAAAACTGCCCCAGTAATCACTGCCTCCTGGTTCTCCTCATACCCACACACTCAGGTAGTCTTCTCCCACGCTGAACTGTGAAATGTGAAACAAAATGGAGTCACTTATGTAAAGGGGTTTTCCTTTTTTTATAAATATATTTATTTTATTTATTTATTTTTGGCTGCATTGGGTCTTCGTTGCTGCGCACAGGCTTTCTCTAGTTGTGGCGAGTAGGGGCTACTCTTCATTGCAGTGCGCAGGCTTCTCATTGAGGTGAAGCATGAGCTCTAGGTGCGCGGGCTTCAGTACTTGTATTACGCAGGCTCAGTAGTTGTGGCTCATGGGCTTTAGAGTACAGGCTCACTAGTTGTGGTGCACAGGCTTACTTGCTCTGCAGCATGTGGCATCTTCCTGGACCAAGGCTCGAACCTGTGTCCCCTGCATTGGCAGGCAGATTTTTAACCACCGTGCCACCAGGGAAGCCCTGTAAAGGGGTTTTTAAATGGAGCTGGGAGGCCATTAAGGAGGTGGACCTTACATACGCCCTCACCTGGTGGAACCATGAAATTCTGAACTGGGCCAAACCACAAATACTCCAAGGATTCTGCAAGAATACCTGCAACTTGTCACAGGAACAAACTTACCTCCTTCTAGTGATAGCGCTAGCACTCAGTCATGTTTAGCCAAGACTAGATTCTGCCTCCAGCTCCAATTAAAATTCTTTGTAATGCAAACCTTCCTTCTTTGCCTTTAAAAACTCGTGACTTTTACTCCCTAGCAGGACACTGTTTGGGTTGCTACCCAAACTTGTGTGCCCTGAATTGGAATTCTTTGATCCCAAATAAACACTTTTCACTTGTTTATTGCCTCCTAGGTTTATTTAGGTTGACAGAATCATGGCTAGCCTGTATAACAAATGCTACAGAAATAAAAGACATTACCACTTCTTCCTCGTTCTGTCTTGGACTACTAGCAATACAGTAGCCATGTCATGAAGACACTCAAGCAGACTGTTGAGAGGCCCACATCAGGAGGAACTAAGGCGTACCACTGTTAGCCAGGACCAACTTGTCAACCACTTGAGCAAACCACTTTGGAAGCAAATCCTCCAGCCCCCAGTAAGACTTTATATGAAGGCAGCCCTGGCTTACATCTTGACTGCAACCTCATGAAAAGTTCCAAGCGAGAATCATCCAACTAAGCTGTTTCTGAATTTCTGACGTATAGAAACTATAAGATAATAAATGTTTATTGTTTAAAGAGCCATGGTTTTGAAGTCATTTGTTATGCAGCAATAAATAATACACTGACTTTCTCAACCTGATAGGTAGATGTCCTACTATTACCAGGCTGTTGCCCCAGAATCAAATCCCTGCTCCTCCCTCAAATGGAAACTAACTGCTCTTATCTGAAGGAGGAACTAACTGCTCTTATCTGAAGGAGGAGGCTGCAAAAGGAAAAACAAGAACTGGTTAGAACCAGCTAGGCCCAAGATGGCAGAAGACCTGACCTCCAGAGGACCTTGAGCTTCCTTACAGGATCACTGTAATACATTAGCATGCTAAGTGGCACACCCACCAGCACCATGACAGTTGACAGTTGACAGTTGCCATGACAACAACCAGAAGAACTCATACAAGGACTGAAAAGGAGTACTGCCTCAGTTCCAGGTCCAAACCACACTCCTGTTCTCAGATAAGTCATGAATATCCCTCCCCCTCTTTACTCAATTCCCTCCCTTTCACCTCAACCCTCCTATATATAAGCTGTCTCAGTCAGGTTGAGAAGTTGATTTGCGAACTAAGTTCCCACTTCTCCATTCTTTGGCCATTGAATAAAGCTTGCGCTATTACAGTCTTAGCATCGGTTTTATTATCGGTTGTGCAAATCCGAGCAAAAAAAGAACTTCCCCTGCCGAGACAAGGGGTCTTGGCCTGGGCTAGGACCCTGGTGCGGTCCAGGCAACCAAATCAACAACAAATTCTACCTGCTCACACAAGACATCTGCATCTTGGTGAGACTGGAAGAAACTGATCCTTTGCTTGACAAGTTAATAAACTCAACTTCTTCAGGTTACCCCAAAATAATGAGTCCCTAGATTCATGCCCACTTGACACCAAACTCACAACAGCATTATTCTTAACCCAAAATATCAATTTAATAATTTATAATGAGAAGTGGACCAGCTGTTGCTTAGAATGTTAGGTACATTCAAGAGGCCAAATTAAAATCTGGTGGTTGTTTTATGGGGCTAGAATTAGAAAAATGATTGTTGGATATTCTTACAGAATAGGTCTAAAAACTATGGGAGCTGAATTTTTAAATCCTTTCTCCTTTCTAGAATATTTCTTTCAAAAGAAACTGTCACTAGAAACAGAGTACCTTGCAAAACATAATAGGCTCCAGGGGTCTTTAAAGTAATCAATGCTAGAACTATAACAGTTATTAAGGAACTCTAAAAACACTAGAGTAAGTTTTCCAGGAGAGTATTTATACTCTCCCATAAAACATCTCTTCATTTTATGATAGAAACACCCTGCTGACTGGCTACAGCCACGCCAGCATGCTTCTGGGTTGAAGGTACCACTGGAGCCCATCTTCAAAGTCCCCAAGTGTCCTATCCCTCTGAATGTTTCTCCCCCATACAAAGGTACAACCAGACTCAGGTAAACCCAACCAGGAAAGTTTCTTTGCCTTTGCTTTTCATTTACTTCCTCCTTCCCCTTCCTCAATCAAATTCTTATCTCAGCTCCTTTTTCCTCCAGAGAGCTAATTCATCTAATGTCTGATAATCTATATAATGTATCATCCTTCCCAGCGGGTTTGCATTTTACCAGGTAAAATGCCTGTCTAGATATATTTCAGGCTTCAGGGCCTCTGATAAGGTCATGATTTTTTAAACTTCAGTATGTATATGAATCATTAAGAGCTTATTTAAAATTCTATTCCCGGACGCAGGAGGGAGGAGATATTGGGAGCATGTGTGTGTGTGTGGCTGATTCACTTTGTTGTGGAGCGGAAGCTAGCACACCATTGTGAAGCAATTATACCCCAGTAAAGATGTTAAAAAAAAAATGCTATTCCCCAGTCTCACTCTTACAGATTTTTAATCCATAAATTTAAGGTAGGACCCAGAAACCTGCACTTAGAGCAAATAACCTCCCCCCACCCTCTATGATGTTTATGTAAGCAATCTGAAGACCACTCTTTGAGGAAGTGTTACAAAGGAAGATATTTTGGGACTAAGAAACTCTAGATTATCAAAACCACTGGCAACTATAGCTGCCTCCCTCTTTCTTCAACCAGTATCAGCACCTCCTTATAATTATAGTTATTTCATTTCCTAACCAGTTACAATTATCCTGCTGCTCACCCTGCAAATCCAGACCTAGAAGTGTCCACGTTGTATGCCAACAGGCATACAAATTGCACCTTGATTCATATGGACTTCATGTTAAAGTCAGGCTCATGTTCTCAAGCTCTGAGAGTTGTTCTAGTGACGTAATTGATAAATGCCATGACTCCTGGCTTGAGGCTCTTTCCTATTATGTCCTTACAGCACTTGCCTGCCCTCTAGGGTTTCCAAGCTCCACAAACTGTCAATCTCTGATGACCACAGACCTCGTTCTGATGATCCGGAGCCTTGACGCTGACCCTCCTAAGCTCCTACTTTTCCAGGGACCACTCACATCTTTTAAAATCTGGACACGTGGGGATGGAATCCAGAAACACACATTTAATAAGTTCCCTAGGTGTACATTCAGTGTAAATATCATTGGTATTAAGCAATTTCTCAAAATTGCCTAATGATAAAAAGCACCGGGACACTGAAAAATAGTTTGCTAGACCTCCCTCACCATCTGGTGATTCTGACTGGGGAGGGGGTGAGCTTTATTCTTAACAAGTATTCCAGGCTAATTCTAATAACTGGGCAATTTGAGAAACCTTGGCCTAAAATAACAATGTAAGATTTTAACATCAGGATATCTTTACAAGTTCAGTTATATTATGCTGAACATTAAAGCTAGGAGCATGAAGCTAGCTGGTATTAGAAAGGTAATCCTCAGAAGATAACCAATAGCTTAACAAGAAGACTTGCTTTTATAGTTCATCTCTCACATGCAAATATGTTAAGTGGTAACGAAGGAATTTTCAGGTAATACTAGAATCCTTAAAAACTCATGTTGCAAGAGTGAGATTTTTCAGTTCCCTTTTAAAAGATGAATTACTTTAGGGGAGTTTCCCCCATGAACACATCAAAAATACACCTGAAGGAAAAATACATGTGGAGCAATCCTCACTGAAAACAAACTGGAGACTGGCAAAAAGACTCGTACAACCAATGCCGTAAGAAAAATCCACACAAAGTCTGATAGGAAGGGAAGAGAAGCGATAAGTTTGGGATCTGAGCCACTGGGAGGGGACAGAGAAGAAGAGGGGATTACACAGGCTTAGAGATCCTCCCTGGAGGGTGAGTGGAGTGAACCACATATTGTGCACCCCAGCTCTAGGGTCCAACACTGGGAGGCCGAGTCCCCTTAGCTGGTTTGAAAACCAGTGGGACTGACAACAGAGCTGTAAGAAACCTAGATTCTGCTCATGAAAAGCAAGCACACACTTGATTACTCCTGAAACAAGGCAGAGGAAGCAGATTGAAACTGCCCGGGACTCTGGCTCAGTTTCCTGTAACCAACCCAGTACATGCCCCAGACTGAGCCGAGCACCTGCCCTGGCTCCTCTGGCTCCATGGTGTAGCTCCACACTAGGGCAAAGAGTGCTGCAGCCAAGGTGAGTGTGCGGTTATGGGGGATGGAGCTGGCTCCCACCTGGAACGACAGCTGAACAGTATAAGGGCGGCTATTATTAGCACTTGCAGAGACAGCAAATCACGGGTAGTCCAGAAAGGTGACTGATGACAGGACCACCCCAGCATGCACCCCAGTCCACACCAAGCACCTGCTCTAAAAACCTCTTGCTCAGTACTGTTCCCCACTGGGATGAAGGTGCCAATGCTGGGAAAGGGAAGAATACACACTTAGAGAAGAGAACCAGCTCAGACCCAAACCTCGGGCTTCTGCTCCAGCAGCTGGGGACCCAACCCTGCCCCTGATAGAGTGATGTTGGCCACTAAGCAGAGGAGAAGCCCCAGTTTACACCCGGCTCTGGCTCTAACCCCTTCACTTCCAGCCCCACCTCCTACCAAGGAGATAGGTGCAAGCACACCCTGCAGGAAGGTGCAACTCATGCTTACTTCAGATCCAGCTCTCCCACCAAAGCCACTGGGTACATGTAGACTGTATAGGAATGCTACTACAAAAGGACACCCCTTCAAAACCAGGATAGATAGCTGTTTCACATAATTTCATAGAGACAGAGAAAGTTAAGCAAAATGAGAAGACAGAAATTTGCTTCAAATGAAAGAACAAGAAAAAAAAAACCTGAAAAACAACTAATAAAAGAGAGATAAATAATTTACTACATAAAGAGTACAAAGCATTAGTAATAAGAATGCTAACTGATCTTGGGAAAGGAATAGATGAGCACAGTGAGAATTTTAACAAGGAACTAGAAAATATAAAAACAACCAGGAAGAACTGAAGAATACAGTAACTGAAATGAAAAACACACTAGGAGGAATTAACGGCAGACTAGGTGATACTAAAGAATGCATATGTGACCTGGAAGATAGAACAAGGGAAATCACCAATCAGAAGAGCAAAAAGAAAATCAAATTAAAAAAAATAAGAACAGGGCTTCCCTGGTGGCGCAGTGGTTGAGAGTCCGCCTGCCGATGCAGGGGACATGGGTTCGTGCCCCGGTCCGGGAAGATCCCACATGCAGCAGAGCGGCTGGGCCCGTGAGCCATGGCCGCTGAGCCTGTGCGTCCGGAGCCTGTGCTCTGCAACGGGAGAGGCCACAACAGTGAGAGGCCCGTGTACCGCAAAAATAAAAAAATTTAAAAAATAAATAAGAAGAGTTTAATGGGCCTCTGGGACAACATCAAGCATACCAACATTCACATCACCTCTTCTCCAAGAGGAGAAGACAAAGAGAAAGGAGTTGAAAATGTATTTGATGAAATTATGGCTGAAACTTCTTGAAACAGAAGAAGGAAACAGATATTCAGGTACAGGAAGCACAGACAGTCCCAAACAAGATGAACCCATACAGACTCACACCAAGACTTATCAAGCAAAGAAAATAAAAGCAAAAATAAACAAATGGGACCTGATTAAACTTAAAAGCTTTTGCATAGCAAAAGAAACCATCAATAAAATGAAAAGACAACATACTGAACGGGAGAAAATATTTACAAATGATATGACCGATAAGGGTTTAATATTCAAAATATAAAACAGTTCATACAACTCAACATCAGAAAAACAAACAACCCAACTTAAAAATGGGCTGAAGGAGAGACCATCAAGATGAAGGAAGAGTAAGACGTGGAGATCACCTTCCTACCCACAAATACATCAGAAATACATCTACATGTGGAACAACTCCTACAGAACAGCTACTAAACTCTGGCAGAAGACCTCAGACTTCCCAAAAGGCAAGAAACTCCCCACGTACCTGCATAGGGCAAAAGAAAAAAAAACAGAGACAAAAGAATAGGGACGGGACCTGCACCAGTGGGAGGGAGCTGTGAAGGAGGAAAGGTTTCCACACAGTAGAAGCCCCTTCGCGGGCGGAGACCGTGGGTGGCAGAGGGGGGAAGCTTTGGAGTCGCTGAGGAGAGCGCAGCAACAGGGGTGCGGAGGGCAAAGCGGAGAGATTCCCGCATAGAGGATCAGTGTCGACCAGCACTCACCAGCCTGAGAGGCTTGTCTGCTCACCCGCCGGGACGGGTGGGGGCTGGGAGCTGAGGCTTGGGCTTCGGAGGTCAGATCCCAGGGAGAGGACTGGGGTTGGCTGTGTGAACACAGCCTGAAGGGGGCTAGTGCGCCACAGATAGCCAGGAGGGAGTCCGGGAAAAAGTCTGGAGCTGCCTAAGAGGCAAGAGACCATTATTTCAGGGTGCACGAGGAGAGGGGATTCAGAGCACCGCCTAAACGAGCTCCAGAGACCGGCGCGAGCCGCGGCTATCAGTGTGGACACCGGGGACGGGCATGAAATGCTAAGAAGCTGTGTGCAAGCACAGGTCACTGTCCACACCTCACGGGAGCCTGTGCAGCTCGCCACTGCCAGGGTCCTGTGATCCAGAGACAACTTCCCTGGGAGAATACGCGACGTGCCTCAGGCTGTTGCAACATCACGCTGGCCTCTGCCGCTGCAGGCTCTCCCCGCATTCCGTACCCCTCCCTTCCCCACGGCCTGAGTGAGCCAGAGCCCCCAAATCAGCTGCTCCTTTAACCACATCCTGTCTGAGCAAAGAACAGACGCCCTCAGGCGACCTACACGCAGAGGCGGGGCCAAATGCAAATCTGAACCCCAGGATCTGTGCGAACAGAGAAAGGGAGATCTCTCCTAGCAGCCTCAGGAGCAGTGGATTAAATCTCCACAATCAACTTGATGTACCCTGCATCTGTGGAATAACTGAATAGACAAGGAATCATCCCAAAATTGAGGCGGTGGACTCTGGGAGCAATGATATATATTTTTTTTCCTTTTTCTCTTTTTTGTGAGTGTGTATGTGTATGCTTATGTGTGTGATTTTGTCTGTATAGCTTTGCTTTTACCATTTGTCCTAGGGTTCTCTCTGTCTTTTTTTTTTTTAGTATAGTTTTAGCGCTTGTTATCATTGGTGGATTTGTTTTTTGGTTTGGTTGCTCTCTTCTTTCTTTCTTTCTTTTTTCTGTCTTTATTACTTTTTAATTTTTTAATTTTTAATAATTATTTTTTATTTTGATAACTTTCTTTTCTTTGTTTCTTTCTTTTTTTCTCCCTTTTCTTCTGAGCCGTGTGGCTGACAGGGTCTTGGTGCTCCGGCCAGGTATCAGGCCTGTGCCTCTGAGGTGGGACAGCCAAGTTCAGGACATTGGTCCACTAGAGACCCCCCAGCTCCATGTGATATTAAACGGAGAAAGCTCTCCCAGAGATCTCCATCTCAACACCAAGACCCAGCTCCACTCAACGACCAGCAAGCTACAGTACTGGACACCCTATGCCAAACAACTAGCAAGACAGGAACACAGCCCCACCTATTAGCAGAGAGGCTGCCTAAAATCATAATAAGGTCACAGACATCCCAAAACACACCACCAGACGCAGTTCTGCCCACCAGAAAGACAAGATCCAGCCTCATCCACCAACACAGACCATATCCAGCCTCATCCCCCAGAACACTAGTCCCCTCCACCAGGAGGCCTACACAACACACTGAACCAACCTTAGCCACTGGGGGCAGACACCAAAAACAATGGGAACTACGAACCTGCAGCCTGTGAAAAGGAGACCCCAAACACAGTTAGGTCAGCAAAATGAAAAGACAGAGAAACACACAGCAGATGAAGGAGCAAGGTAAAAACCCTCCAGACCAAAGAAATGAAGAGGAAATAGGCAGTCTGCCTGAAAAAGAACTCAGAGTAATGATAGTAAAGATGATCCAACATCTTGGAAATAGAATGGAGAAAATACAAGAAACGTTTAACAAGGACCTAGAACTAAAGAGCAAACAAACAATGATGAACAGCACAATAAATGAAATTAAAAATTCTCTAGAAGGAATCAATAGCAGAATAACTGAGGCAGAAGAACGGATAAGTGACCTGAAAGATAAAATAGTGGAAATAACTACCTCAGAGCAGAATAAAGAAAAAAGAATGAGAAGAATTGAGAACAGTGTCAGAGAGCTCTGGGACAACATTAAACGCACCAACATTCGAATTATAGTTTAATTAAGTTTTATTAAGTTTAATGGATAATAAGACTTGGCAGCACCCTAAAACCTGATCCAGCACCCTTGTAGCTACCTTGGTGTTTTACAGATTTCACTTTGATGCTAGATATAATTAGTGATCATATATTTCAAGGCTGGGTAAAAAGGGGAAACAATGAAAGGAGAAGCAGGTATCATTTGCAAATGAAGTTCATCTTTCTAGAAGTAGGACCACCAATAGTCTATGACTAGCAGAAAAATCTGAGCTTCTTTAATGGTACTGTATTGCCATCTAGAGGCACAGTAACATGCCTATGACATGCAAGATGGTTAAAATTGTTAAAACTGAAAATCTAAAACAAATGCAAGTACAATTAAGGTAAAATAGAAAACGTGAAATTCTAGAGTAGTAATCTTTTCAAAGAACTCCTACCTCAATAGGAAATAGGCTTCTGAATCAAAAATAAGGCAAGGGTGTTTCAAAGTAAAAGATATGTGCTTTCCCAGAATCTGAAATGTAAAAGTAAGTGAATTTACTATGGAACTTACAGCAGTGCAAAGATCAAGATATAAATGGGTAAACTGGGAGATTGCGATTGACATATATACACTAATATGTATAAAATAGATAACTAATAAGAACATGCTGTATAAAAAATAAACACATTTTTTAAAAAGATATAAATGGGTAAAAATAAATTGGGGGAGGGGACAGTGAAAGGAAAAGTTTGCTGGGAATTATTAATCACTAATTATTAATCACTTGAAGAGCAAAAGATAGTCCAGAATTTTGCAGAGGCAATGAAGGTTACTCAGTTTTCAATAACAAGCAGCTAATTTGGTAAAATTATGAATCATTTTCATTTTAAAACACTATTTGTAAAACTGATCTTCAACAGAATTTCATTTAACATAAAACAATATTATAAACTATAACCAGGGGCTTCCCTGGTGGCGCAGTGATTGACAGCCCGCCTGCCAATGCAGGGGACGTGGGTTTGAGCCCTGGTCCAGGAAGATCCCACATGACGCGGAGTAACTGGGCCTGTGTGCCACAGCTGCTGAGCCTGCGCTCTGGATCCTGCGAGCCACAACTACTGAGCCCACGTGCCACAACTACAGAAGCCCATGTGCCTGGAGCCCATGCTCTGCAACAAGAGAAGTCACTGCAATGAGAAGCCCGCGCACCACAACGAAGAGTAACCCCCGCTTGCTGCAAACAGAGAAAGCCCGCGAGCAGCACTGAAGACCCAGTGCAGCCAAAAATAAATAAATAAAATAAATAAATTTATTTAAAAAAAAAGAAAAAGTATAACCAGGACCCCTGATCATCCCAAAGAAATAATGTATTCAAATATTGATATTTATTGCCCAAAGTTGAAAGCCCCTGATCCTCCTTTTGACCAGAGATCTGAGTTTGGGTTCCACTCAACTGTAATAGCTCCTGTGTCAGAATTAGGAGGTTTAGGAAAACAAAAGGTAAGTGTCACCTGGATGTCATTTGAGGTCTCTCTGATCTCTGAAATGTATAAGTACTGTTTCACACTCCTATTCCAGGCCTAAAGGGAAGGCTACTGCCTCCTCAGGATTTCTTAGAATTTCCAGGGGCTCATAATCTCAAACTGCCTTGCACTCAATTTCCTATTGAACTCTCTAACGCATTCAAATCTCACCTCCCCAATCATTCCCTGATTTGGAATAAGCGTTTTCCTTAATTTCATAAAACACCACTACCACCAGGGAGGGCCATACTTAATCAAAGGTTTGGAGGACAAAACCACAACGCTAATAAACTAGGACTTCCCTGGTGGTCCAATGGTTACGACTCCCCGCTTCTAATGCAGGTGGCACAGGCTCGACCCCTGCTCGGGGAACTAAGATCCCACATCCAGGGCAGCACAGCCAAAAATTAAAAAAAGAATAAACAGAAGAAGAACTACAATCCTGCAGCCGGTGGAACAAAAACCACATCCACAGAAGGATAGACAAGATGAAAAGGCAGAGGGCTATGTACCAGATGAAGGAACAAGATAAAACCCCCAAAAAACAACTAAATGAAGTGGAGATAGGCAACCTTCCAGAAAAAGAATTCAGAATAATGAGAGTGAAGATGATCTAGGACTTCAGAAAAAGAATGGAGGTAGAGATCGAGAAGATGCAAGAAATGTTTAACAAAGATATAAAAGAATTAAAGAACAAACAACCAGAGATAAACAACACAATAACTGAAATTAAAAATACACTAGAAGGAATCAATAGCAGAATAACTGAAGCAGAAGAATGGAGAAGTGATCTGGAAGACAGAAAGGTGGAATTCACTGCTGCGGAACAGAATAAAGAAAAAAGAATGAAAAGAAATGAAGACAGCCTACGAGACCTCTGGGACAACATTAAACGCAACAACATTGGCATTATAGGGATCCCAGAAGGAGAAGAGAGAGAGAGAGGACCGGAGAAAATATTTGAAGAGATTACAGTCGAAAACTTCCCTAATATGGGAAAGGAAATAGCCACCCAAGTCCAGGAAGTGGAGAGAGTCCCATACAGGATAAACCCAAGGAGAACCACACTGAGACACATAGTAATCAAATTGGCAAAAATTAAAGACAAAGAAAAATTATTGAAAGCAGCAAGGGAAAAATGACAAATAACATACAAGGGAACTCCCATAAGGTTAACAGCTGATTTCTCAGCAGAAACTCTACAAGCCAGAAGGGAGTGGCATGATATACTTAAAGTGATGAAAGGGAAGAACGTACAACCAAGATTACTCTACCGGGCAAGGATCTCATTCAGATTTGATGGAGAAATCAAAAGTTTTACGGACAAGCAAAAGCAAAACCAGCTCTACAACAAAGGCTAACAGAACATCTCTAAGTGGGAAACACAAGAGAAGAAAAGGACCTACAAAAACAAACCCAAAACAATTTTAAAAATGGTCATAGGAACATACATATCGATAATTACCTTAAATGTAAATGGATTAAATGCTCCAACCAAAAGACACAGGCTTGCTGAATGGATACGAAAACAAGACACATATATATGCTGCCTAGAAGAGACCCACTTCAGACCTAGGGACACATTCAGACTGAAAGTGAGGGGATGGAAAAAGATATTCCATGCAAATGGAAATCAAAACAAAGCTGGAGTAGCAATACCCATATCAGATAAAATAGACTTTAAAATAAAGAATGTTACAAGAGACAAGGAAGGACACTACATAATGATCAAGGGATCAATCCAAGAAGAAAATATAACAATTATAAATATATATGCACCTAACATAGGAGCACCTCAATACATAAGGCAACTGCTAACAGCTATAAAAGAGGAAATAGACAGTAACACAATTAGAGTGGGGGACTTTAACACCTCACTTACACCAATGGACAAATCATCCAGGCAGAAAATTAATAAGGAAACACAAGTTTTAAATGATACAATAGACCAGATAGATTTAATTGATATTTATAGGACATTCCAGCCAAAAACAGAAGATTACACTTTCTTCTCAAGTGCGCATGGAACATTCTCCAGGATAGATCACATCTTGGGTCACAAATCAAGCCTCAGTAAATTTAAGAAAATTGAAATCATATCAAGCATCTTTTCTGACCACAACACTATGAGATTAGAAATCAATTACAGGGGAAAAAACACGAACACATGGAGGCTAAAAAATACATTACAAAATAACCCAGAGATCACTGAGGAAATCAAAGAGGAAATTAAAAAAAAAAACCTAGAGACAAATTACAATGAAAACACGATGATCCAAAACCTATGGGATGTGGCAAAAGCAGTTGTAAGAGGGAAGTTTATGACTATACAACCTACCTCAAGAAACAAGAAAAATCTCAAATAAACAATCTAACCTTACACCTAAAGGAACTAGAGAAAAAAGAACAAACAAAACCCAAAGTTAGCAGAGGAAAGATATCATAGAGATCAGAGCAGAAATAAATTAAATAGATACAAAGAAAACAATAGCAAAGATCAATAAAATTATAAGCTGGTTCTTTGAGAAGATAAACAAAATTGATAAACCATTAGCCAGACTCATCAGGAAAAAGATGGAAAGGACTCAAATCAATAAAATTAGAAATGAAAAAGGAGAAGTTACAACAGACACTGCAGAAATACAAAGCACCCTAAGAGACTACTACAAGCAACTCTATGCCAATAAAATGGACAACCTGGAAGAAATGGACAAATTCTTAGAAAGGTATAACCTCCCAAGACTGAACCAGGAAGAAATAGAAAATATGAACAGACCAATCACAAGTAATGAAATTGACACTGTGATTAAAAATCTTCCAACAAACAAAAGTCCAGGACCAGATGGCTTCACAGATGAATTCTATCAAACATTTAGAGAAGAGTTAAACTCAAACTTCTCAAACTATTCCAAAAACTTGCAGAGGAAGGAACATTCCCAAACTCATTCTATGAGGCCACCATCACCCTGATACCAAAACCAAAGATACTAGAAAAAAAGAAAATTACAGACCAATATCATTCATGAATATACATGCAAAAATCCTCAACAAAATACTAGCAAACAGAATCCAACAACACATTAAAAGGATCATATACCATGATCAAGTGGGATTTATCGCAGGGATGCAAGGATTCTTCAATATATGCAAATCAACAATGTGATACACCATACTAACAAACTGAAGAATAAAAACCATATGATCATCTCAATAGATGCAGAAACAGCTTTTGACAAAATTCAACACCAATTTATGATAAAAACCGTCCAGAAAGTGGGCATAGAGAGAACCTACCTCAACATAATAAAGGCCATATATGACAAACCCACAGCAAACATCATTCTCAATGGTGAAAAACTGAAAGCATTTCCTCTAAGATCAGGAACAAGACAAAGATGTCCACTCTCGCCACTATTATTCAACATAGCTTTGGAAGTCCTAGACACGGCAATCAGAGAAGAAAAAGAAATAAAAGGAATACAAGTTGGAAAAGAAGAAGTAAAACTGTCACTGTTTGCAGATGACATGATACTATACATAGAGAATCCTAAAAATGCCACCAGAAAACTACTAGAGTTAATCAATGGATTTGGTAAAGTTGCAGGATACAAAATTAATGCACAGAAATCTCTTGCATTCCCATACACTAATGATGAAAAATATGAAAGAGAAATTAAGGAAACACTCCCGTTTACCACTGCAACAAAAAGAATAAAATACCTAGAAATAAACCTACCTAGGGAGATAAAAGACCTGTATGCAGAAAACTATAAGACACTGTTGAAAGAAATTAAAGATGATACCAACTGATGGAGAGATATACCATGTTCTTGGATTGGAAGAATCAATACTGTGAAAATGACTATACTACCCAAAGCAATCTACAGATTCAATGCAATCCTTATCAAATTACCAATGGCATTTTTTATGGAACTAGAACAAAAAAATCTTAGAGTCTGTATGGAGACACAAAAGACCTCGAATAGCCAAAGCAGCCTTGAGGGAAAAAAAATGGAGGGGGAGGAATCAGACTCCCTGACTTCAGACTATACTACAAAGCTACAGTAATCAAGACAATATGGTACTGGCACAAAAACAGAAATATAGATCAATGGAACAGGCTAGAAAGCACAGAAGCAAACCCATACACCTATGGTCAACTAATCTATGACAAAGGAGGCAAGGGTATACAATGGAGAAAAGACAGTCTCTTCAATAAGTGGTGCTGGGAAAACTGGAGAGCTACCTGTAAAAGAATGAAATTAGAACATTCCCTAACACCATACACAAAAATAAACTCCAAATGGATTAAAGACCTAAATGTAAGACCAGACACTATAAAACTCTCAGAGGAAAACATAGGAAGAACACTCTTTGACATAAATCACAGCAAGATCTTTTTTGACTCACCTCCTAGAGTAATGGAAATAAAAACAAAAATAAACAAATGGGACCTAATGAAACTCAAAAGCTTTTGCAAAGAAAAGGAAACTACAAACAAGAGGAAAAGCCAACCCTCAGAATGGGAGAAAATATTTGCAAACGAATCAATGGACAAAGGATTAATCTCCAAAATATATAAACAGCTCATGCAGCTCAATATTAAAAAAAACAAACAACCCAAACCAAAAATGGGCAGAAGACCTAAATAGACATTTCTCCAAAGAGGACATACAGATGGCCAAGAAGCACATGAAAAGCTGCTCAACATCACTAATTATTAGAGAAATGCAAATCAAAACTACAATGAAGTATCACCTCACACCAGTTAGAATGGGCATCATCAGAATATCTACAAACAACAAATGCTGGAGAGGGTGTGGAGAAAAGGGAACCCTTTTGCACTGTTGGTGGGAATGTAAATTGATACAGCCACTGTGGAGAACAGTATGGAGGTTCCTTAAAAAACTAAAAATAGAATTACCATATGACTCAGCAATCCCACTACTGGGCATATACCCAGAGAAGACCATAATTTAAAAAGACACATGCACCCCAATGTTCATTGCAGCACTATTTACAATAGCCAGGTCATGGAAGAAACCTAAATGCCCATTGACAGATGAATGGATAAGGAAGATGTGGTATGTATGTACAATGGAATATTACTCAGCCATGAAAAGGAACGAAATTGGGTCATTTGTAGAGACGTGGATGAATCTAGAGACTGTCATACAAAGTGAAGTAAGTCAGAAAGAGAAAAACAAATATCGTATATTAACGCATATGTATGTGGAACCTAGAAAAATGGTACAGATGAACCAGTTTGCAGGGCAGAAATTGAGACACAGATGTAGAGAACAAATGTATGGACACTAAGGGGGGAAAGCAGCAGGGGTGTGTGTGTGTGATGAATTGGGTGATTGGGATTGACATGTATACACTGATGTGTATAAAATGGATGACTAATAAGAACCTGCTGTATAAAATAATAAATAAAATAAAATTCATAAAAAAGAATAAACAGAATAAAAGCCAACATTAAAAAAAAAAGCTACTAAACTAACACTGATAGTAGATAATCCTGTTCAGTTAGTTGTAGTTATAAATAACTTTTTTTCTTCTGATGAATAGGAGTCAATTAACTCAACTTCCTTCTTGGCCCAAGAGCATGTTAGCAACCACCTTCTCTCATGTCTTCCAATTCCTTCATATGGTACTTTGGCAAAATATTATCTTACACTTGTAAAGTGCCATAGATCTTTCTAAGTGCTATTACAGCCCAATAAAGTGATCAAAAAAAGAGTTAATCAAAAGCTCTCAAACTGTTAAGAGGCATGGGAAGGTGAAGTGGTTGTTGAAATGTATCATGCAGTCAATTTTTTCTGGACATTTTATACCTTCCTACACTCTACTCAACCTTGATGTTGCTGTGTTTCAGCTTGTTTAACCTCTCAGGCACCACCACACTGCAGAGCAGGGAGCACAAGGAATTTTAAAGTCTTTCCAACATAACAGATGCCATGTTAAGCATGAATTAGTTATTCTAAGATTGAGAAAGTAAAGTTGATTATTTTAATGTAACTGATATATTAGTGAATTTTTAAAACCTGTAAGTCCCTTTAGATATTACACATATGTTCAGATTTTCCATTCAGGGCCTGTGTATCTGGGACAAACCCCAAGCATAAAGAGTTTTTTTTAAGCTGGGAAGAAGGTGGGGAGGTTAGCAGGATTCTGCTGTTTCTTATACCTTCAACTTCAAAATCAGTCACTCTTTTCTTGTTCTTCTTCCATTTTCCTCCTCCTTTGGTGGGAAGGGGGTAACTACAACTTATCTAGCATTTGTATTACCTAGTTTTAGTTGAAGGTATTGTAATGGACTAAATGTTTTTTGTCCTCCAAAATTCATGTGTTGAACCCTAACCCCCAATGTGATGGTATTAGGAGGTGGTACCTTTGGGGGTGATTAGGTTATAAGGATGGAGGCCTCAAACTGGATTAGTGCCTTTATAAAAGAAATCCCAGAAAGCTCTCTCACCCCTTCTAATGTGAGAACACAGCAAAAAGACAGCCATCTATGAGCCAGGAAGTGGGCCCTCACCAGAACTGAACCACACTGTCAGCCTGACTTCTGACTTGCAGCCTCTAGAACTGTGAGAAATAAATTGCTGTTGTTTATAAGCCACCCAGTCTATGGTACATTGTTATAGCAGCCTGAACTCACAAAGACAGGTTTTATCTCAGGGTGTCTGTTCTTACCAAACAAAAATAATCTTTAGATGGGAGGCAGAACAAGGTGCAAGCAAGTTGGCATTCACCTTTAGATCACCAGACAAAGAATGACTCCAAATAGATTCTAGCTTGCTGGTTTTCATGTCCTGGCCAGCATCACCTTTGCTCACCTCAGGCCACTCGTATATCTCACATTCTCACAATCATGCTAACACTGAGACAAAGGTTTTGTGAACTGTGAATAATGGCTTTGATTGCATAACTGTCACACTGAACAAGAAGGACTCTTGGGGTATAATCAGAAAGCAATTTTACTTTTGTCACTCACTAGTCCTTAAAATATGATCTGTGGGATTCACTGCAACCCCTATCAAAATTCTAATGACATCTTTCATAGAAATAGAAAAATCAATCATAAAATTTGCATGGAAACGGAAGACCCTGAATAGTAAAGTAATCTTGAGCAAGAAGAACAAAGCTGGAAGCATCACACTTCCTGATTTCAATTTATATAACAAAGCTATAGTAATCAAAACAGTATGGAACTGGCATAAAATAGACATATAGAATAGTGAAACAGAAGAAAGAGCCCAGAAATAAATCCACACACATAGTGTTCAACAAAGGCAACAAGAATGTACAATGGGGAAATGATAGTTTCTTCAATAAATGATGCTAGGAAAACTGGATATCCACATGCAAAAGAATGAAATAGGATCTTTATATTACACCAAACACAAAAATCAACTCAAAATGGATTAAAGACTTAAACATAAGACCTGAAACTTTAAAACTCCTAGAAGAAAACATAGGGAAAAGCTCTCTGACATTGGTCTTGGCAATGATTTTTCACATATAACACTGAAAGCACAGCAACAAAAGCCAAAATAAATGAGACTACGTCATACTAAAAAGGTTCTGCACAGGAAAGGAAACAATAAAATGAAAAGGCAGTGTATGGAATGGGAGGAAATACTTGCAAACCATATTACTGGTAAGGGATTAATATCCAAAATATATAAGGAACTGGTACAACTCAACAGCAAAAACAAAACAAAAAACACAAATAATCCCATTAAAAAATAGGCAAAAGACCTGAAGAGATATTTTCCCAAAAAGACTGTTGGCCATACAAATGGCCAACAGGCATATGAAAAGATGGTCAATAACATTAATCATCAGGGAAATGCAAATCAAAACCACAATGAGCTATCACCACATGCCTATTAGGATGGCTATTATCAAAAAATCAAAAAGATAACAAATGTTAGCAAGGATGTGGAGAAAAGGGACTCCTTATACACTGTTGGTGGGAATGTAAATTGATACAGCCATTATGGGAAATAGTATGAAGGTTCCTCAAAAAATTAAAAATAGAACCTACTATATGATCCAGCAATCCCACTTTTGGGTATATATTCAAAGGAAATGATGTCAGTATCTCAAAGGTACTAAGATACCCGCACACCCATGTTCACTGCAGCATTATTCACAATAGCCAAGATATGGAAACAACCTAAATGTCTGCCATTGAATGAATGGATAAAGAAAATGTGGTATATAATGGGTAACAATATGTGAACTACCACTCTCACTTTATCCATTCACCATACACACACAGTGGAGTATTATTCAGTCTTAAAAAAAAAGGAAATGCTGCGATATGTGACAACATGGATGAACCTGGAGACATATGCTAAGAGAAATAAGCCAGGTACAGAAAAACAAATACTGTGTGATCTCACCTATGTGTAGAATCTAAAAAAGTCTCATAGAAACAGAAAGTAAAATGGTGGTTACCAGCAACTGGGGACTGAAGGAAACAAGGTGCTGTTGGTCAAGGTTATAAACTTTCAGTTATAAAATGAGTAAGTTCTGAGACCTAATGTACAGCATGGTGACTATAGTTAATAATAAATATTGTATGCTTGAAATTTGCTAAGAGAGTAGACCTTAAGTGTTCTCACCACACACACACACACACACACACACAAATGGTAACTATGTGAGGTAATAGATATGTTAATTATCTTGATTATGGTAATCATTTCACGAAGTATATATATATCAAAACACCATGTTGTATACCTTAAATATGTACAATTTTTGTCAATCATTACTCAATAAAGGTAGGGAAAATCATCATCTGTGAGTCTAGATCAACACCTTTCCCCAGGCAAAAATTAAGGCAGCCTTCAAAACTTTTCCGGTCATCTTAAATACCAACAGTTCTCCCCTATAGCAGATGTCTTTAAAGCCTGAGTCACATTCCCTCAGCCTACCCTTAATTTCAGCAGCAACTTTGGGGGAAAGTTCTGGGTGAGGTTAGACTCACCCACAAGCAACTTAGACTAAAAGAATTATAGAGCATCCTATTAAAGTTCAGCTGAGACACAAATTCAGGGTTGATACTCTGCAATACAGGGGTACTGTCCTCCAGGATACAGTATGTGCAATTCATATGTGAATATGTGACTGATATAGAGACCTGCACCCCTATAGCTGAATACATGGGTATAGGACCAAGGAGTGGATGTGGTATTGGCCCATCCATCCATCACTCCTAGAGACTCCACGTACAGAATGTGTTCTTCCCTTCCCACCATCTTGGGCTCTCTGATTAGAGGTCTTTGGTTCTCAGAGGATTTTATTTCCACCAGGGGGCATGGCAAGGACTGCACTGAACCTGAAACTACAATTAGCAACCTGATCACTTTGGGAGCCTTACCCGTCAGTGGGCCAGCTGACAATGAAAGATGTTACTATGTAGCAGGGGCCATGGACTCTGATTATCATGAGAACCAGGATTGCTGCTATGTAATGCAGGCATGGAGATGTATATTGGTACCTGGGATATCAGCTTGCGTCTTCTGGTGCTCTCATGTCCAGTGATAACAGCAAGCAAGCAAGTGCAGCAACCAATACCTGATGAAAGCAAGACAACCAAGGGGCAGAATCTGTGTGGATTACCCTGCCAAGTAAGCAAGTGACACCTACCAAAATGCTGACTAAGGGAAATCAAGAATGGGTGGTAGAGAAGAAAAAATATCAGTCATGACCTTTTGACCCACTGCAACAGCAGAGACTAAAGCTTGTTCTTCTAGCCCACTATTTTGTCTGGCATAGATATTGAGGGGAGCCATCTCCTTGAAGACTCAGTGAAACCATGGACTTAATGTGGGATACATGTGAATATGAGCTGTGTAAGGGCACAGTACTGTGTGGACAACAGTAAATGCCTCCAGGGTCCAGGTTTCATCTTCAAGGCCCACCTCTGATTTCAGTTACAACAATGATGGACAGTTCCTTGTGACCTCAGACTTAACTTCAGCCCCACTGCTTGCCATTTCAAGCAAACACCACCCTTCTTTCTCCTGCTTCCAAGAATCACTTCCCAAATAAATTACCTGCATCCAAGTTCTATCCTCTGGCTCTGCTTTCTGAGGAAAGCAGACTGTAACAAACATTTCTCTTCTACCATCCACACTGCCTGTGCATCACCACCACCGATGCTGCTGATTTCACTTCCTCCACCCCCCATCCTGCTGCCAACAATGTCCTCTACCACTTCACCCACTTCCCATCTCCCCTGCTCCAAAAGCAAGCCTCAGAAGATCAGCAGTCCTTCTGTCCCTCAAAGTCCTGTGTTTAAGCTACAAGACCATCACAAATTAATCACTTATTTGAGGTTCTTTTTAAATAGAGACTTTATACAAAGGAGCTCTAATCTGCCTACATTTTCAAGTGTAGAATATTTAACACAGTGACTGTCAGGATCTCAAAAACTGTTAGTTTCTTTTTTCCATCAATCCCAGACAATTCATTAATCAAGGGCTATAGGAAGACTTAGACTACTACAATCAAACCTAGGCTACCAGGCTGGGTGTTCTCCTATCATCAGTGAACACGTAAGGAGGTTTATAGTCCCAGCATTTCCCTTCTTTTTTCCCAGGTGATTCTGTCCACTCCCAGGGTAAAGGTGGAGAAAGATAGGAAAAACAGAACTTCATAGTCTGGACAAGACATATCAAGGAAAAGAGTAGGCTGTAATGCTTTCCTAATTCTCTGACCCACCCTAAATAGAATGTTTAATCTTAAATATATTCTGATTACTCTGGAATTAAGCTTAGAATCTTAGGAAATGTGGCTTAGGAAAACTGACAAATTTATAACCAATTATTGCTGGCACCTGATGGACTTGGAAAACCATGGACGTACAGGAACACTTTGTGTTATTTTTGCAACTTTTCTGAAAGTGTGAAATTATTTCAAAATAAAAAGTTTTAGAAAAAAGTCTTAGTGCTGAAGATGCCAAAGTTTTTCTAAGAAAGGAGAATGTCTAGTGTTTAATTAGAACTCTTGCATTGCTAACATATAAACCCTTCCTCATCCTTCCCAATTCTTGAGTGAAGTCAACTGTACACCAAAATGCCTTTGAGAGTGCAGAGGGTTTTTTTAAGTTAGTCTATTTTTTAAATTAATTAATTTATTTATTCATTTTTATCGGTGCTGGGTCTTCGTTGCTGCATGCAGGCTCTTCGTTGGAGCGTGCAGGCTCTCTATAGCTGAGGCACACGGGCTCAGGAGTTGTGGCTCACGAGCTTAGTTGCAGTATGTGGGATCTCAGTTCCCTGACCGGGGATCGAACCTGGGCCCCCTGCATTGGGAGTGTGGAGTCTTAACCACTGGACCACAGGGAAGTCCCAAGAATGCAGAGTTAATTCTTACATCTGGGTCACAGCATGGAGCAAGAACATACACATGTGCTAGCAAGATAATCCATAAATTGAACTAAGCACACAATTTTGAGGAATCAAGAACCACATGAATTTGTACTATCATGGGAAGAGCTTTGGGCTTCCATAGGACGTAAAATGGAAATGTGAGATAGTATTATCTAGATATCCAAGAATCAAGACTACCACCCCGGTTGACGTTTGGATTACATATTAGAAGCTCTTAGTGTAGTGTGATACATATTAAATGTTGGCTACTAACATTATAGTTTAAAATTGGAGCACAAGCAGGAAGGTACATTTGTGGCAACATGAGAAGGAGAAAGAGCCAAGACCTGGAGAGTGATCTGCCCAGTAGGTTCTGCGGGGAATAACCAGGCTAAAAGGAGAAACTTTGTAAAAGTCAAGAGATTATCCAAGACACACAGTAGCCTCAGGCGTAATTCTAGAATCAGTTATTACCAAGATGGGCTTGAGGTGAGATTGTAGGATCTCAAAAATAGATAAAATTCAGCATGTTTGAAAGTTCAAATAAGAACTGTGTGTCTTAGAATGAAGCTGTGACTGATCCTAAGCTCTGGGGAAAGATTCTTACCCTGTTACCAACTGGTGGTATCTCAGCCAGGCACTGTGTCCAATATATAAAGTGCTCAGGGGTAAGACTGATATGGTGTATGCAAGATACAGTGGTCACACATGAAAGAACAGTCATTATGCAGTCAGATAGGGTGGGAAAGAGAGGGAGAGAACAGAGAAAAAACAGCCATTATATGATGTGAATTATATGAAGTCCTCACTCCTAAGAGCAAATTGCACACCAGGACCTTTAAATACTTCTGTTGCTGTGCTGCATGTGCCTGTGCCGTAACTAAGATGCTAATCCTCAGGGCTATATGGAAAAAAACACCCATGGCATCCTTGAGAGACAGCAAAGAGGCTAATTCAAACCTGACTTAAGACTGGAGTCCTTAAACCCTATAAAACAACCACTGCCACAGGGGAAACCCCTAACCCAGATTATACTTATTTGAGGCTCTCTGGAAAAAGAAATTCATAAATACAAGCAGGTTGGAGGAATCTCCCCTGCCCCTGAAGAATACACACACACACACACACACACACACACACACACACACACACACACACATACACACACATATACACCAAAAATAAGTAAATAAATAAAATAAAAGGAAAGAAGCCTGGATATGGGGGAAGGAAACAAGCAAACAAAACACTGAAACAAAGGTCTACAATTTGACCAAAATGAAAATCCAAAATTTACCAAAAGAATTTATACAACAAAAGATAAAAGGGCACTGATTGGCTTTTGTGCTTATACAACACAGGTTCTATATTAACTCAGTACCTGATAAAGCGCACCAACTGGCAAACTTTCATGAACTTAATCAATACTAGGGATCCCACTACATTTTAACAAGATACCCCCTATACTCTTAGGGGAGTTACCAAGTATAAAATAGGGGACAAATAACTATGCCTCACCTTAACCATTGGAACTATTGCCTTGCCTAAAATCCCCACAGCCTTAGCATCGCCCTAAAATATAACATAATGGGCATGAATGCTCTGACCCAATGAGTAATTAGTTAAAATTAAATTAAGTTGTTGGCATTTGATAAAAGTAGGATACCATGGATCTTCTCTCCCTCTGTTAAAATAGTTAACATGGCCTACTGAAAATTAAAATACTCAGTGATCAAAATCCATCATACAAGACCTATCTAGAGAAGGGGGTGATTATCCTCACTGCTTCTCCATTTAACAGCCCAATTTTGCCCGTATTTGAACTTGGAAAGAATGAACAGTGCCTCATGGTGAATTACCACAACCTTAAATGCTGTGGTCCTACTCATCAAGGCTCCTATACACAATATTAGTGAAATTACTGACTCTATCCAATCAACAACTGGTAAATATTTTGCTATTATAAATTTAGCTACTATATGCTGTTCAGTGTCTATTTCAACAGCCTCTCAGGTGCCTTACCCCCAAAGGGAAACAATATGCCTTTACTCAGCAGCTCATGGGATACCTCAACAACTTTAATATCACACACTATCTGCCAGCAAGATCTTAACTGCATCCAATTTTCTTGAGGACCACAGGTATGACATTACATTGATGACATCCTCCTCCAAGGAGATTCTTTGGAAGCACTCATTTAGGACATACAAATGCTCACAAAGGGGCTCAGAAAAGGGGATTCCTTCATCAAAGTAAGGAAAGCAAAAAAGGCAAGAAAGTGCCAAAAAGTTGGAAGTCACAGTCTTTTATAACCCAATCTTGGAAGTGACATCCTACCACTTTTGCATATTCTCTTCATTAGAAGCAAGTCATTAGGTGCAGCCCACAGGAGGAGGAGATGACACAAGGGTGTGAATACCAAGAGGAGGGGATCATTAGAAGCCATTCCAGGAGGCTGCCTACCACACATGAAAATCAGGGGTAAGAGAAGATATACTTTTCAAATTGTAACAGGTATATTCTACACTGAACTTGTACAAGAACTCAAACAAATTTCCTGCTTGAAATTCAGTGACCCCAACAGTTTTGCATCATACAATTAAATGCTTAATGTTAAAGAAGGCCCCATGTACCCAGAAAGATTATCATTTAAAATCAAAGGAGAGATAAAGAACTTCTCAGACAAGCAAAAACCCAAGAGTTCATCAGTACTATAAACCAACCCTAAAAGAAATGTTAAAGGGTCTTCTCTAAGTGGAAAAGAAGTATAGGAAAGGGGAAATCTTACTAGGAAAGGCAAATATAAAGTAAAGACTGAGGATCAACCACTTAAATAAGCCACTACAAAGACAAAAGACAAAGATTATAAAAGCAACTGTAACTACAATAAACAGTTAAGGGATAAACATGAAGGTTTAATATAGGACATCAAAAACGTAAAATGTGGAGGAGGAAAGTAAAAAATGTAGATATTTTAGAATGTATGTGAACTTAAATGACTACCAGTTTAAAATAAGTAGATATAGTTATAGGTCAACATATATAAACCCCATGGTAACCATAAATCAAAAACCTACAATAGATATACAAAAACCAAAAAGAAAGGAATACAAGCATACCATTAAACAAAGTCATCAAACCACAAGGAGAGAAACAAAAATAAGAAAAATGAACAGATAAGAATTACAAAAACAACCAGAAAGCAAGTAATAAAATGGCAATAAATACATACCTATCAATACTTTACTTTAAATGTCAATGGACTAAATCCTCCAATCAAAAGACATAGGGTGGCTGATTGGATAAATTTAAAAAAATGAACCATCTATATGCTGCATACAAGAGATTCACTTCAGAGCTAAAGACACACAGACTGAAAGTGAGGGGATGGGAAAAGATACTTCATGCAAATGGAAATGACAAGAAGCTGGGATAGAAATACTCATATCAGACAAAATAGACTTTAAAACAAAGTCTATAAAGAAAAACAAAGAAGGACATTATATAATAACAAAGAGATCAACACAAGGAGTGGATATTACAATTGTTAACATATGTGCACCCAATAAGGAGCACCTAAATATATGAAACAAATACTTACAGACATAAAGGGAGAAACTGACAATAATACAACAATAGTAGGGGACTTTAACACCCCACTTGCAATCAATGGACAGACAGATCATACAGACAGAAAATCAATAAGGCAACACTGGTCTTAAATAATAAAATAGACCAGCTGGACTTAATAGATATCTGTAGGATATTATATCCAAAAACAGCAGAATACATGTTCTTTTCAAGTGCACATGGAACACTCTCTAGGATAGATCACATGTGTGGCCATAAAACAAGTCTCAACACATTTAAGAGGACAGAAATTAAATCAAGCATATTTTCTGACCACAATGTTAAGAAACTAGAAATCAATTACAGGAATAAAAATGGGAAAAACACAAACACATAGGGACTAAATAGCATGGTCCTAAAAAAAAAAAAATGGGTCAAAGAGGAAATCAGAAAATTCCTTGAGGCAAATGAAATTGAAACACAACTTTCCAAAATCTATGGGATGCAGCAAAAGCAATTCTAAGAGGGTCGTTTACAGCAATACAAGAAAAACTCAAATAAACAACTTAACCTACCACCTAAAAGAATTAGAAAAATAAGAACAAACAAAGCCTAAAGTCAGCAGAAGGAAGGAAATAATAAAGATCAGAGAGGAAATAAATAAAATAGAGACCAAAAATAGAAAAGATCAATGAAACCAAGATAAACAAATTGATAAACCTTTAGTCAGGCTCACCAAGAAGAAAAGAGAGAGGACCCAAATAAATAAAATAAGAAATGAAAGCAAAGAAATAAAAACTGACACTACAGAGGTATAAAAAATATCCTAAGAGAATAATACTATGAACAGTTATATGCCAACAATTCGATGACCTAGAAGAAATGAACAAATTTCTAGAAATATACAATCTGCCAAGACTGAAACAAGAAGAAACAAAGAACTTGAACAAATCAATCACTAGCAGTGAAATTGAATTTGTAATAAAAAAAATCTTCCAGCAAACAAAAGTCCAGGACTGGATGGTTTCACAGGGGAATTCTACCAAACATACAAAGAACAACTAATACCTATCCTCCTCAAAAGATTTCCCAAAATTGAAAAGAATGGAATACTCTCAAATTCATTCTACAAGGCCAACATTACTCTGACACCAAAACCAGACAAAGACACTACAAAAGGAAATTACAGGCCAGTATCTTTGATGAACAAAGATGCAGAAGTCCTCAACAAAATATTAGCAAACCATATCCAACAATATATAAAAAGGATCATACACCATGATCGAGTAGGATTTATTCCAGAGACACAAGAATGGTATAATATTCACAAATCAATCAATGTGATACACCACATTAATGAAAGGAAGGATAAAAATCACATGATCATCTCAATAGATGCAGAAAAAGCATTTGACAAAATTCAACATTCATTCATCATAAATCAGAGTGGGTATGGGGGAACATATCTCAAGATATTAAGGCCATTTAAGCCAAACCCACAGCTAACATCATACTCAATGATGAAAAGCTAAAAGCCTTTCCTCTAAAATCAGGACCAAGACAAGGACGCCTGCTCTCACCACTTCTATTTAACATAGCATTGGAAGTCCTAGCCACAGCAGACAGGAAAAAGAAATAAAAGGCATTCAAATTGGAAGAGAAGAACTAAAAATGTCACTATTTGCAGATGACATGATACTTTATATAGAAAATCCTAAAGTCTCCACCAAAGAACTATTAGAACTAATAAATGAATTCTGTAAAGTTGCAGGATACAAGATTAACATACAGAAATCTGTTGCTTTTCTGTACACTGAGAATTAAATATCAAAAAGAGAAAGTAAAAAAAAAAATCTCATTGAAATTGTATCAAAAAAAATAAAATATTCAATACCTAGGAATAAACTTAACCAAGAAGGTGAATGACCTATACCCAGAAAACTATAAAACACTGATGATGGAAATTGAAGATGATACAAAGAAATGGAAAGATATCCCATGCTCTTGGATTGGAAGAGTAAATGTTTTTAAAATGTCCATACCACCCAAAGCAATCTACAGATTTAAGGCAATCCCTATCAAAATACCCAAGACATTTTTCAGAGAACTAGAACAAATAATCCTAAAATTCATATGGAATCACAAAAGACCCTGAATTGCCAAAGCAATCTTGAGAAAAAAGAACAAACATGGAGGTATCACCCTCCCTCATTTCAGATTATACTACAAAGCTACAGTAATCAAAACAGCATGATACTGGCACAATAACAGACATATAGACCAATGGAATGGAATATACCCATTCACTTCAGATCAGCTGATCTACAACAAAGGAGGCAAAAATATACAATGGAGAATAGACAGTCTCTTTAATAAGTGGTGCTGGAAAAACTGGACAGCTACATGTAAAAGAATGAAATTAGGGCTTCCCTGGTGGCGCAGTGGTTGAGAGTCTGCCTGCCGATGCAGGGGACACGGGTTCATGCCCCGGTCTGGGAAGATCCCACATGCTGCAGAGCGGCTGGGCACGTGAGCCATGGCCGCTGGGCCTGTGCGTCTGGAGCCTGTACTCTGCAACGGGAGAGGCCACAATGGTGAGAGGCCCCCGTACCGCAAAAAAAAAAAAAAAAGAATGAAATTAGAACACTCCATAAAACCATACACAAAAATAAACTCAAAATGGATTAAAGACCTAAATGTAAGATCTGAAACTATAAAACTCCTAGAAAAGAACATAGGAAGACCATTCTTTGACATAAATCCTAGCAATATTTTTTTTGGATCTGTCTCCTAAGGCCAAAGAAATAAAAGCAAAAATAAACAAGTGGGAGCTAATTAAACTTAAAAGCTTTTTCACAGCAAAGGAAACCCTCAACAAAAGAAAAAGACAATCTACTGAATGGCAGAAAATATTTGCAAATGATATGACTGACAAGCAGTTAATCTTCAAAATATATAAACAGCTCACACAACTCAATATCAAAATAACAAACAACTCAATCAAAAAATGGACAGAAGAGGGCTTCCCTGGTGGCACAGTGGTTGAGAGTCCGCCTGCCGATGCAGGGGACACAGGTCCGTGCCCCGGCCCAGGAAGATCCCACATACCGCGGAGCGGCTCGTCCCGTGAGCCATGGCCGCTGGGCCTGCGCGTCTGAAGCCTGTGCTCCGCAACGGGAGAGGCCACAACGGTGAGAGGCCCACGTACCATAAAAAAAAAAAAATGGGCAGGAGACCTGAATAGACATTTCCCCAAAGAAGACATACAGAAGTCTAACAGGCACATGAAAAAATACCCAACATTGCCAATTATTAGAGAAATGCAAACTAAAACTACAATGAGATATCACCTCACACCTGTCAGAATGGCCATCATCAAAAAGTCTACAAATAACAAATGTGGCAAGGATGTGAAGAAAAGGGAACCCTTGTACACTGTTGGTGGGAATGTAAATTGGTGCAGCCACCATGGAAAACAGTATGGAGGTTTCTCAAAAAATAAAAATAGAACTACCATATGATCCAGCAATTCCACTCCTCGGTATATATCTGGAAAAAAATAAAACACTAATTTGAGAATATACATGCATTCCCAAGTACATAGCAGCACTATTTACAATAGCAACATATGGAAGCAATCCAAGTGTCCATCAGCAGACAAATGGATAAAGAAGATGTGGTATATTTATAAAATGGAATACTGGCCATAGAAAAGAATTAAATTCTGCCATTTGCAGCAACATGGATGGACCTAGAGAATATTATGCTTAGTAAAAAATCAGACAAAGACAAATATTGTTTGATATCACTTATATGTGTAATCTAAAAAATAAAACAAATGAATGAATATAGCAAATCAGAAACGGACTCACATATATAGCAAACAAACTAGTAATTACCAGTGGGGAGAGAGAAGGGGAGTGCAAGATAGGGATATGGGATTAGGAGATACAAACTACTATGTATAAAATAGATAAGTGGGCTTCCCTGGTGGCGCAGTGGTTGAGAGTTCGCCTGCCAATGCAGGGGACACGGGTTCGTGCCCCGGTCCGGGAAGATCCCACATGCCACAGAGTGGCTAGGCCTGTGAGCCATGGCCGCTAAGCCTGCGCGTCCAGAGCCTGTGCTCCGCAACGGGAGAGGCCACAGCAGTGAGAGGCCCACGTAACGCAAAAACATAAAAAAATAAAAATAGATAAGCAACAAGGATATATTGTACAGCACTATTATAGTCACTATTTTGTTTTGTAATAACTTTTTAAAAATTTTATTTATTTTTGGCTGCGTTGGGTCTTCGCTGCTGCACGTGGGCTTTCTCTAGTTGTGGTGAGCGGGGGGCTACTCACGGGCTTCTCACTGCGGTGGCTTCTCTTGTTGCAGAGCATGGGCTCTAGGCGCACGGGCTTCAGTAGTTGTGGCACGTGGGCTCAGTAGTTGTGACTCATGGGCTCTAAAGCGCAGGCTCAGTAGTTTTGGCGCACGGGCTTAGTTGCTCCATGGCATGTGGGATCTACCTGGACCAGAGCTCCAACCCGTGTCCCCTGCATTGTTAGGCAGATTCTTAACCACTGCACCACCAGCGAAGTCCTCCCCAGCATACCTTCTTCCACTGAAAAACTGCCCTTTCTCCTTCCTATGTGGTTCTGATGAAACTGGTCATCACAGGGCCTTGTATGACCTCCAGCTAATCATATGACCATCTTCCTTTTCACAGTGACTGGTCAAAGTTACATGAGCCAAGCAGGGCCAGAGTCCATCCATGCAATTTAATGTAAGGATACTGGGAGAGGGAATGTCTCTTCCTTTTGAGTCATGAACAATAAAAATGAAAGCTTACAGCTGTCAGAAGCCACCTTTCCCATCACATGAAAGGACCTGTTGGTAGAGAGGAAGAAAGGAGAGAGAAAGCTAATGATATCATTTGAGTCCCTGTAGAGTGTCTTGGAGCACTCCTGCCAGCTCCACCCTGAACTTCCCAGTTACCAGAGCCAGTAAATCCCACTTTGCTCAAGCTTGTTTGGTTTTCTGACATTTGCTTATAACCAAAGTGTCCTGACTAATACAGGCTTGTTTCAAGCTAACTCTTCTTACTAATTAATATGTATATTCCATCTCTGTGTCGTTCTCAAACCAGGAAACACAGCTGTTACCTAAAAAGCTTTTTTAAAATACAGATTTTTAGGTCCCAACCTACTATTTTTAGGCCCCTAAAAACTACTATTTCAGCATCTTTAGGGGTGTAATCCTCACATCTGTATTTTTGTTTTTAACTCCACAGATAATTCTGAAGCCTAGCAAGTATGGACAACCACTAATCTATTCTATTACAAAAAAAACAAACATCAAATTCTAAATTGGCTTTCTCCTGTTTGAATTGCATGGATCTTTCAGTCTAGAATCCTATAAAGGAAACAGGTAGGTTTCCCCACACTGACCACAATTAAACTCTGTTTCTCCCAATAGAAAAATCAGTAGAATATTTTAAAAACACTTTTATAGCATTTATTGATTTTTCTTAATTCTACTGATAGAAATCGTTACTGGGAGGAGTATTATAATCACAAATGGGGGGGGGTATATATATACAGGTTTAGTGCTCCTTTAGTTCTCTATCATGAAACCAGCATAAGAACCAGAGTGGGTAGTCATGGACATCTAATGCAAATTTCTGTATTAAATGGCACACAGCAAGGCCAAGCCATGTTCCTACATCTCTTTACATCTCCATCCTTTTACATCTGTACCAGTACAAATTGGTAAACCAATATATTTTACCAAGTGCAAAGAAAAAGCATCTTTTTAAGACAATGACATCAAGGCTCAGTTTCAAGTTGGTGATATAAGAAACCTCTGGCCAGGAGCCCCTTGGACAATCCTGTGAGGCAGTGTGGTGGGACAGGCAGGGCACTGTTTGGCCATTTGCAATGTCGTAATGATTCTTTTACATCTGAATATACTCATTTAAAACTGGCACTATGACAGCATGGTTCAGCAAAGTTTAGGCCAATCATTTCCACAGGATAATTTATATGTTATGTTAAGGGACAGATGTTCTACAGTCTTTATATCCTGAGCAGTTGTGAGAATCTTTGCATTTTTGCTGTTTCATATTATCATGTCCTAAAGGAAGACCCCTCTAAGGACTTCAAATAAAAAGGAAAACTAGTGATCATATAACATCACTGGGATGTAACATCACTTGGGTATAAAATCAGGAGACAGATCACCACAGAGGGACCAAGCAGTAATCAGGTAATTTCTATAGCTTGACCATGATTATACTCCTTCAGTCAATCTCTTCTAGGATTGAAGACTGACAAGAAGGTATTTCCAGTTCTGCTTACACTCTTGAAAAATTAAGTAGAGGGGGAAAAAATCTTTAACTGTGTATAGTGATGGATGTTAACTAGACTATCGTGGTGATCATTTTGCAATATATATAAATACCGAGTCATTATGTTGTATACCTGAAAATAATATGACATTATGTCAATTATACCTCAATAAAACAAATTAAGTACAGGGATCTCATCAGGGTAGGGAGGGTTGGGAGGAGGGTATAAAAAAATCAATGGAGGACTTCCCTGGTGTCGCAGTGGTTAAGAATCCACCTGCCAAAGCAGGGGACACGGGTTCCAGCCCTGGTCTGGGAAGATCCCACATCCCGCGGAGCAACTAAGCCCGTGCACCGCAACTATTGAGCCTGTGCTCTAGAGCCCGCGAGCCACAACTACTGAAGCCCGTGTACCTAGAACCCATGCTCCTCAACAAGAGAAGCCACCGCAATGAGAAGCCCGCGCACCACAATGAAGAGTAGCCCCGGCTCGCCGCATCTAAAGTCCGCGCACAATAACAAAGACCCAACGCAGCCAAAAATAAATAAATAAATAAGAAATTAATGGAGATGATATCTGACTATTAATGCATCTTTTTTCCAGTTTTACTAGGTATAATTGAAAACGTTGCTGGAAGTTGTAAGGCGAAGTACCAGAAAGAAGGGAGCTGGCCAGAGAAAGAGATCCAGAAATCTACACTGGGTCCCCTTGAGATTTTTGCCAAGTATTAAGGTATACTCACACACACAGAGAGAATCTACAAAGCTGCACAAAGACCCACTACTGGAAAAAGTATAACAACCAGGCTGCTGTGAACTGAACAACTACTAGAGTTCACGTAAGTCTGGGAGCCATTCGAGTCTGACCTCCAGAGTGGAGAGACCTTACTAAAAATCCTGCAGCATTCATTAGAGACCTCATAAAAATACACTTTTAGAGTAGGGCTAATCTAGTCCTAAAAGGCCACTTTATACCGCCTTAATAATACTTAAAAACAAGCTTCATACTTGTTTTTACTGAAATTTAAATACTACCATTTACAATTGCTTCAAAGAAAACCAATTACTTAAGTGTAAATCTAACAAAATGTGTACTGAATCAGTATCCTGAAAATTACAAAATGCTGATAAAAGAAACTAAAGGAGGATCTTCCCTGGTGGCTCAGTGGTTGAGGGTCCGCCTGCCGATGCAAGGGACACGGGTTCATGCCCCGATCCGGGAAGATCCCACGTGCCGCGGAGCGGCTGGGCCTGTGGGCCGTGGCCGCTGGGCCTGCGCGTCCGGAGCCTGTGCTCCGTGGCGGGAGAGGCCACAGCGGTGAGAGGCCCGCGTACTGCAAAAAAAAAAAAGAAACTAAAGGAGACCTAAATACATAGTAACCATACTGTGTTCATGGACTGGAAGATTAAATATGGTAAAGATGTCAATTCTCCCCAACTGATTGATAGGTTTAATGCAATTCCTATCAAAATCCATGAATTTTTTTGGTAGACATAGATAAGCTTATTCTAAAATTTATACAGAAAAGCACAGTACTTAAAATAGCTAAAAAAATTTTTTGGAAAAAGAAGAATAAAGTGGGAGGAATCACTCTATCCAGTTTTAAGGCTTACTGTGTTGACTCCCCAAGACCACCTCCAGGTTCGATGATTTGCCAGGAGGACTCACAGGATTCAGCATAATCATACTCATGGCTATGATTTATTACAGCATAAAGATATAAAGCAAAATTAGCAAAGGAAAAAGGTGCAAGGGGTAAAGTTTGGAGGAAACCAGGCACAAGTTTCCAAGAGTCCTCTCCCACTAGAGTCACAGGACTTGCTTAATTTTTCCAGTAACAAGTTATGATAACACATGTGAAATATTGTCTACCAGAGAATCTCATTAGAGACTCAGTGCCAAGGTTTTTAATGGGGACTAGTCACATAGCACACTCTGCCTAGCAAAATCCAAAATTCCAGAGTCGCAGAAGGAAAGCAGGTGTTCAGCATAAACCATCATTCTTTACACAGTTTAGGCACAATGAGCTACTCTTATCAGTTAGGGTGGTCATTATCAGTTAGGAAAGTCCTCCTGAAATCCTAATTTCCAGATGCTAGCCAAGGGCCAACCTTGGAAGCAGATCTTTCTAAGGACAGCAGTGACAGGTCTATTAACTTTTTTTGCATGCCATACAGCTGTATCACTACATAGCTATACTAATCAAGACAGTGTGGTATTGGCAGAGGGATAGACATATAAATCAACAGAACAGAATAGAGAACCCAGAAATGGACCCACACAGTTATCCCCAACTGATTTTTGACAGTTACAAAGGCATTTTAGTGGAGAAAGAATAGCCTTTTTTCAATAAATGGTGCCAGAACAATTGGACATGTAGACACAAAAAGATGAACCTTGACTTAAAACTCATATGTAATACAAAAATTAATTTAAAATGGATTTTGGACTTAAATATAAAATACAGAATTATTTAAAAGTTTGGGAAAAACATAGGAAAAATCTTTGGGAGGTAAGGCTAGGCAAAGAGTTCTTAGACTTGATAACAAAAGCATAATTTGTAACATAAAAAATTGATAAATTGGGCCACATCAAAATTTAAAACTTTTGCCCTGTGAAAAACCCTGTTAAAAGGATGAAATGACAAGATAAAGAGTGGCAGAAAATATTTTTCAACCACAAATCCTACAAAGGTTTGAATCTAGAATATATAAAGAGCTCTCAAAAACAGTAAAATAAAAAAAAGACAACAAACAATCCAATTAGAAAATGCAGAACAGACATGAACAGACGTTTTACTGAAGAGGATATACAGATGGCAAATAAGTACATGAAAAGATGTTCAATATCACTGGCCATTAGGGAAACATAAATGAAAACCACATTGAGATGGTACTATACATTTACGAGAATGGCTAAAATAAAATGTATAGTTATAACACCAAATGCTGGTGAGAATTTGGAGAAACTGGATCGCTCATACATTGCTGGTGGGATTGTAAAATGATACAACCACTCTAGAAGAAAAAGTATCACAGCTTCTTACAAAACTATATATGAAGTTACCAATGACCCAGCAGTTGCACTCTTAGGTAATTAGCTCAGAGAAATGAAAACTATGTACACACAAAAACCCATACACAGGGGCTTCCCTGGTGGCGCAGTGGTTGAGAATCTGCCTGCCAATTCAGGGGACACGGGTTAGAGCCCTGGTCTGGGAAGATCCCACATGCTGCAGAGCAACTACACCCGTGAGCCACAGCTACTGAGCCTGCGCGTCTGGAGCTTGAGCTCCGCAACAAGAGAGGCCACGACAGTGAGAGATCCACGCACCACGATGAAGAGTGGCCCCCATTCACCGCAACTAGAGAAAGCCCACGCACAGAAACGAAGACCCAACACAGCCAAAAATTAATTAATTAATTAATTAAATTTTTAAAAATTGGATCATATAAAAAAAAACCCATACACAAATGTTCATAGCAGCTTTATTCATAATTACCAAAACATGTAAAAAAACTCAAATGTCCTTCAACACATGTATGGTTCACCTGTAGTATAACCATAACATGGAATACTATTTAGTAATAAAAAGGAATGAACTATTGATACACACAACAACTTGGATAAATCTCAAGAGAAATATGCTGAGTGAAAAACCCACTGTGGTGGTTAAAGAATATCACAAGAGATTCTTGTGATGGAACTGTTGTGTATCTTGATTGTGTTGGTAGTCACACAAATCTACACATGTGATAAAATTGCATGGAACTAAATGTACACACACACACACATATAAGTGCATGTAAAACTGATGAAATCTGAATAAGGTCACTGGGTTGTTATCGATATAAACTTCCAGGTTGTAATATTGTACTATAGTTGTGCAAGATGTTACCATTAGGGTAAAGTAGCTGAAAGGTACATGAGAGCTCTCTGTGCTATTTCTTACAAGTGCATATAAATGTAGAATTATCTCAAAATTGAACTTAAAAAAAAAAAGCTTCCAAAGAATCAAACTGGTATGTAAGTTAACAGCTTTGTCTACCCATACATTATGATGCATAGTTTAAACACAGATAAACAAAAAACAGTTGACACCTTGAACATTCTTCCTGGATACCTCTTAAGCCAGATCCATCAGTTCATTAAATATATTTTCTAATTCTCCACGTTATCACATTTGCTAAACCATCTGCCATGACATAACAAGAGCCTCCTTTCCTCGAGCTTCCAATGACATTTTTCTTATTTTCCTTTAAGTCCTTATTGACACCCCCCTCGATGCCTATCAGGATTCCACTAACAGTCTTCTTGAAGCCCTTTCAACTTCTGCCTGACATACTGTCCCAAAGTCAATGCCACATGTTTTAGGTTTTTGTTACCCCCAATCTTGTTCCACTTATGTAATGCTGTATAACTATTCCAAAAATACATGAAAAAACAATGATTTTATTACAACTCACAATCAAGAAAATCAGGAATTTACACAGGTTTTAGCTAGGTACTCATTCTATTCTTTGTGCCATCAACGTGTTATTGAACGCAAGTCTGTGTGCCCAGTGACGCACAGTGAGGCCGAACAATACCAAAACGTCAGAGTTTGGAGCAGAGAAAGGTTTATTGCAGGGTCATGCAATGAGACAGCTGGCTCATGTCTTAAAAACCCCAAATTCCCCGAAAGCTTTCAGCAAAGCTCTTTTATAGGAAAGGGAAGGAAGGGGTGTGGTTAGTTGTTGCAAACTTCTTGGTGTCAGATCCTTTGTTTTTGAGGTCAGGTTAGGGTCAGGTCACAATGTTCCTGTAAACCTCTAACAAAAGAAATGTTATTCTCTGTTCTGACAAGAAAGGGCAAGATCCCAAGGCTCAACTTTCTCCCTCCAAGGTCCAGGCCCTGGCTAAGAGAGGGACCCTGTGCAGGCTGGTTACCTTGCCCAGGAGCATTCGTCCAGCACCCAGTCAGGGTCCTCCTGCCAGTGCCCAGGCCAGGCTGAAGAGGCAGATTTCAGCTGGTGGTGCCCTCAGGGCCAGGTCCCCAGACCCTACCCAGCCGTCATCACTGAGGGAGCCAGGTGCCCAGGACTCAGCCACCCTCAGGCTTTTCATTTAAACTGGAGAGAAGTATTTATTTAGGATCAATAGGAATACAAATACAAATACCAATCAGGTGAATTCCCAGCTCACAACAATTGCTCCTCTTGAAGAATAGCCCCAACCACAGAGGTGGACCTGAAGCAATGATGTGCAATGTCCTTGCAACTTAACCCTGACATTTGGCCACCATCTAGGGGTAGATAACTGATCTAAGCTGGACCAATTTTTGAAATTTGCATGGAGAGACTGAAGCTGGGTAAAGCTGTTACCTTAAATAGCAGGGTCCATATACACCCATGGAGACCGCTGCCGCCGTTAGGTCACAGAAGCGGGGATAGGGGAGAGGTTCACTGCTGCTTCAAGGCCTGGGCCCGACCAGTGGGTGACTGTGGTGAGGGCTCTGGAGCTTTGCGGGACACAGGCTTCAGCCTGTCCCTGGGTCCCCAGCTCACTCGCCGGCCTGGAGGGCCCCGGGGAGAAGGCCGCCATCTCCCTCTCACCGCACTCTCTGCTGCGCAGACCACTGAGAGCTGATTGTTGGCAGAGCGGGACCTCTAACTGCCGCCGCTCTCAGGGTCTCGTGCTTATGGTCAAGCGCTAATGGTTTCATGCCCACCTCACCCCTATTACCAAAGGAAGTTACTCAGTGGTATTCACCTGGCCAATGTGAGGCTTGGAGGGATCAAGACAGCTTCACTCACATATCTGGCACCATGGCAGGGATAACTAGACTGCTAGGCTTAGCTGGCTTTGTTGACCAGAACATGGTCTCTCCAGCATGGTGGGCTTCTCATATGGTGGTTCAAGTCTCTGAGAGCAAGTATCCAAGTAAATAAGACAGAAACCTCATGGTCTTTCATGACCTAGCCTCCGAAGTCAGAGTTTCATTTCTGCTGTGCTGTATAGGTCAAATAAACCCCTAGTCTACCCAGATTCAAGAGGAGGAGACGGAGACCCAATGTCTCAGTGGAAAAAGTGTCCAAGAATGTACAGTCATTTTTAAAAACCAACATAACAAATCTGTACTACAGAAAACGTTAAAGGAAGTTCTTCAGGCTGAAGTGAAATGATACCAGATGGAAACTTAGATATGTACAAAAGAATGAAAGGCACCAGAAATGGTAAATATGTGGGTAAATTAAAAGGACATTTTTAAATTGGACAAAAAAATATGTGCTATTTACAAAATAGAATACTTAACAGTAATAAGAATAATCTACATGGAACAACATGAATGAATCTCACAATGTCGAGAGAAAAAAGCTAAACCTGAAAAGTACACATTGTAGTATTCCATTTATATAATGTACAAAAACAGGCAACAACCAATCTATGCTCTTAAAAATCAAAAGAGTGGTAACTCATGGGACAGCAGGTAATGACAGGAATGCGAGTTTGGGTCACTGGTAATGTTCTGTTTCTTGATCAGGGAGCTGTTTAGATATGTATGGTGGTTTAAAAACATCTCCATAGATCCTTTGACACTCCTCCCATCAGAAAATGAAGACCAATTCCCTCTCTTTTAATATGGCTGGTCTTAGTGACTCACCTCTAGCAAACAGAATGCATTGGAACTGACAACATATGACTTCCAATGCTAGGTTAGAAAAGGCACTCGAATTTCCACCTGGCTCTCTTTCTTGGGTCATTCACCCTTGGTACCCAGTCACCATGCTTTGCGAAAGTCAAGGAGTCACATGTAAAGGCCTTGTGGAGGTATTCTAGTCACAGACATAGCTAAGTTTGCAGTCAACAGGTAGCATCAACAGACAAACACGTAAGTGAAGGAAACTTCTGATGATTCCAGCCCCCAGCCTTCCAATCATCCCAGCCAAGCCCTGACCGAACTGCAAATTCATAAGCAAAATAAATGTTATTTTAGGCCACTAAATTTAGGGGTGATTAGCTCTGCAAGTATATGTAACTAGAACATACAACCAGTATGCTTACTTTGTGAAAATTCATTAAGCTGCATAATTACAATGTAGTCGGTCCTCCATATGCATGGGTTCCACATTTGCAGATTCAGTCAACTGCAGATGAAAAATATTTTTTTTAAGTTCCAGAAAGTTCCAAGAAGAAAACATGAATTTGTTGCACATTGGCAACTATTTACATAGATTTAAATTGTATTAGGTATTATACGTAACCTAGATACGATTTAAAGTATGTAGGAGGATGTGAATAGGTTATATGCAAAGACTACTCCATTTTATTTAAGAAACTTGAGCATGCAATGATCTTGGTGTCCCCAGGGATGGAGGAGGGCCTGGAACCAATCCCCCATGGATACCAAGGGACAACTGTATACACTTTTCCGTACATATATTATACTTAGGTTTGAAATAAAAATCATATCATGGAAACAAGCTCAAGTTTCTCATCAAATTTTTAGATTTTATTGAGATGTTTTATATAAATTCAATATTTCATATCTCCCTAACACTTTGCCTTTTACTTACAATTACATAATATAAAGAAAAATAATGGATTTTTTTCACTGCATCCCATATAGACACCTCCTAATCTCCATCAGTTTATCCTTGCACACTGCCCAATTCTGATCATTTATCATGTGTAGATGTAAAAAAAGTTGGGAAGCACTGCTACAGGAGACATCTGCCCAGGACTTCTTCTTCTATAATATAGAGTCTCATTGTCCTTTGGGGAACTACCTCCCTTTGGGTGAATCAAGGTAGCTGAAACCTGATAATTGCTTAGCTTTTTAAAAAATCCTATTATACCTCACATTCTTCCAATAAATTTCTCATTTTATTTAAGTTAGCAATATTTAGTCTCTATTCTCTGGACAGTACGTACTGATACATAACTCCAGTGCTAGCACACTGTGATCTATACATAGTTGATGATGAACAAATAAAACACAAAATGTTTACAAAATGATATTGGACAACTGATTTTTGTCAAAGCACAAAGGCAACACAGTGGAAAAAGAATAGCCTTTTCAACAAATATTGCTGGAACTATTGGTTATCCATATGTAACAAATACGAACCAAAATGCCTCATACCATAAATAAAAGTTAACTCAAAATGCATCATAGACCTAAACATACAGCCTAAACTGTAAAACTTCTAGAAGAAAACATAGGAAATGGCCTTTTTGAGTTAGGTTAGGCAAAGATTTCTTAGAAATGACACTAAAAGCATAATTCATAAAAGAATAAATTGGACTTTACTAAAATTTAAAACTTCTGCTCTTAAAAATACACTATTAAGAAAATGAAAAGACAAGCCACACACTGGGAGAAGACCTTTGCGAAGCATGTATCTGACAAAGAACTTGTATCCAGAATATATAAAGAACTCTGAAAATTTACAAAAACAAACAACCCAATTTTTAAAAAATGTAACGAAGATCTGAGCAGCCACTTCACCAAAAAAGATATGCAGATGGCAAATAAGCACATAAAAAGATGCTCAACATCATTAGTCATTAGGAAAATATAAATTGAAACCACGAGATAACATTATACATCTATTAGAATGGCTCAAATTACAAATGGCTGACTACACCAAGTGTCCATGAGGACATTTTATAAACATTTTATTTTATGGAGGAAATGGAACTCAAATATACTCCTGATGGGAATGTATTGTAAAATGGTACAACCACTCTGGGAAAAAATTTAGCAGTTTCTTAAAAAGTTAAACATACATCTACCTATGATTCAACCATTCCACTTCTAGATTTTTATCCAAGAGAAAAAGGAAATATATGTCCATACAAAGAATTGTACACAAATGTTCATGGCAACATTAATGGTAATAGCCCCAAACTAGACACAACCCAAATGTCCATCAACAGATGACAAACTGCAGTGCATCCATATAATGGAATATACTCATCAATAAAAAGGAATGAACTACTGGTAACAAAACAACATGGATAAACGTCAAGATAATGACACTAAGTAAAAGAAACCAGACCAGAAAAAATGTAATACATACTGTCTGATTCTATTTATGTAAAACTTTAGAAAAGACAAATGAATCTATAATGACAAAAAGTAAAATAGTGGCTGCTTAGGTGTGGGAGGCATGGAGGGATAAGAGAAATTACAAAGGCGCGTGAGGAAACTTGAGGATGATGGATTTATTCACTTGAATATAGTGATGTTTTCAAGGGGGTATACATATATAAAAACTTATCAATTTATACTCTTTAAATATGCTCCATATATTATGTCAATTATATCTCAATTAAGCTAAAAATACCTTCAGCTCAGCCATCAGATTTTGAAAGGAGCAGAAAGGATGCAGAATGGAAATCTTGGTTAAAAGTCTCAGTGAATTTTGTGAATTATCCAAGTATGCCAGGAATTCATGCTTCCTCTGCCTAGCTGAGCTTCAGCACAGTTTAAGGAGCCATCTCCCTGATATTCTCCAGAAATGGTGACAACCGTCATTATTGGGTCTGTTTTCTGTTAGAAAATGACCCAATCAGTATAAAATGAATTCTGTGTCTTGTGAGAGACTGTCAATTAAACATAAAATCCACACTTAAGAACATTTGTAAAGGGCTTTCTCCTTGCAAGATAATTTTAATATTGAGAGTGAACGTTTTGTATGTGAATTCCAATACAGACACACTCGTTATTTAATGCATTAGCACCTCAGTTTTCTCACCTGTGAAATGCCATAAGAAATAAGAAAAGCCAGGAAGCTAAAAAGAGCAGATTTTGCCAGATTTATTAATTCTTCCTTTTTGGGCAGAGCCTCTTCGTTCCCTCTCTGCTCTGAGAGGTGTCCATTTCTTCCCAACTCCACCGGCAGTAATTATCTTGAGTGAGTCAAGCTTCTCTCCCAGAAGATTCATCCCTCTATCACTAGACTCCTCAAGAGAGATCCAAGAGGAAGGTCCCTGCCATTGCCCTGGCTGGCCATTAAATTAGTCAAGAAGGTGTCCAAGACTCTGCTGTGACTGGGTACCACACTGATGTCTTGGGCTGGCCTTGAGCTCTGTGCATTGTGTATTCTGGAGGTTGAGCTTCACTTTCCAGACAATCATTTTTTGTTGCACGGCAGGATGGGGAGTATCTCAACAGCATCCCCATTCCTAATTGCAAGTGGAGATAGTTTTCCAGGATGGCCTGTGTTCTCCGGCCTTTGACTCTTTAAGGTCGGATACAAGAACTAGGACCCACAGAACAGGAAAAGTGGTTGTGTCCACAGACTGTAGCATTAAGAGGCTCTAGCTTCAATTTCCAGCTGTCAAAATGTGTGGGACTTTATCATCTCCAAAACTCAATTTTTTTTCATCTCTCTAATGGGGCCAAAGCCATCTAATTTCTTTAATTGTTATTAACTTCCATTATAAATTACAGCAGACTGGCCAATTATTAACTTGAACACTAAAAATAGCATTTAACACACTAACTCAACTTTTTATTAAATATATACTTAAATGCTTGAATAATTATAACTTACGGAGAAAACAAAGCTTTCCTCTTCTGAGTTAAGAATTTGAAAAGACGAGACGTAGAAGCAAACCAAAATCAAGTCCTGAGACGATACAAGCCTCAAGAAGCCAAGCAGGTTTGCCAACAAAGTTCCGCCTCCGTGCAAACTCTACCCACTTCCGGCTGCCCCACCCACTTTCTAACACTGGAACACCGCCCCTCTCTGCGAGGTCCCGCCCCATGCACCTGATCCTGGTGTCCATTGGGCAAATACAAAAGCTGTATATACACCCAGCACACGCACTTTTGGCAGGGGCGTCTTCGCGCCTGCGCAGCAGCACCGTCAGGCTGCTGGGGACTGGGCGCTGGGGACTGGGGATTGGGGACTGGGGGCTGGGGGGAGGGGGGCGGAGGTCAGGCCGAATCTTCCTCCGTAATAAGAAGCTACGCGTCCCGCGGTCCTGGCTCCGTGGGTCCGGTCGGATCGGGCCTGGGCGCTGGAGCTGCTGTGGCTGCCGCCGCGGCGAGTGCGATGGAGGCTGTGCCGGGGCCCAGCGCTCACGCCGGGGGAGGCCGAAACTGCCGGAGGTTCTAGTAGATGAGGCGGCGGCGGCACGGACTCTCCATGAGCAAGCGGCGGCGGCGACGGGTGCGGGAGCACCGGCGGTTTTCGGTCCCCGGGGAGGTACGAAAAGTCGGCTTCCTGGTGGACGGAGACTGGCCGGTGTGAGAACGCTTTCCGTGGCCCGGCCCTCCCGCCCATTACCCGCAGTCCCAGGCGCTCATCGGGCCACTGCCTGGAGGCGGGCAGGGGACGCCCAGCCCTTTCACCGGCTCCAGATTCGGGAACCCGCCCGCCCTGCGCGGCCAGCCCTAAGTGCCAGGCCTTCCCCGGTGCTGCGGACCCTGGGCGGGGTGGGCGTGGCCGGAGTGCGGGGGGCGGAGGTGAGCGCCCACCGCGCGCCCAGCCAGTCCTTGCGCCCAGCCCGGAGCTGCTTCGAGCGGGAGCTCAGCGCCGTTTTCCAGATTATTTTGGGGCGCTGACTCAGGAGGGTACCCTTGGGACCCTCGAGCTGTTAGGGCGTCCGGCACTCAATGCCTTGGACAAATGGTCTGGTCCTCACGACCTGCGTGGAGTACAGATTGTCACCCTTGGAAACGACTGCAGAAGAAATGTGTCATTTTGCCAAGGAAATAGAAGTCCAGGGAGTTTTCCAGATTTATTCAAACTGGGGGGCCTGTTGAGGCAAGGGAAAAAAGCCAGCAGAATACCTTCTCCAGGGCTTCTAAACGATGTTTTTGACGGTGTGACCAGAACTTAAGACAATTTTAAGTAAAGCTCTTTGCAGCCATTTTTCCATCTCTTTTAGCCGCTTTTTTTTTTTTTGGTAATTTACTTTGTAACAAATCACCACGGTACAACAGAAGCTACACTGTCTTCTAATTCTTTGCATCCTCTCTTACCTCCTTTTTTTTCCCCCAGAAAAAGGCTAAAGAAATTAGTTTCATTTTATGTATGTGTATATTTTTTTAATATATATATATAATTGTAGTTTAATTCTCTTAGAGTGTAACTTGCTTTACAGAGCTATAGTTACTCATTTGGTCATGTATAAAAGATAAACTGGCAAAAAATACTACAGAAATTTACAGTTCCTTTCCAGTGCAACATTTAGGAATTTGAACTCGGGCTCTTAATTATGACCTTGCTACAGAGTTCTTTAAAATGTAACAGAAATCAGTCAAACCATGAAAAAAGTTATTTTCATTTTTAAAGTATTTAAATGCCTTGTGATTTTTTAAAAATATGCTCTGAAGCATTTCTTCTTCATTTAGAAGAAACTGAGTTTGTGTTTCCTAGGCTCTAAATTTTCCACTCTCTCTTATTCCTAAGTGGTTAACTAGAGCCCACATGTTAGCGACTATATATAAACATCTACACTTCAGGCTAAATATAATGTTGAATATTTTAGAGTCCACAGTATCTTGCCTAAGTCAAAAATACTCTGTGTGTGTGGTAAAATTGAATTTTTAGTTTGCTAGTGTTACAAAATCGGTCTGAACTTAATTTTTCACACAAAACACATAGGTCTGCAACACTGAGTGTTGGATTCCTATTGTGCTTGGGAGGATGTGGCACTTGAAAAGACAATCAAAGTAAGACACTGACCTCAGTCACTAATTTCTCTGTTCCTATTCCTCAGATGCTTCCAGTTTTCATGAAAACGGAAGGATGAAACATATTGGAAAACCCTGTGATGTTTTTAGTTTAGATATGTGTTTGTCCCAAATAAAGTAAAGCAATTTTTCAATTCAGTTTCATTAGGACCTCATTCTTTAATTTTTTTCAATTTTGCTTTAGATAACATACATATGACACCAACATGTTTATTAGAATACTGTCAATGACGTTAAAACCAAGTGCTTAGCTATCCTCAAGGTTGGGGGAATGATAGGTACCAGTTTAAATAGGGAGGACACCTCAGTTCATTCCCAAAACATGCAGAGAGGAATCAAGATAATTATCAAGTTCTGAATCAGCTCTTCCCAGCATGGCCTCTGTAGTTAAAATTATAGGATATCTAGCATGGTCCTAAATTTCAGGTAAAAATCCCAAAGTGCATAGAAATGATTTTTGTTTTAGCTGTGCTACTATTCAATTAAGTTCTCACAATTACTCTTCATATGTTGTCTTTCAAAGCCAGTTGGTCATTATTCTGTAGCCCAACAAAGATTCCATTATCAATTTCATAAGTGGAACCACACATATTATCAAGAAAATGAAGTACCGCTTATATTTTGAGGGGAGGAAGAGGTTTACATTAGGAATACACCCAACCAAATTTAGACTGTATCTTTAAATAGTTTTATTTTTTTTTAGGATTTTTTTATTACAGGGTTTTCCTCTATGACTGATAAAATCTGCAATATAATTAATATAAAGTCCTATCAAATGACCATTCCGTACTTCAAGAAAAGGTTGCAGCTTCTTAAATGGTCTTTCCAGAGACCATGCAGGTTGCCAAAAAATGGCTCATAGCTTGTTTTAAATTTTTTTTTACATTGGGGGTCAAGCTAACCAAATTTAATTTGAATCTTTAGATACCTTTATTTTCATTTAAACATATCATGCATTTAAAATATAAAGTCAAATTTACGAGTACTGTCTTAAACTTTTAAAATGCAGGATGAAGACACTGTTTGAAGAGATCAAAGCATCAATTAAAAATAACTATAACCAAGATCGCTCATTTTGGAGACCTGTTCTTCCTTGGGGAGGTGTTTTTACTATCAAAGCTGGCCGCAAAGCAGTATCCTGTACACCACTCTATGTTGAAATAAGACTGAAAAATACCTGCACCATAGATGGATTCTTGATGTTATTGTATGTTATTCTCAATGAAAATGAAAATTTCCCCAGGGAACTCTCTCTTCATTTAGGTAGAGAGTTTATAGACTGTTTTCTTTATTTAATGGACACCTACAGCTTTACAACTGTGAAGCTACTTTGGATTTGGGACAAAATGGAAAAACAGCAATACAAATCTGAAGTTCATAAAGCTTCATTAATAATTGATTTGTTTGGGAATGAGCATGATAATTTTACAAAAAATCTTGAAAATCTCATGTCGACCATACAAGAGAGTTACTGTTCCAACTGGCGATGCCCAACTCGAGTGCAGGAAGATCAGCAGCGCACAATTAATATAAAGTAAGTTGCTCTAAAGTCTGTTTTGTCACCTTTAGCAAAAATAGTATACTTTTTTATAATGAATGATATATAGAGAGAGATAGGGAGGGAGGTAGATAGATATAGTCAAATTACTTCTTAAAGTACAGACCCGTGTAACAACTTACACATAAAGCAACCACGCAAATGCAAGACTCTATTAGGTCCCATGACAAAAATGTAACTCTTCTGTTACATCCAAACATCTCAGAATTTACTTTACAAAACCAGTTGATAACTATTTCACTTGCAAAGTAATGAACTATTCAGTATGCAAAATGTTTTCCTCTTGCTCAGAATTTACTAATATGACTGTGAAGATAACTAATTCCTTGTGTCACAAATTTAACCTCTTGAACAACACTTAATACTATATTGGGATGTTTCACTCTGAATGGATCTCTGTCAGGTAGGCTAGTTCTACATGAACAGGAAGATCGAAAGTACTCCATGTCATGGCCAGGGCATGATTAGAGACAGGAACCCCAAACTTGAAATGTTAATACCTGAAGAGGACCTGGATGTGAGGAATTTTTCATTGGCTAGGAAACGTTCTGATAGCTTGCTGAGTATTTTGGGCTTTCGGAGAGAAGATAGACCTCCAAGCTGGTAAATGACAGGGAGGAAGGCCAAACTGGCAAGCCCTAGTGGAGTATTGGGAAACATTAATGCCCCCAGGGTACATGAACAAGAAAAGGGATAATTGCCAGTGGAAAAAAAAAAAAAAAAAACAGGACAGAAAAACAGACCCAAACACATTGCTGTCAGAAAGCCTACTTGGCCCTGTGGTCCAGGAAAACAGACCCAAACACATTGTTGTCAGAAAGCCTACTTGGCCCTGTGGTCCAGAAAAACAGCCTAATAGATTTGCTCCCTTTTGGGAATGTATGTTACATACCTGAACTTACTAAATTCACATTTTCTGTATAGCATATTTAGTTTAATACTGTATTATAACATCATGCTACTTAGGGAAAGCGGAAGATACGTTATTTTTTTTAGGGTCTACCAATTAATGTCTCTCTTGTTCTGAAATACACTTTGTCCATTTTCCTGTATTGCTGATATGATGATGTTGGTTTTGAAATCTCCATCAGGAGAAAAAATTGTTACTCTAAATCATAATGGACTAAAAAAAGTGTTTCAGAAATTTGCCTTGTTTTTAAAAAACTAGTATCTTTTTATATGTATATCTTTTGAAACTATAATGAAATATTTACAATCCTATATTAATACTAGTATTTTATGATTCTCAATAAAATATTTTTCATTATACTCTATATAACTTTTTAAGTCTTTTGCCTGTTTTTTAATCCTATGTTTAAAACAACCTCTGAAGTATGTAGGAAAAAAATTTTTTTTAACAAATCAGGAAACTGAGGCCAACAATGGCTGTAACTTGCATTGAGTCAGGTAACTAAGCAGCTACTCTCCTAATTCTGGGTCCTGCTTTCTTCGTCAAGACCAGAATCCACTCTATTGAATCCTCTCAGAAATTTTTAAAGTAACGACTGCATGTTTCAGGATCAGTTTATAGAAAGATTTAATGTTTCTTGAAAGCTTCATGCATTGATGTTTATTAAGTTCAACTGGTTTCTATACTGTGTATAAGAAATACAAAGATGAATAACAGGTTATACTTTGATATGTGGTTTGCTAATAATGACCTGTAAAATTTGTTATCCTAATAATGTATTTACATGTAAAATATTGAAACAGTTCTTACATGCATTGTGCAATTGTTGTAGTCCTCCCCAAGAAATTCCACATGGAAACTTGATACGACTGGCTGTGGATGAGTTATTCTGTTCCAGGATTGAACTGTGTGAAGAGTGTGGGTGAGTGTATGATAGACATTTAAGATGAAAGTATTTGTACGTTTTTTATAAAGAAACCTGTACTGGTATGTTCTTTGATGTTAATATTTTATGAAATAGCAACTCATAAGTATTTAGAAAGCCTAATAGTTTTGGAATCTTAACACCTTCTAGTTTACTATGCCATTTTATGCTGTGTTGTCATTATCAATATCACTATATAGAATATAATACTACAGTTACTTGATGAATACAAAGCAAATACCTTTTCTTTTTTTCCCTACTTTTGAGTAGGTACAATAAAACCTTGGTTAACCGGAACCCAGCTAATCGGGACCCTCAATTAACTGGATTTTTTTCTGCACTCCTCATTTAGGAGAAAGAGGTAAATGACAACCAAAAAGTTCAACGTGGTTAAAAAAAAAAGAAAAGAGAAAGGAAATACAAAGGGGCAGAACATATTCATCCCAGTCTCAACAATTTTTATATCTACAGTATTGTGCAATGAGAATTAATATTTAGAAGGGTGATCCTATGGCCTAATTAATCACAAAAGAAGGAAAGAATAAAATACCTTCAGTTAATTGTACTTAAGTCCAAAAAGTGAACGAGTGTATTTTTGCAACAAATACTGAAACAAAATGGTTTTCTGGTAACTTAGTTTAGTCAGTGTTTTTTTAACCAAAATACTGTGCCCTGAGCATTCCGGTTAATCGAGATTTTACTGTATAATTGTGTTTGTTTTATTCTGATCCATATGCTTAATACCTGATACTACTAAGAAAACAGAATTTGCTTCATCCTAATGGCAAAAGGAAGCAAGTAGGGAATTTCATCCAGTCTAAAGAAGACTGTAAGAGTCATCTTATTCCCTCTCTGCCATTATTCCAGTTTGAAACCAGCCTAGAGAAAGAAAAATGTATTTACAAATAAAAACTTTTCTATCAGTCTAAAAGATACATGTTTTTATAAGCTTAGATAAACATAGCTAGCCTTTCCTGGAGTTTTAAAAGTATCATTTCCTATATAGAGAATCTCAAAGTTTATTAACTCTGGGAATTAGGCATATAAGGTATTAATATAGCCATACTGTTGATATATACCCATACCTAAAATAGATAATTATGCTTATTATGAAATTATGTAATAAAGGCAACCCAGAGTGATAAAAGGCAGCTTTGTCCCAAGTGTAGTAAAGTTCATGCCTATTTTCAATTTTAGGTGTGGTGGCTTAAGGGAATTTTCCCAGCGAGTATTCTGCCACGGGGCACCCCCTTTTGTTGTCTTAAATATGCAGCATTGGAAATCTGAAGATCTGGCATATGTACCCTATTACTTGGATTTATCTGATCACAAGTATGTGTTTTTTTTGTTTGTTTTTTAAAACTAGTAAAAAATAAATTTATTTCTATATTTTTCTGCTATTCTATCATGATTTTGAGTAGCCCTTAAGGGAAATACGTATTGTTGGAAAAGTCATAACTATCTCTAAATTTATGTAGCCTGGATAAGGTCAGAATCTACTGCAGGGAGTCATTGCTGTCAGTGTGCATAGTGGTTAGGTACTTAGACTATGGAATACACTATGGAATAGCCCTACCTTACAAGCTATGTGACCTTGAGCCAGTAACAACCAGTTTACACGTCAGTTTTCTTATCTATTGAACAGAGATAACAGTATCTATCTGGTGCCATTATTGTAAGGCTTTAATAAGATAGCACATGTGAAGTGTTTAGTACCTGAGAGATAGTAAATAGTCAGTAAATTCTGGTTGGCTATTACTTGTATTTCAAGTCAAAGTAGTGTTTAGTATGAGGTCATCATTTAAACATAAAATGTTACTGTCATCATTAGATTAAGATATCTGCATACAAATTAGGACATACAGTGTTCTTTTAACTTTTTGCCTTAAAAATTTTCTTGTGTGTATTTTATATAACAGAACCATGCAGATTATGGGTTAATCTGTTAAAATATGCTTTTAAAAATTCTTAAATGATATCAATTTTTTAAATTCTTAAACATCTTTCTCCAAATTACCAATTATAATACATAATTTTTACAGATGGATATCTTTTACAGAGAATAGAATGCAAATAATCTCAGTTTTTTATTAGTTAAAAATTTAGGGAATGTTTTTCTCAAGAACAAAGTATTGTGATTTTCTGCTACACTTTGTCATTTAATTTGCAGGTATTTGTTAGAAGGTGCCACACTGTTTAACAAAGAGGAACATCATTATTCTGCAGCTTTTCAAATTGATGGACATTGGATGCACTATGATGGCCTCAGAAATGTGAACTTAATTTTGTTAAATAAACCCCCAGAGTTTCTCCTCTTGTCATCATTAGTTTATATTCGAGCAACAGAGAAATAAATATAGACTGATGCTAAATTAAATTGTTTTCCCTCCTGCCCATGCTCCCCCAGATGAAGGGCTTTTATTTTGTATATACTTGGTATCCAAGGAAATAGTTCAGCTATATTAGTTTCAGAGGTGTATTATCTAGTGTTTAGCCCCAGGTATATAGAGAATCTATGCAAAAATGTTTGTATTTCTTTTTTCTATATCCCAGGTTATTTTTATACAAGCATATTTTATGTTGAAATAAAATATATCTTGTAGCCTTTGTATATGTACCTCAAAGGTTTTTTACAGTTCTGTCTTTGAATCCAAGAAAATACTTCATCATTTGAATTATCAGTTTTTCTTTTTGGATATCCAAATAAAACCTGGGTATAAGTCAATTTTCAGTTTATATAAATTTAACAGTTCAAAATGTATCTGACTGTGTTTATTTGCCCTACCTCACTATAATCCAAAGTGCACTACTGGATCTAGTATGGATTTGAATGTACAACTTATAGATGGCTTAGTCTATTTTACCTGTTGATTTGCCTAATGTTCCTGCAACAGTTTTTTAAAATACTTTGGTGAGAATGTTTTTCTGGACTTCAGTTATTTTTTTGTAATGGTAAATTACTTTAACCACTTGTTAAAGTATTAAAAACCTACCAGTGGATTTTAACTTAACTAAGCTCCCAAACTTAAAGTTATTGTTACAGATAAATTATATAACTAATCTAAATGTTTAAATTAAATGTAATAGGAGTTCTCTAGTAAAAGTTTATTTTGCAGATAAGACAATTATAAAAAAAATGTTAGGCAAACTGTATGTTTACTAATGTTGGATGAATAATGGAAATGTACTTTAAATATGGATTTAAGAGAAAATGGGTGCCTGGGAATACAGTTGACCCTTGAACAACTCGGGGGCTGGGGCCCTGACCCCCCACGCGGTCAAAAATCCCCATGTAACTTTACAGTCATCCCTCCTTATCTGTGGTTCCACATCCTCGGATTCAAACAACCTCGGATCATGTAGTACTGTAGTACGTATTTATTGAAAGAAATACACGTATAAGTGGACCCACACAGTTCAAACCCATGTTGTTCAAAGGTCAACTGTATTTCTCTTCCTAGTAAGTCATATTGGCACAGAGGAAAAAAATACGTAAATTTTGGGGATAACATCTGTGTGCTCCCTTATAAGTAAATTGATAGCATGAGGCTTTCTTTGATTTGTAATATAAATCACCAGAAGTTTATAGTTATCAGAATATTATGTTTCTTTTCAAAGACCCTAAGATCTCTTTTCCTTTTGCAATTTAAAGGAAAAAAATAAGTAATGTTCTCAAGGGACAATACTTTTTGAAATCTGTCATCATTTATTTTAGTGTTTTCAATAATTAGTCCATCCTAGGTTTTGGGTTGAGATTGAGCGCAATATATTTGGAGATTTCTATACAGCAACACAGTTCACTGCCATATACCAAATTGCTAAGGTTTAATTCAATAAATTAAGTCTTGCATTGCATTGGTGCCATGTTGAGATAACTTACTGAAGAATGAATAAATGTGAGTGCAACGTTGATGAGGATGCCTTTTTATTCTGTGTAAGAAAGGAATGTTCATAGTATTTGCTCAAAAAGTGATCTATTTTATTAAAAAAATTCACCTCAGAGTTTATTTAAATTGTTCCCACATGTATTTAAATAGTATTTGATTTATAGTAAACTTTTCTGGGGACACCTTACTGCATGAATCAACTGCATGAATCAAAGTACACAAAAACACAAATATTAGCATATACATAAATGGTATCATTAACAAAATTATTCCTGATGCAGATTTATTCTTTTATAAATTGCACTTTATTTGGAATAATACTAGTTTGTCACGAAACAATGACTTACCTACCTCACAGGGTTGTTGTGAGGATTAAAATGTTTGTTAATATCTTGACTACCTTGAACATGCTAATAAAAAATATTTTTTCTACCTCTTTCATGTACAGGCAAGTCTCCTTGATTCTCTATTACTAATGACCTTTTCAGAGGTCATTAGCTACATATCAGTAATGGCCATATCAGTGGCCACCTGTTCAGACATTTCTTTCTACATATCATATCAGTAACGGAATTAATGTGTAATGAAATTTAAGTATGGCTTCTGGACCCCAGATGGTTAGGATTTAAGGATAATAGGTATTTTGCTGTTATGGTGGTAATTGAAGAAATTATTCCCTGCTGACCAAATAGTGAGTAGAAAAGGGATGAAAAAATATGAAGTAAACAAGATTATCACAAAATGTGAAGGTGAGGGTACGGAAGATGAGGGTATTTTTATAACCTTAAACAGAGAAATCGGAATCCTGGGGGTGGGGATGGGCAAAAGATACGAGGGAATAATCAGAATATGTTTTTAATCAAAGTGCCACAAATCACAACTATACCTATGGGGAGAGCAGAAATGATTTTAAAACCCTCACCTCAATCAAAGGGAGAAAAAGAACAAACAAAGCAAATTTAAGGGGAAATGTCCAACATTTAAGAAGTCTCCAACCTCTCTTCAGCCAAAGAAGCTTTACCCACCCGCCACCCAAAACTTAACAAATAATCTTAGATTTATCTTTCAAAGTAGCTTTTCATTATTAGGGTTGACTTAACGTCTGAGGCATTGTCACTGGATTGGATCCAATCAAAGAGAAAGAGGAACAAAGATCACTACCACAGGCATGCTTACTAGGGTGAATCCTAGGTTCTATTTCATTCTTAAGAGTATGAGCAAACAACTAAGCTATATAAGCAGATGACTACTGTGACACATAAAAAGCTGTACGTATTGAGCATATATCAACAGTTTAGTTTTATAATTAAATGAGTTAATAACATTTAATTATTTGACAATAATTGTAATGCACTATACCTAAGCAGGAAAGGTAAACAGTTCATGTAAAAATGACTGCAATTACTACTACTAAACTCCAGCCTAAGCAAACATTTATATTCTTCTCACCTTCCTTTGTTAAAATCAAAAGTTAAGATCACATAGCTTTTGAAGTTCATTTTAACCACTTGATCCCTTACTAACAAACAGGGTTCCTACCCACCCAACTGGCCCAGGGTTCACTGTCTAGTCAACTGGATGGCCTTTAACTTCAAATTTAATTTGATCTCAGGAAATACACGCTTTTACTTTATTTCTGGGAAGTTGAAGAAGTTGGTGGGGAGGCCTCTGTAGCTAGAAGCTTTCTTTATATGCTGATATCTACCTGAGGATATAAAATTATTTACCCTCAAAGAGCAATCAGTTCCACAGTCCATCCATTGTTTTCTCAATGAGGTCTATAAGGTATCAAAAGGAGTACCACTGAAAATGAAAAAGTGAGCTACTCTGGTAAGGCCCTCAAAAATGATGTGGTATGGAACAAGAGCTTGGGGAGCCGATGAGCTGTGCAGACAACAGTGTGGTAAAATTAGAAACCTGCTGTTTGTATGCTTAGCTATATTTTTATTACTTGCTTGTTTTCCCTTTGAATTTTGTAAAGTCTAATTTTTCAGATGATTATAAAAATAATACATAAATCAGTAAGAAATCAATAAAACCAAAAAAGCTGTAAAGAAGAAAATGATCATCCATGATTTCTCCACCCAATGATAATCATTGGTTCATACTGGTAAAGACTTTTTGAAAAGCCCACCATGGCTCCACAGTACTGAAGAAAACCAAGAACCAGGGAGTTCCGGCTTTGAAGAAAGACGTGTATACTCCTGGGGGCCAGCATAGCAGTGATAGAAGTAATCAGCTTGACAAAATGTGTACAGGAAAGTGAGACTCTGAAGGAAACTGCAGTGGCCACCTGTTCAGACATTTCTTTCTACCTGGACACTTGCCTTCAGATGCTTTTATTTTCTCAAATTTTCAAGAACTCATTCTATTTTATGAAAGATGTCATTCCTTTATGTTCCTCTACCTACATTTCAAAACTAGTATCCCAGGTGCCAGAGTCGGGAAGCAAGAAGATCCTGATGGTATAGACTGTTCCCAAACAGATACAACCAAATAGATTTTCTATATTTCCCTGTTAATCTAACAGAGAGTGTAACAAAGAAAAATCAAAGTACACTGAGCATAATTAGCTTGCTTTAAGAGTAGAGTAGGAAAAAGTTGGCTGAGAGAGTTTGTGAAGAGTGGGGGAACCAGCACGATAAATAGTTCTGCATAACCAACATACGGGAAGGAAGGAAAGGAGGAGAGGAGTGAAGGCAAGAAACACAGGAGAGTTGATTTGTGCTCAGGTCAAGAAGACACCAGGTTAGGGCTTCCCTGGTGGCGCAGTGGTTGAGAGTCCGCCTGCCGATGCAGGGAACACGGGTTCGTGCCCCAATCAGGAAGGATCCCACATGCCGCGAAGCGGCTAGGCCCGTGAGCCATGGCCGCTGAGCCTGTGCGTCCGGAGCCTGTGCTCCGTCACGGGAGACGGCACAACAGTGAGAGGCCCGCGTACCGCAAAAAAAAAAAAAAGAAGACACCAGGTTAAAGCTTAAATGAAATAGTTAGCTGGTTAGGGAAATCTTTGCCCAAGCAGGCTAAGTTTGATTTGAGGGCTACAAGCTGGAACAAGTTAATAGCAGACGTACTTTCTCTACAGCATCCATTTAATAATACTTAATATCCACTACTTGCTAATAGAATTAGAAATGATTTCTGCCCTGGAGGTATGCACATGTCTAAAAAGGGGGAACGGTGAGTCAATCAATGATGACTGTACAGAGGGAAGTACTATGGCAGGGTGAGCACCTCAGGCTCTGAGTACAGAGGAGGGACGGTTCTACAGACAACTGCTGTGAGGTCTTTGAAACAGTCCTTTCCCAGTTGCTACCTAGCATCCCTGGAGGAGGTTTTGGAGGAAAGAGACTACAGATTGTTCAACTTGTGATTTCAAAGGCAATTGAAACTGCACAACTCAGATTGGGACTTGAACCACTGCGTTTTAATTGAGATCACACACCAGGTCTCAGGACTTAATGAAGCTCAAGTTTTTTATGTTTTGTCACAAAAAGAATTCAGTGAGAGACGAAGTGATAGGTAAGAAGTGGATTTATTTAGAGAGATACACATTCCATAGAATGTGGTCCATCTCAAAAGGCAAGAACAGCCTTGGGAGAAACACATTCCACAGACAGAGTGTGGGCCATCTCAGAAGGCAAGAGGCCCCAAAATATGGGGTGGTTAGTTTTTATCAGCTGGATAATTTCACAGGCTAATGAGTGGGAGGATTATTCCAACTATTTTGGAGAAAGGGTGGAGATTTCCAGGAATTGGGCCACCACCCACTTTTTGGCCTTTTATGGTTGGTCTCAGAACAGTCATGGCGCCTGTGGGTGTGTCATTTAGCATGCTAATACATTACAATGAATGTATAATGAGGCTCAAAGTCTACTGGAAGCTGAATCTTCTACCATCTTGGACCTAGTTGGTTCCAACCAGTTTTTGTTGTGTCCTCAGTGGCTATGTCATTCTTTTAAAGGTTGTGCCCTGTCCCCTTTCCGTCTGCTTCATTATTGCCTCTACGTCTAACTACAAAGCCTAACCATTTTAAACTTCCATTAGAAAGTTATAACTCCTAAAATTAAAGATAAAACAAATTTCAAACCCCATCAAATTTTAAAAGAAATTTATTGTAGCTGAAGTTCTTTCTTTCTATTAATTCTTTCTTCCACAAAGAATTAATAATATCAAATATTTTCTAATTCTCATTGGAGGGAAGATAACTTGGGAAAAAAATGAGACAGACATTGGGACCAGTCTTCTTTAAATACTCCTGGACTTGTGGAGGGACAGGATTGGTGATTCCAAACTCTTGCCATTTTCTACATGAACACTAGGTGGCAGAAGCTCCCCAATATAGAATGTACAGGATGGAGCGAGACCCATTCCTGAACTTTCTGGCCTTTAAAATTTGGGCAAGGCAAGCACAATTTTCCCTCAGTTCTACGACACTATAAGCACTCATAGCTCGGGGATAACATACAATGGTGTTGTCTTTGGTGAGGCTGACTATGCTCTCTGCCAACAACAACCCAGCTCAAATTATACCTGTAAATTGACTTCTGGGATTTCTTCATCACTTCCACAACCTTCATGTTTCTGGCCTCCTCTCTGTTTTCTTCAGCTCTTCTTTGAAAAGGGTTAGGAATTCCCGTCCCTAGAGAGTTTATGGAAAATGCCAGAAGACTTAATTCAGGATTGACATTTTTCACCTAGGAAAAAAATAATGGAATTTCAGACTTTTGAGGTGAATCGTGTTACGTGATCACATTACCACTGGATTCTCTTTATTACCATCAGTTCTCGACTACTGATTTTCTTGATGTCAATTAGGGGCAAGAGTATGGCAGTTAAATGCCTAGACTCTGAAACCAAATTGCCTGGGTCCAAATTTGGACTCTGTCATTAGTTGTGTGGCTTTGGTCCTATTACTTAACTCTTCTGTTCCCAGTTTGCTAACTGTAAAATGGAGATAATAATAGAATATATCTCATAAGGTTGCGGTGAAGATTTGATGAATTATTATTATAGCACTTAGTGCCCAGCACACAGTAAGCACCATAAAAGTGTTTGCTACAGTTATTTTTGTTTTTTGTTTTGGCTGTGTTGGGTCTTCGTTGCTGCGCACGGGCTTTCTCTAGTTGCTGGGAGCGGGGGCTACTCTTCCTTGCAGTGCGCGGGCTTCTCATTGCAGTGGCTTCTCTTGTTGCGGAGCATGGTCTCTAGGCACATGGGCTTCAGTAGTTGTGGCTCGCGGGCTCTAGAGCATAAGCTCTAGAGCGCATGGGCTTAGTTGCTCCGTGGCATGTGGGATCTTTCCAGACCAGGGCTGGAACCCATGTCCCCCGAATTGGCAGGTGGATTCTTAACCACTGTGCCACCAGGGAAGTCCCGCTACAGTTACTGTTGACTCCTCTTTCAATATTCTATTTTTTAAAAATACTTGTTTAGCTGCGCCAGTTCTTAGTTGCAGCATAAGGGATCTTTTAGTTGAGGCATGTGAACTCTTAGTTGCGGCATGCATGTGGGATCTAGTTCCCTGACCAGAGATCAGACCCGGGCCCCCTGCATTGGGAGTGTGGAGTCTAAGCCACTGGACCACCAGGGAGGTCCTCAATATTCTATTAAGAAATTAAATTAGTAGATAAGTAGTGCTGCTGCAGGAGATGAATAAATTCTGTGTGAAGATTTCAAGTTCACAATGAAGTTTTCAGTTCACACTGAAAACCATTGTTGCTCTTTCTGTGGCAAATAAGCTCACAGAACAAACTATAATATCAGAAAAGTAAAAGAAAAAAGTTAAATTCATGAATTAGTTTGAAAAGCAAAAACAAATAAAGCAAAAGTAAAAATGTTGGAGGAAAGTGAATAGCTTAAATTTTCCTAGATATTAAATAGTAATGAAATATCATATCTTGTTCCTGCTCAAAATCGTTTATCCACCAGATACAGTCCAAAATAGTTTATCTGCCATCTGGCTCTAAAACTTTTTGAGACATAGTCCTCTATTCATTGAAAACACCTACTTTATTAGATTCTAGGACCCCTGCTTACTTAAACTCTAACTGTCCTCAGGGCACACACAAGAATATCCTTTCCAATACTTTCTTTCTAATCAGGACAACAAAAGTGATTGGCTCATCCTTATTTAGATCCTGCCTTAACAAGGTTTAAGGCACTTTTCATGTACTCTAAAAATAAGAAGCTTTTCATGTCTTTAATTATATTTTAATGTTAGACATAATTTGAACCAAAAAGAACATGAGACCAAGTATTACCTTTGTTTTATGTATAAATTTTATTTATTTATTTATTTATTTTTGGCTGCGTTGGGTCTTCATTGCTGCACGTGGGCTTTCTCTAGTTGCGGCCAGCGGGGGATACTCGTCGATGCGGTGCGTGGGCTTCTCATGGCAGTGGCTTCTTTTGTTGAGGAGCACGGGCTCTAGGCACATGGGCTTCAGTAGTTGTGGCTCGCGGGCTCTAGAGCGCAGGCTCAGTAGTTGTGCATGGGCTTAGCTGGTCTGCGGCATGTGGGATCTTCCCAGACCAGGGCTCTAACCCGTGTGCCCTGCATTGGCAGGCAGATTCTTAACCACTGCACCACCGGGGAAGCCCCCAAGTGTTACCTGTTAATAGGACCCTGAGTAGGTGAACTAATAAAACAGCCTATAAGGTACTCTTTTCTATTGTTGATGGGAATGGAAAATGGTACGTCTTGGGAGAATTGGGCAATGTTATGGACGGGAGGTTTGTGTTTCTTCGACATTTAAATACTGAAACCCTACCCCCGCCCCCCCACACACACCGCTGCCGTGTTGGTATTAGGTGAGCTCTTTGGGAGGTAATCATGATTAGATGAGGTCACGAAGATGGAGCCCTCATTAATGGGATTAGTGTCCTTATAAAAGTCATGAGAGAGCTTACTCCCCCTCTCTACTCTCTTTCATGTGACGATATGAGAAGTTGTCAGGTTGCAACCCTGAAGAAGCTCTCACCAGAACCTGACCATGCTGGCACCCTGGTCTTGGACGTCCATCTTCTAGAACTATGAGAAATAAATTTCTGCTCAGTCTGTGGTATTTAGCCTATGGCAGCCTTAACTAAAAGAGGCATGATCTAGGAAAATTGCATATCATCTACAGCCCAGAAATTCCACTTCTAAAAATCTGTGCTCAAAACACAAACGCACAAGGCGATTCATTGTGGCATTATTTGTAAATGCAAAAGTCTAAAAACAACCCAAATGTCCATCAGCACAAGACTAGATAAAAGTCCTATGGTATATCTACACAGCGAGGTACTATGTAATCGTAAAAAAGATTAAGAATTATCTCAATATATTAACATGACATAATCTCCAGAATATTTTAAGTGGAAAAAAGTGTTTTTATAGTATGCTATTTTTTTGGTAAGGAAATGGGGAAGGATTTTTTCAAAATGAAATAATGGAACAAGCATCTAATAAAAATGATTACCTATACAGTAATAAAAATGAACAGAGTGAAAGAGATGGAAATGCAGACAAAACTTCCGTGAATGCATCTTCTCGTATAGTTTCAACTTTGTAGTCAAGTAAATATTCCATATAATTTAGAAATAAAATTAGATTAGAAAGTATATTTCTAAAAATTAAAACCTCAGTTAAAATAGCCTCACTGTACATGAATCAATTATGCTTTAACCAAATAAAAATATTACTTCATTTGACTCTAAAACCAGTGTTTTTATTTTTGATCCTTGTGAAATATATTCTAAGGACAAAAAATGTCACAAAGGACTCAACTACATTCATTGGTCTTATTATTTATACCAGTATTATTCTGAAAACATTATAAGTATGTTGTAAAACAAATCAAATAGGTAATTAAATTATGTTAATGTTGATAGAAACCAAGATTTTCAAGCTAAGAAAAAAACGATTAAAATAAAAGAATTTAAGTAAAATAAAGTAAAATTTTAAAGGAGGCATTTCCTGACTCTGCCTATTGAATAGCCTACAAGCAAGGGCAACTCAGTAGCAGAAAACACAAGCAAAACCTTGGGACCTCTAAATACCATTTAGAGATTCTAGATCTGAGGAAGAAAAGGAAAAGGAAAAGCCAAAACACAACAATGCTTGAATTTGATACCTGAACTGTGGTTAATAAGAGAATGAATATCCTTATTCTTAGGACATATGTGCTTAAGGGATAAAAAGACAATGTATGCAACCTACTTTCAGATGGCTTGAAAAAGATGAAAGGATGATAAAACAAGTGTGGCAAAATGTCAAAAACTGGTGTACCTTGAGAAAGGTATATAGTAATTTTTTGTATTACTCTTACAATTTCTCTGTTAAGTTTGTCTTTATTTTAAATTATGTGAAAATATTTCTTTAAAAGCAAGGAGGCTTTCAATGGAACTTAATCTTATACACAGGCTTAAGATGTGTTGATTGAAACACATATATTCAAACAAATATATTAAAAAAAATCATGAGTTCATGACACGATCACCTTTGGAGTTTTTTAGGGCACTAATTCATTAAAGATTGATAAAGGAATGAATCGCACAATTTCCCCAGCCTTTCCTTAATAGACCTTGTCTCAAGGTACCCAAATAAGTGATGAAGAAATGCTTTCCTTTATATAATTCCAGCTAATAAATGCAGAAGGAATGGCAGAGTTAGAAAACTACTATTTTACAACTCAATATGATAATGGATCCAGCAGTAGTCACTAATAGCTGCTAAAACCATCTGGTGAGAGTTTGATGGGGAACTTGATAACGAAGGCATCAGGTTGACAACTGAACCCAAACTATGATTAATGTTAGCATCACTGAAAGTGGGATAACCAGACATAATATGCCTCAGATGCAATACAATAGGAGGTATATGCAGCATCAACTATGCTTGCAAAAAAACCAAAAAACAAAAAAAAAACCCTGAATCTAATGAAGACTCTGCAGCCATCAGTTAGTTTATAGAACATTTGCAGAATAGGCCAGTAAGTCAAACAAAACACACAAAAAGCAATCTGCCAGATCTAGAATGTGGGACAAACTACTAGACAAACAATCACATTTACTCACAAGTAAATGGCATGAAAAGGGGGAGGAGGGCAGTGACTGGTAGAGATTAAAATTGACTTAGGGATGTAACAGTCAAATGCAATGTATAAACCTTATTTAGATCCTGACTCAACCAACTAACAGAAAAAAATTTTGAGACAATAAGGGAAATTTGAATACAGACTATACTAAATAAAAGTATTCAATTTTTAAGTGTGATTATATTGGTGTAGCTTACAGAATGAAAATTTTAAGTGTCCTTATCACTTATAGATGCAGCCTTATTTACCAGTCATATTATATTGCATGTTTGGGATTCTCTCTAAAATATTTCAGCCAAAAAAAATAAAAGGGTGAATAGATAAGGAAAAGTAGGATTAACAAAATGTGCTTAATTGTTGAAGCTGGGTGATGGGTACATGCAGATTCCATTTCTATTAAAAAGAGGGGGAAAAAAAGGGGCTTCCCTGGTGGCGCAGTGGTTGAGAATCTGCCTGCCAATACAGGGGACAGGGGTTAGAGCCCTGGTCTGGGAAGATCCCACATGCCACGGAGCGGCTGGGCCCGTTAGCCACAACTACTGAGCCTGCGCGCCTGGAGCCTGTGCTCCGCAACAAGAGATGCCGTGACAGTGAGAGGCCCGCGCACCGCGACGAAGAGTGGCCCCCCGCTCGCCGCAACTAGAGAAAGCCCTCGCACAGAAACGAAGACACAACAACCCCCGCCTCAAAAAAAATCCTGGAAGACATATCAAAACCCATGTGTACTGTTTTAATACTACCTTGACGCAGAACTCAATTTTACTCCTAGCCTTGAGTTTGGACACCTGGAACGGGTTTTTTATCCCATTATGAGTCTATTGCTGATTCCTACAATCCTCTCATCACCGTCTTCCAAACTGAGTTGAAACTTCTACTTCCATTACTGCACTGGCCCCAAACAAGAGAAGCATCTAGTAATTTTAGAAAGAACATGAGAGGCACCAGTAGAGCTCTGCTAGAGTAGCATTATCTCTTCAATTCTCCCTCCCTGAAAAAAACAAAACAAAAAAACCCCCAAAAAGCAACCGAGGTGTCTTTTTCATTCCTCAAGCAGATTGTAAGATAAGGCTTGTTACTCCTCTATACCTTCCATCATGTCTTAAACATATTAAGCTCTTAATAACTGTCTGCTGACAGATTTTCTGGGTAATGTAAGAGCTATCTGTGCATGTCTTAGAATTAAAAAGCAGAACTTCAAAGGCATCCAGTCACGAAATCTAAATCCAATATTTTAATATGCACTCTCAAAACATGTATTAACATATGTCATCTATAATACTTTAAATACTTCAGCATATGTGTTAAGTTTCTACTTCAACTCTAGGAGTTGCCCTTATTAAGAATGCATCTGAGGGATGGTTAGCTGGCATGCTAACCAGGAAACCCATTCTCAAGGCAGCTACAAATACATCTCTTATCCATAATTTGATCGGTATCCAATGTTTTGCTAATTAGTATACTAAATGTCAGGGATATTTATTGGGAAATAGTGGCTTGTAGCCTAACATGATACCAAAAAGTTGCTCTTACTGGTGAAATTAAAGTTTCAAGATATGTAGACTGTCTACAAATACATTTCCAACCCTTGTATGGACAGGTTATCAGAATCCTTTCAGGCCTGTAGTTCACAACTTCCTTAAAGATAGTACCTAGGTTTACACCTCTTCCTTTAGGAGGTCTATTGGTTATCTGATGCTGGCCATAAAAATAACAGAAACCTCTAGAATGTTGCCATGTCTGCCTCAAGTAAACCCTCTTATAAGGCTGGTTCAAGAATCTAAAAAGATAAAAAGCTGGGACTGCAATGAACTTATCAACTGAACTCTTTTGTGCCTGCTTTGTTAATGAATGTTTCTTTAATAAGTGTCTAAATGTGCAGCAGTATTTAGCCTAAGACATGTTTTCATTATAACCTGGTAATCAGGATGTAAAGGAGTGGCTATCCCAAATCCAATTCAACTTCTGTGGCCACTATCTACCTAAAAGAACCTAAGAGTTAAGCATGACAAAGTTAGCTTGGGTCAATTCACAACAATGGACACACACAAAGCCTTGTTTCTCAAATTTATTTTTAATATTTCACATTAAATGAAATTTAACCATACTCAGTACAGAGCATTACCACAATAGTACACACAAAGAACTTTAAAAATAAAAGACAAAAGAATACAACCTTCAACAAGTTAAATGCCACTTTACTATGTAAACAAAAATAAAACCCTGATGCTAAAAAGATACATATTCAGAGGTAAAATACATATACAAAAACATTTAAACATTAACATAATCCACAACTAGATCACATTCTTTGCAAGAGAGTACAGATATTAGTACTCTACATCTACAAAATTTCAAAATCCTGTTAAAATCAAAACCATCTCTGGTTTATGATACAGCACAATTCATAAGGCAAAAATATAGGCATTATCATCCAGTTCTTTAATTTCACTCGTTTTTAAGGCAAACTTGGAACTTTTTGCTTAGGATTTTAAAATAAATGGGACTTAACACATGATAACTTGACAAAATTAACAATAAATTATCTCTAGTTAAATATGTATAAAATAAAAAGATATGGATAACAATTTTTCTCTCTGCAGAGATGTAAACTGGATTTTTGACTCCATATTCACACCAGGAAGAAAACCTGTAAACCTGCAATATTTAAAATTTATTGTATTCCTCACTCTTCAAATGTGAATCAATACTGAGTCAATATACTGTAAGTGAAAATCTAATAAACATCCAGCCACAGAATAATTGTATCTAATTAAATCATGTCTAACTAAAGTGCTGTCTTACAAAGGAAAAAAAAAGGTTAAGAAGTAGAACTGGATGTTAACTTGACGTGTGACATCTTTATAAGTTATTAACTTTCAAACTACAGAGGTTATAGAGGTTATCACAAGTTTATTGAACTTTAAGCAGTGTATTTATTGTAGAATCTGATTTTCCTGAAAATGAGCACTTCGGTGACAATACCAGAAATCAAACACCAAAACTGAAAACAAACAGCATTATATTTACATATATTTCCTTCAATGTTAGCCAGAGCCTTGATAACATAATATTATTTTAAGTTTCTATAATTCTGTTTTTCTACTAGAAAATATATTATCCAATTTTAGGAAAGTTGGAGTTCTATAAATATTAGCTTTTAAATAATTCTCTTTCATGTCAATAAAACCTAATTGGACGCTAGAGGACACAAATGTTTATACATAAATTGGATCTCCAATCACTTTTCATGATGTCGGAAATAAGGAATTAGATTCACACTTTACCATAATAGTTATTTGGGTACAGGTCTCCCTTACTATATTTTACTCTTTGGGTGAAAAGACTATATCTTATTTATATTTCTAGCCCCCATAGCATCTAGCACAGTATCCCATATAGTAGACCCTCCATATTTGTCAAGTTATCAAAATAATTTTTCAAAACCTAATGCCAGGGCTTCCCTGGTGGCGCAGTGGTTGGGAGTCCGCCTGCCGATGCGGGGGGCGCGAGTTCGTGCCCCCGTTCGGAAGGATCCCGTGTGCAGCGGAGCGGCTGGGCCCGTGGGCCGTGGCCGCTGGGCCTGCGCGTCCGGAGCCTGTGCTCCGCAACGGGAGAGGCCACAGCAGTGAGAGGCCCGCGTACCGCGAAAAACAAAAACAAAAACCTAATGCCATTCTCCTATTACTTTGATACCACGTCCTAAAATGTAATATTCATTCATGTTTAAAACAGTATTATCAATAATATATGGAATTTATATAACTATCCTTTGGGTTACATTAAAAATCACTTGAGTTCTATTACTATATTTAACAAATATTAAATAGCCAAACATTTCTAACAGATTAAGTCTTCATAACATAATTATAGAAGGCAATTATCTTCTAAATGATTAAATTAATTTCTATTTCCCACTGTTACTTTTTTCCAAAATAGTTCTGGGCAATCTTAAATAGCTTTCTCCTCCTTGCCTGAGTATATAAAATTATTTCTAAAATCTTTAACCCTGGGAATTTATAATCAAACATTTCGAACCTTGTTAACACTAGAAATGTGGCGTTAAATTCACAATTTGTCAGCAAAGTATTCATGATGAAACTTCTCACAAGCTGAATGAGAAGGCTCTATTGTAAAGTTACCAGCTGTCAGGTCATAATACCTCTGGTTCTTATGCACAATTAAGTAGGTTTAGCAAACCTAAAATAAATATTTCTAAATTTGGGGGTTTTTTTTCTTTTCCTTTCACAGGGTTTCATAATTTGTTCTCTAGTATATTGCTCTTACTACTGCCCAAAATGTTTCATATTTAGTCTTCACTGAGATGAAATTTGGATTCTTCCAAAACAATGATCAACTTATGTCTTTGGTCTAATTTACCAAACGATTATATATTTTATACTAATTTGATAGTGGGGATGATATGTGAGGAAAACATTGTGAAAATAAAATGTATAGTATAGATCTGTTTACAATTAAAATAAATTTCTATAGTCTTTCAAATTCCCTTATCTTCTGGGGAGAGGGGCTTAAAAACAGTGTAATAGGATGTACTTAATAATTAACATTGTTAATGTTATCAAGAATAACAATTCTTTCTGATTGATATAAACAGAAAGAAAATTGAGATGGGGATTTAAAATTAAGTATGTGATGGAATCTATTTTAAATTGCTTTCTTTAAATAAAGTCTAGGCCAATCACAATAGTGCACCTTGTTTCTATTCAACAGATTTATTCAAATCAATTATAAAGTTATTGCTATATATCATTAAGTTATTCAAACAAGCAACATAGAAAATATTCAGACTGTCAATATTATTAGTAGCTCCTGTTGAGTTCTTAATTAGAAAGAGACTAAAAATCACTTGCAAGGTTTTATAATCTGTGCAAATATTTATAAAGCATGAAACTACTTATATGATTAAAGATGAGTTCACACAGTTTTGCAGTATATACTTAAGTCTACAACTGGCAGTTTATGGAAGAACAAGGAAAACTGAAAATTGCCTGGCTATAGTTTTCAAGATATAACATATATGCTAAGAAATGAACCTATGTTTTATAATTACAAATGGCTTCTTAACAATAGTTCTGAACATTATGGCACTTAAGAATGCAATATGAACTTTTTCTTAGGAAACAAATATAGTTTTGTAGAGACTATAAAGAGATAGTGGGAAGTTAAAAAAAAAGAAAAGAGAAAGAAAAAATCAAGGGAAGGAAAACAAAATGACTACAGTACCAAAAATACAAGTACCAACATCCTAATAAAATGCAAAGTAATGTATTCAAGATTAAGAGACATTTACTAAAACATGCAAAACAAAATGAATTAACCAGTTCTTTTAAATAAGCTGTCACCTGGGTAAAGCAAACAATTTTGCTTTAAAAGATCGTTTCTTTAGTCAAAGTGGAACTGAATTTAGAACCATTACTCAAGTAAACATCAAGTTCCAGTTTTCCTCAATAACTTTAAAATATTCAGTTACCTAAGAAATGTACAAAATAATGCTTAACTGCCTAGTGCTTTATATTTAATGCATATATTTCTGTTTTTAAGAAGGGCATATAACATCTAGCACAAGAAGAAAGAAGATAAAATGTATCTTTCTTTAAATCACTATTCAGGAACCATGAAAAGCATAACAGGCCATCTGAATGTTTTTTTGGATGTAAATATTAGTATAAACACTAACATTTTTAATAAGCACAAATGAACCAAGCTGGTAAAAATGAAAAATACTATCAAAACATGTCATGCATATCTCATATTTAACATCCAAAAGAACATTGGTATAGCCTTGTTACAGATCCTACAGTTAGCACCATTTTTATATCTGAATACTTTGAAAAAGCAAACAAAAGTCTTAAAAAAACTAAAATTATTGTAAGCATATATGAAAAAACTCAATGTGCACTAAGAGTGGTACTAAACATTTGTCGAATATTTACATCAACACTGGGAAGCCTGCTGGACTACTAAAAAAAAATTGAAACTGATATGCTTAACTCTTTCTATCCATGCTTAGCATACCATAGATGGGTAACTAAATTCATCCAGCATTAACCTGCCCATATAAAAAAGGCATACACAGTAAGTATCTGATTGCTTAAAATAGGACCCGAAATCATGACAGTAAATGCATTTATCTTGCAAACTTATTACATGCCCAGCCCTAAAGCCATTTAGCAGTAAGAATATCCAGGTGACTCAGTATGGCATGTAATTTACAACTCTTAAAAGTACCAGAAAAAAAAAAAAGCAGCCCTTTGTTTAAAATGTGAAGCATATGAATTTATATCCAACAGATAGTATCAGCACTCTGTCTAGTCACTCAGTATACTCCAGCATCTAAGTATCTCTCATCCCGGTAAAAAACGGTGCAGAACAAGGAGGGGGAAGAAAGCTAATTTTTTTTTAAAAAGCAGCAAGGTTTTCTCCACATGTACGCTTATGAACATAAAACTATTCTATCCCAGTATTAGGGAAAAAAAGTGCACAATTCAATTGGCAAGATCTTTCCTTTTTTTTTTTTTTTCTTGGATTATCGATTCACTGTATAATCAAGAGCAACCAAAGCTACTTGTCAGTTCAAAGTACCCAACAAAACTTTGAGTCTTCATGCCATTTCAAGTTAAAAAGGAAGCAATGTAGCTTTTGGGCTTCAGAAAACTGGGCATCCTTTCATGCAGCACAAGGTTCATCACTACGCTATTTCCACAAGTCCACACTTGTCAAAGTGCAGTTAATCCAAAATTGCAGCGACAGTATATCATGCCAGCTGAATCCAGCCATGTATCTGAGATAGGGTCATATTTCTGCACGGTATTCAGATAGGAAGACCCTGAGTGACCACCCACTACATAAAGGTAGTTATCAATTACTGCAGCACCAACTCCTAGGAAAGGTGGGTAAAAATAGGGGAAAAAAATATGTTAACCATGAAGCAGACTTCGCACTAAATTAAATTTGCATTTAAATGTTTTCTTAAAATACATTTCAATAACCTATTATTAATTATACAAGCAATATAGCAATATGTGCTTAGTGGAAAAAAATCCCTTAGTATATGTAAAAGAGCTGAAGTCTTCCTTCATCTCTCCTCAATCCTACTCTCCCTCTCTCCACCAGAGTTAAATATTAAGAATGTAGTATATATCTTCCCATATGCTTTCTTCTCCATTTATATTTATATTTTTCAAAATTCATTAATTTTTGTTTTCAAATGTGTTAAAATTTTAAATATATATAAACTAAATAATTTATGCTTAAAAATTTTACTTTATATATATATATAGTTCTAAAAAGAACAAGGCTACCCAAATATTTTACATTTTCATTGTTTTATGGTTTTCCTTCTCAATGGTACCACAGAAACTAATTCTAGTAAACAAGCCTTTCAATTTCCTTCGTATGTTTATTTTTCAGGAGTTTCTTTAATCATAAATGCAAGGAATACTCCTAAAGCATTTCCACCAGTAACTTAAAACGTTCCTTTTAAAATAATGTGATTTGAGTTTGGGTTTAAGGATAATTTCCTCAAAGGTGTATTTGTTTTTCTTTATGAAACCTGAAACCCAACTCTTTCTAGATCAACTATAACTATACCCCTTTAGGAGGAGAGAACATCTGAAAGTAATATACAGACTCCTGATGTACAATAAAAAACAAAATAGAACAACCCTAGGATCCTGGGTGTGTGTGCACGTGTGTGTGTAACATATAAAACAATTACATTTGTTACATGGACACAAAGAGCTTCTATAAGATACTTTCTATTATGAGCATTTCTCAAGATGTGTTGTAGAAGTTTAAAAAATAACAATATGCACATTGGCATATTAAAATCACAGTAAAAAAATCTATATAATTTTGTCTAATCAAGTTGTCAGTCAAGTTTATCACAAGAAAAGTTTTTTCTGGACAAGTAATAATACTCTTACTGTTATATCCCAAGAAACTACTATTTCAAGAACATCACTATAAAAAATATTGTCCTATATGTTTAGAAATTGGTATGTTATTATTACCTGTTCTGGGTTCTTTCATTGGTCTACACACAGTCCACTGATTTTGATGAGGGTCATATCTTTCAATGCTTGACAAATGTGAAACACCATTATGTCCACCCACCACAAAAATAAAGCCTAGCATGACACCCACACCAAAGTGAATCCTTTTATCTGCCATAGATGCAACCATCTCCCAGGAGTCCTTACTTGGATCATAACGCTCCACACTGCAAATATTCACAAAAGAAAGAATTAATTCACATATCCTTTGTGTCACTCTTCCTACTAAAGCAACTAAAACCCACCAGAGTTTTAAAAGTGCAAACGGACAGATATAAAACAAGAGTAGTTTGTCCCAAATGTTCAGATTTTGCTGATAAAATCACAGGGATAAAAGCTTACCTTGTAGACTGGTGCAATAATAGCCATACCCTACTCTATTATATTGTACAAGCAGCAAGGTGTATTAAAAGCATGGAGCATCTGAAGTCAGAAAATCTGGGTGCAAGTACTAATATTACATACTTAGACCTATCACTTTGGATTTGTTTCTCCTGGATAAGTCATTTCCTGTAAACATGGGAATAATATAACCTCAAGGATTCATGAATAAAGTCCAATGAGTATGCATGTGAAAGGACTCTGAAAATCACAAACTGAATATAGATGGTTCCTAAAGATACTAAGGATTTTCCACACAGCTAAGGAAAAGGGAAGATGAAGAGAAGGAAAGAAAAGGAATTTTTTTCTTATAGGTGAATTCATGGTGACTAACTGTAAAGCAAACACTACATACTTCATAACAAAAACCGGCTAATCATAATGATTATCGTAATGATTATAATAATCAGAGTAATTTATGAGAATTCACAGATTTAAATAAAGTCTGTATGCCAGAGAATTCTTGGCATTTCCAAGTTGCATTATGGAAATTCAAATCAAATCAGAATTTCCAAATAAGCTTTCCTGGAAAATCCCAGAAGGTCTTTAAGCCTACACTTTCCCTGAAGGGGTGCAAAGGCAAGTTGGTTGAGCTTGTTCTGGTCCTAACCTAACTTCTCAGGAAAGCCTAAAGCATTTGAGAGTAAGTTCAGAATAGGGACTAGACTAGACTAGAAGACTAAACTACAACTATTTCTGAAAGGACACCAGGATAAAAACCGTTAGAGCAAAATCACTAGACAAGAAAAATCCTGTGAAAAACTGTAACAAGAACTCAAACTTCAAAAGCATTATCTCAAAATTAAAGTACTTAACCTTTTATCTTAGAAATTTCTGTTAGCAGCTTTTCAAAAAATAGAAATGCATGTCTGGGTCCCAAATACTTTTCCTTCAACTAAAGGAACAATAAAAAGGGAGAAAAATTTAGCCTACACAGAAATAAAAATTTATAGATGAAATGCTGCTGTGTCATTACTTTCTCAGCCTGTTAACAAACCACCACATACTCTCTTTTATTAAAATGCTCACGATAAATAAAACACATACCACTATTAGAGATATAATACTATTAGAGATAAAATCTTTGGAAGATCGACTTTCAACAAAGGTTCAGAATTATGATTAATTTTCCATATAAGCACTTTATGCTTTTGTTTTTCTTATATATATATTTCTCCTTTATTCAGAGAATACTATAAAATACAGAAATCTCACATTTAAATTTCAGCACAGCTCAGATACATAATGATACATGTATGATTACAGAATAAGAATCCAGAACGGAATATTTAAATAAGGCTTAAAGTTTATGATGTGTTATAATATTGTGTAAGCATATAGAAATTACATTTTCCACTTTTTTATTCTACTAAACAACATAGTAACAGATCATCCATCCATACACACACATACAGACACACACATTTACACATACACACACCACCCCAAATCTAAAGTTATCTAACTTCATCTTATTTTCAGATTTCTGAATTCTAAAATCTAGTCCATTTATATTGAATGAATGAATGTAAAATTTAATAAAAGGGATTTGAGTTTTCGGTTTGTATTAAATCTCCATGTAAACCAATTACAATTATACTTGTGGAGCGGTTAAGTTTCCCAAATGTCTATCAATATTACTTTAAAAATTAAAAAGGGAAGTTCATTCATACACACAAATTGTTTAAAATCCAGAAATCATTGTTAATGATACTTTAAAAAATCTACAAGCATATACAACTTGATTAAGTTAAATACCTGTTCATGTGGGCAGGACCATACCCACCAATGGCATATATCATTCCATCCAACACAGCTGCGGCAAAACAACTTCTTGTTGTAGTCATTGGTGCCACAGGTTGCCACTTTCTTACTTTGGGAATATACTTCTCTACTGATTGTAAATAAGACTGTCCATCATAACCACCTAAAGCATAAAGTTCTCCTGCAAGTACCACTACTCCAAGGGTACTTCGGCTCTCATTCATTCTCTCAAGAGAAGTCCAGGTATTTGTATCAGGATTCCAGCATTCGACTGAATTTTCATGTTTTCTGATAGTGATGCCAGGACGCACGTTAGTTTCAATACCACCTATAACATACACTTTTTGGTCTAAAACGCATATTCCAAATTCATAGCGAGGAATGTTTAGGGGTGCCAAACCAATCCAAGAGTCATTCTGAGGAAAGTACATCTCCACACTAAAGAATAAGCAGAAAAAATTAAATTTAAAACATCAAAATGGCCCATAAACAATATCTGGCAAAACTGAAGATACACGTATGCTCTGATACAGCAATTTCATTCCTGTGTATCTACTCTACTGAATGCCTATTACAGCCAGTTTTGCAAAAGAACACAAATAGAGAAAGGTTTACAGCAGCTCAACACAGTCATCTATCAAAAGGAGAATGGATAAATAAGATGTGGTATACCCACCCCATGACAAAGCAATTCCATTCTTAGATATGCACCCAACAGAAATGCACACATATGTATATGTACAACAGTGTTCACAGTAGCATTATTTGTAATAGTTGAAAACCGGAAACAATCCAAATTTTTCATCAACCATAAAATGGATAAGTAAATTGTGCATATCATATAAGAAAATACTATACAGCAATGAAAATGAACAAACTACAACTACATGTAACAGCGATGAATCTTACACATATAATGTTGAGGGAAACAAGCCAAATTCAAAAGAATATATTCAGTATAGTTTCATTTCTATCAAGTTCAAAAACACTTCTAATCTCTAGATTAGAAATGAGGGTGGTGGTTACCTTTGGGGAGGACAGGGAGGGACCTTAAGGGTGGTTTCTGGGTGTTGTTCATGTTCTTTTCTTGAAATGGTTTGTAATGTTTGCTTTGTGATAATTCATTGAGCTGTACACTTGGAATTTGTGGACTTTTCTGTATATGTGAAACATTTCAATTAATTTTCAGTCATCATATTCATAGTAGAAAGAAAATGTTGTATTATGTCCATCTACTATAATACCATACGCCAACGAAACTAAATGAATTATTTCCTCATGCAATCTCAATTTCATAAACTTACTGCTCAATGATAAAACACATCTCTGAAGAATATACATGGTACCACTGCATTTACATAAAAATGTGTAAAACCTAACTATATACTGGGGCACATATAATATGTGGTAAAATTATAACAAAAAGCAAGAGAATAATACATTAAAAACTAAAAATACTGGTTACTTCTGGGGGAGAGAAGGAGATGGCATCAAGGAGGGGCACAAGGGAACTTTAAAGCTATTGTTAGCCCAATCTCAACAATACTAGTTTTAGACCACAATTAAAATGTACACTGAGACTTTTTAAAAGATAAAGGACATATCAATTGACATTGATAAAACATCAACAGTTTCCTCCTATTGGAGGAAAGAAATGCAATCTACCCAATGTTTCAAAATATTTTAGAATGTTAAATATTCTAATATTTATTCTAATATTTAGAATATTAAATATTAAAGAAATAAATTAAACATAAAAGTTTTCATAAAGCAATCCCATTTAAGGGAAAAGGAAGGTAACATCCAGCTATATTTTCAATGTATAAAAGTTATTTGTATAACACAACATTGTTAATCAACTATACTCCAATATAAAATAAAAATTAAACAAATAAACAAACAAACAAAAAAAGTTACTTGTAGAATGCTCTAAATCAATGATGGCCATGGGCCAAATTCAGCCCACCAGCTACTTTTGTAAGTACAGTTTTATTGGAACACAGCCATGCTCATTTGTTTATGTATTACCTATGGCTGCTCTTGCACTACAATGGCAGACTTGGGTAGTTACAACAGAGACCATATGACGGCGACAAAATTGAAAATATTTACTATTTGGCTCTTTATAGAAAAAGTCTGACAACTCCTACTCTAAATTATCAGAAAAGAAAGCACTTTTTACTACTGTTGTTAAAAAAATATTTACACTGAAGAAAATAAATTGCATGTAAAGTCCATGATTTATATCAATATCCTGTTTTTTTTATTTTTTTGGTGGTTACTCTGATTAACTGTATTCATTCAAACATATTCTTGTCCCAGTCTGCTCTCATCACAAATTCCTAGCTCTCCTCTTTAGCATTTTTTGATATAGCTAGCAATAATAAATCCCCTCTGACCTGGTCTGACTCATATAAAGAAAGATGTAAATGATTTCACAAAGGAAAAAAGGGCATGAAATGGAAGAAAAGTTCGTGAATAACCAGGATGGATAAAGTTTGTGCACTGGGAGGGAGGAGAGGTGTTTAAAATTGAGAGTGTTGTAGAGAATGGACGACAATGTGATTAAAATAATCAGGTAAGTGATTTAAAAAGAAAACAACAAAAAGAAGCAAATAAACAGGAAAATCAAACTATTTTAAAAATATAATAAATTAGCAAATTTTAAGAGTATAAAATCTATTAGCATCAATCCTTTAAAAGCCTTCTATTTACCTATCCAAACAGGCAAACAGTCCAGATTTTCCTCCTACTGCACAAAGTACTTTGGGAGCACAGCGAGGTCGTGTCATCAAGACTGTCTGATGAGACAGTCTGTGTTCAGGCATAAAGTGGTACTTCAGAGCTTCATTCAAAAGATGTTTACAAGTGCGATCGTCACGAATAAGATGATTTGCTTCATATAATCTAGTGAGAAACTTAACACTCAGCAATGGTAATCGTACACTGTTAAGTAGCTGTGCTAAGTATTTCTGGCGTTCTTGGACGTCATACTTGATCCAAGACTCAAGTGCATAAAAAACAGTCTCTTCAGTAGCTACATTCAAACAGTCATTGGAAACAATTTCATCCAAATCAGCATGCGTAAGCTCAAAAAACTCTTCAGTCTGGCAAACTGCCTCAAAATTCTGGCATATGTATTTAGTGGCTGCCAAATAAAGGTCATGACAACCATATGTCTCTGCAAAGCGAGAAATTCCAATACAATTACCAGGATCAAGTTGGCTTTCAAGAAATGCACAACATTCTTTCAGGACAAGTTTTATCTGGAGTAGGTTTGCTGCTGGAAGGAGAGATTCAACTGTGTCCTGTGAAATAAAAACAGTCCCTGTATAGGCATATTCCACAATGGCCTGGAGAGCAGTTTCATCAATGCACTGAAACTCAACCTCACTGTTCTCTTTTTCAGAAAGGTTTCCAGTAAACATAGCTTTGAAATATGGGCTGATGCTGGCAAGTACCACTTTGTGAGCATGGATTTTAACATCACCTACTCGAAGAATGATGTCACAGAGTTCGTGATGTTGACGAAGAAGATTCAAGCCCTGTAGAAGTTGTTCAGAATGTAAGTGGGTTAAGTTAGCAAGCATGTAGGTCGGGGATGTGTGGTCCATCTACAGAAAAACAAAAAGCATGAATAGTTATTTCAAAATAATCTTGCAAATGATTACTTTTACAGGTAGCACAAAATAACTGAGATTTGTTGTTTATCTGCATGTTTGTTGTTTTTTAAATACTAAATACTAGACAGAGGCTTTTAGAGTTAGAAGGGAAGTTAACAATCATTCAACTCCTTTATTATAGATATTAAGCACACTCCGTGCTTCTGGAAGATGAACAAGATTAAAAATAGAAAAGAAGAAAAGAGACTAGAAAGAAAAGAAGAAGAAAAAGTGAGAGGCAGTAAGGACTGGGGTAGGTTAAATAATTGTTCCCCCAAAAGACATCTGCATCCTAATCCCTGGAAACTTTGAATGGTACTTTTATGGCAAAAAAAAAAAAAAGACTGTGCAGATATGATTAAGGATTTTGAAATGGGAAGATTATCCTGGGTTATCTAGTTGGGCCCTAAGTGCAATCACACGTACCTTGTAAGAAGGCAGAAGGAGATTTGACACAGACAGAAGAAGAGAAGGTAATCTGACCACAGAGAAAGAGATTGGACTGATGCAGCCACAAACCAATTAACATTGGCAGCCACTAGAAGCTGGAAGAGGCAAGGAACACAGTCTTCCCTAGAACCTCCAGAGGGCACAGAGCCCTGCCAACACCTTAATTTCAGCCCAGTGATAATAATTTCAGACGTTTGGCCTCCATAACTGTGACAGAATAAAGTTCTGTTATTTTAAGCAACTGAGTTTGTGGTAATTTGTTATAGCAGCCATAAGAAATCAACACGTGGATACTTCAGAATGGCTCATAGCAGTTGCTTAGAATAGATGAAAGGAATATAAGACATCTACACAATATGAACTCTTTCCTGTCTCATTCATACCTCAAATACAAGTAATGGGGATAATTTTAAAAAGCAGAAAATTTGGTTCCTATTTTAAAAGTATTATCAAATAGACTTAAAAATTCTGAACATTATTAAATAAAATAAATCTTGGTAGGACTGGGAGAGTACAGCACTTCATTCCTATGCATTTTTAAGTGCAAATATACAAATATTAAAACTTTTATCTTCATTAAGAACATCATCATTTCACACTTGTTTCATTTGAATTTTATGTCCATTAACAAATTTTGTTAACATGACCACATTATAGCTGATATCACCAGCCTCCACTTCTGATCTCTCCAACTAATCTTGCACACATCTAACAGAATAATTCTCAATCAGGGTATCGACAAGTCTCAAGAAACTTGTTGGTCTTCCAGTAGGTACTTTATTCCAGAACAGAATATTGGTAAGAAAACAGCAACCAGAAGGTACATGTTTAGATCTGGGTCTGTTCTTTTTACTTACTATAGTGTTGACCTCTTAAACTTGTTTAACTTCTTGCAGCCTCAGTTTAATGGAAAAAGTTAACATCTAGACTGAAAAGAGAAAAATGAACAACAGGAAAGCAAGTAGATATAGCAAATAAGTGACAGGATTAAGAAAGTAGTCCTAGCTACTTTACATCATTAACTTTACCTTATCTTCATTTTCCTTATCTGTAAAGTGAGATCATAATAATACCTGAACTATATATATCTCACAAGGTTTTTGAGGATCAAATTAGATAATGCACAGGAACATATAACAAACTGTAAGAGTTATGAGTACAGGGTACTACGGTGAGGCAACAGAAATGTAACAGTATCAGCGAAGAACAGGGACCTTGGAAATATAATGAGTTTTAGTTCTAACTGGGTCATATACTATTATATGGAATTGGTACATTTCTTAATCTAAGTATTAATTTTTTCATCCATAAAATAAGAATACCTCCCACTTATCTCAGAAGGTTACATGAAAATTGTTCTGTAAAGTTTAAAGTTCCACACAACTTGAAGTGCTATGAATACAGCACTTAAGTCTCATTCTCTTCTCATGATCCCCACTTTCACTATTTCCCATTCTTTCCATAATGACCTTTCATTCCAATAAAGCTCATGTAATTACTACAGCTCTATATAAATATTTTCTTACATTTGCCAGATTTTGCCTATAAACTTTCTCCTCTCCCGTGTTCTTTTCATCCAATTCAAATTTTCAAAAGGCTGGTTCAAAATTAACTTCATCTGAAAGTCTATAAACATTTAAGTACTCAATTCCTTTACATGCAATTAATTTAATTATAAGTGCTGTTTTGTGAAACATACCCCTCTCAACTCTCATTTGTCTGATTCAACAAGAAGATGTTATTCAGGATGAAAAGTGAACAAACAGGAAAGGTGAATGATACAGAAAATAAGAGAAGGAAATGAAAAATGACACCTAGCTAAAACAATGAGATGAGAAAGGGAAATACAAGGCACACTGATTGGAAAGGAAGAAACAAAACTGTCTTTGTTGGCAGATGACATGACTGTCTAGGTAGAAAATCCAGAACAATTAAAAAAAAAAACAAACCCAAGACAGTGGAACTAATAGGCAATTATAGAAAGTTTGCAAGATACAAGGTTAATATACAAAAGTCAATCAATTTTCTATAAACCAGCAATGAACAAGTGGCATTTGAAATTTAAAACATATAACCATTTACATTAACACCTAAAAATTGAAATACTTAGATATAAATCTAACAAAATTAGGTACGAGATCTATATGAGGAAAATTATAAAACTCTAATAAAAGAAATCAAAGAACTAGCTAAATAAATGGAGAGATATTCCATGTTCATGGATAATATGACTCAACATTATCAAGATGTCAGTTCTTCCTGACTTGCACTTCAGATTCAATGCAATCCCAATCAAAATTCCAGCAAGTTATTTTGTGGATGTTGCAAACTGATTCTAAAGTTTTTATGGGGAGGCAAAAGACCCAGAATAGCCAACTCAATTTTGAAAAAGAAGAATAAAGTTGAACAACTGACACTACCCAAATTCAAGCATTATTATAAAGCTGTAGTAACCAAGATGGTGCGGTACTGGTGAAAGCACAGACAAACAGACCAATGGAACTGAACAGAGAGTCTAGGAACAGACCCGCATAAATACAGTCAACTGATCTTTAACAAAGCAGGAAAGGTAATACGATGGAGAAAAGATAGTCTTTTCAATAAATGGTGCTGGAATGTAAAGTAATAAATGAATCTAGACACAGACCTTACTTATATCCTTCACAAAAATTAACTCAAAATGGATCACAAACCTAAATGTAAAATGCAAAACCATAAAACACTTAGAAGATAACGCAGGAGTAAATTCTAGATGACCTTGGGTATGGCAATGATTTTTTTTAGATAAGACACCAAAGGTACAATCCACACAAGAAAGAATGATAAGTTGGATGTCTCTATAAAACAAAACAAAACAAAACAAAAAACCACAAAAAACAATGTCAAGAGAATGAGAAGACAAGCCACACACTGGGAGAAAATATCTGCAAAAAACCACAACTGATAAAGAACTGTTATTCAAAATAAACAAAGAAATTTTAAAATTAAACAAGAAAAGTAATAATCTGATTAAAAAATGGAATAAAGACCTTAACAGATATCTCATCAGAGAAGATACAGATGGTAACTAAGCAGATGAAAAGATGTTCAAGATCATGTGTCATGAGGGAACTGCATATTAAAACAACGACATACTACCACACACCTATTAGAATGGTCAAAACCCAGAATACTGAGAACACCAAATGCTGGACAGAATGTAGGGCAAAAGGAACTTTCATTCATGGCCGTGGGAATGCAAAATTGTACAGCCAGTTTGGAAGACACTTTGTTAGCTTCTTATAAAACTAAACATACTCTTACCATACAATCCTGCAATCGCCTTCCTTGGTATTTACCCAAATGAATTGAAAACTTATGTCCACACAAAAACCTGCACATGGATGTTTATTGCCGCTTTACTCTGAAGTGCCAACACTTGGAAGCAACCAATATGTCCTTCAGTAGATGAATGGATGAACTATGGTACAACAAGACCATGAAATATTATTCAGTGCTAAAAGAAATGAGCTGTCAAGCTATGAAAAGACATGGAAAAAATGTCTTATCAAGTAAAAGAAGCCAATCAGAAAAGGCTATATACTGCAAGATTCCAATTATATGACATTCTGGAAAAGGCAAAACTATGGAGACTGTAAAAATATCAATGGTTGCTAGGAGTTAAGGGGGACGGAGGATGAATAGGCAAAGCACCCAGGATCTTTAGGACAGTGAAATTACTCTATATGATATTATAATGGTAGATATGTATCATTATATATTTGTCCTAACCCACAGAATACAGAACACCAAAAGTGAACCTTATGGTAAATTATGGACTTTGGGTGATAATGACATGTCGATATAAGTTCATCAACTGTAACAAATGCACCACCGTGGTGGTGGACGTTGATAATGGGGGAAGGTACACATGTGTTGGGAAAGGGTGTAAATGGGAAACCTCTGTACCTTCCTCTTAATTTTGCTGTGAACCTAAAACTGCTCAAAAAAAATAGTCTTTTAAAAAAGTAAATTAAAAAAAAAGGAGACCTAGCTACCTTGTAAGTTCACATCTCTCCCAGACCAAACAATTATGTTCCAAGATATTTAAAAGAACCTGTGAATGAGATCCCTGAATCATTGCCAGTGCCACAAGACAGGAGACTATTTTCAAAACTAAGAGTGTAATTTCTACTAAAATTCTGGTAAGGTTAATGTTAATTTCAGATAACACTTTAAAACAAAGGATCAAAGGTTTGATAATGTGAATACTTAGAAGAGGATGTAGTGATCTCTAAGACTAGGATGCATGAGTTAACAAGAAGACGTGTCACAGATTAATCTTTTTTTTTTTCTGATGTATTTAGAAGACTTGCAGATCAGAAAAATATACAATGTTTAACTAGATACTTGTAAAGAATTTTATAATGCTTTTATGATTTTGAGAACAAAACCAAAAAATATAAGCTAGTTCAGTTAACTAAATTAGCAAGTGGTTGGACAACCACACCAGAGTATATACTACTTAATGAAATGAGGTCCACCTGGAGGGAGGTTTCTGATGGTATATCATAAGGCCTAGATGAAGAATACTGCAGGCAGGCTCTTCAGCTTTGCAGATGATATGAAGCTGCAGAGGACAGCAAATACATCAGCTAACAAAACATGGATCCCAAAAGACCTGACATCTAATAAGAAGAAATTTAAGAGGGATAAATGTTAAGATTCTATAGTGGATTCCAAAACAACTATACAAGTACAGAAAAAGAGAGAAAAGACTCATCTGTAGGATGTGTTTAAAGGGTTTAGGGATTTTAATTTTAGTAATACTTTAGCACACTAATCTTACGGAGGTTTAAGGTGCGTTAATAGAACTATAATATACAGAACTAGAGAGGAGACATTCCACTTGGCTCTGCAAATGTCAGACCACATCTGGAATACAGATTTGGAGTACCATCCTTTAAAAGGGATCTAAAAGTAAAAGGCCTGATGAAGAGAAGAAATTCAAGACATCTTATGGGTGTTGAGTCAAAAAAAAAAAAAAGGAAATCTGAGAGTTATGTGAAAAACCAAAGGGTGAAAGTTACTCAGTAATAATACAATAATATAGGATTGTTTTGAGGATTAAATGCATTTATGCATATAAAGTGCTTAGAATAGTGCTTATCACTTAGTAAGCTCATGATAAATATCTTATTATTAATAAGTTATCTTATTACTAGTGATTTTTTTTACGTTGTTTGCTTAAGAGGTATTTTGCTTTCTGTGTTGTACCATCTCTTACTACTGGGTAAGAAATCTACTTTGTACAAGGTACCATCTTTGTACAAGATGTCAGTGGACATCTTGGACCACACAAAGTATTGAAGAATTGTTGATTCTCAAATCAAGTTAATGAGTTATCGGTTAGATTAATTTTTAGTATAAATAGAAATCATACAGTAATAGATCTTTATACTAATTTTTGTATATCCAATTCAAGACTGGTAAATTACCATCAACATGATATAAAAGCATACTACAATACTGATTTGTAAATATACATACACACACATATATATGTACACATGCAACACATAAAAGAACATATGTTTGTGTATATATGACACATATCCAGATATGCAGGATGGTATAATTTTAAGAGGCTGGGCTCTGGAATCAGGTTCCTAGGGTTACAATATTGTTTGTACTATTTAATAGCTATGTGACCTTGGGAAAGTGGTCTTAAAGTCTCAGTTTTCTCATCTGTAAAGCACAGACAAAATAGTACACATAGCACTCAATAATCATTAGGTACTATTTATTATTATCATTATCTTCCTTAAGAAGACTCGGTTTTTGCCAGCTAAACCCATGTGACTCCCTTCCACACTCACCAAAAACGGAACAAAGCTTACTTACTGTCAAATGAATAAATACAAACAGGGCAAGGCCAAAACCTGACTAATTTGACCAGAAAAGATACAGCGAGCCACTTTTAAATTTAAACAGTTTATTACTTACAGACAGTGAAAGAAGACTAAGCTCCCTGGATCCTTGTCCCACATACTAAAAAGGACAACACAGAAACAAAAGGGGCTGTACGGCAGCAATACAAGTTGTGAAGAACCCAAACTACAGCAGCAGCAGTTTTATATTCTGGAGCTCTATTCTGTGGGGCAGCGGGACACGAAAGTCCCATACCTCATCACACCAGGGAGGCAGAGAAACTGTCTCACGGCAGACTCCCAGGGGTGACAGAGAGGTAGGTCAGAGATGGCCTTGCAGCAGCTCCTTAAAGACCATCCATCCTCTCATGTTCCAGGAGAATCGCAAGGTGTTCCAAGACCCAGATAAGCTTCAGTCCCACAGTCCAAGCTTTTGCCTATGTGGACACAATGTCACCAGAATGCCACGATGAAGCTATTCCCCTACACTTATACCCTCTGTAGTATTTTTCCTTTATCTCACTTTCCTATTACCCCCCAAAATAATAAAAATGATCAAAGGTTTAAAAACCACTCAAGAAGGATACTGGTAAAGATGACTTCATAAAAGAAAACCCATACATATTTCTATCATTGTACTGGATTCAAATGACATGATGTTTAATTCCTTTAAGAAGTATTGAGAATAAAGTTTAAGAGATTATACTCTTAACATGTAACCAAAACAATTTGAACTAAGAACTTTAAAAGGGCAAGGTAAATATAGGGAACTTAAAATGAATTACATTGGAGGTTTGCCATAACATCATTCTTAACATTTTAAATTTGACTCCTTTTCTCTCTCAAGAAATCTGACTTAAGAGAAATTAACAGAACTTTAAAAAGAGAGAGCTTTTAAACAATGGTTCTCCAAATACGATCCTTGCACCAACAGCATCAGCATCACCTAGGACCTGCTAGAAATGCAAATTCTAGAGCCCAACCACACATCTAAGGAATCAGAAACTAAGGAAGGGGCAGCAATCTGTGTTTTAAGAATGCATTAGTATTTTTATGCATGCTAATGTTTGAGAATCGGTTAAAATATTTCCAGCACAAGTGTAACTGCTTAAAAAGTATAGCAAATTATAACTGTTACTCTTTCAAAATTATGAATTACAACTGTGACTATACTTGGTTCTTAGTTATTTACCCGTAAATGGCTATAAAGATAACTCACAGAAGCAATAATTCCTAATCTTCAAAACCTAACCTTTGTCAGTTTTACACTGGCAGTTTCATTTATCTCAATAACAACCTTGTGCAGAATGAAGAACAAGTACCATAGAAAACAGGAAAGAACAGTGAGGAAAAGTGTGAATTTCAGGGCCAGAGAGATTAGTGGGTTCAAGTCAACATTTGACAACTTAGTAGCTGTAGACTTTGGGCAAATTACTTATTCTAAACGTGAACTTTCTCATCTGTAAAATTTGTTGTGGATTAAATAGAATGTTTGGTTTGGAGAAACAAATCAATGGTGAAAAATAGAAAATACAGAAATAGATAGTTTAATATATGCAAATTTAGTTTATGATAAAGGCAGCATCTCAAAATCAGTGAGGAAAAGAGGGACTTTTAAATAAACATGTTGGGATAACTGAGCCTCAGGAAAATAGATAAAATCAGATCCCTTCCACATATCTATGCCAGGATAAATTCCTTATGGATCAAAGGTATAAATGTAAAAAATGGAATCATACAAGTATTAGAATAAAATGGAGTGAATTCCTCTATAACTTGAGATTAGAGAACAGTTTCCTAACTATGGTACAAAACCCAGGGGCAATAAGTTAAAAAGTAGATCAAATCAATTACATTAAAAAACTTTGAATAGCTAAAAAAATCATAAGCAAAGAACAAAATATAAATGAGATTGAGAAAAAAATTACAATATATATAAAAGATGTATCAGCAATAAATAAAACATTCCTAAAATACTCTAGCCCTATAGAAAAATTAGGCTGAAGAAATGAACAGATGGTTAAAAAATACAAATGATTCTTAAGTATATGAAAAATCACTCAACTTCAGTTATAATCAAATGAATTAAAACTATATGGAGTTAACAATTCTCTCCTGACAATATACTCTTGGTGAGGCCATAAGAAAGAGGCACACTCATACATCCTTGTGGGAATGCTGAATGATACAGACCTCTGGAGATAAATTTGGTTAAGTTTAGCAAAATTACATTTGCATTTACCCTTTGATCCAACAATCCTACTTCTAAGAATTTATCCAAAAAATACACTGGCAAAAAATATATAAAGACAAATGCATAAGGTAATAATTGTAGGTGTATTTGTACAAGCTAAAGAATAATACCTTATGCTTTTGTACTTTCATATTTGAGAGACCAAGAGGCAACTGACCAAGAATTTTACAACTCTAATGCCCACCAACCAAAGAATGGCTGAAAAAAACTATGGCACATCCACACAATGGAGTACTATGCAGCCGTGAATAGAAATGAGGAATCTCTGCATATACAACTCTGCAGGATCTCCCTGATCCAAGCAAGGAAGAGAAATGTGTGTATAGTATGTCACTATTTATTTAAGAAAGGGGAGGTTACAAATATACATACCTACTTATTTTTTTTTAAAAAAAGGAAATATTACATGGTATATTTTTTAAAAGGTTACCTAACAGAGAAGGGAGAGAAAAGAGTGGGGAGGATAGAGACAGAAGCTACACATCTTTGAATATATCCCATTTATTGATTTGACTGTGGAATTAGGGAATTATTTTACACAATTATAAAGCAAAATTAAACCTTAAAAACACAAACCATAAGAAACTTGAAAATAAAAGGAAGCAAAGGAACCCAATGTTCATCTAGTTAGTAGCCTAACCATACCATTCCAAATAACCTTAAAACAGTAATTTGATAGTCCATCCCTAGTGGGGTATGCCCTAAAAATTTTTACACCACTTTCAGTAATCACATTGTTGGTGAATGTTATTTGTATTCTGAAACTGTTACTGTGTATTGCCACAATGCATAATTACATGACATTTCTAATTCTATCGTCCCTAGAGTCATTTGTGATCTGGGATTCTCAATATGGGAGAAGAGAAAGATGTAAGACTGAGACATTAAATATAAACCTTGTAGTCTGATTTTGAATTAAAAATATCAGAATATACAGAGAAACAACATTATATACACTAATACATATGTATATACATATGAAATATATGAGATATACAAATGTATAAAATGTACATTAAGAAAAAAATTGTATTTCCTAGCTCTACTGAAAAGGGCTAGAAATTACAACCAACCCAGTAGCAAAGAGCACTCCTCCTAGCACCAGATGTGGTCCCTAAATATTGTTTCCTTCCAAGGGAACAGAACTCCTTGGAAAAATGGCTGATTCCAGACCTGGGGCAGAAAATGTCACCATAAATTTGGAACCTTTACATACTAGGTATCAATAAAGCTATCAATGATGTCTAAGGTCATAAAAAACTTAGGAGCCAAACTGAATAGGCTTCTCACTAGTCAAAGAGATGGGACAAACTGATCATCAATTATAGTAACTGCAATTGATTAAAACACAGCAGACATGCTTAAATCCATGAGTTCATAATGATAATAAAATTACAATAATTAAAAAAAAGTGATCACCACTAGAGGATGCTAATGAATCAACTCATTATTTGAAACCTAGCAAATAAAGGGAAAGAATCAAGCATTTATCATGCCTTTCCTATAACAAATGTACCACTGGGTTACCAAATAGATGAGGATAAGTTTTTCTTTATAAAAGTACTCCAGTTATTAAAGAAGGAATGGTAGAGTATCACCATTTTACAATCTTAATGAATTAATAGAGGTAGGCATTGATTATGAAGGGCTGCTAATGTCACAAAAACAGAGACAACCAGACATCAGGGTCTTCTGATGGAAGATCATAATACCACCTATAAATACTTTTGCATACTCCGACTCACCACACACACACACACACACCCCAAAATCAAACATGTAGTCAACAGACTAGATCCAACTATTAATTTATAAGAAATAAAGAAAACAGAAAAAGCATGTTAAACTATAACAGAAGGATGCAATCAGCAAAAACATCCTGACTGTGAGAAATTTTATGGCATAAATAACGTAGACGGCTTCAACAAATAAACGGAAAGAAATAGGATGAAAATGAACCTACAGATTACTATAAACTTAAAAGACATTATACACCAAATACAACCTGTGATTCATACAGGTGCATGCACACACATATCATATACATACACACACATACACACAACATTTAGGAGACAACTGGGAATTTTGTACCCTGACTGTATTATTGATTATATTAACTAATCACTGTTATTTTATTCTTTGTTGTTGAACAGTAATACCATAGTTTTCTTTTTAAGAGTTTTTATCTTTTACAAATACATACTGAAATATCGGTAGATAAAATGATGTCAGGGACTGGCTTCAAATTAATATAGGATGAGGGATTGGATAAAAATGGATATGATGCCATGAGTTGATACCTGCTGAAGCTGGGTGACAGGTACATAAGGGTTCATTACATTATTCTACAATTGCATGTTTATGAGATTTTGTACAGGAAAAAAGAAACAAAGAAAAAACTATATGGCACTAAACTTCACATAAGACTTACAGATGAAGAACCTGAAGTTCAGAGAGTTTAGATGAATTAACAAGATAACACAATTAGTTAAGACGTTACTGGGACTACAATATTTTCTTAACCTTAGAACAATGTTCTTTACATATTACATTAAAAAAATTACAATGCTGATCAGGTTGACCTGCTTAAAATATTTACTGAACCAATTTATAATTGTTGCTATTCCTGATAAGATTAAATTATTCTATAAAGAGTATCTAGAATATCTTTGATTGCCATAATGTACCAGCTACTGTTCTAAGCTTTTTACATGTATTAACTCCGTTCATCCTCAGAGTGACACCATGAGATAGGCACCGTTATTATTATTATCCCCATATAACAGATGAAGAAATCTGAGGCACAGAGAAATTAAGCCTAAGGCAAGATTTAAACCTTTGCACTCTGTCTCCAGAGTTCTTAAATACTATGTTATACTGCCTCACTTATAAACTCGTAATTTCTTTTATTTTTTATTTTTTTGCGGTACGCGGGCCTCTCACTGTTGTGGCCTCTCCCGTTGCGGAGCACGGGCTCCGAACGCGCAGGCTCAGCGGCCATGGCTCACGGGCCCAGCCGCTCCGCGGCATGTGGGATCTTCCCGGACCGGGGCACGAACCCGTGTCCCTTGCATCGACAGGCCGACTCTCAACCACTGCGCCAACAGTGAAGCCCCAAAACTCATAATTTCTTAATCTTATTCAAGTTTTAACTCAAACAAGAAACTAGAAAGGTACAGAACAGAAACCCAAAAAGGACAGATCATATATATAAAATATACACACACACACACACACACACACACACTATGTCAATCAGATACAAGAATACATCAGAGCTTTAAAATGAAATAAAGAGAGGTCCATGGAACAATCATTCCCTTCTGTTATTTATATAATAGTAGGATTGATTCTTCTTTCCCCACATCCCTGCCATATTTTTTTGTTTTTAATTTTGGTACCATAAAACAAATACTTAGGAGTACTCTAAATCCAGGTAACTGGATTGATTAGTCAAAATTGAATAAATGGTATCCATTTGAAAAGTTTTAAAAAGGTAATAGCATTGTACTTCACTTCTAATCACATTCTTATTACATAAATATCCACAATATAAAGATAACATTAGATAAGTTTAAAATAAAATCAAACATTCCATAGTCTACAGCAGCTTCACAATTTTAGATTCTGAAATCAAGCTATTAAAGGTCAAGTTGTGAGTTAGTATACTTAATTGACACCTAAGCTACAAAACAGTGGTGCTGAAATCAGCTGGGAGGCAATTATCTGCTACAAAGAGAGCAAATAAATGGTCAAGAGAAATAAGAATTGTTTAAATTTCTTTCCCACAGTTCAATTTTCCTCACAGAAGAATTCAACTAATGATGGCATAATAATTTTGACAGTGAGCCTATGGAACAAGTTGGCATATTTTCCTTTTCTCTGAGATTGACTTTCATTATATCTAGAGAAACAAAAGTAAAATTAGAAGCCTGTTATAATACCAGTCATTATATCATAGACTACAAAATAACACAGAAGAAAGCAAGTCCCCAAAGCCACTACTACATCCACTAAAAGCTCTAAGTTACATAATTAAACCATCTACTGAAAAACTGGTTACAAAAAATGTGAAATCCTGTTAACAAACAGATTAGTGCTTAAAATGCAACCAAAAATTTTTTTTGTTTAAAAGTAGCATTTTGACTCAGAAATGCACAATGGATTTGGAGCATACACCTAAGTAAATGAAATATAACACTGATACACATCAAGAAAAACTGTTTAATCCTACATGTATAAAAATAAGCTCATAATTTCTTAACCTTATTAAAGTTGTGACTCAAACAAGAAACCAAAAGGGTTCAGAACATAAACCCAAAGACGAAGATTAAAATACATATAATCAAATAATACATAATAATAGATATGAGTGATTAATGATGGAAAAATCTAATTTTATCCTATAGTTTCAACACTCTCCCCCACCAAAAGTTTTCCAAAGCTCTAAGCAAACAGCTAAATTGACTCATTTGAGTAATTACTTTCTGATGCAAACACCCACAAAATGTGCCACAGTACAAATGTAGATGATGTAACCTCAAAAAATTGTTGTGAGGATTCAATGAGTTAATATTCATTAAGTACCCAGCAAAGTGTATGGCACACAGCAAACACTCAAATAATAGTGTAATTATAATTACTTGTTAATGTTAATAGCACCTTTCATTTCCATAGCAATTCTTCACAATAATTTCTTAAACTATACAAAATTCTTAACAGTTTACAGAATTCAAACTGGTTTCCAATATTCCTGGATGTCTGTAAAATCTGAGTAAGAACAAGGAAAACACTATAGTGGTTCATCCAACCAATTAATATTTTATTCTGACTGTGGAAATAAAGGATGCTTTTAGGGCAATTGCGTTTACCTTAACTTCAGCTCAAAAAATTAAGGTATGTATCAGAAACATTCCTTAATTTAACTAACTAATCCATTAATTTAAGTAAACTTTCTTGAACTTACTGAAATTATCTTGAAATTATTATTTTAACTTCTTTTATCTGAATTTGCTATTTTCAATGTATTCTTAATTACTCCCTTTCAACTTTCAGAGGTGTACTATTAATACACCTAATAGTGTATTCCACTGTTCTGGAATTTGATTTAAAAATTTTTATCCTACCTCTCTATATGGTTAAATATAAAAGACTTTTCTAGTCAGTACACAATTCCTAGAATTCAAGAATAAGATTTTTTAAAAATCTACTTCATAATAGAAATAAACAGAATATACATTAATTGGATGAGATTTATTTTCCACAAAAATAACTCTAAAAGATAGTAATATATGGGGTGCTGATAAGGTCCCATTTCCTGGTCCCATCCACCATGAAGACTAATGCATCTTCCAAGTCTTCATCAAGGAAATTAAAGGTAACATATAAAATAGACCGCAATCTGTAACATAGTGATCTACAGGGCCCTGAGAAAAGTGGTCAAAATGAAAACTCACCGTGCTTTGTTCCAAGGAAAAGGATATAACTAGTTGATTTAAGTATCCAAGCCCCTTGAAAAAGTATTCTTTATAGAGAGAAGGGGTAATTCTTAAGCTTCTACCATAATTTTGATGATGATATATAATTCAGGACTTTCCAAGTTCACTTTCTTTGTTCCACGATTACCACACAACTTCCCAAGTTCTTGCATACAGAAAAGAGTGCACTGGATTTTCAACCTGAAAATTCTGATTACTGGAAAGGGTTATCTTCTATTCCAACATAAACTGGCATTCTAATGTGTACATTCTGATGGGTACATCATTCTTTTAGTTAAGTCTGAATTGAGTTCCTGAAGTCTGAGCATACATGAGTAAAAGTATAAATTTGAACTTCTTACGCTGGAAATATGAGAACTAGACATTCCTTCTCATTGACAACTTCTAAAATCATCTCTTGGTTTTCACTCCCCTGCCCTTACCCTGCCTCTAAAATTAAAAAAAAAAATTTTTTTTCTTTTTAGTTAAACCAAATTTAGGCAGATTCATTTAAACACCAAAATGACTAATTAAAATCAAAGTAACAACCTAGAACTTAAACCAAAACAGAAGGATGCATGTTTACACAAGCCCCATTTACATTTACTCTACTCCCAAAAGAAAGGGGAAAAAGAAAAAAGAAACCTATAATAATCAAATTGTGCTTTAAGACAACACCCAGAAGTTATTTTTGAACTTCCATTATCCAGCAAAAATTATTTATAAAGTGGTTTGGTACGCTAAGACTTAAAAAAGTATTTAAGAGACATGTGGTACAGAACAGGGTAGGAACACTTGCATTTTAAGTGCATAAATTGTGGACTTCAAATGATAACAGACTTTTCTCACTGGGTCGTTCAAAAGCAACTGTATTATTCCTTCCCAAAAATATTTTCTTCCACACTCCAAAGAACTCAGCCTCACACCAGGCATTCCAGCTCTTCAATTGTTTCCGCTTAAGTTTAATTACAAGAAGGAAAAAATGCTCACCAAATTCACAGTTCGCCTAAAACAAAGAAACGTCTATTATCAACTCTAAATCTACAGGGCAGAATTCTCTTAGGACCGTGATGCCAAGAACTTCAACAGCAGCTGAAATTCTTTGCAGTCTCGGTTTCCAGGATACTGAAAGGCTGCAGAGACGCGGGAGGATCCTGCAGGGAGGCTGGGGCTGCGGAGGGAGCGGGAGAGGGGAAGGGGTGAGCCCCACAGAGGAACTGCATTAGACTTTGAGAACCTATGAGGAAAAGAAGGTTAGCTACAAGGAAAAACAGATTTATCTCCAGATCAAGTTCGTTTTCAAAGAGAACTTAAAGTGATGAGGATAAGGAAAAATGACAGAAAACCATTAACCCTCCAAAACCGGAGGGTAAGCGAAATAGGAAAAGGGGGTTGGGGGGGAGGGCGAGGAGAGTAAAGGCCTAAAACACCAGGATTTGAAAAAAAGTACGCGAGCTCTGAGCTTGGCCTTGAGCCGGATCTCCCGTCCGGGTAAGCGGACGGCAGGCGGAAAGGATCGCACTTAGGGCTGTAGATAGCAACGCGTTTACAACGGTTGAGCCCTGCACAAGAAGATGTCGCCTCTCTCCCTGCTTGCTCCCGTTCATTTCTTTACATCTTACTCCAGCACCAGCGGCACTCCAGCAGAACTCTGCCAAAGCCTGCGCCGCAGGACAGCAAAAGGAAAATACCTGAGTCCCAGGAATCACGCCCGCAGTAACAGGAGGAGGAGCCGTGGACAACGGGAACTCGGGCAAGATCCTCTTTTGCCTTTAGTCAAATCCCAGTTCTTACGGGTGGGGCGGGGAACTTCCGCCCTGAGCGAGGAGAGCGTCACTTCCCCTTAATGCCTTCTCTCTTCCTCGCCCTTCTCCGCTCCAGATTCGCTCATTACGTTCGCAACGTTTTCACTTCCTTTTCCAGGGGCCTTCTGCCTAGTCCGATCTTCCGATGTGGACTACATGACCCAGCATTCATCACGGCAGATTGATTTCCGGGTCAAGAGGCCCGCTCTGGGTACATCACCATGGAAGCGATCGGTTTGGTCACGTGGTGCCCCTGGTTACGCCCGGAGGCAGCTGTGGGGTCTGGGGCTCAGACGGGGGCCATTTTGCCGAAGGCAGTCTCCTGGAGTTGGGGGCTTAAGCTGTTCTTTTTCCTCCTCTGCAGCTTGAGGCTTGGAGAAGAACAGGAACGCTGGGCTCCATCGAGCCCTTCGGAGATGATGGTTTCCTACAGGCTCCGCCACTTGATGACCCTTCATGGCGGCTGCGCCCTTCGCGCTGCTCCCGCTGCCGCCCCTTCCAGCCCTCTGTGCCTATCGCCTCCAGAGCCGCAGTCGTCCTCCCGCCCCAGAGACTGATGATAGACGAGGTGGGGGCGCCATGAGAGGCGAGAAAAACTATTGCTGCCGTGGAGCTGCCGGAGACCACGGTTCCTGCCCCCCGACGCCTTCGCCTCTGGCCTCGACCCTCTTGATGCCCGCGGAGGCAATCTCAAGTAATTGGTCTGGGTCTGGAGGTGGTTTGTCAGGGGGAGAGGAAGAGGAGACTCGGCTCCTTCAACAACTCCGGACCGCGCCGGATCCTTCCGAGGCCTTTCAGGCTTTACAGGCTGCTTTGCCGCGCCGGGGCGGTAGACTTGGCTTCCCCCGACGAAAGGAAGCATTGTATCGGGCCGTGGGCCGAGTGCTTGTGGAAGGAGGTAGTGATGAGAAGCGACTCTGCTTGCAACTCCTCTCGGACGTTCTCCGGGGTCAGGGGGAGGCAGACCAGTTGGAAGAGGCCTTTAGCCTAGCACTTCTGCCTCAGCTAGTTGTCTCCTTACGAGAAGAGAATCCAGCTCTGCGGAAAGATGCGCTGCAGATCTTACACGTGTGTTTGAAACGTAGTTCTGGACAGGTGCTGAGAATGCTTATACAACAAGGACTGGAAAGTACCGATGCCCGGCTTAGAGCTTCCACGGCACTACTGTTCCCTATCTTGCTTACTCCTGAGGATTTGTTGCTCCGCCTAGATCTTACCGAGGTGATAATATCCTTAGCCCGAAAGCTTGGCGGTCAGGAGATAGAAGAAGAATCTGAGACAGCCTTCTCTGCACTTCAACAAATTGGGGAGCGTCTTGGCCAAGAGAGGTTTCAGTCATATATCTCTCGCCTGCCTTCTGCCCTGAGGAGACACTACAATCGCCGCCTGGAGTCCCAGTTTGGAAGTCAGGTTCCTTATTATTTGGAACTTGAAGCCTCTGGATTTCCTGAAGATCCCCTTCCCAGTGCAGTGCCTCTTTCCAACAGCAATCTTAAATTTGGGATTATTCCTCAGGAGCTGCATTCAAGGTTGTTAGATCAGGAAGACTATAAGAACCGGACTCAGGCTATTGAGGAGCTAAAACAGGTGATGGGACGCTTTAACCCTAGTTCCACCTCTCATTCTAGCCTAGTCGGTTTCATTAGTTTGATGTATAATTTGTTAGACGATTCTAACTTCAAAGTGGTCTATGGCACACTTCAAGTCCTGCATTTACTGGTTGTTCGTCTTGGAGAGCAGGTACAACAGTTCTTGGGACCAGTTATAGCAGCTTCTGTCAAAGTGCTGACAGACAACAAGTTGGTGATCAAACAAGAATACATGAAAATCTTCCTCAAGCTAATGAAGGAAGTAGGTCCTCAACAGGTGCTTTGCTTACTCCTGGAACATCTCAAACATAAGCATTCCAGAGTGAGAGAGGAAGTGGTGAACATTTGCATCTCCTCCCTCCTGACCTATCCCAGTGAGGATTTTGACTTATCCAAACTGTCTTTTGATCTTGCTCCAGCTCTTGTAGATAGCAAACGCAGGGTACGCCAAGCAGCTCTTGAAGCCTTTGCTGTGTTGGCATCATCAATGGGCTCAGGTAAAACCAGCATCCTTTTCAAAGCTGTGGATACTGTTGAGCTGCAAGATAACGGAGATGGAGTGATGAATGCTGTGCAGGCCAGATTGGCTAGGAAAACCCTCCCAAAGTTAACAGAACAGGGATTTGTGGAGTATGCAGTACTCATGCCATCATCTGCCCAGGGCAGATCAAGCCATTTGGCACATGGAGCAGATACAGACTGGCTTTTGGCGGGTAACAGAACTCAGAGTGCACACTGTCACTGTGGTGACCACACAAGTGATAGCATGCAAATTTATGGATCTTATAGTCCAACTATCTGTACTCGAAGGGTACTAAGTGCAGGAAAAGGAAAAAATAAATTACCATGGGAAAATGAGCAGCCTGGAGTCACGGGAGAAAACCAGACCTCCAATTCAAAGGATATAGAACAGGTATGCATCTTCCCTAATTTCCTTGAGTTGAAGCAATGAAAAAATTTAAAATGAAAGTATGCTTGTAATGACTTAAAGGTGAGGCTCCTTGAGGGCTGTATGCTTTGTTTTTAAGTCAATTTGCTGATGTATCTATTATAATGAGAGAGGTTTGGTAGGTTAGGTAGATTTCCTGCTTGATTGATTGGATTAAATTTGAGGCACAATTTGATACAGACAATGCTTGGATTTCAGTTTTGGCCTGTCACTTTGGCATATCAGTTATCTCATTCATACAACAAACACTGAATACCTGGTAGGTGCCAGATAAAGAGCCAAGTTCTGGGAAGGAAGATGAGACCAGTTCTGCAGAGTTCAGGGAAAAGGTCAGACCTATAAACAGGCAGTTACAAATTTGTTAAGTGCTAAAATAGAAATATAAAGGGTCCTGTGGGAATACTGAAAATAGAAAAAATAATTCCACTGGAAAAGTAAAAAAAAAAACCTTCCAATAAGATATGACATCTGAACTGAGATTTTTTTCCTCAAGTTTTTATTTTGAAAATTTCAAATCTGTAGTTTAAAAGAATAGTACAGCAAATATTCATATGCTTCATCTGTATTTACCACATTACCATCTATAATGAGATGAACTTTACATGACATCACCTCATGAGGCATGTAATATCAGGTGTCCCACTATTGGTGATGCTAAGTTTTATCACTTGGTTAAGGTGGTGATAACCATATCACTCCATTGCAAAGGTTTACTTTCCTCTATAATTAGCACATGATCTGCAGGATGATACTTTGAGACATTATGGATATGTCAACGACCTTCCACCCCTGTTGTTAGCATCCACTAATGATCCTTACCTGTATATTTATTACATTGGGAACTACAAAAAAGGGTGACACTTCTGAAAATTCTAATGGTCCTTCTGTATTTGTTACCTGGCATTCTTTTTTATTTTATGTATAATAATTAAATACATTAGTATTCCTTTTGAGGCTAAAATCGATTTGACCAGTGGCTGGCTCCTGTGTCCTTTCGCATGACCCTTTAGTCTTTGAACACTTCCTTAACTTAAACATAATATGATGCCCAGCCTTACCTTGTATTTTTCTTGCTCCAGACCTGGAATCAACCTTTTTTCCAAGAGCCCAAGAACTGCTTTTTTTTGTGGAGAGTGGAATTTTAAAACCAAAATCTGGGTATAGATGTGCTCACTGCTATTGCTTATCATTATGCATTGGTCCTTTCAGTGGTTAGAACCAGGGAATACCTTTATTTATTTATTTATTTATTTATTTTAATTTTATTTACTTTTTGGCTGCATTGGGTCTTCGTTGCTGCGCGTGGGCTTTCTCTAGTTGCGACGAGAGGAGGCTACTCTTCATTGCGGTGCACAGGCTTCTCATTGTGGTGGCGTCTCTTGTTGTGGAGCATGGGCTCTAGGGTGTGCGGGCTTCAGTAGTTGTGGCGCATGGGCTCAGTAGTTGTGGCTCATGGGCTCTAGAGCGCAGGCCCGGTATTTGTGGCACACGGGCTTAGTTGTTCCAAGGCATGTGGGGTCTCTCCGGACCAGGGATCAAAACTGTCTGCCCTGCATTGGCAGGCGGATTCTTAACCACTGTACCACCAGGGAGGTCTCAATACCTTTTTAATTTTTTTAAAACAAATTCATACTGATACCTCCAATTCAAATCCAGCACTACAAGGTTCTTACTCATCTTCCTTTAGTCCATATTTGTATCTCCCTTCTCCCACAGTATAACCCTGGTCCCCAATATCAGTTATATTTATTCATATGCTGTATCCTACAGTACATAAAATATAATTATTACACCAATAATACAACTAACTACCTATTAAATAAAGTTCAAGATTTCTTTGCAGTTGTTTTTATGCTTAGAATTATCCAACAGTCATATGGTCAAACTTTTCTTAAATTAATTGGTTTATAAGTGATTATAATCGAAATGGTATGATAAAAGATGAATAGGAATTTGCTAAGTGTGGATGCATCCTGGTGAATTTCAGACTGAAAATATATATGTTCAGAGACACTGAATTATAAAAGGACTTAGTGAGTTAATAAAAAGTGGTGAATTTATAAACAGCTGAATACAATGAGTTTGGTGGGAAGCAACAGAAGATGAAACTAGAAATGTAGGCAAGGACCAAGTATGGAGATCATTTTTGTAAATAAGTAGTTTGTGCCTTTCTCAGAATGGATGGAGGAGAACTGTGTTCTCTCTTGTTCCTTTTAATTCTAAAATTTTTCATTTTTATTTTAAATAATTTTTCCGTATTTACATAATTTAGTCATATGGTTTTTCTCATGTATTTCTCATATAACTACCGGGCAATGAATGATTTTCTGTAAGCATTTATTTTAACACTGCTTGTTATGTGTCAAATCTAAAATGTTAGTGTAGGGAGTTCTCTGGCAGTCCAGTAGTTAGGACTTGGTGCTTTCATTGCCGTGGCTCGGGTTCAATCCCTGGTTGGGGAACTAAGATCCCACAAGCTGGGACTTCCCTGGTGGTGTAGTGGTTGAAAGTCCATCTGCCAATGCAGGGGACACAGGTTCAACCAGGACTTCCCCTGGTTGGGGAAGATCCCACATGCCGCGGAGCGACTAAGCCTGTGCGCCACAACTACTGAGCCTGCACTCTAGAGCCCACAAGCCACAACTACTGAGCCTGCGTGCCACAACTACTGAAGCCCACATGCCTAGAGCCTGTGGTCCACGAAAAGAGAAGCCACCACAGTGAGTAGCCCACACACCGCAACAAAGAGTAGCCCCTGCTCGCTGCAACTAGAGAAAGCCCATTCACAGCAACGAAGACCCAACACAGCCAAAAATAAATTAAAAAAAAAAGATCCCAGAAGCTGCGTGGTGTGGCCTAAAAAAAGAAAAAGTTAATGTATTAAGATTCTAATGCTGGCTAAAGCACCAAGAATCTAAAAATTAACACATTTCTGAAATTCTAGTGTAGATATATATTGCTTTTTTTTTTTTTTTTTTTGCGGTACGCGGGCCTCTCACTGTTGTGGCCTCTCCCATTGCGGAGCACAGGCACAGGCTCCGGACGCGCAGGCCCAGCGGCCATGGCTCACGGGCCCAGCCGCTCCGTGGCATGTGGGATCTTCCTGGACTGGGGCACGAACCCGTGTCCCCTGCATCGGCAGGCGGACTCCTAACCACTGCGCCACCAGGGAAGCCCAGTATATATTGCTTTTGAAAGAAGTTATGGTGAAATTAAAAATTATCCCAGAAATTAAGTTATACAGTTGTCCTTCAGTATCTGAGGGAGATTGGTGTCAGGATACCCAAGCATACCAAAATCCGCAGATGCTCAAGTCCCTTATATAAAATGGTATATTTTAGTTGTATATAACCTCCTCCTGTATGCTTTAAATTATTTCAAGATTACTTATAGTATCTAATACAATGTAAGTGCTATATAAATAGTTGTAAATGCTATGTATTGCCAAGGAATGGAAAATTCAAATTTTGCTTTTTGGAACTTTCTGGAATTTTTTTTTTTTAAAAAAACATTTCCCATCCACTGTTGGTTGAATCTGTGGATGTAGAACCCACCAATTTGGAGGGCTGACTGTACTTTCTGGATCAGAAATGGTCTGTAGAAGAACTACATTGGAAATTATCTTAATGGAGGACATGGATTAAATATTTTTATGTGTGCAGTTTTTTAAAGTACATATATTTTTTAAAAATTAATAAATACTATATTTTCAAGCAGATGAATAGAGCACAGAGAATTTTTAGGACAGTGAAATTATTTTGTATGATACTACAATGATGGATACTGATCATGGATATATTTCTCCAAACCCATAGAATGTACAACACCAAAAGTAAACCCTAATATAAATCTATGGGTTTTAGATGATAATGATGTGTCAGTGTAGGTTCATCATTTGTAACAAATGTACCACCCTGGTAGGGATGGTGTTAGTGGAGGGTGGGTATCTGCTATATGTGTGGGTGTGAGTAGGGGATATATGGGAACCCTCTGTACTTTCAATTTTGCTGTGAACCTAAAACTGCTCTAAAATATAGAGAAGGAGAGGAAGGTAAAGAGAGAAAACTCAAATTTGAATGAGGTAACAAAATGCATAATAAATCCATGAATAGCAAGACCCAAAAAAGTGGAAGTTAACTTGGGGGAAAATGAGCTTTAGGTAGAGGAAGATAGAACATTCAGCTTAGTTTGTTGAAGACCACTATTCAAGAGACAAGGAAAGAACTAGAGATGTAGAACTCGGAAGTCCCATATTGAGAAGTAATTGTTGAAACTGTGAGATTGGAGGGGCTCTCCAATGAAGGGCATTTAGAGTAAGAGCAGAGTGCTTAAGACTCAATTTTAGCCTACAGGCCCATTTCAGGAATAGCAGTAGGAGATAGAACCATACAAGGCAAAGAGAAAGAGTGCCTAAGAGTTGGAAGAGAACCAAGAAAGAACAAAGGTTTTAGAAGTGAAGTAAAGAAAGTGTTTCATGAAGTACATCAGTACTGTTAAATGCAGGAGAGATTGAGGAGAATTAAATCTGAAAAAGCATGATTTGTTCTTATAGATTCAGCCTGCTACTTATAAAATAATTTTTGAAGGTACTTTTCTCATAATTTTATCTTTCTTAATTTCCTCTTAATAATCCTTCTGATTGTAAAAAATTATAGTGCTTATTATAGAAAATTTGGAAAATATAAAAAGGCACAAAGAAGAAATTAAAAATTTTCAGCAATCTCACTACTGAGGCCTCCTGTGAATATTTTATTGCCTGTTCTTCAAGTATCATTTCAATTTATTTATACAAATGTAGATTATTTTTTCCATACACAAACGTCTCCCCCTTTCACTAACTTTACCATGAACGTTTTTTTCTTGAAAATAAATAATTTGTAGTAGGATCTTTATTGGCTGTTTAATATTAGATCATATAATATAAGTCTGTTTAGCTGTTCTCTTACTTTTGAATATTTAGGCTTTTTAATTCTGTTTTTATTTCCACCATTTAGTTGATTATTTTTGTGCCCTGACATATAGACTGATAACCAGATTCCTGTGGTATTCTGGTTATCAGAAACTTTGCATCTCTTTCTGTGCTTTTATGACTTTTAATGGTTTAGTGGGGTCCAGTAATCAGGCATCACTAGCCGGCTGCCGTGTTAGCTATATTTTTCCTAACAGATTTCTCTACAACATATTAAGAGTTACAGTAACCTAGACTGAAAAGTAAGGAGCATACGTGCTTTATGTGTATGCAGTTACTAGGTCTGTAGCTTTTTCAAGGTAGAAGATTTGGTTATTGGAAGGTAATTGGGACATGGACGAAAGTGGTTTTAGACAGACCAAATTTATAAGTTTATGAGATGAATTGATAAGGAAATACAGGCAGTAAGCATTTACTAAACATCTTATTGATCATCCACTATGTGTGAAGCCAAGTTCGAGCTTATAGATTACTCTTTAAAGCACTGCCTAGCATTTTTTTCCTCTGTTGGTATTTAGCACGTGAGCCATGTTTTCTTTCTTCTCCATGATGGTAAAGCACTGTGCTGATAGGGACTGTTTTTGTTTGTTTGTTTATATAGCAGTACTAACATAGTGCTGTGCCTACAATCAGTATCAACAAATATCTGTTAAGTGAGAAAATAGAATCTAAGTGTTTGAGGGTGAAAGAAAAGACCAAGCAAGGTATGGCAGGATGTAGTGGGATGAGTTATTACTATGTTTTATTTTTAAATAGGAATCACCCGATTTGAAAGAAGCAGAGAAAGAAGCCACCAGTGACTTCAACTTGCCTACTCTGTCTTGTACTGTGGTAGATTTTAGATTTGCAAGGAACATATGATTTGATCCCTGTAATCATATTTGAGAATCAAATTTGAGAGAGAAAGGCAAGGAATTAATGTCCCTAAATACTGAGTGAGTCAAGAACACAGGTATATAGAGAGGTTAACTTTGGAATAGAGGCAGAAGTCTTTTCTTCTAGAACTGGAGGAAAAATAAAAGGAAGATGACTTAGGATTCAGAAAAATTTTGAGACAGCAAAATTTTTTTTGAAGTCGAGAGGAAGACATGAGCTCTGGAATAGTGCTTATCGAATTTTAATGTGCATATGAATTACCTCAGTATCTTGTTAAAATACAGATTCTGGTTCAGTTTGGGAGGGGTTCTGAGACTACATGTCTAGTAAGCTTCTAGGTGTTGCTGCTGCTGCTGATTTGTGATTCACATTTTGAGGGCAGGGCTCTAATATTAGGCTTCCATATTCTGGTACACTAAGAGGCAAGCTGAGAATGGAAAATAGAGGATCAGGGATTTGAAGAATGTGGGAAAGATTTAGAATACTTACTGTGACAAATTTAAACATAATAGAAAATCGCAAATTATTAAGTTGCACTAATGTATTTGGTGTGAACTTAATCCTAAAAATTGAAATTTTCCTTGGATAGTACATTGTTTCCAGTAAGTAGTCTTTAATTTTCTTTTAAAAATATAATTGGAGGGCTTCCCTGGTGGCACAGTGGTTAAGAATCTGCCTGCCAATGCAGGGGACACAGGTTCAAGCCCTGGTCCGGGAAGATCCCACATGCTGTGGAGCAGCTAAGCCCGTGAGCCACAACTACTGAACCTGTGCTCTAGAGCCCATGAACCACAACTACTGAGCCCATGTGCCACAACTACTGAAGCCCGTGTGCCTAGAGCCTGTGCTCCGCAGCAAGAGAAGCCACCACAATGAGAAGCCCATGCACTGCAACGAAGAGTAGCCCCTGCTCGCCGCACCTAGAGAAAGCCCGTGCACAGCAATGGAAGACCCAATGCAGCCAAAAAATATATATATATATAATTGGAATATCTGAAAGAGAAAAACCCTTAGTTTTAAAACATGTCAAAATCATAAACAATCCTGAAGGCGTATTTAATATCAATGTAGATGTTGGATTGTTTCCAATAAATAGTCATTAATTTTCTTTTTAAAATTTTATTGAGATATCTGAAGTATTTGAAAAACTTTTAATTTTTTAAAATTAATTATTTATTTGTTTTTGGCCAAGCTGCGTGGTTTGCAGGATCTTAGTTTCCCTACCAGGAATGAACCTCCAGCCAGGGCAGTGCAAGTGCCAAGTCCTAACCACTGGACCACCAGGGAATTCCAAAAAAAACTTTTATTTTTAATGCTTGTCAAAATCATGAGTAACCCCAAAGCATATCTATTCTCAGAGTAAACAATCTATTTAAAAACTTAAAAATAATTTAAAAATAAGTTTTAAAAAATAAACCTTAGGGCTTCCCTGGTGGCGCAGTGGTTGAGAGTCCGCCTGCTGATGCAGGGGACATGGGTTCGTGCCCCGGTCCGGGAAGATCCCACATGCCGCGGAGCCTGCGCATCCGGAGCCTGTGCTCCGCAACGGGAGAGGCCACAACAGTGAGAGGTCCGTGTACCACAAAAATAAATAAATAAATAATATAGTAAATAAAAATAAAAATAAACCTTAAAAAACATATTAAATAAGACAACGTATGTATTATATTGATTTTACGATCTAAAAAAACGCTATAACAATTCCCTTGATAAATGGACGAAACATACCCATTTCCTTGTATACATTTTTTTTTTTTTTTTTTTTTTGCTGTACGCGGGCCTCTCACTGTTGTGGCCTCTCCGTTGTGGAGCACAGGCTCCGGACGCACAGGCTCATCAGCCATGGCTCACGGGCCCAGCCGCTCCGCGGCACGTGGGATCCTCCCGGACCGGGGCACGAACCCGTGTCCCCTGCATCGGCAGGCGGACTCTCAACCACTGCGCCACCAGGGAAGCCCCCTTGTATACATATTTTTATTGCCCTGTAACTTTTTAACCTAAGGCAGCATCAGCTATATATATTAAATATAACCTTACCCAAAGACACCAACTTTTGTTTCCTCACAGACAAAAAACTAAAAGTCATGTAACCAAGAACTGTCTTTTTATTCTCTCCATGAGTATATATATCCTTTTCATAATGATTTAAGTGGCAAAAATAAACATGCATTTGTCATCATCCAAAGGCATTTATATATACTTTAACCTGTTTATTTGATGGTTATCCTGTAATTATAACAGACAAGGGTAAATTTAACATGGGGAGCTATATTTAATATCCTGTGGTAAATGATAATGGAAAAGAATATATATATGTGTAACTGAGTCACTTTGCTATACAGCAGAAATTAACATAGCATTGTAAACAACTATACTTCAATAAAATTTTTTTAAAAGTATTGTGATCAGTGATTTGCATTTTTATCTTAATTAGAAATTAGGTTTTAAAGATTTTTCATTAATTCAGTTTTTTTGGGGTTTTTTTTTGCGATACGCGGGCCTCTCACTGTTGTGGCCTCTCCCATTGCGGAGCACAGGCTCCGGACGCGCAGGCTCAGCAGCCATGGCTCACGGGCCCAGCCGCTCCGCGGCATGCGGGATCTTCCCAGACCGGGGCATGAACCCGTGTCCCCTGCATCGGCAGGTGGACTCTCAACCACTGCGCCACCAGGGAAGACCCAGTTTTCTGTTTTTTTCCCCAGTTTTGTATTATTCTAAAACCTTAACTGAGTCTAGAAATTATAATGTAAGCTAATGTATTAAGCATTATAAGATTTATGGCATTATAAGAATTGATGCCTCTTAATAAAGATATTATCTATTATAAAATTTAATTGAACACATGATTTTATATTTTGAAAATGAGTGATGTTAATGTATCCAACCAGTGAAACCAGTAGAGGAAATTTAAGAAATTTAAGTTAATTAGGCGTTTCCTGAGAGGATGAGTTCAAGTTTGCACAAACAATTATATCATACTGATATTATTTATTTATTTTATTTTATTTTTTTTGGCTGCATGAGGTCTTAGTTGCGGGACGTGGGATCTTTCATTGGGGTGCACGGGATCTTTCATTCTGGCGCATGGACTTCTCTCTAGTGGCATGGGCTCAGTAGTTGCCCTGTGGCATGTGGGATCTTAGTTTCCTGACCAGGGATCGAGCTGGCATCCCCTGCATTGCAAGACGGATTCTTAATCACTGGACCACCAGGGAAGCCCCCTAATATTATTTTTACATGGTATAAAATCTGGGCAAAGACAAAAAGCTGTTTTCAAATGAGTCTGATTTGTCCAAAGAGCCATCTTAAATAGAATTTTTATGTGAATTTTTTCTATACAAGTATATGCAGTGTATTAAAACTTTTAAGATTAAGAACTTTTTTTTTCCTTGTTCTTTAACCTAGTAACCACGGTCATTAATTAAACCCACAGCTAGTCTGTGTTTTCCCTTGAATGTATAACTTTTGGCAAGAGCATTTTTTTCCTTAAAGAACCAGTACATTTAAATCTTAAAAAAATCTTAAATTCTCTTTTTGGGTTTTACTTAGTTTAATGTGATATAAGCACTTAACCTAATAATAATGATTTTTATAAGCCAATTGGAACAAGAGTTTGTTCCAGTTGATATTATCCTGATCGATTAATATTGTGTAGAGCGAAACGAGATATACCAATTTGCTCAAAAAATTTCATATTCATAAAATGGAAAATTTTTTTACTTTCTACATAACTTAGAGGATCTAATTATGATAAATCAATAGAATTTAAGGTAGAAGCAGGTGCCAATCTATTAAGAATATTGAGCAGCTGAAGAAACAAAAATATAATCAGATTCAGTAGGTTCATCAAGGAAGCATCATTGTTGAGTGTGTTGGTTTTAAATATATTTCCACAAATACTTTGAAATTCTTCACCTGAAGAACTGGAGTCCAGTTCCCCTCTCCCTGAATGTGTCTGGACTAACTGACTCACTTCTAACAAATAAAGTCGAAATGGTGGTGTGTGACTTCATAAACTAGGTCATAAAAAGGCATTTTAGCTTCCATCTTGGGTGCTCTCTTTCTCTGATCACTTGCTCTGGAGGAACTCAGCTGCTATGTTGTGAGCAGCCCTTTGGAGAGGCCCAGATGGCAAGGAACTGAGGCCTCCTACCAGTAGCCACCTGAATGAACTTCAGTGATCCTTCAGTCTCAGTCAGGCCTTCAGTTGACAGCAGCCTAGCCAACATCTTGATTGCAGCCTCAGAGATATCTAAACCATCCAGTTAATAAGTTGCTTCCAAATGTCTGATCCATAGAAAGAGAGACAATTATGTTTGTTGTTTTAAGCTACTGTATTTTGGGATAACTCATTACACAGCAATAGATAACTATTAGATTGAGAATTGTGGTTCCCAAGAATTTGGTGAGACTTTTTTTTTTCCCCAATGTCCATATCCTTTACAATAATGGCATTAAATTTTCTTAGTTTTTAAAAGGCTAAACTTGCTTAAGGTTTGGAAAACTATTAAATATTGTGCTGTTTGGCTTTTGGAAGCCACCATTTTCCTAAGTTTTTCTAATTTATAATTAGTTTCTTTACTGTCCTTTCTTTAGCTTTAGAATTCTAAAATAATGTTAACTTGCAGTTATTTATTTAGCAAAATCGAAGAAAGCTGACCATTGAATGTTAAGGATTTTGTTTTCTTTATTTTTGGTATAAGAATTTGATTTTTACAGATATTGTCAGGTATTGGGCCCATAATAAGTAAACATGAAGAAAACCTTAATTTTGGATGGAGGAAGAGGACTCTGGTTATTGGAGTACAGGAGCTCAAATCCATACATTTACAAAGCAAGCAAAAACAACATACCAATAAGGAAACGAGATTCCAGATTCCCTGTCAGCTGCCACCTGACAAGCAGACTGCTATCCAGCAGAAATCACCTGATAGACCATTAAATCAAAACCCATTTCCACCATTGATGCCATCTGTGTGGAAACTGTTGTCCATGTGCCCAGTCAAAATCAGAACCAGAAACAGACTTTATCAAGAATCAGATCCACTGCAAGAGCCCTATTGCTCAGTGAGTTACGTGAGGAAAGATTCACTGAGGACTCAACGGTCCAAGTCTCAGAAAAGGTACGCTTTGAGGCCATGTGTTTGATTCTCAAGTTAGGACCCAGAAGGGCAGTATATTACTGACACCTCCAGAAATAGACATCAAAGAGCAGTCAGAAGCATTTGGTTTGTTATTTTGCAATTTGTTTTCTTACATGAGAGAGAGTCAGCTAATAGGCTAAATCAAGGAAAAACCAGGAGTGAGAAAAGAGAAAAAAATTATTACAGACTAGACATAGTTAAGTCTTGTTTGCACATTTTGTGGGTAAACTGGTTAGCTGATACCTACAAAGAGTTCAGTCTGGGTATTCTTTTCTTATGTAGGAAGACTAAGGATTTCAAAGAAACCATTTTAGTTGTTTTTAAAAAATACTTACTATGCAACAATCTTTCTAAGGTCTGCTAGTCTCCTTCCATCAGCACTGGTACCGTATGCTAGGTATGTACCATTTCCCTCATTGAAATTCCTTATCAATATACAAAAAAAATTTGGAAGCAACCCAAATGTTCAATAATAGGAGAATGGCATATCTAGTCAATGGAATATTATGCAGCCTTTAAGCATAGCTTATGTCCTTAGACCTAGCAATTCCATTTTTAGTATTTCTGTAGAACTATATATTTCTCTTTATATATATTATATTTCTGTAGAGCATATAATGCACAAGGATATGTGCATAATCATGTTCACTACAAGATTGTAATAGTAAAAAGTTGTGACAAGGAAAATGTCCATCAGTTGGGAACTATGAGTCCAACCATAATGTGGAATACTGGGCAACAGTTAAAAAGAGTAAGAAGATTTGTACGGATTAACATGGAAGGATGTCTACAATATGCTGAGTAATAACTATGTGCCAGAGTAGTATATGATCTACTTTTGTTTCTTTTTAAAATTGCTTGTTGAAAAATGTACATATATTGAGAAAGAACTGTTAACAGAGTTTATCCACATGATTCTAGTGAAAAGGGTGCCAAAGAAGAATTTGACTTTTTATCTTTTTTTTTTTTTTACTATAAGTAGTTACTACTTTTTGTAATGAAAGTTTGTAGCACTTATGAGAGGTTTTAATAACATGGGAAATATAATGTTTACAATAATATTTCATTATAATGTTAAGTGCAAAACTGGGGTATAAAACTTGTTATATATGGTATCACAACTCTGTTTTCTTAAAGGTTGCATAGAAAATGATTTGAAAAAACACACAAAGATGTTTCAGAAGGTGACTTTGGAGGTAATTGGAAGGTAATTGGAATAAACTTTTTTAATGGCCACCATTAAGGGACAAGGTTGGAGTCCAGGGAAAACCAGAAAGAACTGGTAGAATATGAATAGGTCCAAACCTGGAGGCCGGAGGTTAGGATAAATTTAGTACAAGCTCAATAAAGGCAGGAGTGTAGGTGGTTTCTGAGAGAACTAGCTATTAAAAAGTCTTTTCCTGATAATTTGCTACTAACTATACCAAAGTGGAATTAAAACTATTTTTGTAATGGAACTTCCCTGGCAGTCTAGTGGTTAAGACTCTGTGTTCCCAATGCAGGGGGCATGGGTTCTTTCCCTGGTCAGGGAACTAAAAGCCCACATACAGCCAAAAAAGAAAGAAAAAAACAACAACTATTTTTGTGATGTCCTTAACATACCTTGCCAAAAGCTGAACTAAGATGTGTTAGGTCAAAGAAATGTTTTTATGAAAAATATATAAGCAATCAAGTGTAAAGGTTAACAGATAATAAACAGCAAGATTAAAATAGTAGATAAGACTGTGAATTTCAAATCATTGTTAATATTAAATGTGAAACTTGCCTTTTATAACAGTTTCATTTACTGTAAGGAATTAAGTGAATTAAATTTTAAGATATTAACTTCAAAGACTTAAAACTCAGTTCCATTTTCCTGAGTCATAAAGTGCTCTAAACAGACTGCTTCGTATTTTGTAAATTTAGCTCACAACATTTTCAAAATATGTGTACTTTTCTCTTTTATGCTAACTCATTTCCCTTTCCCTTTATTTTTTTGTTTAGTCCCATCAAAGCTTATCCTGATGAAAATCATTTGACTGCTTTTAAGAGAGACCAAAAGAGACCTCTCATGTTAATAATAATTGGTGTGTCTACAGTCTGCTTTCAAATATTTGCAGATTTTTCTACAGCAAAATGTAATTCCTGACTTCTAGATTCTTGAAAATGCCAGATTCACAGACACATTCTCCACTGCTACCACTGCCCCCATTATCTCCACCCCACCACCACTACCACTAGCTGTTGTATTCACTGTCATACATATTCATGTTCTATTCTCTAAGCAGAAATTAATTATGGAGTAATTCTAATGTAAGTGTATTCCATACTGGAGAATTATTTCTGGATTACTCATGATTTTAACTGGGTTAGTATACCTTCTTTTAATGTATCTAATCAAAAGTTGACTGTAATTGGTTTCATTTTTATTCCATTGTGTCCTTTTCATACTGCCTTCTATATAATCAGTCACAGAAATTATAACATTGGATTTTGAGAAAGTAAAGTCAGGCCTTTTTCAGCTGAGGCATTCATTATTTCTCACTGGTGTTTTGGGATTAATTTTTGAAGGAGTTAACAGGTTTTTCACAAAATTTGATGAGGAATAAGAAGTTACTTGAGGTATATTTAGTAGTTTATAGTCTTAATCTTGTAATGGTCAAGTGGCTAAGAGGTTTTCAAATAGATGTATCTTTAATTTTATTGTATTTCATTGCCATTTGACACTTGACAAAGTTTGTAGAGGATACCTGAGAAGACTTATAGTTCACTGCCTGTGTAGATTTGATTGTGTCTGTAAGCGCCAAATAAATATATGGACAGTAAGTATAATTTCTTGTGTGTTCACTCAATTTTTAAAATGTTCTATAGCTATGGTCAATGTGAAATGATCCAGAGCAATTGAGGCTGTCGTTGGTGAAGAATTCTGAACACTTGAATCATGCTTTCACTTAGTTCTTTAACTATGATTAGGTAGAAATTCAAAATTCTATCCTGGCACTTTTGTAGCCTAAGGATCAAAGTGGGTATGTGGAAAAGGAATTGGGAACTATACAGTACTAGACGTATATAAAGTATTATGTACTTGGTTTTGACTGAAAGACCTATCATACAGAAATCTCCTAAGGGAACCGTGACATAGGTTACATTTACATTTGGGCTGCTAATTATGGATAGTAAATTTGTCTCACTAAGAATAGTAAAATGGGATGCTTACAGGTTCAGTGATCTTCAATTAGCATTTATTGTCCAATGCTCAAAGATGGCATAGTGTGACTGGCCATGCTGCTGAATCAGAAATGTCCTTTTCTCTATTCAAGTTGTCATTTCACTGTTTTTGTCATTTGCTTTCTTTCCTTCCTAGCTGCCATGTGTGTACTCTAGGAAGGTAAGGTACAGAAAAGGTTTGGGGTGAGGTATAAGAAAGAGGAAAAAAATTAGCATTTCTATCATGGCATGAAAAAATACTGCTAGTGTACCATACTGTATATGGACATTTATTTGTATCATTGTATATTTGATAAATTTAATTTTTTTCTTTTAATCTGAATTTCATAATTAGGTCTAAATTGTGTCATATTTATTGCCAAGTAGACTTAACCCACATTTGCTAATTTATTATTCTGTTCTTATAGTTTTCAGCCAATGATTTCATTCCATCTCCAAAATTAAAGCCCTCTCAAGGAATGCCAGTCAATGATGGTTTATGTTTTAGCAGAAAAAGAGTGTCAAGAAACTTATTTCAGAAGAGTTGGGAATTTAACTCAGATTCTCTTCCTACATGTGCTACTGGTAAGTGAAAGTTGCAGGTAATGGAAATTTTGAACCAAGTTAAAGATTCCTCTAAACTTCATGGTTCTTTTAAGAGCTCATAGAACTTATAATCTAGTAGACAGTTCAGATTCAATAAATATTTGTTAAAGATCTGATAAGAATGGACAGTTTGACATAATTGTCTCACCCTGGGAGTGTTTCTCACTGAAATCCTTTAAGTAGTAATGTAAGGCAATATTTGCTTAATCAACAACCCGTATTTACTGAGTATATCCCATGTGCAGGTACTTTTGTTTTTTTTCCCTGTATGCGAGCCTCTCACTGTTGTGGCCTCTCCCGTTGCGGAGCACAGGCTCCAGATGCGCAGGCTCAGCGGCCATGGCTCATGGGCCCAGCCGCTCCGCGGCATGTGGGATCTTCCCGGACTGGGGCACGAACCCATATCCGCTGCATCGGCAGGTGGACTCTCAACCACTGCGCCACCAGGGAAGCCCATATGTGCAGGTACTTTTCTAGGTAATAGGGGTATAGCAGTCAACAAAAGAGGGAAAATTTTCTGCCTAATGGGTCTTTCATTCTAGTTGGGACAAAGCAAACATTATATAAATGCAAAACAGAGTAGGTTAGATGGTGATAAATGCTATGGAAAAAAAAAAAGCTTTCAAAAAGAGGAATATAGAGGAGGGGCTACTTTAAATAAAGGGATGAAAGAAGGCCATATTCAGGAGGGAATATTTGAAGCAACCACATAGATATCAAGAGAGAACAGCAAATAATTCCTGGTAGAGGGAACAGTGCAGAGTATGGGACACTTTTGAAAAAGATCAAAGAAGCTAGTAAGTCTGGAATGAAAAGCGTTAAGGGGAAGAGAAGTTGAAAATTAACTTGAAGAGATAATAGGGGTTCTTATTTTAAGGCCTAATGGGCTTTCGAATGAACTTTGGCTTTTACTCTGAGTGAGGAATATTTTTGATGAAAGAAGTAACATCAGTTGCCTTGTTTTCCAGGCTTGTTTTGGATGTTACATTTGAAATAGATTAAAGGAGGCAAGGGAGAAAACAGGGAGTCTGTTGTAATCCAGGCTAGAGTTGATGGAGATTTCGACCAGTGTAGCAGTAAATGTAGTGAAAAGTGATTGGATCCTGAATATATGTCAAGGGTACAGTTGATAATGATTTGCTGATGGGGTGTGTAGGAGTGTGAGAGGGAAGTCAAGAGTGCTCTAAGGTTTTTTGGCCAGAGCAACTGGAAAGGTGTTTAATTGCCTAAGTAAGTGTTACAGAAAGTAAATATTATGTAATTCAGAGAACATGGTCACTATCATGGGCCTTATCAGATAGAAAAGGCATTAAAGAGGAGATAGGACTTGAACTGCATCTTTTTGGGATATATATGATTTAAGATGTTAGAGGGGAGGTATGAAGAGAGCAAAGGCTCACATTAGGAATGGGCTTGAGATGTTCTGGCAACTGTGTAAAGGCAAGATTCATTTTAGATGGTCAAAGATAAATTGGGATGTGGGGAACCCTTGTGTGCTAGATTCAAAAATTTGAGCTTGTGCTTATAAGCTATAGGGAGCTAATAGAGATTTTTTCTGTTAAGGAAAATAGAAGCTAGGGTTACAAGGTTGTTTACAAATTGAATAGAAATGAATAATCAGGAAAATATGACTGGATATAAAAAATAAAGAAGGGCCGGGGCTTCCCTGGTGGCGCAGTGGTTGAGAGTCCACCTGCCGATGCAGGGGACACGGGTTCGTGCCCTGGTCCCACATGCTGCGGAGCGGCTGGGCCCGTGAGCCATGGCCGCTGAGCCTGCGCGTCCGGAGCCTGTGCTCCGCAACGGGAAAGGCCACAACGGTGAGAGGCCCGCGTACCGCAAAAAAAATAAAAAAATAAAATAAAGAAGGGAAGGGCTTCCCTGGTGGCGCAGTGGTTGAGAGTCTGCCTGCCGATGCAGCGGACACGGGTTCGTGCCCCGATCCGGGAAGATCCCACATGCCGCGGAGTGGCTGGGCCCGTGAGCCATGGCCGCTGAGCCTGCGCGTCCGGAGCCTGTGCTCCGCAAAGAGAGGGGTCACAGCAGTGAGAGGCCCGCGTACCGCAAAAAAAATAAAATAAAAAAGAAGAGGAATAAAAATTTCAAGACTTAGTACCCAGGTAATTAGAAAAATGGTAATGTGTTGACAGAACGAAACCAGTTAGGAAGGGAAAATGGGGTATAAGATAAAGATTGACTTTGTTTTTTATTTAAGATCCAAATGGTATCCGTTATTGAAATTTGTTTGCTATGAATTCAGACACAATATTTAGAAAACATTGTTACCCTAGGATAATTTATAGACCTTTATGCAGTAAAATTCCATAATATTTTCATACAAGAATGAAGTGTTATAATGATTGTATAGTTGAATGTTTATTTAATAGACAAAAAAATGCAAGAATATATCGTTATGCTTGTACCATTACTTGGGATTTTTATAAGGCTCATGTTTTTTTGTACCATCTGGAAGTTCTTACCTAATTTTACAGATTTTAAATAACAGAGACAACATGTAATTTAATGATAGATTGAATGATATGAATTATAAGTACTATAGGGATTCAAGAAAGGAAAAGATCATAGGTATGGAAGTGGTTTACAACAACTCCAGGAAAGAGGTTGGACTTGAGCTGAATTTTAAAGAAGGGAAGTGTTTGTGATTGGCAGTGAGGCAAGATTTCAGGAGAAAGTATAACCAAAGCGTGGAGGTAAGAATTAACTTAGAAGATGTCCAATACATGAAGGGTAAAGGGGCTTGAAATTGTAGAGGAACAGTTATAAAAATCAGAATTTTAGAAATACATACAAAGGATTTTATAGATGAATAAACTAAATACCAAAGAGGTCAATATCACCTTCTTTTCTTCAGACTTATTCCCCTGCCCAGGAATAACCTTAACCAGCCACAGGAAGGGGAAAGGGATCTGGGAAATATGCCTGGATAAGCTTTGAAGCTGTGCAAATGCTGTGTTACATGTTAGGAAAGAAAGAAGAGTCCTGCAGTAGACCTTTTTGGGTAGAGTGTAAATGTACTTACAAATACTGGGAAGAAGGAAAGCCAGGTCTGGAGAAACCTTCCATGGTGAGAGAAGGGAGCATGTAGGAAGAAACTGCCTTTGTACATATTTTTCAATATATTTTTCTTTTCTCTGTACTTTACCAGTCTGTCTTCTGTCATTTAACCCCTGTCACTAATCAGATCTGCCAATAGCAAAAGCTTTATCCCTTTCTTGCCTGCCTGGCTCAGTGTATATATACTCCTGTATTTATTCCCACACAAATGATACCAACATTTGTGAAATTAGATGTGTTCATGAAATAAAGTTAACTTTTGATTTTATGTTTTTCTCTTCCTTCCTTCCAAAGGCACCACTGGAACTCATCAGACAAATCTTTCTGGGAAACGTGGACAACTTGGATTTTCACAGATATGTGGTAAAACTGGCAGTGTGGATTCTGACTTACAGTACCTGGGGACAACTAACAGTCATCAAGATAAAGGTTTAAATTCCAACTTTATTTGGATACAGATGATTTATAATTATTATGTGGGGTTTCCAAATCTACCTTATGTGTTATTTTGGGTAATTATACTCATTACAGAAAAGAAAAGGATGTTGTATTTTTTTAAAAATTTTTAATCAAATTTTTTATAACTGTTATCTTAAGATGTTAGATTTAGTAATCTTGATATATATATATTTATATATGACTAATTAAAATTAGAGAGCTTAGAAACTCATGGTAGAGATGAGTATTTTAATACCAAGTAATTGAAAATAAAATTATCCATTTAGGATAATATCCTAAATATCCATTAAGGATTACTGTGTTAGCAGAAGACAGTTATTTTCCATAACAGTTTTAAATAATCTATTATATCTCCTGTTAGGAACCATAACTTCCTGACTAGCTATCATTTCAGGTATCTTACATATTTATAAGATATAGAACAAAAGGGAGGGTTTGAGGCTGGCTGTCAGTCATATGAATTTTGGTTATGAAGATGTTTCTTCAATTTATATGCTAATTAATAGCTGTATCAATTATTATTTAGTAGTAGAATCAAATCAAATATTTCTAGAGATATTTTGATTTTGTTGTATATTCTTTACTAAAATTTTTTGAGTGATAGGGTTGTACTTCTGTCTTTATTTGTTGATGAAAAAATAATGCTCATTAGAAATTAGTGAAGGTTTAGTTAATAGTATAGCACTTACGCTTTAGCCATCCTTTCCTCCACCCACTCCAAAGGGCCACATGACTCCATAAAGTTTTTCTTTATGGTGTTATTCCCAATAAAATAGTTTATCTTTCTTAATGATATAGGTTTTTTTCCCAAATCTTGACGAGATACCTTTGTGACTGGTGATTAGTAGAAACAGAGAGGCTTCTCTGTGTTGCTTAGCCTCTTCCTGTTTTGGATATCCCTGAATGATTACATTACTTTTGTAGACTACCTCCACTCTCAGTGTTTAATCAGATCTTCATAGTAGCTCTGGTTTTTATAACCTCTCAGAATACCTGTTAGAGCAGCTACTAAAGGAATATCATGTTTTTCTAAGGTCAAGGTTTAACTTACTAGTAGGTTGTGTATGTCAATTTGTGACCACTTAAGTCTCCAATAAGATTTAGGTAGAAGTAGAGGTCCTAAGCATGTCAGATATGAATTAAAAGTAAATGATACATGATATACATAGTCATTTAAGTCTTCAGAAAAATGTTTTATTTCTTATATATATAAGCTAGGTCTGTTGTCTTAGAAAGTCTTCAAAAAAATTTAAGGAAAATTTGAGGGAACCCCTAAAAGATTACAAATAGACTTTTTAAATTGAAGTATGGTTGATTTATTAGGTTGGCCAAAAAAATTCATTCGGTTTTAAGTAAAAATAAAAGACACATTTTTCGTTTTCACCAAGAACTTTATTGAACAGCATGTTCATTAACCAAACAAACTTTTTGGCCAACCCAATACAATATTAAGTAAGAAACAGATGTACAATATACTGGTTCACAATTTTTAAAGGTTATATTCCATTTATAGCTATAAAATATTAGCTATATTCCTTGCATTGTACAATATATCCTTGTAGCTTATTTTATACATAATAGTTTGTATCTCTTAACCCCCTATGCTTATATTGCCCCTCCTCTCCCGTCCCTCTCCCCACTGGTGACCATTAGTTTATTCTCTATATCTGTGAGTCTGCTTCTTTATTGTTACCTTCATTAGTTTGTTGTATTTTTTAGATTCAAATGTAAGTGATATCACACAGTATTTATCTTTCTCTGTCTGACTTATTTCACTTAGCATAATAGCCTCCAAGTCCATCCATGTTGCTACAAATGGCAGAATTTTATTCTGTTTTGTGGTTGAGTAGTATTCCATTGTAGATATATACCACATCTTTATCCATTCATCTGTTGATGGACACTTCAGTTGCTTCCATATCTCGGCTATTGTAAATAATGTTGCTGTGAACATTGGGGTGCATGTTTCTTTTCAAATTAGAGTTTTGGGGTTTTTTTCGGATATATACCCAGGAGTGGAATTGTTGGGTCATATTGTAGTTCTATTTGTAATTTTTTGAGAAACCTCTCTACTGTTTTCCACGGTGGCTGCACCAATTTACATTCCTACCAACACTGTCTGAGGGTTCCCCTGTCTCCACATCCTTGCCAACATTTGTTATTTGTGTTCTTTTCGATGATAGCCATTCTGACAGGTGTGAGGTGATATCTATTGTCTTGTGGTTTTGATTTGCATTTCCTTTCCCTGATGATTAGCAATGTTGAACATCTTTTCATGTGCCTGTTGGCCATCTGCATTTCCCTTTTGGAAGAATGTCTATTCAGGTTTTCTGCCTATTTTTTAATCGAATTGTTTGTTTTTTTGGTGTTGAGTTGTATGAGCTGTTTATACGCTTGGATATTAATCCTTTATCAGTCATATCATTTGCAAATATTGTTCCCCTTTAGTAGGTTGTCTTTTCGTTTTGTTGATGGTTTCCTTTGCTGTATAAAAGGTTTTAAGTTTAATTGGGTCTCATTTGTTTATTTTTGCTTTTATTTCCTTTACTTTAGGAGTTGGATCCAAAAAATGCTACTGCGATTTGTGTCAAAGAGTGTTCTGCCTATATTTTCCTCTAGGAGTTTTATAGTATCCAGTCTTACATTTAGGTCTTTCATCCATTTTGAGTCTGTTTTGTATATGATGTTAGAGAAATGTTCTAATTTCATTCTTTTGCATGTAACTGTCCAGTTTTCCTAGTACTGCTTATTTGAAGAGATTGTCTTTTCTCCATTGTTTATTCTTGCCTCCTTTATCATGGATTAATTGACCATAAATGCATGAATTTATTTCTGGGCTCTTTATCTTGTTCCATTGATCTGTGTGTCTGTTTTTGTGCCAGTACCATACTGTTTTGATGACTATAGCTTTGTAATATAGTCTGAAATCATGGAGTATGATTCCTCCAGCTCTGTTCTCTCTCAAAATTGTTTTGGCTATTCGGGATCTTTTGTGCTTCCATACAAATTAAAAAAATTTTTTGTTCTAGTTCTATGAAAAATACCATTGATATGTTGATAGGCATTGCCCTGAATCTGTAGATTGCCTTGGGTAGTATGGTCATTTGAACAATGTTGATTCTTTCAATCCAAGAACACAGTATATCTTTCCATCTGTTTGTGCCATCTTCAGTTTCTTTCATCAGTGTCTTATTGTTTTCCAAGTATCGGTCTTTTACCTCCTTAGGTAGGTTTATTCCTAGGTATTTTATTATTTTTGATGCAATGGTAAATGGGATTGTTTCCTTAATTTCTCTTTCTTTTTTTTTAAAATTTATTTATTCATTTATTTATTTTTGGCTGCATTGGGTCTCCATTGCTGCACGTGGGCCTTTTCTAGTTACGGCTAGTGGGGGCTACTCTTCATTGCAGTGTGTGGGCTTCTTGTTGTGGTGGCGTCTCTTGTTGTGGAGCATGGGCCCCAGGCACGTGGGCTTCAGTAGTTGTGGCACGCGGGCTCTAGAGCACAGGCTCAGTAGTTGTGGCACACGGGCTTAGCTGCTCCGCAGCATGTGGGATCTTCCCGGACCAGGGCTCGAACCTGTGTCCCCTGCATTGCTAGGCAGACTCCTACCCACTGCACCTTGCTAGGCGGACTCCTACCCACTGCACCACCAGGGAAGCCCCTTAATTTCTCTTTCTGATAGTTTTTTCATGTTTGTTTTTTGGCTGTGCCACACGGCTCCTGGGATCTTACTTCCCCGACCAGGGATTGAACCTAGGCCCTTGGCGGTGAAAGCGTAGAGTCCTAACCACTGGAGCACCAGGGAATTCCCTGATAGTTTGTTGTTATTGTATAGAAATGTAACAGATTTCTGTTTATTTTGTATCTTGCAACTTTACTGAATTCATTGATGAGCACTAGTAGTTTTCTGGTAGTGTCTCTAGGATTTTCTGTGTATAGTATCATGTCATGTGCAAACAGTGACAGTTTTACTTCTTCCTTTCCAATTTGGATTCTTTTTATTTCTTTTTATTCTCTGACTTCTGTGGCTAGGACTTTGAAAACTATGTTGAATAAACGTGGCAAGAGTGGGCATCCATGTCTTGTTCCTGATCTTAGGAAATGCTTTCAGCTTTTCACCACTGAGTATGTTAGCTGTGGGTTTGTCATATGTGGCCTTCATTAGGTTGAGGTATGTTTCCTCTATGCCCACTTTCTGGAGAGGTTTTTATCATAAGTGGATGTTGAATTTTATCAAGAGCTGTTTCTGCATCTATTGCTATGATCATAAGGTTTTTATTCTTCAATTTGTTAATGTGGCATATCACATTGATTGATTTGCAGATATTGAAAAATCCTTGCATCCCTGGCATAAATCCCACTTGATCATGATGTAGGATCCTTTTAATGTATTGCTGAACTTCGTTTGCTAGTGTTTTGTTGAGGATTTTTATATCTATGTTCATCAGTGATATTGGCCTGCAATTTTCTTGTTTTGTGGCATCTTTGTCTGGTTTTGGTATCAGTGTGATGCTGCCCTCATAGAATGAGTTTGGCAGTGTTCCTTCCTCTGTAATTTAGTGGAATAGTTCGAGGATAGGTGAATTGATAGAACTCACCTGTGAAGCTATCTGGTACCAGAGTTTTGTTTGTCGGGAGTTTTAAAATTACTGATTCAATTTCAGTACTGGTAATTGGTCTGTTCATATTTTCTATTTCTTCCTGGTTCAGTCTTGGGAGATTATACCTTTCTAAGCAGATAAAACATGATACAATGTAGTGGTTAAAAGCACAGGCTTGGGAGCCAGAGTGCCTGAGTTCATATCCCAGCTTTATAATTTCCTAGTGTGCGATTTTTAGCAATTTACTGTATCATTTTTTTATCTATAAAATAAGTATAGTACCAACCCCACAAAATTGTTGTGAGGATTAAATTAGTTAATACATATAAAGTACTTGGAACACCATCTGGCACATAAACATTAGCTCAATAAATATTAGCTCTCATTATTGTCATCATAGTCTTCATCATTATCATTATTACCATTATTGGATTAATTATCTATGTAGAAAATCCAAAAGGATATACAGAAAACTATTAAAATAATAAATAAGTTAGCAAGGTTGCCAAATATAAAACCTGAAAGGAAAGGTCAATAAAGCTCCCAGACACCAGCAACATTCAGAAAATGTAGTTTTTAAGAAAAATTATAGTATCAACAAAATGTGTAAGTATCTGGAAATCTAACAGAAGATTTGCATACCATTTATTATGAAAACTAAGTTACTTTTTTGAGAGACGTGAAAGAAGGCCTGAATAAATTAAAAGAGATCCTATATTTTTAAACAAGGAGATTCAGTGTCATTTCTGTCAAAATCTCAACAGGATCTTTTATGAAACCTGACAGGCTAATCCTGAAATTCATATGAAAGAATGGAGGACCAAGAATGGCCTAGATAATTCTAAAGAAGATCAAAATGGAAGGAGACAACATGATTACTATAGTTAACACTGCTGTGTGGCATACAGAAAAGTTGTGACGAGAATAAATCCTAAGTGTTCTCATCATAAAGAGAAAAATTTTTTTTCCTTTTTTCTTTTCTTTTTATTGTATCCATGTCAGAAGGTAGATGTTCGCTGAACCTATTTTGATAATCATTTTACAATGTGTGTGTGTGTATATATATATATATATATATATATATCAAACCATCATGGTGTGTGCCTGAAAGTTACACAGTAATGTATGTCAACCATCTCTCAATAAAACTGGGAAAAAAATGGAAGGAGACTCATCCTATTAGTGTGATGATAAATAAAACATTGTGGTGCTAGTGCAAGAACAGACAAAAAGACTAAGGCAACCAATAAGAAGCACCTAAGAATAGACCTAAATATACATATGGGAGATTTATAGATGAAAGAGAATGTGTGGCTCAAAAAGTGGCACTGGGGAAACTGGACTATCTCTATAGCAGAAAGTTAAATTAGGTCTTTACCTCACATCATACAAAAATATAAATGCCAGATGGGATTAAAAACCTGAATGTGAAAAGCAAAAAAACTTAAAACTCTTAGAAGATGTGTATAAATAAATTACATTCTCTTTTGTTTTATTACAGTTTATGCTAGCCTAAATTTTGGCAGTAAGACACAGCAAACATTTGGTAGTCAGACAGAACGGACTTCATCATACTCTGGTCCAAATCCAAGTTCAGGAGGCTTCATTCTTCCATCCTATCCTCTCTCATCACCTCGAACTAGTCCAAAGCACACATCTCTTACTGTATCTCCAAAGAAGTCCCAAGATAATTCTGTTAATTTCTCAAATTCCTGGCCTCTTAAAAGCTTTGAAGGAGTTTCAAAGCCAAGTCCACAGAAAAAGCTTGTCAGCCAAAAGTCATCTGATCCTACAGGTATACATGATGGTAAAAATTAATACTTTGTTCAAATTTATTTGTATGTTCGAATAATTACTTTGAAGTTCGGGTTGTTAGATCTTTAAAAGCTGGTAAATTGTGTTTTATTTCTCTGAATTAGTAAATATTTAAGAAAATATTTAACAAAGTTAAATAGATCAAATGTGTAATATAAAATTCAATTGAAATTCTCATTTCTTTTTTTTTCTTATATTGGCACTTCAGAATCCTTTTTCGGAACTAAACAAATAATAATGCTTTATAAGGTATATGAACATGAACAGCCTGAGATCCTACTAACAAGTTTTAGCTTTACAAATATAAAATATAATTCATATATTTACTATAATGTCTAGTATTTATTCGACATTTATTGACTATTTACTCTCTGTTAAAATTATTTTGATGGTTTTTCTACTACTTGTTATTAACTAAAATATTCTTTTCTTAACAATAGCCCAGTCCAAAATTATAAAATTAGCATGTTAGCTTACTTAAGACAGATTCAGTCTCAAAATAAGAAGTCTTTTAAAGGCAAGCCCCATGTCCCAAATGCTTTCCTATCCCTAGCCCCTGAGATCAGATATTTCACCTTTAAACTACCCTACAACACAGATGTTCCAGTTTATAACCATAAGGTCAATTTATTGCATAGTCAGCTGATTTTATTACTTTCTCTTAGCACTGAGTGTTCATTCTCTTCTTTAATTTATTTCTGTATTTGTCTTTCCTCCAAAATCAGATATTGTATTGAAAGCTGAGACATTATTCAACTTGTTCTCCCTAGTGCCCAGTATTACTGCTTTGCACATAGGAGTCATTCAAGTGTTGCTTACATAGTTATATCAAGCCAGATAATTAACCCTTCTAGCTTATTACGGACTTTACAAGTATTAATCATGATGATGTGTATGAAGAAATTTCACGGAATTCCGTGGCGGTCCAGTGGTTAGGACTCCATGCTTTCACTGCCAAGGGCGTGGGTGCAATCCTTGGTCAGGGAATTAAGATGTCACAAGCCATGCGGCACAGCCGAAAAAAAAAAAAAAGATTCACTTGGTATATAATATTTTTATTTGATATGAAAGGATTTTGGGTGGTCCATTTTTGTTATACTTTTTAGGGGACACTGATATTTTTATCTCAAGTAGCAATCTTTATTTCTAGTAAAATATAATGTGCTTTTTAATTTAAAAACACCTAATTCTAAACACTTGTGACTTTAACGCTATCGATAACTGTTTTTCAACTTGAAGTTGAAAAACAAAAAGAATAAAATATGTCTTTTTCATGCAGGAGAAAATTCTCAAGAGAAACCTTCTCCAGTTCAACTTACACCTGCTTTGGTGAGATCACCATCTTCCCGACGAGGCTTAAATGGGACCAAGCCTGTACCTCCCATACCACGGGGCATCAGCCTTTTGCCTGATAAAGCTGATTTAAGTACAGTGGGACCCAAAAAGAAAGAGCCAGATGACATTTGGAAGAGTGAAAAAGATAGTCTTACAATTGATCTTTCAGAATTAAATATCAGGGATAAAGATTTGGATCAAGAAGAGGTTAGAACCAAATATTTTCAGTAATTTTTAAATGCTTGTAATTGTCTATAAATAATAGTTGTTATTTAAGGAAAAATCAAGTACTTTTTATCCCATAACATGGTGTCTTATTTGTAAAAATATTTTATGTTCACAATAGAAGACATGGAAACTATAGTGAAGTATTAAGAAGAAAATTCATCACACCAAATTCCACTACCCAGAATAATTTATCACTGTCACTCTAATGTCTTTCCTTCCAGTAATCTGTGCATATATTATTCCTTTTCAAATTAAAAGTACAGATAATATAGCAATATACCCATGCACTAACCCCTACCAAATGAACAATTTGTCGTTTTTGTTTCCTACTTTTTAAATAAATGAAACATAACATAGTTCCCTCCCCAATCCAGTTTCTCTTTCCTCTTCACTGAGGCACCACTGTTACCATTAGTTTGTGTTTTATGTACTTTTTATATTGCTATAGTAGTATTTTGATATATTTATAATGTACTCATATAATTGATTTTGGCTTATTTCTAGTCTTTTGCTATTGCAAACTATGCTGCAGTAAACATTCTTGAGCATGTCCCTTGTGCATATGTGCAAGTTTATGAAATTGACATTATATTGTATTTTTATCTTTGAATCCTAGATCACTCCATTTATACTATAAAAATGTATTGCCAATATGATAACTCTACATATTAATTATGCCAGAGAAGGGATGTGGCTGCTATGTTACTTTGGATTCAGAGCAGTATTTCCACAGATGCTTCCTTTTTATCATTTCAGTTTGCCTGATGTCAGGTTGAAAAGTGTTTTACATTAAATATGTAAACTGAAACACCCAGTGATGATATTTTGTGGTCTTATTTTAGCCTGTTTTTAAGACGTAAGGCATCATGTACTGATAGTTTGTTCAAAAAAAATTAATGCATATTCATTTAAAAAGCATTTCTTTAACATTAAGCATGTGTAAAACTAACTTATAAAGAATCAAAATTGGTTCTTAATGAATTAATTAGTCATTCCAACTTCTAATTGCTTGTAAAATCTTTTCTTGTTTTTTTCTTTTTGCTTTTGTTTTTCCAGTTATAGTCCAGTGGTACTATGAAGGGAATTTATTTACAGGAAACAAACTTACAGAAGAGGCATTTTCCTGTGTAACTCATAAATTTCATCTGATCCTACATATTGTCTTTTATGATAACTTAAAAATAGTCCTTTTAGTGGGTAATTGAAAGGGTAATTTCTTTTTTATAATTATTAGTAAATATAGGTGGATACTAATGTTTTTAGATATTCAACCTTCCAAGGATTTACTAGGGAAGTGGCTGTACTATCAAATCAACTATTAATTGTTATAATCAAAATATAAGCAAAACACAGCTTATGTATATTTCTGAGTTCCTTAATTTGTTCAAGGCTCTATTCCCAAACTTAATATATATGTGATAAAGATTTCTCCTCTGCATTTTTATAGATACTTGTCTTCAGAAGTTACATACAATGATCTGTTATTCTCTGAACTCTAACACTGGCAAGCTTGATGTAAACTTCAAATTTAGAAAGCTGATTACTTTTTGCCGACCTTCTCATAGAACTTCTAAATAGCCACATCAACACACTATTGACCTAAGGTTAAATGGACCTCTGTGACTTTAACTGTGCTACTATCTGATTCAATGATTCACCTATGAATGAATTTTTACAATATATTAGTCGTTGTACCCAGTGCTGGAAGTACCATGGTGAATAATATCTTGAGATCCTTCCTCTTAAGGAACTTATAATCTAGGAAGTTGTTTATAAATAAATACCTGAGTGATGAAATCTGTATTTATACTATGTACAGATATGTTAACATCCATCTTGTTAGTATTGGATTGAAGAGTGGCTAGCTAGGTATAGTTATTGGAGTTTGAAATTTAAGGATAACTTTTACTTATAATTATTTTGTAAAGTTAATTGTTTTAATTTTTTTTAGATGCAGAGCTCTCTTAGGTCCCTTCGTAATAGTGCAGCTAAGAAAAGAGCAAAACTGAGTGGCAGTACTTCTGATCTTGAAAGCCCTGATTCTGCAATTAAGCTCGACTTGACTGTGGACTCTGCATCTCGATCTTCCTCTCCAAACATCAGCTCTTACAGTGAAAGTGGAGTTTACAGCCAAGAATCTTTGACTTCTTCTCTGTCGACAACTCCCCAGGGGAAGAGAATAATGTACTTTATTTTTTGATATGTTAGATGAATTCTGATCTGTAATTTGTAGTCTGAAGCTCTAATATCATATTTAAAAAAAAAACTTTAAGACCATTTTCTAGTTTTTGAAATGTCGAAATACATTTAAAAGACAACAGAAAATTTACAGATATTACCTTGGTTGGCTTTGGTTTGGGGTGGTTGTGGAGAGACAGAACACAACCCCAACTAAATTAATATAAATCCTAGTCCCAAAGCCCCACTTATTCTTATGCCTAAGATTTATTCTAATATTCCTTGTCCTTTAGCTCTTTTCTGTATCATTGACTCTGACGATTGACCAATAGCTGATATTACTGTTTTCGTTTAATGATTTTCGTTTAAAACTCAGCACCAGTTTCCTCTAATCGATGGATAAATTCCACCCAGCCATTACCCAACTATTTCTTATATTTTGTTATTCCATTATCTTGTGCGAGTTTAGGACTCCATGCAGTAGCTTTTGCAGCCCTCTCAGGAGTTTCCTTACCGCAGCAGTGCTAGAATTAGAGTCCTGGTCACCCCATACTGACAGCATAGCAATTGGACGAACTTTTCCAGATTACCTCAATAACCCTTTTTTTTTGAGGTACGCGGGCCTCTCACTGTTGTGGCCTCTCCCGCTGCGGAGCACAGCTCCGGACGCGCAGGCTCAGCGGCCATGGCTCACGGGCCTAGCTGCTCCGCGGCATGTGGGATCTTCCCGGACTGGGGCACGAACCCGTCCCTCTCATCGGCAGGTGGACTCTCAACCACTGCGCCACCAGGGAAGCCCCCTCAATAACCTTTAAATCTTTAACAGTGATCCTACCTTGATTTCTGAAAATCTCTGTGACCCTATTCTAGAATTTTGGGGAATCCTTTCCCTCTTTATTGTATTTTATTTTATTTTTAAATTTTATTTTTTATTTTATATTGGACTATAGTTGATTTGCAGTGTTGTGTTTCAGGTGTATTCCTCTTTATTTTAGACAGAAACCTAGGAGTAGAATTACCAGGTCTTGGGTAGATGGACATTTAACTTTTTAAATAAGTGCTAAGCTGTTTTCTAAGATGCTTGTGCAATTTTATACTCCTGTCAGCAATGTATGAGTGTTCCAGTTGCTTTACATCCTTATTAACCTTTGGTGTTGTCAGTCTGTTTAATTTCATTTTCCTTTGATTTTATCCATACCATGTTTACATATGGAGGTAAATATTTAAAATCAAATTTAAATTATTTTTACTTAAGTGAACTAGAACCTCTAATAGGTAGAGATTACATAATCCAAGGAGAGATGATGTTCTGTTGAACATTAATGTAGAAGGGCGTTTTATTTCAGCAGTTCATAGAATTAAACTAAATTTTTGTGTCCCATTGTGAGAGGTTTGTCTCATTCCATGATTTCCGTCCCCACATTTTTTAGCTGAAACAGCAGCTTATTTTGCAGTTGGAAATATTTTATTACTGGAAATTCCTTTGTTGTAATTACCTGTGTAGAATAATGCAATATATTTACAAAATGAATTTGGAATGGCTATGTGGGCTGATGAAGTAATTATGTTTACATTAAGTTACCAGACATTTAAAATATATACATTTATCTCTTAGACCTAAGGTTTTTCCTTTATCTTACATGAATGTGAAATTCTATGTTACATACTCTTACAGTTTCAAGGTTCTGTAAGTAATCTGGAACGCAATTGGGAAGAAAAGTTCATTTTATATTGTTGATATAACATTTAGAATTCACTATTCGCAATATTGTTTCATAGAGTTATTCTCTTCAGATATTAAACTCCGTGAGAAAGGAGTTCAGTATACCCTCATTTATGGACTGAATTATCTTTAATGAATTTACTATTTCCACATTTTATTTTATTAGTTTAAGAGCAATTATTCTCAACCAGCTTACATCCTGCCTTAAGAATCATGTCCAAAGAAAGTCACTACTACTTCTGCAGGGCTTTCATGCTTACGTGGGTTGGGAAGGAAGAATTATTGAGAACCACTTTTCTAGAGACTGAAGTATTTTCTTTCATCTAAGTCAAATACACTCAATATAAATGTAAATTGACAGTCATCTAGTCTAGAGAAATTACTCTTTTAAAATATTTAACATTGATTTCTCACTAGGTCAATTAACAAATATGCCTACCCAACTACTAAGAATTGTACTCCTTTGTAAAATCTCTTCTTGATAATATCCATCACTGACTTATTGGCATTTTAGCTCTTACTGATTTTAAACAGTTCCCTTTATGTACAGACTTAATATTCTTCAGTTTACTTTCTTTGTGAAATAAGGCCTGTAGGCCTTTATAAAGTCAAGAAAGTATAGCAAAAAATAGTCCATGAAGAAAGCGGCATTTGCTAAAACTCACTTGTTGCTGATCTCTTATAATATTATTAAGTCCCTATTTTTATATTATATATGAAGGTAGATAATATACTAGATGATTAGAATCATTTGGCTTAGTTCTGGAATGGACGGTCTTTGGGTCAGGTTTTTTTTTTTTCCCCTTACCCAAAGGAAGATTAAACAGCACAAATTGTAGTGTCTTCATTTCCTTTGGTAATCCTCTCATGAATAATTAAGGATTGACCATATGTTGAAAAGGTTGGAAGTTCAAAAGGTGAAATAGGAATACCAATAAGAAATATTCTTAGCCATAGTTTATCATACTTGTTGCTGCCTCACTATCAAAGTTTAGTGAGTTAATAAAAGTATAGAGAATGTTTGATATAAGAATGCTGAATAGCTCTAGATCTTCAATGTTTATTGAAATTACTTTGTTTCATTGTAGGTCAGACATATTTCCAACATTTGGATCAAAACCTTGTCTAACAAAACTTTCTTCTGCAAAGAATAAGAACTCTCAGGTAGCTGAACAAAGCCCCAGTGCAGGTATTCTATGACTGTTTTATAAATATGTTTTATAGAAAGTATGATTTTTAAATGATTAAAAAATGATGGCAAATGTATTTTAGATTTAGAATTTTTGTAATTACTAATTAAGACTAACCATCTTCTTAACTCCTTAAAAGGCCATTTTGGCAAGAATACTTACTATTCTTGGAAGAAAAAATACTTACCTGAATAATTGATACCCCTTTAAACCCATAAGTTACCCGGTCTGGCTCCTACACCAGGACATTTTGATTTAATTGATACAGAATGTGACCTGGCCATCAAAGTTTTTGAGAACTCTCTAGGTGCAGAATAGTTTAGAAACCACCGGGGGCCACAAAAGACAATTTCTTTTAAAAATAATATTTAGCTAGTGTAAATATCTTGTGTTAAGCATTTTGTAAACTAACCTGGAAATCACTAATTTATAACAGCAGTTCTTAGAAAATAGATTCAGGTATTAGTAATAAATTAGAAAAATATTTGAATTCTGATCAATTTAGGATGGGAACTGTATGTTCTTCTTTATGATTTGTAAAACTATTGAATTATGAATTAATTGTAGCAAGTTGGGATATGATATTTATTTTCGCATGATCTCAGTGTGAAAGTCCTAACAACCTTAAAGTTTACCTTATAATTACTTTCTTAGAAAGCTGTGTGTGTATCTAACTGTTTGCTAAGATTTTAAATTTCTTCCTCCTAAATATATCTTAATTCCATCTCTTTGTAATTCCCACTATCACTCTTACTCATTTTTTACTTAGCCGCCTAACATTTCTCTCCAGCTTCAGTCTCGTCCACTTACAATCCCTTTCCCATAATGCAAAACTGACTATATTGCCTAGCCTAAATTTATTCAGAGCATTCTTCTTTGATCAGAGCCGTGCAGACATCTCCAGCTTCATTTTCATTTCCTGCTTTGTATGTTGTGATCCATTTAAATCAAACCACCTTCAGTACCATTTCTATCTCTTTGCAGTTGCACGTACTGTTTCTTCTGGATGAACTCAAATCCACACCACACCCCATTCAGCTGTGAAAACAACTCAGTTGCTTTCTCTGGGAGGCCTTCCCAATTCACAAATAAAATTGATATTACCTCTTTTGTAATATCATTACATTTTGCACTGACATTTTTATAGTGGTATTGCACTATATAAGTAAAAAGTGTTTTACTTTTTTGGACTCTCAGATTCTTGATCCCCAGAGATTATTTACCCCTGATTGCCAACAAGTGCCTGTCATAATTATAAAAGCCCAACTCAGCTATGTGTGTCTGGTATACTGGCTTCCACAAAGCTTGTGTGTTAGACTAAGAGATAGTTATTCTACTAGGCACAGGAAGGCAATGTATATGTGCTTTGGAGTCTGAAAGACTCTAGCTGGAATCCCAGTTTGATATTTTAATAATCATATTCTTGCTCTGTGAAAGTTAATTGCTTTGAAACTAGTTCCCTCATCTGATGATGTAAACCTTGAGAAGGGTAGTGAAGATCTAAGTATATAACATGTATAAAGCACCTAGTACATAGTGGGCACTTGGTAAGTATTTGTTCTCCTAAAAGGGAAGACCCAAAGAAATATAATACATAAACTTATTCTTTAATTCTTTTTTAAGGCTGATTATCCTAATAAATTATTTATTACTTTACAAATAATTATATAAGTTTGAAGAGACACTTTGTTGCCAGGTTATATCTAGTTTATAAAAATGGAACCCTCTTTTGGAAGAATATTCTTGGAATTAGAGAAGGGTAGATTTAGAAAACCGAGATTTGAGTTTCCCTCTGACCCTAGTTGTATGACCTTGTGAGTCATTTAAATTTTAGTGGAGTGATAGGTCTTACAGTAATACACGCTTCTGTATGCGATGTTCAATGTTTCCCAAACTTGTTTAATAGTCAGTGTTTCTCAAACTTGCCTAATCCTAGGAATCACTAGGAATGCATATAACATACAGGTTTTGGGGCCTCACCTTATACCTACTGAATCAATCTTCAGAGTTAGAAATCTGCATTTTTAACAAATAAGTTAGGTATTTCTAGGATCAAGTTTTAGAAACACTATTATTGTATTTACTGTAAGATATTCTTGGTTAAATTTAATATGCTTCCAAAATGTTAAGTTGCTAATGGTTTAGGATTTTATAAATTTGGGTTTACATTTTTTGTTTCTTTGGGATAGGGTTTGTTTTGTTTTCAGTAAGCAAGTGATTTCTACAAGTTTATTGTTTAATTGGTGAAACATAAAAATGGTAATGCTCAGAATAAGGACTACCTAAACATAATTACGTAGAAATTATAAATTCATTCTGTCTTCACATCAGCATTTCCAGATTTCCACATAGATTCCACTACTACCTACTATAGCACATTGTGCTGAATTTCCTGAATGTTGTTTTAGCAAACTTTTTTCCTGTAGCTTTACGTTAGTATCAACTATTAGTAGAAAGCATTTCCATCCAAAGCCAATATCTTTATGAGGCTTACTTTATGAATTAACTATCAAAATTAAGAAGAATTTAGAAAGATATCCATGTTACACCCAGAAGGTCTCTATCATTTAATAGCAGATATTTTTTAAATCTTTCTCAATGAATCTGACTTAGTGCCCTATACTCTCTAGCCCAGCGGCCACCAGCCACCTCCTCTCCCTGCTGTCCTGTTTTTATTAAAATACCCTCAACAGTATTAAAAACAAATTATATTTTATTGTTATTACTTAATGGTTTACATGGCAGCTATACATAAAAATGGATGGTGACTTAAATATATATTGCCTAGGATTTTCCATTTAGTAGTTTTGTGGTTTTAACAGCTGCAAAGTATTAGTATAGGGTGTTCAGTTTAAACATTCAAATGTAGATTAAAATTTTAGATATTTATTAAAAGGAGGCCTACATTAGGGTTTGATTTGTTTTTAACTAGGAATATAACATTTGTATATTTATGGTACACTAGTCCCTGTACTAATAACCCCTTTACATTTTCTTCATTCAGTCCTCACAGAGGTTCTGGAAGAGCTACTACTATTATCCCCATTTTACAAATAAGCTTAAGTGTCTTGACCAGCTTCTGTCAGCAATTTAAGTGGCAGTGCTATGATTTAAAGCCAGGAAGCATAATTCCAGATTCTGAGCTCCTTTCCTATATAGTTTATGGCCTCACAATCCAGACCATGAGAGTGGGAGAAAAGAGAGAAATGGAGAATATAGGCCTCTCTCAGGAAGCAGTTTAAAAATTCTAGATTTAAAAAAATTCTGTTTTGCTGTAAAGTGTCATTTAAACATTAAATGCCTGTCATGTTTTTAAAATATATATATTTGATTATCTCTTTCAAACATTGAATTTTGTATTTCATTGTAATTTTAAAGCCTCTTTTATAAAATGTGATAGCATGGCTTATAATAAATATTCTGATCTGCTAGTAAGGTAAAAAGTATTATAAAAATTTTAAATAAGATAAAACTTTAAAAAATTACTGTAATGTTATAATTTTTAATATTATGTTATTGAACCTTTTTAAAGGTTTAGAAGCCAAGATAGATTTAGAGGAGAGATATGTACCTATGGTATTACATCATTCAAATAAATATTTTTATGTATTTTATTTATTTTATAGGGATTACAACATCCAATGTAAGCATAATTGGTCAACGTGTGAACTATGGGTTTGGATGTGGTGATTTTGAAGATGATAGGCCACATGACATTTCACCTAGTGTTTTAAAAATACAAAATAAGGAACACCCAAGACATTATAAGCATACAAAAGGTTAGTAAATTTCATAAGTTCATTTTTAAGATTCAGTGTCTCTCTGTAAGCATGCCAATAAAGAAAAACTAACTGAGGTCTCAGTTTTGAGATTTTTCTTCTTACCCTTCTGCTGCTGTGTTGTTGTTTGAATAATTTTGCCAAATAGGAGAACACATAGGTTCACATATTAGTTTATGGTTTTGTCTGAGGAGCCAATGCAGGGAAGCTGTTACCCAAGAGGTTAAAACTAGGGTTTCCCTGCTGACCTTTAGCCCCAGGATACACACACGCATACACACACATACAGACATTTTACCATTAAAATGCAACGGAGAAATCTTGTGAACAAAAGACTCCTAGGTGCCTACTTAGGTTGTAACTATGGAGTAAAACTGTGGAAACAGGAATATAATTTCCCTGTGGTAGAACCTGGGAAGCTTCCTTGTTATCACTAACCATTGTTAATAATTTACATTCCTTTTTTTTTTTTTTAAACTTAGTAGCAAGCAGCACTTCTGTGACTGCTCTGTTTTTTTCAGAGATCCTATTTCAGCTGCATTTAAATTTTTTTCCTCAGGGTAAAGAGGAAGTGATTTTGTTTTGTTGTTGTTGTTGTTTTTTACTATTGGGGTATAGTTGCTTTACAATGTTGTGTTAGTTTCTGCTGTACAATGAAGTGAATCAGCTGTATGTATACATATATCCCCTTCCTCTTGGACCTCCCTCCCACCCATCTAGGTCGCCACAGAGCACCAAGCTGAGCTCCCTGTGTTATACAGCAGGTTCCCACTAGCTATCTGTTTTACACATGGTAGTGTATATATGTCAATCCCAATCTCCCAATTCATCCCACCACCCCTTCCTCCCTCCCCCATGTCCACACGTCCATTCTGTACGTCTGTGTGTCTATTCCTGCCTTGCAAATAGGTTAATATGTACCATTTTTCTAGATTCCACATATATGCATTAATATATGGTATTTGTTTTTCTCTTTCTGACTTACTTCACTCTGTATGACAGACTCTAGGTCCATCCACCTCACTGCAGATAACTCAATTTCGTTCCTTTTTTATGGCTGAGTATATTCCATTGTATATATATACCGCATCTTCTTTATCCATTCGTCTGTCAATGAACATTTAGGTTGCTTCCATGTCCTGGCTATTGTAAATAATGCTGCAGTGAACATTGGAGTGCATGTGTCTTTTCGAGTTATAGTTTTCTCCAGATATATGTCCAGGAGTGAGATTGCTGGATCATATGGTAGCTCTATTTTTAGCTTTTTAAGGAACCTCCATACTGTTCTCCATTGTGGCTGTATCAATTTACATTCCCACCAACAGTGCAAGGGGTTCCCTTTTCTCCACACCTTCTCCAGCATTTATTGTTTTTTTGATATTGAGCTGCATGAGCTCTTTGTATATTTTTTGAGATTAATCCATTGTCAGTTGCTTCATTTGCAAATATTTTCTCCCCTTCTGAGGGTTGTCTTTTCGTCTCGTTTATGGTTTTCTTTGCTGTGCAAAAGCTTTTAAGTTTCATTGGGTCCCATTTGTTTATTTTTGCTTTTAGTTTTGTTATTCTAGGAGGTGGGTCAAAAAACAAAGAGGGAGTGATTTTGAAGGGTATAAATATTTCAATAGAGTAAATAGAAGTCACCTGTATTTAAGCATTGTGACCTATCAGTAAAGGTAAGGAGCTGTCATTTTTTTGTGTGTAGCAATCTTGGTTATCGTAAGGTCAACTTCTCTTGTTTCTGGTCACCTTAAGTCATACATGTGCAGGTAATCAGGCATTTTAGACATGTATATTTTTTGTGGAGCTAACACAAATTCAGTAAGAGGGAACTTGATTAGAAACCTTTTGTGTTTTGTTGTTTTTGTTTTTTTGGTAAATTTCTTAAAATTTAATCCTTAATATAATTCATAGTATCTGTTCTTTTTAGGAGAGATCATTTGTCCATTGTTTTTACAAAAGAGAATGACAGGGTTTTTTCATATTTACTTACATATTTTATTTCTTATATAAAAAAATCAAATGTAAAAATACTTTTCTTCCTAAAGGTAATATAATTTAATTGTTTTTAAATAATTGCTGAATATGTTCATTTACTGCCAGTGGCTTTTTTTGTTTTGGACAACAGACTCATAAAAATATTTGTATCTTTGATCAATAGTTAATTCTATTCCAGAAAATTACTTCACACTCACACTTCCAACTCTAAACCAAACATATACTAGGTCTATCTGGCCAACAAGAATAAATATGTTCAAGACCAAACTTACCTTCCTTTCTGGACCTGCTCCTCCTCCTTTTTTATCTATTTTTATTAGCAGCATTACCATTTTCCCAGTTACGGAGACTTAAAACTTTACAGTCATCTTTTCTACTTCTCCTTATCCTCCAAGTTCAGGCAGTGACCAATCTTACCAATTCTTTTCAGTTTAATTTGGGCTTTCATTACTTCTTCCCTGGATAATTACAGTAGCCTTGTGATAAGACATTTTATCACTTATTTTCAGTTCTTTTAAATTAAGGCTACATACTCTTGCAGAATTATCTTTCTAAGGTACAGTCATCATCTCTTCCATACTCAAAGCCTTGAGTGGTTTTCACAGAATAAATTTCCTACTCTGTAGCATAATTTTTAAGACCCTTAATAATCTTGCCTCAGCTTACCTTTCTTGAATTACCTCTCACTATACTTCTTTTCATGCCCAATGCTCTAGAATTCTTAATACTAGAAGTTTTCTTGGTTTGTATGTACAGTCTTCATTGATGCCCTTTCCTAATCTTAATGTGTCCAGATCATGTCTGTTTTTTGAATATGGCTAAAAGCCATTTCTTTAGGAAGCTTTCCCCATGTTTCTGGTCTGGAGTAGTATAAGATAAAGTTAAGATACTGTCATCTTTATATCCCTATTATGCTTTGTATATAATGGTGTTCATGCCACATGTTAAATGAATGGAGTGGTGATGAGCCAACCAAAACTAATAGTGTGGCCTTGGGCACAATCAGACAAAACTTGCATCCTCAAATAATCAGGTTAAAGTAAATACTGAGTGCAGTGCTAAAAGGAATAAAAAAAACTTCCAAAAGAAATATTGGCAATGAGTGGCAAATGTGAATGGATTCCTTTTACAAGAAACTTCAGACTTTTTTAGGATTAGCTCTCAGAACCACCTCTTCTTCCTTTTCTCTGCTGGTTGTCCCTTTGAACCTGCCCATTTTCTAGCATATTAACCTGGAGCCCCAATTAATGATTTGAGAAAGTGATTAAGATGGATGCTTGGAGTGTTAGCAAACTAGATTCCATGAGTTAATATTTTCTCTTTCTCTGTTTGAATGAATGGGACAGAAATAACAACAAAAAAAGATTATATAAGGATAGTTCATATGCAAAAAATCTTTTAAGCATATTTTTTCTTTATATGTTAGAATTGAGATTTGAGCAATATTTCTTTCAGTAATTCTTTGCTTAGAAGAAACTGTAGGGTAAAAAGTAAAAGTAACATTAAAAATGATGTTATGATCGCTGCTCATTAATTATTTCCAGTTCTCCTTTTGGCTAATCAGCAGGAATACACTTCTCTGACCCTTTGCAGTTAGATGATCACATGAGTTTCTTTAACCAATGAAACGTAATCAGAAGTGACATGTGGGTAGAAGGGCTTTAGAACAGGTTCATGATTCTCTTTTTCCATCTTCCTCCTGCCACTATGATTCTGACGTTCTAGGTGATGAACCCTGGTCCTTGAGTAAGGATTATATGGAGCAGAACCTCTCCCCTGTTTCAAGAACGAATATTATATGATTGAAAAAAAAAGCTTTGTTTTGTTAAGGTAAAAATAAAAACAACCAAAAATGGTGTTATGTCAGACTCTCTTATAAATGAAATTAAGCTACTAAAATATGTTTTTTATGTGTTTCCTCATGAGATTTGTCTAATTATCAATCATCTCTTAATAGTTTATGTATAGATTTTATGTTTGTGAACTATTGTGGAGCAAATTGTTCCATTTACTGAGATTTGTTTCTCTTTGTCACCAAACACTTTTTGGGGCTACCTGATGTTTCTGTCAGTTGACCCTAAATTAATTATATTTTGCTTTCCATTTTTTCTGCCTTATAACATTCATCTAACATTTATTGAGCACCTACTATGTGCCAAGCACTGTACTAACGGTCTCTGGAAAAGAATGATAATCAAAACTAGACATAGATGCTATTCCCATAGAGCTTACAGTCTAGTAGGAGAGAGGATAATTAAATAATCACAAACTGAGCTAGAAGTTAACCTAGGAAAGTACAGATTGCTGTAAAATTGACTTGATCTGTTCCTGGGGGTTAGACGCTTTCCTTCCAAGTTATCCTTTTGTTGGTTGATTATCATGTGGTGATTATTTTCTTGTATATCTTTTCCACTCTCTTTTTTTGGCTGTGTCAGGTCTACATTGTTGCGCTTGGGCTTTCTCTAGTTGTGGCAAGTGGGGACTACTCTTCGTTGCGGTGCATGGGCTTCTCATTGCAGTGGCTTCTCTTGTTGCAGAGCATGAGCTCTAGGCATGCAGGCTTCAGTAATCGTGGCACGTGGGCTCAGTAGCTGTGGCTCGCAGACTCTAGAGCACAGCCTCCGTAGTTGTGGCACACGGGCTTAGTTGCTCTGTGGCATGTGGGATCTTCCTGGACCAGGGCTCAAACCCATGGCCCCTGCATTGGCAGGAGGATTCTTAACCACTGCACCACCAGGGAAGTGCCATCTTTCCCACTCTTAACCTTGGCATGTATAAACTCCTTAAGTGTTTCAAGGTTTCTTTTCTCTCTAGTGCCTAGTCTGAACTAGGTTTCTTTTTTTAATTGAAATATAGTTGATTTACAATATTGTATTAGTTTTACATATATAGCAAAGTGATTCAATTATATATATATTTTTCAGATTATTTTCCATTATAGGTTATTACAAGATATTGAATATAGTTCCCTGTGCTATAAAGTAAATCCTTGTTGCTTATCTATTTTATGTATAGTAGTGTGTGTATGTTAATCCCATACTCCTAGTTTATTCCTCCCTTCCCTCCCATTTCTATTTGGTAACCAGAAGTTTGTTTTCTATGTCTGTGAGTCTGTTTCTGATTTGTATATGGATTCATTTATATTATTTTTTATATTCCACATATAGTGATAGCATATAATATTTGTTTTTCTCTTTCTGACTTAGTATGATATTCTCTGGATCAATCCATGTTGCTGCAAATGGCAATATTTCATTCTTTTTTATGGCTGAGTAATATTCCATTGTGTATGTGTATATATGTATGTATGTATACATATATATATATAATATATACATATACATCACATCTTCTTAAACCAGTCATCTGTTGATGGGCACTTGTGTTTTTTCCATGTCTTGACTATTGTAAATAGTGCTGCTGTGAACATTAGGGTGCATGTATGTTTTCAAAGTAGTGTTTTCATTTTTTTCTGGATATATACCCAGGAGCGGAATTGCTGGATCATGTAATAGTGTTTTCCATAATGGTTGCACCAATTTACAGTCCCACCAACAATGTACAAGTGTTCTCTTTTCTCCACCTCCTCTCCAGTATTTATTACTTGTAGACTTTTTGATAGTAGCCATTTTGACCGGTACCTCGTTGTGATTTTGATTTGCATTTCTCTAATACTTAGCAATATTGAGCATCTTTTCATGTGCCCATTGGCCATCTGTACGTCTACTTTGGAGACATGTCTGTTTAGGTCTTCTGCCCATTTTTTGAGTTTGTTTTTCTGATACTGAATTTTATGAGCTATTTGTATATTTTGGATATTAACCCTTGTTGGTCACATCAATTGCAAATATTTCCTCTGATTCCCTAGGCTGTCTTTTCATCTTGTTTATGGTTTCCTTTGCTATGCAAAAGCTTTTAAGTTTGATTAGGTCCCATTTGTTTATTTTTGCTTTTATTTCTTTTGCCTTGGGAGACTGATCTAAGAAAACATTAGTACAATTTATGTTTGAGAATGTTTTGCCTGTGTACTGTTCTAGAAGTTTTATGGTGTCATGTCTTACGTTTAGGTCTTTATGGGTTTATTTTTGAATATGGTGTGAGGTAGTGTTCTAATTTCATTAATTTACATGTAGCTGTCCAGCTTTTCCAACACCACTTGCTGAAGAGGCTGAGAAATTCTCAAACATAGAGAAAGAAACAGATATCCAGGTACAGGAAACACAGAGGGTCCCAAACAAGATGAACCCAAACACCCACACCAAGACATATAATTAACATGGAAAAAGTTAAGGAGAGGATTCTAAAGACAGCAAGAGAAAAACAAAGAGTCAAAGAGTCAGTTACAAGGGAACCTCCATAAGGCTATCAGCTAATTTCTCTGCAGAAACTTTGCAGTCCACAAGGGAGTGGCATGATATATTCAAAGTTCTGAAAGGGAAAAACCTACAACCTAGGATACTCTACCCAGCAAGTTTATCACACAAATCAAAAACATACATAGATTCACAAAAACCAAAAAGAAAGGAACTCCAACATAATACACAATCATCAAACTACAAAAGGGAAAACAAAAGGAAGAAATGAACAAAGAAGAACTACAGAATCAACTGGGAAACAAGGTTTAAAATGGCAATAAGTACATACCTATTAATAATCACTTTAAATATCAATGGACTAAATACTCCAATCAAAAGACACTGAATGGGGGCTTCCCTGGTGGCACAGTGGTTGAGAGTCCGCCTGCCGATTCAGGGGACACGGGTTCGTTCACCAGTCCGGGAAGATCCCGCATGCCGCGGAGCGGCTGGGCCTGTGAGCCATGGCTGCTGAGCCTGCGCGTCCGGAGCCTGTGCTCCGCAACAGGAGAGGCCACAACAGTGAGAGGCCTGCGTACCGCAAAAAAGACACTGAATGGCAGATTGGATAAAAACACAAGAACCTACAATATGCTGCCTACAAGAGACTCACGTTAGAGCAAAGAACACATAAAGATTGAAAGTGAGGGGATGGAAAATGATATTTTATGCAGATGGAAATAACAAGAAAGTGGGAGTAGCAATACTCATATCAGACACAATAGACTTTTTTTTTCTTTTTTAATAAATCTTTGTTGGAGTATAATTGCTTCACAATACTGTGTTAGTTTTTGTTGCACAACAAAGCAAATCAGCCATATGCATACACATGTCCCCATATCCCCTCCCTCATGAGCCTCCCTCCCATCCTCCCTAACCCACCCCTCTAGATCATCGCATAACACCGAGCTCATCTCCCTGTGCTATGCTGCTGCTTCCCACCAGCCAACTATTTTACATTCAGTAGTGTATGTATGTCGATGCTATTCTCACTTCACCCCAGGTTTGCCCTCCCACCCCATGTCCTCAAGTCCATTTTCTAAAGACAAAATAGACTTTAAAACAAAGTTCATAAAGAAAGACAAAGAAGGACATTATATCATGATAAAAGGATCAATACAAGAAGAGGATATTACTCTCATTAACATATATGTACTCAGTATAGGAGCACCTAAATACACTATATAAAACAAATACTAACAGACATGAAGAGAGAAACTGACAGGAATACAATAATACTAGGAGACTTTAACACCCCACTGAGATCAATGGACAGATTTCCAGACAGAAAGTCAATAAGGGAACAGAGATCCTAAGTGATGCAATAGACCAGTTGGACTTAATTGATATCTATAGAACACTACATTGATAAAACCCAGAATACACATTCTTTTCAAGTGCCCATGGAACATTCTCTGCAATAGATGACATACCAGGTCACCAAACAAGCCTCAACAAATTTAGGAGGATAGAAATTATTTCAAGCATCTTTTCTAACCACAATGGTATGAAACTGTAGAAATCAGCCACAGAAAGAAAAATAAGAAAAAAACCCATCACATGGATACTAAGCAACATGGAAGTAAAAAACCAGTGGGTAAACGATGAAACCAAGGAGGAAATCAGAAAATACCTCAAGACAAGTGACAATGAAAATACAACTTTACAAAATCTATGGGTTGTAGCAAAAGCATTTCTAAGAGGGAAGTTTATAGCGATACAGACATTCCTCAAGAAACAAGAAAAATCTCAAATAACCTAACCTACCACCTAAAAGAACTAGAAGAAGAAGGACAAACAAAACCCAAAGCCAGCAGAAGGAAGGAAATAAATAAATATCAGAGAGGAAATAAATAGAGATCAAAAAAAATAAAAAGATCAATAAAACCAAGAGCTGTTTTTTTTGTTTGTTTGTTTTTAAGATAAACAAAATTGACAAACCTCTAGCCAGGCTCACCAAGAAGAAAAGAGAGAGGACCCTGAAAAAACATAAGAAGGTAAAGAGAAATAACAACTGATACCACAGAAATACAAAAACTCATGAGAATACTATGAAGAGTTATATGCCAACAAATTGGACAAATTTTTAGAAATATACAGCCTGCCAAAATTTAGTCAGGAAGAAACATATTTTGAACAGACTGATCACTAGAAGTGAAATAGAATCTGTAATTTAAAAAGCTCTCTGCAAGCAAAAATCTCAGACCAGACAGCTTCACTGGGAAATTCTACCAAACATACAAGACCTTACACCTATCCTTCTCAAACTATTCCAAAAGATTGAAGAGGAGGGAACACTCCCTAATTCATTCTATGAAGCCACTGTCACCCTGATACCAAAACCAGACAAAGACATTAAGAAAAGAAAATTACAGATCAATATGTTTCATAAACATAGATGTACAAATCCTCAACAAAATATTAGCAAATATTTTTTGATTTGGTCCAGTGGTTAAGAATCCACCTTCTAATGCAGGGGACATGGGTTCGATCCCTGGTCGGGGAACTAAGATCCCACATGCCATGGGGCAGCTAAGCCCATGCGCCACAGCTACTGAGCCCACACGCTCTAGAGCCCATGAGCCACAACTAGAGAGCCTGCTTGCTGCAACTACTGAGCCCGCGCACTCTGGAGCCCATGCGCCACAACTAGAGAACCTTTGTGCCGCAGCTACTGAGCCTGCACACTCTAGAGCCTGCGTGCTGCAATGAAAGATCCCATGTGCCGTAGCAAAGATCCTGTGTGCCACAACTAAGACCCAATGCAGCCAAATCAATCAATCAATCAAAAAAGAAAACTTTCCAAAATATTAGCAAACTGAATCCAACAATACGTAAAAAGGATCATACATCACGATCAAGTTGGATTCATTTTAGGGTCACAAGGATGGTTCATCATAATAAATCAATCAATGTGATATATCAGTACTACATCAACAGGAAGCCATATGATCATCGCAATAGATGCAGAAAAAGTATTTGATAAAATTCAGCATCCATCCATGGTAAAAACTCTCACCCAAGTGGGTATAGAGGGAACATATCTCAAAAGCCATTTACAGCAAACCCACAGCCAACATAATACTCAATGGTGAAAAGCTAAAAGCCTTCCCACTAAATTCAGGAACAAGACAAGGATACCTGCTCTCACCACTTCTATTGAGCATAGTATTGGAAGCATTCAGACAAGAAAAAGAAACAAAAGGTATCCAAATCAGAAGGGAGGTGGTAAAACTGTCCCTATTGGCAGATGACATGATACTCTATATAGGGACCCCTAAAGACTCCACACAAAAATTATTAGAACTAATAGATGAATTCAGCAAGGTAGCAGGATACAAGATTAATATACAGAAATCCGTTACATTTTTTTACAGTAACAATGAAATATCAGAAAGATGTTAAAAAAAATCCCATTTAAAATCACGTCAAAAAAAAAAAAATACTGGACTTCCCTGGTGGTTCAGTGGTTAAGACTCCGCACTCCCAATGCAGGGGGCATGAGTTCGATCACTGGGGGGGGGGGAACTAAGATCCCACATGCCTCATGGTGTGGCAAAATGAAGAAATGAAATGAAATGAGTGAAAAACCTATATGCTGAAGACTCCAAAACATTGATAAAGGAAATTGATGATGATTTTAAGAAATGGAAAGCTATCCCGTGCTCTTGGATTGGAAGAGTTAATGTTTAAAAGTTAATACTACCCAAAGCAAACTATACAGATATAATGTGATCCCTATCAAAATACGCATGGCATTTTTCACAGAACTAGAACAATAATACTAAAATTTATATGGAATCACAAAACACCCAGAATTGCCAAAGCAGTCCTGAGGAAAAAAGAATGAAGATGGAGGCATATCCCTTTGAGACTTCAAACAATACTGCAGCACTACAGTAAACAAAACAGCGTGGTATTTGCACAAAAACAGACATATAGATCAATGGAACAGAATAGAGAGCTCAGAAATAAACCCATGCACCTACAGTCAATTAATCTATGACAAAGGAGGCAAGAATATACAATGGACAAACCAGATATTCTAATTATAAATATTTATTGAGTTGGGCTTCCCTGGTGGCGCAGTGGTTGAGAGTCTGCCTGCCGATGCAGGGGACACAGGTTCGTGCCCCGGTCCGGGAAGATCCCACATGCCGCGGAGTGGCTGGGCCCGTGAGCCATGGCCGCTGAGCCTGCGTGTCTGGAGCCTGTGCTCCGCAACGGGAGAGTTCACAACAGTGAGAGGCCTGCGTACCGCAAAAACAATAAATAAATAAATAAATATTTATTTATTGAGTTAATGAATATGCGTAAATATATAAATTGTAAATTCTTTGTATGAAGTTAGTTTTCAAAGATCATGTTATGATATCCTGAAATACTATATAAATATGTATTTTTTAATGTGGGTTTTTTTGTTTCTTTAGGATTTACAGGGTCATCATCAAATTTCCACCAAATTTCCAGTTTTGACTTCATGTCTACAAATACCTTATCAGAAGACTCAGTAGTAGTTGTTGGAAAAGGTATTTCAAAGTTTTTTAGCTTTTAATTGAATATGTTCTTCACGTATAAGCAAAGCATATCAATAAAGAATAGAGAAGAGTGTGATTCAGGTGTTGAATAGAACTTTCTTTTTAAAAAATCGTTAAATTGAAAGAATTAAAAGTGAATACATAACGTGACATTTCTATCCTCTAATGAAACAACAGTAAATTCATGTCAGTAATTTTCAGAGATGTATTATGTGACAGGTGGAGTTTAGGTACTTCTAAGACACTTTTAGGATAGCTTAGACCATTTTACCACAGTTTAAATTCAAATAGTAGTCCTTATTGATCGACTTTGTCATCAATATAAATTAATATAATTGTATTGTCTCCCATGCAAAGACTAGACAAATCTTAATTAATATCTCTTATATATTTTAGGGGAGTTAGGAAACCTTTGAACAACATATTTGCAAATATCCTTTAAAACTAGCGTTTTTTTCCCCCAACTTTATTGAGGTATAATTGACAAATAAAATTGTAAGATATTTAAAGTGTACAGTGTGATGATTTGATATCCATATACATTGTGAAAGGATTTCCCCATCAAGTTCATTAACACAACCCAGCTAGATTCCTTTTTAATTTTTTAATTAAATTTTATTTTTTAATTAAATTAAAATTAATTTAAGTTAAAATTTAATTTAAATTTCAATTTAATTTTAGTTTAATTTTAATTTCAATTCTAGTTGAGAAACTAGAATATGATGATAGACATTGAGGGTGTACATCTTATTTTTGGTAAATAGAATGAAATGCTCAGAAAGCTTTCCTTACGTCTTTGCTTGATAGAGTCTTATTAAGTTAATTTAAGACCCTCCTCAGGGCTTCCCTGGTGGCACAGTGGTTAAAATCACGTTAAGAATCCACCTGCCAACGCAGGGGACATGGGTTCAAGCCCTGGTCCGGGAAGATCCCACATGCTGCAGAGCAACTAAGCCCATGCGCCACAACTACTGAGCTTGCGCTCTAGAGCCCACGAGCCACAACTACTGAGCCCATGTGCCACAACTACTGAAGTCTGCGTGCCTAGAGCCTGTGCTTTGCAGCAAAAGAAGCCACTGCAATGAGAAGCTCACACACTGCAACGAAGAGTAGGCCCCGCTTGGGCTTCCCTGGTGGTGCAGTGGTTGAGAATCTGCCTGCTAATGCAGGGGACACGGGTTCAAGCCCTGGTCTGGGAGGATCTCACATGCCACGGAGCATCTAGGCCCATGAGTCACAACTACTGAGCCTGTGTGTCTGGAGCCTGTGCTCCGCAACAAGAGAGGCCACGATAGTGAGAGGCCCGCACACCACGATGAAGAGTGGCCCCCGCTTGCCACAACTAGAGAAAGCCCTCGCACAGAAACGAAGACGCAACACAGCAAAAATAAATAAAATAAATTAATAAACTCCTACCCCCAACATCTTCTTTAAAAAAAAAAAAAAAGAGTAGCCCCCGCTCGCCGCAACTAGAGAAAGACCACACGCAGCAACAAAGACCCAACGCAGACAAAAATAAATAAATAAAATTTAAAAAGAAATATATAATAAAAAATAAGTCCCTCCTCAGATTGGCTCCAACCTACCCTTGTAAACTTATTTTCTGTTTTTCCTCTATTTGCCTTGTGCCCAGCCAAACTTATTCACTCCACATACATGCTTTCTACTTGTTCAGCTCTGCTTATGAGCATCCCATCTCATAGGACGTCCTCTCCTCCTTCCTCACTTGTCTATCCAAATTCTTTGTGTCTTCTAATCCCAGCTCAAATCCTTGCTCTTTGAAACCATCTTAAACCCCCAGCTCAGCCAACCGTTCTTTCTTGTGAACTCAGAACTTACAATACGGTGTTCTCATTTGATATTATCATGAAATATCTTGTGGTACCTCATATTATCATCCTGTTAGAGTGTTTTTATATTTTGTGATTATTTAACATGTTTTTCTTATTAACTATATCGTATACTTCTTGAAGACAAGAGCTTTGTCTTAAAACTTTGCTGTCCAGCGTAACATCACATAAATACTTAATGACAGTTTGATGGTTGGTTGCTTTCAGGGGTATTTGGAAGTCCAGTCCCAGCACCAGCAACCTGCAGCCAATCAGTGATATCTTCTGTGGAAAATGGGGATACGTTTTCACTTAAAAGTACTGAACCACCATCAGGGATTTATGGAAGAGCAGTCCAACAGAGTATTCCATCATGTGTTGATGTTGAAAATGAAAAAGATGTAAGGTTATTTACTAATTATTAGGATAAATTTAATGATGCATCATTGTTTTGTGTATATCAGATTTGGGGTAGTGAAAGTGTTTTGATTAAATTTTTTTAAATCTCAGTGTAATTGAAATTCCTGAACTTTAATCATTTAAATGATAGGTTATTCTCCTTTCCCACCAAATATGCTGTCATTCTGGCATAAAGTATCTAGTGTACTTTATGGTCTACATGTACTTTATATACATATATGTATGTGTATGTATATATTCAACAATTTCCTAGGATATCCTCAGGGAGTAACAAACTAGTATCTTCAGGCACAAATTTATTTGGAGATTAGCACTAGGTAATTCTATTCAGTTTTAGAATTACTGAAATAAGGACTAAGAAATGTATAGTTTATTTTGTATAACTTACAGTTATCTAAGATGAAGATAGTTATTTTAAATGTCAGACTCCCTGAATGATTTCGGATATTTCAACTTTTTCCTGCAGATTAAAGTTTCTATTTCAAAATCTACTTATGACAAGATGAGACAAAAGAGAAAAGAGGAAAAAGAACTTTTTGACATTAAAGATTGTGAGAAGAATCCTTGGGAACGAATGAAACATACAGGAACTGAGAAAATGGCATCTGAAAGTAAGTGGAATTTAACATTTGCTGTGGTTTTATTTAACTCGTAATATTCTAAAACTAATGTACTATAGTTTAACTGAGGTTGATATATCACTAATAGTGGAATATGTTGAACTACAACACTGAAATCTGAAAGACCCAGTTACTTCTAACTATTGTAATAAGTATTGTTTCTTATAAAAAGGAAGCTAATTGATTGTTTTTCTCCCTTCTAGACTTAAATATTTTGGGGGATGAGGTGGGAATATGAAAAAAATGAAAGTTCTCCTTTAGAAAACATTGCCTTCAGCCCTCCATTGAAAAAAAGAGGCCAGTTTAAAAAGGTCACCATCTTTAGTGTTTTCAGATTCAGGTAAGATATGTTTAAATATAGGGAGTAATGTCACAAATGCTTATTTAAGTTGAAGAGACCACATGTGGTTCAATGCATTTTGTGATGGAAAGAACACTAAACCAGTAGGAGTCAGTAGACAGACGTGGCTTCTTTAATATTAGTTCTGCCTTTTAATTAGCTTTGTGACCTGAAAACAGGCCTCTATTTTCTGGCCATGTAAAATATCTAAACTATCTGAAAGGCCCAGATTATCTCAAAGATCTCGTCTTTGTTCCCTGCAAATATTCTTGTTTCACTGAGGGTAGTATTCCATTTTATAGCTAAGGTAACTGAGATTGTGAAGCTCGTTTATTAGATCATGATTAAAAAAACATTGCATTTATCATTTATTCAGCTAGTCGTTGAGTACTTAATAGGTTCTATACCTGGTCAAGATTAAGCTCCATGTTTCCTGTGCTATTTTAAAAAATATTGAATAGGTCTTAGGTATAGCAACAGCTAGGAAAATCAGAAATTGAAATGAAAAATTGTGTGAACTATAATAAACATTAAAAATTACTGCTTATTATTTTTGTTATTTTTTTTCTAAGGAATAAACTGTATAAACTATAACAAACATTCTTAAATTGATGTTGGGTCTGAAGTCTAGGTGTGAACAAAAAACCCAAGAAGTATAGAAAACGTAAATTTATAAATGTGATCTTAGACAACATACTTAACCTCTCCCAAAGATAAATATAAAAGAGAATTGAACTAGATAAATGTTTGCAATTCTTCCTAGCTTGTATTTCTTTTAATAATGCAGGAAGTGTAGAAAATGTTTTAAAAATTCTGTATCCTCAAAGTTAGTAATTATTGAGAGTATGCCTGATGAGAGGTGTTAGCCTGTAAAATTACTGGTTAAACACGGCCCTGAGTACCAGTTAAATCTAGGCATTTGTGACATTTAAGCCTATTTTTAGCATTCTTAAATAGTTTCACTAATTATTACTGTCATAGAATCTAGGGGGAGAAAAACCCACAAAACTTCTTACCTAAGTCAGTAGTTAACAGTAGGAATAGAAGTACAAATAGTAGCAAATCATACAAAGAGTAGCAAATCATAAATTGTTTCATATTCATTCTTGCTAGAGACATCAACTAATTTTGTGATTTTTCTCGCCTATAATATAGGCTTTGCAGATTTTATTTCTAAGCAGTGTAAGGAGAGTGCTTCCTTGAAATCATGCTTATATTTTGAACAGAAGAATATGCTTACAAGATAACTACAAACAGTGAGAGTAACCTTTTAGAGACTTGCCACAACATTTTTATTGTATTTTATAAAAGTAGCAGGCTTCAGGAGGGGATGTTTAAACAAAAAACCCTTAGTTTGGGCAGCACTGCTTTAGATTGATACTCTGTACACCTCCTTTTCCAGAGTAGTATTTGTTTTGTTTTTTTTCACTTTTTTCAGGTAAAAAGAGTAGAAATAGTGGTATAACCCCAAGGTTGATAACTTGGTGTTTATCTGCATCTCTTCCTAATGAATTATTCTCTCATGAGAATGGAGGTGGAGTAGATATAGAGAGGGAATCCTTAAAACTTTAGCAACAGTTTCTTCACCTGTAATGTAGGAATAATAGTAACCATCACATAGGGTTGTTGAATGAATCAAATGGGATAATGTAAGTGAAGCACTTAGCACAATGCAGGCAAGATGTCAATAAATGACAGTTAGTAGTGCTATTTTGTTGTTTGCTATTCTTTCTGGATTGTAAAATTCCAAAGTTGAGTTTTGGGTTGTTTTTTTTTTAATACATGTCAGTCTTACATATGAAACCTAATGAGGGTGCATCTGAATCATCAAAAAAAATTAATGATGTCTATTTATCATATTCATTAATTGTCATATAATTTTCTTCGTATGTGATTTACTCTAACAAAAACTGGTACAAGTTTATCACTACAGTAATCCAGAATACCATATTCATCTTTTTGCATGTCTCTTCTCATCGGGTATGTGATAAAGTTTGGAAAGCAGGGATTCTGTCTTAGACCTCTTTGTATAAAATCTAGGGTGATAGTAGACCTAGATGAAAATCCTGCCTTTGCCACTCATTAGCATTGAGACCTTGAATACATTTCTTAGCCTCTGTAAAACTCAGTTATTTTCTCTCGGTTGCAAATTAGAGATAATGAGAATATCCATCACCTTTGTTGAGAGAATTAAATGTAGTAAAGTTTGTAAAGTCTTTATCACAACATCTAACACAAAGTATTTAATAAGTGTTAACTAATATCATTAATATCTTGCCTTTGGATTTTAATTGCATCTGAATATGTAATTAATATACAGCATCAAGTGTAATTTCTTATATTTGTGTATCTCATGTGTTTCATCTAACATTTTCTTAAGAACAGCATGGTTGATAAATACTTTTTATTATAGTCATTTTCTAGTGCTTAATATTACCTTTTTAAAGTTATCTCTTAACATGAAAAAATAACTAACCTTTATCCATTTACAAAAACCATTACACATTCTATTTTATCTTTTTGGTCTATTCCGTTCTAACACCTTCACTGCATGTGTCTTACATTATGCAGTGCCCTCAAGGTATTACCCTGAGCACTCAGATGATTTGCTTCCCCAATATCTAGGCCAATGCCTTACATCTAGAAAATGGAAAGTAAATGTTTGATTATGGAAGAAACATCGACCACATTACTACACATGGTCTTAGGATTTTTAGTATACCATTAATTCAATAACAATAGCAAAAATTGGTAATTTATATACAGTTGTCACAAAGCTTCATTTCTGTTATCGGTTGTACAGTGAAACAGGTATATATCCACATGTTTTTACAAAATGGGATCATATGCTTCTTACTGACTTTTAGCTCTTAAAGCTAGACTTTGTTATATGACTCATGACTGCAAAACCACTTATATACTTACAGTAAATGTAATTTAATAATTTTGTATATAAAAAGTATAGTTTTAAATAGCTTTGGTATCCAGGTATTACAATTTTGTTAGAGACTAAACTAATAGTTACTAGTTTCTATAAGAAATATTCATAGAGTCTATGGTCAGAATATTATTTGTACCCCTTTGTATCAGAGTTATTCGATGCTTTATTTAGTATGTTTCTTTGTTTTAGATGAAGCATCTCCTGGAGCCATTCCACAGTATAAAGAAAGGATGCCTTCTGTCACTCATAGTCCAGAAATAATGGATTCATCAGAACTACGGCCATTTTCCAAACCAGAAGTAGCACTGACAGAAGCTCTGAGGCTTTTAGCTGATGAGGATTGGTGAGTTCACCATCCTTAACTTAAAACTAAGCTGAGTTCCAAAAGTTTTCTGAAAGTTTATTTTTAGAAACCTTGAAACATTTCCTATTAAAATAGTCTTAGGAATGATTATTTTACTTCTTAGGCAGTCTGAGTTTTTTCCAACTTATTAATGTAGCTGAACTCTGGTCCTAATAGCACTGTATTACCTGTTATATTATAACTTACATACCATAAGGACATAGTTAGCTTTATTATGGATTATGCAAACCTTTTGGTATTAAGTATAAATCTCATCATTTCTCCAAGTGTTTCTCTGTGAAATATATCCTATAAAAATCCTGAAAATCCTTATCTGTTCCTACCACAGCTACAACAGCCACCCAGCCAACCCAGCCAATAACTCAAGGGGAAAAAAAAGACAGTGGCATTCCACTTGCTTCAGCTGGAACATCTCTTGGCTCCCCTTGTCCCATTTCCTCCCCTAGTCAATCTTCAGTCTCTCTCTGCATCCACCTCCTATACCTCATCATCAGTTTTGCTTCTTTTCTAGATTCATATTCATCAACATAAAAATGTGCTATAATATTTCCTGTTTTTAAAACTCCTTCCGAAACTGCACATCTTCTTCACATTTTCACATTTCTTTTCTCCCCCCTTTTTAGCAAAAGTTCTCAAAAAGGCTAATTCATTGTGTCTGCTTTTTCACCTCATGTTCTCTTCTCAACCTTCTTTGATTGGCTTTCAGCCCTCCCCACTGTGACTGCCACTTCACTAAAACTGCAGAAGTGGCCATTTGCTAAACACTGGTCACTTATTAGTCCTCATCATACTTAGCCTCTCAGCATCATTTGACACAGTTGACACTCCCTTCTTCATATACTTTTTTTCTTTTCACCCTGGAAAAATTTGAGACTCTTGGTTCTTTTCCTGCTTCAGTACTTAATGTTTGATTTCAAAATTGAGGAGTGCTCCAGAATTTAATCCACTGGCGTTCTCTATCTACATTCATCCCATAGATCCAGGCTGGCAATCTTTCCCTATAAAGAGCCAGATAGTAAAATATTTTAGGCTTTTCAGGCCACTTGTCTCTGTTGCAGCTACTCAACTTTGCCGTTATAGTGCAAAATCAGCCTTAGACAGTATGAAAATGAATGGGCACGGTTGTCTTTCAGTGAACTTTACTTATAAAAATTTTACTTATAGAAGTAAACTCTGATGGGGCTAGATTTGGTCTGTGAGCCATAGTTTGCCAACCCCTTTCTTAAATGATCTCATTCAATTCAATAGCTTTAAATTCTGTCCGTACTCTGATTTCTCATAAATGCTTATCTGAATCCCTGGTATCTTCTTGAGCTCTGGACTTGTAATTGAACTGCCTCCTTGACTTCCACTTGGATGCCAATAGACATCTTAAATTTAACATGGCCAAAACAGAACTCTTGAAATTCCACTTCCTGCCAAGATAGATTAACAGGCATTAGATTTGCCTTCACATCAGAAAGAACTAAAGAAATAATACAAAATATATGAAACAATGGTTTTCAGAGTATTGTTAACCAGGCAGTGAAAGACAGTGATCCCTGAGAAACAAAGGTGAGCCCTTGCTAACTTCCTACACAGCTTAGGGAGGGGAAAACCATGTAGATACCAGCAGAGATAGAGATAGAGCTGGGAGTTTGGGGAGGCCAAGATAGCTAGAGCTTACAGGGCAGAATGCCAGAGGAGGATACAGTTCCTTAAAGAACTCTAAGAACCTTCAGAAGATTATTCTCAAATGTTTAGCTGAGTATTTGGTCAAGGCATGCTTGTGAAACCAGAACAAGGACCACTCATAGAAGTTACAAAAAATGTTCCCTGGGATGTATACAAGGGCAAGAATACTTTCTCTCCCCACCGGCAGCGTGGAAAACCTTATAATTCACATGGCATTGGGTAGAATACTCAGAAGAGTTTTGCTTCATCTATGGAATGAATAAGCCCTAGGCTAAAGACTAGTTTTGTTTCTCCAAACAGAGCATAAAAGCAAGGCCTGAAAGGATCAGCCTTTCCAAGTAACTTAACTATATCTCATAATGAAGCCCAAAAATATTTATAGGAATACAAAAATATCTAAGGTAAAAATTCACAATGCCTGGCATCCAATAAAAAATTACCAGGCATGCAAAGAAGCAGGAAAATACAACCCATAATGAAAAGGAAAAAAAGAAAGCAATTGAAACTAATCCAAAAATGATATAGATGATAGAATTAGTAGACAAAGACATTATAACTATAGTTATAATTCTAATCCATGTGTTAAAGAAACTAGAAGAAAGACATGAACAGAGGATCGGTGAGCTGTAGGACAACTTGCAAAATCCCTTTTGTTATATAATGTAACATGATTGAGAGAAGTGATATCCCATCATATTCACCCTCAAGGGGAGAGTATTATTCATGGCATGTACACCTGGGACAGGAATCAAGGTGCCATCTTAGAATTCTATCACATCACGAATAAAGAGGGCCATTTTATATTGATAAGGGAGTTAATTCATCAAGAAGACATGGCAATCCTGAACCATATTTTATTATATAATATAATATTATATAAATTATATTACCATATAATGGAGCTTCAAAATACATTAAGCAAAAACTGGTAGAACTGCAAAGAAATAAACAACTCCACAGTTATAGTTGGAACTCAAACAATCCTCTCATTAATTGATAAAACTAGTAGAAAGAAAATTAGTAAGGATATAGAAGACTTTCAACTTGACCTGACTGACATTTATAGAACACTCCACCTAAAACAACAGAATTCACATTCTTTTCAAGTCTGCAAGGAACATTTACCAAGAAAGACCATATTCTGGAACATAAAACAAGTAATTTAAAAGGTTTCAGATTATACAAATTTTGTTCTCTGACCACAGTGGAGTTAAATTAGAAGTTAGGAACACATACCTGTAAAATCTCTAAATATTTGGAAACTAAGTAACATACTTATAAATCACCCATGGCTGTAAGAAGAAATCATAAGGGAAATTAGAAAATATTTTGAACTTAATAAAATTAAGAATGAAACATTATATCAGTGACCTCAGCTTTCATCTTAAACTGAAACAGAAGAGCAAATGAAGCCCAAAATAAGCAAAAAAAAAAAGAAAATAATAACATGATGGAAATCAATGAAATAGAAAACAAACAATAGAGGATATAAATGAAAGCAAAAGCGGGCTCTTGGAGAAAATAAATAAAATTGATAAACCTCTAGTCAGACTGATGAAGAAAAAAGAGAAGAAACAGATGAATATATCAGGAATGAGAGAAGGAACATCACTACTGATCATACAGCTATTAAATAATAAAGGAATATGATAAACAGCTTTATGCCCATAAATTCGACAACTTAGTGAAATACACAGATTCCTTGAAAGACAGAATCTACCAAAACTCACTCAAAAAGTAGATAATCTATATAACCCAATATCTATTGAGGAAATTGAATTTGAGTTTCTTTCCCACAAAGAAAACTCCATGCTTGGATGGTTTCACTAGTGAATTATACCAAACATTTAGGAAAGAAATTCTATACAAACTTTTAGAACATTGAAGAGGCTGGTATACTTCGCATCTCATTCTTTGAAACCAGTATACCCTGTTGTCAAAACCATGCAGATGCATGTTTCACATGAACTTGAAAAGAATCTGCATTCTGAAGTTGTTTGTAGTGTTCTATAAAGGTTAAGAAGATTAGGTTGGTTGGTAGTGGTTGACAGTGTTAAGTTTTCTGTATCCTTACTGACTTCCTGTTTATTTGTTTCATCAGTTACTGGGCTTTTGCAATCTCCAACTATAGTTTAAGATTTGTATATTCCTCCTTAAATTAAGTTGATTTTTTTGTCCGTTTCTTTTTAGCACTTAAATTTTGTTCAGTGGCTTGCATATTTCTGAGCTAAAGTCTTTTATCATTGTTATCTTTGTTACTCCTGTGTGTAATTTGCCCTTTTTTCTATGGCTGCTTTTAAGAATATTCCCTTCAACACTCTTTTTAGTAATTTGATAATGATGTTCCATTTTGTGTTTATTTTATGGTTATCCTGTTTAGGATTTGTTCTTGGATCTGAGAATTTATAGATTTGATGAAAAAATTTCAGCCACTATTTCTTAATTTCTTTTTCTACTTTCCTCTCTCTTGACTCCACTTTCTGTTATTTACTTTGTGTACAGAATCTGGTTGTTTGTGCATCTGAACAGTAACTGTAACAGTTTTATGCTTAATCAAAAAATGAAAATCTTGAACCAGACAGCTATTAAATAGGTTTACTCTTGCCACCTTGGAATCTTAGGTCTTTTCTCCCTATTTTCCGTAACTTATTCAGGGGATTTAAATGCTTAGAAAAATAACCACCATCAATATTACCAACTAAGGAAACTCAGCTTGCATTTTTCAAACATATAAGATGGAAACCATCAAGTTTAAAATGTTATATCCCAATCCCACTTGAATCTACCGTCTTGTTAGTATTCACCTACCCTTCATCTGGCTCATTAGGTAAGATAATGAAAAAGAAATACAAGTTACAGAAACATCTCTTGATGGTTTTCTGCACTTGGATTATATACTCACCAACAAAGTAATACGTAGTTACTTAATCTCCTTCCATTTTTGTTTTACTGATTCCCTTACATTTGATTTGCCATTCCTTTCCCTTCTGTTCTCTAAAAAGAATATGACATTCTTACTGGTGGAGAAATGTTCCTTTTTATTTATAAAGCATGAACTTAGTTTGACTGTCAATAGTGCTTTTGGCTCTTAAAAGATGTTCTGGATCATGAAAGAGAACTATAGGAGTGAACAAAACTTTCCATATCTTTTTATTTGAGCTTCCTACATGATAAGGGAAAATACCCAGGGTCTTCTCGTTGACAGTATTCCATACACACAAAAGAAGAAATCTGAGATCCTGTTCCAGTTGAGCCCCATTTAATGCATGATTTTGTTGTTTCTTTCTTTTTCCCATAGGGAGAAGAAAATTGAGGGACTGAACTTTATTAGATGCTTAGCTGCTTTTCATTCTGAAATATTGAACACAAAGTTGCATGAAACAAATTTTGCAGTACTTCAAGAGGTAATCCTATGTTTCAGCTGAGTTAAGGATTGTTTGAATAACAAAGTATAAATATGCCACATTTATTTGACCTTAGAAAAGCTGTACTAAATGAAATCAGTAGGCTTATATGTAAAGTAACTCATGCCTTACTGTGCCACATTTGAAAAAATTGATAAAATGTTGATATTTTTAGGAAATAATACAATACATATTTAAAGCACGTTACTTTGATAGTAAATTTGGTTTCAAAGTCATTATTACTGATTTTCTTTCAGAATTTCAGCAAAATGTACATTTTGGAAATTTTTTTTTTTAACATCTTTATTGGAGTATAATTGCTTTACAATGGTGTGCTAGTTTCTGCTTTATAACAAAGTGAATCAGTTATACATATACATATGTTCCCATATCTCTTCCCTCTTGCGTCTCCCTCTCTCCCACCCTTCCTATCCCACCCCTCTAGGTGGTCACAAAGCACTGAGCTGATCTCCCTGTGCTATACAGCTGCTTCCCACTATTTTACGTTTGGTAGTGTACATATGTCCATGCCACTCTCTCACTTTGTCACAGCTTACCCTTCCCCCTCCCCATATCCTCAAGTCCATTCTCTAGTAGGCCTATGTCTTTATTCCTGTCTTACTCCTAGGTTCTTCATGACATTTTTGTTTTTTTCTCTTAGATTCCATATATATGTATTAGCATATGGTATTTGTCTTTCTCTTTCTGACTTACTTCATTCTGTATGACAGACTCTAGGTCCATCCACCTCACTACAAATAACTCAATTTAGTTTCTTTTTATGGCTGAGTAATATTCCATTGTATATATGTGCCACATCTTCTTTATCCATTCATCCGATGATGGGCACTTAGGTTGCTTCCATGTCCTGGCTATTGTAAATAGAGCTGCAATGAACATTTTGGTACATGACTCTTTTTGAATTATGGTTTTCTCAGGGTATATGCCCAGTAGTGGGATTGCTGGGTCATATGGTAGTTCTATTTGTAGTTTTTTAAGGAACCTCCATACTGTTCTCCATAGTGGCTGTACCAATTCACATTCCCACCAGCAGTGCAAGAGTGTTCCCTTTTCTCCACACCCTCTCCAACATTTATTGTTTCTAGATTTTTTGATGATGGCCATTCTGACTGGTGTAAGATGATATCTCATTGTAGTTTTGATTTGCATTTCTCTAATGATTAATGATGTTGAGCATTCTTTCATGTGTTTGTTGGCTATCTGTATATCTTCTTTGGAGAAATGTCTATTTAGGTCTTCTGCCCATTTTTGGATTGGGTTGGGTTTTTTTTGTTATTGAGCTGCATGAGCTGCTTGTAAATTTTGGAGATTAATCCTTTGTCAGTTGCTTCATTTGCAAACATTTTCTCCCATTCTGAGGATTGTCTTTTCGTCTTGTTTATGGTTTCCTTTGCTATGCAAAAGCGTTTAACTTTCATTAGGTCCCATTTTTTTATTTTTGTTTTTATTTCCATTTCTCTAGGAGGTGGGTCAAAAAGGATCTTGCTGTGATTTATGTCATAGAGTGTTCTGCCTATGTTTTCCTCTAAGAGTTTGATAGATTCTGGCCTTACATTTAGGTCTTTAATCCATTTTGAGCTTATTTTTGTGTATGGTGTTAGGGAGTGTTGTAATCTCATACTTTTACATATACCTGTCCATTTTTCCCAGCACCACTTATTGAAGAGGCTGTCCTTTCTCCACTGTACATTCCTGCCTCCTTTATCAAAGATAAGGTGACTATATGTGCGTGGGTTTATCTCTGGGTTTTCTATCCTGTTCCATTGATCTATATTTCTGTTTTTGTGCCAGTACCATACTGTCTTGATTACTGTAGCTTTGTAGTATAGTCTGAAGTCAGGGAGCCTGATTCCTCCAGCTCCATTTTTCGTTCTCAAGATTGCTTTGGCTATTTGGGATCTTTTGTGTTTCCATACAAATTGTGAAATTTTTTGTTCTAGTTCTGTGAAAAATGCCAGTGATAGTTTGATAGGGATTGCATTGAATCTGTAGATTGCTTTGGGTAGTAGAGTCATTTTCACAATGTTAATTCTTCACAATGTTAATTTTTTTTAGGTGAAAAATTTACGCTCTGGAGTTTCTCGTGCTGCTGTGGTTTGTTTAAGTGACCTTTTCACTTACCTGAAAAAGAACATGGATCAAGAACTAGATAATACAGTAAAAGTTTTGTTGCATAAATCAGGAGAATCAAATACATTTATAAGAGAAGATGTTGACAAAGCATTGAGAGCTATGATCACTAATGTAACTCCTGCACGTGCAGTTGTTTCTCTTATCAATGGAGGACAAAGGTAATGTTCAAAATAATCTGGACATGTCCTTAAACTAAAAATACAGTTGCTTGTAATCTGGGGTATAGGAAAAAAACAAGCAAATTTCAATGTTATTTCAGTCAAAAAACATGTATTAAATAATTCCTACATGATAAACATCATATTAGGTACTAAGCATACAGAGGATAATATTGTTATTCTAATGTTACTTACATTCATACATCTGGAGCTAAATAAATGTCAGTGATTATGAGTTTTGTTTTTAACTTCTTGGGGAGGGATAGCTAATGCAAATAATTTGTCATTTTAGCCTGCAAGGATGATTGCTGAGGCTTAGGAGTAATCATTTGACTTTTAAGGTATATCTTTGAAAAATTGTTTATACATCAACTCTATTTTAATTGACCACGTTTCCCTGTAGCCATTTACACATTGCGGTAAGAAGATGTGCAGCCCAGCACTTATCAGATGTAGTAAAATTTATGGAACCAGAGCGTATTCTATCTGGAACAAAGGATATGGCTGACCGTATATTACCAGCTGCTGCTAAATTTGCTCAGGACAGCTCACCAGAAACCAGGTGAGTAGCTGCTAATAGTATGTGCTGAATCTCTTACTTTAAGGGCTTAAATGGCGTACTTTAAGGGCTTAAATGTCTTACTTTAAGGGCTTAAACAAAGGCTAAAGAAGAATGAACATTTTTCTAAATGGAAAAGTGGGATCCCCAGGGATTAGTGCTGGGGGTGATCTTATTTAACCAGTTTGTAAATGGTCTTGAGGGAGTGCACAGTGAATTCTCCAAATTTACAGATGACACTACATACTTCTGGGTAGTGAGATGCTGTGTCACAGGGATGATCTGCATGAAAATGGCACAAGACTGTATGAGTGGGCAGAAAAGTGGCTGAAGAACTTCATTGTGGGCAAATGTAAGGTAATGCCTTTAGGGGAAAATGATATATTTTCCAAGTAGCCTGGTAAAATCAAGGAAAAATACAGGAAGCAAAATGGATAACATGAGATACGTTCACTTAGAAAATTCCATGAATTTCTGATTGCTGTCTGTACTTGAAGAATAGTTTTATGAAGGTTAAGAACAATCAGAGAAAGATAACAAAATAATTAAGATGTGGATGGTACTATAGCTGTAATGCTGACAGAAGTTTTGGAAGTAGTCAGAAGCCTAGGTTCAACTCCTAGCTCCAGTCACTGTCTGCCCTAAGCAAGTTACTTAACCTCTGTTAGCCTCTGTTTCCTCGTCTATCAAGTTAGTAAGGTTGGACCAGATATTTATAATGTCCCATACAAAATCTAAAAATTATGGCAGTTATATATGATCATAGATTAAAGGAAGAAGGTAGGATCCTGACTTCATGGAGACTAAAAAGTAAAGAAGGATATCAAACTTTTAACATTTTAAGACAAAGATATTCAGTACTTTAGGTAACTACAGTTAATCTTGTGGAAGTCATTATGCCAAAAGCTAACATAGAAAGTAGATATATTCATTTTCTGTCGCTGCATAACAAATAACCACAAATATAGTGATTTAAGGCAACACAGATTTTTTTAGCTTACCGTTCTTAGGTTAGAAGTCTGGCATGCTCAACTGGGTTCTCTGCTTAGGGTTTCAAAAGGCTGAAATCAAGGTAATAACAGTGCTGGGCTCTTATCTAGAGGCTCTATAGATGAATCTGCTTACAAACTCATTCAGGTTTTTGACCAATTTCAGTTTCTTGTGATTATAGGACTGAGGTCCCTGTTTCCTTGCTGGCTGTCAGCGAGGGTCCTCTCTCAGCTCCCTTAAGGCCACCTGAATTCCTTCTCACACAACCCACTCCATCTTCAAGCCAGCAACAGCAAGTTGAATCCCTCTCATGCTTGGAATCTCTTTGACTTCTTTTTCTTCTACCAGCCACAGAAAGTTCTCTGCATTTAAGGGTTCATGTGATTAGATTAGGTTCACCCAGATAATCCCCCTATCTTTTTTTTTGTGTGTGTGGTACACGGGCCTCTCACTGTTGTGGCCTCTCCCGTTGCGGAGCACAGGCTCCGGACGCGCAGGCTCAGCGGCCATGGCTCACGGGCCTAGCCGCTCCATGGCATGTGGGATCTTCCCAGACCGGGGCACGAACCCATGTCCCCTGCATCGGCAGGCGGACTCTCAACCACTGCGCCACCAGGGAAGCCCAATCCCCCTATCTTAAAGTCAACTGTGCCATATAACATAATCCTGGAAGTTATTTCTCATCATATTCATAAATTGTAGGAATTAGAGCAGGACATCTTTGGGGGAACCATTTTAGAAGTTCTGCATACTACAGTAAAGTTCAAAACAATTTAGGAGGGCTGGATCATAATAGAGTAGTTAGGAACAAAATAAAATTTACAATAGCTGTTTTGTGTACATCTTAACCTTTCCTTAATGGCATAGTAACTTTTCTAATCCATTTTGTCATTTCTTAGATTCTTATTTGAAATTTTAAAATTACAAAATAATTACAACTTTCCAGTTTTAGTATTTCTTACACTTTGTGTCCCTTTTGCATGTTTACTTGTTTGCTTTAGCCATTCCCATATCATTAAGGCCTATGATAGACCTACAGTCCTTAACATTCTGGGATAAACTTTAGAGTCACCTTTGAAACTATAACTGATTAGGAGCTACTTATCCGGGTGTTGACCTTATTCTGGTTGTGGGGCAAGAAAAGTAATTTTTATTCTTTGTTATTAACCTCCCTTTCTGTAATTTCACTACATTTGAAGGAGTCTGGTTGATATAAATGATGCTGAGATCATCCTATTCATCTCCCCCACAAAAGCCTTGCCTTCCCTAGTTTTTCTAGTGTCATAATTCCAAGTTGTAGGTAAAAGTATAACTGTAATTATTTTAGGGCCAAGCCTCCTTGAAGAATAATAATGTATTTTTATTATGAGGTACTATACCGACCACCCCATCCAAAAATATCTCCAGTATGCACTTCCACCATATCATTTACCCATTAGAATGATATCTTGGCTTAAGGTATTATCCTAAAAGAATTATTTTAAAATTCATATAGCATAAAAAACCTAGTTTGGAGAACATTAGACATTCATTAATATATCAGCCACGATTTACCAACTAACTTTGGTTGTATTTTAAGTAGCAAAGAATAGGTTTTTGAAGAATTGAAACCCAGGTAAGTTTTGGCAGGAAAAGGAAAAGAGAGAGGGTCGGCAATACAAAACCTTTGGAAGGTTGTCTCAGGCCAGAACATCTGGCCAGCAAGTGAGCAGCAAAAGGTCACTGAGCAAGGAGCCCAGGACAAAGACACAGTTCTCTTAATTCATAGTTCTGCCAAATGCCAGCCTTGATATGGACCCTCGGGTGCCTGAAAAATAGAGTCAGAGCTTTTGGCTCTGATCTGACACATAGCTAAAAGATTTGAAGCCATGTTTTTTTAAAGATGGGTGGCAAGAGAATGCTGTGTTTTCTAATCCAGTTAGTGTAACTACATTTCAATGACTTATTTAAAATAGAGATGTTAATCTTGATGTTGATAGGTTTTTTCTATTGGAAAAAAAATTGTATCTAAAGGACAGAAACTGAGCTTGTTAAGATTTATAGAATTATTTATGTATTTCTTAAATATCCATAGGTATTATGGCCGAAAGATGCTTTTCCTCATGATGTGTCATCCTAACTTTGATAAAATGCTTGAAAAGTATGTCCCATCTAAAGATTTGCCATATATTAAGGAATCTGTTAAAAGCTTAAGGCAAAAGGTATGTAGAAGAAGTTTATTTTATAAACAACTTTAAAAACAAAGTTCATTTGCTGAGGAAGGTAAAGGATAGAAATAATTACTTCTTTGATTATTTCTGTTAACCATTTAGAATATATCTACAGTAGCATTTCAACAACTGCAGTACTGAGTAGACATTCATAGTGTCAGTAGATGCTTATTGAACAGAAGCTTGATATTTGGTAGAATGTAGTGTGGTTTATTGGAATTACAAGACAGGTTTGAATCACAACTCAGAATTAGCAACTATATAATCTTAGGCACATCATTTCTTTAACCCAGAATTTTTATTTTTATAAAATGAGGATAATGATGTTTATTACAATTGATTCCTACTTTACCTTGTACGTTCTACCGTTAGAGCTCCTACCACACTGTGGAGTGTTGATAAGGAGATCCTTGAGGGGAAGCCCCATGTCTTATATATCATGACAGATAATGGGGATTCAAAAATGTCTGTAAAATGCGTGACTGAGGGAATATCAAGTGAAATGAAATGTGAAAAGTGTCTTATAAAAAAGTAATCTGTTTACACATTGTTTTTTGCAAAAATGTGCTTAATTTAATAATGTAGAATTTTTCTGTGTTAATTTATGTTATTCCTCTCTGGTAAGCTTAGGCAAAGGATTCATTTATGAAGGGATACTACTTCAAATATGTATTGTGGTAAACATTTTAGAGCATTTTTTTCTTCCTATTGATATTAAAGATTTCAGCTTAATTCATATAGAATTTATCAAAATAACCATGCAAAAAGATTGTCTTACTAAAATGAGGCAGATTATATCTGTGAGTTATTTCAAGTACAGGTATCAGGAAAAAAAAGAGGTTTTAAATAGTTCTTTCGAAATGTTTATTTTCATACTAGTGTTGCATAGGAATTCATTGTTTATATAATGTGTTCATATATTCTGTATAGATTTTAAGCTTGAAGAAGAGTAGTTACAAAACATAGATGTTAAGTTTTGTATTTAAACAGTTTTACCAAGCCAATATCATTTCCTAGTAGTTGGGTACATATTTTGTTAATTTACTACTAATTACAAGATAGTTTACATATCTGAAACCCTTTAAAGCACAAGTATAGCAGATTATTAAAATGCTTTCAACCATAAGAGATCAACAATGACTGCTATGAAAATTCCATTGTACACATTCTTTCACTTTACAAGTTTTAAGACTTTTATTACACTGCCTTTCTTATAGGGTTTGGGAGAGATACCACTAGATACTCCTTCAGCAAAAGGAAGACGATCTCATACTGGCAGTGTTGGAAATACAAGGTCATCATCTGTTTCTAGAGATGCTTTCAATTCAGCTGAAAGGTAGAAGCGTTTGCTTGTCCACATTATTACAGAAATTACTCCCTAATAGTGATGATAGTCTATTTGAATGTTTTCATGAACTATCCCAGGGGTATTTGTCAAAATTTAATGGAGTTTTAAAAGTTGGTAAGGATTTAGAAAGTGTGAGGTAGTTAGATTTAATAAGGTAATTGTATATTCACAGCAACTTGCTTTTACATGAGCTAAACATTAGTAAAACTTTAGTGTTATTGAACTTGTCAATAGTTGACCAGTGTTGGACAACTCTGATTAATTTTTTCAATTTATAGGCTTTCCTTCCCCCCTTGATTATAAAAGTAATACATAATTATGGTTAAGGGGGAAAAACACTTGAGAAAATACAAACATTAAAAGAATTTAACGGGGGGGGTGGTGGTGGGATGAGTTGGGAGATTGGGATTGACATATACAGTAATATGTATAAAATAGATAACCAAAAAGAACCTGCTGTATGAAAAATAAAATTCAAAAAAATAAAAATAAAAAAAGGAGAAAAAAAAAGTAAGTGAAAAGAGTGGATATATGTATATATATAACTGATAAATTTTGCTGTACAGCAGAAATTAATGCAACATTGTAAATCAACTATAATGTAATAAAAATTTAAAATAAAAAAAAAAATTTAACCAATCACATAATATCACCAACTAGGAAAAAAAACTACTCTTAAAATTATTATAAATATAATTGTATATGTAATTGCATAACCTGTTTAAGCTATTTAGCAATATTTAATAGATTGATTATATAACTTATAAAAATCTTTCAGAATTATTATGATCTCTGGTATATTTTAAAATATATTTTAAACATTAGTTTAAAAATTATATGAGTAGATACATAGGTATCTTTCATATTTTCTATATTTGTGTGTCTTTGGATAATAAATTTTACAAAAAATAAAAATCCATGGAATTTTGGAACTTTGTTATTCAAAGTGTACTTCACAGAGGGACGTGTAATGTACAACATGATAAATATAATTAATGCTGCTGTACGTTATATATGAAAGTAAATCCTAAGAGGTCTCATCACAAGGAGAAAAGTTATTTATTAAAAACATTTTTTTCTGTTTCTTTAGGTGCAACTAAACTTATTGTGATAATCACTTCATGAGATATGCAAATCAAATCATTATGCTGTATACCTTAAACTTGCACAGTGCTGTATATCAATTATATCTCAATAAAATTGGAAGAAAAAAAGTGTGGGAGAAACAAAGGCTTGCTTAGACGAAAAATGAGGGAATTTGTTTCCATTAGACTTGCTCTGCAAGAAATGTTAAAAGAGTTCTTTAGAGGAAATAATATACTATAGGAACTAGGTTGCTTCCAGAGCAGAGACTGTGTATGCCACGTTATTCTATAGCTTGGAAGGACCAAACCACTTTGGGGCAAAAGTTTCAAAACCAAATGTGAGAGAAGATGTGTATTTATGTTTCTTTTAATTATTTTAGAATGAATTATTATTTAATTTATGAGGACTCTAGAGGAAATCGCTGACTTCTTCATGCAGTAAATAGGGCCTACTTCCAGGACCTTACCAATGAGGGGCTCATTTCACCTGCCACCTCAGCTCTTTTCTCCTCCTCAATACCCTTCTCAGTCTGATTGACTTCATTAGTCTGCGGGCCCTTTTTGCCCCATTTCTTGCCTCCTAGGGTCCTGTTTTTCCTCAGTTGGCCACTTTTCTCACTGCACTTTAGCTCCCTTCTTCTCTCATGGCATCTTCACCTCCATGTCCAAGGCCTCAGTTCCTCTGTGCTGGGTTTTCTCTGTATGGGGTGTGGCCTTCTATAGCTGTTGTTCAAGTCTTCTATACCCTAACTGATTTTCTGTCTACTTGTTCTATTAATTGCTAAGATAGGAGTATTAATATCTCCAACTGTAGTGGATTTTTTTATTTATACTTTAAGTTCTGTCATTTTTTGCTTTATGTATTTTGATGCAATGTGCTTATGTTCAGGTATTTAGGATAGTTGTGACTTTTTGATGAAACGACCTTTTTATCCTTATGAAGTCTCTCACTTTTTCCTGAAGTCTACTCTGTCTAGTATTAACCATTTTATTGTAATAGTGTTTACTTGATATGTCTTTTTTTTTTAATAACAGTGTTGTGGAGATGTAAGTCATATAACACATAATTCACCTATTTAAAGCATACAATTTAATGTTTTTTGTATATTCACTGAGTTGTGCAGCCATCATTACAGTTAATTTTAGAACATTTTCATCACCTCTAAAAGAAATCCCATGCTCATTAATAGTCACTATCATTTCCCTGCAACCCCCCCATTCCAAGCCCTAGGCAATATGCCTTCTGTTTCTGTGGATTTGCATATTCTGGGCATTTCATACAGATGGAATCATATGATACGTGGTCTTTTGTGACTGATTCCTTAGACTTGGCATTATGTTTTTAAGCTTTATCCAAGTTGTAGCATATATCAGTACCTCATTCGTTTTTACAACTAGATAATATTCCATTGTATGGATACACTACATTTTGTTTATCCATTCATTAGTTGATGGATATTTGGGTTTTGTTGTGGACATGTTTGCAATTCTCTTGGGTATAAGGAGTGGAATTGCTGGGTAGTAAGATAACTGTGTTTAAACTTTTGAAGAACTGTCAGACTGTTTTCCAAAGTGGCTCCATTTTACAGTCCCACCAGCAATAGTAAGAGGGTTCCAATTTCACCACACCCTCATCAATACTTGTTATTTTCCATGTAGGTGTAAACTGGTTTCTTATTTGACAAAGAGTCTCTCTTTGACAAACTTTAGACAGCCTCCTCTGAGCCCTCTTTTACACCAGGCCTCATCCTTGGGCCATGTCCTTGGCCTGCCTAAGCTAGTCTTAGTTAAGAATCCTGCTAAGTCATTTCCTTCTACCCCTTCATACTTATCACCCTTGATATCTGAGCAGGTTCCTCATCCTCCATCTTTGATATATAAGTATCTGGCTTGTCGTCAGCAAAAATCTTGTTAGACCAGCTTAGTAAGAAACCCCCTACTCTTGATGTCTACTCTTAGTAATCTTCCATCCACTGACCCTCTCAATCTTGGCTATAAATCCCCAGTTATCAAGTTTCAGAATAAATTTTTCAAAGTATGTTTTTTGTAGATCGTATGTGATTAGGTCTTGCTTTTGTATCCAGTCTAACAATCTCTGCCTTTTAATTGGGATGTTTGACCATTTATATTTGATGTTATCGTTCATATGGTTGGGTTTAAGCCTATCATCTTTTTTTTTTTTTTTTTTTTTGCGGTACGTGGGCCTCTCACTGTTGTGGCATCTCCCGTTGCTCCAGACACGCAGGCTCAGCGGCGATGGCTCATGAGCCCAGCCGCTCCGCGGCATGTGGGATCTTCCCAGACCAGGGCACGAACCCATGTCCCCTGCATCAGCAGGCAACTCTCAACCACTGTGCCACCAGGGAAGCCCCTTTTATGCTATTTTTGTCATGCATTTAACTTCTACATACTATAATTCCCACAATACATTATTGTAATATTTGCTTTGAATAGTCTATACATTGTATAATTAATAATGTTGCCATGAACTATTTTCATTCATTCTTTTTTCCCCCAATTTTATTGCGATACAATTGAAAAATAACATTGTATTAGTTTAAGGTATACAGCATGATTTAATATGTAAATATATTGTGAAATGATTACCACAATAATAAATTTAGTTAACATCCGTCACCTCAGATAGTTAACAATTTCTTTTTCTTTCCCTGAGAAATTTTAAGACCTACTCTCTTAGCAACTTCCAAATCTACACTATTGTCACCATACTGTACTTTACATCTCCAGAACTCATTTATCTTACAACTGGAAATTTTTATCTTTTGAGTCTCTTCACCCATTTTGCCCACCCTTTAACCCCTGCCTCTGGCAACCACCAATCTGTTCTCTGTATCTATGAGTTTGGTTTTTTAGGTTTAAGTGAGATCATACAGTATTTATCTATCTCTGACTTATTTCGCTTAGCATAATGCCCTCAAGATCTATTCATGTTGTCACAAGCAGCAAGACTTCCTTGCTTTCTAGGGCTGAATGTATATGTATATACCACATTTTCTTTATTCATTCATCTGTCAGTGGACACTTAGGTTGTTTCCATGTCTTGGCTATGGTAAATAATGCTGCAGTGAACATGAGGATGCAGATATATTTTAGAGATAGTGATTTCATTTCCTTAGGATATATTAATCAGAAACGGAGTTCCTGAATTATATGGTAGTTTTTTTTTTTTAAAGACCCTGGTGAGGCATAGTTAGAGGCCTCTTCACCCAGTTGTTATTTTCCAAAACAGTGAATGGCTGCCTCACTCCCTTTCCTGCACTTGGAGTTCTTCATGGTAGTTCTATTTTTAATTTTTTTGAGGAACCTCCATACTATTTTCCATAGTGGCTGCACCAATTTACATTCCCACCAAGAGTGCACAGGGTTCCCTTTTCTCCACATCCTCACCAATATTTGTTATCTCTTGTCTTTTTGATAGTAGCCATTCCAGCAGGTGTGAGATAATATCTCACTGTGGTTTTGATTGCATTGCCCTGATGATTAATGATGTTGAGCACCTTTTCATGTACATGTTGGGCATTTGTGTCTTCTTTGGAAAAATGTCTACTCAGTTCCTCTGCCTATTTTTTAATCAGGTTGTTTGTTTTTTTGCCATTGAATTGTATGAGTGCCTCTTATACTTCGGATATTAGCCCCTTATCAGATATATAATTTGCAAATATTTTCTCCCATTCTGTAAGTTGTCTTTTAATTTTGTTGATGGTTTCTTTTGCTGCACAGAAGCTTTTTAGTTTGATGTAGTCCCAGTTGTTTGTTTTTACTTTTGTTGCGTTACTTTTGTTGTAAAATCCAAAAAATCATTGTCAAGACTGATGTCAAGGAGCTTATCCTCTATGTTTTCTACTAGGAGTTTTATGGTTTCAGGTCTTACATTCAAGTCTTTAACCCATTTGGGTTGATTTTTGTGTATGGTGTAAAATAGGGGTCCAGTTTCACAGTTTTGCATGTGGCTGTTTGGCTTTCCCAGCACCATTTAAAAGACTATGCTTTCCCGTTGTATATTCTTGGTTCCTTTATCATAAATTAATTGACCATATATCATAAATTAATTGTGTGTTTATTTCTAGGCTCTACTTTGTTCCATTGATCTATGGGTCTCTCTTAAACTAGTACCGTACTGTTTTGATTACTACAGCTTTGCAATATAGTTTGAAATCAGGAAATGTGATGCCTCCAGTTTTGTTCTTTCTCAAGATTGCTTTAGCTAATTGGGCTTTAGTGGTTCCATTCAAACTTTAGAATTATTTGTTCTAATTTTGTTATTTCAATAGGGATTGCATTGAATCTGTAAATTGCCTTGAGTAGTATGGTCATTTTAATAATCTTAATTCTTCCAATCCATGAGCATGGAATGTCTTCCATTTATTTGTGTCTTCTTCAATTTCTTTCATTTTGAGTGTGGAGCTTTTTCACCTCCTTGGTTAAATTTATTTCTAGGTATTTGATTCTTTTTGATGCATTTATAAATGAGATGGTTTTCTTAATTTCTTTTTCAGATAGTTGGTTGTTAGTATATAGAAATGCAACTGATTTTTATATGTGAATTTTGTATCCTGCAACCTTACTGAATTTTTCATTAGTTCTAACATTTTTTGGTGACATCTTTAGAGTTTTTTTATATAAAATATTATAACATCTGGAAATAGAGATAATTTTACTTCTTTCTTTCCAATTTGGATGCCTTTTATTTCTTTTTCTTGATTAATTGCTCTGGCTTGGACTTCCAATACTATGTTGAATAAGAATGGAAAGAGTAGGCATCCCTGTTTTGTTCCTGAGATTAAAGGAAAAGCTTTCAACCCTTCACTGTTGTATGATGTTGTGGGCTTGTCATATATGGCCTTTATTATCTTGAGGTATGTTCCCTCTATACCCAAATTGTAGAGAGTTTTTATCGTGAATGGAAGTTGAATTTTCCAGATGCTTTTTCTGCATCTATTGAGATGATCATATGATTTTTATCCTTCATGTTGTTAATGTGATATATTATATTGATTGACTGGTGGATGTGGAACCATCTTTGCATCCCTGGGATGAATCCTATTTGGGTCATTGTCTATAATTCTTTTAATGTATTGTTACTAATACTAAGTCATTGAAATAGTAAATCCCACTGGTCTTGAGATTCTAATTTTCCCAGGCATATTCACATGGCTATTTTTCAGAAAAGGATTGACATATCGGGCCTGAGACTGGTATCCTTGGAAAGGCCAGCTTGTGAGGTTAGCCTTTGGCTAGCATCTGGAAACTAGAATTTCAGGAGGATTTCCCCCCCATTCTTTAACTTGATAAGAGTAATTTACTGTGCCTCTATTATTTAGGCAAACAGTATGGTTAAAGCTGAAGACCTGCTTTCCTTCTGGGAGTCTAGAATTTTGGTATGTCCAAGGCAGAGGACCACCCATGACCAACTACCCATAAAAATCCTGGGCACAGAGCCTCTAATAAGCTTCTTTGGTAGAAAACATTTCATATGTGTTGTCACAGTTTGTTGCTGGAAGAATTAAGTTTATACTGTGTGACTCCACAGGGAAAGGACTCTTGGAAGTTTCCATCTAGTTTCCTTCAAACTTTTACCCCATGCACCTTTTCCCTTTGCTGATTTTGCTTTATATCCTTCTGCTGTAATAAATCTTAACCATGAGTAAAGCTACGTGCTGAATCCTGAGTTCTCCCAGAAAATCACCAAACCCAGGGGAGATATTAGGGACCCCCAACACAGGTATCGTGGCTATGGGTTAAGTCATTTTTTGAATTTTTCAAAAATGAATACATGATGAGAATTATTCATTGTGTTTGTGTTTTACCTTTCTTTCACTTTAGAGAGGTAACTGAAATTCGTGAAATCACCAGAAAATCAGTTCCCCGCAATTCCTTAGAAAGTGCTGAGTACATTAAAGTCATAACAGGTTTATTAAATGCAAAAGACTTTCGTGATCGTATTAATGGGATTAAGCAGCTTTTATCAGATACTGAGAACAATCAAGAGCTTGTTGTTGGAAACATTGTGAAGGTAAGGACTGTCAAAATTAATTTTCATTTTCAATCTGTGGTTAATAAGGTTCATTAGCATAAAAAATTGCCCTTTTTCTTAATATTATATATATATTACTGTAAAGTGTTAAACTTAGTGAAAAGAATGCACTGCTTAGGTTTTGCAATGTTAAAAGCATTCTAGAACAATTGAAAGTAATTGAGGAAAAAGGTAAGAAAATAGGTTTATTTGTTTGACTCGTCCCACTAGATGGTAACTCCTTGAAAGCTCTGTATTCTCAGAGCTCTTAGAACCTGGCATTCAGTAAATATATGTTGAATGAGGGAGTTCCTTGCTGGCCTAATGGTCATTATTCCGGGCTTTCACTGCCATGGCCTGAGTTCAGTCCCTGGCCGGGGAACTGAGATCCCCGCAAGCCATGAGGTATGACCCAAAAAAAAAAAAATTGCTGAGTTAATCAATAAATATTTTAAAAACCAGGGCATTTAAGAGAGTTGATATTACTAAGGAATAGTTAATAAAAGTTTTCATATGTAGGTTAGAAATCTGCGTATGCTAATTTTATATATTATGTTAATATATATTTATATTTTATAATTTGTATAGGAAGACAAGAAGCAATAGAAAGGGAGACAGTAGTAAATTAATAAATGTTAGTGGTACCAGAGTATAGATTACTTATGCTTCATCAGAGTTTAGTTCAGTTAATCCCATTAGTAATTTATTCATTAAATTCCATTTTAAATTTGTATTAGGTTCATTAAACTTGGCAAACATACTATAACAACTCTATTCTAGTGGTCGTGTCTCTTAATTTTCAGAAGAAAAGAACCATGTTACCATGTCATGGGAATCAGAAAGTTACATTTTCTGATATCTGTTGAGTAATTTTCATATATCTATATATATCAGGAATTATTAGTTAATAGTCTTGGTTTCACAGAATAGCTCTTCCCTCACCTGATATAGGTAAAGAATTGCTTAGCATTCACTTTATTATATCTTGAAGTTATGAAAGCTAAGAATTAAAAGAGCAAGGAACAATTGTTTAAGTACTCAGGTTAAGAGGTAATAATAAAAACTTAACTCTGAAATTGCATCTAAAATTCTCATGAGAAACCTAAACTGAAACTAGATTAAATCTCTGTAGTAAAACGGACATGTCTACTTCTGTTACAAATAGAGAAAAGAATAGAAACTTTTCTTAAGTTTTTAAAGTTAGCTAAACCTGTACATTTCAGAAAACAGCATTTTTATCACATTTATAGTAAATCAGTTATCTGTGTACTGAACCAAATTTCTCAACCTTAATTTAGTAGGATGTCTTTTTAGGTGATGTTTGAAGCCTTCTCTTTTTGCTATAAGAAGACTGGACACTTAGATTTAGCATCAACATTTTTATAAAGTTCCTATTATCTAAGTTCAAGTTAAGTAAGATGTGTGTGTGTTTTTAAATAGTACATTTCTCCTTTAGTAGGATGGATACTATGAAATGTCATAAGGAATTTAAATATAATAGATATCAACATTATTTCACTTTAAATAATTTACCAATTTACTTCCAGATCTTTGATGCTTTTAAATCTCGACTTCATGATTCCAATAGTAAAGTAAACCTGGTGGCTCTAGAAACAATGCACAAAATGATTCCTTTGCTTAGAGACAACTTATCTCCTATAATCAACATGCTCATCCCAGCAATAGTAGATAACAATCTGAATTCCAAGAATCCAGGCATCTATGCTGCTGCCACAAATGTTGTTCAGGCACTGAGTCAGCATGTAGGTAAGAAATCTTACTTTGGCATTCAAATTATTTTCGCTTTACTTTCGTATTTTCTGATTCTACAAATTTTTTTAATGCTGAAAACCTAGCTGTTAAATTTTTGTCAATTCATGTTGTGACAGAATTTTTTTTATTTTCTCAGTAAAAGTTTTAATTATTTTTAGTGATTAAATACCATCCCATTAAATTGACTTTCTCTTCCCTTCTTTTTGACTTTTTCAATTCTTATTTTCTACCTCAACTTCATATCTGATACAAAATTAACTCAAAATGGATCACAGATTTAAATGTAAAATTTAACTGTAAGACTTTCAGAACACATGAGAAAATCCTTAGGACCTGTGCTTGGTGAAAAAAAAGAAAAAAGTATGATCCAAAAAAAGTCTATAAATTGGATTTCATCAAAATGTAAAACATTTACTTTGCAAAAGACCTTATTTTTTTTACATGAAAATATTTATTTTTGTGTTACAAAAACAAAAATATATCCAAGCAGATAATGAAATAAACATATTTTTTAAGTGTCCCATCCTGGGCTCTCTGTCTTAGAAGTTAGTAAACAATTCAAGTTTAGGTTGCTTCATACTTGTTCTGGATGCTATGAGGTCTCCATCTTAGAACCATATTTCTATAGTGTAGCTCGTAACTAATTGGACAAGTCATCCTCTATGTCATCATCCCAATTATCCTCCCAGACAAACTGCAGATTTGGAGGAAATATTTGCAAACCACATATCTGATAAATACGCATATCTAGAATATATAAAAAACTCTTGGGAATTCCGTGGCGATCCAGTGGTTAGGACTCCGGGCTTCCACTGTAAGGGGGCCTGGGTTTGATCCCTGGTTGGGGAACTAAGATCCTGCAAGCCGTACGGTATGGCCTGGCCGATAAATAAATAAATAAATAAATAATAAATAAAGAAGTCTTAAAACTCAACATTAAAAAAAAAATCTAATTAGAAGATGGGCAAAAGATGTGAAGAAACACTTATATGGATGGCAAATAAACACATGAAAAGATGTTTAACATCCCCAGTCATTAGGGAAATGCAAATACAAATTAAGACCATAATCATTACACAAGTAATCATTACATTAGTCTGTTCGGGTAGTTAAAACAAACTACCACAGCCTGGGTGGCTTAAAAACAACAAACACTTATTTCTCACAGTTCTGGAGCCTGGGAAGTCCAAGATCAAGGCACCAGCAGATTTGGTGTTGAGTGAGGGCCCTCTTCCTGGTTTATAAATAGCCATCTTCTGGCTGTGTCCTCACGTGGTGGAAGGGGCAAGGGAGCTCTTTGGGGTCTCTTTTATAAAGGCACTAATCCCATTCGTGAGGGTGCCACCTTCATGACCTTATTACCTCCCAAAAGCCCCACCTCCAAACACCATCACACTGGGGATTGGGTTTCAACATATAAATTTGGGCGGGGATGCAAACATTCAGTCCACAGCAAGTATTAGAACAGCTAAAATTCAAAATAGTGACAACACCAAACGCTAACAAGGTTGCAAAGAAACTGGATCTCTTACGTTGGTGGTGAGAATGTAAATAAAATGGCATAGCCACTCTAGAAAATTGTTTGGCTGTTTCTTAAAAAACTAAGGATGCACTTACCCATCAGTTGTGTTTTAGGCCTTTATCCCAGAGAAATGAAATCCTATGTCCATGGAAAAACCTGCACATGATTGTTCATAGCAGATTTGTTTGTAGTAGCAAAAAACTAGATATAATTCAGTGTGTTAATGGTGAAAAAAACTGATACATCCATACGATAAAATATTAGTTAGCAATAAAAAGGAATGAATTATTGATACATGAAACAGTTTGGATGGATCTCAAGGTCATTATGCTGAGTGAAAAAAAGCCAGTGCCAAAAGGTCACATGCTGTAGGATTCCATGTGTATAACTTTCTCAAAATGACAAATTTGCAGAGATGGATAACAAATTAGTGGTTATCAGGGTTTAAGGGCAGTTTAGGAGGAGTGGCTAGATGTGACTGTAGATCTTTGGGGTGATAGAATAGTTCTGTATCTTAATTGTACTGATAGTTTCACAAATCTATACATGTGATAAAATGACTTAGAATTATATACACATATTGTACCAATGTCAGATTCCTTGTTTTGATGTGTACTATAATCATGTAAGATGTAACATTTGGGTGAAAGTACACAAGACCTCTCTGTACTGTCTTTGCAACTTCCTGTGAAACTATGAAATTAGAGATTTGAAAAAAATCAGTAAAGGTAAAAACTATCCCCAAAATTTCAATTCTTTTTTTTTTTTTTTTTTTGATAAACCTATGTACTATCATTTGGAATAAGATGCCTAGGAGATGGGCAGTTCTTTTTCTTTTTTATACTGTATGACAGCTCCTTTAATATTCTGTGAGCTATTTTTATTTCTCATTTGCTGTAAGAATATTACTCTGTTAAGGTTTGTAGAGAATTTAAAAAAGTGTTTATGTAGATTAAATCTTTCTAACACATTTGCATTCACTTGCATGGATTTTTTTCCTTTCAATGCTATGTAATGGAAAATAAATAAGATGTTGTAACTCTTTAAACATGTGCCTCTGTGTTATTCTTTTTGTTTAGATAATTACTTACTTCTACAGCCATTTTGCACAAAAGCCCAGTTTTTAAATGGAAAGGCAAAACAGGATATGACCGAAAAGCTTGCTGGTAAATATTTTTAAATTGTTATTTCTAAAGAAATAATTTATTGACTAAGGATAAACTGATGGACATTTCAATTCAATTTTAGGATAGCTACTAAACTCAATATCATTATCCAAGAAGTAGACATAAATTGTATAATGATCCGAAAGAGGACCTTTTAAGACTTTTACCCAAAAATTTTCTTCAAAAGAATTTTATTCCTCTTTTCCCCAGTAAGTGTTTAGTCTTCTTGTTAGTAGAAATAAACAGGATAAATAAAAAGACATTAAAATCAAATATTGGTACAGATGGAAAACTACTATTTCAAATTATGTATTTAATAAAAGGTCCATGAGTTAAAACTGTATATGTCTTGATTTAACTACATTTGGAAAACATTGTGATGAATTTTTGGTTTGGTTTCTGTCTTTACTACTTTTGCCTGTCATATATAGATTTCTAATACTTGAAGATCCCAATCTTTGGGAGCAAAGTTTCTGACTTTACTTTTTTTTAAGATACCAAACATTTCAGGGCAAATGGCATAGGGAAGAAGCTTCGTTTATTTTATATGCCTTTTAATTCTCAGAACTCGAATTTGTTTGTTCTTTTTTTTAACCTCACTGTTTACCATATTTTTGTGTTTCAGATATTGTTACGGAACTTTATCAAAGGAAGCCCCATGCCACAGAACAGAAAGTGTTGGTTGTTTTATGGCACCTCTTAGGGAACATGACAAATAGTGGCTCGCTGCCTGGAGCTGGAGGAAATATACGCACAGCCACAGCTAAATTATCAAAAGCACTTTTTACACAGATGGGTCAGAATCTGTTAAATCAGGCTGCATCTCAACCATCACATATAAAAAAGAGTTTAGAAGAATTGCTTGATATGACAATTTGAAATGAATTACGAATTTTTGATGAAATATGAACAAAACTGTTTACATGATGACAAATGGAAGTTTTTTAAAGTTAGATTTTCAGTGCCTGTACTTCTCATCCCGTAAATTAAGTCAATAGCTATTTTTATTTGCAGCCTATGAGTACACATCTGTCCTATATCAACCCTATCATTTGTACCCATCACACAAAAATCTAAAATAATCTAATCTAATATTCATGAAATCTGAGGCATGTGGAATGAATCCAATTTTAATATTTTTGAGAAAAGTCCTGCTCATTTGCACTATTTTGTAGAAACTGAAATTTGTTGCCCTATATGTACAATTAGACTTTTAATTAAAAATATACTGTTTATTATGTAATCATGTTTTGCTATGTCTCATTACTCAGCCTTATTTTATGAAGTGGAAGAAAAGTCACTGAACTATGTTATCACAAAGTTTTGTGTGCTATTTGTGAAAAACATGTATTTCTGAAATCAGTCCGCTAATATGATTGTGCAGTATTAGCTTGCTTTTGCTGCTGTGTTAATGTGATATATTTGCTTACCATTTGGGTTTAATCATCTATATAACTGTGAAATTTAACAAGCTATAATAAAGCATGACGACCAAAGTTTTAGAAAACATTTAAATATTTTAAATGCACGTTTAAGAAAACGTGTTGAATGTAATTTCCCTATTTTTGTGTGCAAACACTAAATTTTATTTCTATATGTCCTGACATTTATAAAGGTGTTATTTTGCTGCCCAGTTGTGTAATTCTCAAATATAGTGCCAGGTGTTCTATAGCTTTTCTCAGAATTCTTGGGCCACAAGTACTGTATGCATCTTAAAAACGAAAAGGAATGTTATAAAATAAAAGGATTTATTTCTGTAGATGTGTGAGAGGTGTCCTATTTTTCCAACTCCGTATTTGTTAAAATGGGGAAAATATGTATTCTGATATTGACCTATCATTTTCACTTGTTATACTTGATACAATATTGACCTATCTCTATTGACCTAACAATAGACCTGGGTTATAGTTCTAGCTTTACAGAAAATTCACTCTGTGACCTTGGGCAAGTCACTTGCCAGATTTAGGCCTCAATTTTCTCATCTCTAAAATGTGAGGACTGGACTAGATGATTTTTAAGGTTCCATTTTGCTCTAAAATTCTGTGATTCTATGTTGTAGTTTACTCTAAGATCACTTTATTACCATTGTGAACTACCTTCATTCTTTTTCACTTCTGTGTCACTGACTAGTTTTCTAATGTATTGATATTTGGCTACTTTTTAAATTGTGATTCTTTGTATTATCTGCAATTTCTGAGGAAAAAAGCAAAAAAAAAAAAGTTTGAAGCTAATCTGAAAGGAGAGTAAAGATGTGGCTACTTTTCCTGTTTATATACACTGTTTTATAATTAAATACATACTTTTAAAATTCCTTTTCTTCTAAATGTATTTTATTATGTTCCTATAATTTAGGTCCAAAATTGGCAAACATTTTCTGTAAAGGACCAGAAAATCAATATTTTTGGCTTTGTAAGCCACAGATTCTGGCATATTCTTTGCTTTTGTTTTTTTACAGCCCTTTAAAAATGTAAATAAATTCTTGGCTCAGGCCTCTGGCATAGTTTGCCAACACCTGGCTTAGATTCTTTTGACTTCAGTTGTAACTCTGAAATCGTTATTAAATTTTGCTTCAACCTTTGTGATATTCATTATTGAAACAATAGTTACAGATTCTAAATTTTATTAATTTTTACCACTGCCCTTGTTTCATTGCAAATGTGCCTAGTAAATTTGCATTGATTGATTGTTGGATATATTGAAATATATAAATTTCAAAGGCCAAAGAAGAGCACTACGTTATTTAAAGCTTAATCATCCCTTATTTTCAGTAGATATAGTTTGAATTTTGCATTGAAAAAAGTACAGTAAATATATCGCTACTAATAATGTGGAAACTTTACTTCACACAATTTGTGTGTTTTTATTATAAAGAAAATAGCCATAATGTAACAGAGTCCCACGCCTAAAAGTTTTTTCTCTATATTAGTAACTTCTTGATATTGAGCACTCAGAAGTCTAGCATTCTGTTGCCAAGAACTGTTACCAACCCAGAAATCAAAAAGAATTGGAGACTGATCACTGATGTAAAGAACTAAAGAAAAGCTGAAGGCTTGAATAAATTGAAATAAAGGAATTTGTTTTTTTTTTACAAGCAGTGATAGTGATAAAAGTGTAACCCCACCAGCACTGCAACTAAAAAATAAACAGCAAAAAATTTAAATGGCATATTTACCCAATGGAATTGATAGCATATATTTACTAAAAATGTTAATCATTTTAATCACAGGGCCATGTGCACAATGTGTTAAAGGGAAAAAGCCTGACTACAAAATACAGTGTCTCTATTTGTTAAATATATACACACAGAGAAAACAGAACTGGAATTATATACACCGACATGTTAATGGTGGTAATCTGTGGGTAAAGAAGTTATTTTAATATTTTCAGCACACTATTCTGCAATTTCTATTTTCTCAGAAATGAGCAACATGTATTGCCTGTGTAATAAAGTTTAAATGACAATATGGTAATCTGAGGAGAATCTGAAAATAAGGGTAACGTGAAGAGAAGAAAACATGGCAAAAAAGAGACAGTAGTGAATATCAAAGTGCTAAGGGAGGTAGACAGTGATACGACTAGAAGAGAGATGAGAAGAAAGGGAAGCAAGAAATTGTGAAGGTAAAGAGCATAAGACTTTGATTCAGAAAGCATGGATTTGGAACCCAGGTTTACTATTACTTGTTAAACCTTACATATATCCTGCAGTTGGTGTGAGGTACAAAATTAACATGGGATTATGTATAAGAAAGCATTTGTAAACCTCAAATTCTGTGCAAAGGTAACTTATTCCTAGCAGCAAATGAAGTTGAGGAGAGATGGGCAGAAACACTACAGAGATCTTTAGAGCCAAGATAAGCTAACCCTACTTATTTCATTGCTGGTTAGATCTTTAGAGCCAAGATAAGCTAACCCTACTTATTTCATTGCTGGCTCTAGAGATCTTTAGAGCCAAGATAAGCTAACCCTACTTATTTCATCAAACGAAGGCAAAATCATTTAAGTACTATATCAACAAGAATGAATTCAAGTCTCATAATGTGTTCTGTAAAAGAATACCTAAATTCATACTTAAATTCTTCTCTGGGCAACAATGGGATAAACAGATTTCAAAGTGAATTGTAGGTTTAGCAAATAGTCTTTTTTTTTTCTTATTAAATATGGAATGTGTGAGACAATGTTATGTAAGATGAAGACAATGGTGTGGTATGACCAGTCTTGAATGAGTTGTTCACCTCTATGCATTTACTGGGTGCCTTGGCCTATACTGGGTGCCGAATAAATAGTACTTGAGTAAAATGTTATATACGTTTGAAATTTATTCTGGAGCAATGTTTTCAAGGGTGGGGGTGGTGTATTTTAAAAGTTAACTAGTAGAAGAGGGATAGTTGGATGGAAACACCGATCCAAAGGCCTCCTGTGGCAAATGGATTTCATAGGATGTCCCAGCCTAATGGATAGATAAGGTCTGCCTGTTCAATGTGTTGAAAAAGATTGTGAGGTTCTAGCAAGTTTCAATAGGAAAGAATATAGTGATCTTACTATCCAGGGCTCAGAGCCAGATTCTAGATAGTAAAGGTCTAAAGAATAGTATAACAAGAGTGAGAATTGAAAGAATAGATCTGAAAGGTATTCTGATGGCAGGACTGACTAAATTGATGGCATACTTAGATTTGGAACATAAAGGAGTCAAAGTTAAAGAAGTTTCTCACACTAGAGACTGGTGAATGCTGATGCCATTAACTGAAATGGAGAACACTGGAGGAGAAGCAGGTGGTGGAAAAAAGAGGAATGTAATGCTTTCAGACCCCTGTGAGAGAACTGACTCTGAAGGCAGTTCTGAATTTATTGATTGATTGATTTATGGCTGCGCCGCCAGGCCTGTGGGATCTTAGTTCCTCGACTAGGGATCGAACTGGGCCATCGGCAGTGAAAGCACAAGAGTCCTAACCACTGGACCGCCAGGGGATTCCCAGCAGAGTTCTGAATTTAAATTACAGCTTTACATTTATTAAATCTATGGCCAAGAGGATAAAAAGGAAGGAGGAAGGAGGGAAGGGAAGAGAAGAAAGAGAAAAGGAAAAAAAAAAACCCAACTGGCATGAGCAAAAAGGAAAATTATTTTTATTGATGCTTATAACAGAAGTCAAAGTCTCTGGCTTCAAAGCTGGCTTGACTCAGGGCTCAAATAATGTCTAGAACTAGTTTCTCTCTCCTTCACCCATAGAAACAGCCAATTTCTCTTTACGTCTCATTGACCAGAATTGGGTCACCCCTTCTATCCCTCAATCAGTCATTGGCAAATAGGAATGGGATTACCACAGTTGGTTTGCATTGATTATGATTCAGCTCCTGGAGTTGGGCACATTATTACCTGATACCTGAAGAAAAAAAAAAACTTTAAAAAGCAAAATATATACCTAACACAGCAATATGAATATACTTAAAAGAGTAGTATGGGGCTTCCCTGGTGGTTAAGAATCCGCCAGCCAATGCAGGGAACATGGGTTCGAGCCCTGGTCCGGGAAGATCCCACATGCCGTGGAGCAACTAAGCCCATGCGCCACAACTACTGAGCCTGTGCTCTAGAGCCCGTGAGCCACAACTACCGAGACCGCGTGCCACAACTACTGAAGCCCGTGCGCCTAGAGCCTGTGCTCTGCAACAAGAGAAGCCACCGCAATGAGAAGCCCATTCACCACAACGAAGAGTAGCCCCCGTTTGCTGCAACTAGAGAGAGCCCGCGTGCAGCAACGAAGATCCAACACAGCCAAAAATTAAAAAAAAAAAGAGTATATGTATGAATATACATGGAATACATAAACAGTAGCTAAACAGCAATACACATACACACAATATATATATTTGCAAATATCAGCAATCTCTTTCACAAGCCGGTCATGGTACCCCAGTTGATTTAGCTATTAAAGCCTGAAAACTCAATCACCCTGAAAGAATAACCCCTATCCTCTTCTTGCATTCACATTATTCTCTTTTTGCAGCATTATTTGTGAAGAATGTAGAAATGTCCTAGTCCTTAACTTATAACAACATACAGCCTTACTTCAATCTTGCAACATACTATGTCCAACACTCCATGTCTAGTAAAGATACAATCCATAATGAAAATGTAGGTATCATGATTTTTAATGGGCAAAATAACAGTATCATAACCCAGGCTTGTGGGATCAGAGAAGATATCTTCAAGGAAGCAACATTTCAAATAAGTTCTGAAGATTGAGTTATTCGACAATGAGAAAAGAAAGGAAAAGCACATTCTAAGTACCTGCAAAGATCAAAAACTAAGAAGATGAAAGAAGTCAATCTTCCATGTGTCACAGTGAGCAGGACAGAGAGGTTCCAGATAAAAGTAGAGGTAAGAACAAGAACAAAATGGTAAACGCAAGGATTTGGATTTTTATCCCCTAGGACCTGCTATAGGAAGTCATGAACAATTACAGATACAGTTTCATAGCCCTGTGACAAGAGAACAAAAAGGCTTGGAATAGGGAAATTGGGGCTGGGGTGGGAGAAATTAAAATGCAAATCTCCCTCTTTCTTTCATTTTGACATTTAGACAGCTGGGAAAACATTACACAGATTAACAATTTAACAAATTATTCAGGGGACTTCCCTGGTGGTCCAGTGGGTAAGGCTATGGGCTCCCAATGCAGGGGGCCCAGGTTCAATCCTTAGTCAGGGAACTAGATCCCACATGCATGCTGCAACTAAGAAGCCCGCATACTGCAACTAAACGATCCCGCATGGTGCAACGAAGACCAGGCGCAGCCAAAATAAATAATAAAATAAAAAATAAATTATTCAAATTGGAGCATTTTAGTATCCAAATAACTCTCAGGAAGACTGAACTGAGGCGATACCATTTGAACTAAATCTCACAGATCATATAATAGTAGAGAGGGACAATATCCATATTGTGTTTGGATTTAAATCTCCTAGAGCCACAATTTTATTTGCTTTAACCAGTAAGAAAGAACACTAAATACAGGAGTCTAAATGTTTTGAATACAAGAGCCACCACTATTCAATGATGGATTTATTTATGATGTAAATGAATAGCATTCCCTAGAGAAAATATGTTCTGTAATAAATGAGCCATGTGGTGTTTTATGTGCTTTTTCATTGCATGTTACATTTTGAACAGAATAAACAGGAATCTTTACTGAATAGCCCAGAAAGAAGCTGCGACTAACACTGGGTATAAGAAGTTTTTTGCTCTTTTATCAGTCACAATCCCAGAAGGAAATACATGGCTTATCAACATCAGGGTAATTTGAGAAGTGGTTAATAAGGGACTATTTACAATGGTTTAGGGAAACTTGGAATCTGGAAGAAGAAAGTGATACGGAGACCGCATGGAAGGAGCTAGGGGAATAAATACTCTGACCTCACTCCTCCCTTCTGTTCTTCCAGACCCAACCAGAAACCAGCGAGCAAAGGTCAAGATAGAGAAGGGTGGACAGTTGATTTGGAGAGGCAAATGGAAGAAATCCATTACATTAATAAACAACACCTTTTCCCATCTGTCCCAACTTTTTGTTCTGTTTCTGAATCACCTGACTTTAAATACTGTATTTTAGAACTTGCCATGTAAACTGCACTATTTGGTATATCTTTGTTTTCTTCCCAAAGCTTATAATTGTGATATACAATTTCTTTTAAAGTCAACTAAAGCTACATCAAGTAAAAAAAAAAAAAAAAAAAATTGAGTTTTCACCTGTGAGGAGAGCAAGCACTGTAGACAGAGGAAAACACACTGAAAGGTTGAGACACATAAAAGGGACATAGACACTTAAAAGGGAACAGTGGGTTTTGTAAATTTATGGGAAGGCAGAAACCAGTAAGAGGGCTGGTGTTATTACGAAGGACTATATTTTCAATGCTAAAATGTTTAGGTTTTTCTTAAAAGCATGGGGGGAAACCAGTGAAGGTTTTTAAGCAGGACCGTGAAAGCAATAGTACTGGCTTGAAAGGTTAAGATGTAGAAAACCAGATAAAGGGAAACAATGAATCTACAATGAATAAAGCTGAAGAAGCAGGTAGAGTTTTAGAAAATGGCTCTTAGAGGAGATGAGAATCTCAAACATAATCTTATTTACTGATGAAGAATTTGAGATTACTTTAGGAAAGTTTGAAAAGAACCAGGAGAGAAGTGAAAGCTGTGGCACTCAGAGCCACTGAATGACAGTGTTTGTGGCAAAGTCTGCATGCCTTCCCAATATATCAGAGACCCTTAACTGCTCCTTCCCATAGTGAACATAAACGTCACTGGGTACACCAGTGAAAAGCATGGCTGCACTGTCAGAGAATTCAAAAAAGTTAGCTTGAAGAGTAGAAGAGGCAATGCAAAGCGAAAGCTGCAACTAGATGCAGTTTGATGTAAGTGAAAGATAAGACTGGTTTTGATATTTGGAAGCAAAGGAGCTGTTGAGGGGATTTATGATTAACAGGTTAATAGACAGAAAACATCATCTTGCAGAGAAATATTTCTGGAAACAGACAGATTCCAGAGGAGGAAATTGCAGCCCAGTTGTGATACTACTGAATCTTGAACAAGCGATTGCCTGGTAAATTGTCGGTGAATTCAGGAGCCTCGAAATATGAACAGGAGAGAGGCCAGATTTGAAAAAAAAAAAAAATTTTTTTTTTTTAAACTGAGGATGGGAGTATAGCTGAAGAGTACTGCTAAGATTATCAAAATAATGCAGCCTTCATTTGTCCAGGGAATAATTTTACATATCCCTTTAATAATCAGTTCCTCAAGCCCCTAACTCCACTATTGTTTCACCTTCAGGAAACCCGGGTGGACCCAAAGTCCAAACCATCGTGAGATTTAGGAGTTTAAGGCTGAATTTCTGACCACTTTTAGGTAGAGGCGTGGAGCCTAGGCAGTTGTTTGCCAAAAAATAGTAACAGTATTTTTCCTTGACTGGGCGGGGCGCTGTCTGTGTTTAAAATCAGGGGTGTGGAAGGCCCTGAAGACTCTCCTTCGGATCTGCAAGTCCCCGTAGAGGAGGAAACACTGAATTGGAGCAGCGGCCCCGCCCTCCGTGGCGGCAGGGCGGGGACGGGGCGGGGCAGGGCGAGGCGGGGCGGGGCTGGGCGAGGCGTGGCCGGGCAGGACCGGCCCCCGCCGGATCCCGCGGAGGGCGAGGCCTGCGCGCTGCGCAACCACGTGACTTCCTCGCCTCCGGGGACACCGACGCATGCGCGCCGCACTCTCGAAGAGGCGGCTGTGGCGCTGGTGGCGTCTGCTCCGGTGTTTGTGGGGACAGAGACGGTGGAAGTGCCCTCTTCGGCTCGGTTGGCCCACACTGCGGCTCATGGCATTGAGTGGCATCCATCGTCAGGTCAGCTGGGGCGGGCGCCTTGGAATTGGCCGGAGTGGGTGGTACGCGGGGCAGCAAGGCGCCTGCCTTGTTTCAGGCCGCGCTAGGGCTGCGGCCTCCGACTCCCGCCCTGTTTGAGGCCTGCGTTGGCCTCGGGGCCCAGCTGTCCATCCCTCCTCCTTCCCACCTGTTGGGTGGAGCGGTGCGAGGTTTCTTTTCTTAGACCCCACGTTTGTCTGCCGGTGCTTCAGGACGGGAGGGGAAATGTGGGCCGCCACCTTGATTTAGGAAGAGATTTGGGGGTAAGTCTAAAGCTTTCCCGAGAGTTCGGAATCACTGTGGCTGGGACGGCTGGAAGTGGAAGGGACCTAGAGGATTGGGAGAATATAATACAAATTGTGTTAAACTTTTAGGCGCCTTGTAGGGCGCGTTTCGCGTTCTGACCAGAGCCACACTCTGGGACCCTGAGTCACAGCACCCCAAATATCAGCTAAAGCTTTTGGCAGGATGGGGTAGAAGCAGAAAAACCAAACATTAAAGAATAATGTTTACCTTTTGTAGCCAGAGACCAACACTGATATTTTTCTCGTTCCAAAAATCACATCTTTAAGTTAATTAGTAGTACTGCTCTTAATGTGTTATTAAGTACCATATTATGTACTATATTTATGCCGACTAAAATTTTAGCGTAATATTCATGTTGCCTTTTCTTTGAGGACGTCATGTTATTTGGCAACTGATCCTTGTTCAGAAATACGTAACACTTTTCTTTTTACAGTTGTAAAGGTTGAAACCTAAGAAAGCAGGTTTCATACAGGGAAATATGAAACTCATGTTGGAACTTAAGTGTTTTTGGCTTTGAGAGCTTAAGTGGATTGAAAAAACAAGCAACTACTGTCAGGTGTCCCTCCCCACCCCCCCTTTATAACCTCATTCTAAAATTGCAAAAGTTGGAATTTTCCACTCTTCAGCCTCTGGTAGGGATAAAGTGAATGAAAGGAGTTGTACTAAAGAAGACAAGTTTTTAAGATTGTGAACTCTGGAATAATTAGGGGTTACCAAAGATGGCTAATTAGTAGGTGGTGAGAGATATTTGAAGTGAGAATTGAAAAGCAGAATTTTTTTAGTGTCAGAATATTTGGTAGTCTTTTTACTTGCTTACTTGTAGTTGAATATGGGAAAGATAAAAAGTGTGTGTGGCTTTTTTTCAAGAGAAAGATTAGCAGATACAAATTACTATGTATAAAATAGATAAACAAGGGCCTACTGTATAGCACAGGGAACTGCATTCAATATTTTGTAATAACCTAAAAAAAAGAAGAGAGAGAAAGAACAGAACCTTCTGTGGTATGCTAACAAATAATTCTGCATAAAACATAGGATTTTAATTTTTTTTTTGAAAAGTAGCCAAAGGGGGAAGAAAGTAGTTCCAGCCAAATGGTGTTTTTTTTTTTTTCAAAGACCAAAGATGATAGAAACATTTATGTAAATAAATAAAGCCCAATTTCTGGAACATAGTAAGTGCTTAATACGTGGAAACTTTAAAAAGGTCAATGTGTGAACATTCTGCTCAGCCTCTGAAAACAATTTCCAAAACTAGTGGTTATGATAGCCTCTTTTCTTCTAAATACTTTGAGTCTTCAAATTGGCTTATGTGTGGATGAGGCACAGAGTGACTTCTGGATTGCAAAGCTAGTTGATTGCAGTACTCAAACTCCTGACTTTCATTCCTTAGTGATGACTTAAGATTTTTATGTGTTGCCCTCTTTATGAAAAGAATAATCAGTGGTATGATTTTGAGTACCTCTGTCAGCATAAATGCCTATAGAGAGAGGAAAAAGAAGGTAATAGATCAGACTTCTCATTTTTAATTGAGTATGGGTTATTTAAGTCATTCCTTGAAAGAGCTTTTAAATTTTAAGATGGCATGCTGAATTGTTAGATGTATGTCATAACTGAACTAAAACTTGAACTGTATGAGCTTGATGTAGAACTGTATTTTTTCATGTACTGCATATTCACTTTTAATATATCATGTTTTCTTTTATACTTGTGGACTTTATACCTTTCATATGGTTTTATATAAGAAAGTACAGAGTAGTAAAAGGGCATCGAGTGGCTTAGTGAGTTGAGAAAAGGAGGAAACTTTTGTTATTCTGAGAGAATAGCATGAGCCCAGGCTCAGGCATGGGAATGTGTTGTCCTCTGTAAATGACAGTAAGGAATACTGTAGGATTAATACGTTTGAAAAGTTAAATTGGGACCAGATGTATCATTCAAGTCTTTCAACAAATATTTATGTGCTGTTTTATACTAGACAGTTTTAGGTTCTAGGGACATAGTAGTGAACAAAACCAAGGGCCCTTATCTCACTGAATTTAATATTCTAATAATATTAATTTATCTGTAGCAATAGTGTAGCAATGTTTTTCAAGTTTTTTGACTGCAACCCATAATAGGATGTATGTGTAACATTTCAATCCAATAATCCAATAGTTGAATTCTGTGTGTGTTTCAGCAGTATGCCCTTAACGTGTGCATTGCACTCTGATGTATTTTTTCTACTCTGTATTTTTCCTTTTAAAAAAAATAAGCTGGTTTGAAGCATTCTGAATTATGTTTGAAAAACATTATTCAAGAGGGGAGAGAATAATTATTTATATTGTAACAGTAGCAGTATAAAAGAAGAGGATAGTTAATCTTTATAGCAAGGTATGTGTGATTATTTGTGGATGAGGTTTAGAGAGGTTAAGTAACTTGCTCAAAGTTCCCTAATGAGAAACTGGGCCAGATCTTTAATTCAGTTCTATCAGGCTCTAAAGCCCAAGCACTTTATTATACAACTTTCCAATTGATTTTGAAAATAATAAACTAGGTTTAGGACTCTGGGTGGAGGGTAAGGCCTGTGGTGTTTTTTGTTTATCATACAGTGAATTAAGTGTGTACTAGGCCTGCGTGTGTACTGTATATCTACGTATTTGTAGACCCGGTTCTTACTCTCAGGGAATTTGAGACAAAGGAAGATAGACATTGAATGAGTATCACAAATGTGATGTGTGCTATGGGGGAAAAGGATGCTATGGAAGCATCATTGGGGGAACCTAACTAATTTGGAGGGTATGGGAATACTTTTCTGGAAGGGATGTTTAAATGTGCCCAGATTAATGAGTGGGCTTCAGTTAGGTTGAAGGCTCTGAGTGGGAGTGTGGGGGTGGGGTACAGGGGTGGGAGAGCATTCCAGGTAGAAGAAACTGCGTACACTAAGGCCTTGAAGCTGAAATGAGCTGAACTGGAAAACACAACAAAACTGTGACTATTGTCACAGTTGACTGTGATATGTCAGTAAAGGGCAAGAAGAGAGAGCCTTTCAGGGAGGAAGTCATCATTACTGTTGGATGCTGTGATGAGCAGATCAGAAAGATGAATCAGAACATGTCCAGTTGGATTTATAAACAGGGAGATTGTGATCTTGGGGGAATTTCAGAGTCGTGATAAAGAAGAATTCAAATTTACGAGTAAATGGAGGGTGTAGAAGTAGACAACTTCATTGTCTTCCCGTTGTATTTGGAACAAAATCCAAATCCTTAACATAGCTTATGATTGCCCTTTGGTTGTTTTTAAACTAAATTATAGTATGTATATTATAAATTATTATATAAAAGATGAGAGATATTTTTACATGTTTGAAGGCTAATGGAAGTAATCTAATATACTGAGAGAAACTGATAAGGAGAGAGTCAAGATAATTTAAGAAGCAACATTCTTGAGAAGATGGGTGGGAGAAGTGATCCAAGTCATGAGTTCAGGGTTTGACCTTTTGTAGCAGCAGAGATACTTCATCCATTGTGACCAAGGTAAGGAGGAGGACAAATAATATAGCTCTTATAAGAGTGCTATAATAGAGGTGCAGAACAAATACTTAGAGGGCAAAAGACAAAAAATGGTTATGTATTCCAACTTTTATAGGAGTGCTATAATAGGGGTACAGAACAAATACTTTGAGAGCAAAAGGGAGGGAAGAGTATACAAGAGGTGAGGGAAAAACTCTTAGAGGAAAACATAGGCAGAACAGCACTTTTCAGGATGAATTGCAGCAGTATCTTTTTGGATCCATCTCCTAAAATAAGGAAAATAAAAACAAAAATAAACAATTGGGACCTAATTAAACTTAAAAGCTTTTGCACAGCAAAGGAAACTGTAAATAAAACACAAAGACAGCCCACAGAATGGGAGAAAATATTTGCAAACAATGTGGCCAACAAGGTATTAATCTCCAAAATATACAAACAGCTCATGCAGCTCAATATTAGAAAAACAAACAACACAGTCAAAAAATGGGCAGAAGATCTTTTCTCCAAAGAAGACATACAGGTAGCCAAAAAGCACGTGAAAAGATGCTCAACATTGCTAATTATTAGAGAAATGCAAATCAAAACTACAGTGAGGTATCACCTCAACACTGATCAGAATGGCCATCATCAAAAAGTCTACAGAAAATAAATGCTGGAGAGGGTGTGGAGAAAAGGGAACTGTCCTACACTGTTGGTGGGAATGTAAATTGGCACAGCCACTATGGAGAGCAGTATGGAGGTGCCTTAAAAAACTATAAATAGAGCTGCCATATGATCCAGCAAAAGCACTCCTGGGCATGTATCTGGAGAAAACCATAATTTGAAAAGATACATGCATCCCAGTGTTCATTGCAGCACTGTTTACAATAGCCAACACATGGAGGTAACCTAAATGTCCATGGACAGACGAATGGTTAAAGAAGATGTTGTACATATCAGTGGAATATTACTCAGCCATAAGAAAGAATGAAACAATGCCATTTGCAGCAACATGCGTAGACCTAGAGATTATCATACTAAGTGAAGTCAGTCAGACAGAGAAAGACAAATATATGATATGTCTTATATATGGAATCTAAAAAATGATACAAATGAACTTATTTACAAAGCAGAAATAGACTCACAGACATAGAAAACAAACTTTTGGTTACCAAAGAGGAAAGGTGGGGGGGAAGGGGTAAATTAGAAGGTTGGGGTTAACATATACACACTACATATGTAAAATAGATAATCAACAGCACCTACCGTACAGCACAGGGAAACTACTCAATACTTTGTGATAACCTGTATGGGAAAAGAATCTGAAAAAGAATAGATATATGTATATATAACTAAATCACTTTGCTGTACATCTGAAACTAACATACACGTTGTAAATCAACTATACTCCAATATAAAATAGAAATTAAAAAAAATAATAAAGAATAGAAGAGGTGAGGGGATTGGGAGAATGGTAACATAATAGATTTACTTTGTGGAGGTATAAAGAATTTTAAGAAGGAAATAGGGCATTAATGGAGATCTAGGAGGATAAAGCCTGACCCACCGTTGGTTGTGGCAGCTAGGTCAATATGAGAAATTAGTATTTTCATCAGAGTGATATGGGCTGGACTACGTAGTGTACCAACAAATGGTTATTTTCTTAGGAAAAATACTGCAGTAGAACATGGTTGTTCATGATTAATTCTTTCATATGGCCTTTACAAATTATTTCTAATAGAAATGTTACTTATTCTTACATATTTCTCTTTTAGCCAATAACTTTGTAAGTCTAATACTTCTAATAATTTGCCTGTAGATTCATCATTATTTCTTAAGGAGAAAATTCTAGAATATTTTCTTTTAAACATAGGTCAAAGCTGTGCTTAACTTTATGGTTTATGCTACATACTGAATTTTGAGAATATAACCCAAAGGAAATTGCTTTTTACAAATAGGCATTTACATGAGGGAGTTTACTGTGATATACTTAGTAAAGCCAAATCTTAGAAAGAACTCAAGTCAAATTGAGGAATATTTAAGCAAATCCAGCCATACTGCCCTTCTTGCTGATCTATTTTTCTGTGAACATGCCAGGCAAGGCATTTACTTATCTCAGTACTTGCTCTTTCTGCTGCCTGTCATTTTCTTCCTCCAGACAGCTGCATGACTGGCTTTCTTACTACCTCATCCTCTCTTTTATTTTGTTCTTAGCACTTGGTACCACATACATATTAGAAATATAGTTAGATTAAAAAAAGTCTCTATCTCCCCACTGGAACATCAGCTCCTTGAGAGCAGGAACTCTGTTTCGTTCACAGCTAAATTTCCAGTGCTTAGAATAGTAGTGTCCGACACACAGAATTAGCTCATTAAATATCTGTTGAATGAATATTATTACACTAGGATATGATATTGGTTAGAGATTTTTAAAAATACTAAATAAAAGGGGTTCAGCATAGAGTAATTTGTATACCTAAATTCAGTAAAATAAATGAAAAATATAAATCAGATAAAGTAAAAAAGAAATAAAATAGTATAAACCCAAAAGGACAAAGAACAGAAGAGGAGGTATCAACAGATGAGAATTCACGTTTTGGAAGAAAGCAGATGGACCAGTTTTAACTGATTAACTTAGGTTTTCACTTTTTTGCGTTCAGCTCGGTGCCTGCAGAGAGGGAAGTTAATAAGAAACAAGATGGATATTCCCACAAAATCCCAGAAAGGCTCAGGAATTTCAGGTTCCAAGGGCCTCTGAAGATAGGAGTGCTGAATGCAACTAAAAATTGTAAGATTTGTTAAAAGTCTAGAGTAGTTTAGACCCTAGATTTTCCTTCTCCATCTAGTATAGCCAGCAAAAAACTGGATGTTCGTTATTTGAAGAGGGCAAAAGCAGAGAAGTTAGCACAGCTGTTGGGAGGTGGGGCAGGGGTGAAGGGTCTTAGCGAAAATGGGAAGTTGAATGAAAGTTTATATATTGAATGGTGAAATCACCAGCCCTGTTTGTCTTCTTTGCTCCCAGAATGCTTGTTGCCTTACTTAAGTTGAAACATTCTTCTTTGGGAAAACTTAACCCAAGGGAAATAATGTAGAGCACTGACATTTAGTGGGTTCCGCCCTCAGAGAATGCCATCATTGGGCATTCCCAGTCGTTAGGACTCTGCACTTTCACTGCTAAGGTCATGGGTTTCATACCTGGTCGGGGAGCTAAGATCTTGCAAGCTGCATGATGTGGCCAAAAAAAAAAAAAAGAATGCCATCCTGCACTGAGGCCCACCAGTTGCCAAGCTTTATCCAGCCTCTAATATGTTTTGTAACGCCTCACACTTATTCTTGAACAGAAGTTTGAAAATCACTGTACTTGAGAGACCAAAATAAATAGTCAGAAGACGCTCAGAAGAGACAGATAGTGCTGAGAACAGAAGAAAATTTAAAGTAAATTATAGAGAGATAGCAGGAGATACGGCAGTGAAAAAGGAATATTGATTACTCAGAGAATAAAAAATGGAAGTTAAAAATTTGACTCACAGGGCTTCCCTGGTGGCGCAGTGGTTGAGAGTCCGCCTGCCGATACAGGGGACACGGGTTTGTGCCCCAGTCCGGGAAGATCCCACATGCCACGGAGCGGCTGGGTCCACGAGCCATGGCCGCTGAGCCTGCGCATCCGGAGCCTGTGCTCCGCAAGGGGAGAGGCCACAACAGTGAGAGGCCCGCATACCGCGAAAAAAAAAAAAAATTTGACTCACATTAAAAATCCAGTAAAAGAGTTTTGGCAGAGTAGAATGAATCAAAGAGTTAGAAGAAAAATGTGGGGAAAGGTAAGAAAAGTAGAGGATCAATCCGGGAGGTCTAACACCTGAGCAGTGTGAATTCAACAAAGAGAAAATCAGTAGGAGGAAATTATCAAATAAATAATAGATACAGAACATAAGAACTGAATGATGTAAATAGATTAAAATAGGCCTTCCAAATGAATGCCTTGCAGAACGAATGGAAAGGACTCACCTTAGGGCACATCATTATGCAATTTCAGAACACCTGGGATAAACAGAAACTAAAAGCTTCTGTGGAGGAAAAAAAGGTTACATATCGAGGATAAGAAGTAAAAAGACATCAGATGTTCTCAACAGCAACGTCAGATGCTAGGAAACAATGAATAAATTCCTTCAAAACTTTTAAGAAAAAATTATTTTCATTCTAGAATTTTAAACTCACAATCTGTCATTCAGTTATGAGGATTTTAGAATTGGAAAGTCTTTTTTTCACCCTACATACCCTTTTTCAGAGTTACAGAAAGGATTCTCTACAAAAGGGAGTAAATCAGCAAAGAAAAAGATTTTATTATAAATGAGATTCAACCAAGGGGACAAGTGAAGGGAATTCCTTGGATCAAAATGAAGAGACAGGGCTTCCCTGGTGGCGCAGTGGTTGAGAGTCCGCCTGCCGATGCAGGGGACGCGGGTTTGAGCCCTGGTCTGGGAAGATCCCACATGCCGCGGAGCAGCTGGGCCCGTGAGCCATGGCCGCTGAGCCTGCGCGTCCGGAGCCTGTGCTCCGCAACGGGAGAGGCCACAGCAGTGAGAGGCCCGCGTACCGCAAAAAAACACAAACAAACAAACAAACAAAAAAAAAAAAATGAAGAGACAAACCTAGACAGGACAAGCCAGTCTAAACTGTTGCAGAAGGTTAGATGGTTTCAGAAAGGATGGCTCCGGAAGGGAAAATAGAATTGATAAGTATGAATGACAGTTGCTTTTGAAGGACCTTTATAAGACCTCAAGGATGTGGGGTCATTTTTCAAAGGCAATGAAACATATGAAAATGAGGAAATATTTAAAGAAAGAGAAGCAAGGAAATGTAATTATAGTTTACAAGATAGCTTGAAAAAAATGTTTACATGGTCATAATAATATAAACTTGAATATTGATTCAAGCCCAACCTGATAGAACTGTATTGGGAGCACATGAGAGGAAAGCTGTGCATGTATGTTTGGTATAATAACTAAACCCATATCTTCTCTAATAGCAAAAAAGATCTAAAATGGAAAAGTCAAGAAATAAAATAATGCCCTCAGATAAACGCTGTGTTGATTACCAGTTTTTTGAAGTTAAAGTCAACAGATTTTTTTCTTCCTCCTCTTAAAACCTCTGCAAAACAAATTCTAAATGCATTGTAAAGTTCACTTTTATTTTCGTTATTAATTTTAAAGTATAACACCTTAAGTTTGGATAACAATTTCCAGGGAATTAATTGTTCACAGTGGTATCTTCATTTATGTGAATTTATAGTTTTTAAGACTTTCACATGCTTTTATGTCATCCGAAGTTTTCAACAGCCTTGTGAAGCAGATAATACAAGTATTACTAGTCTTATTTGGAAGTGAGAAAAGTAAGACTGACCTAGAATCTCATGCTATTAAGGGAGAGAAGTAGGACTCACCCTCCTCTACCTCTTTGTTCTTTCTAATATTTACCACACTGTACTTTGTCTTATGGTGAAAGAAAGATCTGGAAATTCTAATTCCTAGTCTCTTGTATTTTGCCTTTTCTAATTTAGTTATAGCTTAGCTGTTGTTTTCCTTTAAAAAAAAAAAAGCTTTATTGTGGTAAAAACACATAAAATTTACCATAATTTTTTTTTTTTTGCCATGCTGCACAGCGTGTAGGATCTTAGTTGTGTGTCTCCCCACACACACCAGGGATCAAACCTGTGCCCCCTCCAGTGGAAGTGCAGCATCTTAACCACTGGATCGCCAGGGGAGTCCCTTCTTAACTAACTATTTTTAAGCGTACAGTTCAGTAGTGTTGCATATATTAACGTGGTTTAACAGATTTCCAGAACTTTTTCATCTTACAAATCTGAAACTATACCCATTAAAACAACTCTTTTCCCCCTCTCTCTACTCCTTCATAACCACCATTTAGCTTTCTCTTTCTATGAATTGGACGACTCTAGGTAGAATCATGTAGTACTTGTCTTTTTTTGCGACTGGTTTATTTCACTTAGCATAATGTCCTCAAGGTTCATCCATGACAAGATTTCCTTCATTTTAAAGACTGATGATATTCCATTGTATGTATATATCACATTTTATTTACTTCTTCATCTGTTGGTGGACATTTGGGTTGCTCCTTTGGTGGTTGTGGATAGTGCGGCTATGAACATGGGTATACAGATAGCTAGCTCTTTGAAACCTGGCTTTCAGTTAGTTTGGATATATACTCAAGTGGGATTTTTGTTTTTAATATTTATTTATTTTGGCTGTGCTGGGTTTTAGTTGCAGCGCGTGGGATCTTCATGGCTGTGTGTGGGATCTTCATTGAGGCTTGTGGGATCTTTTAGTTGTGACATGCAGGATGTAGTTCCCTGACCAGGGATTGAACCTGGGCCCCCTGCATTGGGAGCGTGGAGTCTTAACCACTGGACAGACCACCAGGGAAATCCCTGGGATTTTTGGATTATATGGTAGCTCTATTTTTAATATTTTGAGGAAACTCCATTTGGTTTTCTGTGCCATTTTACAATCCCACAGTTAGTGTACAAAGGTTCCAATTTCACCTCATCCTTGACAAAACTTGTTATTTTCTGGGGTTTTTTGATAGTAGCCATCCTAATTGGTGTTGATGTGATATCTCATTGTGAATTTGATTTGTATTTCTGTGATAATTAGTGATGTTGAGCATCTTTTCATGTGCTTGGTGGCCATTTGTTTATCATCTTTCGAGAAATGTCTAAGTCGTTTTTTTATTTTTTAATTGAGTGTTGTTCAGTTATGGGAGTTCTTTATGTATTCTATATATTAACTACTAATCAGACATAAGATTTGCAAATATTTCCTCCTCTTCTGCTATTTGCCTTTTAACTGTGTTGATTGTGTCCTTTGATGCATGAAAGTTTTAGTTTGATGTAGCCCCATTTGTCTATTTTTGCTTTTTTTGCCTGTGCTTTTGGTATCATAGCCAAGAAATCATTGTCAAGTCCAATATCATGAAGCTTTTCCCATATGTTTTCTTCTAGGAGTTTTATAGTTTTAGGGTTTACGTTTAGGTTTTTAATCCATTTTGGGTTAACTTTTGTGTATGCTGTAAGAAAAGGATTCAGCTTCATTCTTTTGCATGTGAATATCCAGTTTTCCTAGCACCATTTGTTAAAGAGACTGTCCTTTCTCCATTGAGTGATCTTGGGACCCTTGTCCAACATTTATTTCTGGGCTTTCTGTTCTATTCTATTGGTCTGTTTGTCTTTATGCCAATACCACACTGTTGTCTTCTTCCTTTTGATAGTTGTTTTTTTACCCCTTTGCCATTTTATATTGCTAGTTGGAAGTTATTGGTTGTTGTTAAGAGTAAACTGGTACTAGTAATTGCCACATTATGAAGTATATGTTAGAATAACTTATTAAAAATAACTTTAGTGTATTTTTCTTTTGGCCATGTGATTTTTTTAAGTAATCAGAAAAATGATCTCCCTAGGGGTAAGGCTGGCGTTAGCTCTTTTTTTTTTTTTTTTTTTTGCGGTATGCGGGCCTTTCACTGTTGTGGCCTCTCCCGTTGTGGAGCACAGGCTCCGGATGCGCAGTTTCAGCGGCCGTGGCTCACGGGCCCAGCCGCTCCGCGGCATGTGGGATCTTCCTGGACCGGGGCACGAACCCGTGTCCCCTGCATCAGCAGGCGGACTCTCAACCACTGCGCCACCGGGGAAGCTCCTTAACTCTTTTTATAACACTGTAATCGCAGGGTGTGGAGTAATTGATCATTTCTGAAGATGCAGGGGTGTGGTAAATTTGCTGATTCCAGAAGAAACCCTTATGTCCCACTTAAGTATGCAGTTAGAATAGAACAGGTAGTAAATGAATCAGAATGTAACAACTTTCCGTTTGTTTTTTTGACAGTATGCTTTGAAATAAAAAGATACAAAATAATGACTAATTTGTATCTGGAAGATTAGTCTTCAAATGTGTCTTTCCTTTAAAGGAGGGGGCAGAAGAGACCAAAATAAGTTGAAAAGCTTCTGCGCCTTTTCCTAGGGTCTCAACTGGTAAACCCGGAAAAGTTTATGACAATAATCAGTCATTCAAGTAGAAGGGAACTATTTTTTCTGGTAGTCTAATGTTGATACTTTGGGATTGTCCTTTATCGTGTACCAACTAGATTTGGTTGTTTTATTTCTTCTCAGATTCCTCTTGCTCTCCACGCTGCTTACTTTCATTTCACTTCCCCAATGCAGACCCTCTTCATTCTGGTCAGTCTTATTTCCTTCTTGGCTTGGAACCAGTCCTAATTTCCATCTTCTTGTCTACTGTTAATAAGAAGGGTTGTTCTGTCAAGTCAAGTGGGCTATTCGCTATTTTGGAATAATTTATCATTATTTCTCTATTGTTCCAAAATCTGTAGTTTTTCAAAGTGAAGACCAAATTCTATATTTCATGAAGGTTTGCTAGATGCCTATAATGTTCAATTGATTTTTCTAAACTTTGACTTTGTTTCGTTTGAAATTTTGTCTCTCTAATTGTTTTGCATGTTTTTTTAATCGCTCTCCAACTACTAATAGTTAATAAGCCTTAGAGTGAGGACCTTATCTTATACCTATGTATTCTCTGTAAGGAATGTAGTAAAGTGCTGGATATGCATCAAGTATTGAAAACTTTTTTTTGTCCCCACCTGACCTTCCCCCCCTTTCCTTCTTCTCCTTTCCCTCTTCTTCTTCTCCTTTTTAAAAAATATTCCTTAGATTTACCTGGTTATAACTAATTCTTCCAGTGGCATTCAGCCTCAAAGTTCACTTCATTTAACATTTTAAATTTATCCTTTCTTGGGAAAAAATTTGCTTCATACTGCATTTTGAAATAGTGGACATATTTTAAAATCTGGATATAAAAATCTACATGACAATTTAAAAGATGCCTTCCGTACACACAGAAAAAACCTAAAACTAGTAGGAAGACAAACTCAAAAATGTTTTACAATGTGTGTCATTTTCTAGTTTACAGAGAGCTTTTGCAAACCATTCATAAAAAATGCAGTAGAAAGTATAGACAGGGCTTCCCTGGTGGTGCAGTGGTTAAGAGTCGCCTGCCAATTCAGGGGACACGGGTTGAAGCCCAGGTCCAGGAAGATCCCACATGCTGCGGAGCAACTAAGCCCGTGCGCCACAACTACTGAGCCTGCGCTCTAGAGCCCACGAGCTACAACTACTGAAGCCTGCACACCTAGAGCCCGTGATCCGCCACAAGAGAAGCCACCGCAGTGAGAAGCCCACGCACCACAACGAAGAGTAGCCCCCACTCGCCGCAACTAGAGAAAGCCCACGTGCAGCAACAAAGACCCAACTCATCCAAAAATAGATAAATAAACAAATAAGTAAATAAATTAAAAAAAGAAAATATAGACAAAGGATGTGAAATAGTGTTTAAGGGGAAAAAGGAAATAGAAATTCAACATACTTGTAGTATGTAGTACTCTCTTTTTTCCTTTTTTTAATCAGATGAGCAAAAATTGTTTCATGATACCTAGTGCTGACAAGAGGAGATGGAAAAATGGACATTCTCATGTCCATGTCTCATTAGTGGGTTAGTTAGGAATGCATTTTTCTGCAAGTAATAGAAAAACTCATCTATTGATACTAGTTTAAGCAAATAGGGACTTACTTTCTTACACAGCTGGCATTGTGTTATTAGCAGCTTGATGTCAGGGCTGGCATTTCTTAATTTTCTTGGCCAGTTCTTTTGACTGCTTTGTGAATACAAGTTGTTTCAGATATGTTCACGTTCAAAGTAAGAAGAAAGTGGTAGAGCCTACACTATTTGCTGACTGTCCCTTTTATCAGAAAAGCAAAATTGTTCCCAGAGCTCTGCAGCAGATGAGCTTTTCAGACTCATAATCCTTACATGGGGTTAGGTATATTGCTGCTCTGAACCAAAACAATGTTTTATTAGGAAGATGGTGAGAGAAGATGGTGAGAGGGAATGTTGGATAGTCAGCTAAAATTGTCTTGTCACACGGCTGGTACAACTTTTTTAAAGATAAGTTGTAAGCGTATTCCCAAATTTAATATACACAGATCTTTAATGCAACAGTTCCATTGTTCAGTTTACCCATGAATAAGTTTCTGTTCCTCTGAATCATTCAGAGAACATGGTAGAAGTACAACTTTCTGGGCCTGAGCCTAGAACTCAGAATCATTGGCGTTGGGGCCAATGAATATGTATTTAAAAAAAAAATAGCTTACTAGGTGACTATTATGTGGAGCTAGGTTGTGTAGACTATAGAGAAACCCAGATTTTTAAAGTAGGCATAAAATTGCAAAAAAAAAAAAAATTTGTATCCAGCCAACCACTGGCATGTCATATCTGGAGCTCATTTTTCTTAAAAACAAAACAAATGAAACAAAATACCTCTTTTTTTTTTTTTTTAACTTCAGTTAAATAATTGCAGATAAGCCAACAGAAGAAAGCGTCAGCCCAGTTATATGGGGAGAACAGCCATTAACACCAATTAATATTGTTAGTGTATTTTATTTGATATAAATCCTTACAGATCTGTGTGTAGCATGCATATAATATATATGTAGTGGTTATCTTTCTATATCAAGACAGGTGCACATATTTCCTTTTAAATTATTATTCCATTGTACAAACATGCCACCTACTAAAGCAGTGTTCTTAATACTACCCTCTTTTTTCGCTATAATAGTGTTCTAGTGAATGCTTTTTAAATAAATAAATGTTTTTTATCTGATTATTTACATAACATAAAATATGCACAATTGCCATTTGGTATATTTTGTGCGACTGTCCTCCAGAAATATCTTTTTCCTTGTTGCCAATTTGATATCTCATTGTTTTAATTTACATCTTTATTAGTAAAGATTCAGTCCTTTCATATGTTTATTGGCCACTTGCATTTCTTTCTTTGAATTCCTTTAGTCTTAATCCTTTTTTACATTATATTATGCAATATTAACTGTATTCTGAGTATATTTTAGGAGTAAATCAATTTTATGGTCTGTTTAGTTTTGAGAATAATCCCTAATTTAAAAAGAAGACATGCTCTATAATTTAATGATTCAGTTTCCATTTAAACTGTTAGTGGAAGAGATGAAGTGAATTGTGAAAATATATTGTAGTATTACCTTACAGGATAAAAGAATAATTCCTTATTATTTTATGGCCTTAACCATAAGATGACTTAATTTAAAAGATTTTATGAAGTAACTATCCAGATGATAAAACTTTCATAAATTTTTTTTATGATTTTTTTAAAAAATTTATTTATTTTTGGCTGTGTTGGGTCTTCGTTTCTGTGCGTGGGCTTTCTCTAGTTGCGGCGAGCGGGGGCCACTCTTCATCGCGGTGCGGGCCTCTCACTGTCGCGGCCTCTTGTTGCGGAGCACAAGCTCCAGATGCGCAGGCTCAGTAGTTGTGGCACACAGGACTAGTTGCTCCGTGGCATGTGGGATCTTCCCAGACCAGGGCTCGAACCCGTGTCCCCTGCACTGGCAGGCAGATTCTCAACCACTGCGCCACCAGGGAAGCCCTATGGTTTTTTATCTTTTGACTGCGTGGCTTGTGGGACCTAAGTTCTCTGACCAGGGATCGAACCCGGGGCCCCAGCAATGAGAGCACAAGAGTCCGAATCACTGGACTGCCAGGGAATTCCCTTATAACTATGTTTTTATTTTTTTATTATTTCTTTTATAACTATGTTTTTAATAACACTTACTTTAAAAATCACTCTTTAGTTTTAAAACCTTAATGTGTATCTTCTATAATAAAATCAAACCTAGCTGCTAGGATTTAAAATTTATAGATATATTTCAACAGTATAACCTTCTTAAAAATCTATCCTGAGCTAAGTTATGAATTTCCCTCTGAAACATTTATATCCATGACCAGAATTTGTTTTGTTAGCTAAAGCCTCCAGAACAGATATTAAAGATATTGCTGTTTTTCAGGATTGGTAGCAAGATAGCATTCAGATATTAAAATTTAGATTCTTAGCTAGCTAAGGAGCACTGAATTCTAGATATGATTGCTTCTTTAGGGAGCAGGCTCAATACTCACTGTTTTATAGATGAAGGAGCTAGTTTTTGCTCAGTCAACAATAAACTGGCAGAAGTTTGGAAAATTTGTTACAGAATTTAATTTGTAATATAAAAAATAATAAACCTTCTGATTATGACTTACAGGAGAGCTCAAGAATCAAATTAATATATTCCTTTAATAGCTAACTTGGGCTTTTAAAAGGTGGTTTTGATGATGCCAAATAAACATTTGGAAGATGTTTCTCTTTATGTTTCCACAGATCATTAACTGAAGAAAAAATAAACAGCCATGCAAAATTCTCACATGGATGAGTACAGAAATTCCAATAATGGCAGCACAGGCAACAGTTCAGAGGTAGTGGTAGATCAGTCTACTGATTTCAGTACTGAGATTATGAATGTTACAGAAATGGAACAGTCACCTGATGGATCTCCTAATGTGAATACAACTACGGAAGAAAATGAAATAGCAAATACTGTGGACCTTCCAGTGACAGAAACAGAAGCAAATTTCCCTCCAGAATATGAAAAGTTTTGGAAAACTGTAGAAAGTAATCCTCAGGATTTTACAGGCTGGGTATATTTGCTTCAGTATGTAGAACAGGAGGTTAGTAACTATTTAAATGGGATTAGAGGGGACAGAAAAATCAAGTAATATCAGACTAGGCCTTATTGTTTTGTAATTAAAGTTGCCTCTTTTATAATTTTCAGATTAAGTTGAAGAACATTTTAGATAATATTTTTTTAGCTTCAAAAATAACTTTCATAGCATTTGTACATTATGGAAAGTATTAGAATCAAAGTCTAATGTTTGTAATAATTGGTGTGTGTATGTATGTGTGTATAAAATTGCTGAAATATAAAAAAATTACTTTGCTGTTTGACAGAATTAGTTCCTTCTGTTTCAAAGGATAAGATTGCATTGTAGGAAAAAGGGCTGCTGTGTGTGTGGTTTTTAAGCCTGCCGTTTATTTTGAGATAATAACAGGCATACCTCGTCTTATTGCGCTTCACTTTATTGAGCTGCACAGATACTGCGTTTTTTACAAATTGAAGGTTTGTGGCAATCCTGCGTCGAGCAAGTCTGTTGATGCCATTTTTCCAACAATATTTGCTCATTTCCTGTCTCTGTCACATTTTTGGTATTTCTTGCAGTATTTCAAACTTTTTCATTATTATGTTATGGTCATCTGTGATCAGTGGTATTTGATGTTACTATTGTAATTATTTTGGCATTTTTTAGCAATAAAGTCTTTTTAAATTAAGGTATGTACATTGTTGTTTTAGACATAATGCTATTGCACACTTAATAGACTACAGTATAGTGTAAACAGAATTTTTGTGTGCACTTGGAAACCAGAAAATTTATGTGACCTGCTTTATTGCGATAATACGCTTTATTACAGTGGTCTGGAACTTAACCCGCAATATCTCTGAGGTATGCCTGTACATTTGAAAGGAATAATAGTTTTTGTGACAAAAATTTCCAAGATGTTTAAACACCTTGTTTTATTTTCATCAGAATCACTTGATGGCTGCCAGGAAAGCGTTTGACAAATTTTTCATACACTATCCGTATTGCTATGGTTATTGGAAAAAGTATGCAGACCTCGAAAAGCGGCATGACAACATTAAACAATCAGATGAGGTGCGTACATTACTGAATAAAGTTATCTCCATTAGGTACTGTAAGCCAAATAATAACAAAACAGAGACTTTTTTTGGCTGGCAGTACCTACGATATATGGTCAAACAATTTTATAGGGTATTTTATTTGCATTTGTCACTCTTGTGGCATTTGTAGCTAATATTTTCTCTCTTTGTTGGCAGGTGCGTTAAACCTCTACAGTTTGTCAAGCTTTGCAGTGCAAGCCTCTGTATTACACTGCAGCTTAACAAGTAGGGCAGGGCTTTTCTCTCACTTACATTTATTTCTCATTTTCCAAACAATATAGTTGGTTTGCTAGTCACATTTGCTACGTCTTATTGCATTTTTGGTCAGACGCTGTCATTGATGCTCTAATGGGTCTGTGCCCTATGGTCTGTAACCCAAAGCCTGCCCACACAACCCGGTCAGAATGCAGGGACTGCTGCGCTTTGAAGATCAAGACTCTGCACGTGGGGATCAGAACATTGCCATGTTCTATCCAACCTCCACCCAAATGGTAATGGTAGATTATTTAAACAAAATTCCAGTAATTAGTATTTCTAAGGTTCACCGGATAACACAGTGTTGCCTCTCTGTTAAGAAATAATTAAATATTTGAAGTACAGTTTGTTGTTTTCTTCTTAGGTGTATCGCCGGGGGCTTCAGGCAATACCTCTTAGTGTTGACCTTTGGATACATTATATAAACTTCTTAAAAGAAACATTGGACCCTGGTGATCCTGAGACAAACAGTACAATAAGAGGGTATGTGAAACACTGATACTTAAATGTATTTAAAGATATAAATAAGTCAAGTATTCTGATATTGATAATAGAACTACTCATGAATGCTGAACTAAAAGTTTAACTTTCTTTTTCACTATTAAAAAACATGATACACATAGTAAACTTATGCATGATTATTTAAAAATGTACATAGTAAAGTCCTCCACCATTCCACACCCCCATTCCTTATGTCCGCAGTCCCTCTCCTCTCATGGTTAATTACTTGGGGTGTGTTCTTTCAGATACACATAGATGTACATATATGTGTGTATACATATTACACATATTTTTGTTTGATTTCTTAAAAAAATTAACAGAATGTTTTAGAAATTCTCCCTGCCATTTTCTTTAACCATTGCAAGAGTGTTTTATAGTATCAGGGTAGTATATTTTATTTGACCAAATTCTTATTTATAGGAAATCATTAGTGCTTCAGTGAACATCTGTTTACAAGTCAATGTTTATGTAGAACACTCTAGAAATGTAACTTCTGTCAAAGAGAATCGCAGCTATGTTTTGTCATATGTTCTTTTAAAAGTGGTAGCAATTTTAAACTCCCACAGTGTATGAGGGTAGTCATTTTCCCATAGTCATGCCATGTTTGTTTTTTTTAACCTCCAGTAGTATTTCATTATCTTAGTTCACATATCTGTAGGTTGGTCATCCTGGTTTACCATCTTTTCAAATGCTGTCTATATAAGGCATTTTTACATTGCTTGTTCATGACATTTGCTCATTTTACTTTGGGATTGTCTTTGTTACTGATTATAGGAATTTAAAATGTGTTTTTGGTTTTTATTTTCATCAAATTATTGATATGTACATGTAATTTAAAAAGTTAATGTTAAACTGCTTGTAACAAAAAGTGATTCCCTCCACCTCTCTTTAAATATTTTAGCCGTTTCTTCTGATATTTTCCAACATGTTTAAAACAGTAGCACTCTACTGCTTTCTGCTTCTCTCTCACTACCTATAGACATTATCATTCTGTTATGGTAGATGAGAATTTTTAGTTCACTTATACCCTGCTTCCCGTTCCTCACCTTTCCAGTATGGATAAGTTTCATAGCTTTTTGTTCTTCCTGTAATTACCCCTTTCCTTCCCTTCCCCCTTTTTCCCATTTGCCTGGCTTTCTTTAAACATTTAAAATTTTCTACTCCCTTCAACAGCTACTTTCAGTAGTCAGTACTAATACTGACTTTCCACAGCGTACAAATGGTATATAAGTTATTTTTTGAAACTAAAAAATGTATGTATCTAGTGTTATTCTACTTAATCTGAAGATTACAAAAAGAGAATTATGTTCTGAGAAATGTAAATTCCATTTTTTTTTCCTCTTTTTGGAGATAGCCCTCCTGGAACCTCCTCTTCTGTAATCTGGACTGGTTGCTGTATTCTGATTCTGTTGTACAGCAGTTTTTGGATTTCCTCATTATCATGGTTCTAGGAGATGTCTTTACCTTTTTCCTGGGTATCAAGCTCTATTTATTAGAGCTTGTTAGATCCTACTCTTCCTTGGTTCATGCCTGCCTTTTAGAGGAGTACATCCCATAACTTCCTGATAAAGGATGCTTGGAATGAAAAAAAATTTTTTGAATCTTTATGTCTGAAACAATTGATGGTCCAGTGGGGTGTAGAATTTTGAGGTGAAAGTAATTTTTCCTTAGGGCTTTGAAGGCATTTCTCCATCTATCTTCCGGTGTTGCTTTTGAGAAGTATTATACCATTCTTTTGAATTCTCTTTATGTGACTTGTTTTTCTTCATGGAAGCTTTTTAAATGTTCTCTTTATCTTTGTTGTAACTGCAATTGTAATGCTTTGGTGTGGACTTTCTTTTTCTAGTTAATTGTGCTTACTTAGTGGGCCTTTTCAATCTGGGATGTTTTAAAGCACATCTTTCTAGTCTTAGAAATGTTATTATTGTGTACATTCTTATTTTGATAATTTCTTTCTCTTGGTTTTCTCTGTTGTTTTCAATAGTTGAAATAGTTCAAAACCTTCTGTTTTAATCATTTAATTTTCTTACCTTTTTCCTTTTTCTCAATCTGCCAGGATTTGTTTGACTTTTTGAGGTATTTCCTTGAACCTTGTATTGGATTTTTAATAGCTGCCATAAGATTTTTAGTATCTAAGAATCTTTCCTCTTCTTTGAATATTCCTTTTCTTATAGCCTCCTATTCTTGTTATATGGCTGCATATCTTTCTATTTTAATATCCAAATTTTTTACTTTTAAAAATATTTATTAATTATTATTTTAAATACTTATTTTATTTTGATTGTGTCAGGTCTTAGTTGTGGCATGCGAACTCTTAGCTGTGGCATGCGTGTGGGATCTAGTTCCTGGACCAGGGATCGAGCCCGGGCCCCCTGCGTGGGAGCGTGGAGTCTTAACCACTGCGCCACCAGGGAAGTCCTATTTATTTATTTATTTAATTTTATTTATGGCTGTGTCTGGTCTTAGTTCTGGCATGCGGGGTCTTCATTGAGGCTTGTGGAATCTTCTGTTGCGGTGCACAGCCTTCTCTCTAGTTGTGGAGCGCAGGCTCCAGGGCGCATGAGCTCTGTAGTTGTGGCACGTGGGCTCCAGAGTGCATGGGCTCTGTAGTTTGAGGCACATGGGCTCTCTTGTTGAGGTGCTGGCTTAGTAGCCCTGCGGCATGTGGTATCTTAGTTCCCTGACCTGGGATTGAACCCGCGTCCCCTGCATTGGAAGGTGGATTCTTTACCACTGGACCACCAGAGAAGTCCCTGGCTGCATATCTTTTTAACATTTCTTTGAGGGTATTAAGGATAGTTGAAATTTTTCCCTGCCCTCAGTGCTGTTTTCTCTTTTTTGTTTGTTTGCTTGTTTTCATTTCTGATACGTTTGATCTCTGGATTTCTGCTCATGTTAAAGATTCAATACTAATAAACTGAATGGAAGTTCTGTACTACTTTGTTAGCTGGCATAAAGGGCTTCACAGTGCATGATCAGGTGGCTACTCAGGTTTTTGTTGGGGGACTCCCAGTGTTGGAATCTTTATATCTTATTCCTATACCAAGCAGTTTCTTCGTTGAAGGATCATCTGATCTGCCTGGGGAGCATATACCTAGCTTCTGAAATCCCATAGCTGAGCAGGAAAGTGGGTTCAAGGCCTCTTACCATTCATTAAGCAAACCTTCCTCTAAACATTTTGTTCATTACTTGTCATCCTTCCTCTTCCAGCTACTTCCAGTTTTCTTAGTGTCTGGTGCGTTAATTTCCTGAATCACTTTGGGATTCTGCAGAGGAATAACATGTATTTTAACTCTCTTGAAAATCTCAAACAAACATACACGTGTGTGCCCGTACCACACACACACGCGCGCGCGCGCGCGCGCTCGCATGTTCTCTCAATCCCTTATGTGTATTAAACATATTTCTCCCGGTTTTGGCACATCTTTGTTTAGGGTATCTTTATCATATAGAGGTTTTTGTTTTTTTCTTACTGTGGTTCAATTTGTAATCTTTTATTGGTTTCTGAGTTTTGTGCCTATCTTGACAAGAATATATAAATCTTGAATTTTTTTCTAAATCTTTTTATAGGCTTTTTTTTATAGTTCACTTATCTGGCATTTAGCTTTTGTCTTTTGTGAAACAGATTAACCTTAGTTTGTGTCTTTTGCAAGTCAGAGAGTAACCTTTTATTTTTTCCATTTGGAATAGTCCATCTTTTCTGCAATGATTTATTATTTTTTTATATTTTAAATTAAAAAAAATTTGTGTGCATTGATTTAAAATACTTTATCATATACTAAATTTTCACATATATATAGATCTTTTAATCCATACTTTTAATTATTGTAGCTTTCTAGTTTCTTTTGATACCTTTCAGGAAAATGCCTGCTGCTTTGTACTTTTACAAAAATGTTTTGCATCTTTGTATGCTAGATGAATGTTAGAATTTTTTTTCTCTTCCATCCAAAATTTCTTAGAGCTTTGATTGGCATTCAATTAAAGTTGTAGATTAATTTAGGTAGTGTAGTTTATACTGTTACAAATCCCTCTTGATTCTAATATTTATTTTGAAAACGTACCTAAAATTTTATCCCATTGGGATATCAAATCCAGTGATTAAAATTGCTTACAGAAATCTCTTCAGATGAGCTAAGTATTTTAAAATAAATGATTTTGTAGTAAAGTGTAACTGTGGAATTTTAGAATTAGGAGAGAATTTTGAGAGTTTTAGAATATATGTATATTTCTCATTACCTGACAAGGCAGCTGGACCCCTTGTTGGAGAGTTGTTTTGCCAGAAAATTATTTCTTAAAGTGAGATAAATTTTGTCTGTCTTTTGCCCTAAAGGAATCTATTCAACAGACATTTCAAGTTTAACAAACATTTTAGTGTCTACTGTGTTACTCTTATATGTTTGCTGTGTAATTTGCATTGCAAATTTATATCATATAAAACAATATACAGTTACATAAAATTACATTTACCTATTCCCTTTACGTTTTCCCTTTTTTAAGCAACTGTCATACACTTTTCTACTATTCCTTCTTCCTTTTAATCTCTACTTGTATAAAGTTGAATATAATTTGAATTTAGCATTATCTTCTAAAATTTAGAAATATTTTATTAGTTTCAGGAGTATGACAATGATTTGATATTTGTATATATTGCAAAATGTAGAAATAATATTTTTAAAGTGATTTTATCTTGGAAAGATAACTTAAGAGGTAATTTAATTTTACAGAACTTTTGAGCATGCTGTTCTAGCTGCAGGAACAGATTTCCGATCTGACAGACTCTGGGAAATGTATATAAACTGGGAAAATGAACAGGGAAACCTGAGAGAAGTTACAGCTATATACGATCGTATTCTTGGTATTCCAACACAGCTGTACAGTCATCATTTTCAGAGGTGAGTGGAAAAATCAGATTGTTAACATTTTTTTGTGATTACTCAGGTAATTAATTTCCAATAATGAGGATACTTATTCTCTTGAAATGTAAGATTCTATTAGACGCAAACAGGAATAAATTTTATTGCTTGATAATCGCAAGTTATATACACTTTTAGATTTTGACATTTTCAGTATAGCTTATAAAATGTTTAGGAACTTTATTGGTTTTAGACAGAAGGTTCTTTTTATCTGTTTTATAGGTGAGGAAACGATAGGAATCCTGTCTTTTGTCTAAGATATTTCAGAGTAGTGAAGGAATGAGAGAAAAGAATCTAAGTTTAATTATTCTTCATGGTTAACACAGTACATGGCACATAATAGATGCTTATTTAAAACATAATGATTTACTAAAGGTCCATTCTTGTGATTCACGTAACATCGTATATCCAAAAGAGCAAAGAATGTATTTTATGTAGTAAGTCCTGTTTATATTCAAACAATCAAAAATAATTTCAGTTTAATTTTCTACTATGATAATCTGTTATGATTGGTATCATTTCATTTTAATGAGTGCTGTTAAAACAACTAGTTCTGTGTACTGTGATTTCCATGTTTCTGATGTATTCAAAGTATCCCATTAATAAGGCTCCCACTAATACGGACTTAGTCTTTCTGAACAAGAAAGTTATGAGGACTGTGTTGATAAATGTTTGCTATAACTGCCATATTTCTGTCATAATTTTTATAACTAGTATTGTGGTAGAGCCTGTAAACTTTAGGTAGTTATTAAGTAAGTGATTTTCTAAATTTTTCTTTACTAACAAATTAGAAAACTTTATGAAACGTTTGTACAGAACTGTGGATCAATTTGCTAAGCTATGTAGACCCAGGTTAGAAACAGAAAGCATGTGGACCTGAATATACCATCTCTGTTTTTCATGAGATAGAGGAGGTGGGCAGGTTTCTAGGGTATAATGACCTAGGGAGACACTTGCTGAAAGAGATTATTAATACAAGGGTTGGCATGTGGAGACGCTTGGTGAATATTTGTTGACTGAATTTAAAAAGTTAAAATATTTTTAATTTTTTTTTAAAGCCTTTAAAGATTTAAAAAGTTTTCTGGGACAAAGCAGGTTCCTTTCATAAACCAGTTCTTCTAGGGTCTAAAGTATAGGTAAAATATATGATTATAATAATTTTATTGTTGGTAAGAAAAAAATATGACTAGGAAACAGTTATACAGACAGTATTCTGAGTGCCTTATAACTCATTTAATCGTCACAATTAACCAGATATAGGTATAGGTACTATTATTTATCTATATTTTATGGAAGTAGAGGCAAAGAAAGATTAAAGTATTTGCAAAAGGTCACAGAATTAGTAAGTGGGTGGAAGCTGATTGGAACCTAGACAGTGTGGCCCAAAGTTCTTGGTGTAGTTTTTTTTTTTTAATATTTCACTGGGCTTTTAAAAATGCATGTATGAGTATAATAGAGATTAGTGGATTGCATTACACATACTGCTTTTTAATCTACTCTTTTTCACTTAATGTAATGAGACACACTTTCCTTATGAGTATAGCAAACTCAGAAGTAGTGTTGGTATAAGTAAATCTTATAGTTTATGTAAGTAAACTAATTCACATGACTAATTGCTTTGAGAACTGCTGAAATGTTTTCTTTTGCCAAATACACTTCTCCTATTTAAAGTCAGTTATTTAGCGCTTGCCATGTACCAGATGATATGCATTTAAGTTGTGGGAATAAAGGCCCAAAGAAGATATGTATGCATTGACTTGGCCCTCAAGTTGCTCAAAAGTGTAGAAGAGGAAGCATGTGCTAAAGGAACTAAGTGCTGTATTAGAAATATTTCTATTGTGTAGGCTTGTATATTGGATATACACTGAACATTATCTCTAAGAATATATCTAATTTAAAGTCCTCCTTAGCATGAGTACTTTTGTGATAATATCTAATTCCTCAGGCCCAGTCCCTGGTAGTTCTTAAACTCTAGACATAACCTGAGTACTGATAATTTCCCAAAGGGCAGTGATGTTTTATGCTTTTATGACTGTAATACCTTTTCCATTTTCCATTTGTCTGGTGAACTCATATTCCTTAAGACCCATACAGCTTAATGTTTTCTCCGTGACACTTTTTCCAGTTCACCTAAACGGAAGTGTCTGTTTTGTCTTTTGTGCCAGCACTCTACCTACATTTATTTCATTTATCTTAGCACTGATAACACTCTTTTGAATTTATGTCTCTTGTATCCTCACATGTCTGTCATTTTCTGAGGATTTTTAATTGTTTTTGGCCTTAATACCTAGGAACAGGTATTTTCCTTTACGGAAAACCCCTAACGAACTTTTTGGCCAACCCAGTATTAGGCACTCAGCCATTCTATATTGAATGTATTAGCTTTATAGTAGAAAAAGCTAATGGAATATTACTGTTTAGTATTATGCATATTTTATCACCATGTGAAAGAAGTTTATATATATAATGTGGCGATTATTTTATTTTTATTGTATTTTATTTTTTAATTTATTTTTTGGCTGTGTTGGGTCTTTGTTGCTGTGCATGGACTTTCTCTAGTTGTGGCGAGCAGGGGCTACTTTTTGTTGTGGTGCGCGGGCTTCTCACTGCGGTGGCTTCTCTTGTTGCGGAGCATGGGCTCTAGGCACACAGGCTCAGTAGTTGTGGCTCGCGGGCTGTAGAGCACAGGCTCAGTACTTGTGGCACAGGGGCTTAGTTGCTCTGCGGCATGTGGGATCTTCCTGGACCAGGGCTCGAACCTGTGTCCCCTGCATTGGCAGGAGGATTCTTAACCACTGCACCACCAGGGAAGTCCAATTATTTTAAATTTATGTTCTATAAGTAGTTATTTTTCAGTTTTACCTTATTTGAAGTTTCTTATTTATGTCTTGACAATTTTTAATTTTAATATTTATTTGAGTATTAAATCTATTCATTTTCATACCACACATGTGAGAGTTACTTCCTCATTTAAAGTTTTTTTAAATAAGGCAATCTGTATTTTTGTCCTCCTGGTGATAAAATAGGTGAAGTTAAGCCTCTGTATCCACTGATTTTGCAAAATTTAAATTAGTTTCCAATGTTATTTACATATGTTTGTGAAAGTCTTTTTTTTTTGGCCATGCCATGCGGCATGCAGGATCTTAGTTCCCCTACCAGGGATTGAACCTGTGCCCCCCCTGCATTGGGAGCACAGAGTCTTAACCCTTGGACCGCCAGGGAAGTCCCTGTGAAAGTCTTAAAATCCATAAAAATCCAGGTGTCAGTAACCTAAATCAATTTTAAGAAACTTGGGGGAAAAAATCCATAAGGTTGGAGCATATGGTACATGTACAACCATGTCTGATAATTAGGTTGAAGAGGTAGGTCTGGGTCAGAGGCTAGGTCAGAATATGAAAGACTTCAAGGAGATTGGATTTTAACCTGAATGCAGGGTAAACATTGAAGTGATTTTGGCATGAGGGTGGGATATGATCCTGTTTACTATTTTATTTTTCATGTTTACTTTTTAATAACTTTTTTGGCTGTGTTGGGTCTTTGTTTCTGTGCGAGCGCTTTCTCTAGTTGTGGCAAGCGGGGGCCACTCTTCATCGCAGTGCACGGGCCTCTCACTGTTGCTGCCTCTCTCGTTGTGGAGCACAGGCTCCAGACGCGCAGGCTCAGTAGTTGTGGCTCACGGGCCTAGTTGCTCCGCGGCATGTGGGATCTTCCCAGACCAGGACTCGAACCCGTGTCCCCTGCATTAGCAGGCAGATTCTTAACCACTGCGCCACCAGGGAAGCCCTTAATAACATTTTTGATAGCAATATTGAGGTGGGGTTAGAAGCTGTGGGACCAGAGGCTGGAAGACTGGTTTATGTTTATCTAGCTGTAGTGAGGAGGGCATGAAGTCATATTTAGAACGTAGACTAAATTGGACCTAATATCCAGTGGAATGTAAGAGATAAGGTAGGTGGAAGAGATTCGGCAACTTAGTGGTTGACAATATCAAGATTCAAGATTAGAAATGTTGGGACTTCCCTGGTGGTCCAGCAGGTAAGACTCCACGCTCCTGATGCAGGGGGCCTGGGTTCGATCCGTGGTCTGGGAACTAGATCACACATGTGTGCTGCAACTAAGAGTTCACATGCTGCAACTAAGTGTCCGCATGCCACAACTAAGAAGCCTGCATGCTGCAACTAAATATCCCACACGCTGCAACTAAGAAGTTGGCATGCCACGACTGAAGTTCCCACATGCCGCAACAAAGATCCCGTGTGCTGCAACTAAGACCCTGTGCAGCCTAAATAAATAATAATTTAAAAAAAAGATTAGAAATGCTGAGGGTTTTGATTTGTGGATGAAAGTGACACACTTATAGACACGTTGTATATAAGGTTCCAAATTGAGATGGTGTAGATACTTTAGCTCTTCAACTTGGTGTTTTTGATTAGTTTGTGTGTGTGTGTGTGTATATATAAACTAGTGTGTGTAGATAAATGACATGTTTTTCAAAACACTCTTTGCTTAAAATCTTTATTTCTTTAGGCAGAGCGTTGGCAGTTGTATATACTAATCTGAAATTTAGGGAAAAGGTTTGGGCTTAAGTTAGTTTTAAAATCATAGTATGCTTATTATTTCAAGCTGTATTAATAAGATTGGACAGAAAGTATATAAAAATAGATGAGAACAAAATGCAGAGTGGAATCATTGGGCATACTAGCATTTGGGGGCAGGCTGGAATCAAGGAGCAGTCAGAGACTTGGAGGAAAACCAAGTGGTAACTCAGAGCCCAGGGTGAAGAAGATTCTAAAAGGAAGGTTAGTTAACAGCCTTAAGTACTGAGGACATTATTAGGATAGATGCTGTACTATAAAACAAGTATGCATTTAATTTTGCATGTAAGAGGTACTTGGTGACTTTAATTAGGGCAATTTCATTGGAGTGTTTGGCACAGACATGTGAATTCAGGAGTAATTGGGAGGTGAGGAAGGAACTGCAAAATTTGTTGATCATTTGTAAGTAATCATTTATAATTTAAACATGGATTGCTGTATTTAATTTTACAGTCACTTGACAGATGAGAAAGCCAAGATTTAGAGAAGGGAAAAACTTCCTATAAGTCAAATAATTAGTAATGGACAGAAGTAGGATTTCAATGTATGACTTGTCCACGCCTTCTTCATTCCATTGCAAAGGCAGGAAGGAAATGAAGATGTCTGTAGACTGTTTTATCAAGTGGTAAGTTATTACTGTAGAAAAGGAGAAAGGGTGTGGTGTTTTGGCTTCTTTAAATCAGAGTTCCTTTGAAAGAGTAATGTGTAGTAGAAATGTAATGTGGGATCTAAAATTATACTTCATATATAAAGCTTGTATTTTTATTGTTTTCCTTTAGATTTAAAGAACATATACAGAATAACTTACCTAGAGATCTTCTAACTGGTGAACAGTTTATTCAGCTGCGAAGGGAATTAGCTTCTGTAAATGGGCATAGTGGTGATGATGGTCCTCCTGGTGATGATCTACCATCAGGAATTGAAGACATAACTGATCCAGCAAAGGTAACCAGACTTATTAAAAAAAAATCTTTCAGTGCATGAGAAACTAAACTTTATGTCCCTTGACTGCATGTGTGGTGTGACTTGTAGCTCATATAAAATCAATTTCTGATTAAGGCAGGTGGGAATTCTTTAGCTTGTTTGATTTAGAGTAGATAATGTGTTTTACTATGAGACACCTGAAAAACTACGTTAGCTTAGAAGCATTATTTGGCCTATGTTGTGATGTACTAGCCCTGTTTTTTGTTTTTAGAAAGGCATATGAGAAAGTAGTTTATTAGGAAATACTTTTACAGATTTCAGTATTGTTAATTGTACTTTGCACATAATTGATAATGGTTAAAAACCCATCACTATTCTAAGACTATAGTATGGGTGGATAATACTTAAATGTAAGCAGTGATATTTAAAATTTTAGTATATAACTTGTGTGATTAAAATTTTTTTTCTTTCCTAGCTAATTACTGAAATAGAAAACATGAGACATAGAATCATTGAAATTCATCAAGAAATGTTTAATTATAATGAGCATGAAGTTAGTAAAAGATGGACATTTGAAGAAGGTGTAAGTGCTTGCTTTTTTGTTATTGTCATTATATGCTTCAAAATACAGATAGGAGTAATGTATTTTTGTTTTAGTTTTGAGTGATGTCTCTGCCTTTTAGTTTTGCTTATTTAAGTGATGAGGTATTTGTCCTACCTATGGCTTCCATTATCAGTTTTCCATTATTTTATCATTTTCCATTATCAATTTTAGAAACATTGAATTCAGACTTACATGAATTGCAAATTATCTTTAATCTGAACCATTTTATTACAGTTCAATTTTTAAAATCAATTTCATTGAGTTTTATGTACAACAAAATGTACCTATTTTAGGTACAGTAAAATGAGGTGTTTTTTTTTTCAGAATTCTAATTCTTTGTTTTTTTTAAACATCTTTATTGAGATGTAATTCGCATGCCATATATAGTTCACCCATTTAAAGTGTACAGTTCAGTAGTTCTTAGTATATTCACAGATAGGTACATACAGTTAATTTTAGAACATTTAATTAATGTTAATTTTAGGACATTTTCATCATCCCGAAAAGAAATCCCTTACTCTTTAGCTTTCACCCCTCTACTCCCTCATCTGCTTACTGCCCCCAACTCCCAGCCCTAAGGTACCGCTAATCTACTTTCTGTTCCTATAGGTTTCCCTCTTCTGGCTTTTCACATGAATGGAATCATGTAGTATGTGGTTTTTTGTGACTGGCTCATAAAATGAGTTTTGACAAATGTATATGCATTGTGATCACCACAACAATCAGGATATAGAACTAATCTGTCATCTCAGAACCCCTTTTCAGTCAGTAACCTACACTGCACTCCTACCCCACGCAACCACTGATCTACTTTCCTTTTTTTTTGTTGTTACATTCACTAGTTTATTTTTTAGATTCCACATATAAGTGATACCAAATGGTATTTGTCTTTCTCCTTCTGACCAACTTCACTTAGTATGATAATCTCTAGTTGCATCTATGTTGCTGCAGATTGCATTATTTCGCTCTTTTTTATGGCTGAGTAGTATTCCATTGGTGTATATATACCACATCATCTTTATCCATTCATCTTTGGATGGACACTGATCTGCTTTCTGTTACTGTTTAGAATCTGTTTAGAATTGTTCAATTCTAAAATAGTCAGCAAAGAATACAGTTTTCTGAACATAAAATTGTGTAGTTCTATTAAAATGACAGGGTAAGTGGAAAATACATTGTTTCTTCAATTTATAAAGCCTAAGTAATTAAAGGGATTTTAATTTTAGAAGTTTTTTTACTCATGAGATGTGATTAAAATTTTTTGGTTCATTATTATATTTATAATTTAAATAATTTGTATTACTGTAGTCATACATATTTTGGTGTTGGTACTGGTTTACTTTCATTGTCATGTCATGCTTTTATTACAGATTAAAAGACCTTATTTTCATGTGAAACCATTGGAAAAGGCACAACTGAAAAACTGGAAAGAATACTTAGAATTTGAAATTGAAAATGGGACTCATGAACGAGTTGTGGTTCTCTTTGAAAGATGTGTCATATCATGTGCCCTCTATGAGGAGTTTTGGATTAAGGTAAGAAAATTATATGCTCTGAAACTTGAATATATTATAAACATTGATCTAGTGACTAACCTTTTTTGTACTTCTGTTGAATGTTGTTCATATAACTATATCTGTTGCATTAGGAGATGGTCTGCTTGCAACCAGATTTGACTGCTGCATATGCCAACCTCGTTGCCTCTCTTCGTCCTTCCTTACAGAAACTAGTCTAGTGGTTCAATAAAGGTGCTGAATGGGTTTAAAAATAGAATTTTATCGTTCTGTCACATATTTAATGGCTTGTTCAACTGTAAATTTTTCAGTATTTCCTCTGTTTCTGTATGTAGTATGCCAAGTATATGGAAAATCATAGCATTGAAGGAGTGAGGCATGTCTTCAGCAGAGCTTGCACAATTCATCTCCCAAAGAAACCCATGGTGCATATGCTTTGGGCAGCTTTTGAGGAACAGCAGGGTAAGAATGAGGAAATTCAGTTGATATTTTGGGATTTAAGTTACTTTAGGATAAAGTTATAGGAATTGAGTCTTGAGAGATGGTGTAAAGCAGAGGTCAGGTAAACTTTTTCTGTAAAGGGCCAGATAGTAAATGTTTTAGGCTTTGCAGGCCATATGGTCTCTTTCCTAACAACTCTGCCATTGTAGCTCCAAAATAGCCATAGACAATAACATAAAAAAATGAACATGGCTGTTTTCCATTTCAAAAAAAAAAAAAATAGCCAGAGGGCTGGATTTAGCCTGTGGGCTGTTATTTGCCAATACCTGGCATAAAGGATATTTCATAAGTTTAAACAAAAGCATAAACATTTAATTACTATTTCTAGGTAATATTAATGAAGCCAGGAATATCTTGAGAACATTTGAAGAATGTGTTCTAGGATTGGCAATGGTTCGTTTGAGAAGAGTAAGTTTAGAACGACGGCTTGGAAATATGGAAGAAGCTGAACGTTTGCTTCAGGAAGCTATTAAAAATGCCAAATCAAATAATGAATCATCATTTTATGCTATCAAACTAGCCCGACATCTTTTCAAAATACAAAAAAACCTTCCAAAATCAAGAAAGGTGCTTTTGGAAGCTATTGAAAGAGACAAAGTATGTATTTGTGTTTTTTAGAATATCTTCCATAAAAAAAGTAGTCTTTTTTGTTGTTGTTTTTCATTTTGGCAACTATGATGAAAGGTTTGGTCTGTATGTAATATATTTCATTACTAAATGAAGACAACAGTCCCTCTAAACTGATGTTGCCATTCTTTTAAAAAATTTTCAAATTATCATTAAAAGGTTGAGAAAATTAACATTATTGGATTTTCTATTTTCTCCACATTTAGAAATTTTATGGCAAGTTTATTAAGTAGAGGGCCTGAGAACATTTTATAAACATAAGTATGGCAGTTGCCTACATTGTAACAAATGTAGCAGTGAGATTATTCTCCTTCTCTAAAGTATTTCCTTTTATATATCAACTGATGTCAAAAGATACTGTCTAGGAAATTTCTCATTTTTTAGATTTTCGGCTAATGACAGGTCTGTTTAAGACACAGGTTTATAAGAGGTTTGCTTCCAGCTGCAGTGAGGAAGATTATCTATGGTTGTGAAGATTTAGATTACTGGAAACTGTAGAGATCATTTTTTTATGTTTTATTTCATATTTGTTATGGTAGGTCAAGCTACATTAAACCCAAGATAGGATATAGGGTTTTAATTTATTGGCATTTAACAACTTGCATAGTTTAGGAGATGCTAGGATGATGTCTCTACCTACCAATGTGCTTATTACTTTTTTACCTGTTTATTAGATGTATGCTGAAAAAATTTAACATGAATTACATTTTAATACAATTTTCAATACTGAATTTTTCAAGTTGAGACATAAAAATTAAGGCATTTAAAATATCTGTGGTCTAATCAAAATATCTTAGAAATATGATTAATTGGTACTGCTTTTTACACAGGAGAACACAAAGTTATACCTCAATTTACTTGAAATGGAATATAGTGGTGACCTCAAACAAAATGAAGAAAATATCCTAAATTGTTTTGACAAAGCTATACATGGTTCATTACCTATGAAAATGAGAATTACATTTTCTCAGAGAAAAGTGGAATTTCTTGAAGATTTTGGTTCAGATGTTAATAAGTAAGATCTTAATTATATATTATTATCTATCTGAATAGTAATAGAGCACTGATAATTTTGGATGGGAATTTGATGATGAGTACAAAATAATATACTGTTAAATTTAAAATGTTTCCTAGGTTTCTTTTTCCTCGGGTATATGTGGGGGTAAATTCAGTTTTGCAGATGTCTATGTGCTTAATGAGAGGACATATGGTTTGTCTTTCCTTCAAAATTATTTTCAGAATTTTAGCGTGGTGATTTAAACAATGAGTAGATGAGAGAAAGCAGGAGGCAGGAATTCTGTGAAAAAGGAAATGGGTGAAGGATTGAACCCTGAAACACAGAAACATTTAATATATAGACCACCAAAGGTAGATGGGGTTTTCTGGAATAGGAATGCCATCTCAGATTAGAGAAGAGGATGGGTGTGGTTTTACAGATCATGCCTTAATGACCTCATCTTCATGCATTATAAAAGGCTAAAAGATGAGGGTGGGGAAAAGGACAAGTTTAAAATTTAAATCTGCAAAATAGAAGAGTAGAAATATTGATTAGAGCATTGCTGCCATTCCTTTCTTACCTGGTCTAGTAAGGAAATACCCCAATTCCTGTTAGGCAAGTGTGTATACATTTTTGATGGCTGAGTAAGATTTTAATTCAACTGAAAAACGTTTAATATGAGTTACATTTTAATACAACTGTATATGTGTGCTTGGCACATTAAAAGTTTTATAATTACCTAATGTAAAGTACATTAACAGTCTAACAGGGGAGGAGGTACTGGTCTTTTAATAGACAAAGAGAGGCTTAAAGAGAGATTAGGCAGTTTTTCCAAGGTCACTTAGCTATTACATTGTGCAGCTGGAATTAGAACCTACTTCGGAGCCTGTGTTCTTGACCACCTCATGTGCTGTATGTGTCTTCCTTTTGTTTTGTACTGAAGAAAGTATACAAAAGAAATGGCATATGTAATTCTAGCTTTTAGTCTAGTTGGATGGTGTGGTGACTAGAGAGGCTGTACATAAGTATGTGAGGTAGCATACAACTGTTAAGAAGGCTTTGATCTCTCTGGAACAGAATGTATTTGGCATCTTTCATAGAGGAGGTGGGGCTTCATTTAGTTATTACTGGATTCTTACAAGCTAAGGAGAGGATAAAATGGTGGAAGCAAATTAAAGTTCATGTAAAAAGAATATCTGCTTGATTGGAGGGTTTTATGAAGCGGTAAAAGCTTGATGCTAAATGTGCTGTGTCTTAAAAGCTAGACTGAGTTCTGAGCACATGTACACGGTTGACAGTAGGAAGCTATTAGAGTTTTGAATTAGATTAAATGACATATTTAAATTTGGCAGTAATATACAGACAAATCTGAGGTCCGACACAAGGATGCCAGTTAGGCCCTTGTAAATATAGTTATGGAGGGTCTGAGTATCAGGTCTAAGATTGTTGTATTTGAAATTTTAAAAGGGAGTGATATGGAAAATAAATGAGTTGCTTAGAAATTTAGGTAGCAGTGTAATGAATTGGTAAGGATTAATGTTCAATCAGACAAATATAGGATTAAATCCTAGCTCTCACTTAATATTTTGTATTCCTCAGTTTTCAGATTTTCTCATATGAATATTGAGTCTCTTGTTGCCAACCCATGAGTTGTTAAAGGTCTTAAGGAAATTAGTCCATTTTAAAGTCCTTTATGTTGAGTAAACACTGAACCAGAGATTATTGACAGTTTTTGCCCCTGGAATATTTTGGGACCAGTGTTACTGTTAATTGTTATTAAATGTGTACATATGCAGGCTGTCCAGGGAAGTTGAACATGCATGTAAACATCAAGGTCATTTCCACAGAAATGTTAATTATCTGTGTTCAGGTTTCTGATTCCTTAAAAAATAAGGCCATCTTTGTCTTTCTAAAAAATATTTAAGAAAATGGTAAAAGGAGGGCATTTCCTGGTTGTCCAGTGGTTAGGATTCCACACTCAAAAAGAAAATGGTAAAAGGAAAACAAAATCATTATGATTTTAAAGTCAGTTTGGCTTCAAGTGACATTGTTTTTGAAGTTTTGAGTTCCAGGTGAGACCTATAATACATACCACATTTTTTTATTTATTAAAAATTATCTTTTTAATCAATGATAACTAATTATACTGTAGTTTTATTTTAGCTCTAATTCAATTTATCACATGGCCAAAGTTTACACTTTATCCTAACTGGTGGCAGGTGTCTTTAAGAAGCATTGTTAAGTTAGATCTCAAAAGTATACAAATTATGTAACTGTCAGGACTAGTTGCATTGGACGGAAACATATTGTCAAGGTCACTGTCTTTGTCGTGTGATAGCTCCTTAGTCGGGCTCTCCCCATGTGTTACAAATAATAAAAACAGGTAGCTCTTGGCCAGTATCCCATCAGCTTTAGCCCACTGTAGTACAGAGAACAGGCACTTTTTCAGTAGCTCAGTCAAAAATCCTGGGACTTACTGACATCCTGGTTTGAGTCACATGATCACCTCTAAACCAGTCATTGGTCAGAGATACGTAGTAAGGTAATTGGCTAGGCCTGTATCTCTGAAGCCTCATTTGAACCACATGGACTGAGAAGGAAAGTGCAAGGCAGCAGTTTGCCAAAGCAGATAACATAGAAAAGGTAGCTGGGGGCAGTTTTGCCTGCTGGATCATTTTTTTTTTTCCAAAAGGATGTTCATTGCAACATGCTTTTGTTTCCCTAAGTGGAAATAACTTAAACACTTTAAAAATTTAAGTTTGGCTTTTGTCTATTCCAAAGGATTGTTTTTCCTTCCCTCTCAGGCTTCTGAATGCTTATGATGAACATCAAACACTCCTAAAAGAACAGGATTCTTTAAAAAGGAAAGCAGAAAATGGGTATGTAACTTCCTGCTGAATCAGAAAGAGATGCTTAAAAGAAGACATTTCATTGTGGAAATCCCTTTAAAGATAATTATCACCTTTATGTTGTGGTAATTTATTTTCGTGATTTGAAATCATATAAAACAGAGTGGTCAAGAACTTCAGATGAATGTACACAGGTGACACTCATCCATTTGTTAAAAGTACTTATCTGTGGGAATTCTGAAAGTTTCCATTTTGACCTTTGATTTAGATCAGAAGAACCAGAGGAAAAGAAAGCACACACAGAAGATACAACTTCATCATCTACGCAGATGATTGATGGTGATTTACAGGCAAATCAAGCTGCTTATAATTATAGTGCCTGGTATCAAGTGAGTTTACATAATTATAATTGAATTTTTTGTTAATAGATGTTATTAGAAATGCATAAATGAGGATAGTCTTTTTTTTTTTTCCTTTAGAAAAAACAACTCTGCTTTGGTTGCAGATTGTATAATACATTGTCTTGTGGTTAAGACTTGGAATTTCAGCAGTGAACACATGCTTGTTTTCTCAAATATACCTGCTTTAATTACATTTTTATATATAGAACTCAGCCATAGTTCTTGTATGCTAACATGTTTGCTTTTTCCTTTCAGTACAATTATCAGAATCCTTGGAATTATGGACAGTATTATCCTCCCCCTCCAACCTGATTGGAAAATTAAATATCAGATGGAGTGTGTGAAAAGTTTGAAATTATTTTTTTTTAATGAGGGATGTAAACATAGCATAAGCTTGTTGTATTTGATAACTTGTCTTCCCTGTTTCTGTGTAACATGATTTGTTCAGTAATAGGGGAAAATGTCACTTAGTAGCTTACCACAGATACTATTTCCTACCATTTATAAAATTTACTTTTTATTGGAGAACTATTTTTTTGATTTTTGCATTAAGTGGTCTAGAATTCTTTTGCAATGCATTTGCAATAGAGTTTTGTAGCCTTAAGGGTAGGGAAAAAAAACTGACTGCAGATCATGTCAGTGTAGTACAAGGTTCTGAAAATACATAAGGGCTGGTTATTAAGGATTTACCTCCTCCTTAAAAAAAAAAATGGCTTTTTAACCTTTGCTGACAAGATATTGTCTGTGTGGTTCAATTATCGTTGTGAATTTGGATCAAACAGCAGAAGATACTTATTAAAATACTGTCTTGGAATAGAGATTATAAATGAGGAAATGGAATGTTTGCATCCCTTTAAAAAAATGAAAATCATATCAAAACTTGTTTCAGGAGACTTTGTATTTGGAATATTCATGTTAAAACTTGTGAGCAAGCTTTCATTTTGATCAAACTGATCATCTTCGTTTTTGTAATAAAACTGAAGACTCATCCAATAATTGTTACGAATTTATTGAGGGGGGGAAATCACCTAATAATACTAACTTTATATTCACCAGTATTAGTGGTTTATTGGTTTTGAAGTATACTTTTCTTGAATTCATCTATTGTTGACAATTTATTAGACCTTTTAGCCTTTTGCTTCCTCTCAATCTCTATGCTTTTGCCTTCCTTATACACAAATATTTAAAGATTTTAAGATGATTGTCTCTGGCAAAGCTGTCCAGACAATTTTACTGTTACTCCCAGGTTTGACGAAGTCTTAGTACTGGTTAACCTAATCAGAACATGAATATATTTACACAACACAAATCAAGACATAGGATAAATTTTTATTGAGCCTTTTAGTTTACAACATGAGGTAAAAGGCAAGTCAGTTCTCTTTAAGTGATATTCTACACAGCTGTAGTAAAATATTTTAAACTTCAAGGATTTATAATGGATTACATTTCTTAGAAGTTGGGGATCAAGTAAACAAGTTCTAACTTAACTTCTTGAATTTTTCCAGTTGACTCTTCCCTTAAAATAGTAACCAGTTCTAATGAGACACCTAAGTTTCTTCAAGGCTGTGTTTTATTGTTGCTGATGCCTTTACTATTTCAGTCAATATCCACTAATTCCACTTCAAAAATAAGTTTTGCATTTGGTGGAATTCTGTTGAAGAAGTCAAGGTAAATTTGATAAAACTTGCCTCTCCCCTTATTCCCCTTAGTGTAAATTAGAATTATGGGACTTCTCCGGTGGTGCAGTGCTTAAGAATCCGCCTGCCAATGCAGGGAACATGGGTTGGAGCCCTGGTCTGGGAAGATCCCACATGCTGCGGAGCAACTACGCCTGTGCACCACAACTACTGAGCCTGTGCTCCCGCGAGCCACAACTGCTGAGCCCATGCACCACAACTACTGAAGCCCACATGTCTAGAGCCCATGACCTAGAGCCCCCACCACAACGAACAGCAGCCCCTGCTTGCGGCAACTTGAGAAACCCCATGCACAGCAACGAAGACCCAACGCAGCCCAAAATAAACAAGTTTATAAAAATAAATAAAATTAGAATTATGTGTATTGGATACTGGTAATTAACTCCAAAGGGAGGGCTTTATAGTTGACTCAGGGGCTAGTACATAGGAACCTAGAGGTTCCTAAAAGTATTTTTGTGAATGGAGGTCATAACCTGTCAATAAAGGCTGACTAGATAAATTCAGCTTGAACTAGGATCTTCCTCTCTAGTACTGCCAAGTTAGCCACTACTTGATGAAGACTGCTACTTAGTATGCCCCACACCTGCCCCAAGTGATTTCAATCTAGCTGATTGTATATGTTACATTAAATCAAAGTTCATATGAGGTACTACCTGATATTTGCTGTGAATTTTCAGATGTTGAATTCAGATAACAGTGATTTTTATCTGACTGGTCTTGAGATACTTCACGAGAGGGAACTGCAGTTGGTCACGGGATTTCGATAGGCTGAGAAGGCGGCTATTATATTCCCAAGTAACTAATTGATAAGTCTAGAAAGGACTTCCAATTTTTTTATCCCCAAACTTAAGTCTGACTGGTCCAACTAGTTCTCTGGGAATGGAACCAACAACTAAACTACCTTCCTACTTAGCTATTGGATTGTTTTGGTCGTAATAGACTGGAGTCATGGGTCTTCTTTTTTTTTTTTTTTTTTTTTTTGTGGTACGCGGGCCTCTCAGTGTTGTGGCCTCTCCCGTTGCGGAGCATAGGCTGCAGACGTGCAGGCTACGGACGCATAGGCTCAGTGGCCGTGACTCACGGGCCTAGCCGCTCCACGGCATGTGGGATCTTCCCGGAACGGGGCACAAACCTGTGTCCCCTGCATCGGCAGGAGGACTCTCAACCACTGCGCCACCAGGGAAGCCCGGCTCTTCTTCTTTTTTTTAATGTTCACAAATTGGGCCTATCAGAAAAGTACTGTCACTAGTTGTAATCACAAATGCGTACACTATGATGTTGGACCTGTGGTCTCCTTCATTTCACAACTGGTGATCCCCAACGTGTTCCATTTCTAAGCTTTGAGTACCCAATTAATTGCCTGAAATCATATGGAAGCATAAAATTACGATGAGCCATATCTGAATCCTACAGTTTGCTACAGTTGTTTGTATTGAGCATCTTAACTCCTTTAAATAAACCCTTCAAACATTAATAGCTTTTCAAAGATGGAAACTTAAACCTCAGTTTAGGTCTTGAAAATTAAGAGCTTATAGGAAGAAAAAAAGACTCCAGCTCAAGTTAGAATACTTTGTAACATTAGAAAATATTGTGTATATTGGAGGTGTTGACACAAAAGCATCTAAATATCAGGAAGACTGGTCTGGACAGGATCTCTGACCTAGAGGTTAACCTAGACAGCATTTACATACCTTCAAGTGATCTTTCTTAATGATTTTTCTTTTAATTACAAAGGAAAAAAGGATACTTAGCATCAGGCTGTCCTTTCTTTCCATAAGCCCATTCTGGTTCAATCTCCAGTCGAGCCTTTTCTCCTTTACTCATAGTCAAGAGTGCTTCATCCCACTAAAGGCAAGAACATAAAATCAAAACTAATGATACTTTACAAAAGCATGCAAAGCCAGAAGAAAGGCAAGATTACATACAAAGCATTCTGTTACAGGATTTCATGTCCTAAGGTAATGTCCTTGGGTGAGAGTCTCTAAATCTGTTCTTTATTTCCTCAATGAAAAAAGTTAAGGACACATTAAACAATTTTCTAGTGTAAATACTTGAACTTTTCAAAAATGTCATTTTGTACAAATTTGGATCTTAAAGCCAAATTACCAAAAACAATATGATGCAAGGATACAGAATATATTACTAATATCATATACTCTGCTGAAATGTAACAATTACATAAAGCTCAAATGATAGAGATCTGTCACATACTGGAAATTAAGAGTATGGTTGACTAGAACAAATTTACCAGTAAACATTTTAGTTACAGAAACAAAAATAGCTCAACCTGATATATCAACTTGGTATAATCAGATAGTAGTTAAAAGTGATTTTCAACTAAACCTTTAGTTTCAAGATGTTTTATATTCTATTTTGGGCTCTGGATATGATTGAACAATATTTTAGGTCTTACCACAGTACAAAGAATAACACATTTAGGGTCCTCATAACTGCATTTAAATAGGCATTTTGGTTATTAATATTGGACATCCTGCTGTTTCATCTCCTTTTGTACTGTACACTGCAATGGTCAGTACAGCTTAAGCCTAACTTCCTCTTTTTTCAGAGTTTCCTTCTGTTACCTCTCACATATAAGGGTGGGTAAAGGCATACTTAACATTTGAAAGATATTTTTGGTGTTTGAGCCTAAATTGTGAGAGGTGAGAGGGCCACAGGAAAGACTCCTAGAAGTTTCTATCAGTACTTTAGTGGAACAGATATTTTACCTTTCTGAATCATGTATAAGTGGTACAACAGCTATTTAACATTTTATAAGAATCAAATTTAGAAAGCCAAACATTCTGGCAATTACTTTACAAAGAAAAAAATAATAAAAGGGGCAGGCATGGAAGGAAATAATATTTGAGTCTCTATTATGTGCTTTAAGTTATACCTATTTAATCTTTTTTTTAAAAAAATTTATTTATTTTTGGTTGCATTGGGTCTTTGTTGCTGTGCGCGGGCTTTCTAGTTGCGGCGAGCAGGGGCTACTCTTTGTTGCAGTGCGGGGGCTTCTCGTGCAGCACGGGCTCTAGGCACGCGGCCTTCAGTAGTTGTGGCACACGGGCTTAGTAGTTGTGGCGCATGGGCTTAGTTGCTCCACGGCACGTGGGATCTTCCCGGACCAGGGCTCGAACCCTTGTCCCCTGCATTGGCAGGTGGGTTCTTAACCATTGTGCCACCAGGGAAGTCCCCCACTTAATCTTTTAGCAACCTTGAGGTAGGCTGTACTGTCTGAGATCCAGAGAATGTAATTTGTGCCAGATCAGTTAGCAATGATAACACTTGATTTGTGAGACTCGAAAGATTGTTTTCATTCTATTCTCAAACCTAATTCTTTATGTTACCATACCACAAGTAGCGTGTGCCAGAATATCTACTGGTTCGTGGCCAGTTTTTACTTACTCCTCTGATAACTTTGCCTATCCCAACCTTAAAACTTAAAGGCTTGGCATTTTTCTTCTTCTTCGAACCTGTAAAACAGATTTTCTTTATAGTTAATAATGAAGTTAAGTTCCAATTGAAAAACACAGTGATTTAAGTCTTTAAATTGATTTCAGAACTTACCATGCTATGCATCTGAAAAGAAATAAAAATTCAGAAAGCCAGGTATTTCATCAAGAAAATTTTGGATGTAAAAATAATTATGGTCTAAAGTAGGGAGACGGAAAGGACCTATATTTACACCATTAAAATAACACTATTCTGCCTTTTATATTAAAATACAAAAGCCGGAATTTGGGGCATTAACAAAGTTTAGACTAAGCTTCCTTATTTTTTGCTTTTCAGTGACCAAAAGGTCTTCATTTACACCCAGCCAAGTAGTGAACTGAAAACTTTTTACAAGTAAATCACAGGTGTAAAAGACTTCCGGAAAAAAAATGACAGCCAAGAAAAAGGTACTGCCAACACAAATATCTGGCATGCCCTAAAGCCAAAGAGATAAGATTACATTTAGACTTACTCGTTTGAATATTAGTATCAAAAACAGTCCCATCCTGTAGTGTTCCTGTATACCAGCAGTGAACAATATCTCCCTTTTTGGGAAAGTTGGTTTTATCTCCTTTTTTAAGAACAGATTTTGTATATTTTGGTGGACCCTAGAAACAAACAAAAACAACACACACATAGAGTTGTTAATTCATGTCCTTTTTTTAGAAGGATGACAAAGAGAATACTTATACAGCCAACTGTGACCTAAGTCCAGTCACAAGAATTTCACAGATTTGGTAACAAACTATTTTGCCTCTGGTTCACCACTGAGTTAAAAAACTCACTATCTCATTTCAAGTCTGTGATGAGAATATTAGTAACTAGCACACGTATAATTTCAAATAACTTCCAGCTTCTTTGGAAACCTATGTTCTTTTGACAAAGAGTAATTATTCATCAAACCATAAAATGAATCCAGTTATTTTCCAAGGTTAGAAATATCATTACATTTTAATTCCTATAAAATTATAAGGCATTAAATCATTGTGACATCTTTTCAAAGATTTGAGTTGTGTTAGCACCAATAATTGGCATTACTAAATATTTAAATTATATCCAATTAGAATAAATACAAGTAATATTGCATCTGTTCCTGGACTTGAATTGAAAATAAGTTCACACAATGAATGGAATTATCTATAGAAATTACCATAAGAGGCATATTTCCTAGAACAAAGCAGGATTATCAGGGTCTTTTTTTTTTTTTTTAAAGCTAAGGGTTAATCTAATCATTAGGAATCAATGAGAATCAAAAGAATCAATTTCTTAGGTAAACTTAAGAATATATAGAATTTTATACTACAGAACATTCCAAATGTTTTACAGAAACTAACTCTCCCTTATGAGGTAGGCACTATTATTATCCCTGTTTTACAGATAAGGAAACAAAAGGATAGAGTGGATAAGTAACTTGCTTAAGGTCCTAGAGCTCCAAAGTGGCTGTGTAGGATTGGAAACCAGGCAGCCTGGTTATAAAGCCCAAGCCTTAACCACTTTACTACCTCTCAAGCACATATGGAATGTCAGGTATTAATACTAGTCATTTTGTTATGTCCATTCATTTAACCATACAGCAACCTGGCAGTTCTTTCCCCATCTTTTATAGAGAAAGTAGTGAGGCCTGGATAGGGTATAAAGCCCTATGCAATTCAGAGTCTTAAGGATTAGAACTTTCAGCTAAAGCTAGGCTGCCTCCCTAAGTCAGAAGAAAGTCACATCTATAGCTTGAATACAAAGTGTATTACAAAAGTAAGCATTAACTTTCTTCCTGACCCATTACAAGCTTGTTTTAGTGAGACGTTACTTTAGAAGTTTACTGCTAGTAGTGTAAACTGGTGCCATCTCTTTGGAATGCAATTTTAAAATGTTAAAAGTATGATAATTCTCTTTATACAGATATATACTCAAGAAGTAATTTGAAACTTAGGAAAAAATCTTTATGCAGTTATTCCATACACTATTATACATAATGGCAAAATAAAACCACATATTTATGGTAATATAATAGTTTTTAGTAATGTGGAAAAATTCTTATAAGATTACAAGAAAAATCAGTAGAAAGTTCTACAGTAAAATCTCAACTTTTCAATAAATATACACAGAGAAAATATTCAAAAATATTCTGAAATGTTAAACATTCATTTCTAGGTGTTGGAATTATGTTTTCTCTATCCTTTTCTGTTATATCAGAAAAATAAATGATTTTTAAGGAATATAGTTGACTTGACAAAAACTGTTAACATATATCCCAAATTTGAAAATAATTTTAACTTAAAGCATTTAAAAGCCACAAAATGAGGATGACAATATATGTATATTATGTGAGAATATCAGAATATCAAGACTTTATTAAAGAAATTACAGATAACTATTGAGTGGATAAGGTACGATTAGCAAATAATAGCCACATTTTAAAACTTAATGTCGGGCTTCCCTGGTGGTGCAGTGGTTGAGAATCTGCCTGCCAATGCAGGGGACATGGGTTCGAGCCCTGGTCTGGGAAGGTCCCACATGCCGCAGAGCAACTAAGCCCGTGCGCCACAGCTACTGAGCCTGCGCGTCTGGAGCCTGTCCTCCATAACAGCAGAAGGCAGCGACAGTGAGTGGCCCACGCACCGCGATGAAGAGTGGCCCCTGCTCTCCGCAACTAGAGAAAGCCCTCGCACAGAAACGAAGACCCAACACAACCAAAAATAAATAATTAAATTTTTTAAAAAAACAAAAACACCAATGTCATTCCATTATTTTTCCCTTTGTTGTACCACGTTGCTTGGGCATGTTGTGTTACCTACATTAGAGGTCCTAGTATAATGCAAACACAATAAATTGGTGGCTATATCTCAGTCTTAACAGTAAAGGCGCAATCTGCCTACTTGGGGCCTCAATTTCAGTGTTTCACAAAGTTTCTTTTATGGATCACCCATTCCTTGGCATTGTTGGAAGAAAAGGGCCTAATATAATTAAGTTTGGGAAATACTGCATTCAAGTTAAATATGCCTCTCTTGCATAACTTCTCAGAGCTAATTATGCATTAGCTAATATACACTGTGAAACTTCAAGTAGGAGACACAAGGTACAGCTTTTGATGACACATGAAAACAACATGGAACTTCTGGGACCTATAAAACACACTTTGTAAAATGGTGGATCTCATTTTGGGTTTCATTGCAAGAACCTGATTGCTTCATGGTGGGAGGTCAGATCAGTCCCAAGCTATCCTGGAGTTAATGTGCTTGAACGGACCTGGCTTTTAGGTAATTTCCTGGCTTTGCAGCAATTTCTTAGTCCAGAGTGAGGAAAAGAACTACATTCCTGAGACTGGGTCTGAGCTAGAAACTTCTAGACACAGATAAAGGAACTTTTGAGAGTAATCATCATAGCTGCAATTAACTAGATCACGGCATAGCCTCTAAAAATGAGAGTACAGTTGACCCTTGAACACTTTGGGTGTTAGGGGTGCCAACCCTTCCTGCAGTCCAAAATTCATGTATAATTTATAGTTGGCCCTCCCTTTACATGATTCCTCCGCATCCATGGTTCTGCGTCCGCAGATTCAACCAACTAAGGATTGAGGGTCATGGAGTACTGCAGTATTTACTACTGGAAAAAATCTGCATATTATAAAGGACCCATGCAGTTCAAACCCATGTTGTTCAACGGTCAACTGTATATTACATAATTATTCTCAATTCAAGAAATATTTGAGCATGTTCTATATGTCAGGAACTAGAGATACGCAGCTGAGCTGGCAGACGTGGTTCTGGCCCTCACTGTAACAGAGAATATAGGTGTGTGTTAGGAGACCTAAAGAGGAAGCACAGGGTGCCAACATGAGAAGGACACAGTGACGTACTCCAGTATAGGCTATAGGCTGGGAGAGGGTTCTCTGAAGTAATGTTTACACTGTATCTTGAAGGACAAAAGAAGGTCACTCAGTAGAGGAAGGTTTACAACAGAGAATAGCATTTTCATAGCAGGGAAGAGCATGAAAATAGTAGTCTGCAAGGTAAGAATGAAAAGAGAATGGTATGAGATGAGGCTGGAAAGACATAACACATGTTAAGAATCTGGGTTTTTATCTTTAGGTCACTGAGCAACCAATTACCAGTTTTAAACAAAGAAGTTACAAAATCAGATTTGTGTTCTAAACAGATCAGTTTGATCTAGTTGAGGAATGGATAGGGAATCAAAAGTGGAAGTGGGGAGACTTGATAGGAAGAGGTTAGTATAGTAGTCTAGGTCTATGCTGCGGTGCCAACATTGAGGATGACAGAAGATGAGCAGTTTTGTGATATATATATGCAGAATCAACAGACTTTGGTGATTATATGTAAAGAAGTTATGAAGGATGAATCTCAAGTTTTTGGCTTGAGTACTTTTACAGTCACTTCTGACGTCTGAGTGTGAGTTCCTGACCTAACTTATACTTTCTCTCCTGTCCAATATTCATTCATACTTGAAAACTTTCCTCAACACTATTTAATACATAATAGGTAATTAATATATTGACTATGACTGATTTATTTAAAGTCTAGTAACAGCTATTAGACAAGGTTCTCTGCATTAAGATGAATAAGGTAGAGGTAAATAATATAGATAACCATGTGCTACAGAAATTTTTGGCAGTTATGTAAAGTCTGGGATGGTAAAAATTTCAAAGGAAGCGATGAGCCGATGACCTGGGTCTTGAAGGGGACAGAGAACTGACAAATAGGGAAGCTGAGAGGAGAGACACACTAAGCAAGAAATAAAAGTATGGACAGTTTAGTAGACAATGGGCAGACATCTGTGACCGAAGAAGAATATTTCTATAGAAGTAGTAAATACGGAGCTGGGCAGGGGCCAGATATTGGAAGGTTTTGAATGCCAAAAATGCAATCCAATAGAAAAACAATGAGTCACAAATGTAATTTTAAGTTGTCTAGTTGCTGCATTAATATCATTTCAACATGTAATCAATATGAAAATGTTGAGATATTTTACATTAAAAAAATCATATTAAAACTTTGAAACTGCATATTTTATACTTAAGGCACATTTTAATTCGGAGTGGCCACAAAGTGCTCAGCAGCCACGTATGGCTAGTGACTACTGTACTGGACAGTGCAGCTCTAGACAGTATAGAGTTATTGAAGATTTTTGAGTAGGGTGCAGTTTGCAAAATATTTTAGAAAACTTACTAGAACAGCCATTTTGGGGCTGAATGATGATGAAAGAGAATGAAGGCAGATTAGTGACTTTTCCCACACTCCAGGTCTGAGGCCTTGGAATGCTTGAGAATCAAAAAGGAATGGATGAAGATGTGAAAAAGAAGATGTTTGAGAGCCTTAGATCTGAGGGAGACATGAAAAGGAAAAAGAAAACCAAAGATCAGAGAACTTTTAAACTGGGAAGAAGAGAATGGTTACAACTATGTATGTTAATATTTTGGTAAAATAGAACACAAGAGTATATAATGAGAAAGGAATAAGAGAAGGTTGAGAACTTCTGGAAAAATGTCAAGTAGTTTATGTGGATGGGGAATTGAGTGAGGGATAGTATGAAAGCTGCTGAGTAGCAGTGAAACTAGAAACCATGCCTGTCTGATATTAAGCTTTAATTTATACAAAGCCCAGTAAAAAGTTTGATGATTATTTTTCTTCACAGTACTTGCTCTGCAGTCCTGAAGCATGAACAGGGAAAGCAGACAGCAGGGACCAGCAAAGTACTGGTCAAGAAGTTACGGAATCTAGGCAGGAAGACAATGAGTACATAAAAAAGAGGGCTCACACTGACCAGTTAAATGAAATGAAAAGACGTTTTAAAGAAAACGATATAGTTTAGGACTCTCACGAAATCTCTCTAAACTGCCTCCAGCCCTTACAGCTTTTACTTTTATTTGTAATGCTCTTTTTCTTAATCTCTTGATATATTATCTGCTACCTCATACGTCCCTTACTCTAGTTTTCTGGAATACTCTTTCTGGAAGATGAACTATGTTGCCAACTGCTTTTGTAAACCTTCTAATAATTATACCTCTATTTACCTTAGTAGCTGCTCAATATTCGCCCACTATATAAAACATTTATCAAATTATTATTATTGTCACTGATACTAACACTGCTAGGAATGAGTGAGCTTAGTTGTTAGCAAGATATTATCAAAAGTGGCAAGATAATAATCAATTTAGCTCTACTGAGGCTTTTCAAAGAGCTGTCCTTAGCTCTACTAAGTCTGTCCATTTACAGAAATAGTTTTGTTTTGTTTTTTTAATGGAGACACTGGTGGAAAAATGTTTTATTTTTTTGAATTTTATTTCAGTTGTTTTTTTATACAGCAGGTTCTTATTAGTTTTCCATTTTATACATATTAGTGTATGTATGTCAATCCCAATCTCCCAATTTCAGAAATAGTTTTATCTAGCTCTTCAAACCTTGGTACCAAAATACAAAACCTGGGCTGGGAAAGATGAGACAGATGAACCCACACCCTGCAGCCAGGCCCGAATTAACTATTTATATTGCCTAGGACACCATGTACATCAGAAAAAGCTAAAAATAATCAAAAGGAAGTTTCTTTCACTCAGTCCAACTTGGCTATAGAATAGGCCCTTAAAATAGCTTTGAAAGCTCAGAAGTTCTGGCCAGACATAGAGGCAATATAAAATACAAAGCTAGGGCTTCTCTGGTGGCACAGTGGTTAAGAATCCGCCTGCCAAGGCAGGGGACATGGGTTTGAGCCCTGGTCTGGGAAGATCCCGCATCCCGTGGAGCAACTAAGCCTGTACACCACAACTACTGAGCCTGCGCTCCAGAGCCTACGAGCCACAACTACTGAGCCCATGTGCCTAGAGCCCGTGCTCCGCGACAAGAGAAGCCACCGCAATGAGAAGCCCGCGCACCGCAAGGCAGAGTAGCCCCCACTCACGGCAACTAGAGAAAGCCCACGCGCAGCAACGAAGACCCAACGCAGCCAATAATAAATAAATTAACTGATTAAAACAAACAAACAAAAAAACAATGTACTGATTTGGCCCTATGAGTGAGAACATGTTTTTTTTAAAAAAAAAAAAACGAGGTATTTCACAGGAAAGGCTTACTAACTGTAAAGCACTGGTTCTTTTTTCCTTATTGAGTACACCCAAGGGAGATAACCCACTCCATATTAGTGTTTGGCTCACTGAAAGTGGCCACCCCTTATTATGAGAAGTCAGTGCTGTAAAGCAAATACTTTTTCTCAAATTCACATGCGAAATCAAGTAAGAATACATTCTATACATACCTCATCCAGAGTCTCTTCAGACTTGGTTTCTTTGGGTTTATCTTCATTAAGCTTCACATTTTTCACCTGCTCAGACACTTTGCTTATACTTTCAGTACCCTTGAAACGCTGTAAGGAAAATGGTCTAATGTTTATCATATTCATGTCTGGCTAAGAACAAAGGAAGAATCTTATATTAAGCATTTTAATCAACAAATTATGAATCTCAAACTATCTCACAAAATAAATTCTGTAATGAGACCCGTAACCTTTAGAAAGACCAATTCAGACTCAGAGATATGAATAGTATTCAATCAATTCCTTAATAAAGATTCTCTTTTTTTTTGTGGAAGGTGGTCATTTCATAGTTAACATATATTGGAGAATTTCTTAAAATTTGCTTTTCTAAAGGCTCAGCCTAGGTCTAACCAAGAGTTTAAATACATTAATGAAATGCAACTTACTTTAGATTTGTAACTTTTCAGTGTCCTTAAAAATCTGTTCCCTTTCAAAATATCAAAACATCCTGCCATATTACAGATTAGCCATGCTAAATGTGATAGTCCATTTATGATTATAGTTAAGAAAAAGTACAGGTGGAAAAATGTCAACATATTCTGCAAATAAATGCATTTAAAGCTTCTTTTTGGGAATAAAATATCTAAAATGATATTTTGGTAATAAAATGTAACAATACTCACCTTACTTTCAAAAAGATGGTTATAGGCTGTAACCAAATGGTCCTTGTTAGCTGTCTTGGCCACATTTTTAATGTTTCCTAATAACTTATGTTCTGCAAGAAACTATAAAGAAAAAAAGCTGGTTAGTCAAAATAATTTCCCTCATGTAAGAAAGGGTCTAAAATTAGAAAATGAACTTTTGAGTTAGAAATTATATTTTCAATCATACTATTGATAAAAGAAATGAAACATTACATTTTATACTCTACTTCATAACAAAAATAAGATTTAAGGAATATTAAAAAAAACCATATTGGGTAATTATAAGAAATACTCAAAGATTAGAACTGTAATATTGCATAGTGGTTACACTGGTGTGTACTAACCCTTTTCCCATCATGGAACTCACGGAAGAGCACACTTACACAGCAAGCACATTTTGGTAACTGGGCAAAGCTGCTCCTGGCAGGATGTTACTTGGCCCGTGCCCTGGGAGCCTCTAGCCATGTTGGGTATTAATATCTTGACGTATCTGTAACCCATTCTTGGCACACCCAGAAACACTGTTACACAATGCTGGATATATAGTGTTCAAACGTATAGACTGTGGTGTCAGACCATCTGGGTTAAAATCCTAGCTGTCTGATTTTAGACAAGGGACTAAGCTTTCCTAAAGACTCAGTTTCTGCATCACAGTGAAAGATTAATAACAGCATCTTATGTCAGAGGCTTCTTATAAGGGTAAATGTAATAAACCATTTCCAGTCATACAGTAAGAACTCAATACATATTACCTATTTGATTAATAATGTATTTAATAACTCTAACAGTAGAATTCCATTTCTCTCAAATATAAGACTAAACTGTCAGATGAATACTGAAATACTACTACTGAAATATCAAATCATCAAAATCATGTACCTTCATCTCAAAATCATGTACATGTTTTCCTTACTTTATTCTTCTTCCTTTTCTACTTCGTGGTCCTTGCTTGATTCCTCATTTTGTTACCTTCCCAAAGTTGTCCTCTGGCATCTTTTAATCTTTCTAACCTTCTAATCTTACAATAAAGCAGTTTTTCTGAAACAATCACTATTGCATTTTTCTCTCTCACGCTGAGAGAGAAATGTTCTAAATGATAAAGGCTCATGGGAAAGGCTATTTTGATTAAACAGAAGCAGCTACTTTAGCATTGTTGTGATTTCTTTAGCAAGTTTTCAGAAAGATATCCAAAATATAAACATCTCCATGATATCTTATGATCAATAAAATAGTGACTGTCAAATATAGGTTTACATATGTGAATGAACACTGGAAAATATGCATGTAAAAGATTGGTATATTAGTATTAGTATCTTAGTATTTTGACAAGCCAAGTCTCTTGAAATTGTCCAACGTGGGCCAGTTTTACATTAGATTCCACCTTGGGATGATTTGTTTTATAAGAATTTGATGAATATAGTACAGTTTTGAGGCATTACACGTTAATAAATGATATATCTACTCTATTGTTTCAGTGAAATGTGGATTGGCTTAAGAGAAAATAATTCCACTAAAATAGTAAAATGGTATAAAATGGTGTCTCTGAGGCATGGTCTTTCATTTTCACACTTGTATCCCCAAACACTGAGTACGGTTCTTGCTGTAGATGTTGTATAAGTATTTGCTGATGTCAGAATTATTATTCAGGAGGGAGATTATTGGAAATTAAGTTAAAAACCGTAGATAAACCACATTTAGACCCCTGCTATTTCTGATAAGTGGGAGATGCTGCGGGCACACAAACTGTACAGTTGTTCTGCAATTTAAGGAGAATTATATGAATGAATTATATTAATTTCCGAAGGAAAAGAAGCCGTCTGACAAAAATAACTTGTGACTACGGAGAGTGGTTAAGATGGAGACTGTGCTGAAAAATGCAGGGCGTAAAAGTAGGAAGAATGCCAAATAGATTTCTTGGTTTGTTTATAACAATGGGAGACCACTGTACCCGAAATACTCATGTAACTCCCCTAAATATACAGGTGAAAAGGTCATTTAAAGGATCGATATTTTAAAAGTTAAACAGCAAGACTGTAAAAAAATCACAATTATTAGTGTTCAGTGCTTGGTAATTGATGAGAAAAGCAAATCGCACCATCGTTCCCACCGAAATCTTCACATCCCTTCTCATTTCCCTAACAGCCCACACTCCCCGCCAGGGATCTATCTCACGCAAGCCTCCAGTTCTCGGGCCCCCGTCTCAACCCCCAAAATCTACTGGGTTCCTTTTTTTCACAGCCTCCACCTCACTCAAGCATCTCAGTGAGGTTCTAAATCTGCTACTGCTGCGTGCCGCAAGAGGTAAAGTTGCTCCACCCGCCCAAGTAGGGCCGGCCCGAGGGGCGGGAGCGTGGCTCGGGAGCGCACGCGGGACCTCTCCGGCCTTCCAGGCCACCGGCCGCTGGAGACGAGGGCGGGGGCACCGAGGAATACGGAATGTATGGGCATCTACGGGGGGGTGAAGTGTCCCTCAGCCGCACCAGCCCGGCCGCCCCGCCGCCTCCGGTACCGAATCTGAACCGTGATCCTGCAGAAACTTGATAATGTCCTTCTTAGGGAGCTGCTCGCTGCGCAGCTGCTCCACGGTCCAGGCCCGCTGTGGAACGGCCGCCGCCATCTTCCCCCGCTGCCTCCGCTTTACTGAGCCAGCCCGCCTGGGTTCGGCATCGCCCCGCCCCAGAGGCGTGGCGCGGACCCTGCTCGGAGCTCAAGCGGGCGGGGTCACGGCGCTACCCCGCAGGATTGGGGCCAGTGTTTGAGTGACGTTAAGGCTGTACTCCGCGGGCCTCTTTGTTGAGTCCCGGGTAAAACCGGCCGATGTGGCCCCGGCAGCGGACTACGCAGAAAGCCGCAAGCTGTCAGCTGGTCATAATTGGAACCCTTGTGAGGCGACGACCTCCGATAGTAGTGATTGTTTACCAGCCATTACCCACACTTGTTTATTACCGACAAGCTGCTATGCATTTAAAGTCTTTAATATGTTTAAAGGAAACAAAAGCATTCAGACATCTAATCTCATTTTATCTAGTTCTAGCCTAAAGATTCACATCTGACTTGGCTCAGTCCTTGTCCATCAGAACAACCTATATTCCACCACTTTCCTTTTAAAACTCACACAAATTAAACTAAAATACAACCGGTTCCCTTCCCCCTCCCAAATACAAACATGATAAACAGCATGTCTAAAAGCAAGTCCAGACACTTGACCATATAAAACAATGTAAAGTGGCTACACGCAGGATGGCTCTTGCTGATGGTGGCGATGAGGGGGTGACATTATTAGTGGTCCAAACAACCTCGTGATGTGTGTGTACTTTTCCTCAATACACGAAGAAACAAATCTACAGAGGTTACTCGAGGTCGCCACTTTTAGAGGGGAGAAGCCGGGAATTGTATCCAAGTCTGAGGTAGAATGCTATCGCTAGAGTAGAATATCACCCCGACGCTTACTGCTCTATATCATTTATGAAGATGTAATGGTGGAGCATCAGGACGCCTTGCTTTTTTTCCCTTAGGATTTTCCAACGAATATCAGGACCATACCATTCACTTCTCTTTTAACAATACAAAATACTAAGATAATGGGGCTTCCCTGGTGGCGCAGTTGTTGAGAGTCCGCTGCCGATGCAGGGGACACGGGTTCGTTCCCCGGTCCGGGAAGATCCCACATGCCGCGGAGCGGCTGGGCCCATGAGCCATGGCCGCTGAGCCTGCGCGTCCGGAGCCTGTGCTCCGCAACGGGAAAGGCCCGCGTACCGCAAAAAAAAAAGATAATGCGTTGCCACTCCTGAAAAAGAGAACTGGCGTTTTGTTTTCTCAGCCTGGATAGAGAAATAAGACACGTTATTTAATTTTATCTAAACATGTTTGTTTTTCACCTCATCTTCCGATTTAAAAACATGGCCAACCACAAGGAATAAGGCAAGTTAGACTCTCAATAACATTAAGTTAAAAAAAAAATGGGTAGGGCTTCCTGGTGGCGCAGTGGTTGAGAGTCTGCCTGCCGATGCGGGGGACACGGGTTCGTGGTCCGGGAGGATCCCACGTGCCGCGGAGCGGCTGGGCCCGTGAGCCATGGCCCATGAGCCTGCGCGTCCGGAGATTGTGCTCCGCAAGGGAGAGGCCCCAACAGTGAGAGGTCCGCGTACCGCAAAAAAAAAAAAAAAAAAAAAAAAAAAAAATGGTTATCCATTGTTTCTGAACCTCAAGTTTATTTATTGTATCATTTTAAGAGGCATCAATTTCGCAATGATGCCCGGACACCTCGTCATTAGAAACGGAACCCAACTTTAGAGTCGATAAGAAATTGACAAGGGGACCAAATTTTCGGTGGCTCCATAACAACGCGCATGCGTCTCCTAGAGGGCCACGGTGTTTCCGGGAAGCCAGCCAATCACTTTCCCCACGCAAACTCAGTGGCGTCACTTTCCAACCGGATTAACAGGCCTTAACCCCGCCTTCTAGTTCTAGTGTTTTTTATGCGAAGATAACCGATGGGGTTTGGAACGGAGGCAGTTGAGCTGCAACAGCTGCTGGCGTCTGAGAGAAGCCTTCGGTGGTCTTCGGCCTAATGAGCAGGCGGCAAAGAACGCTTTTTCAGACGTGGGGCTCAAGAGTCTCCCGATCCACTGGGGCTCCGAGTTGCAGCTCTGGAACTGAGCGGCCTCAGAGCCCTGGCATCTCCGGGGCGAGTTTTCCTGCAGCGGCACAGGCAGCAGAGGCGGCGGAGGCGGCAGAGGCTCAGCCCGAGTCGGACGATGATGTGTTGCTGGTCGCGGTGTACGAAGCAGAGCGGCAGCTGAGTCTAGAGAATGGCGGGTTCTGCACCTCAGCGGGCGCCCTGTGGATTTACCCTACTAATTGCCCGGTGCGGGACTACCAGCTGCACATCGCCAGGACCGCTCTGTTCTGCAACACGCTGGTGTGTCTGCCTACCGGCTTGGGAAAGACCTTCATTGCCGCCGTAGTCATGTACAATTTCTACCGCTGGTTCCCCTCCGGCAAGATTGTCTTCATGGCCCCCACGAAACCTTTGGTGACACAGCAGATCGAGGCTTGCTACCGGGTGATGGGTATCCCGCAGTCCCACATGGCCGAAATGACAGGTATCTTAGAAACAGTGGGCTAATTTGAAATTAAGAGCTGGGACCCAGGGAAAAGTATGCGTTCTGGGAAATAGCGTTAAAGGAATTCCTGACCCGTGTGGAATAGTCCCCAGATCACAATATGCTTATTTTACGTCTTCTCCCTTGAAACATCATCTACTTGTAGCAAGTCCAGCTCTAATGAATAGGGTTGCTTTATTCAATCTTCAGAGAATTCCTGTATCTTGTCAAAGAATTTTGAAGTGATTATGTGGGTATACCCCATCGGTAAGTGAACATGAGTTTCTTCCGCAGAAGGATTTCCCAGTTGAAGAATTTTGTTCTCTTCAAATATTATGTCATTTTGTAGGAATTCTTTAATGGCAGTCTAGTCGTGGTTTTCGGTAAAAGCCAGCATTGACATTTGGACCACAACAAATCTTTAAAATGCATTCCCATGATTTGTCTAATTATCATCTTGAAAGCACATTACCAAAGCAGGAATGCATTCTGAAAATAGGCCAGGTTATTTATATTTTACAGATAACAGTCGGGAGTTTAGAATGTACAATGTCACTTTTATTTACAGGATCTACTCAAGCTTTCACCAGGAAGGAAATATGGGGCAGTAAAAGAGTCCATTTTCTTACACCTCAAGTCATGGTAAATGATCTTTCTAGAGGAGCTTGCCCTGCTGCTGAAATAAAGTGTCTAGTTATTGATGAAGCTCATAAAGCTCTTGGAAATTATGCTTATTGCCAGGTAATTTTGTTAAAAAGTATTTTATAGTGTAAATATATTGATGAAGAGCATTTTGGGGAATAATTATTAATGATGGAAGTTACTGATGGTATTATTATGAAAAGCCTTATATCTATTATCTCAACAGATGGTGATAAATACTTTCCTTCATCCATTCAAATCAGTCTCTGCTGTTGTTTGTTTTTTAAATTTAAACAAGACTATTAGTGTCAGATGTAGATGATGAGAGTCTCGTTGAGGCAGTGATCCACTACCATATAGTGGTAGGTAGTTAAAACAATAATAGGTGGTGATACTAGGGAGAGGGTATAGAGTAAGAGTAGAGGGAAAGTTTATTTCATTTAGTGCAAAGAGATGAATTTCACTGCCAGTTTGTGATTTTATTAAGCAGTTTCCTTGGGGACTTTTAAGTATTATTATATCTCTATTATTTTCTTGAGAATTGTTATCTAGAGTTGATCTCAGTCAGGAAATGGATATATTTTTCCAAGTTAAATTAATATCCAGTGTGTTAAAGTTTCTGCTTGAAAGGATCATTTTAAAAATTTTGTTCTAACTCTGTGGAATTCATTTTGTACATTTAGCTTACATTTAGCAACTTTTTTTTTTTTTTCTTTTGGCTGTGCTGCACGCCTTGCAGGATCTCAGTTCCCCGACCAGGGATTGAAGCCAGGCCATGGCAGTGAAAGCCCAGAATTCTAACCACTAGGCACCAGAGAACTCCCCTTAGCAACTTTATTTTCAAAAAATTTCTACACATTAGGTGATTTTTTTTTTAAACTACAAGGCTATGCTTTCACTGAGCACAATGAGACATGACTGACTTCTTTAATATATAAATAGCACTAAGAATTTATACTACACTGAATATTCCAGATACAGTTTCCAACAGGCACACAGCTTGTTGAAGAATGTAGCTTCCTGGGTTACAAACACAACACCACTTCTATAAAATGCTTGAGAATCCCTCCTGGAAAAAAAGTAATGTATCAGGGAGATTTTTTCTTGTATCAGTTTTTAATTAGGACAATTGTTCTTAAGTCTCCATTAAGTATAATGTTCTGTTTTTTTTTTGACGGTACCTCATGGCTTGTGGTTTGTGGGATCTTAGTGCCCTGACCAGGGATTAAACCTGGGCCCTTGGCAGTGAAAGCGCAGAGTCCTAACCACTGGACTGCCAGGGAATTCCCTATAATGTTCTATCTTTAAATGTATTCTGTATCATGTTTTAAAAAACTGCATAAATAATATTTTTTGAGTATTGATCAATATTCAGTTTGAGTCTCATTGAATTCATCTTTGACATGGGTTGAAATCAGAGCAGTTTTAAGATAATCTAGTTTTAGTACCATTTGCAGTAGCAAGACATGGAAACAACCCAAATGTGCATCAACAGATGTTTGGATTAAAAAGATGTGGCGTATGTGTGTGTATATATATATATATATATATATATATATGACACACACACACACACACACACACACACACAGGAATATTAACCATAAAAAAGAGTGAAATATTGTCATTTGCCACTCAGTGAAATAAATCAAACAGAGAAGTACAAATACTATATGATATCACTTATATGTGGAATCTAAAAAGATAATACAAATGAATGTATATACAAAACAGAAACAGACTCACAGACATAGAGCACAAACTTGTAGTTACCAAAGGGGAGAGGAAAGGGTGGAGGGACAAATTAGGGTATGGGATTAACAGATACAAACAACTATATGTAAAATAGATAAGCAACAACGATTTACTGTACAGCACTGGGAATTATGCCCATTATCTTGTAATAATCTATAATATATAATATGCGAAAATACTGAATCACTATGCTGTATACCTGAAACTAAGACAGTATTGTAAATCAACTATACTTCAATTTAAAAAAAAATAATCTGCTTTTAGTTTCCTACCTCTAATGTGGAACTATGGGATAGTAAGAGCTGTTCCTGTGACTCAGTTTACTTAGGGGTCCTTTTTCCTTGTATTGGGGCATATGGGAATCTGGCAAATTATCCAGTATTGATTATACCAGAAGTGGGTGTTGAATTCAAACTGTAAAGCCTAGAGAGATGCTTTGGTGCCCCTTGGAAAATGTTTTAGGATTTAAAAGGGAATTTAGATTTTAAAAATTACCCCAAATTAGCCTTATTTTTTTATGAATAAACTTAATTTAAAAATTGTGAGCCTTCCACATGAAATCTAACTTCTTTAAAATCTTTCCTAAAACAAACTTTTTTCATTTCAAATCTAATTTCACATTTGTATTTAATTTTTTTAAATTGATTAATTATTTTTGGCTGTGTTGGGTCTTCATTGCTGCATGTGGGCTTTCTCTAGTTGTGGCGAGCAGGGGCTACTCTTCATTGTGGTGTGAGGGCTTCTCATTGCAGTGGCTTCTCTTGTTGCGGAGCACAAGGTGTGCGGGCTCTAGGTGTTGCGGGCTCTAGGTGTGCAGGCTTCAGTAATTGTGGCACGTGGGCTCAGTAGTTGTGGCTCGCAGGCTCTAGAGCACAGGCTCAGTAGTTGTGGCTCATGGGCTTAGTTGCTCCGCGGCATGAGGGATCTTCCCGCACCAGGGGTCGAGCCCGTGTTCCCTGCGTTGGCAGGCTGATTCTTAACCGCTGCGCCACCAGGAAAGTCCCTGTATTTAATTTTTTTTCTATTTTTGTGTTATGATTTATCTTAATCTGGCAAGTGTGCATATGGATATAGCTGTAAGCCTAGACTGTGGCCCAAGCAATGGAGAATAAACTTGATCTTTTTCTACCATTTGCTCTTGAATTAGCCCTTTGAATATTTTGATTTGCCTCAGTATAGGCCTTGATGTTGTAGCTTTATGTATAGAAGAAACCCTAAAGTGTTTTTTTATTTTTTTATTATTATTATTTATTTTGCGGTACGCGGGCCTCTCACTGTTGTGGCCTCTCCCGTTGCAGAGCACAGGCTCCGGACGCGCAGGCTCAGCGGCCATGGCTCATTGGCCCAGCCGCTCCGCGGCATGTGGGATCCTCCCGGACCGGGACACGAACCCGTGTCCCTTGCATCGGCAGACGGACTCTTAACCACTGTGCCACCAGGGAAGCCCCCTAAAGTATTTTTGATTGGGATAGAGTATAAACCTAAATCATTTGCTCTTCAGATAACATAACTAAAGATAGTTCCATCTGCTAGTCCATCAGTACTCTAAATAAGGAACAATGATAGTGGATCAGATATACTAGCTTGTTTAACAGAATCATTTTTATTTTTGTATTGTGCAGATGAAATTAAAGAATTGTTTTTTTTTTTTTTTTTAAGGTTGTAAGAGAACTAGTCAAATATACAAATCACTTTAGAATCTTGGCTCTTAGTGCCACACCAGGTAGTGATATAAAGGTAAGTAAAATTTATTAATGTTTAAGAAAATAAGAACTTTTGTATGTGACCAGATCAGTTTTCCATTCTAGTATTTAGTTTAACATCAGGAGTACAGCATTTCATATAAGATGCCTACCTTTTCTTCTGTGGTTGTAGGAGACTATCTACATTAGAGTCTTCAGACTTCAGTGTGCCAAAGAATCACCTAAAGCGGTTTTTTAAATTTTTACTGTTTTATTTTGAAATGACTTTAGACTTCCAGAAAATTTGCAAAAATTAAAGTCTGTATATCCTTCACTCAGCTTCCCCTAATGTTAACATATTACATAACCATAGTAAAATTATCAAAACCAGGAAATTAACATTGGTACAATACTAGTAACTGATCTGCAAATCTTATTTGACTATTGCCAGTTTTCCCACCAGGGTCCTTTTCTGCTCTGGGGTCCATTCTATGATCCCACATTGCATTTAGTTGTCACATCTCCTCAGTACCTTCCAGTCTGTGACAGTCCTCATTCTTTTCTTGTCTTCCATTACTTTGATGCTTTTGAAGAGTAGGTGCCAGTTATTTTGTAGAATATCCCTCAATTTGGGATTGTCTGATGTTTTCTTATGATTGGAGTGAGGTTCTGTATGCATTTTGGGCAAGAATACCCCAGAAGTGATGTTGTACCTTTCTTAGTGCATTGTATCTGAGAATACATGATGATTTGTCTTATTACTGGTGCTGTTAATTTTGACTTGGTTCAGATGATGACTTTCTGGTTTCTCTATTGTAAAACTACTGTTTTTCCCTTTTTACTTAAGTCTGTTGTGGGGGAGATACTATGAGACTATGTAAATATTCTGTTTTAGCATCCAATGATGGTTCTTGCTTGCAACAATTATTTCTGTGCTGTTTGCCGAATCATTATTTCCTCTTTCCCTCATTTCTTTTACATTTCAAAATTTGAATTCTTCTGTTGTGAAAAGCTGTCTTCTCTCCTCATTTATTTTATTTATTTATTTATTTATATTTGCTGTACGCGGGCCTCTCACTGTTGTGGCCTCTCCCGCTGCGGAGCACAGGCTCCGGACACGCAGGCTCAGCGGCCATGGCTCACGGGCCCAGCCGCTCCACGGCATGTGGGATCTTCCCGGACTGGGGCACGAACCCGTGTCCCCTGCATCGGCAGGTGGACTCTCAACCACTGCGCCACCAGGGAAGCCCCTCCTCATTTATTTTTAATTCAGGTCTTTACATCAATATGGACTAATGGATATATATATATATGGATATATATATATATTTTATTGGCTACAATCCAATACTATCATTAATAATTTTGATTATTCTAGATTGGGCCATTGAGAGTGCCTTGAAGATGGCTCCTGTGTCCTTTAGAATGCACTTTTGTTTGTTCGTGTTTGTTTTGAACACTTCCTAACTTACTGGCATCACAAGATATTTTATGATCATTTAGTGTTTTTCCAGTCCCTGCTGTGGAATCCACCATTTCTCTAGGGAGCTCAGAGGATGGTAAAAAGTTTTGAGCCCTATCCCATGCAGATTTTGAGCCTTATCCCATGACATTCTAATTTAGTAGCTCTGAATGGTCTTCTGTGTTAGGTTCTGGATAATTTCAAAGGTAGCTTTCAATTCTGCCAAGCCATAGACTTTTTTCCTTCTGTCCATAGCCTCGATTAGTTTTAGAAATTTCTATCGTATCATTTCTGCCCAACCTTTTTTAAACATGCTTGATTGTTTTTAATCATCAAGTCTCTGCTTAAATATCACCTCTTCAGAAAAATTCACTCTTAAGCTATGAAAAGTCAACTCTTCCTATCTTGTTATTTTCTTCTTAATATCTATCACAGTCTGTCATTCTTTTGCTTATTCATTTATTTGTTGTATTTTTGCTCCACTAAAATAGTACCTACATGAATGTAGGGATTATGTCTATCTTGGTTATGCCTCTATCACCAATTCAATACCTGTCATGTGGGAGTTACTCAAATATTTCTTGAATGAATGAATGATTAAAAATACTAAAGTCTGGGACTTCCCTGGCGGTCCAGTGGTTAAGACTCTGTGCTACCAACGCAGGGGGCACGGGTTCAATCCCTGGTCGGGGAACTAAGATCCCACATGCTGTGCGGCCAAAGGAAAAAAAAATACTGAAGTCTTAGTCAATTTTATAAAATGGTCATATATTTACTCTAGAGTTTGAATGTATGTGGACATTCAGTAACAATAGTGTACTACTGTATTAGGCATTATACTAGGTGTTGGGAATACAAAAGTGACTAAGATGTGATTCTTGCCCTAGAGTATTTTTTGTCTGAAACTAAGCCCATGAGGCTTTACTAGTTTTAAAAAAAAGAGTTCTTAATTTCTGGATATTTTCAGGATTCTTTCTTCATCCTTCCCTCCATCCATCCATCTCTCCCTTCCTTTCCTTTTTTTCATCACACCCAGTAGAACTGTGGTCTAATGGTACAGCAGTTGTTTATACCAACAGGTTTTTTGTTTTTTCTTAAATTCCCTATTTTTACAATTAAGTTCCTTTATAAGCTTTTGGTGAATGAAATTTAGCTCCAGAAATATATTCACAGCATATATATTGATTTAAATGGAAAATATTCCACTCATTTATTTATTTATTTATTTTTATTTTTGGCCACACCCGCAGCTTGTGGTGTCTTAGCTCCCTGCCAGGGATCAAACCCGCACCCTTGGCAATGAAAGTGTGGAGTCTTAAACCACTGGACTGCCAGGGAATTCCCTCCATTCATTTATTAATAATAGATTTAGTGTAGGACATATGCCCTCAGTTTCTTAACAAGTCAGTTTGTAAAGTATTTCCAAGGTACATTTGTATCCTTTAGTAGTAACAGGACTTCTCTGTTTTCCCCATAAAAAATCAGTGGAAAAAAGTATTTGCCAGGGAATCAGGAAATCTGGGTTTTAGTTCTGGCTCTAAAATTGACTGTTATATAATGTTTTGGGGATTTGGTTTGCTAATTTGAAACTTCTATTTTGTCTGAGTCTTTATAAATATTGACAAGATATAACACTACCATTGGAAAGCACAAAATACATTTGAGGAACTTGTTGGACATTTTATCTCTTGGATGCTTGGCATGCAAGAAAGATGTTTCAAAAGCATTTTCCCCTATTGTGCCACTCCTGATGTGCTATAATTTGTAGTTTTAAAAAATATTTAATGATATAAATTTCTAATTTTTTTTCAAAAACTTATTGCTATTTTATTTTTGTTAGTGGCAAACTAAAAAATTTAGTAAGTAATATAATATATAATCATACTTAATTGGTTTTCTGTAGGCTGTGCAACAGGTTATTACTAATCTACTAATTGGGCAGATAGAGATTCGTTCTGAAGATTCTCCAGATATTTTGCCATACTCTCATGAAAGACGAGTTGAAAAGCTTGTTGTTCCTCTTGGTGAAGAACTTGGAGCTATCCAAAAGGCATATATACAGGTAAGCCATTTTTATCATAATTCAGGGTTTTAATAAATGAACTGATAATGTAATTATTTTACTTAACAGAATCCGACTGTGAGAATGTATAGTTATAATCATTTATATAATTAATATGGTAAAAAATTCTTTGAAATGACAATTTTCAGTATGAGCGCCATGTTTTATATGTACTGGCAAACTATTAGTTAAAGAGGAAATACAAAATGATGGACCGTTTCTAAAGCCAATTTAGTTTTGTATTTTCTTAAGTAAACCTTTTAATTGCAGTATAACCAGCCCCCCCCAAACATATGAACAGCATAGTACATGTAAGTGTGCAGCACAGTAAATTTTCACATAGTGAACACACCCAAAACATGTATCCAGATTCAACCAGAACTTTCTTTGTAAGGAAATATATTTTCAATATATTCCTCCCTGATCCCTTGTACAGCAGTGTTTCTCAACTGGGGACTATCTTGCCCACTTGGTGGCATTTGGCAATGTCTTGACACATTATTGATTGATTGGTTGCGTTGGGTCTTCGTTGCTGCACGCGGGCTTTCTCTAGTTGCAGCGAGCGGGGGCCACTCTCCGTTGCGGTGCGTGGGCTTCTCATTGCAGTGGCTTCTCTTGTTGCGGAGCACGGGCTGTAGGCGTGCGGGCTTCAGCAGCTGTGGCTTGCGGGCTCTAGAGCGCAGGCTCAGTAGTTGTGGCACATGGGCTTAGTTGCTCCGTGGCATGTAGGATCTTCCCGGACCAGGGCACGAACCCGTGTCCCCTGCATCGGCAGGCGGACTCTCAACCACTGCGCCACCAGGGAAGCCCTAACTTTATTGATTTCTTTTAGAGTGCTTCTTTAGGCACATGTGGTCAGCAAAGCTGATCAGCAAAGCTAGAAGAGAAGAAAGATTGAAATGTACTAAAATAGATATATTTTAGGAAATAAAACTTAGGCAAATTACATGTTGCTGTAGTAGGTCTTCATCTGGAGGTCGCTTTTTACCTTCACTGTGGCATCAAGCTCACGACCTTTTGTCTTCTGTTTCCTCTGCCTGGAATGCTCTGTCTTTAGAACTTCTCAGGCTCGGCATACTTTATCATTCAGATGTCAAGTATTACCTCTTAAAATAAACCATCTTTGGTGGCATGAACACGTGGAGAACTGTGGGAGCCTGCATGCCCAGTTCTCCCCTGAGAGTGCCCTGCTGTCACCCATGCAGCAGTAGGCTCCGTTGCTTGCCCAACCCGGGCCACCGTCTCTCCTGCTGCTTGGTACCAGAGGCAGCCCTGGCCCAGAGCGGTCCATCCCCAGCCAGGAACCTTAGTGTGGGAAACTGGCTGCTTGGAGGTGGAAGGGCGCTGGCAAGGTCACAATCCAAGGGCCCGCTCCTCTGCATCCTGGGGCTGGATGACGGATGAGGCAGGGGGTGCCTGGGCAGAGCACAATTGCTGCTCCTCCCCCCACCCCCCAAAAAAAAGAAAGAAAGAAAGGAAGGGAGAGAGGAAGGAAGGAAGGAAAGAAAGAAAGAAACCCTTTTTGTCCACTTATATGATAGTGACCCCCTTCCCATCAAAGACTCTACAAAGCATTACTGTGTTTTAGGTTCTTAAATGCTTTATCATAATCAAAATTCTCTTATTTTCTTTGTTCACTTCTTTACTCCTTTCTTCCGTCTATTAAATGTAAACTTTAGGAAAATAGAAACTTCATTTGTCTCAGCCACAATATCCCCAGCATCAGGAACGATGTTTGATATGTAGTATATACTTAATGAATATATTTTTAAAAATATCTATTTATTTATTTATTTGGCTATGTCAAGTCTTAGTTGTGGCACGCAGGATCTTTGTTGTGGCATGCAAGATCTTTCATTATGGCACGTGGGCTTCTCTAGTTGCAGCGCGGGCTCTCTAGTTGTGGCACGCAGGCTCCAGAGCGTGTGGGCTCAGTAGTTGTGGCATGCAGACTTAGTTGCCCTGTGGCATGTGGGATCCTAGTTCCCCAACCAGGGATTGAACCCGCGTCCCCTGCATTGGAAGGCAGATTCTTAATCACTGGACCACCAGGGAAGTCGCTTAATGAATATTTTTGAGAGAATGGATCAGTGAATGAAATTAAATGTACTCAAGGAATTTTGATTTAGTCATCACTCTACAAATATTTGCCTATGTGCTAGACTTGTTCTAGGCATTGAAGATGCAACAGAGCAAAAAATCGAGGCCCTCCTTTCATTGTGCTTAGTTTGGAGGGAGAGGAGGAGAGTTAAGAAATAAACAGATAAACACATATGTTCGTTTTTTGTTTTTTTTTTTAAAATAAATTTATTTATTTTATTTTTGGCTGCATTGGGTCTTCATTGCTGTGCACGGGCTTTTTCTCTGGTTGCGGCAAGCAAGGGCTACTCTTCGTTGCAGTGCACCGGCTTCTCATTGTGGTGGCTTCTCTTGTTGCAGAGCACAGGCCCTAGGCCCATGGGCTCAGTAGTTGTGGCTCGCGGCTCTAGAGCGCAGGCTCAGTAGTTGTGGCACATGGGCTTAGTTGTTCCATGGCATGTGGGATCTTCCCAGACCAGGGCTTGAACCCATGTCCCCTGCATTGGCAGGCGGATTCTTAACTGTTGCGCCACCAGGAAAGCCCAACACATATGTTCTTGAATTATCACTGAATCTAATAATTGCTTGTGCTGACTCTCACATGGATTATCTGAGGATAATTGTCAAGCACTTTAAAACTTTATCATCTCTTCTGTGTTTACTTAAAAGTTCATTTTAAGACAAACTTTATTTAACGTATAATTTAATATATAAAACTATTTTAGTATGTGAGGAAATGTATTTGTAAAAGGATTTTAAAATAAACTTACTAAATTTCTTTGAAATTTGCAGATTTTGGAAGCACTTGCAAGTTCTTTGATTCGGAGGAATGTTTTGATGAGAAGGGATATTCCCAATCTAACAAAATACCAGATAATTCTGGCAAGAGATCAATTTAGGAAAAACCCATCTCCAAATATTGTGGTAGGTATTTTAAAATAAATTTTGCTGATAGACTACATTTTTACTTAGAACCAGGATGAAATGTAAATAATGATTATTTTTTGGTATATATTAGCTCATCAAGAATTCAGGGGTGGTTTATATAGTTTATAAAAACATGAAAAAGATCTAGCAGGAATACAGTTTAATGATGTGAATTAAGATAAATTTATCTTATAACTTTTAATTAAGAATTGGTCTTTTAGTTCACTTCTGTTTTGCAAAGTAAAAGGGTCATAAGAGGGTAGATTTTAACTAACTTTTAGACCCATAGCATTTAGTCTTAAATCTCCATACCATGAAGCAACCGACAAAGGATTAATCTCCAAAATTTACAAGCAGCTCATGCAGCTCAATAACAAGAAAACAAACAACCCAATCCAAAAATGGGCAGAAGACCTAAATAGACATTTCTCCAAAGAAGATATACAGACTGCCAACAAACACATGAAAGAATGCTCAACATCATTAATCATTAGAGAAATGCAAATCAAAACTACAATGAGATATCATCTCACACCAGTCAGAATGGCCATCATCAAAAAATCTAGAAACAATAAATGCTGGAGAGGGTGTGGAGAAAAGGGAACACTCTTGCACTGCTGGTGGGAATGTGAATTGGTTCAGCCACTATGGAGAACAGTATGGAGGTTCCTTAAAAAACTACAAATAGAACTACCATATGACCCAGCAATCCCACTACTGGGCATATACCCTGAGAAAATCAAAATTCAAAAAGAGTCATGTACCAAAATGTTCATTGCAGCTCTATTTACAATAGCCCGGAGATGGAAACAACCTAAGTGCCCGTCATCGGATGAATGGATAAAGAAGATGTGGCACATATATACAATGGAATATTACTCAGCCATAAAAAGAAACGAAATTGAGCTATTTGTAATGAGGTGGATAGACCTAGAGTCTGTCATACAGAGTGAAGTAAGTCAGAAAGAAAAAGACAAATACCGTATGCTAACACATATATATGGAATTTAAGAAAAAAATGTCATGAAGAACCTAGGGGTAAAGCAGGAATAAAGACGCAGACCTCTTAGAGAACGGACTTGAGGTTATGGGGAGGGGGAAGGGTGAGCTGTGACAGGGCGAGAGAGAGTCATGGGCATATACACAGTAACAAACGCAGTAAGGTAGATAGCTAGTGGGAAGCAGCCGCATGGCACAGGGATATTGGCTCGGTGCTTTGTGACAGCCTGGAGGGGTGGGATGGGGAGGGTGGGAGGGAGGGAGACACAACAGGGAAGACATATGGGAACATATGTTTATGTATGACTGATTCACTTTGTTATAAAGCAGAAACTAACACACCATTGTAAAGCAATTATACCCCAATAAAGATGTTAAAAAAAAAAAAAAAAATCTCCATACCGAGGTTGGATTAAGCATCACAGTAAGCTTTGTATTTTTAATCTTTATAGGAAAAAAATAGGTGGATAGGAACATATCCATCAAGTTAGGTCCAGAGTCAAAAGAGATGCTTACAAACATGAAAAGGCACTGAGTCATTCTTGGAACTGAGAGGGAATGCATGTGCAAAAGGACAGAGGCAATTGAATGAAGGTATAAAGGAGACAGTGAGAAAACCAATTTGCCTGAGGTAAAGGATTGAGGGAGTCAGATATGATCTAGGTTGTGACCCCCTGGGAGTGCTTTAAATGTTATACTAGAAATATGGACTTTATTCTATAGTATCTGGGAAACCACAAAGGGAATTTTCTGTGAAATTGCAGTGTATTATACTAGACTTTAATAAAATGTTTAAAGTTTCTGCTAGGAGTTAAAGGTTCATTAAAATTTTAAATCATAAATCTAAACCTGTTGAATTTGATCTCACTGATGAGAGTTTATGTTTTACAGAGACATTGTTTTACCCTTTTAGGTAATTAGCGTGCTATTTTAAGGCATTTATCACTATCCTGGAAACATTTAAAATGAGTGTAACTGATATTAATGCTACTAAAAATGTAAGGTATTAAATAATAGTCTGCATCTCTAATAAAGGAAAATAATTAAAATATATTCTCAATGGTCTTTTAAAGGTATTTTATTGTATAGATATACTGACTGTATGCTCCTACAAAAGGAATATATACTTTACTTTTCCTTGAGAGTAGTGGTTAAAAGCACAAGCACACTGGCCCAAATTTCCTAGGTTCAAATACTGGCTCTGCTACTTATCACCTACATGAGGTTCCACATATGTAAAATGGGCATAACAATAGTACCTACCTCCTAGGTGTTAAGATTAAATAAGTTTGTATAAGTAGTGTGCTTATAACGGTGTCTGGTGCTCCCTGTCAGATGTTACTGTGGCATGTATACCTGGTGTTAAATGTTAGTGTTAAACAGTTTGATTAAATATTTGTCCTGATGTCAGAAACATTTGTGAGGATAGGCCTGTATCTGTTTTATTTTCCCTTATATCCCAAATGTCTAGCTCAGTGCTCAGCAAATAGTAGGTGCTTATTAAATTGTTTTGAAAGACCAAATAAATCTATATACTGCTAATAATTTACCTGCAAAGAAAAACAGCATATGATAAATATCCCCCCGTTCATTTATTCTCTTTAAAATGTAAGTTTCATGTTGAATTAAATAAAGGGGCAGATTGTATATGGAAAGTACATTGACACCTTTCCATAGCAACATCTTAGGACATTCAGTAGAACCAATAAGTTCTGCATGGAACATGTATCTTCATTTCTTTCTCTGGGTAAATTTGATACATGCTTGTTTTTTCTAGGGACTGCAACAAGGCATAATCGAGGGAGAATTTGCTATTTGTATTAGTTTATATCATGGTTATGAATTATTGCAGCAAATGGGAATGAGATCATTATATTTCTTCCTTTGTGGAATTATGGATGGAACTAAAGGTAAATTATATGAAATTATTTTTAAAAGTGCTGACGTGTATTATTTTGGTTAACGATATGTATTGAGCCGTTTGGATTACTTAAGGTGCTTTATTTTAAAAAGCAGTGAAGGGGACTTCCTTGTGTGTCCAGTGGATTTCCTTGGTGGTCCTCCCCAATGCAGGGGGCCCGGGTTTGATCCCTGGTCAGGGAACTAGATCCCACATGCTGCAAGTAAGACCCAGCACAGCTTAATAAATAAATAAATAAAATAAAAAGCAGTGAAATAGTTATGTAACAAATTCTTTCTTTCTTTCTTTTTTCTTCCTTCCTTCCTTCCCTCCTTCCTTCCTTTCTTTTTCTTCTTCTTCTTTTTTTTCTTAAACTGTGGACATGTATTTCTCACAGTTCTGGAGGCTGGGAAGTCCAAGATCAAGGTGCCAGCCCATGTTTCTTTGCTTTTGATAAATTGCTGGAAGAAAAGAAGCCATTCATTAATACATATGTGAATGTGGAACTGGAAAAAGTTGCTGGTTTTTATTTTTAAATTTGAAAAACTTGCATTCATTGCTATAGTTTAATTTCTTTTAAATAAATGATACATTTGATTAGTTTTGCTATTAAATTTATTGGAAAAATATTTTCTTAATTTCTGAAGGAATGACTCGGGCAAAAAAAGAACTTAGCCGAAATGAGGACTTCATGAAACTCTATAATCATCTAGAGTGCATGTTTGCACATACACGTAGTAGTTCAGCAAGTGGCATTTCTGCTATCAAAAAAGGTCTGGTTGTTCTTTTAAATTTTTGTATTGTTTCCTCTTTATCAAGGTTAATTTTAAAATTATGCTCCATTGATCCACATGTCTATTTATATCTACTTATACTTCTGTAGCAATAGACCTGTTAAATGCTAAAAGATCTTATTCTTCAACTTAGGATAAATATATATTCAAGCAGTTCATAAACTTTAAATATATAATAGAAGTTAGTAGTAGTTGTTACTGGTAGTGAAAATTCTCAGAACTACCAAAAACTAATTTATAGCTTAACTAAATGTGAATTTTTCCCTTCTCCTTGCTGCTGATTCTCATTTGGAGTCTTTCTCAGAATGAAATTTTCATAAAAATTCAGTTTATTTTACAGTAAGGTTTGTGTGCTACCCAGATGCTACTTACTGTTTAAATAAAAAGAAATAAGTTTTAATGAATCCATTTGAAAGGGTAATTAAAATACATTAATGTAATCGAATATGGAAAAATACAGAAAAATTTTTTGTCTTTTGTTTTTTTACAGGAGATGAAGATAAAAAGTTCTGCTATAGTCATCCAAAATTAAAGAAATTAGAAGAAATTGTAGTTGAACACTTCAAGTCGTGGAATGGTAGGTCGTATTTAATAGACTCAAGGCAAGGCAAAGTTATTGAGAAAGCTAAAACTCTGACTCATTAGTTTGTGCTAACATTTCTTATGGAGAAGATGAGCTTTTAATTATTCTGGATAATGAATATAAAAAAGCTCTGAGAAATTTTGGGAGCGTAGGCACCAGGGGAATGGTGGAAATGTTAAGAATAGGGTATTATGTGAAAAAGAAAAGTCAACCTGGGGCAGTATAAGGGAAGCAGATAATAAAACAATGTATAATATAATGATAGGGAAAAGTAAGCTAGGTGAGAAAATAGAGAGTCATGAAGGAGGCTATTTTGTATATAGTTTTAGAGCAGACCTCTTTGTAGGGTGATGTTTGAGCTGTTACCTGATGGAAGTAAGGGAGCAAGCCTTGTGGATTTCTGTAGGAGGATCATTCCTGGCAGAGAGAATAGCAGATTCAAAGGCCCTGAGGCAGTAGGGTGCTTGGTAAGATTAAGGATCAGTAAACAAACCAATTTGGCTGGAGTAGTGTAATGAGGATGAGTGGTGTAGGCAGAGGTTGGAGAGACAGCCAGGGGCCAGGTCATGTAGGGTTTGTAGGCCATGTCAGGACTTTGGATTTTATTCTGTGTATGCTTGTGATTTGTGAAACTATTACAGAGGCATTCGGAGCAGCAGAGTGACGTGATCTGACTTATAATCACTCTCGTAGATGTTGGCCAATTAGGAGGCTATTGTAATAGTCTAAGATGATAACAGATGATGATAGTTTATACTAAGATAGTAGTACCAAGCAGCAAGGTGGTTCTGAGAAGTGGTTATAGATTCTAGATATATTTTGAAGTTGGAGCCAACAGCGTTTATTGATGGATTGGACATAGAGTATGAGAAAAAAAATCATTAGGAGTATATGTGTGTGTGTGTGTGTGTGTGTGTGTGTGTGTGTGTGTGTGTGTGTGTGTGTGTGTGTGTGTGTGTGTGTGTGTTTGCAGATGACTGTATGAACAAAGAGAAAACTAACAACATGATGAAGAAAGAGCAAATGTATTAGGATGCTTTTGAGACATCTAAGTTGAGATGTGTAGGCATTGGATAAGTGAATCTGGGTCTCAGAAGAATAGTCTGGGATATTTTTATCTATTTACATATATATAAATAAATTTTAGAGTTATCAGCATAAAGACAATATTAAAAGTTTCAAGAGTGAATGTGGTCATATCACCAGCAGTACAGTTTAGGGACAGAGGGCCGGGAATTAGTCCTGCAGAATACCAACATTTAGAGTTCAGAGGGGAAAATGCCACAAAGAAGATTGAGAAAGAAACCAGACAAGTGAATTATCAGAGATGCTGAGGGAAGAGACTATTTCAATAGGAAGGAGTGGATTGTGTTAAATACTACTGAGAGGTGTGGTCCGATGAACTAAAAAGCATCCACTGAGTTTGGCAATATAGAGTTATTGATGACTTTGGTAGAGCAGCTTTAATGGAATGAAGATAGAAAGGCAGGCTGCGGCCTGTTGAAGGAGGTAGGCTTTGCACTGAAAGTAGCTATTGGTCTGCAGTTGGTCAGATGTAGAGTCTTGATGCTATGCTGATTCAAAGGAGGTTTATCTGGAATAATTTTCCTTGCAACAGCAGCTGCTTCTTTTTCCTTATGTATTATACATTAACTTTATTAAGTCATTTAATTCATAAGGTTGTTATGAAGACTAAATGAATTCATAATATAAAATGCTTAGTGTAGTCTCTGGCACACACATGATGATTAACATAATATAAATCATGTTTAAGAAAGAAGGATTGTCAAAGACCCATGCAAGGTTAAAAAACAAAAGAAAGCAAATAACAAAAAACTCCACACAACTTGCAATTATTAACCAGTTGCTATATGCAAGTCTACATACTTTATATTTACTGTTTCATTTAATCATCACCTCAATCCATTTTAGATATTAAGAAACTAAAGTTTAAAGAGACTAAATGACTACCATGGTCACATATCACCCAGAGACTAAGTGGTCCAGCCTCAAAATCATGTTTTTATTTATGCATTCTACTCCTCCCAAGCACAGAGACACTGGGAGCAGCTTTGTGATTGACTGTTGGGTATATTCTGCAGTTTCCTTGGAGAATTTGAACATATCAATAATTTGGAGACAGAATACCATGGCCTGGATTAAGACAGTGCCTTTAGTGAGCAGAAAGGAAAGGGAAGATATACAAAATCAGTGAGAGCTCTGCAGTCCTGTGCTTCTGATTTAGAAGGTAAAGGGGAATAACAGGCGTCATGCATGAATTGAAGGACTGGTCAAAAGGTAACTTTTATTTGGTTTAGGTTTTTATTTTATGACAGCCAATGAGAGATAAGGAGCCAGTTTTATTAAGATTACTAGAAAAGGTAGGAGGAAAACCAGCAAAGATTTAAGATGCTTAAATTATTTTTTTGAAAGAATTGTCACTCACTAGTATATAGTTTCAGGTTTGTCTTTTGAATTAGTTCTCATCTAAATGCTTTTATAAAAGTTGTAATTAAAGTATTTTTGTTATATAGCTCAAAAGACATCTGACAAGAAATGTGACGAGACCAGAGTTATGATCTTCTCTTCATTTCGAGATAGTGTTCAAGAAATTGCAGAAATGCTTTTACAGCATCAGCCAATTATTAGAGTAATGACTTTTGTTGGCCATGCCTCAGGGAAAAGCATGAAGGGTTTTACCCAGAAGGAGCAACTGGAGGTAATTATTTTTGGAAATGATGAATATAAAAATAAAATTGATTAGCTTTGCACTTACGCCTTTTTTTGTTTTAACTCACTGGTCAGTTGGCTACATCTTAAAGATAATTTTGTAGTAAATGTATAAATAAAACTAGGCATATTTTGAAAGACCAAAAAAAGTGGGTTTTTTTGGATTTTGAAATTTTTTTAAAAAGTATAATGGTTAAGCAGAAAGGCTCTGGATTCATATTATGTAGGTTGGAATCCTGGTTCTTCCACTTATAAGTTTCTTTACTTCCTGTGCCTCAGTTTTCCTTATCTGTAAACATACCCTGTAGAGCTATTGTAAGCATTAAGTGAAATCGTACTGTAGAGCCTTCAAGAAGTGTTTACTATTTATTTATCTTAAGTCACTTTAGTTATTTATTCCAAACAAATAATAAGCTTACACTTTTTTCTGTTATCTAAAAATCTTAACTTAAAAATATGGTCAGAGGAAACCATGGTGGTATTTAAGGTAGCTGTATGCTCTGAATATTCATCATAAATTTTTGAGTGCTATGATGTTTTGGGGGATATTTTAGACTATAGATTTTTTTTTGCGGTACGTGGGCCTCTCACTGTTGTGGCCTCTCCCGTTGCGGAGCACAGGCTCCGGACGCGCAGGCCCATCGGCCATGGCTCACGGGCCTAGCCTCTCTGCTGCATGTGGGATCTTCCCGGACCGGGGTACGAACCCGTGTCCCCTGCATTGGCAGGCGGACTCTCAACCACTGCGCCACCAGGGAAGCCCTAGACTATATATAGATTTTTATAAACTGTATACAGGTTTTTTCAGGTTAGCTATAGGTCTACACTTGAGTAGGTATGTCTTTAATGTCTAATTCATTTTGAAAGATCCTTTCTTGATTCTGTCAACATTAATAGATGAGGACTCCTATTATTAAATACTTCTTATACCAGTCCCCACTGTACTCAAAAGAGTCTGTTTAAGCAAACTGGATCTGGTGGAGAGAATCTAGGAGGTTTTCCTGAGTCTGAATGTAACACTTTTCCCTATCTCGAGTCTAATAAGTACTCTAAAGGGTTCAGGCATCTAGTGGATGATTATTACTAACGTTAATAATCACGTTAGTGATTAGTAATATCTGTGTGAAAAATGAAGTGAATTTCTACCTAGGAGGTCAAGCATTTTGAAATACCCATAGTCCCCAACCTGGTCTCTGGCCAACTTCATTATTACCCAGAGTCATATTTCCTGGGTTTGTCAGGTATCGTAAGAAACCTTATAGATTTTATTCACTTTGTCTTTTATTCACTTTTATCAATAATATTTTTATGTAGGCCAGGGTAATAATCCTTTTTATTACTCCTATACATAATTGCTTTCATAACAGGAGTTTTATTCTGAAATAAGCTTTCAAGCAGATAGTTGTAATTGAATTATTCATTTATCTAGAAACAAGTGATGAAGTCACAGAGGAAGTTGGGGGCCAGATTCTTTAGGACCTTACATTTCCATTTTAATGACTTTGGCTTTTACTCTGAATAAAGTGAGAAGAAGACCTTGGAGAATTTGGAGCAGAGGAAGGTCATGTCCTGATTGATATTTTAAAAGAATCACACTGGCTGCTGTCTTAAGAATAAACTATAGGGGCTAAGGGTGGAAATAGGAAGACCAATTGGAAGACTTATTAGAATAATTCAAGCTAAAGATGATGGTGGCTTGGACTAGGGTGGTAGCAGGTTGTGAGAAATGATTGGATTCTGGATATATTTTGAAGGTCAAGCTGACAGGACTTATTGACAAATTAGAGTGGGATATGAGATAAAAGAGTGTGAAGGCTGACTCCAAGGTTTTTGGCCTGAGCAACTGAAAAGAGTGGCTATTAACTAAGGTGGATAAGACTGCAGGAAAGGCAGGTTTTGTAGAGAATATTAGCTTGGTTTTGGACAAATTAACTTTGGCATGCCTATGAGATTAGTGGTTTTCAAACTGTCAAAACTGATGGAGGACCAGTTTATTTCCATTCAATACATCACAGATACCTTTGAACATTACTACAAAAATGAATTACTAGAAAAATAAGCTTAATGAAAAACAAAGTTCACGTCTAAATTTTTTTTTAGAGTCAACAGATGGGGAATACTCTGTCAAGTTTCTAAACTCTTACTCAAAGTTTTTGTAGTCTTGTCAGCTGGTAGTAGACAGTTTGTGAACCAATACCGGCACCAGTAATAAATACTTCATGGATTGTACTTTGAGTTACACTGTTTTAAACATCAAGTAGCGATGTTAAGTAAACAATTGAATATATGTCTTGACTTCATGGGTTCATGGAAATATATATTTGGGAATCATCATCATGTAGATGAGACTGGGTTGAATGAAGACATAGAAGATGTCCAAAGACTGAGTCCTGGGGAATCAGAATAAGTGGCTAGTGAAATGGGAGAAAGACCAGGAGAGTGTGGTATCTCCTGGAGGAGGAAGTGATTAAATGTATAAATACTGCTGGTGGGTCATATAAGATGATAACTGGGAATTGACTATTGGAATAAGAGAGGAGAAGACAAATGACCTTGAAAAGAACATTTTCAGTGGAATGGTGGGACAAGCCACCACTGAGAAGAGCTGGAGATAGCAAGTATACAAGTCTTTCAAGGATTATTACTAAAAGGAGCACAGAGATGGAAGTAGTTTTTTGTTTGTTTGTTTTATGTTGAGATACATAATAGTATGCTTATATGCTGATAGGAATGACCAGTTGAGAAAGAAAAATTGATGACAGAGCAGAGAGAAGAGTATTGCTGGAATGATCTTTGAGTAGTTAAGGGAAAAGGGTGGGATCTAGTATAAAACTATGGGGGGTGACCTCAGTTAAGAACACGGATAGTTTGTCCAAAACAATAGGAGGGGAAGGTAAACTATGCAGGCACAGGTAGAGGTGGGTATGTAGATGTGGCAGTGATACCTTGCGGAAAGTCTTTTTTTTTTTTTTTTTTGCGTTACGCGGGCCTCTCACCGCTGTGGCCTCTCCCGTTGCAGAGCACAGGCTCCGGACGCGCAGGCTCAGCGGCCATGGCTCACGGGCCCAGCCGCTCCGCGGCATGTGGGATCTTCCCAGACCGGGGCACGAACCTGTGTCCCCTGCATCGGCAGGTGGACTCTCAACCACTGCACCACCAGGGAAGCCCGGAAAGTCTTTTTTGATTGCTCAGTTTTTGTCATGTCACCAACTGAGAGTGAGGATGGGGAGGAAATGTTGGAAGTTTGATGAGAGAGGAGTGAGGAGGAGAATGGGGAGAGTGAATGGATTAGGGAAATATAAGATTATTTTCAGATAGCACTAAGGGCTCACTCAAGGTGAGATATTACGAGTTTAAAGTGTAACCAGTCAGCATGGTTGGTGTTTTCCTTCATCCACATTCAACTGCGTAAATACAGACCCAGTGGAAAGTGGGATATAATCAGTGTTGCAGTTTAGTTAGGAATATTGGAGGAGAGAGAAGCAAGGGAGTGGGTTGTAAGCTAGAGTGTAGTGTAAACAGCAAAAAAATGGTAGGATCGGTAGATTATAAGAAGTCCTGGTGGAAATTACTTAATCACTTATTCCTTTCTTTGATTAAACAACTTCTGGTTCATATTTATTTTTCAAACTCTAGGGAAATTAATATCAATCCTAGGCAAATAAATAACAATTTAGCTTGTACCTGCTACTTTGACATCCTTTATTAATCTATTAATTATTTATATTAAAGAATTTTTTTTTTACAACTCTAGCTCTGGGCTTTTTTTTGATCAGGACAAAAAGGACATCTGTTTTAAGTTACGTACAGGTAATGTTAGGTCAGTCTTTCCTTGGCTTAATGTCATTACAGATTACAAAGGGAAATGAATTATTCTTAACTTTTAATTATGACCACTGGTTCTCCCTGTATTCTGTTTTTCCATATTGAAGGAAAACTCTTTGACTAGTGTTACTGGAAAGGTTTCTAAGAGGATTTAACATGATAAATTTATATTTATTATCCTACTTTTAAAGTGGTTGTTTTAAACAAAAGAACTAGCTTAAGGATTAAGATAATAGCTTTTTAGAATCAGAGAGACCTAGGTTTAAATGCTGATGATTATTATTACTTATAGAATAGTAGAATGTTTGAGCTTGAAACGACTTTATGGTCTTTTGTCATGGGTCCATAGCTATTTCTATACTTTTTTTTTTTTTTTTCTTTGTGGTACGCGGGCCTCTCACTGTTGTGGCCTCTCCCGTTGCGGAGAGGCACGAACCTGTGTCCCCTGCATCGGCAGGTGGACTCTCAACCACTGTGCCACCAGGGAAGCCCTATTTCTATACTTTGATAGAGTTCATATTTCCTTTTTGTGTATACTCCCCTAATATTTTCTCCTGAAATTTACTTTTCAGATATGAGGTCTGATAACTGTCCTTCATACTAGCCATTTTGTTCAGGCATTCTTACATTTTAATAGGCATTTATAAAGGTATTAGTCAAAAGTATGACTGATAGGCATTTATAAAGGTATTAGTCAAAAGTATGACTGATTCCTCTGGAATACCATCATTTAATTTTTGTTTCTATTCTCTATCTATCTATTGACCATGATCTTATTTAATTACCACCACTACTACTATTCCACCATCCATAAAAAAATAGAATTCATGTTTTTCCTTTTATACTGTCATTCCAGTGAAGGGTAGCAGAATATGCCACCCCAAAATATGACTGTAGGAGTTTAGAACATGCTGCCCCAACCTATGCTGCTTTGGTATATTGATTATTTTGAGCTATAGGCACTCGAAAAACAGCAAATGCGGGGAGAGGCTTTCTCTGAACTCCCCTTATCTGTCTAAAAGCAGATCCTCCAGAAGGAACTCAATTGTCATAAATCCCCTCCCCAGGAGTTTCATCAACCAGGGAAAATTGACTCAACAAGACACTGAAAGTCCACACTACATCCAGACAAACTTTATCACAAACTATCATACCTCCCATCTTTTCTTTTAGGGCTCCATTCATCTTCCCTAAAAATCATTTACTCTCCCCTGTGCACCCCCCTTCTCTTTCCCCATAAGATATTTAAATCTGTATTCTAAGCCACTTCAGGGAGTTACTCATTTTTCCCTCAGTAACTCCTATGCATACATGAGGTATACATGTTAATAAGCTTCTGTTTGTTTTTCTCTTGTTAATCTTTTATTACAGAGGTCTCAGCTATGAACTCGTAAGGGTAGAGGAAAAATTTTTTTCTCCCCTTCACCAGGATTTCTCTCTGATCAAGTTAATGAAACTACATTAGCATGACAATGAGTTAATGAAAAAGTCAACAAATATTTTGAAAAGTGTCCTTAAGCCTTATAAACTTAGTTCTCAACTGCTCTGAGCCTCAGTTTCCTCATCTACATACACACACACACACACACACACACACACACACACACACACACACACACATATACACACACATCAATGTTGCAGGTTTATGATTTCCATTATGATTTATCCTAGGATACTGAATATAGTTCTCTGTGCTGTACAGTAGGACCTTGTTGTTGATCCATTCTACATATAAAAGCTTACATCTGCTAACCCCAAACTCCCACTCCATCCCTCCCCCACCCCCCTCCCCCTTGGCAACCACCAGTCTGTTCTCTATGTCCATGATTCTGTTTCTATTTAAAATATGAATTCTAGAAGTAATAAAACAATCTTACTTTAACAATAGTTTAATTATTAAACGTACTATTATTGTTAAATTTACTAACAATAAATTTAGGTCTAGGACATGATAAATAACAGTAATTGCTCTGGGCCACTTATCTGCTTTACACCCCTTTTAGTGATGCTAAAAATAGTATCTGTGGTTTCTCATTCATGTGTAAATTGTTAGCAAAACCTTTTGGAATCATAACCATTATTAAAGCAAAGAAATTGGGACTGCCCTTTGCATTTTACCAGAATGTCTTTTGGCTTATATTGCCATTTGCCGCTTCTTTTCCTATTCGATAGTACTTTGGGTGCTGATTTTGAATCTCATTTCAGGGACAAATGGAAAAAGTATGCTTTGATCTACAACTCTTTTATACTTGCATCTAGTTATTTTAAAATCATTTTAATTTTAGGTAGTGAAACAATTTCGTAGTGGTGGTTACAATACATTGGTTTCTACTTGTGTTGGTGAAGAAGGTTTGGATATAGGAGAAGTTGATCTTATAATATGTTTTGATGCCCAGAAGAGCCCAATTCGTCTTGTGCAACGAATGGGTAGAACTGGCCGCAAACGTCAAGGCAGGATTGTTGTTATCCTTGCTGAAGGACGAGAAGAACGGGTAAGTAGACATGTGGAAACGTAATTTGACAATTGAAATTTGAGAAACAGAGCCTAAAGACAAGTATCAATCTGTTAACATTCAAAGTCCAAACAATCTGTAGGTAATTGTGATTGATTTCTGTTTTCCTTTGTATTAGATTCTGCCTGTTCTTTTCTTGTAATTAGGAGAATTTTTGACTGGATTCAGTCTTAATATTTTTATACATATAAAGAAACACATTTTTGTACTTCAGTATTATTTTAGAGACACATAGATACAAAAATCAATATGTATTACTTTGTGTTACTATTTCCCTGTGCTTCTAGGGCCTGCTTTTTGTGTTTAGTTGTTTTTATGTTTTTTAACTACAGTGAGCTGAGAATGGTTTTATTTATATTTTAAAGAATTGCCTAAATCAATCAACCAACCAACCAACGGACAAGAATATGCACCAGGGATAATGGGTAGCCTGCAAAGCCTAAAATATTTACTTTCTGGCCCTTTATGGAAAAGTTTGCTGATGCCTATTCTAAGTGATAAGGGACTTGAATGATATTCATACTTTGTTGTAATCTTGGATAACAGGTCTTCCTAAATACGATGTTGTATCAATACATAATATTATTTTGTGTATGTACACTAAAGTGTTAACTAACTTTTGTAACTGAGTGGGACTATTTCTGTGTCTAAGTGAATAGTTTTACATTAAAGATTTTTTCATTAATTGTGATAGTTTTAAAAAATGGATTTAAAATGTTTTATAAACCCTTTAAAAATCATCCTGAAAAATGAATTTTTCCCCCCAATACTTTTCATGTGATTATAGCATATTCTTATGTAACATCCAGTTTATCTACAAAATGATTCCAATAAATGAAATGTCTGGCAGCTTTTAAAAGTCTATGTATTATCACTGAGTGGAATTGGATTCTAACTAATTGTATTACCTTGGCAACTCACTTAAGTTGAGTTGCCTTAAGTGAGTTGTTAGTTGTTAGTTTAGATATCAGGTGTTAGTTTTCTTATCTGTTAAGTCCGTCATAATGGCCCACATTTGGTGAGTACCTACTCTGTGCTGGACAGTGTTGCAAATGTTTCAAATGCATTATTTTGTTTAAATCCTGTCAACAACCCTGTAAGGGCAGTACTAGTGCTTTTCTTGTTGTATACAGTAAAGAAAATTGACACGTAGAGAGATGAAGTAAAAGCTGAAATAAGAGAATAGTATTTTTTTAAAAAGCAATTGACACTTATGTATAAACATCAGACTTAATCAAAAATAGCAAGATATTAATAAAAGACAGATTTCCTTTGTACAATATAGTTACTAAGTTAAGCTTTTATAATAATGAATTTTGAAATGATTTTCATCAAGAGTTAATTAAATAGGCTTCAAATTTAAGACAACAGATATTCCATTCTTCAAGTATTTAAGTGGATCAGAGTTTACTGTTTAGAATAAACTCAGACTAATATAATAACTGCTTGTCGTGGCTTGGTGATTATTATAGAAATAATGTGATTTGATGTTTATTTGTTTTTGCAGACTTATAATCAAAGTCAGTGTAACAAAAGAAGTATTTATAAAGCTATTTCAGGTAATAGGCAGGTCCTTCATTTTTACCAAGGAAGTCCACGAATGGTTCCTGAGGGAATCAATCCACACTTACATAAGATGTTCATCACGCATGGTGTCTATGAACCAGACAAGCCTTCTCGGAACTTGCAGCGAAAGTCATCTATCTTTTCCTATAGGAAGGGTAAATAAAATTTTTCACATTTGAGACATGCATTTGTCTTCTTGTTGTTCATTAGCAGGTCACATATTGATATTTTTCTTCTATGAGAAACTCAGCATACATTCTAGGCTGTTATAGATGTTCACTTTGAGAAGGATAAGAGATGATTAATGTGGCAAAGGGAAGGAGACACTGGCAGTACAGAATGAAAGAAACTCAGTATTGGGAAAATTAAAAATATCTTATCAGCCCAGAGAATCCTCTTTACAAATTGTGGAAAAGAAAGAAAATAGTTTTATTATTGAATAGGCATTAAGCCAATTACAGTGCGCATTGTAAGGAATCCACTGAGATAATACAAAGACAGAAAGAAATTCCACCCTATTCATCCAAGCAGTCACAGTCCTTTACATCATTTTCTTAAGATTAACAGTAACTTGTCCTCATATAAGAGGACAGCACCATTTGCTATATGTTCTTTCATAATTCATTCCAAATTCACCTGGTAATTGAGGTAGCCATTTGTGTTAGCTAGTTGCCTTTATCCAAAGAAATAATAAAACTTCTCTGCCTCTATGACAAGCAGATAAGGACAACTCAGAGAAAGATGCCAAGGCTAATCTCTGCAGGTGTATGGGAGATAGGGACACTATCTTCCTTGATGTTTACATTTCAAAGAGATGGCTCCTAGGTCCTTAAGAAAATCATTTCTGGTTGGAAAGCTGGCTAGAGGCTTGCTTTGCCTTTACAACGATTTGCATAAATATCGAAGGGTTAAATAAAGGATTTAGGAACATTAGGTATCTCTGGAATTGCTCCCAGAAAAAGGGAGGGGGAATTGTTTATTTCCATCTCTACAAAGGAAAAAATATTCTTTCTTTTTTAAAAAAAAATTTATTTATTTATTATTTGGCTGCACAGGGTCTTAGTTGTGGCATGTGGGATCTTTCGTTGCAGCGTGCAGGCTTCTCTCTGGTTGTGGAATGCGGGCTCTAGAGCACACGGGCTCAGTAGTTGCGGTGTGCAGGCTTAGTTGCCCTGCGGCATGTGGGATCTTAGTTCCCCAACCAGGGATTGAACCCGCATCCCCTGCATTGGAAGGCGGATTCTTAACCACTGGACCATCAGGGAAATCCCCCCCCCCTTTTTTTTCAATTTATTGTTACACCAGATAGTGGTGAAGTTAGACTAAGTTGTTGGTGATATTGAATCAGTAAGAAAAAAATACTTTGGTGCCAGGGAGCATAGTAATGAGAGTGCTAGCTTAAGAACTGCAGAGATTTTGGTGATATCAAGAAAATATCTGGAACTATTAGCACCATAAAAATGAGAAACAAAAACTTTTTTTAAAAATTTTATTTAATCTTTAAGGTAAGCTTTTAAAGAATCATAAAATCATGTAATTATATTCTAAGATTTGGAAGAAATCTTGGGGGTCATCTGGTCCAATTACTTACCAAGGTAGGGATGTTTTCTGTAGCATTCTTGTTAAATGTATATCCAGCCTCAACTTGAACATCTTTGTTAATGGAAATCGTATTCTTTTATGAGGGTTCATTCCATTGTTGAATAGTCCGTATAGAAGAAATCCCTCTGTTGAAAAAAACAATCTGGCTTTGTACCTTTTGCTCATTGATTTAGTTTTGGCTTTGCCAACTGAAAAAGAACGCACAATGTAAAAGTTGAGAATTATGTTTTATTTGGGGTATTACTGAGGACTGTAGCCCAGGAAGGCAGCCTCTCAGACAGCTCTGAGGGACTGGTCCAAAGAGGTATAGGAGGAGCCAGGATATATAGGAGTTTTTGCTGAAAAAGAACCCTAGTAGTTGAGCATCAAAAGATTACTGCTAATCACAAAAAACAGACGTCTCAAGTTAATGATTTTAGTGCTTTTTTATGTATGGGAAGATGCAAGAGTTTGGGCTCATTAAAATTATACCTTTGATATACATCTTAACTATCTGGGGCCAGTATCCTGTTTTTCTCCATGCTGAAACCCCCTTGGGGGCAGCTGCAGTGGCTGATGGCTTGATGGCCCCATCATCCTTTGTTTACTGAAATGGCAGGCGACTTTCTTTGCCAACAGCTTCTAGAGGCAAAGAGTGGATTTGATCTTTGGTTTACGTAGGTGGCAGTTCTTCATGTATTTGAAGACAGTACCTCTCAGGTTTGTTCAACTGATTGTTCTACTGGTTTTCATTACCGTGAAGTTTCAAAGTTCTTTCCCTCCTAGGCACCTGCTTAGGACTTACTCACTTAAATTTGTTAATGTTCTTTCCCTTAACTCAGAGCCATTAATCAGTGCTTTTCGGATATGCCTATTAAACCTAATGCAAATCCACTTAATAGGAATATACCTGTCATTTTACAAGACTTTGCTAAATTTTGGGTTAAAATGAAAAGATAGTATGTATTTTGAATTCTCTTGAATTTATTAAAAAACTTGATTAGGGGGCTTCCCTGGTGGTGCAGTGGTTGAGAGTCCGCCTGCCGATGCAGGGGACATGGGTTTGTGCCCCGGTCTGGGAAGATCCCACATGCCGTGGAGCGGCTGGGCCCGTGGGCCATGGCCGCTGAGCCTGTGCGTCCGGAGCCTGTGCTCCGGAACGGGAGAGGCCACAACAGTGAGAGGCCCGCGTACCGCAAAAAAAAAAAACAAAAAAAAAACTTGATTAGGTTGGCATACATTTTTCTTAGTGATCATTTTATTTTTATAAATGTATATGTTTAATGATTGTTTATAAAATGTTACTAGGGATGGATGGTAAAAGTCTAGAACCTGTCCTTTTTTAAAAGTTGAGATAATGTTAGCTCATGTTCATTTTTCTGTGCTTTTTTTCTTCCGTTTTCTCTGATTTTTCAAGTGTCAGTGATTCATCTTGCCAAGATAGTGTGTATGAATGTCATCTTCTGTGTATTAGTATATAATTAATTTGGGCTTAGAGGTCTGAGTTTATTTAAAGTGACTAGGAGAATGGAATACCTTTCTACTTCAAAAGCCTTAGCGCCTCAGATTGCTAAATCTGAAAGGGACCTGAGAGATCACCTAGTTCAAACCCCTTATTTTATAAAAGCTTTCTATATAATATTTGGGACTAGCTAAGACAGAAGCTTCCTGATTCCTAATTCAGTAGTCTTTCTGATTTTTTTTTTTTCTGCCCTCATCTGTATTGGGACCAGAGTTATAGGTTTGTATTTTTTATCCTTTCCATGTTGGTGATTGTTTTCCTTCATAAAGATTATGGAAATTTAAAAAAGGGTTAATTTACGATACATTTTTTAAAAAGTATATTATTATGTCATTATTTAAAGCAGTAGGTCTTTCCTATCCCCTTTCAACCCCCCCCCCACCCCATTTAAGACTTTAGTCTTGGCATCTCCCCCACCCCCACACCAGTTTCAGATAACTTTTCCGATAATGTTATGCTAGAATCATGATACTAGTTTTCATCTGTGAGTTATCTGTTTCCTGCCAGGTCTTAGACAACAAAATGGAGAGAGTCCAAAAGAAACCAGGACTGAGAGCCTAGCTGCCTGATGATGTTTTGATAATAAAGTCATTACCAAAGGTTAGCTCTAGATGGAAGGGTGCACTAGTACTTTCAAAGAGGTGAGAGAAGTTTAGGAGATATGTAGAAGCAGGAAGTGATAACCAGAGTTTTTATATGAAGAACACTAATTTTAAGGTATAGAATCAGTGGTTTAGCAGAGATGAGTAGACATAAACAGGTAGAGCATTTGAGTTGATGTCATATATTTTGTGTTTGCCTGGCAGATTTTTTTAAACCTCTTTCAATTATTTTTTAAACTTATAGGAATGAGGCAGAGTAATTCAAAGAATGATTGGTTCTTATCAGAAGAAGAATTTAAATTATGGAACAGACGATATAGATTAAGAGACACTGATGAAATTAAGGAAATAACATTGCCTCAAGTTCAGTTTCTATCTTTACAGAATGAGGAGAACAGACCAGTAAGTTGAACATGTTTTCAGATGCTTTTTATAGCGACTGTGCAATAGCTTTGGAAGTAAAGAGAATGAATGTTCATGATCAGAATGTCAACTTATGTAAAAATTAAGAATGTAAGCAGTGTAAAAAAGAATATTAAAGTCTAATTTGGTAAAACTACTAATTTTCTTGTATTATTGTATATATATTTTTACATGACTGTAATATATTTACATAAGTTCTGACTTTTCTTATTACTTTCTGCATATGAACATGTCTGTGTAGGTGTAATTTATATGATTGTTATGTTGCTCTGCAATATACCATAATTTGGCTCTTTCCCTGTCATGTTTTAGAATTATTTTCAGTATATTACTAATATAAAATTAGGCTGTCATGAGCATCTTTGTACAAACTTGTTTTCAATTTTTGCTTTGAAATTACAGTAAAACTTTAAATTGGATCTTATATTTGTTTATTTTGTTTACTATGAACAAATTATTGATGAACTTAATGAAAGTCAAGAGAATTGAGCAAAGGTTACATATGAACCTAGAGAACTAGAAAAACAACCTCAAGGAAGATTCCTTTGGGAAGATTTATAGGGCTAGAAATATATGGCTCTTGAGAATTTGTATTTTATTCACTAACAGGGAAGGTGAGAAATGGCAGTAGGCATGAAGAATTGGGATCAGTATCACTGAGAGATTATGACTGCCTCTTTATTTGATTATAGAATATAAATCTAGCATAATAGTAATTTTGAAGCCACACATTTTCTTAAATATTTGCTCTTAACATGGGACTATATAAACAGGAATATGGCGAACTAGTAACTCATATAACATTTATTTATTTGTGTATTTCATTTTTAATGACATTTATTGTTTCTAATTTTAAAAGCAATACATGTAACAGTTATTTTAAAAATGTGTTTAAAAGGACATCTTTGTACTTTATAAAAGTATTTTCTTTTTTCTCCTGAGATTTTAGTTGAAAATACCTAAATGAATTAAAATTATTTATGGTAGGCTATCTGTATATTAAGTATTTTTTTAATCAGTGTGTGAAATCTGAGTATGTGTGTTTTTATTATGTTAAATTTATCATTAATCAAGACTCAAGAACCAACCACTGGAATTCATCAACTCTCTCTCTCTGAATGGAGACTGTGGCAGGATCATCCTTTACCTACATATCAAGTCGACCATTCAGATCGATGTCACCATTTCGTAAACATTATGCAAATGATAGAAGGAATGAGACATGAAGAGGTAGGGTTCTACTGTAACTTTCTCTTGCTGGTATGCCAGTGAAACTAGAATACTTAATCTTTATTCTTCTTAATTTGAAGTCTTTATTATAAGAAACAAGTATTTATTATAAATAATCATAGCTAGACTATTTTTGTTTTTCTATATAGCTTCTTGTGATCTCAGTGAGGAGCTAGTTTTCTGTCTTAGGAGAAGTAGACCTAGTTAGAAGAATGTCATCTGTGAATACTGATAGATCAGAGTAAAATTTTAATATATTTAATGATTTTAAAAAATTTTCTTTTATTTAAAATTTTTTTTTGACCATGCTGCATGGCTTGCAGGATCTTAATTCCCTGACCAGGGATTGAACCTGGGCCCCAGCAGTGAAAGCATTGAGCCCTAACCAATAGACCTCCAGGGAATTCCCATTTAATGATTTATATAAACTGTTTGTAGAGCTAATTTAGGATTATTGTTAGATTGGGATCTGCATAAATGTTTTCTATCATATAGGTTATTTGGTATGTCTCTTTCATCCTGGTGGTAGTTTAGAGATTTAGTGATTTCTTGAGCAGTTTCCTGATTATTCTTCCTTGAGAGAGTCAGAATGATGAACGTATTATGAGCGTGAAATCCAAAATGCCTGGGTTAGAAGCCCAACTTTACCTCTTACTAATTGTGCATCTGTAAGTTACTTAACCTCTTTGTGCCTCAGTTTTATCTGTAAAATGGGGATAATGATAATACTTTCTTCATAAGATTGTTGTGAGGATTAAGTGGCTTAATACACATAAAGCAATTAGAATAGAAACTGGCACATAGTAATTACTCAATAGATTGTAGCTGCTATTTTTATTAGCTGTTGTTCATGAATACATGTAAATAAAGTAATTATTTTTGGACCCCAGCAAAGCCTATGCATCAAAGTAACACATTTATTTAGTGCCTTCTACATGGCATGGTTTGTTCTAGGCCCTGTGGCTACATTGGTGAAGAAGTCAGATAAAACTTTCTATAGGGAGCATATATCCTAGCAGGGAGACAGACATTTTCACATTAATATTTACTGTATTTATTATTCAAATACAATAAGCAATACTTAATTGCTTAAGTCCCTGAAGAGTAGAAGAATCCTGACTAAAGTGGCATTCATGGGCAAGAGGGAAGGATGAGTCAGGGATGGTGGGGACTGTAGTTTTTAGATATAGAGATAAGTAAGACTTGGAAATTCACTAGAAGTGTTCTTAGGAAATTTGTTAAAAACAGTATATTCTAGCTTACAGCCTAGAAGACATACAGGTACCATTATTTCAGATGTTTCAAAAGCTGTTCTTAGTTTACCTTCATCAAGAGAGTAAATTTAACATACATATGTGTGTTTTTCATTTATATATATTAATTTCTTAAATATCTACTTTTAGAAAATTAGAATAATTGTTCAATTAAATGTCAGAAGTGAAAAAAGTGTTTATAATCATATTCTATGTATTAATTTGTACTTTCTCCAAATAGTTATCATGGGTCTCTCATGTACTGGGTACTGGGAATACAAAAATATTAACTGATAAAAGATAATTTATGATAATTTTGCAGTAGTGTCATTTCTATTTTGTTTGACTTGGAATAAGTTTTTAAGGTATAAAAGATCATTTGAATAATGTAATATTGTTTAGAAAATATTTTAGCAGAGTAAAACTCATCTTTGGAATTTTTTTTTTTCTGTTTTCCTATGAATTTTTCATTTTCCTTCTTTATAGGGAGAATGCAGCTATGAATTGGAAATTAAATCTTATTTACAAACGGAAGATGTTAGCTCAACATCTAGTGCTCCCAGGAATGAATATAATCCTTTTGCCAATGGCATCTTTACTAGTAACAAGAAATCTTCATTTACAAAGAATATAAATCAAGGCAAATCACTCTCAATAACGGAATCTGATGAAGAATGTGCTGAAATTTTTAAACAAATTCATATCAAACCAACTGAAATTGCTTCTCTAAAAAAAAAAGCTTCCAAAGAACTGAAAAAAGATCAACCTAAAAAAGAACATAAGGAGGTTGTTATGGGGCCTTTAGATACTGATGGCAGTTCTACTGCTAAAAATATTTTTCAGGTAGACCTACTAAATGATAAAAGAGTATCAGATACAGATGAAGTTGCTGCCACATGTGCTATCAGTGAAAATGTAGGTAATCGGTCATGTGGATTATTAGCAGATTGTCAGTTTACAAATAAATCTACTAGTTCATTTACTGGAAAATTTTTAGATTCTGGTTATAACAGTTTCAGTGATGAGAAATCTCTTTCATCTAGCTTATTTTTTCCATTTGAGGATGAGCTTTATATAGCTAGAACAGATGACAAATTTTATAATTGTCATTCATTAACAAAAGAGGTGCTAGCTAATGTAGAGAGATTTTTATCTCATTCTCCTCCGCCTCTTAGTGCACTCTCAAATTTGGAATATGAAATTTCTAAGGGTTCTGCACTTGAGAACTTGCTTTTTGTACCCTACACAGAGTGTTTACAAAATGACAAATCCACTTGTTTGATGTCACATTCAACTATAAATTCTCAACAGAATTTAGAATTGAGTTCACTTAAATTTATTACTCATCCTTCTGAAAAAAGTTGTCTTTATGGTACAATTAATGATAAGATTTCTGCTGAACCAAGCTTCTGTTACTATAATAAAGTACATAAAGATATTAAAAATGAACATTTAGTATCCAACCATCATATTCAAATAAATACTGGCCCTCCAAAGTATTTTGTTGAAGAAAAGAATCATGATGTTGATAACAGTGGCCTCCCAATATTGCATACTGATCAGGATGAGAGTTTGCTATTATTTGAGGATGTTAATACAGAGTGTAATGATGTGAACCTTCCTCCCTTGAACAGTAAATGCAAATCTTTATGTGTGTCAGACAAAACTGCTCTAAGTGAAATGGCACTGGGCTCTCAGTTCTTAATTTCTGATGAACTTTTGTTAGGCAATAATTCTGAACCCCAAGATCAAATTATCGGTGATACGAATAGTTGGAAATCTCATGAAGATTTGAGAGGTGTACATGAGGAAAAACTGAAGAATGATGAATATGGTTTTGACTGCTCTAAGGATTTATTTTCTGTTACCTTTGATTTAGGATTTTGTAGTCCAGATACTGATGATGAAATACTAGAACATGCATCAGATACAAATAAGAATAAAATTTTAGATGATCTATCTGGAGGGTGTTTAGACATTAAGGAGATAAATGATGCGAATTATGTTTCAAATCAAGCAGTAATATCAAGAGACCATGTTGATAGTTCTACGAGTGAAACCATTACTAACCCATCAAGTGAAGATAAGCGGAGTCCAACTTTTGCATGTTTTCCAATGAATGCAACAAAAAATAAAGAATTTATGTCTCCTGGTTATTCTCAATTTTCATTGCCAGTAAGAGAGAAAGTTATGAGTACACCACTTTCTCAATCAAACACGGCGAACTTATTTTCTAAGAAGAGAATAGAAATGGCTAGGAAGTCAGATTCCAATAAGGGAAAAATAAATCTACAAAGTTTCAAAGAAACATTGAATTCAACTTTCGATGCTTTGGGACTTTCTATAGAAAAGGCTAACAGCAGGGAACAAATCAATCTGCATCAATCCTGCCATTCTGCTAAAGGTAAGATTCCATCTTTATAAAATACAAATCTTTCTAGAATGATTACTTTGGATCATATTCTATAATTTTTCAAATGTAGTTTCTCAGTATATGGTGTATTGAATTAGGTAATCGATGTACTATATATTTCTTAAGTTGATGCTTACTGATCCAGTATTTATTTTATCTGCATATACTTATGGCATGTATGCCATAGGAAAGGTATTATGCTAGGCACTGTGAAATGTAGAAGTGTAAGATTTGGCTCTAGCCCTTTATTGTAAAACACAAACAAATGTGTGACATATACATTCAGATACCAGTAAAACATGGAAATAACTACCAAGTGAATAATAAGATGGCAGACATCTAGGAGGTTCAGAAGATGAAAACATTTTGAACTGGATTAGATTGGAAATGTTGACTTCAAAGGAAGGTTTCCATTTTGGCTCCTCAGGAATATTCATGATTTGGATATGCTGAAAATAATCAGGAGGGAATTTGGATGTTATAAAATGGTGAAAACAAAGGGAAAGCAGGAAAGTGTAAGATTTTGGTGGGATAGTATAAAGTAGAGGATTTATATAGCAAAATTTAGAAATAAGACTGTATTTGGAAGATTGAGATAAGACCATAGCAGATCTATAGGAATCTTTGGATTTCTGTGATTTAATTCTACAGAAAACCCAGAAAATAGATGTTTAGTATTAAAATGATTTAAGTATCCTTTAGATCCTGTTATAGAACCTAACTCTAGTTTGTGTATAGATTATTATAGCAGGCTATTTATGAATTTTATTCTTTATGGCTGAGGAAAAGGAATAGTTGTAGGGTAAAATGAGAATTTCCTTTGTAAATCTTTTTCTTATCTGTTCTCATTAGCATCAAGGGCATGATTAATGAATGTTTTATTTAAGATAAAAACTTATTTAAAATAAGTTCTGGAAATACAGTTGATTTTTAAAAACTGACTATTCGGGGCTTCCCTGGTGGTGCAGTGGTTGAGAGTCCGCCTGCCGGTGCAGGGGACGCAGGTTCGTGCCCCGGTCCAGGAAGATCCCACGTGCCAAGCAGCGGCTGGGCCCGTGAGCCGTGGCCGCTGAGCCTGCGCGTCCGGAGCCTGTGCTCCGCAAAGGGAGAGGCCGCGGCAGTGAGAGGCCCGCGTACCGCAAAAAAAACAACAAAAAACAAAAAACAAAACTGACTATTCTGCATAATTCTGGAGGTACTCTGACGTGTATTTTTACTAAGTATGTTGCCTGTGATCCTTTAATATTTGCTTTAACACCTTTATATTAAGTCTGTGTTAATGGGTGAGATAATTTTTCTTTGTGTCATATTTGCATTAAAACTTTTTTTCTAGCATTGTATTTAACTACTAACCATGGACAATATAATTCTGAATACATATACATTAAGGAACAATTTATTAGGGAATATTTACTTAGTATTTATTATTCCACTTAACTGAAATAGAAGACTTAGGATAATTTGCCTTGTTATATATGTATACAGTAATAGTTGATTAAAACACCACTAAAGCAGTTAAAAGGAAAGCCTCCTGGAATGACTTGCTTATTGTAGCTGAGCCCTGCATTTAACTATGGCTTCCATAGAAGATAATGAAAAAAGGAAAATGAGTGGAATTATATAGTGATCATCTACAAAAAGGATTTATTCAAGTTTATCTGTCTGGGTAGATGTTTTACTAGTATAGAGTGTGAGGAGAAATTTACTCTGTGAGTTTGTATTTGTTTTTTATTGCTGTGTAAAAAATTACTCCCCTTAAATTAGTGGCTTAAAATAACATCTCACAGTTTCTGTAGTTTAGGAATTTGAGAGTTGCTTAACTGGGTGGTTCTGGCTTTCTCTTAGGGTTATAGTCAAGATTTCACTTGGGGTTGCACTCATCTGAAGACTTGACTGGGCATGTAGAATCTGCTTCCAAGATGGCTTATTTGAAAGTGGGGGAGGGTGATGGGAGGCACACAGGAATCTCTGGTCCATAGCAATTCTAAAATCTAGCAGAGCTGAGATTGGAAGTTTCTTGATTAGTACTCAAAGCCTGCTAATAATTCTCCATGGTTCTTGGCTTTGTACTCTGGAAGCTCGGTTCAATTTTGTAACAGGTAGCACCTGTGGAGTTTTCTCAGCCTGCTTCCTTTTAGTGAAAATTTGGGGATCCAAAGGCCTCTTTTCATTTTGTACTGTCTCTGCCCCTTTTAGTTGTAGCTGGCTGTGTTTCTTCGCTTATAATTCTCATAAATCTTTGTGGATCTCTTGTGAATCTTATTTGAGGTTCATTCCATTAGACACTAGCTGTGCCCACAAATCTTTTGGAGGTAAGTCCTTCTCTACCTTTGGCTTCTCCAAAGCCAAAGATGTCTAGAGATAGTTCCTTAATCTTCTTAGAAGGCCTGTTGTTTGAGAGGAAAAGTAAGAGACATCTTTAAAATGTTTGGAGGGCGTTTTATCTGACTGAATGGTACTCTAAGGTACCACCTTTGATCTTTCTGAGGTCTTAAAGCATTTGCAGTTACACCTTCAGCACCATTTGCACAATAGCTTCTTAGCAGTCTTCTAGATTAGATCTTTGCCTGGAACATTTCTTAATTTAATATTGTTTGCCAGCTGGAGAAGCTGTTAATCTTCAAAACCAGCAAGTCTCAACTGTTTCCTGTTTAACAGTACTTTCTTTAGTTCCTCTCTCTCCTTTCACATTTTACTTAAACAGGAAGAAGCATAGGTAATACCTTAAATATTTTGTCTGGAAATCTCCTTACTTAGATCACCTCATTCATTAGGTATATTTTCATTTGGGGTTTTTTTTTTGGCCACGAGGCATGAGGGATCTTAGCTCCCAGACCAGGGATCGAACCCGAACCCCCTGCATTGGAAGGCGAAGTCTTAACCACTGGACTACCAGGGAAGTCCCATTAGGTACATTTTCTACTTTCTGTGTTACCACAATGTTGCTAAACTTTCTGGCACTACATTAAGGATCCTCTTTCCTATAATTTCTAATAAGGTTTTTCTTACTTCTTTCTAAGCCCTCACCCATGGCCTCCTAAATGGCCATTAATCTTCCTACAAACAATTCCTTTGAGGCTCTTCAAGCTTTCACTAAAACTTTCCTCAAAAATCCTTTCAGCTTCTGCCCACTCTCTAGTTCTAAATTTATGTCCACAGTTTTGGGTTTTGGTATGGTAATTCCCTATTTCCAGGTACCAAAATCTGTGTTATTTATCTCTTGCTGCATAACAGATTTCCTCCACAACTTAATGACTTAAAACAACATATATTATTTCACTGTTCCTTTGGACAGCATATATTATTTCACCATTTCTTTGGACTCTTTAGCTCAGAGTTCTGACTACGGATATTTTACGAGGTTGCAGTCAAGTCGTTGGCCAGGGCTACAGTTATCTGAAGGCTTGAATAAGCTTGGAGGATCACATTGCCATTGGTTAAGAGGCCTCAGTTTCTTGCCATGTTTGCCTCTCCATTGGATTACTTCCTCTATTCTTATTATATAGCATTTGGCTTCCTCCAGAGTGAATGAGGCCAGAAAGAGAGCAAGGATGAGACCTCTTATGACCTAGACTTTGAAGTAACACACCTTCACTTCCATTATATTCTTCTGTTAGAAGCAAGTGACCAAGTGTGGCCCACCCTCAAGGGTAGAAGAATTATGATCCAACTCTTGAAAAGCAGGCATATCAGAGGATTTATGAACATATCTTAAAACAACCACAGGGCTTTTATAGAAGGTTTCATAAAAACACATAAAAGGTGTCTTCTGTCAAAATTTTATGCAAGTACAGAAATAGAACTTTAAGTATCTGAAAACTTGAAGGATTTGATTTCACATGAATGTTTTGTTTTTTAACATTCTTTCTACCCACGAATGTCTTGTTCCAATTACAACATTTGGGTGACTACCAATTTATATTTTACACTTACAACACATATGTATATGTACACATATGTACATACATACATTAAAAAAATCTTTTCATATATTGTTTTGTAGCCTTCAACTAGAAAGAGAATAAGACACAAAGGGCAGAAAGACTATAGTAGATTTTAGAGATGAATTCTAGAGTGAGTAAAACTAATAAAATTGTATTTTGCACTCTTCTGGACTTTTTTCAGTTAATTTGTAAAACTGAACCTGAGTTAAATATATGTTTATTACCAAGAGTTATCATGTCTTAATTTCTTCACTGGCATTGTTTTTATTTTTCTGTTTTTTCCCATGCTGATTTTTGGGCCAAATTTCTAAAAAACTATCTTGTTTGAGAGTGAATAAATGTTGAGATTGCCAGAAACAATTCTTATTGGACCCATAAATAAAATAGATAGTTGTGGTTGGATAAACTAAAATCTGTTGACCAGATTCATTATTTTTAAATAAGTTCTAGATGAACAGTTAACAAGCAGTGAAAGTGAAGATGATGAGATTTTCCGAAGAAAAAGTAAAAAGACAAAAGGAAATGTTTTGGAGTCCCCTGAGGTGAGTCATTCAATAATCACAATAACATGATCACATAAAGTTTTTTGTTCCTCTTATTTTTTTTTTTGGCCATGCCGCATGGCATGTGGGATCTTAGTTCCCCAACCAGGTATCGAACCCACACCCTCGGCCTTGGAAGCATGGAGTCTTAACCACGGGACTGCCAGGGAAGTCCTTTTGTTCCCCTTAAAACTATTTTTTTTTTAACTTTTTACTTTATTTATCTACTTTATCTAGAATCAGAAAAATAGCGAAGTTGATTCTCCACTTCATGCTGTCAAAAAGCGCAGGGTTCCTCCAAACAGAGTAAGTAAATAACAAATAATGTATAGTAATTCCTTTTGAAATAAATATTACAAGAGAAATATCTGTATAGATGACCATAGGTATGTTTGATCTTATGGGTATATGTTTAACAGAAAAATAGATAGTAAATACTATGTGACTGGAATTTCTATTTTAATTTTAAACTCCTTCAAAAAACTATTCCTATTTTTGTCAGTACACTCCAGCAATTCAGATTAAATACCTGCTTTGTATCTACTGTGTAAGATGTTGGGTATACTGTAAAGATTATTTCCTCGTATTGTTAAGTCTACAATCTAGTAGGAAGGATAGATAGTAAGTGGATAATTTCCATATAATTTTTTAAGTTAAGTGATAAGAAAAGATAAACCCTTAACCTAGACCTTGGGAGTTCTGGCAAGCTTCTTGAAGATAACAGCTTACTTAAATATTAAAGCATCTGGGGCAGTTAGGGAAGAGAAGGGAGAAAGGAAGGCATTCCCCAACGGCTTAAAGAAGGACACAAAGTGGGGAGACAGCATCTCTTGTGGTTGGATTGTAAAGACAAAAAGTACCAGGAAGTAAAATTGGAGAAAAATCTGGGTGAGTTTTTGGAAGGCCTTATTCTTTCATTTGCTTACTGAATGGGCTTGAAAGAAGGAAAAGAAGGAGTCCACGATGACTCTCTGGTTTTGGCTTGGGCTAGTTGCAGATGTGTCACATCTTTAGAGAAAACAAGAAAGAGTGGTAAGTTCAGTGTTGAACATGTTTGAAGTTCATGTGGGATAGTAAAGTGACAGTGTCTGGCAGGCATTGACAACTATGAGAATGTGAAATCTGGGTCGGGGGGCAGGTCTTAAGGCTAATAGTATTCATCTGTCATCAGTTTATAGCTGATAGCTAAATTTTGAGATTAGGAAATCTTGTGTGTTTTAATTCTCTAATACAAACTAGTATAATTTGTGCAAAATTAATTGAAAATGCAGTCAGTCCATATTAACTTCGTATACGCATATAAAACTTCATTAGAAAAATTGCTTTAACTTGCTACTTGAACTAGAATGTCTGATTGACTTACTAGAAGTGAATTAAAATATTGATAATGCTGATGCTCAATCTACTTTAACCTAAAATTATTCCTGTTAATTGAAATTATTTTGATAAATTTCTTTTGATTCTTTTGATTGGTTTTATATTATTCTGTAAGAGATATTATAGTAGGTTTCATAGTCAACATTTGTTGTTATATTGGTTTCTTAGTTTGAAAGGACTCATGTATGTTTGGACTAATTTTGATAGCTGTATTTACAGACTTAATTTTTTTTTTGTGAAGCCCTTCAGGGTCTTCTAAAGGAAAGAGTTAAACTAAAAACACAAGTTTTCATCGGATACATTCAATTTCATACAAAATTAAATGAATACTATACTAGTATTACTTATATTACCTAATTTATTATTTTAGTACTTAGAATTACCTAACTTTTAAATTCTTAAGTATTGTGTATTTATAACATGGCTCTGAGTTGTAAGAGCATTTTATTTTTCTAACAAGAAAATGTTAGGTCAACTATTTAAAAAGGAAAAATGAAAACAGAAGCAATAACCCTTGAGAAACACATTAAGATACAACACTCCAATTATGTTTTCTCATGTAAGAATTTTATTGAATTTTAGTTAGATTTATCATCTAGCGATGAGAATGAGAATTTTAGCAAACGAGATCCACAGTCAGCAGACTTCAAGGATCATAATAAAAGAGGCATCAAAGTCCAAAAGAGACTGAGTCACCTAAAGGTAAACTTTTTTCCATTTCTTATTTTTATATAAATATACTATATATTTTTTTAATTAGTAAAGAACAGTAGATTTTACACAGAAGTAGATTTTTCTCTATAATTTCTTATAGTAAAAAATCCCAAAATTAAAAAATATTTTGACACGAATTTTACTTTTTGTATTGGAATTAAAATCTTAAGGTGTGGTATTTTAGTTTCTCTTTGTGTTTTGAAATTATCTTGCAGTGTTGTGTTATTTTGAATGACTAAATGAAGAAACTTCAGTGTATTGAGGATTTAATATTCAAATTGAAGAAAATATAGAGACAAATCTGAGTTTTAGAATATTTGCTTTTGTAATAATTATATTGTTTTTCTTATCTCTATCCAATATTCACATTCTTGGAAAAGAATTCTCAGAACCTTTTTGTCTGATCAGTCTTTCTGTGGTACTGTATTTTTCCTGGAAAAAATTAATTAGCTGAAAGACTCAGGAGACTTTATGCTTATTAAGAAACATTCAGCAAGCTGACATGCTGACTTGTACTTTATTTTATTCATAACAGAATTAAAAGAAGAAATTTTAAATAGGTATACTACTTTATTATTTCTTCTTGCAGTTTTCTGTTTTTATTATTTTTGATCTTAAAAGCACTGGCAAGAAATCCATTTTCCAGAACTGTTTCCAATTATTTGAAGAAATAAAATGATTTTCTTAAAGGCATCTTCCTTTTTTCTCATTTATCTTAGCTTGTAGCTAGGAAGTTTTTAGATGATGAAGCAGAACTTTCCCAAGAAGATGCAGAATGTGTTTCATCAGATGAAAATGATGAGTCAGAAAATGAACAGGATTCCTCATTACTTGACTTTTTAAATGATGAGACTCAACTGTCACAGGCTATAAATGGTAAGTGATATAATGATGCTTCTTTTTCTTTTGATTTTCAATGCCTTTAATGTGGTTATACTTAAATATTCTAGTCAGTTTCCAAAGAACTTTGACTTTAAAGGGAATTAAATTTGTCGTGTGTAAAATACTTGGTCGTTTTCATTCAAATTCTGTTAATATTTGCTTTATGTGAGAGTTGATTGTTTATAGGCTTCTGCTAATTTGCTTATGTCTCTCCAGAATGACCTAGTTGGCTCAATGTCAGATGTTCATTTAAACAAGTATTTAGTGCCTACTATGTGCCCAGTACTATGTAAGGTTCTTGAGAAAGCTGCATCTGTGAGCGAAATGGACAAAACCCCCTTCCCTTATGAAGCTTACATTTGAATGGAAGAAGACAAGCAATATACATAATAACTAAATTATTTAGTGTAAGATGAAAACTTTACAGAAAAACAAAAAGAGTTGAGTAAGATGAAGATTTGGAGTGGCAGAAGTTAGGGGTATTAACAGATAAGCTGCGAATTTAAGTAAGGTAATTAGGGGTAGCCCACATTGAGAAGGTGACATTTAATCAAAGACTAGAAGGAGATGAGGAATCCAGCAGTGTGACACAAAGCTAAATTTAAAACCAGCTGAGACACAAAGCTAAATTTATTAAATTTGCTAAGGTAAGGGAGATCTACTTTTAGAAAACAGTCTCCCCAAACAATGCTTGAGCAGGTCTTCTATACAATATATTAAGAGCAGATGATTCAGATTGGCTTTAATAGAAATGGGAAAGATTGTGGTGGGCTCTTCTGTATTCTTATCCTTCACAAATCTTGCCATTATTCTGCTCCTGCAGTGCCTGATATGATTTGAAACAGCAAAGTTTCCCAAGGTCCGTGACTTTAAAGAAAAAAGGCTTTAAATACAAAATTATCGGTACCATGTCGCCGATACTGATATGATTTGCAGAATAAGGTTTCTTTTGCAGGTCTGTAGTATTGTATAATCTGGTGGGAGAATGTTGATGCAAAGATGACAACCAATGTGAAGGCCCTGAAGCAGGAGTGTGCCTGGCTTGTTCAAGGGAATAGAATTGTGACTGGAATTGAATGAGTGAGAAGGGAAGTAGTTGCAAGTGAGATCAGAGAGTAATGAATGAGCAGCCAGCTCATATTAAGTAGTATAGCTCTAGCTTCTGTGTTAAGAACAGTCTATTTGGGAGCAAAGGTGGAAAAAGAGACCATTTAGGAGGCCATCGCAGTAATCTAATCAAGGAATGTTAGTGGCTTCTACCAAGGTGGGGGCAGTGTGAGGGTGAGAAAGATTGGATTCTGGCTATGTACAGCTGATGGGATTTTCTGATGGATTAGAGAGAAAAAGAGGGAGTCAGTGGGCTTGAGCAGCAGGAAGGACTTTAGTTGCTGCAATTGGGAAGGTTGAAGGGGGAGCAGTTGGGATGGAGAGTAGGGAGATCTGAAACTCCATTTAGAAACAGTATGTTTGAAACGTAGGATTTCAAAGTTTTTTTTTTTTTTAAGAAAATCTCAAAATCCACATTACCTTTTTTTTTTTAAGCCTCATTTCTTAGGTACTCTTTGCTATATAACTTTAAAAAATGATAGGCCTATGAATCTCACATGAATTATGCTTTGTGGAAAAAGCCATATTCAAAAGGTTACATACTATATACTTTGACTTATATGACATTCTGGAAAAGGTAAAACTATAGCAACAGCAAATAGAATAGTGGTTGCCATAACTATGCATTTGTCAAGACTCAGAACTATACCCTAAAGAGGATGAATTTTATTGTATATGCATTATACCAAAAAAAAAATCTATAAAACAAACGAAAAAATATCTCTGAAAGCTCCTTGATTGAGTCCTTTTAAACAGTAAACTGGAAATAAAGATCTCACTAAATTTTGTAGGGATTTATCATGAGTAAGAAGTGGGTAGTTAAGTCAGGAGAATATCTAATAGTTGAAGCTAGCTATGGAATGGAGATAAGGGAAATATTATTCAAAGAAAAGCTTATACATCTTGTCCCAAGAATGATAGTCATTAAATTAGCAATGTTATCCCTCAAAATAACCTGTTAATTAATTTAATCACTCCAAATGTAAGGGGAAATGAGAGACAAAAATTAAAGTTGATTTCTGATTACAACCTTAAAAAAAAAAGATAGGCATAAATTAAAACCTGTGTTTCCTAGTTTTTGCTTGACTGAAAATTATGAAACATACTTACTATTGGTTGTGGCTTTTGATGTTTTTAAGTATAGGTTTTTTTTGCCTGGATTTTTTATGTTTTAGTTTTATAGAATGCTTTCTATAAATCAGATACAGTTCTAAGGTCTTTGTGTACATTTATTTCTCATGAAAAGGCACTCTCCTAATCTTCGTTATCAGAGAAGAGAGATAGCTAAGGCAGAGAGCTTAAATAAATTGTCCATGATCACCCAACTAGATGGTCTGTCAAAGGCAAAACTCCTAACTTTGCATTTTTGAATAATTATTTTTAGACATGTTTCAATATATATTAAATATTTTTTGTGTAAAATAGTTCCACAAGTTTTGAATCATGTGAATTTGGGATAGGTCAAAGTTAAACACTTTGTTAGTTTTCATTTAAATAATTTTGCTATTTGAAATTTTTTTTTATCTCTACACAGATTCTGAAATGAGAGCTATTTACATGAAATCTGTGCGAAGTCCACTGATGAACAATCAGTACAAAATGGTCCATAAGAAACATAACAACATAAACATTTTCTCACAGGTATGAACTATAGAAATATAGTGGAGAATTTCCTGGTGGTGGTGTTGAAATATATCCCTGTTAATGAAGCTTTCATTTTGTTTCTAAAATTGGACCATCAGAACTATTTGCAATAATTTCTACCCTGAGTAAGGAAGGTGGGCTAAATGAATTCTCAAAATCCCTTTTAGTCCTAATTTGATCAAATTATCCTTTTGTTAACTTGAGCTAATTAGAATATACTTTTTAAAATTTTTTTTAAATTTATTTTTTGGCTGCATTTGGTCTTCATTGCTGCATGTGGGCTTTCTCTAGTTGCGGCGAGCGGGGGCTACTCTTTGTTGCGGTGCGCTGGCTTCTCATTGTGGTGGCTTCTCTTGTTGTGGAGCATGGGCTCTAGGCGCATGGGCCTCAGGAGTTGTGGCTCGTGGGCTCAGTAGTTGTGGCACATGGGCTTAGTTGCTCTGCGGCATGTGGGATCTTCCTGGACCAGGGCTCGAACCCATGTCCCCTGCATTGGCAGGCGGATTCTCAACCACCGCGCCACCAGGGAAGCCCTAGAATATACTCTTAAGTTGTTTTCCAATTAGGAGAATACTTAAAGGAAGTGAATAGAACTTTATCATCTACTAGTTAAAATTTTAATTCTTCTATGTTGTCATATTTCTCTTGAAAATTAAGTTTTTCATAAAAATGGTATATCCTAAAAACCATAGATTATTTTTCATTTATGGATAACAATTTCATATTAGCCTTATTTGTTTATAAATTGCCATATTCACCTTGGAAATATGGTCATTCTTATCTCTATACTTTCATTGTGTTTATTATATAGCATTTATCACATTGTTTATAAATTACTGTTTATTTTTCTGGCTACTTGCACTAGACTGTAAATTTCTAGAGGGTAAATCATTCTTTTTTTATTCCCAAACTCCTCATTTTCTTCCATAAAGAATATAATCAGAAAGAAGGTGTGGTATATATATATAATGAAATATTACTCAGCCATAGAAAAGAATGAAATTTTGCCATTTGTGACAACATGGATGGACCTAGAGGACATTACACTAAGTGAAAGAAGTCAGACAGAGAAAGACAAATACTGTATGATTTCACTTATATGTGGAATCTGAAAAACAAATGAACCAACATAAAAAAGAAACAATCATAGACACAGAGAACAAACAGGTGGTTGCCAGTGGGGAGTTGGGGGAGGAGAGAAATAGGTGAGGGAGATTAAGAGGTACAAACTTCCAGTTGCAAAATAAATGTCATAGGTATAAAATGTACAGTGTGGGGAATATAGTCAATAATTATGTAATATCTTTGTACACATTGTAACTAGACTTATCCTGGTGATCATTTTGAAATGTATGTTATGTAACAGGAACTAACATTGTATTGTAGGTTAATTATACTTCAAAAACAAACAAACTAACTCATACAAAAAGAGACCAAATTTATGGTTACCAGAGGTAGGGGAGTGGTGTAGGGGGAAGGAGAATTGGATGATGGTAGTCAAAATGTACAAACTTCCAGTTATAAGATAAATAAGTACTCAGGATGTGATGTACAACATGATAAACATAATTAACACTGCTGTAGGTTAAATATGAAAATTGTCAAGAGAGTAAATCCTAAGAGCTCTCACCACAAAGAAAAACTTTTTTTTTCTATTTCTTTAATTTTGTATCTGTATGAGATGATGGATGTTCACTAAACTTATTTCATGATGTAATAAGTCAAATCATTATGCTGTACACCTTAGACTTATACAGTGTTGTATGTCAATTATATCTCAATAAAACTGGAAGAAAAAAAGAATATGCTCAATATATGTTAGTGAGCAAGTGACTGACTTAATAAAGTAAGTGAAATAAATATTCAGAAAGATACCATGAACTTAAAAGAATATGTTAAAACATACTGATTTTATGAAATTTATAATATTCTTATTTTGTATTTGTATTGTAGATTCCTGAGCAAGATGAAACCTATTTAGAAGACAGTTTTTGTGTTGATGAAGAGGAGTCTTGCAAAAGCCAATCAAGTGAAGAAGTCTGTGTTGATTTTAACCTAATAACTGAAGATTGCTTTGCAAGTAGGAGTAAAAAATATAAAACCCGACGTGCAGTAAAGCTAAAACAAATGAAGATGAGACAAAACTGTGCATCTTCAAAAAAAAAATTATGCAGAATTATTTTACCAGATGATTCAAGTGAGGAGGAAAACGATGTAAATGATAAACAGGAATCCAGCACTGTGATTAATCCAAGTGCAGTTACCAAGAGTGAACAACAAAACCACTGTTTGAATTTAGTGCCTTCTGGGTCTTCATTGCAGTCCAGGGACCACTCTAATCCAGTTGTTAATCAGTCGCCAAACCAGAGACAACAGACACCGCTTAATTTAAAGGTTACAGTTTCCGATGTCTCAGACTTCAAACCTCAGAGCCGTACTAAAATTGAACCTACCTCATCATCATTCACTACTGTTGATTCACAGAAAGACTGTAGAAAATTTCCAATTCAGTTGAAGGTATGAATCAGATTAGAGAAAAAAAGCCTTCGTATGATTACCAAAACGTTTTCTTTGGTTTGTTTTTCTTTCTTTTGTGTTAAATAACTAGGTCAAAGAAAAATTAGCAAGTGATAAAATTCTTCAGACAAGAAACCAGCACACTAAATTTTATAGCTGATTTGTAGGATGCTTATTTTTAAAATGTGTTAATAGTTTTCTGTAAGGAAACCTGCTAATTTTATAAAAAGGATATAGGAAATGGGCTTCCTACAAGGTAAAATTAACAGAAATTAAAGCTCAGAACTGGTTTCTCCAGATTTTTTCTTTCCCCCTCTGAAGGCTTCTGGTATGTAACTCTCATCTACTTACTGGGGTGAGGAGTTTAGGGGTACCAGCTGATTTCCTTCCTTTGAATTTCTTTCCTTCCAGAATGGTTACTATTGATGAAGTAATCCCTAAAATCATTTTCAGTTTTTAAGAGTTCATAGTTGCAGTAGTTTTGCTAAAATAGGGGTTAAAGTCATAGTAATAGGAATCCCTAGACCTAGACTTAGATTTCTCTTTTATTTCAGGTGTTTCAGCCCATTCCACCTTAGCAACATGCTCCAGTGTCCGCACAATGGCCCTCAAATTGGCATTTCTAGTTGTAAATTATCTCCAGGCCTTTTTTGCACAAAGTTATTTCTGGAAGGCATAATTAGATAAAATTGACTAGATTAAGTCTTATAAATAGATTGGAGAAGAGCCAAGTACTTAATTTCCCTGAGCCTCGGTATTCTCAGCTGTATTAGAAAGATAGTAATCCCAAGGGTCAGGGTAGGTAATACTTGCACAGTACTTTCAAAACCAGTAAGCACTCTCTACATTTCTACGTTGCCATGCTGTAACTAAAAAAAATAGATATAGGCTAGTAATATTTTGAGGACTGTGAAAAAGGATAGAGTTTTAACAGAAATGTGTTTTAACTTTTCCTCTACTATCTAATACTATACATATAGTATGATTCTTCTTCAGATTAGGAGGGGAAGGAATTTGAGATAAATTTGAGAAGACAGAAAATAGACTAAATATCCTGTCAAAAACTGTTAGATACTAAAAATGTTAATACTTATTTTGTCATGTGTATTGCAGACAGTATTCCTTGTTTGTCATTTGCCTTTGTTTTGTTTAATAGTGGGTTTTGCCACAGGAAAATTTAACTTTTTTATACAGTTCCAATTTTTTTCTTTATAGTTTCTGACATCAGTGTCATGTTTAAAAAGCCATTTTGTACTCCAAGATAACGAAATATTTCCAATATTTTCTTTTGGTTCTTTAGTGTTCATTTCTTCCTTCATGACATTTATTCCTTTTCTTAAAAAATTGAATATTAAATATATTTTAAAGATTATTCTGAGTGATTAGGACTTCCTCTTTAGCTTAGAATACAGAAAGCTGGAAAGAGCATTGCTCCCATCCTTGTAACAGCAGCCAAAAAACCAGATAATCTACAAAATCATAAGTTTATTTGGATCTGAGGTTGCAGGACAGCCAATTAGCCTGATATCTAAGGAGACAAGTGCCTCCAAGGAGAGACTTGCTGATTTGGGACAGTCACTGGGCACTGTATAATCTGGCAAGAATTCAGCTAAAACATTAATGAATTGCAAAAGGCAACGGGATAGCATGAGCGTTTAGAACCCCTGGGAGTTGCAGAGAGAAGGGTAATTCACAACCACTCGTGGGCACTTTTCCACAGAGTCATCAGATGGTCACAAGAAAGACTGAGAATCAGAGAAAACCTCCTTCCCAGTGCAGGCCTTGGGGAAGTGACCAGAAGCTACTGTGGAAAAGGCACCAAACCCCATCTAGTTTCTTCTCCCCTATTTCCCCTATGGAGCAAAAAGCATTAAACTACTGGGGGAAGAACAGCAAACCCTACAGCCTCCAGGGCTTAGGTGAAGACCCTTTGCAGATGGAGGAAAGGAATAAGAGAGAAATGCTCTACATCTGAGAAAGGGGCAGGAAAACATCTTGGGCCCAGAGCATTAGAGATCTCTAACCACTGGGGGCAGGGAGAGGGGGAGGATCATTGAGAAGTTCCCACCTCTGAGATCCAGGGACACAATTCCTGCCCAAGACAGGCTGAACCAGGACAATAGAAACCCCCCTCCCCCCACCTGTCCCCACACTCCTAGCACTCCCTCCAACCAGGCTAGCAAGCAGTAAGTGAGAAATAAAATCAATCTACTGCTGAGAGAGAGACAAGAGTATGGGGAGAAAAACTCTGAGGCACAGGTTTACAAAGAAAAGTTAGAATATTTAGAAAAATCACCTGGCGAACGAGCCCAGACCTCAGCTCAGTTTGAAAGGACTTTGTGATGTTTTGTCATGGGTCCAAAGCTATTTCTGTACTTTGGTAGAGCTCATATTTACCTCAATCACTACTCTCCTACACAAGATGTTTGGCTTTCAACCAAAAGTTACAAAATACATAGAAGGAAGAAAAAAACACATTCTCAAGAACCAGACTCAGATATGACCCAGACATTGGAACTATCAGACAGGGAATTTAGAATAACCATGATTAACATGTTAAAGGCACTAGTGGAAAAGTCAAACAAACATGCATGAATAGAAAGGGAATATCATCCAAGAAATGGAATATATAAAGAACAATAAAGTGGAAATGCTAGAAATGGAAAACATGGTAAAAGAGATGAAGAATGTCTGCAATAGGCCCATCAGTAGACTCAATGCAGCCATGGAAAGAACCAACAAACTTAAAGCTAGGTCAATAAAATTACCCAATCAGAAATATAAAGAAAGAGTGAAAAAACAGAATGGAGCATCCAGGAGCTGTGGGAATGTAAGCAGTAGCCTAAGATACATGTAATTGGAATTAAGGAGAAAAGAGAGCAAGTAGAAGATATAGTTGAACAAGCAATGGCTGAGGATTTTCCAAAGTTAATCAACATTGGCATACAAGTATCTGAGTCTCTGGTTTCAATTATTATGGGTATGTTACCTAGGAGTGGAATTCCTGGGCCATATGGTAATTCTTTAATTTTGAGAACTCTCCCCACAGTGGCCTCACCATTTTTCATTCCCACCAGCAATGTACATTCCAGTTTTTTCACATTCTCATCAACACATTTTCCTTTTTTAAAAATTCTAGCCATCCTACAAGGTGTTAAGTGGTAGCTTGGTCCTTCATCTACATAGTCACTTTGCTGATGTTGAAGGAAGAAAAAAAAGTATCAATAAGAAAAATCAGCCTAGGAGTTAGAAGTTTATGGCGCTAACATATATATAACTGATCATGATTGATGTTTTCTGCTTTTCAGGATACTAGTGCTCTGGAGGATTCTGGCACTTCAGTGGCATACTGTTCCAACTCACGACCACGCTTGGCTGGCACACATGCTTCTCTTAGACTTCCACAGGAAGGCCAAAGAACTTGTATTCTTGTAGACAGTCGTGAAATCACTTCTGGTTCAGAAGTAATTTCTTCCCTAAGAGCAGTTCATGGCTTACAGGTAGAGGTTTGTCCTCTTAATGGTTGTGATTATATTGTGAGTAACCGCATGGTGGTGGAAAGGAGGTCTCAATCTGAGATGTTAAATAGTACCAATAAGAACAAGCTCATTGAACAGATCCAGTACCTACAGAGCATGTTTGAAAGAATATGTGTGATTGTGGAAAAGGACAGAGAAAAAACAGGTTTGTATTTTTAAATGGTTTTGTTTATAAGGCTGTAAAGGAACCTATTATTTGGTTCATTATCCTACTGTCAGGATGTGGGAAGCTCTTAAAATTTAAATACCTGACTCATGAATGTCATTTCATATTTACATAATGCCATAATGTTTTTCATTAGTCATTGTGTTTAAATGCAGCTTGTGAGAATCGAAGGGTGAGAAATTGAAGGCAAGTGAACCAATCATAAGTCTTTTTCTGGGAGCCGCAGAAAGGGTGAGGGGCCCTAAATAAGGCAGCAGTGGGGGAAAGGAGGAATCAGGAGGGAAGTGAAATCAGGAGGTAGCAGGAGTAAGTGGGAGCAATCAAGAATTACTATTGAGCTGAACAGTCTCTTGATTACTGGGCAGTTAGGTAGTGGTGCTGTTCATTGAAATTATGAATATCAGAGAAACAGCAGATTTGAGGGACAAAGAGAGGTTTAACTTTGAATATGTTGAGTTCTCAATGGGTCACTAAAATGGATGCTTAGGATATATTAAAAAATGCAGGCTTGGAGCTTCAGTTAGGGCATTTTTATGGGTAATGTTTAATTGTAATGGGGAGCCCCTGAGAATAGTGAAAAGATCATAGGATATGGGATCAGAAGATGCACTGAGTTCTGGTGTCTCTATAGCTATGTGATACTGCATTGACAAATCACTCCCTCTGAGGAGTTAATAATATACTTTTCCTACTCATCCCGGGGTGTTATGAGGATTAAGTGAAATCATGCAGCTGAAAGCCGCTATGGAAGAATTCAAGGATTATACAGTCATTATGTAAAAGAAAATAATGTAGTTTACATAAAACACTGGTTCAATTTGAGCAACGTACTTTTCATCGCCACTGTCACTACTGAACCATGTGACCTTGGATAAGTCATTCTGTCTTTCAGTAACCCAAATTTTTTTTTCTTTTTTAATTTGACAAGTGAGGGCTTTAGATTAAGTGATCTTTTGGGTCTTTCTAGCGTTAAAATTCTATAAGTTACTCTTTACTAACATATCCTTTATAAAGGAAATAGATTTGGAATAAAAAGGAAAGTAATATGGCAAAAGTTACGGAAAAACATCTTTTTTTTGGCTTAAGGAAGAATGCCAAAAAAAGGATGTAGGTGGAACATGGAAAGAAAATGAATGGGAAAAGTAGGGAAGTAAATTAATAGGCAGGAGTTAAAGTTATAATGGGTATGCAGGGTATTGAGATACTCTTGGAATAAATACATGATAATTTTATATCAGTTAGAAGTAATACTTAATGAACCCTTCGGCAATGCTACCATTATGAATTTTAGAGATAAGTAATATGGTCTTGGCCTTTAGGAATGAATTATCTAGGAATATAAACTCTCCCCTGCCTACTCACCTTCTTCTGTAGATTCCAATTTAAGACACTCATAAAGACCGTTCTCCTTATTTTCTATTTGAGGATCACTTGAAATTTTCAGCGGTAGGGTTTCTCATTAGCATAATGTGGCACTAGTTTGCTTAATGATGTAGATCTTGGGATTTTAATAATATACAGTATTAATGGTCCTACTTAATGTAACTTACTATGGTTTGCATTTTCCTAAATGTAAAATATTTAGGAGACACATCCAGGATGTTTAGGAGAACAAAGAGCTATGACAGCCTGCTGACTACCTTAACTGGTGCTGGAATCCGAATTCTTTTCAGTTCCTGCCAAGAAGAAACTGCAGATTTGCTAAAGGAATTGTCTTTAGTGGAACAAAGAAAGAATGTTGGTATTCATGTTTCAACAGTGGTGAACAGTAATAAATGTGAGGCACTTCAATTTTATCTCAGTATTCCCAATATAAGTTATATAGCTGCACTGAATATGTGTCACCAGTTTTCATCTGTGAAAAAGATGACAAATAGGTATGTGTTTTAATATTTATTTATTTGGTTGCGCAGGGTCTTAGTTATGGCAGGTGGGCTCCTTAGTTGCAGCACACGGGCTCCTTAGTTGCAGCACACGGGCTCCTTAGTTGTGGCATGTGAACTCTTAGTTGTGGCATGCATGTGGGATCTAGTTCCCTGACCAGGGATCGAACCTGGGCCCCCTGCATTGGGAGCACGGAGTCCTATTCACTGCACCACCAGGGAAGTCCCTGATTTAATATTTTTAAATGGTTACTTTAAAATCATCCTTGAAGGCATTTCATAGGAATTTTTTTTTTTTTTTTGCGGTACGCGGGCCTCTCACTGTTGTGGCCTCTCCTGTTGCGGAGCACAGGCTCCGGACGCTCAGGCTTAGTAGTCGTGGCACACGGGCTTAGTTGCTCCGCGGCATGTGGGATCTTCCCGGACTGGGGCACGAACCCGTGTCCCCTGCATCGGCAGGTGGACTCTCAACCATTGCACCACCAGGGAAGCCCCCATAGGAATTTTAATATTTTTAAAAATAAAGAGGTATAGTGCCTGTTAGATTCTTTCATTCAGTAAAGACTTTGCTTGTCAACATGTATCAGTCACTGCATTAAGCTGAGGACATTAATGGAAGGAAAAAAAAAAACCGTAGGCATTGTCTTTGAGTAGCTTAGAGCCCTGTGGGGAGACAGACAGCACTTAATTTGATCTTGCAGTCTCACATTTCTGGGCTGGTTAGTTCTGTAACTAGAAAAATGTTCAAGTTGAAAATTTTAGTAGCCTCTAATGATTTTATTGCTTGAAAATCAAACGAAGGCTTTAGAAAATAGGTTAAACTAAAGGCTCAAATAAGATGTTGAAATTATTATTATAAATGATTTTAAATATAGGGAATAGGCTTTTGTTTTATTTGAACTAATGCTAAGACATAATCAACTGAATGTAGAAAACTTGGGAAAAAATGATTTTCTTAAAGGATTTTATGTTTGGTATTCTTTAAGCAAGAATATTGAATTTTATAAGTCAGAAGTTTTAGTATAATGTTTTTGTTTATTTTTCAGCTCACCTCAGGAAATCTCCATGTATGCACAAGTAACTCATCAAAAAGCTGAGGAGATCTATAGATATATTCACTATATATTTGACATGCAAATGTTGCCAAATGATCTTAACAAAGGTAGTTTTAAATCTGATGCATGATCAGACTGCTCAGGTGGGTTGTCAAAGAACCCTCACAATACTAAATGCACTTCAATAATCATTGCTGTGGTTTGTGATTATCAGTTTAAAATATATTAATATTTCCATATCTGTTATTTTACACTGTGTATATTTTTATTTATATAGAATATATAAATGATTAAAAAATCTGATGTTTAATAATCATTTTGGTTAGATAATAAAACTTTTTTATTGAACAAAAAGCTTATTGAAGGTACTATTAAGTAAAAGCTAGAGTGAAAGATATATTTTAGAATTTTCCCAAAGATTATAGTGCTATCATTGTCATTTGTTAGCATTATAGGTTGATGTGTCTGCTGCCAGCTTAATGGTCATAAACAATTTTTCTCATATATCAACTATATTGAATAGATGTGGGTGGTAGGTGTATTGTGAGATAATGCCCCAGTAACTAGGAAAGTAGAAAATTTAACTGAATCCTAGTTAACAGTCTAATCCTAGTAGTATGAACTCTGATCTATACTACTTTTTTTGGTTGAAGTACCATATTCAAAGAAGTGATATCTTGGAGTTGGAACATTTCAGTATAGATGAGCTATGGAATGTGGACTTTCATCGTGACCCATAACAGTGTGTCTGTTATGCTACTAATTGTTGGGTAGTTGAACCAACCTCACAGCAGAGGGTTTCACTTAGACTTGGCATGGACTTCAAAGCTGATCTAATTCAAATTGCTTTTCTCGTTCCTTTCTTATCAGATGATAAACGTGAGGCCCAGAGACAAGTGACTTACTCAAGTTTAGACTGGGAAATCTAGAACAAGAACCCAGGAACTAGATAGTTTTCTTTCACTAAAAAAGTTGCTCTGATCGTGAACTTAGCTCCTTTGGGATAGTATAAATTCTGAATTCTACTAAAGCAGTTAATCTCTTATTTCTGCTGTTTAATAATTTTGTCAAAGCCAGAAAGAAAAGAAGTTCTATAAATTATTGGCTCATGTGCAGTTCTCAATTTGTTCTCTCTCAGGTTCAAATTCATCCTTCAGTATCTCACTCCATTATAATGGACTGGACTTTTTGAGCATTTCTCCCTAGTGAGCATGATTTAAGCTTTGTCAAGTAGGAGGAGGAAAGGGACTTCTTTTTCTGGTTCCAGTGTGCTGTTTTTTTTGCTGCTACTCACTCCTGTTACATGGTATCAGTGGTGCATTGGGTAGGGACATCTGGTGCTCTGTGCCCTGGCTGCACACCAGAAGCATGCAGTCCCTCAACAACCTCATAGTGCCCTGGACTGATGACCTCCTTGCAGCACATCTCATGCAGACACCAATGTCTTCAGATTCTGTGTGTTCACCCAACAGACAAAATATTTCATAAATTGATATGGTTTGAGGGACATAACCTAGAGGATTTCATTTATTTATGCTTGCTGTGTAGAGACCTCTATCCATATTTAAGCTGCAACGGCCTCTTTCTATACTCTTCACAGGTTGCACTTAACTATCGACCCTATCGTTTATTGATCCGTCTTACTGTCTTTGAGCCCTTCAAGTCTTTCTTTTCCACTTTTAAGTCTCCTTTGGAGGTTACCTTAAACCTTACTAGTTTATCTAATGACCCAATGGAAAGAAACGGGAATAACCAGGTACCTGGAAGGTGGGATACAATAGTTTTGATAGGACACATGGAATATGGGGAGTGGGGGTACGTTGTGGTTTGTGTCAACTATATGCTATTTCAAAAATTATCTTTTTGTTTCGTATTACAGAATTTACCTTCTAATTTTTTTAAAAATTTTTATTGGAGTATAGTTGATTTACAATGTTGTGAATACCTTCTAATTCTTAAAACACTATCCACTAACATCAAGCAGCATGGTATTACACCAAATATTGGCAACTTAGAGTTCTACAACAGAATTTTTTAGAGCTACTCTAAAATAACCCCCTTTCATTTGTTTCATCCTTCATCTATCAAAAATCTCTGTGGCAGAAACTATCATTGTAGTTTAAAGGAGAGTGATCTGTTTGCTTGCACTATTCTTCTTAAATCTTGTGTTTCTACAAATCCTGTAGTTCTTTAGCTGCTGATTATTACTGACTAAATTCTTAAGAAACAAGAAAGTATACTTTTTCTAACAGTTCTGGTATTTTTCAAGGAAATGAACTGAACCATTAACAAACAAAATGCATTTTTTCTATGATCCAGTAATTAGAAAAACCAACCAAAACATGAGTATTATAAAAGCAAATTTACTTTATTTGAACAACCTACCTGGAGAGAAAGAGTGGGTAAATACGTACTATAACCAGAGGGAAAAAAATTCTGTCAAATTTTTTTTTAAAAGAAGATGTTGGGGGTACGAGTTTATTAATTAATTAATTTATTTTTGCTGTGTTGGGTCTTCGTTTCTGTGTGAGGGCTTTCTCTAGTTTGTGGCAAGTGGGGGCCACTCTTCATCACAGTGCGTGGGCCTCTCACTATCGCGGCCTCCCCTGCTGCGGAGCACAGGCTCCAGACACGCAGGCTCAGTACCCGTGGCTCACGCGCCCAGTCGTTCCGCGGCATGTGGGATCCTCCCAGACCAAGGCTCGAACCCGTGTCCCCTGCATTAGCAGGCAGATTCTCAACGACCGCGCCACCAGGGAAGCCCTATGTCAAATTTTAAAGCATAATGGCATAATATGCTAAAAGAAGTTTATTTCTAAAGAAGCTGTCTGAAAGGAAAACAGTGTTTACTATGACATGGCATAGTAACTTGACTCCTTACAGTAAAAGAGGTATAACCTGAATGTTTGTCTAATCCAGTCTTTTAAATACTGAGACCAAATTTACGCCATGTCTGCTTAAGAATACAACAAAATCTGTTCTCTTATTCTACCTAATAAAAATACTGAAAAAGCAATAAATTAAATTTACGTAGGTTTCATGAATATGCCAATCACAAGTTTTAAGAAAAACAATCAGGAGAAAGCTTGTCAAATGGTTTAAACAACATGTACTGATAACTGAAACATTAGATCAACTCTGGCTTTTATACCAAGTGGTGACAACTGGTAACCTAAAGTTTTCATGAACTCAGTAGCTACCAATACAATCTATTTTTTAATTCTCCCCCACCTCTCCCCTTAAGGATAGCAACATTTTCTTGAATGCTTCTGAAAAAAATCTGTATGGAACATGATTTTCTTAAAGTAAACAGACTAAGATGCTTATGAGAGACATCTATATATAACACATGAAACCTATGAAAAAGAGTCTGCAATTTCATATGAAGCTACATTATAAAAAAAAAAATACATCCTTCAAATGAAGATACAGATACACTGTCTGCTTCTTGATAAACATCCTGGAAGTATTCTCATTTTTACTATGCAGAATCAGAGTTCGAAAAATAAGAATCTTTCTCTTCTTCCTCTAAAGACTCCATAGCATTAGTGAAAAGTTTTCCAATACCAGAGTTTTCTGCTAATTCTGTAAAGAGAAGTTTAATAAAAAGATTAATATATTTCTCAAAACAATTTCAGTGAAATTGAAAATAACAGGAAACCAATTGGTAGATCTGCCCACTTGTGAGCAATTAATTTTAATACTATGTTAATAAAGAGACTACCCTATAATAGAACAGAGCTACAAAAGAAAGATGTAAGTATATTACCTTTGTTAAATGGGGTTTTTCTTCTTGATGGTGGAGTTGAAAAATCACTTTCAATCTACAAGAGAGTTCATATTAGCTAAGTGATGCCTCCTCTGAAGCCTGCTTCATATGTAGACAAAATTCAGCATGCTTTACCCCAATAAAACATTACAAACTAATGCTACAGTGGTTAAAGGATAGCCTCTGAAAGTTGCCAAAATCTACTGAGTACTTATTCCATTACACTAGCAAAATTTGAATTCTCTGTACTTTAAATTCTTGGCTAAAATAATAATTTATATGGCAAGTTTTAAGTATATAATGCATGCTTATATATACATCAGTGCTTTTTAAACTACTGGCCATGACTATCTTTAAAAAATGAAAATGAATAGAACAGAAAAGAAAATATGACAGAGTATACCCACTGTACTAAGGATAAGTATTATTGAAAGAAACTTTAGATATACAAACTCGTGTTCATAGATTGCCATGGAAATGTATTTTTTCCTGTGAAATGAGTCAAAACACTATTACAACATTTAGCCCTCAAAAATCATTCAATGAGATAAACCAGTATCATCATGATCAAGAGGAGGAACCAAGATGGGAGAATAGAAGGACATGAAACTCACCTCTTCCCAAAAATACATCAAAAATACATCTACATGGGGAGCATTTTCTCAGGATAGCTTACTGAACACTGACAAAAGGTATCAGACACCCAGAAGTGCAAGAAATATCTCCATATAACCCAGTAGGATGAAAGAAAAAATAAAGGAATTGGGATGAGACCTGCGGCACTGGGAGGGAGCTGGAAAAGGGGAAACGTTCCCGCACCCTGGGAAATCCCTTAACTGGTGGGAAGATCAGCTGGGACAGAAAGGGAACTTCATAGGCTTGGAAGAGAGCACAGAAGGCAGCTGGTGGCAGGCAGAACAGAGACTAGCACAGAGGATCTGAGCTACCTCACTGCAATCCCCAGCCTGAGATGGTCGCCGTGTGTACAGTGTGTGTGTGTGTGTGTGTGTGTGTGTGTGTGTGTGTGTGTGTGTGTGTGTGTGTGTGTGTGTGTGTGTGTGTGTGTGTGTGTGTGTGTGTGTGTGTGTGTGTGTGTGTGTGTGTGTGTGTGTGTGTGTGTGTGTGTGTAGGGGGGTGGGGGGTGGGGGGGGGAGGGAGCAATGGGATGAACGGGTTGGGCTTCAGAGGACACACCTGGGGAGAGTACGGGGGTTGGCTAAACGGAGACAGCCTGAAGGGGCTGGAGAGTAGTTATAGGGCCTCAACCGAGGGTGTATGTGGAAGAAACCCAGGCCGCCACAGAAGCAAATCACTGTTGCTAAGGGGTGGGGTGCATGAAGGAAGAGAGGGGCGGGGCCTGCCATAGCATCCTCTTTCTTGGGCTCTGGGAGCAGGACAATGGGTGCTCCTGTGGCTGGGATGGGACTAGCCTCGCAGCTGTAGGCTTTGTGTGTGACTGCACGCAGAGGCAGGGCTGGGGTCTGGGCTGCTTCCATAGCTCCCATGGTGGGTCCAGGTATGTGACTGCTGTGGTCCCGGTACCTAACTTTAGTGGATCTGCGCTGGCGGCTTTGTGAACACAGTGTCTGAGGGACACCACAGCCGACTACCTGCATTCCCACGGTGGAGGCGGGGCCGAGGGCAGTGCCAGTGACAGTGTACTTTGTGGGCTTGCACAGGTGACACACAGAGCATACCCCCCAGTGGACAGCTCGAGCAATGGAATACTCAGTGGCTCTTCTCTCAGTGGGAGAGCTCCAGTTTCACCTACCTCACACTGCAGCTCAGAAACGGATCTAGGGGCTTCTATTCCAACAACTGGGGAGCAGATGCTGCCCCCAACAGGGCTGTGACAACCAGAGAGCAAAGAAGAGACCCTGCTCAATATCCAGTGCAGGCTCTAGTCACCACACGAGTCATACCCCCTATGAAAAGGACCCCGGCCAGCACACACTGAAGGAAAATGCAGCAGGCATCCCTACTAGAAACAGCCCATGCACCAAAAATATTAGACTTATGCAGGCTACAAAGGGATGCTCCCACATAAAAACAGCCCTTCAAGGCCATAGTAAATAATTATTTCTCCTAAGCTCACAGAGTCAGAGAAATAAAAGTAAAATGAAGAAGTAGTGGAACCACTCCCAATTAAAAGATCAAGAGAATTCTCCTGAAAGAACAAAACAGACCTCTTCAGTCTAATAGACACTGACTTCAGAAAGGAAATAATGAAAATACTGAAGGAATTAAGAAGGGCTATTGATAGAAATGAAGATTACTATAAAAAGAAACTAGAAACTATAAAGAGGAACTAAGAAGAATTGGAAAACTTATTTGCCGAGATGAAAGCTGAGCTAAAGGCAATGAATAACAGAATGAATAATGCAGAGGAACAAAGAAGTGATCTGAAAGAATAAGAGAAATCACCCAATTAGAACAGCAGAGAGCCAAATGAAAAGAAAAATGAAACCAACAGAAGAGACCTATAGGATAATATAAAGCATGCCAATCTACACATAACAGGGATCCCAGAAGGAGAAGAAAGAAAAAAGGATATTGAAATGAATCTGAAGAAATTATGGTTGAAAACTTCCCAAACCTAAAGAAGGAAACAGATATCCAGGTACAGGAAGCACAGAGGGTCCCAAACAAGATGAACCCAAACAGACCTACACCAAGACATAATTAAAATGGCAAAAGTTAGAGGATTCTAAAGGCAGCAAGAGAAAAACAAAGATTTAATTATAAGGAAACCCTCATAAGGCAATCAGCTGATTTCTCTACATAAACATTGCAGGCCAGAAGGGAATGGCAGGATATAAAGTCCTGAAAGGGAAAACCCTGCAACCTAGGATACTACCCAGCAAGATTATCATTTAGAATAGAAGGAGAGATAAAGAATTGCTCAGACAAGCAAAAACTAAGAGTACACCTATCCTAAAGGAAGACCTATCCTAAAAGGTCTTCTCTAAATAGAAAAGAAGCAAGAATCTATAGGAAAGAGAAAATCACAATTGGAAAGTAAATCAATTAAATAAGCCAGGACACAGACTAAAAAAAAAAAAAAAATCAAAAAATTTCTGTGAAAGTGATGATAACCACAATGAACAGCAAAAGGATTAACATGAAGATGTAAAAGAAGACATCAAAATAATAAAAATGTGGGGGAGGAGAGTAAGAAAATGTACATTTTTTTTTCTAGAATGTGTTTGAGCCTATATGACTACCAGTCTAAAGCAAGTAGATATAGGAAGGGGTTAACATACTTGAAAAACAGAGTAACCACAAATCAAAAACATACAATAGATGCACAAAACCCAAAAAGAACACAAGGATAAAGAAAACCATCAAACTGCAAAAGGAAAATGAAAAAGGGACAAAGAAGAAATATAAAATCAATGGAAAAACAAGGTTTAAACAGCAATAAATTCATATCTATCAATAATTACCTTAAATGTCAATGCACTAAATGTTCCAATAAAAAGACACAGAGTGGCAGATCGGATAAAAAAACAAGAACTTCCAATATGCTGCCTACAAAGAGACCCACTTTAGGGCAAAGAACACACACAGATTGAAAGTGAGGGGATGGAAAAAGATATTTCATGGAAACGGGAATGAGAAGAAAGCAGAGGCCGCAATACTCATTATCAGACAAAACAGACTTTAAAACAAAGAAAGATAAAGAAGGACACTATAAAATGATAAAATGATCAATACAAGAAGAGGATATTACACTTGTCAATATATATGCACCCAATATAGAAGCACCCAGAGACATAAAACAAATACTAACAGATATAAAGAGAGAAACTGATGGGAATACAATAATAGAGACTTTAACACCTCACTCACATCAATAGACATATCTTTGAGACAGAAAATCAATAAGGCAACAGAGATCCTAAATGATACAATATCATCATGATCCCCACTTCATACCACATATGAATAAAATGAGATTAGAAAGCTCAAGTAGCTTGCCTTGTCATAAAGCTGGTATGGAGTCAGACCTTGAAATCAGAAGTTTTAATACTAAATCCTTTGTTCTTTCTATCCTCACACACTCACTGGCTACAAATGAAACCAAAATTTCATTCTTGTAAGGAATGGACTGGAAAAAGAAAATCTGAGAAACACTGAGAGGGCGTCTGCCCACACCTTCAATTATGGAGTAGAGGTTTCTTTTGAAGAATTTAGTCTCCAGACTGATTTTAAACCAAGGTTCCCAGAGGTATCTACCATTTCCTGTGGACAAATAAAGCCTACAAAGATTAGGTCTGATTAGGTAATCCTAATGTTAAGTTTAGAGACTCTCTGAGAGGAACTATACTCTAGCAGGTGTGCAATATAAATATTTCAGTGTGGGTGAGGAAGAAAGATGGCCATAACCTGGTCAGAAGGAATATACCCTCAGGGAATAAGGTAGTCTCCCATTTTACCTCCATCCAGAAATTACCATTCTCTAAGAATGGCTATTTACTTTGAGGAAATTTGAGGTGAATTAGCTTTTCCAGAATACTTATAGTTTTATCTGGATATAAATTATTCAGATTAAAATCAGAAATTAAAAATTTAAAAATTAATTCAAGAGGATTCTCCTAATCTTTTCTCAAAGGGATACAGATCACTGTAAGGCAATTTTGAGTTAAAATTTTTTCTGTAATTAGATTTTGAGTTAAAATTTTTTCTGTTATTGACATACACACACACATAAAATCAAGTAGCTGAATCTGAAAAAATTTGAAACCATTTTGAACCTGCAGAGGATTTAATGAAATTTCTTGTTCTATGACAATCACAACTCAATTAGTGTGGATTATTCCCCAATCATTGAATAGATATGCTTTTGTTTTGTGTGTCTAACCTATATGTGTTCTTTCCACCCTGCCAGACTCCTCAAATGAAAATTCTCACCTTGCTCAAATGCTTCAGTCTATGAGCTGCCATCCATAATCCTACAGCACTTAGGTACTTACCTCACTCATAGCCTCATAATTTACTTGTATTAGGCTGTAAGCAACTTGAAGGCAGGGACTGTTATATAACATAACTACAATAATTTGCCATATATTATAGTTGTTCAATAGGTATATGTTGAATAAATGAATGGTGAATAAAAATACTTACTGTTTTTTTCTTGATATTGCCCCAGACAGTGCCACCTTTACTTTTATGGGTTTTTTGCATACGAAAAACATATTTATCACAGTCAGCCCTGTTTAAATATAAAATAACAGGTCAACATTAACTACCATACTTTTATCCACAGGTTGAACAGCAACTGACAAAATGAATTTAAAATGTTTCAATATTTTAAAAGTACATTTTCTTTTCCATTTTTAAAAAGGCAATCATGTACCAATGGAAATAGACAAAATGCTTCAATCTAAGACTGTTTTGGGAAATGATGGTTTACCCATTGTCTTTTGTCCCATTTGTGCTCTTTCCAATCTCTATCTTGCTGCCTGTCTTTTCTAAAACTCACAGAGACTTCTTGTCCCTTGATTCACTTTTGTTATACCTTTCACTCCTTTCTCTTATTCATGTCTTCCTTCCCTCTCCAGATTGAATCTTAAAAGTTGATCATTTTAAGGATAAGTCTGGTGATGAAAGCCCTCAATTAATTTATGGCTTCCAACTGTGTTTAGTCTTCAGTTCAGCTCATAAGCCTTTTATTTCTACATACTTACATCTTTCTTATATCCCCCATACCAACTAAGAATTTTTTTTCATTTCTTTTTACCTTACCTCTCTCCCTTCTCATTCTTTGCAAATAAGCTTGACTCATAATTTACAGATGAAAACTGAAGCCACATGTAATGTCGTTCTCAATTTCCCCAACAATTACTTATGACAGTAAATCCAGCTGAACACCAATTCTAATTCTCTCTTTTGGCTTCAAGATCCTATATGATTGACTATCCTTTCCTTTATGACTATTTGGGAGCAACCTTAAAGGTATGACGTGTAGAAATGTGTAAATGTGTGACATATTAAGATATTAATGTGAACCACAAACTCTGCTGCATAGCAGGTGAATAAGCCTAGCCAGTGGTTCAGGATCAGCATCTCATGGGTCTGTTGTCCTGAACAAACCAGAGACTTGGGGATTAATAAAAAAAACTGTTTTGTTACTTAATATTGTTATGAGAAGGAAACTAACTGCTAGAGTTGGTGAAGTCAAGAGATTGAAGAGGTCTAGGAAACTCATATTTTAAAAATAAAGAAGTTTTAGGAAATATATTCTTGATATAAATGAGCCCACCATATGCTCTATAAGAAAAAAAAAGCCATTTTCCTTAATTGTAAAAGTGATACATATAAAAAAATAACGTGACAACCTGTATCAGTGTAATTCTACAATATAGAGATAATGGCTGGTGATATTTTTGGTCAAGAAATTTCCTTTCTCTTATGAATACATGTTATGTAAACTGGGATCATACTGTATGTAGTTTTATTTCTTAGCTTTTAAAAATTATCCACTGAACATTATGTCATTAAAAATTCTTGAAGGCATCATTTTAAATTGTTATATATTATTCTATTATATGGACAAATCCTAATTTCTTTATTTTTAAAATTTATTTTTTTATTTTTGGCTGCGTTGGGTCTTCGTTGATGCATGTGGGCTTTCTCTAGTTGTGGTGGGCGGGGTCCTTTTTGCTGGGGTGCACGGGCTTCTCATTGCGGTGGCTTCTCCTGTTGTGGAGCAGGGGCTGTAGGTGCGCAGGCTTTAGTAGTTGCGGCTCGCGGGCTCTAGAGCATGGGCTCAGTAGTTGTGGCACACAGGCTTAGTTGCTCCACGGCATGTGGGATCTTCCCGGGTCAGGGCTCGAACCCGTGTCCCCTGCATTGGCAGGAAGATTCTTAACCACTGCGCCACCAGGGAAGTCCAACAAATCCTCATTTCTTGACTTTCCTTACTGTTGGACATTTAGGTCATTTCCAAATTTTCAGTATTGTTTTGTGGTGAACATCTCTGTTCATACAAATGTGCATACATACTTGCCCAAACCTCATATTTCCTCAGAAATAAAATTCAAGGGCCAAAGGGATGACTATTTTAAAGCTAATAATTTGGCCAAAGTGCTTACCAAAAACTGTGTCCCAAATTATATGCTTCCCAGAAATAAACCCACACACCTCTGGTCAACTAATCTTCAACAAAGGAGGCAAGAATATACAATGGAAAAAAGTCTCTTCAGCAAGTGGTGTTGAGAAAGTTGGACAGCTACATGTAAATCAATGAAGTTAGAACACACCCTCACACCATACACAAAAGTAAACTCGATATGGCTTAAACTCTTAAATGTAAGACATGACACCATAAAACTCCTAGAAGAGAACATAGGCAAAAACATTCTGACATAAATGATACCAATGTTTTCTTAGATCAGTCTCCCAAAACAAGAGAAATAAAGGCCAAAAATAAATAAATGGGACTTAATCAAACTTACAAGCTTTTGTAGAGCAAAGGGAACCATAAACAAAACGAAAAGACAGCCTACAGACTGGGAGAAAATATTTGCAAATGATGTGACCAACAAGGGCTTAATTTCCAAAATATACAAACAGCTCATACAACTCAACCACAAAAAAACAAACAACCCAATAGAAAAATGGGCAGAAGACCTAAATAGACATTTCTCCAAGTAAGACATATAGATGGCCAACAAACACATGAAAAGATGCTCAACATCACTAATTGTTAGAGAAATGCAAATCAAAACTACAGTGAGGTATCACCTCACACCAGTCAGAATGGCCATCATCAAAAAATCTACAAACAATAAACGCTAGAGAGGGTTTGGAGAAAAGGGAACCCTCTTCACTGTTGGTGGGAATGTAAACTGGTGCAGCCACTATGGAGAACAGTATGGAGGTTCCTCAAGAAACTAAAAATAGAGTTGCCATATGATCCAGCAATCCCACTCCTGGGCATATATCCAGACAAAACTATAATTCAGAAAGATAACATGCACCCCTGTGTTCATTGCAGTATTATTCACAATAGCCAAGACATGGAAGTAACCTAAATGTCCATCGACAGATGAATGATAAAGAAGATATGGTACATATACAAAATGGAACACTACTCAGCCATGAAAAAGAATGCAATAATGCCATCTGCAGAAATATGGCTGGACCTAGAGACTGTCATACAGAGTGGAGTTAAGTCAGAAAGAGAAAGACAAATACCATATGATATCACTTATATGTGGAATCTAAAATATGACACAAATGAACCTATCTACCAAACAGAAACAGACTCACAGACATAGAAAACAGACTTGTGGTTGCCAAAGGGGAGAGGGGGTGCAGGAGAGATGGATTGGGAGTTTGGGATTAGCAGATGCAAACAATTATATATAGAATGGATAAACAACAAAGTCCTACTGTATAGCACCGGGAACTATATTCAATATCCTGTGATAAACCATAATGGAAAAGAATGTGAAAAAGAACATATATATGTATAACTGAATCACCTTGCTGTACAGTAGAAATTAACATTGTAAATCAACTATACTTAAATAAATTTAAAAAATTAAAAAAATTATATGCTCAATATACTTTCACCTGCACTAAATACTAAATTAAAAGTAAAAATAATTTGTGGATTGCTAGGGAAAAATTATGTTTTTGCTGAATAAATGCAAATTAAAATTTCACTAAGTTTCATGAGAGTACTAAGTGCTTTTTTTTTTTTTCAGTCATGATCATCTGGCTTCTATCTCTCACACCCCATGGAAATTGCTCTTAAGATCAGCACTGGCCTGCTTAATTGCCAAATGAATAGCCTATTTTCAGGCCTCATTTTTACCATTTTCCATTTTTTTCTCTGTGTTATATGACTGTTGGCCACCCATATGTTTTCTTAATTTTATTTATTTATATTAAAAAATAATGCTTATATTCAAATCGTGTGAAATTCAAAAAAGTATTCCTCTTATTTGTCCCAAGCTATCTTAGTTCTTCTCCCTAAGAATCACCAATGTTTTCAGTTGCTTATGTATCCCTTCAGAGATATTTAATCACATAAAAGTAATTATGTGATTTTAATCACATAAAAGCAATATATTTAAATCACATAAAAGCAGTTGTTTTATATTTAATCACATAAAAGCAATCACAACTATATACACACAGTCCCGATTTACACAAATTGTAACACATAATTAACCACATCTAACTTTTTGCATTTAATATATCTTGGACATTTTACCGTAAGTACATAAAGAATTTCTTCATTAATGTCTATGGCTACATAATATATCAGAATTTATTTGATTAGTCCCTAATTGATGGACATTTGTTTCCAGTCTTTTGTCATTATAAACAATACTGCAATGAATTAGTTGTACATTCACAATTCTCGAAGTAGGACTGCTAAGTCAGAGCATATGCATTTATAATTTTGATAGATATCAACAAATTACTGCCTGCAGAGAGTGAACTAATTTACCTTCTCACTAGTAATGCATGAGAATGGCTTTCCTTTTCTTGTTTATTTGTAGGAGTGTTATAACAGAGAAATTAGCCTTCTTCCTGTGATGAGTTCCACAAATTCTTTTCTCAGACTGTCATTTGTCTTTTGATTGTTTATGGTGGTTGGTACCAGGTAAAATGTTTTATTTTCTGTATGGTTGACTTTATCATACTTTTTGTTAGTGGCTTCTGCTTCTTCTGAGGTTATAAAATAATTCTCTAAGGTGTTTTTAAGGTATATTTTATAGTTTAATTCTTTACAGGCAAAACTTTGACCCATCTAGAATCTAACGTAAAGTGTCACTTGTGTACTGACACTATTGAATAACATCCCTCCTTGTGGAAACTGTCCATCCTTGACTTCTAGGAACTATTCTTTCATGATTTTTTAAAAATAATGATGACTCCTTTCATTACTGACATCTACTCTCTTCAACTCATGGAATATTAAAAGTTGATGCAGAGAATTACAGTATCATATGCACAAATACTTACCTATTTATAGAGGCTAGCATGCCAGGACTGACATGCTGACACTGAGGAGTTTTTGCCAGTGGAAAGATAACCGATGATGGAGTTGTTGGATTTCTGTCCATATTTGGCAGAATATCATCCTCTTCTTGACTGTCCCGGAAACTTGGTAACTAGAAAGCAAATATATATTACTGACAGGCACTCCTAAAAACGGAATTCCTCATTATCACAAATTGTTTTTTTGGGGAGATGATAAGTTGTTTTCTGTCTTATAATTTCACAACTGAGTAACTAAAAATATTAGTAGGTAGAGAACAGAGCCTTGGCCTCTAAAAAACCTAGTTTCTGTTGTGTAAAACAGAGATAATGGACACACATTTCTAGCGCTGTGTAGACTAGGGTCAGCAAATGTTTTCTGTAAAGAGTCAGACAGAAAATATTTTAGGGTTTTGTGGTCCATACAGTCTCTATTCCAACTACTCAGCTCTGCTGTTGAAGCAGGAAAGCAGCCATAGCTAACATGTCTGTGTTACAATAAAATATTGTTTACAAAAAAAGGTGATATGCCAGATTTGGCCTATGCACCAAGTATGCTGACCTCTGTGTAGACAGAACAAAACAAAACTGTAATTGATTTACTATTATGCTTGGTACTAAATAGACAGTCAAGCAGTATTAAACTTTTTGTGTGCATATATTTCCAATAAACAGCAATTCAATCCTTAATTAAGATTTTACTTACCTTTATATTAAAACCTTAGGAACAGTGGACTTCTGCCACAGAAAATGAACTAATTCACTGCTTTCTATTTCTATTGCTTTCAAAATGTTGCTACTGTTGCATTTAGGCCAAAACAAATATAGAACCTGAAATGATGGGGGAATAATATAAAGGGTACAATGCCTAAAGGACCATGGTTTTCGTGCAAAGAACACAGTAAGATTCTCAGATGGCTCCCTTAAAATACCTTCCTTCATAACCTGTGTAGGCAAAAAGAGAGCTCAGATAATGATGTTATTACTAAATTCTTAAAGCACTGTGTAGCCTTTTAAAATTGGAGATGATTTAACAACACTGTGAAATGGGTAGATGAAAAAATTACCCTTAAGTGTAGCTCACTAAAACAAATCTCAGTTTTTATGCTTAATAGTCCAGTTGTCTATATACATCCATTTCTGCATTACTTTAATCTTAATATTCTTAACATTTTATATTTAGAGTCTACAAAGTCTCAGATTTGCACTTAATATTTGCACTATATTTAACTGTGTTTATGAAGTACATCCTTACTGGATATACAGATTGTTTTCAGCTTTTTGCTGTGAAGATAAATGTACAAGGAGTATCTTTGTGAAGATTTTTGCCTTCTTTTGAATTTCTTAGGATAAACTCCCATGAATAGATATAATCTTTATGGCTCTCATATACTGCCATAATGCTTTCCAAAAGATAAGATTCAATTATGTATACACTGACATATGACTATATCAACATGCCTACTGCTTTTTGTTAGTGAATATTTTAACTTATTTTTTTAAAAGATTCTGTAATTTAGAAGGTATATAATTTACTTTGTTTTCCTTTGATAGCTAGTTAAAATGCCCCTAAGTGTTCATTCAGCCTTTTAAATTTTTCTTGCCTACTTTTTTCCTGTGAGCTTGATACTTTTTATTATTCCAGTAACATCTGAATGAGTTCTTCATATTATACATATTATTGTCTTTATCTGTTGCAAATATTTTATCCCAGTCACTGAAGTTTTTAGTTTTGTGATTTTTCATACTACAAAAATTCTTGTATACATTCAAATCTGTCAATCTTATGCTGTCACTTAATCCCTCCTCCCAATTTACTATGCAGTAGGTAATAATCTTTTCTTATCACCCCCCCTTTTTAAGTTTGCCTCACTGCATATGAATTTTAAATATATATGTTTGGTCTATCTCTGGATTTTCTATTTGGTTCTACAACCATTACTTCTGAACCCCACTGAAGGGGAGACTCTGGCCACTGATGAGAATGGCATCAGAATGCTTCTTATACTATACTATACTTTACTATACTATACTTTGGCATATCAGTGAGGGCTATCAATCCTTGGCCTAAATATTAGGGATGAACACTAACCATACATAAAATGAAAGATATAAAAGTCAGTATACAGAAAACAATGATTTCATACATTTAAGATGCTTACCAGTACTCTTTGATGCTGCAAAGGTGTTGTACTGAAAAAATCATCATGGTCATCTTTTGGCAACTGTTCCAGAAAATCCCTCATCTGCTGCTTCCTTTTAAGAGTTCCCACTTTGGCAGTTATCTTAATAGTTTGCTTCTTATCAGAATCACTGATCTTGCCTTAAGAGTCAGCAAAACATTTTGATAAAGATTTAGTCATTTATACTAACTGCTCTATAAAGTGAAAAGCCTTTGCAAATTCTGAATTGTGTATTTACATTAAATAAACTCAGTCTCTGTTGTTAATATTTCCAAGCCTCTAACAAATGATTCTTTCTACACTGGGATCTGCGCAATGTGATTAGATTACAAGACTACTCAGGAAGAAATTATATTAGGATTAGGTAGCATGAGGTTGAAAAGGTTCTTTACCTGTGAGAAAGGTTACCTCTCACACGTCTCTCGCTGACTATCTAACTTATTGATTTTGCTAAAATATAAACCTTATTGAATTAGGACAGGGATACTGAATATTCCCTAAAGCCTGGTATAGGACTTCTCTGGCAGAAACACTGGCCAGGAGTGTGTACAACTAGGGACTATAAAAACTAAATTTATTCTGAGTTTTCTTATGAATTACTAGGGGGCCCTACCCAAGTGGCCTCAAATTAACTTAGACCCTTAGAACAATAATCCAGTTATTGAAATCTCTGGATCCAACTGCAGATTTCCTAGAACAAACTCAAAGCACAAGGCTGCTAAGGCAACTATTGATGTAAGTAAGTAGCTAGGTCAGACTTAAAAATTAAACAGATGATCCTTGGAGTTCTTCCTAGCTTTAAAATTTTAAAAACAACAAAAAATACCTATAATAAAACACATGGATAAATAGAAAATACATCTAATGAGTGATCAGAAATTGATACTGATCAGGAAACTTGCATAAGCCTTTTAGATAGCCTCATCCACCAGAGGGCAGACAGGAGAAGCAAGAAGAACTACAATCCTGCAGCCTGTGGAACAAAAACCACATTCACAGATAGACAAGATGAAAAGGCAGAGGGCTATGTACCAGATGAAGGAACAAGATAAAACCTTAGAAAAACAACTAAATGAAGTGGAGATAGGCAATCTTCCAGAAAAAGAATTCAGAAAAACGATAGTGAAGATGATCCAGGACCTCGGAAAAAGAATGGAGGCAAAGATGTAGAAGACGCAAGAAATGTTTAACAAAGATCTAGAAGAATTAAAGAACAAACAAACAGAGATGAACAACACAATAACTGAAATGAAAAATACACTAAAAGGAATCAATAGCAGAATAACTGAGGCAGAAGAACGGATAAGTGACCTGGTAGACAGAATGGTGGAATTCACTGTCATGGAACAGAATAAAGAAAAAAGCATGAGGAAAAATGAAGACAGCCTAAGAGACCTGTGGGACAACAATAAACGCAACAACATTGGAATTATAGGGATCCCAGAAGGAAGAGAGAGAAAGAGAGGACCCAAGAAAATATTTGAAGAGATTATAGTCGAAAACTTCCCTAACATGGGAAAGGAAATAGCCACCCAAGTCCAGGAAGTGGAGAGAGTCCCATACAGGATAAACCCAAGGAGAAACACGCCGAGACACAAAGTAATCAAATTGGCAAAAATTAATGAAGAATTGAATACAGCAAGGGAAAAACTACAAATAACATACAAGGGAACTCCCATAAGGTTAACAGCTGATTTCTCAGCAGAAACTCTACAAGCCAGAAGGGAGTGGCATGATATACTTAAAGTGATGAAAGGGAAGAACATACAACCAAGATTACTCTACCGGGCAAGGATCTCATTCAGATTTGATGGAGAAATCAAAAGCTTTACAGACAAGCCAAAGCTAAGAGAATTCAGCACCACCAAACCAGCTCTACAACAAATGCTAAAGGAACTTCTCTAGGCAGGCAACACAAGAGAAGAAAAGGATCTAAAAAAACAAACCCAAACAATTAAGAAAATGGTAAAAGGAACATACATATCAATAATTACCTTAAACGTGAATGCATTAAATGCTCCAACCAAAAGACACAGGCTTGCTGAATGGATACAAAAACAAGACCCATATATATGCTGTCTACAAGAGACCCACTTCAGACGAAGGGACACATTCAGACTGAAAGTGAGGGGATGGAAAAAGATATTCCATGCAAATGGAAATCAAAAGAAAGCTGAAGTAGCAATACTCATATCAGATAAAACAGACTTTAAAATAAAGAATGTTACAAGAGACAAGGAAGTACACTACATAATGATCAAGGAATCAATCCAAGAAGAAGATATAACAATTATAAATATATATGCACCCAACATAGGAGCACCTCAATACATAAGGCAACTGCTAACAGCTTTCAAAGAGGAAATCGACAGTAACACAATAATAGTGGGGGACGTTAACACCTCACTTACACCAATGGACAGATCATCCAAACAGAAAATTCATAAGGAAATACAAACTTTAAAACACAATAGACCAGACAGATTTAATTGACATTTATAGGACATTCCATCCAAAAGCAGGTTACACTTTCTTCTCAAGTGCGCACGGAACATTCTCCAGGATAGATCACATTTTGGGTCACAAATCAAGCCTCAGTAAATTTAAGAAAATTTAACTCATATCAAGCATCTTTTCTGACCACAATGCTACGAGATTAGAAATCAATTACCGGGAAAAAAACGTAAAAAACACAAACACATGATGAGGCTAAACAGTATGTTACTAAATAACCAAGAGATCACTGAAGAAATCGAAGAGGAAATCAAAAAATACCTAGAGACAAATGATAATGAAAACACGATGATCCAAAACCTATGGGATGCAGCAAAAGCAGTTCTAAGAGGGAAGTTTATAGCTATACAAGCCTACCTGAAGAAACAAGAAAAATCTCAAACAATCTAACCTTACACCTAAAGGAACTAGAGAAAGAAGAACAAACAAAACCCAAAGTTAGCAGAAGGAAAGAAATCATAAAGATCAGAGCAGAAATAAATGAAATAGAAACAAAGAAAACAACAAAGATCAATAAAACTAAAAGCTGGTTCTTTGAGAAGATAAACAAAATTGATAAACCATTAGCCGGACTCATCAAGAAAAAGGAGAGGACTCAAATCAATAAAATTAGAAATGAAAAAGGAGAAGTTACAACAGACACTGCAGAAATATAAAGCATCCTAAGAGACTACTATAAGCAACTCTATGTCAATAAAACGGACCACCTGGAAGAAATGGACAAATTCTTAGAAAGGTATAACCTTCTAAGACTAAACCAGGAAGAAACAGAAAATATGAACAGACCAATCACAAGTAATGAAATTGAAACTGTGATTAAAAATCTTCCAACAAACAGAAGTCCAGGACCAGATGGCTTCACAGGTGAATTCTATCAAACATTTAGAGAAGAGCTAACACCCATCCTTCTCAGACTCTTCCAAAAAATTGCAGAGGGAGGAACACTCCCAAACTCATTCTATGAGGCCACCATCACCCTGATACCAAAACCAGACAAAGATACTACAAAATAAGAAAATTACAGACCAATATCACTGATGAATATAAATGCAAAAGTCCTCAACAAAATACTAGCAAACAGGATCCAACAACACATTAAAAGGATCATACACCATGATCAAGTGGGATTTATCCCAGGGATGCAAGGATTCTTCAATATATGCAAATCAATGTGATACACCATATTAACAAATTGAAGAATAAAAACCATATGATCATCTCAATAGATGCAGAAAAAAAGCTTTTGACAAAATTCAACACCAATTTATGATAAAAACTCTCCAGAAAGTGGGCATAGAGGGAACCTACCTCAACATAATAAAGGCCATATATGACAAACCCACAGCAAACATCATTCTCAATGGTGAAAAACTGAAAGCATTTCCTCTAAGATCAGGAACAAGACAAGGATGTCCACTCTTGCCGCTATTATTCAACATAGTTTTGGAAGTCCTAGCCACGGCCATCAGAGAAGAAAAAGAAATAAAAGGAATACAAATTGGAAAAGAAGAAGTAAAACTGTCACTGTTTGCAGATGACATGATCCTATACATAGAGAATCCTAAAGATGCCACCAGAAAACTACTAGAGCTAATCAATGAATTTCGTAAAGTTGCAGGATACAAAATTAATACACAGAAATCTCTTGCATTCCCGTACACTAATGAAAAATCTGAAAGAGAAATTAAGGAAACACTCCCATTTACCACTGCAACAAAAAGAATAAAATACCGAGGAATAAACCTAGTTAGGGAGACAAAAGACCTGTATGCAGAAAAGTATAAGACACTGATGAAATAAATTAAAGATGATACAAACAGATGGAGAGATATAGCATGTTCTTGGATTGGAAGAATCAATATTATGAAAATGACTTAACTACCCAAAGCAATCTACAGATTCAATGCAATGCCTATCAAATTACCAACGGCATTTTTCACAGAACTACAACAAAAAAATCTTAAAATTTGTATGGAGGCACAAGACCCCCAATAGCCAAAGCAGTCTTGAGGGGAAAAAACAGAGCTGGAGGAATCAAACTCCCTGACTTCAGACTATACTACAAAGCTACAGTAATCAAGACAATATGGTAGGGGCACAAAAACAGAAATGTAGATCAATGGAACAGGATAGAAAGCACAGAGATAAACCCACGCACCTATGGTCAACTAATCTATGACAAAGGAGGCAAAGGATACACAATGGAGAAAAGACAGCCTCTTCAATAAGTGGTGCTGGGAAAACTGGACAGCTACAGGTAAAAGAATGAAATTAGAACACTACTTAACACCATACATAAAAATAAACTCAAAATAGATTAGAGAAGTAAATATAAGACTAGACGCTATAAAACTCTTAGAGGAAAACATAGGAAGAACACTCTCTGACATAAATCACAGCAAGATGTTTTTGATCCACCTCTTAGAGTAATGGAAATAAAAACGAAAATAAACAAATGGGACCTAATGAAACTTAAAAGCTTTTGCAAAGTAAAGGAAACTACAAACAAGACGAAAAGAGAACCCTCAGAATGGGAAATATATTTGCAAACGAATCAACAGACAAAGGATTAATCACCAAAATATATAAACAGCTCATGCAGCTCAATATTAAAGAAACAACCCAATCCAAAAATGGGCAGAAGACCTAAATAGACATTTCTCCAAAGAAGACATACAGATGGCCAAGAAGCACATGAAAAGCTCCTCAACATCACTAATTATTAGAGAAATGCAAATCAAAACTACAATGAGTTATTACCTCACACCAGTTAAAATGGTCATCATCAGAAAATCTACAAACAAATGCTGGAAAGGGTGTGGAGAAATGGGAACCCTCTTGCACTGTTGGTGGGAATGAAAATTGACACAGCCACTACAGAGAACAGTATGGAGGTTCCTTAAAAAACTAAAAAAAACTAAAAATAGAATTACCACATGACCCAGCAATCCCACTACTGGGTTACCCAGAGGAAACCATAATTCAAAAAGACACATGCATCCCAATGTTCACTGCAGCACTATTTACAATAGCCAGGTCATGGAAGCAACCTAAATGCCCCTTGACAGACAAATGATTAATGAAGATGTGGTACATATATACAACGGAATATTACTCAGCCATAAAAAGGAATGAAATTGGGTCATTTGTAGAGACGTGGATGAATCTACAGACTGTCATACAGAGTGAAGTAAGTCAGAAAGAGAAAAACAAATATCGCATATTAACACATGTATGTGTAACCTAGAAAAATGGTACAGATGAACCGTTTTGCAGGGCAGAAATTGACACACAGATGTAGAGAACAAACGTATGGATACCAAGGTGGGAAAGCAGTGTCGGGTGGGGGTGGTGGTGTGATGAATTGGGAGATTGGGATTGACATGTATACACTGATGTGTATAAAATGAATGACTAATAAGAACCTGCTGTATAAAAAAATAAATAAAATAAAATTCAAAAAAAGAAATCGATACTAAGAACTAGGAAAAAACTATTTCCTACAAAGGTTACCTTTGGGGTTGACTGGCTTTTTCTTGGTGACATGTTTCTGAGATCTTTTTCCTCGGGGATCTTCCATGTATTTCCTCTGGCATTCATGAGCAGATCGAGAACCTACAGCCATAGCCACCTCTGACCAGAAACCAGGTTTGTGCTTTGGAAGAGATGCAAAAGCACTATCGAAGACCAAAAACAGTTAAAGAACAAGCAATTCAACTCAATAAAAAAATAACTTTCTGAAGGGATACTACTAAATCAAGGAGAATTACTGAGCTGAAGGAATTTTATCAAAATCATTCTAGATAACTATTTAGGAAGAAGATAGTATTCTCTCCACTTAATAACCTACTCTAATGCTTAAAATACAAACATGTAAGTGTACATATCTAGTAGATGCCTTCTATTTTGTTGTAGTCTATTAAACCTGAAAAACCATGCCCAATCTTTCAACATTTTTTTCCTAAGTCCAACTAATCAGTTATTAGATCTTTGGGGGGACTCTAGCATGACTAACTTTTGTACACTGCTGCACAAATCTTACTGGTGCTAACTATATTGGAAGACAAGCTCCTAGTTTCTATATATTCCATGTTACAAACTCTTATTAAAAAGTGTTATGCTTGCTTTCATTCTATTATAATTTATAGAACACAATATTTTAGATATAATACTTAACTGAGGGAAATGAAAATTGAAATAGAAAAAAACTAAGTCAATATAAGGTAGTTCCCCAATTTAACAAACGAGTTACATTCTAAAATCTCATTGCAAATGATTACAGTAAGTCCCCTACATATGAATGAATTTCGTTCCGAGACTGCATTTTTAAGTCCAATTTGTTGGTAAATCCAACAAAGTTAGCCTAGGTATCCAACTAACACAATTGGCTATATAGTGCTATACTGTAATACGCTTATATTGCTTTTCACACAAATAATACACTAAAAACAAACACAAAAAATAAAAACATTTTTACTCTTACACTAAAGTACCTTGAAGAGTACAGTAGTACCAGCTACATCACCACTGCTTTTATGCTTGCATCCGGACATCCTGGGCTTGAAATAAAGATACTGTACTACTGTACTCGATACAATATTGTACAGTAAAGCACACAAAAGCACAACTACTTGTAAAGGATGCACATACATGACAGTATACACCAGACATGTGAACTAACTTATGTGACTGGACATGTGAACACATGTTCGCATCTTCGGAAGTTCACAACTTGAAGGTTCGGATGTAGGGGACTTACTGTATTTAGAACCTGGTATACATATTACTGCCCTCCCCCTCCAAGAGATATTATATATTGTGGTTAGGCTGATAGTTCTGCCAGAAAAGATCTATTTAACTCACGTTAACCTATGCAGTGTTATGCTGGTAAAATTTTAACAACTAGTTCTCTGGGGTTAAAAAGCCCCAATTTGTAGTGTTTGTCAATTTCCATGTTGTAAATACTCCTATCGTGGATGATTTCAAGTTACCAACATTGAGTAAGAAATGTGCAACAGCACACAATTATAAAGAATTTCCACTACACAGATATGACAGATGTAAAGAACCTCAAGGGCACAGATAATAAAATATAGTAAAATAATTAGGAAGTGATGAGTTTAGAGTTTTAGTTTGTTTCTAATAAATTTATTTAACCTTTAGTTTATATAATTTAATTTTTAATAATGATCATGAAACATTTAATTTGTAAAATTCATGAAAATTTAAGAATCAACTTTTGTGAACAGATATGATCTAACTACAGAATACCACTCACTCGATGCATAAAAGGAGAACAAATACTTATGGGCATTGAACACTTAACAAATGTTCTACCCTTGCATAACTAATCATTCCACATGTGTTCTAAAGTGGAGAACTATAGGGAGGGGGCTCAAGCTTCCCTATCTGTGTACATAGCTAACATTCAAGTCTAGGATTGCCTAAAAGGACTATTTTGTCATAATAAAAATACTTAATGCACTTAATAAGAAATTAGTCTGTAATGAACACATCTCCTCTAGTTAATCCCAGATAATTTAAAAAGGCAAATGTAATATCATTCCAGTCCTACTTAAAAATCACTTCATCATTTTTAAGCATAAAAACCGAAATATGATCTATGTTCTTCCTCGCCTATTCTCATCCTCTACAGCTCTTCCCTCACTTTCTGTAGGCCAGTCATTTTGGCCTTTAGTATTTTTAAACATGCTCTCTTACTTTCTACTTTTACATACACTGTTTTACTTTAAAACGTACTTATCATGAATCTTTGGCCTAAATACTTCTTATTTAACCTTCAAATCTTAGTTCTAGTATCTGCCTAAACTAAGTCAGATTTCCCTGATAAATACTGTCATAAACTTCTTACAGGGATTATTTGCTAAGTATCTGTCTACCCTACTAGGTTATAAGCATGATGGGGGGGGGGGTACAAAACAGTGGGCTGCAACCAAGAATCACTTAAGGAGCTTATAGCAAAATGCAAGCAAGCAAGTAAAATAAGCGAACAGATTCATAGACTCCATCCCTTAAGATTTCAATACAGTAGGTCTGGGGCAGCAATCCTTTGCATTTTCCAAAAGCTCCTCATGTGATTATTTTGCTTTGAAATCAGCATTAGAATTGCTTTACGTTGTTTGTAAGAAAGAGGCATTACATCTAACCGAGTGGAAAGTAGGAATAGGTGATAACAAGGAAATGTTACAGGGAGGAGGTGACATGTGAGATAAAATTTGAAGGATGGATAAAAATATAACAGGTGAAAATGAGGCCATAATATTGGCAAGGAAATGAAGACAAGGAAGAACTACATATGGTTAGGGAATGAGAAATAGTTCATATTTATAGAACAGTAAATTTCAAAGAAATAGCTGCAGGTCAAAGCTGTAAAAAACTAGAGAAGCATAAAACCCAAACCCAAACCTGCCATATCTGAATATGTTAATAGTATGCAGTCTAGGCACTTTTTAAACAGTTTAAGTAAAATTATCTTTTTGGGTATGGTTCTATGAATCTTAACAGATATATAGCACAACAGATGGAACAGTTCCATCAGACTGAAAAAAACTCCCAGTGCTACCCCCCTGTGGTCCACCACTATAACCACTGGAAATCCCTGATCCATTTTCTTTCTTTTTAGTTCTGTCTTCTCCAGAACATAACATAAATGGAATCATATAGTATGTGACCTTTTTGGCTGGCATTTTTCACTCAGCATAATACCTCTGAAATTCATTCAAGTGGTTACAAGTATCAATAGTTCTTCCTTTTTATTACTCAATAGTCCACTCACTATAAGATCATACCACAATTTCGTTTATGAAGAAAGTATCATGAAAGTCAGGCAGAGAAATGAACTACGTAAAACCAAACTGTAACATTGTTTATGAACTTCTGGGCTCACACTGCAAATTTTGATATATTTTCTTTGTTGTTCAGTTCAGAATATCTTCCCTTGAGACTTCCTCTCTGACTCATAGATTATTTATAGGTGTGTTATTTATTTTTCAACCACTTGGAATTTTTTGTTTTCTTTTACGGACTTGTAGTTTAATTCAATTATGGCCAGAGAACACCCTTTATATAACTTCAGTTATACTCAATTCGTTAAGATTTGTTTTATGACCTAGTAAATGTTCTTAGTGAATAACCCACCTATCCTTAAAAATAATGTGTTTTTTCCCTGTTGGGTACACTATTCCAAAATGTCAGCTAGCACAGTTGGCTGATGGTGTTGTTCATTCAGTTCTTGTATACCCTTACTAATTATCTGTCTACTACTGCCATCAATTACCAAGAATACTGAAGTCTCCAACTATAATTGTGGATTTGACTCTTTTCAGTTCAGTACTTTCCTTTTAGTTTTGTCAGATTTTGATTCATGTATTTTGAGGTTTTGTTCTCAGGTGCATACACATTTACGATTGTTAAGTCTTCCTGGTGAAATGGCACTTCTATCATTTTGTAATGTCCTTCTTTATTCTCGATATTTTCTTCATACTGAAATCTTTGATTAGTATTAGTATAGCCACTCCAGCTATCTATTGAATTTGCATGGTATGTATCTATCCTTTCACTTTTAACTTATCTATGTCCTATTTGAAGTGAGTTTCCTTTATACAACACAGTGGGATCATGTTTTTAAATTCATTCTAACAATCTTTTAAATGGTATTTATATTATTAACATAATTAATGTAATTGTTTTTCTTTGTTCCTCCTGTTTTCTATTTCCTTTTTCTGCCTTTTTTTTTTAGTATTTTAATTTATCTATTAAATGTTTGAAGATATGTGTAGAGTTTTAGTGGCTGCTCTGGGGTTTACTATACACATACTGAACAGTCAACTCAGAATCAGTATCTTACTACTTCAAGTAAAATCTTACCATCATATAAGCCTCTTCCTCACTTGTCTTCTGTATCACATTTATAAACACTGAAGAACTCCATCATGCAATGCAATATTTGCCTTAAACCGGTAAACATTTACAAGAACTCAAGAGAAGTCTACTGTATTTACCCAGAGTTGCCATCTGTCTTCCTATTCCTCCATTCCTGATACTGACTGCCTCTTTCCTCTCTCATCTCATTCTGCTATTGAGCCTATCCAGTGAGTTTTTATCTTATTTTTCCGTTCTAAAATTTCCATTTGATCCTTATTTACATTTTCTATTTCTTGCTGAGACATTATAAATTTCTGTTCAAGAATGTTTGCTTTTAGTTCCTGAAGCATTTTTATATACCTGCTTCAGAATCTTGTCAGGTAATTCCAACATCTGTGTCAATCCCAGCATTCGCATCTGTTGATTATTTTTTCCATAAGAGTTGAAATTTTCCTGGTTCTTTGTATGCTAAGTAATTTTGGATTATTTCCTAGACATTTTGAATGACAAAACTCTGGGTCTTACATATATTTTATAGAGAATATTAATATTTTTGTTTTAGCAGGCAACCAACCTGGCTGTAATCTGAGCTATAAATTCCAGTCAGTCTTCTGTGGTTGCAGTTTCAGTGTCAGTTCCATTTTTAAAGCTTTGCAGTGTTATTAGGATATACTGCATGTTGGACACTGGGTGGCTGGCCTGGAAACTGCATGGTGGTCTACCATTTAGTTCAGTTCTCAAAGTCTTGGGTATGCTGTTTAGGATCAGATCCACAAATGGGCAACTCAAGGGTGAGCCTAAAAGTTCATAAACAACTTTATAGGGTTGCTTTCCCTAGGTCCTCCCTCTCTGCAGTCTTTGGTTCCCTGGGGTTCCCATTTTTGATTCTCTGGCAGAAACCTGGGGTTTTAGTTACCCAGCTCTGCTGCACACTTTATAAAATTTTATCTTTCTCAGGGCCAAGCAGAGGACAGAAAGAGAAAATTGCAAAATGGTTTGCCCCACCCTTTTGAGACCTCTACCCGAACTGGAGAGGAAGGTTCCGCACTTTGAGTTTTAGGTATGTGTGGGCCCCAAATGATGCTGTGATGCTTGCTCCTGCTGGATTGTATGGGTACTGGGTTATAAGAGAAAGGAGAAAAGAAAAAGAAACAACTGAGAGATTTCCTCTACTGTTTCTGAGTGTTAGTAATCCCCCTTCCTGTTCAAGCCATAACTGAAGGGCTTCTCTTTGAACTCTCTTTGTCTTGCCTCAATGCCCCCTTCCTGGTTTTAGGTGGCCTTGAGTTTAGCTTGGGGGAATATCTAGAGGAAAAACTGGAAATTCACTTCCAGTTTGGTGGTTCTTAAAATTCTAGTCTCCCTCAATCAGCCTGTTATTATTTATCTTCCTGAGTCAACAAAAAGCTGTTCCAAGAATTCTGTCCAGGTGTTACAGCTGCATAGAAGAAACAGAGCGGAGTATGCTTACTCATCTTACTGGAAACTGGCATTTCTGTAGTCCAGGCACTTAAAAATCTCCTTGCATGATCTGAACATACAGCAAAGGTTGACAACTTTTATTAAAGGAAATAATGGGGGATACAGCTGGAAAGGATAACTGAGGTCAACTATTACTCTCAATGCAAGGCAGAAGAAATCTTTATATAATTTGAATTTGAGCAAGAATGCAAGTGAAGGTTTTTGATGTGTCAGAACCACAACTATACATTAAGACTAATCTGGAGTTGTATAAAACAGATTACTCAGATGAACAGAATAAAGTAAAAACACAAGGCTACTTACACAGTTCAGGCAAAAGGCATTAAAGGTCTGAAAAAAAGAGTAGTGTTAAGAAAAAGGCTGTACAGGCATATCTTGTTTTATTGCCCTTTGCTTTACTGTGTTTTTTACAAACTAAAGGTTTGTGGCAACCCTGTGTCAAGCAAGACTATTGGTGCCATATTTCCAACAGCATTTGCTCACTTCATGACTCTGTCACATTTGGTAATTCTCACAATATTTCACACTTTTTCATCATTATATTTGTTATGTGATCTGCGATGCTACTCTTGTATTGTTTGGGGTGCCATGAACTGTGCAAATATAAGACAGTGAATTTAATTGATAAATGTCGTGTGTGTTCTGACTGCTCCACTGACCAGCCATTCCCATCTCTCTCTCTCTCTCCTTGAGCCTCCTTATTCTCCGAGGATGCAAGAGTATTGAAATTAGGCCAATTAATAAGCCTACAATGGCCTCTAAATGTTCAAGTGAAAGGAAGAGTTGCAAGTCTCTCACTTTAAATCAAAAGCTAGAAATGATTAAGCTTAGTAAGGAAGGCATGTCAAGAGCTGACACAGGCTGAAAGCTAGGCCTCTTGTGCCAAACAGTAAAGTTGTGAATCCAAAGGAAAAAGTACTTTAAGGAAATTAAAAGTGCTACTCTAATGAACACACAAATGATAACAAATAGCCTTATTGCTGATATGGAGAAAGTTTAGCGATCTGGATAGAAGATCAAACCAGTCACAAGATTCTTTTAAGCCAAAGTCTAATCTAGAGCAAGGTCCTAACTTTCTTTAATTCTACGAAGGGTGAGAGAGGTGAGGAAGCTTCAGATGAAAAGTCTGAAGCTAGCAGAGGTTGGCTCATGAGGTTTAATGAAAGAAGTGTCTCCATAAAAGTACAAAGTGAAGCAGCAAGTGCTAATGTAAAAGCTGCAGCAAGTTATCCAGAAGCTCTAGCTAAGATTATCAATGAAGGTGGCTACACTACACAACAGATTTTCAATGCAGATAAAACAGTCTTCTATTGGAAGAAGATGCCATCTATGACTTTTATAGCTAAGGAGGAAAAGTCAATGGCTGGCTTCAAATGACAGGCTGACTCTCTTGATACAGGCTCATGTAGCAGGGGACTTGAAGTTGAAGCCAATGCTTATTTACCACTCTGAAAACTCTAGGGTCCTTAGGTAGATTATGCTAAATCTCCTCTACCTGTGCTCTATAAATGGAACAAAGCCTGGAGGTCAGCACATCTATTTACAACAAGGTTTACTAAATCATTTTAAATTTTAAGACCACTGTGTAGAGCTACTGTTCAGAAAGAAAGATTCTTTTCAAAATATTACTGCTCATTTACAGTGTACCTGGTCACCCAAAAGCTCTGATGGAGATGTACAAGATTTATGTTGTTTTCAGCCTGCTAATATAACATCCATTCTGCAGCTTATGAATCAAGGAGTAATTCTGAATTTCAAGTTTTATTATTTAAGAAATATATTTCCTAAGGCTAGAGCTGCCACAGATAGTGATTCCTCTGATGGATCAAAGTAAATTGAATACCTTCTGGAAAGGATTCACCATTAAAATGCCATTAAGAATATTCGTGATTCATGGGAAGAGGTCTATTAAAATATCAACATTCACAGGAGTTTGGAAGAAGTTGATTCCAACCCTCATGAATGACTTGGAGTAGTTAAAGACTTCAGTGGAAGAAGTCACTGCAGATGTAGTGGAAATAGCGAGAACTAGAATTAGAAGTGGAGCCTAAAGATGTGGCTGAATTGCTACAATCTCATGATAAAACTTGAACTTATGAGGAACTGCTTCTTATGGATGAGCAAAGAAAGTGATTTCATGAGATGAAATCTACTCCTGGTGAAGATGCTGTGAAGACTGTTGAAATGACAACAAAGGATTTAGAATATTACATAAACTTAGTTGATAAAGCAGCAGCAGGGTTTGAGAGGACTGACTCCAATTTTGAAAGAAGTTCTACTGTGGGTAAAATGCTATCAATATCAAGGCAAGACCCTCCAACAGCAAAAGGATTACAACTTACTGAGGACTCAAATGATTAGCATTTTTAAGCAATAAATTATTTTTTTTAACTAGGGTATATACACTGGTGTTTTTGACATAATGCTATTACACACTTAAGAGACTACAGTAGAGTGTAAACATAATTTTCATATGCACCAGGAAACCAAAAAATTAATGTGACTTTCTTTGTTGAGATATTCACCTTCTTCCAGTAGTCCAGAATTGAACCCACAATATTGCCTAAGTATAGCTGGTAGCTTCTTAATTTAAAAAAAAATTAGATTTAAAAAATTAGATTAAAAATCAATAATAATAGAGAGTTTAAACCTAGTTGACTAGAAAAATTACATATTCAGAAACAGGAATGTCAGGCAAAGTGGACAGGCAGGGGAAAATAAGTTTGGTTTTTGACATATTAAGTTAGCTGTAGGTGAGATTTATGTAGAGATGTCCAGCAGGGAAAGGGAAATACAAACCTAAGTACAAGAATTCAAGACCAGAGGCACAGATTTGGAAGTCCCTTTGCAAAAAGGAAAAGTAGAACTTCGGAATGAAAAGATCACTGGAATACACGACTGCTAGAAAGCAAACAGCCAAAACCAAGAAGTCTGAAGAATAAGAAAACCTTCTCTGCCTGAAAATAAGATAGAGAAGGAAAATTTAGGAAATCGAGAAAGGAAGAGTACAGTGGCACAAAGATGCCTTAGGAAGAGAAGGTAGATTTGAAAATGAATTCCAAATGTTATAAAGTTGGGGGTACACAAGAGAATGGAACACTGAATGTGGCGTGTTTCTATGTTATCCTTCCCTCTTTTATCAATCATATCTTCCTTTCTTTCTACTAGATCATTTCCAAGAACATACCATTATACCCTGGCATGAGTCACCTTACAAACAAGCAAGCAAGCAACTAAACATACATGTTCCCTTATCTTCACACTGTCTTCTATGACTATGCATTCTTCTGTTCCCTATCATTGCCAAGTTTCTTGTGTCATCCATCTAGGTTGTCTTTACTGTCTCATTCACTCTTCATCTCTCAACTATGATCTGGCTTCCAATACTAACTACCACACTACTGAAACTGCTTTTCAAGTCTATGTAGCTAAATCCAATTCTCATCATACCTGATTTATCAAGCAGCACTAATTAAGAAACCTTGGACAAATCACTGAATTTTTAAGACTAATTTCTCTTCTATAAATGAGGGGGAAAAGACTGTACTAAATAATCTACAAATTTGGATTCAAATTTAGAGTTTTATAATAGTAAATTTACTTATAAAATATTCCTTAAAATGTGAAGCTAAGTGAGAGAGCTGCATTTGTCTGTGTTGAAATGGTTTACCCCTGCTTTACTGAGGTATAATTGACAAAAAAACCTGTATATATTTAAAGTGTACATGTGATCATTTGACATACATATACATTGTGAAATGATTACCACAATCAAATTAATGAACACATCTGTCCCCTCACATAGTTACCTTTTTAGGGGGGAGGGGGAGGGGACTCTCTTGAAATATTAAATGGGAATGAAAAGAAAAGAGGGTCACTCACTTTCCTCACATGCAGGCTATAGATGGCCACAAAGAACCTATTTAGAAGTTATCTGTACTCTCCCTCTACTCCCTATATAAATTTTAATTTCTCTCCATGTGTTTTTGGATGACATCTTCCATATTAACAAATAGAAGTCATTAAATCAGCCCGTTATTGGAGTTTTTATGTTGTAAACTGTTTTGTGGCCCCTCTAGATATTTCAGAGTCAAATCTGACTACTTACCAATGAAGTTTCTGTAATTCTTTCTTATTCCATTCCTCATCCTGAATTAAACCAGGTAAACATGCTAAGGAATACCTGTTTGTCTTGCCAGATCCCATTGTCTCAATAACTGGAAGCTCATTGCTAATATCAGATTTCTGAAGATTTTCTTTAGCAGAACATCTAGCTTTCTTTTGTTTCATATGAAGTTCATTTTCACTCTCTTCAGTTTCAGATTCAGACATCACTGGGATTGTCCTTGTTTTTCTTGTGCTTTTTCTCAAGTGAACCACTATTTCTTTGGTATTTCTTGCTCTGGTTTTCTTAACAACCCCAGCTTTCCTTCTAAATTCCTTTCCTTTTTCACTCTCTTCATTAGACAAATCTGATGAGGACTGATGCTTGTAAAATGACACAGTTACTTGATTTTCAGTTTTCTTCAATTTTGATAACCTTGTATTTTTCTTAAAGTCAGAGGTGACTGTTTGTTCCTTTTTAGGACTAGGTATTTTTATTTTCTGGTTGACAGTGAGTAAATCACATTCACTACAACCTTCCTTGTTTTTACTTTTATGACCCACACTATACTCAAATGTACTTTCTAAAGTCTTTGTGGGTTTGCTGATTGGACTTGTAGGTTCACATAAGTTTGATTTACTTCCTTTTTGATGCTTTCGCACTGCAAAATCTGTCACTGCTTTAATGGTGCCAAAGGACAGATTATAATTCATGCATTTTTGCTCTATAACTTTTTTAGATTTGAGTGGTGTTACTAAAATATAAGGTTTCTTCTGATTAACAGCCATATATTTTCTTTCTTCATCTGAGAAAAACTGTTCCCTTGATGTTAGAATATCAACGGATACTTTGGATTCTTCAGTTCTCTCTTTAATTTCATAAGACAAAACCAAAGACCAAAATTTCAAATTAGCTACAAACAAAATATAGAAAAAATATTTCCCAAATAAAATATACTGTTTCTTTCCCCACAAACTCCATTTTAAACACTATCGCCAAATTAATCTTCCTGAAGCACTGGTCTGTTCAGATCACTGCCCCTTCAATTGTAAACATATACTAATTTTTATACCAATCTGTCCATGACGTCTCACAGTCTACTTAGTGTACACAGTTCCTCTGCCTGGTCTTCAATATAGCTCTAATCACTCACTGTACCCAAATCTGAATGATATTCTATGTCTGTTAATCCACTGCTTCTCAACTTTCATTAATGTCATTCACTCTACTTGGAAAGTTTCCTTCACTTACCACCTGCTTCAATTCTGTTCTATAACCTTCTTTATTTCTGTTTTCTAACCCACCTAACCACAAACTTTGTCTTGATTCCCTCAACTGAATAAAAGCTCTCCTTCAGATTTCCAGAATACTTTCAAATAATATCATATTGACAATGTGCCCTGCATTATAATTAACATACTTTTCTTATCTTTCAACTGAAAAAAATTCTTAATGGTAAGAATTTCGTCTTCATTTTTGATTTTTTTTTGCTGGAGTTAGTACAGTCTTTCACATACATAGGAGATGCTAAATATTTGTTAAATCTGGAAGTAAAATATTAAGAAGACATAAGGAAAACCACTAGGGTTGCTAAAACCTTACTAGGTATGTAATATATGGAACAGAAGCTATCCTGGTTTAGGAGAGTTAGGAAAACATGGAACTCCATCTGCATGGCCCCATATGCATCCCCAGCGGTGGTCACAGAGGTACATTTTTGCTGAATCCCCCAAAACTCCATGAAGCATCATGGACTAACAACCAAAGCAGAAGTTGGGAATCTTTATTATACTGTGTCACTGGTTAAAGAAAGCAAATTAAAATGAGAGAAACTCTCCAATTTGAAACTTAGGAAACCAGAAGCCAAACTAATTTTAACTTTAAATTATACAATTATAAATATATACAAATTGTAAATCATCACACCAATCATCATAGTGAAGTACTCCAACAACCTACACATATTATGTGCCATTTTACAAGATGAATGACAAAATGAAAGACTCATGGGTAATACTCAATGCTGGGGAAAAAAGAAGCCTCTAAATTATAGTTCATGGAGAAGTGGCACTAGACAAAAGTAATCAGGAAAGTTTCTACATGATTTCTCAATGGAATCATGTATCTTCATATTATGAAGGAAGAGTTTTCTTCTAATTCCTCATATAAACATGATTCAAATGTTCAATTGGAAATGTGAAAATTTTGAACTTTCTAATTTTGAACAAAACCTTTTTATTCTGAATATTTTTATTCATTTTATTAAATAATTTGAATAAAGATTCAGACCATTCTGGATACTTCAACCTAAGCTGTATGAAGTTAATAGTGTTAGTATTGTTTCCTCTCTACTTCTTTAAACACTTATAAATGTTCCTCACTTTCATTTCTTTTCACCTAGAAGAAATAAGATAAGAAAAAGTGCTATTAAGCTGATGAATTTAACTCAATATGAAATTTTAAACTTGCTAATGTGTAGAGAAAAGGTTCTTTAAATTCTGGTAGGCAGGATTTCAATGAAATTACTCTGAAAATCCACACTTACACAAAACTAAATTATGGTATTAAGTTCATAGAAGTCTGTACTTGAAGATGCACAATGGATGGTACTCCTTGCTCTTGAGATTATTACAGTATGGGGAGGAAGGCTGATATTATAATCATTTACAATATACTGTTAAGTATAATAACAGAGATATATAAAGTACTTTAAGAGCAATACTATAATATATAGATTACAGAATATACAAAACATTAGGTAAATCATTAAAATACACACACGCAATTATATCATCTTAAATTATCATTGGTTGGCACCTTTGCATAACCTCAGTTGTTTAATGTTAGATGTGGTGGTTTTTTTTTATATTTCAGTGGTTTTCTCATGGAAAGTGTAATGATAATGATAATACAAACAATAACAGCATCAAATACCACCACTCAAAATAATGTATGTGACAAGAAGACACTCACTGTCTTAATAGTTTCACAAAACAATGATCTAATGAATCACACTGGAAAAATGATACATCCAAAACAGAATACAGTAATATCTTCCCCTAAATTGAGCTTCTCAAGGAAAAGCATCTCATTTTATTCATCTCTAAGTTCCTAACAGCTAACATAGATCAAAGTTCATGGAAGATGCTTTAAAAATGTTCGTTGAATGATTTTCCTTTGGACACAGCTGGCATGTAAATTATCAAACTTTAGTCTTTTACATTTGTATTCTCAAATACTTTACCAGTAATACTCACAATTTGACTCAAATTCCTGAAAAACAGTACTATAAGTGAAAGGAAGGAGTGGGGGTAGGGAGATGATAAGACCTAAGACTAAAGAAGACTAATAAATAATTCAAAGTTAGATATACTTTTAGGGATCTTTTAAATTTCAGAGTAAAAAAGTATATAGCAGGTGCTGTAGCCCCAGGACTCCAGAATACTGAAGAGGTCTAGCAAAGACAACAAGCAGTATGCCTAATTCGCGAGAAATAGGATGACTTTTGATAAAATGAAGGATTGAGGGCTTCCCTGGTGGCGCAGTGGTTGAGAGTCCGCCTGCCGATGCAGGGGACAAGGGTTCGTGCCCCGGTCCGGGAAGATCCCACATGCCGCGGAGCGGCTGGGCCCGTGAGCCATGGCCGCTGAGCCTGCGTGTCTGGAGCCTGTGCTCCGCAACGGGAGAGGCCACAACAGTGAGAGGCCCGCGTACCGCAAAACAAAAACAAAAACAAAAAAAAAAAAAGAAGGATTGAGAAGGAACTGGATCAACAGTTAAGGAGTGAATTTTTGCTAGCTGTATGAAGCAGTCATCCACATATTTATTCCTTTCTCTGTACTACAAAGGATGAGCATAGTTTCAATGGGGGTGGGGGACAGGAAATAGGGTATGGTGGGGTGGGGAGTGACATACAGGTACATTTATATCCAGTATGGTGCTATGTTTCTGGCAGAAGCATCCCTGAACTCTTGAAGTTCTGTAAAACTCTTCATTGTAAGATCAAGGTAGAATTGGCATAAATTTATACAACAGAGTCTAGGAATTTTACTCATTATATTATCTAGAAAGGACTATAAATACTTTTTTTCACCTTGGGGTTGGGTGGATGTGAGGCAGATTATAGTTTTGGTAGAGTTGACACAGAACAGTTCTGCCAGCTACCTTCATAGCAACGGTCATTCAAAAAGACATGCCATTACCTCCATGAAAGCAAACTGGTTTTGTCTATTAACAGGAATAATAGTACAAAAATATAGGTATCTGTAATATAGGTCTGAGGTAAGCTGGCAGCCTAAATACCTGGCGTCTAGAAAACTGAAAGAACAATCATTTTTCATTGTTATGTTGATCAGTGTTCTTGGTATTCTAATTAAAAGGTATAATTTAATGAAGTAAGCTGAATGCTGACTACAGGCAGTCTACATTGCAGTTTCTCCTCTTAAGCAGTGAAAAAAACCCAGGAATTTTAGGGCAGTATAAGTCAAGAACTCAATACTAAATTCACTGTAAACAATTAAACAGTGTGGAGCTCAGGTAAAAATTTACCACTATACCAACAGAGAAGAAAAGAGCAAACATACCCAAATGATCACAATCAAGGTCACAAGTGGCAGTGGCTCTTTGGAGGACTTCTGTTTTTTTTTCCCCTGCATCATTTTTCATTGATTTTCGAATGTCAGGAACAACTCTTTCAGTTTTCTGTTTTTGTCTGGCCTTTCCTCCTTTCTTTTCACAAGACCTAAAAACAAGTATAGTATTTTTCCTCTAATATTGGTTCTCAAAAAACAAAAACAAAAAACGAAACCCATAAATAATAAATGAAAGTCCCTCAGATAAAGCTTTTTCCCCCAGCATATTACCTTTAATCTTACATTATTTAAGCTTTCATGGCTTCTACACTTTTCCTCCCACAAACAACTTAAGTATAACATCTTAATGACCTCTTAAGTTCTTCTTATCTATGCTCTTGTATTTCCCACTTAAGCTGATATTATAAGAAAATTACAGGACAAATTCTGCCAGTTGTCTGTTCTTGTAAAGTTTATTGAAACACAGCCACATTCACTCTTTTTTTTTTTTACATCTTTATTGGAGTATAATTGCTTTACAATGGTGTGTTAGTTTCTGCTTTATAACAAAGTGAATCAGTTATACATATACATATGTTCCCATATCTCTTCCCTCTTGCGTCTCCCTCCCTCCCACCCTCCCTATCCCACCCCTCTAGGTGGTCACAAAGCACAGAGCTGACCTCCCTGTGCTATGTGGCTGCTTCCCACTAGCTATCTATTTTACGTTTGGTAGTGTATATATGTCCATGCCTCTCTCTCGCTTTTCAGTACTATCTATGTTGCTTTTTCACTACAGAGTCGAGTAGCTGTGATAGAGGCAACATACCCATGAAAATACTATCTGCCCCTTTACAGAAAAAAATTGCCAGCCCCAGTTATACCTTATTACATTGTGACATGATTAGTCAACTTACACAACCTATCCCCTATGAGTTTTTAAGGGCAAGAATTAATCAAATTCAGACTTCCCTCGTGGTCCAATGGTTAAGAATCCACCTGCCAAGGCAAGGGACACAGGTTCAATCCCTGGTCTGGGAAGCTCCCACATGCCGCAGAGCAACTAAGTCCGTGCACCACAACTACTGAGCCCACAAGCTGCAACTACTGAGCCTGCGGGCCACAACTACTGAAGCCTGTGCACTCTAGGGCCCGCATGCCGCAACTACTGAGGCTGCATGCTGCAACTACTGAAGCCCATGTGCCTAGAGCCCATGATCTGCAACTAGAGAAGCCACCACAATGAGAAACCCACACACCTTAACGAAGAGTAGCCCCCGCTCCCTGCAACTAGAGAAAGCCTGCGCGCAGCGATGAAAACCCAGCACAGCCAAAAATTAAAAAAAAAAAAGAGTACAAAGAAAACAAACAAACAAACCAAGATTTAAAAAAAAAAAAAGTAATCAAATTCTTCTTTGTTTTCCCAAGGCTGATACAGTGTCTGCTAAGCAAATGACACTTAGTAACTACTGAGGGAATGAATGAATTAAAAAAGGACCAGGGCTTCCCTGGTGGCGCAGTGGTTGACAGTCCGCCTGCCGATGCAGAGGACACGGGTTCGTGCCCCGGTCCGGGAATATCCCACATGCCGCGGAGCGGCTGGGTCCGTGAGCCATGGCCGCTGAGCCTGTGCATCCGGTGCCTGGAGCCTGTGCTCCGCAATGGGAGAGGCCACAACAGTGAGAGGCCCGCGTACTGCAAAAAAAAAAAAAAAAAAAAAAAGACCAGACTTCCCTGGAGGTCCAGTGGTTATGACTCCACACTCCAATGCAGGGTACATGGGTTTGACCCCTGGTCAGGGAACTAAGATCCCACACGCCATGTGGCGCGGCCAAATAAAATAAAATTATTAAAAAAAAAAAGATCAAGAACTTCAGACTCATGTTTAACAGCTAAATGCCTCTTAAAGGGTAAGTGATTGTGGATGACTCCTTGAAATACATCAAAGGTTTTATTTTCCTTTTAGATTTATTCCATATTACAGAAGTTCTAGTAAAGTGTTACTGCCTTCTCAAAGTCTGTGATCAAAGACAGCTTCAAAACTGACATTTCCAAAAATACAAATTAAAACCACTTTACATTGGTTACATGAGTATATACATTTGTAAAAAGCTCATCAAATTTTATTCCTAAAAGATAGTTTATCAAATGTAAATTATACGTTAATAAAGTTGTTTTTTAAAAAGTTAGAAGGTACTTTACCTTAACTGTTCTAAAAAATTATCAATGTACTCTTTCCATTTTTCTGGAAATCCAAACATAAATTTCCTTATGAGATAATTTGGGTAACCTATTTAATGATAAACAAACAAAAATTACCTGAAAGTCTGGATTTTAAAGTGAAGTCATTAATTCATCAAATAATTTAAAAATATATACTTATTGCTTACTATGTGCCAGGCACTGTCATAGATACTGAGGATTCAGCAGTTAACAAAACAAACAAAAATCCCTACCTTCATGAAAACTGGCTTCTAAACAGAAAGCAAACCAATAAGTAAAACATCTCGTTTGTTAGATGGTCATCGATGCTATGGAGAAAATTATGCAGTTAAGGGGAATAGGGATACCAGTGTGTTCATTCTAAAGGAGGAGAAAGGGGGCAGGCAGCTTTTCAAAAAAGGACAGAGACATTCTCACAGAAATAGCATCATTTGAGTAAAGCCCTAGGACACGAAGGAGTGAGCTATGTGGCAATATAGGGTTAAAGCAGTGGAAGCAGAGGGAACAAAGTGAAAGGGTATGAAGCAAGAGTGTGCCCGGCCTGTTTGTAGAATGACAAAGAAATCAGTGTAGTTGAAGTGGAGTGAGGAGAGGCTACTCAGATAGGTAACAGAGGTAGTTGGGGGAGATTATAAAGCCTTGGGGTCATTTTATAAACCGAGTGTTTTACTTTGGGTGAGATGGGAAGCTATAGAAAAATTCTGAGTGGAGGAGTCACAGAATTTGACTTACTTTAACAGGACTGAATTAGCTGCTATTTTGAGAACAATCTGTGGAAGTACATAGGGAGAAACAATGACACCAGTTAGGAGGTTACAGCAATGATTCAGACAAAAGATGAGGAAAGTCCAGACCACAGCGGTGCAGCAGAGGCCTGGGTTCTGGATATATCAATGGAGATAATGCCAGTAGGATGTACTGACGTACGAGATGTGAGTGTGAGAGAAACTGAGGAAACTGGCTAGCCACTGGAACCATGGAAAGAGAGGAAGACTGTAGGCTATATAGATTTAAGGGAGAAGACCACGTTTTAGACATATTAACTCTGAGACACCTGTAGACATCCTCGTGGAGATGTCAAATAAGCAGACAGAAAATGAGTTGAGTGGCTCAGGGACTATTCTTCGTTACAGATAAAATTTGGCATTTGTCAAAATATGAATGAGATTTAAGCCTAAAAGAAATCAGCACAGCACTGAGTACAGAAAGAGCTGTAGTCTATCCCATCATTCAGAGGCAAAGAAGAAAGAAAAATAAGCAAAGAAACTAAGAAGGAACAGGGATGAGGCAGTATGAAAATATGGTATTCCAGAAGCCAAGTAAAGAAAGTGTTTCAAGAAGGTAGGTGTGATTAACTGTGTCAAGTGTACACTGGATTTAGCAATGTGGGGGCCATCAGTGACTTTGATAAAGGCTGTTTTGGTGAAAAATTGAGGATTAATGCGTGACTAAAGAGAATTCAAGAAAAAATGAGAAAGAATTCAAGAGGAATTAGATCTAAGTAAAACAAATTGTCTGAGCTGTTTTGCTGTAAATGAGAGCAACAGTGGCTGAAAGAAGTGTGGTTAAAAGAGGGCCCCCCTCCCAGTTTTATTGAGAAATAACTGACATACATTACAGTATAAACTTAAGGTGTACAGTATGATGGTTTGATTTACACATATTGTCAAATGATTACAATATGTTTAGTTAACATCTAGCATCTCATATAGATACAATAAAAAGAAAAAAGCAATTTTAAAATTTATAAATGTTATGAGATGAAGATTTAGCATCTGCACCTCTCCTTCCTCACCCTCTCTCCACATTTTTACAATAATTTTAATTATATCGAAGATTGTTTGCATCATTATAACAATGTGAATATTGTTCACTGCAGAACCTATTAGAATACTGTGATTATATGTCCTTTCCCCATGCTGTACATTTCATCACTGTGACTCATTTTGTAACTGGAAGTTTGTATCTTTTAATCTCCCTTACCTATTTCACTCATTCCCTGACCTCCCTCCCTTCTGGCAAGCATCTGTTCTCTTTATGAGTCTGTTTCTGTTTGTTCATTTGTTTTATTTTTTAGATTACACATACAAGTGAAATCATATGTTATTTGTTTTTCTCTGATTTATTTCACTTAAAATTTATTACCTTCTAGGTCCAGCCATGTTGTCACAATAGCAAGATTTCATTCTTTTTTATGGCTGAACAATATTCTTTTGTGTGTGTATATATATATATACACACCCATCTTTTTTTATTTTAATGTATTTATTTTATTTATTTTTGACTGCGTTGGGTCTTCATTGCTGCACACGGGTTTTCTCTAGTTGCAGCGAGCGGGGGCTACTCTTTGTTGTGGCAGGTGGGCTCTTCATTGCAGTGGCTTCTCTTGTTGCAGAGCATGGGCTCTAGGCACGTGGGCTTCAGTAGTTGTGGCATGTGGGCTCAGTAGTTGTGGCCTCAAAGGCTCTAGAGCGTAGGTTCAGTAGTTGTGGTGCACGGGCTTAGTTGCTCCGCAGCATGTGGGATCTTCCTGGACCGGGGCTCGAACCTGTGTCTCCTGCACTGGCAGGCAGATTCTTTGCCACTGCGCCACCAGGGAAGTCCCACCACATCTTCTTTATCCACTCATCCATCTATGGACACTTAAGCTGTTTCTGTATCTTGGCTATTGTAAATAATGCTGCAATGAACATAGGGGTGCATTTGTCTTTTCAACTAGCGCTTTTGTTTTCTTTGGAAAAATACCCAGAACTGGATTGCTGGATCATATGGTAGTTATACTTTTAATTTTTTGAGGAACTCCCATACTGTTTTTCCTAGTGGCTGTAAGGAATTTACTTTCCCACCAACACTGCATAAGGGTTCCCTTTTCTCCACATCCTCACCAACGCATGTTATTTCTTGTCTTTTGGATAATAGCCATTCTCACAGGCATGAGGTGATATCGCATTATGGTTTTGATTAGCATTTCCCTGATGATTAGTGATGTTAAGCATCTTTTCATATCTGTTGGCCGTATGTCTTTTTTGGGAAAAGGGTTGTTTCTTCTTGTGATATTGAGCTGTATGAGTTCTTTGTATATTTTGGGTATTAATCCCTTATCAGTAATATAGTTCGCAAATATCTCCTCCTATTCAGTAGGTTGCCTTATTTTGTTGACAGTTTCTTTTGCTGTACAGAAGTTTTTTAGTTTGAGGTAGTCCCATCTGTTTATTTTTTGCTTTTGTTGCCCTTGCCTGAGGAGACAGATCCAGAAAAATACTAAGGCATATATGTCAACGAGTTTACTGCCTGTATTTTCTTCTAGGAGTTTTATGGTTTGAGGTCTTACATTTAAGTCTTTAATCCATTTTGGGTTTATTTTTGTACATGGTATGAGAAAGTAGTCTAGTTTGATTCATTTGCATGTAGATATCCAGTTTTCCCAGCATCATTTATTGAAGAGGTTGTCATTTCCCCATTATATTCTTACCTCCTTTGTCATAAATTAATTGACCAAATAAGCATGGGTTCATTTCTGGGGCCTCTAATCTGTTTAGTTGCTCTATGTGGCTGTTTTGGTGCCAGTATCATACTGTCTTGATTTCTGTAGCTTAGCAGTATAGTTTGAAGTCAGGGAGTGTGGTGCCTCTAGCTTTGTTCTTCATGTATTTAGGTGTTCCTATGTTGGGTGCATATATATTTACAATTGTTATATCTTTTTTTTGGATTGCTCCCTTTACCATTATGTAATGTCCTTTTTTGTGTTGTTACAAACTTTGTTTTGAATTGTTTTGTCTGATATAAGTATCGCTAACTTGGCTTTCTTTTCATTTCCATTTGCATGGAATACCTTTTTCCATCCCCTTACTTTCTATCTGCATGTGTCTTTAGATCTGAAGTGAGTCTCTTGTAGGCAGCATATATATGGGCCTTGTGTTTCTATCCATTCAGCCACTCTATGTCTTTTGATTGGGACCATTTAGTCCATTTGCACTTAAAGTGACATTTAAAGTAGTTACTGCCATTTTGTTAATTGTTTTCTGGTTGCGTTAGCAGTTTTTCTGGTTGTGTTTATAGTTTTTGGTTCCTTTCTTCTTATTTTTTTTTTTTTGCGGTACATGGGCCTCTCACTGTTGTGGCCTCTCCCGTTGCGGAGCACAGGCTCCGGACATGCAGGTTCAGCGGCCATGGCTCACGGGCCCAGGCGCTCCGCGGCATGTGGGATCTTCCCAGACCAGGGCATGAACCCACGTCCCCTGCATCAGCAGGCAGACTCTTAACCACTGTGCCACCAGGGAAGCCCTCCTTTCTTCTTTTGATGGCTATCTTTAGTGTTATATTTGGATTCCTTTCTCTTTTTTTGTGTATCTATTACAGATTTTTGGTTTGTGGTTACCATGAGGTTTATATATAGCGTGTGTATATGTATGTTACACAGTATATATATATATAGTATATATATATAATTATTTTAAGTCGATGATCTCTTAAATACAAATGCATTCTAACAACCCTGATTTCTTACTCAAAAGAGGGTTTTTTGTTTTTCTTTTTGATAGGAGAAAGAAGAATTACTGGAGTAATATCCTTGAGTAAAAGAGGATAGGAGCTGAAGCATAAATAGGTGGACACAGGAACATGGAAAGTTTGTCCACAATAAAAGCAGGTACAGATACAAGCAGGTGAGCAAATGTGACAGAGAGGTTTTCTTTTGATTGTGCCTATTGCTCAAGTCCTCTTCTTGCTCCCCTACCCACCTAGATGAGAGAGGGAGGTAGGAGATGTGTAAAAATATGAAAGCGTTATCAAGGAGGATGGGAGAGTGAATGGATTAGGGAGCTGTGGCAGGATACCAAGGGGCACTAAGTGACCAAAACTTGTTGCTGGTAATCATAAATTTAAGGTGGACTACTCAGATGTGTTTTTCTTCAGTCACTTTAGCTGTGTACAAGGCATAGGCAGAAAATTAGATTGTATCAGGACTGGGGTTGTACCGGGCAGGTTCAACAAAGAGAGGAATTGGGGAGCTAAATTATATTCTTATAATTTATTTTTACAATTTCTCACAAACAAGGAACATTTGACTTGAATGTTTTTTAAATTACTGGACTTAAACTGTCAATAAGAGTGATTAAACCAGAGGAAAGGATCAACATACAGAACAGTTTTACATAATGTTGGCAATTTTATTTTTAATTTTTAGTTTTGATATATAATTTTAAAACACCTAGTAAAAAGCAAAAAAATGTATATCACTGTTAGATATATGGTTAATTGTTTCACTTAGTAAACTAATTCATCAATTAGTAATGACAGTTTTTACCTGCTTCTTTCATGGAAATCCGGTCTATCATTCCTTTTAATATATACATGTTGCCTGATAAAGTCCTAAGTTTGTTGTGCTTAATCCGTTCTATAATTGCATTACTGTGCCAATATATGTTAGTGATGTCTCTAGGAGAAAAAATAGCTTAGTTAAAACCAAAACATTCACATTTTACCAAGAGTCACAATGTACATATATAAGCATGTAAATTTATAACAGAAAGTAATAAATTTGCCCTCCAGCTACAATACTATTAATCTAGTTACAAAACATTTGAGGGCCAAACATTGCAACAGAACTCAACCTCTTGGCTAATGTGATCCTCAGAGTACCAAGAAACTGTATTGTGGCCAAACTATACCCCTAGTATAAAATATATCATTAGCAAGAAAGCAGAGCCTTCTTCATCTGGTGCTAACAACTGATGCTCAGCTTCCAAAGGATGATTTCCCTGTCCCTCTCCTCAGGGGCTATACTGTGTTAGCTTTCACGCAGTTATATGGTTTGGATTATTCTAATCTTGTGTTTTTTCCCCTCACTACATAGCCAAATGTCTTTACCTTCCTCTTTGGAAAGTACCAAAAAGAGGTTCAAATTGGGAAAAAACAAACTGCAGTATCAAATCACTGACCCACAAATCTACTCTTCATACTTCCTTACGTGAAACTAAGAATAAATATAAAATAGAAAAAAACAAAGTGTGAAGATGTATTAGATAAATGTTGAACATTCTTTGATTCATTAGATAACTAATAAGAAACATTCTAAATATAAATGTAATAAGAAAGTTAAGTTCTTTAGTTTGGTCAAATGGAATTAAATTCATACATTATACTTTAACACAATATTCTCGTCTTCTGTTCTTTCTATCTTTATTTATTTTATTTAACAAATATTTAAATAGTACTCTAAAAGTACTGTTCTCAAAGTCTTATATATATTAACTCATTTAATCCTCAAAATAACCCAAAAGGTAGGTCATACTGTTATTGTCATCACGCAAATGAAGAAAATGAGACTAAAAGAGGATAAGTAATTTGCCCAACTCATACAGCCAGTAAAGAGCAGTAATGGGATTCCAACAAGGGCAATCAATGCTGCCTCTGGATATTAAGGAAACGGGTGCAAGGCAGGCAGAAATAAAGTGAGCAAGACTGATTTTATACACTTATAAACTTGCAGGTAAGTATCTTGAACAGTGATACACTGTATTGTTTTATTACAACCTTTTATTACAATTTTTTTTTAACTACTAAGAAAATTAGTTTTGAAGAACAGGAAACTGTGCTAATAGAGTAGCAGAACTAGGCAAAGCCCACTTACCAGATGATGCTTTCGCTTTAGGGAGAACCAGAAAGTGCCAATGATTACTTAATATATAGCTGTATGGCAAAGTGTTATATATTTTGATTTCTTTTCTGGATCAGTAATTTATATCTGGTTGTCCCAATTTAGATGTGAGAATCTGGACTGAAATGCATGTAGTAATATTAACTAATCATATATAATTAAGCAGATAATACCAGTTCACTTATTAGAACCTCTGAAAAAAGTAAAGCACTGTGTATACAAATTGGAGCTGTCACTATTTTAAAAATAATTTGAGTTAACAGACAAAAGCAAGAAAGCTGGTTACAATCACAATGGTCATACTCATTTTACTTTACTGCCATCAGTTTGTAACCTCATTAGAAAGTCTTTGTTTTGTACCAAGATGCAATTTGTCATGCATCTCCTTTTAAGCTCTTACACACAAGTATATCTTATCACAAATTTTATTAAAAGAATACCGAAAAGTTATACTTACGTCAATTTTCCTTCTACACATATAGCAGTGTTATCATTGATGACTTTAATCATCCATTCCTGTAGCTGGACTACCTAATTAAGCATAAAATGAAGTATGTTATTTTTTGTATTATTTGTAGCATATGCATTACAAAATCAATTTACATTAAATTAAAAGAAAAAACTTAGACGAGTAATCCAAATGAGTCCTTAGTGTTCATCTACGTAAGAATCACATTCTATTTTAAATAGCAATAAGGTAAAAACTCTTATACATAATTGAACAAAAGATGAATGGAGGACTTCCCTGGTGGCAAAGTGGTTAAGAATCTGCCTGTCAGTGTGGGGACATGGGTTCAAGCCCTGGTCCAGGAAGATCTCACATGCCACAGAGCAACTAAGACACAACTACTGAGCCTGTGCTCTAGAGCCGGGGAGCCACAACTACTGAGCCTGCGTGCCACAACTACTGAAGGTCGCACACCTAGAGCCTGTGCTCCGCAACAAGAAGCCAGCCACCGCAATGAGAAGCCTGCACACTGCAGCAAAGAGTAGCCCCTGCTCTCCACAAGTAGAGAAAGCCTGAGCACAGCAACGAAGACACAATGCAGCCAAAAACAAAATATAAATAAATTAATTAAAAAAAAAAAAAGATGAATGGAGAGAGACTGAACTGAGGTTGTACTGCAGAGTTTGCTCTCCAATCCAGAATCAATTATACTTTAAATATTCTTATGTCAAATACCCTTAACCACTAGGGGGGAAAAAACACCTAAAATCCTAAGGTATCCATTAAAATACCCAAACTCACAAAAGACCCAATAACTTGGAGAAAAAAACAGTTGTGTAATATACATTTCACCATCACTCTTACCCTTATATAATTAGAGCTTTTTTGTTTTTTTGCAAAGTTGATTTGGAGTTGCATTCAATTTCCTATAAAGGTGACTGCTAGTAATCTATATTTAGTATTCTATTCCAAAGCAAACAACTGAACAGCTCAGAGAATTCTTTATTTTAGGACAAGTAAAATCCTACATTACTATAAAGGAAGATTTCTGTGAACAACTGTGTTATGAAATTATTGCTTTTATTGTGTAACAATCTAATAATGAACTATTTCTGATGACAAATACATCCATAGAAGTCATACTTTGAGTCGCCATTTATTTTATATATAAAATTATAAACTTACATATAAAGACAAACTATTCTGTGGTAGTTTTATGCTGAGTCAGGAAACTAAAATGGAAGGGTATTCATTTAAAAAATTACAGGTAGGACTTGGGAAAGAGGCAATAAAATTTTTTTTTCCTACTTCTACATTTGGAACTATAAGATATATCAAAGAATCTATCAGATGGAGATGGTATTAACAATAAAAGCTAACAGTAGGCAGTGTTCCAAGCATCTAAGATACACTGACTCACGTTATTCTCATAACACTAGGAGGCAGGTACAATTATCTTCATTTCATAGATAAAGAAACTCTGTAAAGTCTAGTTCAATAACTTGCCTGTATCACACAGAGCTAGTTAGTAGCACAGATGGGTTACAAATCTAGGAACTCTGGCTCCATGATCCTGTATCATACTGCTTACATAAAATACCAAGGGACTTCCCTGGTGGTCCAGTGAGTAAGACTCTGTGCTCCCAATGCAGGGGGCCCCGGGTTCTATCCCTGGTTGGGGAACTAGATCCCGCATGCATGCTGCAACTAAGAGTCCGTATGCCGCAACTAAGAAGTCCTCACACAGCAACTAGAGATCCCACATGCTGCAACTAAGACCCCGCACAGCCAAAATAAAACAAACAAAAAAAAAACAAACAAAAAAAAACAAACTATGTTGTTAAAAAAAGAAAGAAAAAATCGGAACTTCCCTGGTGTCGCAGCGGTTAAGAATCTGCCTGCCAATGCAGGGGACATGGGTTTGATCCCTTCTCCAGGAAGATCCCACATGCCGTGGAGCAACTAAGCCCAGGCACCACGACTACTAAGCCTGTGCTCTAGAGTCCGGGAGCCCGCACGCCTAGAGCCTGTGCTCCGCAATAAGAGAAGCCACTGCAATGAGAAGCCTGTGCACTGCAATGAAGAATAACCCCCGCTCGCTGCAACTAGAGAACTCCCGCGCACAGCAATGAAGACGCAATGCAGCCAAAAATAAATTATTTAAGAAAAAAAATCAAATATTCATTCATCAAACATTTGTTGAGCTCTACTATGCTCCAGGCACTGGTTTAGGCGTGGGATTCATCCAGAAACATAATAAAAAGGCCACCCTCTTTAGAGCCAACATTTGTGTTGTATGTGTGGTGGTGGTGAGGGTTGGTGAGGGGGTTGGAAACAAGCAGAGTGGTGGTGGTGATATTCAAATAAATGGACAATAATAAAATGCCAGGCAGTGATAATATTAAAAATAAGTATAAATGGAGGATTTTGTTTTTTAGACAGGATAGTCAGGGAAGGTCTTGGAACAGAGAACTGAATGAAGTAAGGAATGAGCCATATGGATATCTGGGAGTAATTCTTCCAGGTAGAGGGAACAAGTACAAAGGCCCTAAGTAGGTAGCAAGGAGGGCACAGTAGCTTGAAAAGAGTAAGCAAGAGAGATGAGATGAGGCTGGATATCTCCAGGATTGAATTATGTAGAGTCCTACAAGCTATGGTAAAGGTTTAGTGTTTTCTCTCTCTCTTTTTTTGGCCGCCATGCGGCATGCGGTATCTTAGTTCCCCAACCAGGGATCGAACCTGTACGCCCCCCATCCCCCACTCACAGCCAATGAAAGTGCTGTGGAGTCTTAATCACTGGACCACCAGGGAAGTCCCAGTGATTTCTCTTGAGGTGAGAAGTTACTAGAGGATTTTGAGCAGAGGAGTGACATGATTTAATATTCTATTAAGGGGCTGCTGGGTAGAAATTGGCCTATATATAAAGATTCTGGCCTCTATTTAGAAAACAGACTGAAGGGGAGAGAGGCAATAGTGGAAACAGGGAGACTATAAGGCTACTGTAGTAATCCAAGAGATTACTGTGCCTTGGACTAGGAGGTAGTGGTTGAGCAATAAGGAGTGGTCAGATTCAGGACAGCAGAGACAACAGGATTTCTTCACAGTTTAGATGTGCAGTATGAGAGAGAGAGACAGAGACAGAGAGACAGAGAAAGAGAGAGATAGCAAAAAAAGCCCAAAATGAACCTAAAATTTTTACCTAAGTATTTGGTGAAATGGTATTACTTTGTACCAATATGGGACACAATGTTAAATTTGAGATGCCTATTAGGTATCAATAGAGAAGCTGTACAGATAATTGCATATGTGAGTAGGGTTTACAAGAATGTTCTGGGCTGGACATATATATTTGGCAGCTATCAGCAGAGAAATGGAATTTAAAGCTATGGCACTAGATAATAATAGTCTAGAGAGAATCAGTTTCTAGGATTCTAGGGAATCCAACATTTACAGGTTGTTACAGGAGAAAGTAGCAAAGGGGAGTGAGAATGCCCAGTGAGGTAGCAGAAAATTAGGAGAGAGTTCCTAGAACCTAAGCAAAAAAGCAATACAAAATTTTGAGAAGGATGTTCTGATTCACTGTGTTAACCTCCCCCATGAGTGACAGAATAAGGAATAAGAATAATCATTGGATTTAATGATATGGAAATCATTGGTGAACCTGAAAAAAGCAATTTTCATGGCGTAGTGAATATGAATGTCCAAAGTGGAACTTGCTCAATAGGGAATGAGATAAGAAGAAATGATCACTGTGAATATATATACCTCATTCAAGGTGTTTTGCTGTAACAAGCAAACAAAAAAAGGGGTGGTAGCTGGAGTGGGATATGGAGTAAAAGGAAGGTAGACATTTTCTTCATATTTTTTAAAAAACGCAGGTCATGGGCTTCCCTGGTGGCGCAGTGGTTGAGAGTCCGCCTGCCAATGCAGGGGACATGGGTTCGTGCCCCGGTCCGGGAAGATCCCACATGCCGCGGAGCGGCTGCGCCTGTGAGCCATGGCCGCTGAGCCTGCGCGTCTGGAGCCTGTGCTCCGCGACGGGAGAGGCCACAGCGGTGAGAGGCCCGCGTACCGCAAAAAAAAAAAAACAAAAAAAAAACGCAGGTCATGTTTCAGCATGTTTATATACTAATGGGAATGATGCAGAAGAGAGGAAAAAATTGAGGGAAGAAGGACAAAATCCTTTAGGTGGTAGGAGGAAATGAACTGGCCTTGAAAAGGAACACAAACTGTTCATCCATTTTAACAGAAGGAAACACAGAATATGTGGATATAGCAGCAAACAGACTGATAGATTTGGTGATGGGAATATGAGGTTCTCAATGAACTGAGAATGAGGAGGAAAGAGAAGGTTTGGAGGTTTTAAGAGAGAATAAGAGTGGCATACTCCTCTAGGAAAGTCAGAGTGTGGGGTGGATTGACAAGTGAAATCTAGCAGGACTGATAGGCAATACTGAGAGCCCATTTAAGGTTTGTTGTCAAATTTAAAATGAGAGTAGTCAACATCATTGTACATTTTGTTCCAGTCATCTTCTACTTCTCAGGTACAGATGTGTAGCAAAAAAAAAAAAAAAGAGTAAAATTTAACCAGGGTTACAATTTTGCCAGAGGAAAACAGAAGGAAAAGCAATAAACAGAACTGAGTTTAGTCAAGGGGATGATTATAATGATGGACCATGGACTCTATGTAAGGTAAGAGAAATGAGGACAGAAAAGATTTGATGAACTGAAGGTTGTCTTAGTGGGGTGGAGTATTGATGGTGGGGATGGGGGAAAAGTACTAGAGGTAGAATGATCTGAGCACACAGGATTTAATAGCGAGAGTGGGATGCTTGAAAGTGAGGAGCTGGTGCATGGACTGGCAAAGACAAGGGATGGGTATGACTAGAGTTGAGGGTATTGGTAGGGAGAACGTCTCTGAAAATCAAGAATTCAAGGAGGCTGGATAGATTATCTGCATGGATATTGATGTCACAAGAGTTGACGACAGAAGGAGTAGCACAGGAAAAAGTAACAGGTGTCAAAACCCTTCAACAGGATGCAAGCTCATAACTAGGAGGTTGCACTGTAGATGACTACAAAAGGACAGAGGGAGTGGTAAAGCCTTATGGCACATGCTTCAAAAGTTAGGGAGGGGGAAGGAGTGGTTTTAGAAAGAAGGAAGGAAAAATGACCTGCAACAAGGATGAGGAACAAGAGGAACGCACATTATATCATCTCTAGGTCCAACAGAATATGGGATATGGGAGAAAAAAGAGCCACCATTTAAGAGAAACAGCCATAATTTTAGTTAGAGCAAAGTTAAGAAATGTTCATAGAAGATTGAGAATATAACATTTTGCTAATGCTGTAACTCGAGTTCAAGAGAGCAATGTAATGTTGGGAGAGTTAAAGATGAGTGAGAGACTGGGTCAGACTAAGGCATGTACAGAACTGTACAGAGACCTGGGAGGCTTGGACTTTGTGTAGTAGCTGAGGTAAACAGTACTATAGAGATGATGGAATTAATATTGTAGGGTCTCTTAGAACAGATGTCTTTAAATCTTTTACTTAATCCACCTCATATTTTTAAGACAACATCTAAAACTTTTCCTCGTAAGTCTAAACATTTGCAAATAATGCAATTTCCAATAAATACACTGAGATACGAAACTGTAACTGTTATACCGCTCTTAAAAATTTAGACAGGGACTTCCCTGGTGGCACAGTGGTTAAGAATCTGCCTGCCAATGCAGGGGACACAGGTTAGAGCCCTGGTCTGGGAAGATCCCACATGCCGCAGAGCAACTAAGTCCATGAGCCACAACTACTGAGCCTGTGCTCTAGAGCCCACAAGCCACAACTACTGAGCCTGTGTGCCACAACTACTGAAGCCTGCATGCCTAGAGCCCGTGCTCTGCAACAAGAGAAGCCACCACAATGAGAAGCACGTGCACCACAAAGAAGAGTAGCTCCCTCTCACCTCAACTAGAGAAAGCCCTCGCACAGCAATGAAGACCCAACGTAGCCGAAAATAAATAAATAAATTAAAAAAAAAATTTAGACAGAATTCAAATATCTCAGTCTGATACCTACAATCATCCTTTTAAAAATAAAGGCTCAAACCTTTACCAATTGGAAAGTTTACATTGTATCTTCCTCCTTGAACTTGCATTTCTATTACACTTCCTTCAGAGAACTTATCCTAATATAACATAGTTTGATGGTCTAAAGTCTTTCATTGATCCCTCTGTATTACAACAGAAAAGCTTCTCAAATCTTCAGATGCTGTAACTCTTCTTTTAACTGCTGTTAATAGAAGCCCAAGAATCAGGAAAAATAAAATTTAAGAATACCACCTCACTGTTCATCCCCAAAGGGAGTTGCAGACTGTACTAGTAATAGAGCAAAGTAAGAGTTAATGCCTAGGTCTTACTTTTAATCCACTGTTCTTTTCACTAGGCCACACTGCCTCTACACTAAATAATATCAAAACTCCAAAATGAAGATACTGTTAATGAGAAAGCAAAAGAGCTCATGCTCTTGAAGAATGGGTGTAAAAACAAATATACATCTGCCTTAAAAGTTTTCCTACCTTATTTTTTTTAACTCCATTAGTAATAGTTTGGCATGTACTTGGAGAAAGTTTCCAGGCATTGCTTTTGGATCTCTGAGGTATTCCTATATGAAATCTTGGAGTTGCAAGCACAATTTTACATGTATCATTCATGGAACCTGGAAGATCAGTCTCCCTGGGCATTGTTTTCTCATTTCCTTCCTTAATTTCCTGTTTTGAAGTGCCTTCTGTTGTAATCTTACTATCATCAGAAACCATTAATTGACTGCCGTTTTTAAAAGGAACACAGAGAGTCTCAATGGTGGTATTTTGGGATTTTTCACAGGTAGAATCAGTGCCTTCTAAAACAAATGTGTCCTTTTTGGACTTAGTGGTTGCAACTGTATTCTCCTTAGAGTGAAGAACTTGTCTAGCCAACTGAGCTCTAGTTAATGCCTTGTTTGAGACTCCTGCAGCTGAATCATTTTCATGTTCTTGGTTCAGAATTGGAAGCTCTGCAAAAAACACAAAACCAAACAAAATTTATAGAAGGATAATATGAAATTAAAAGAGAGCAACAGAACAACTGAAAACTTCTAATATTTTTTTCCTTTTTAAAACTGAAGTATAATTGACTTAAATATTAGTTTCAGGGTATATAACATAAGGATTCAGTATTTTTACACATTACAAATAACACACAACATAGGATCACCAAAATAACTTGTTACCATCTGTCACCATGCAAAGTTATTACAATACGATTGGCCACATTCCCTATGCCGTACATGAAATCCCCGTGACTTATTTATTGTATAACTGGGAGTCTGTATTACTGATCTCCCTCATCTATTTCACTCATTTCCCCCGCCCCAGGCAACTACCAGTTTGTTCTGTATATCTATAGGTCTGTTTCTGTTTTGTTATGTTTGTTCATTTGTTTTGTAAAACTGTTTATATTAAAAAGTCTTCAGGTTAGAAATGTTCCACCCTCCTGCCCAGTCTTTCTCTGAGTGCAGCTGGCTTTTACAACTCAATCTTTTATCCACAGTCAATGCTTGTTGCCTACACAGGGGAAATAATTTTATCTAGCACATTTAGCTATACATTGAAATAACAAACAAAACAAAACAAAAAGCACTTTACCATAAGTTAAATTGCACAGAGGTGACTTCTTTTCCTGCTGATATTGAATCTTTTGCTTGACTGACAGGAAAATATTATTTGATGATTCTGAAGGAACTTCTTGGACTGAGGCTGCGTTTTTTGTTGTTTTTTTTTTTTAAAGAAAGAAGTTGAGTTGTATTAGTCACTGAGAAGAAAAAACTGCCTTAGAAAAAATCTTGGAATAGACTTAGGTTCAGTAATGATCCAACCAATAGTGTATACTTACGGAATATATGACAGTTACATTAAATTTTTTCCCTTTATTATTGTCTCATGCCTTCAACAGATTATCTATACCTACATTATGCTGAGAAAAAATTTTTTTAAAACTTCTCCACATTACTTGCCAACTCTAGACAAAAGTATACTACTGAACTTAGAAGCCTAGACATCTGGAATAACATTCTGTTTCTGCCACAAATCAGTGTTAAGGTTATATATGAAGTGCCATCCAGCCTTGAAAATTCTGATTTTGCTTCTGGTTGCTGGAAATTTCTAAAATGTGGAAGAACAGTTGAAAAGTTGTAACTTATACTTTAAAAATCAAAATGTTGAGATTCAGTAGCAGACTAAACCATAATTTATACTTCTTTGACATCTCTTTAGCAGGTCTTCAAAGGCACAAATCTGGTAGGCTTATCAACTAGAAAAATAGGAACTAATAGTATTATTTACATTTTATTCTGCTTTACATCCTAGATGGTTAGTTTTGTTTCTTGAATACAGAAATGAATTTCTTTCACACAAAAAGGGGAAGGTAATCGACTTAATTTGTACCAGAGAAGGAAAAACTGAATTATTTTATATGTTTAATTTTTTTTTTGGTGGTACGCAGGTCTCTCACTGCTGTGGCCTCTCCCGTTGCGGAGCACAGGCTCCGGACAGGCAGGCTCAGCGGCCATGGCTCACGGGCCCAGCCGCTCCGCGGCATGTGGGATCTTCCTGGACCGGGGCACGAACCCGCGTCCCCTGCTTCGGCAGGCGGACTCTCAACCACTGCACCACCAGGGAAGCCCTATATGTTTAATTTTAAATATTACACTTGAAAAAATTAGTAGTGATTATACTTTAATAAGTATGCCGCTTTGGCCTTAGAAACCTTAATATAAAGATTTTATTATAATGATGTGTCATAAAAGAAGGATAAGTTTCTATTTCTTTAATTCATTCTACTAGAAATGAAAAAGCAAGGTAGTAAAGATGAGTAAGTAATTCAATCAAATATAAATAACATGCTATATAGAACTTGGGCCGTTTATTTGAGAGTCCAAGGATCCATGCAGAGACTCTCCAAAAGATCTCTGAAAATATATACAAAATCTGTGTTTGTATATATGTGCATTTTCTGGGGAAAGATTCATCAGATTCTCAAAGTAGTCAGTTACTTCTCTCTAATTCCACTTTACATATAAAACATGCTTTAATATACATTATTTCATTTGCTTCTCCCTTTTTTCCTAGACTGTATGAGATTATTTTGTATACTCCCCCACCTCTATCCTAAACTCCCTTAGAAAACTCTGCTTTTTGTGTCAAAATATATCACTGTCTTTGAAATGCAACAATATACCCACAATCTATCGTACAGTAGTTAAGAGCATGGGCTTTCTAATAGATACCTGTATTTAATTCTCAGCCCATCACTTATTACCTGTAAGACACAGAGCAGATGTGACATATTTAAAAGCTCCAACTCCGAGACTATTAAATACGCATGTAACCATAGTGTTTGCTCAAAGAATCAAAAGAAATAATGCATATAAAGTATCTTTATCAATTATTGCAACTCATTGAAATCTCAATTTCAAGTGTCCCAATTTCTGATCACCTTATATCTTTCCAGATCATTCTCTCAAATTCACTGACCATCCCAACAAGACCTACACTTCTTCACACTTCTTCACCTCCTTCAGGTCTTCTTTTCTCTGTCTAACCAACTTAAATTTCATGGCCAATTGTGACCACCCCATTGCACACACACCCCAACTCCTTTGTCCCTTTTTCACATCATCCTACAGGCATACCTCGGAAATATTGTGGGTTGAGTTCCAGACCACTGCAATAAAGTGAGTATCACAATAAAGTGAGTCATGTGAATTTTATTTCCCAATGCATATGAAAGTTATATTTATATTATATTGTAGTCTATTAAGAGTGCAACAGTCTTATGTCCAAGAAAAAAATGTACATACCTTAATTTAAAAAATTATTGCTAAAAACACAATTTTTTTATAGCAACTTTACTGTTTAAAAATGGTAACCATATCTGACAACACAGGATTGCCACAAACCTTCAATTTATAAAGACCGCAATATCTGTGAAGAGCAATAAAGTGAACTGCAATAAAACGAGGATGCCTGTATTTGGCAAAATTACAGTCCTGATAAAATCCAACCCCCTTCCTATTCCCCACCAGCACCTATGCAGCTAGAGGAAAACTCACAACCATACTGATTGGTCTTATCTAAATTCATGCCCACAAATCTCAAGTAAGTCCTTAACATTGCCCAGGAAATCAGGCCTAGGCCATTTACTCTTTCGCTCTCCTACACTATTCAAACCTTCTCAGACTTCAATACCTGCTTCCCATTCTCACTCTCAACTGATGACTTGACTTCGTATTTCAGATTATTTCTGAAGTCACATAACACTGCCTACCTTCTTGTTTGATGTTCTGTTTATGTTCCTAGCAAAGGCCAAACATCCACTTTTAGATTCTATTCCCTCTCAACTACTCAAGAATATCATACTACAAATCTCAGTTTTTCCTTCCCTAGTGGATCATTCTCAAAAGCACACCAAGATGATGTTATTTCACCAATCATTAAAAACAACAAGATCTTCTTAAACCATACTTCCCATATTTCTCTGCTTCCCTCAAAAAGAACTATGTTCACCATCATCAATTTCTTTCCTCACACTCTCTCTTGAACCCTCCTGAATCACGTTTTTGCTCCTATCACTCCACCAAAACTGCCCACATCAGTCATCAATGATTTCCACGTTGCTAAATCCAATAGTCAAATCTCAGCCTTCATCTTTCTTGACTGATTAGCAGCATTAGACACAGCTAATGACAACTTCCTCAAAAGCATTTTGTTTTCTTGGGTTTTTCTTCTTCCTCATCTTCTCAGTGGCCTTCAGTACTTCCTACTCTTTCTTCTAACTTCTAAATTTCAGGGTGCCCCAGGACTCATCCTTGAATGTTTTTTCTGTGTACACTTACTCCCTGATGATCCCATCTAATCTCATAGCTTTAAATACCATTTAGGTGCTAATGACTCTCAAATGTATTTTTCACACCTGGACCACTTCCCTAAATTCCAACTACTTTTTTTCAAAAGCCTAATTCACAACTACACTTCAATTTTTAACAGACATATCAAAATTGACATGACAAAAAACATAATTGCTGAGCCCCCAACCCCACTCCACCTCTGTCTGCCTCACCTCAGTTAAATCGTTCCAGTTGCTCGAGCAAAAAAAAAAACCAAAACCAAACAAACAAATCACCCTTTATACCTCTTATATTCCACATCCAATCTCTAAGCTAATGCTGTTGGCTCTTCCTTCAAAATATATCTGGAATTCAGCCACTCCTTATTATCTTCACTGCTACCACCTGACCAAGCCAACACCCTCTCTCAACTGAATTACTTCATTAACTATTGCAAATTTAAAAATATAAGTCAGATCGTGTCATTCCTCTGCTCAAAACTCTCCAGTGGCTCGTTAATGTGTTCACAATAAAAGCGCAAACTCTAACATTCACCTACAAGGCCCTGCATTATCTGACCCTCTATTTATCCGTTCCTTCCCAGCTCTGTCCACTCATCCATGATAATCTCACAGCTAGTCCACATGCTTCTATTTCAGGGCATTTGTACCAGCTGAAGGATCATCCTTCCCCATTCAGTCCCCAAGATATCTGTATCTAGTGCCTCCTTCAATTTTTGGCTCAAATGCCACCTTATTGAAACACTGACCACCCCATTGAAAATTACAACCTCCTCCAACTCTCCCCATCAAGCTTACTCTTTTTCTTTCCAGAGCATTTTTCTTCTATTATACCCTAAAAAATACTTATTTGGTGATCTGTCTCCCAGCAACTGAATGTAAGCTAGCTTCATGAGGGCAGAGATTTTTGTTCATTTTGTTCACTGCTGTATCCCGCCCGAGTGCCTAAAACAGTATCAGACACAATAAACACTTTTTAAACCAACACGTAATAAAACTAACCTCTTAGTGAACTGTCTTCTGGCTGGAACGATTTGTTGTTTTCCTTTCCTTCACAGAGGTAGGTATGCTGTAATACTCCTTCCTCAGCGCCGTTAGGACTGAAAATTTTATTACTTTCATTTGTTGGTGGTTCCAACAAACTGTTTCTTGATGCTTGTTCTTGCTTGTTACGTAGTACTTTTTCTTTCATTCTTTGAAATATTTTTCCTGGTGATTCATAGCTTGCTTTATTTTTTAATCCATCCTTGTTGGGTTTTATAGCACTGATATCAAGAGAACTGTTAGAGGTGGTAGCCTCTGCTAGCATGGTAGATTGAAATTTATTATTAAAAACTGTTATTTCTAGGAACTGACTCTTTTTATGGTCATTCCATTTTAAAGAGGACTTCTGATATTTCGCCAAATCTTTTATAGGAGTAAGTGTGCCTGAAGGAATGCTGTCAAAAAACACTGCATGCATGGGCATATTTCTCCTCTGAGAATATGTCTCTGAAGACAAGTGAATTCCTGGATGTTTCAAAGGTGTTGCAATCATCTTGATAAACAGTAGCAACAAATTTCCTCTAAGAGAATATTCACTTAAACACAATTTTCAGGATAGACCTTCAGCAAGGGGCCAGAAGAACCTGTAGTTCAATGTGAAATTAACCTTTACCATGCTTTGGTACAGAAAAAGTTAAGTTTATTTGCTTTCCATAACAACATTATACTAATTAAAAGGTTTAATCGGTTCATAACAACACTGGATAATCTATAGCTCACAAATCAGATGAAGATTTTATATTTTTGTTAAAGCCTCATTTTACTATTTTTCAATGATAAACAGTTTGGCTTTTAAATTTACTTCTCTACGAAAAAGCAGCTTTCACCAAGTCTTCTACTTAATCGCTCTAGGGGCTGAATTTTGAATATTTGTTTTTGAAATTTATTTGAACCTCAAGTCCTGTAAGTTCCAATCTATATTTGCATCAAAAGCCATTAACTGACATTTGCATATGGCACTACATTAAGTTATAAAAGATTAAATTTCACCAATATGGTTTTTCCTTTTAGGCACTTAAATTTTAAGGCAGCAGCTACAATGATATATCCTAATGAAGGCTAAAAATCCATTCAATTTTTAAGTTAAATAACCTCCAATCCTGATTTTGTTATGCTGCAGAACATTTTAATTGTGAGGTTTTTGTTTAAAAAAACCCCTCAAATCAAAAGTAAATTATATACATTCTAATTTTCTAAACATTTACCGCTACTTAGAATTTTTAGAGGAAATCATGCACTTGGGCATACATGGTCTTAGACTTGTTTTAGCTTGCTTCTTACATATAAATTTTATTTCCCACACCTAGAAATTAAGATTCTAGGTGATGAACCATACAGTTACATTCTGTAATACCTGGTAAATTAACAAAATATTTCAACCTGAGGAGCTCAGAACTTGAAAATCTAGATTTATAGCATCTCTGATCACTGAATTTATAACTATTCCAACCAGTCTTTGACATCATATAAACATAAAAAGCCTATTTCAGAAAATACAAATGCAATCAGACCAAAGACATCAAGTATCTTTATCTACAGTAACTTCTGTAAGAAACAAATATGCAAGTTAAAAATTCATATACGAATTACCATTTTATCCAACAGTTTATAAGAGAAAAAAAGAAGGAAATATTCCTCGATAACAAGAGCTGACAAAAAAGGGTTATCCTGGGAATGACACAAAAACCACTGAATTCAGCAAATATGTATTAATGTATATATTTATGCATTTGGCAATGTGGTAGTGACAGGAACGCTGTGCTGAGAGTTGTAATACTCACTAGCCATTCTCTTTAAGCTCTCGAAACAAAATGAATAAACTGGGACAATTGCATGGAAAGAAGGCAAAGTATGTGCAGGTTTACACAATCTCAATTCCTTAGAACCTAATGAAATGCTCAGCAGGAAGTATAAACTGCAAATAAACTAGCAGAACTAAGAACAGGCCCAATCTGTAGCACAATAGTCCTCCCCCCCCACCCCACTTCTCCCAGGGGTGGATACATTATAAGACCCCCAGTGGATGCCTGAACCTGTGGATAGTGCCAAACCCTATATATACACTATGTTTTTTCCTTTATGTACATACGTATGATAAAGTTTAATTTGTAAATTAGGCACAGTAAAGAATAAAATAAAACAATTATAACAATATACTGTAATAGGGACTTCCCTGGCGGTCCAGTGGTTAAGACTCCGCACTTCCAATGCCGCAGGGCGTGGGGTTGATCTGGGTTGGGGAGCTAGGATCCCACAGGCCACACGGCAGAGCAAAAATAAATAAAAAATAATAAAAAGTAATAAAAGTTATGTGAATGTCATCTCTCTCACTCAAAATATCTTATCGCACAAATTTAATGCCTTTCCAACTTAACTAAGCATTTATCATGCACTGTGGCTGTAAACTTTTGCAGTTTGGGGTGCAATAGCAAAACCTGCATGCATTTCTTTTTCCTTCTTCACAATTTTACAAATAGAAGATTCGGTTTTCACCCAGACTTTAACAACCTCAGCATACAATTTTTTTTCCTCATTAAGTCAGGAGCTTTCAACTTTTCACTTAAAGGAACCAATTTACAGCTTCTCTTTGGCATATCCAAATTGCCAGCACCACTACTCTTGTGTTTTGGGGCAATTATTTAGTAAAATTAGGGTTACTTGAACACAAGCACTATGATACCTTGACGACAGTCCATCTGATAACCGAGAGGGCCGCTAAGTGACTAATGGGTAGGATATGCCGGACAAAGGGATGATTAACATCCCTAGCGGGACAGTGTGAGATTTCATCATGCTACTGAGAAAAGCATGCAATTTAAAACTTATGAATTGTTTATTTTTGGAATTTTTCATTTAATATATTCAGACTGCAATTGACTGAAGGTAACTGAAACTGTGGGCCGAGGAAAGTGAAATGCAGGTAATGGGGGGGGCAGTGGGGACTACTGTACACACGCAGAACTGTTTTCATCTAAAGGCAGATAATTTCAGTCACAGTGAAAGTCTCCAAGAACCAGCACACAACTCCTCTCTTTCATGTTGCCCAACTTCTTCCTTCTCAATTCAAACATGTAGTAGGATTGAGAGGTGTGTAGTCAAGATTCTGAAAATCCTCAAATTCCACTCACCCTCCCCAAAAGATGCAGAAAGTTCCTCTTTAAATAAGAAAGAGAAACACCTCTTTCTTATTTATGTGATAAAGAGCAACTCAGTAGAAGCGAAAAGAGTTGACAATAGTTGCCAGGTTTCAGTGCGGTTGGTGGAAAAGAGAAGGATATATAGAAAAAAAAATCACCCAGGATTTTCTCTGACCATAGAGGCTTTGCATAATAGATAAAGAAGAAAAACAAAAAGCCACTGGGTAGAGGCCACTCAATAAACTCCTGAAGCCCCATTCTCTTCCTAGTTAACAGAAAAGCAAAACAAAGAAAATAAATCATGATGCTCAGACTCTAGGACTGAAGAAGAGAAGGTGAATTCTAAAATGGTATGCTTGTGCCTTCATTAACTGCTTAAAACTATTGGAAAATCTAATACTTATAATTTATTCTGAAAACTGACAAATTCTGATGTACTAGGAAAAAATGACTATTTATTCAAAATAAATACTCAGGCGTGGGAAAACCATTATATAAAAAAAGCTAGCTATGAGCATTTATAGTATGTAAAAGGCAGGCTAAACAACTGTTATCATGGAAATGATACTGAAAGTAATTTTTACTCTTCTTCCTAAGAAGACATGAAAAGTTCTAGGAATTTATTGTTGTGGTAATATTAATAATAATTATAATGGAATGGATCAAAACTCCCAAGGCACACTAACCAAAACTGGGAAACAAGAGTTGGGAAAAAAATGAGAGGAATACTAAGTTAACTGGCAAATGATACATTTGGGGGGGAAAATGCAGCACATGACACACTGAGGGTCAATATAGATAACATTCAAAGAAACCAAATGAATCAATTTAAAGAAATGATCAACACAAAAAATGGCCAAAGGACATTTATGGCAATTAATGGAATACAAAAGGCCAATAAATGAGTCAAAATGACACTCCATTTTACTAATAAATGAAGAGATGCAAATAAAAACAGTGAGACTTCTTATGATTATCAGATTGGTAAAGATTAATTTCAAAATATAGGTTTGCATGCCAATGGGCAAGAAATTCTACTTAAAATTATTTTTCTTATAGAAACATCTACATAAGAATGCAAACATATATGTGGTAATAATAGTCAACATCTACTGCATATACATCAGATACTACTTAACCTTACAGCAATTCTTAAGAGTTAAATACTGTCATTATTCCCATTTTGAAGATGACAAACCTAAGGCATTGAGTGGTTAAATAACCAGTCCAAGGTCCCACTTACAATGATTAAGAGCAGGACCTCAGTCTATCTGATTTCAAAGCCCAAGTTCTTAAACAGGCCCTATACAAGGATGTTCACTTAAGTACTGAGCTAATTAGAAAGAATCTAGATGTCTACCAAGATGGGACAAAATTCTACTGTTCACTGAAGTACCAGGCTAACTAGAAACAACCTAGATGTCTATAAATATGGGACAAAATTCTGCTACATTCATACAACTGAATTCTATGTATTCAATAAAAGGATATACACACACGCGCATATACTGACATAGAAAGTAGCTAGGATACACTAAATTAAAAAACCAACAAAACAGGACGTACAATTGAATTTCTGTAAAAAAAAAATGTCAAAAATAAACAAACACATCCAGGAGCATAAGCATAGGGCAAAAAATCTGTAAATGAGTATACCAAATTGTAAACAGCGTTTATCTTTTATGAAGGGGCCTCCCACTACCTAAATAATTTTACTTACATCTGAAAATATTTGCAACTAATATGTAATTTAATCAGAAGAAAACAGAAGCTGGATGGATCAATTGTTTCTTTAGGTCTGTGGATGCTGGGTTCCAAGGGGAAGAATCGGGCAGTGACGCACACAATTCTCCTACCTGGTAGTCTTTAAAAAAAAAATTTTTTTTCTAGAAGTGATTTTAGAAGAAAAGCCTGGAGCGCTCACCATCGAAACAAATCTGAAGGAAAGTAGTCTACTCTCTTGATAACTACAGTAGACACGCAACAAATACACCCCGAATGAATGAGTAGTTGTGATACTACAGCCAAAGCCAGAAATGTACAGAAGTCCGAGCGAGCCCAGAATGCTGAAGCGCTGAGACTCGCGGCGCCAGAAAGGACCGGAGGCAGGAGGCGAGGAAAGAGGGGCGGGGTGGCCGTACCTTGGACGAAGGGCCTAGCATGGCAAGACAGCTGCAGTCTGGGCTCGGCTTCGTGCTGGGGAGAGGGGGACCTGGGCGCCCCAAGACTCTCGCCTCTGGCCCAGGTCGGCCCCAGCTCGCAGCGGCCTAGCCCCAGGTGACGCTCACTTTCTCGGTGAGGTTCCCTAACCGCTAAACTGCTTGGGAATTCAAATCTGAAGAGCCCGCCCTCCCAGCCAGCCCGGGATTGGCGCGCCCAGGAACTGCGTCACCGTGCGTCTCACTGGGACTCAGGAAAACTGGGGGTGGTCCCCGCTCCACGTGAGCAATGCTGTTTCTATAAAAACTGGGCAACCCCAAGCTGCAGCGGGTACTGAGCACGCACCTATAGTCGTTCTCGGACTCGTTTTTTCTTCAGAGGGAGGCCAGCCGCACGTTCCGCCGCTCCTCCCGAAATGCTCTGCGGCAGGAAGTCCTACGTCAGACGTCGACTGCGCGCTCCCGCGCTACTGCAGTTTAAGAAGCTTGGCCCTTCCCGGCTACCCTCCTGCTGTATGTGTGAAAGCCAACAGCTTTTGGTTAGGGCTACCTTCCTAGTGTGAGGAAACGGCTTGCTGAATACGTTTGAGAGAGCTTTTAGTTTTCTCAGACCGTCAGATATTTGAGGCCGAGAAGGAACGTTTTGTTCTTAGGCGATAATGGACTGAATGCAAAGTTATACTTGCAATGGGATGTTTAGTTTGAGCTATTCCCCCAGGAAGTGTGATTTTTTTTTTTTAAACCTGATTGTCTCGAATACTACTCTGGGTTGCGATGCAGTTCGTGACAGTCGCGTTTAGATTTATCCCTGCCTTAGGCTACTCCCAGTGATGCTGTGCTCTGACTAGCCACCGCGGAGTACTGTGTATCCTTCGCCTCAGCGCCCCGGCACGACTGGGGCGCTGGCTGGAAGCATTGTGTAGGGTACCTTGTTTCAGTCTTGGCGGAGGAGGAGCCAGAGGAGTAACTAGTGTTTTCAGCCTTAAATCCCTTCCAGCTCCAATCCTGCATCTTCTGTTCATGGACTCCGCCCCCCTCCCCCACCAAGTCAGCATTTAGGACAGGAGAGTTTATTTTTTGCCTCATCCAAGAAAATTCTCAACATCCTAGAGTCATGTATCGCATTTGTCCGTTAAGACTGGACTGAAATGGTTGTAATGGATTAATTTTTTAAGTGACTTTTGCGATTCCCTCTTCTAAATCTTGTATCCACTAAGTCTTGTGCTCACCGAATATTCAGAATCTAAAATATAAATTTAAAACATCAAATGAATGCAAGTAAGGAAAATAAACCAGTTGGGGGTGGGAGGTGGGAAGCAAATCATAGATCAAATGAAGTTTCTGTCTGTGCAGCATAATGAGAAAATGGCCAGACATGGATTTGCACCAAATTTATGGGAAAAACCAGACTTAAAATATATGTTTAGTGTCGTCTATGAAATGCATTTTGTGGGATAGAGAGACTTTGAAAAGACAGGCATTCATACTTCAAAGTATCTGAAACAGAGGTATGAAAGATTTCTGTTCCTGATGATGGAAATAGCCATGGCTCACACATTCAGCCAAAACAGGAACCTTGAAATATTAACGGCAGACCCTCAGAATTACAGACTTTAATTTTTTAATTAGTCACTTCTCATGTGAGAAATAACTAGGATCTAGCATGCTCCAGGGTGAACAGCAACAGGAATTTACATAAAGGTGACTAATAATTTTCCAAGGAAAACTGGATAACAGTTTGTGGATAAAAAGTGCAATGAGAAGGCATACAGGCCAAGGGACAATGTTCATCTGTCCAATGGGACATCAACATGCTTCCCTGGATGGACCCTCTTAAGTTTGTGTCTGCCAGGCGACAAGCAGACGAGCTTCTTATCGTCACAGCCAGGCACCTGGGATAACCTGCCCTAAATCTGTAACTCCTGGGAACACATACAGACTCACTTAGGGTCCAGAAGACAGACATAGGAGGAGAAGACTGGAATCCTCATGTTGTGTGGGAGTTGCTGCCAAGAGATCTGGGTCTGCTTAGCCTGGAAGAATATTCCTAGGACAATGGTAAGTTCCATACTAATTGACCATATAGCATTTTGAGGAGAATTATAAAAAAGATGCTCTTTCCTCAAGGTCAGTGGTTCTCAGCCAGGGATGATTTTGCACCCCAGGGGACATTTGGCAATGTCTGGAAATATAAATGTCACAACTAAGAAGGGTGCCACTGCCAGCTGGTGAGTAGAGGACAGGAATGCTACGAAACATCCTATGATGCACAGGACAGCTCTTCCACTACAAAGAATTATCAAATCTAAAATGTCAGTAATGCCAAGGTTGAGAAATCCTACGTTTGGAAAATGTAGCCCTGAATTAGGATTTTAGTCGCCTCTCACTCTCTCAGCTGTGTTCCCAATGTAAGGCACAACTGTGCAACCACTACACCCTTTCTGGACTTAGAGGAGGGATGAGGATGGAGTCAACAGTGAGGTTATCGAGGCTTTTTAGAGGATGACCCTTCAGTAGAAAAGCCTGCCAAGGAGATTATTTTGTGATAGAGACAGTATACAAACACACAAACATATATAAACATACCGTTACAAATTGTAATAAGTGCTATGAAGATGTATCAGTTTGGGTCCTGCAGGAAGCTGATGGTGAGATGCAGTTAGGAGTATAAGAGATTTATTGGGAGATAAGGCCTGTGAAAGTTTTAAGGGGTGGAAAAAGAATTGGGCCTGGTAAATCTTCAGGCTTTGATGCAAATCAGACATTTGTGAAAGAAAAAGGGAGAAGGAAGCAGAATTGGTCAGAGGGAGCCAAAGATTGCAATACAAATTGACAGAGTGTTGGCTAATGAAGTAGGGAGTTTTGGGGTAGCACATCAGAAGACTCCCGCAGTGGGCAGAAGTTGGCAGGCCCTGAAATCCATCATGCTGGAGATGGGAAGAACATGCCTTGGCTCAAAAGCTTAAAATTGTTTTTTAGCTGAGATATAATTGACATATAACATTATATTAGTTTCAAGTATACAACAAAATGATTTGAATATGTATGTATTGTGAAATGATCACCACACTATGTCTAGTTAACATCCATTCTTACACATAGATACAATTTTGTTTTTCTTGTGATGAGAACTTATAAGATATACCCTTTTAGCAACCTTTTTTTAGTTAATCTTTTTCTAAGATCTACCCTTTTAGCAACTTTCAAATATACAGTTCAATATTTTTAACTGTAGTCATAATGTTGTAAATTATACCCACAAGACTTCTTTATTTTATAACAGAAAGTTTATACGTTTTGACCACCTTCTTCCACCTGTCCAACCCCAACCCACACCTCTGGCAACCACCAATCTATTCTTTGTATCTATGAGTTTAGTTATTGTTGTTTAATTTCACTATTAATTGTGAAATCATACAGTATTTGTCTTTCTCTGTCTGACCTATTTCACTTAGCATAATGCTCTTCAGCTCCATGCATGTTGTTGCAAAGGCAAGATTTCCTTCTCTTTTACAGCTGAATAATATTCCATTATATATATATATATACACCACATTTTCTTTATCCATTCATCCATCAGTGGACACTTAGGTTCTTTCCATGTCTTGCGTTTTATAAATAATGCTGCAGTGAACATGGGGGTACAAATATCTTAGTCTTTTTTTATTTGGTTAAATACCCAACAGTGGAATTGCTTGATTATATAGTAGTTCTATTTTTAATTTTTTGAGGAATCTCCATACTGTTTTCCATAGTTGCACCAATTTACATTCCCTCCAGGTGCGCACAAGGCTTGTCCTGTCTCCATATCCTTCTCAACACTTACCTCTGGTGTGCCGCTTGTGGGATCTTAATTCCCTGACCAGGGACCAAACCCGAGCCCCCTGCAATGGAAGCTCAGAGTCTTAACCATTGGACCGCCAGGGAAGTCCCATGACAACATTTCTAACAGGTGTGAGGTGGTAGCTCACTGTGGTTTCGATTTGCATTTCCCTAAGCATTAGTGACGTTGGGCACCTTTTCCTATACCTATCGGCAATTTGTATGTCTTCTTTAGAAAAATGACTATTCAGTTTCCCTGCAGATTTTAAAATCATATTTGTTTTGCTATTGAGCTATGAGTTCTTCATATATTTTGGATGTTAACCCCTTACCAGGTTTATGATTTACAAGTATTTTCTCCCATTCTGTAGGTTGCTTTTTCATTTTGTTGATTGTTTCCTTTGCTCTGCAAAAGCTTTGTAGTTTTAGTTTGATCTAGTTCCACTCATTTATTTTTCCTTTTGTTGCCTTTGCTTTTGGTGTCAAATCCAAAAAATCATTGTCAAGAACGATGTCAAGGAGCTTACTGCCTATGTTTTCTTTTAGAAGTTTTATGGTTTCAGGTCTTATGTTCTTTTTTTTTTTTTTTTTTTTAGGAACCCCCATACTGTTCTCTATATTGGCTGTACCAATTTACATTTCCTCCAACAATGTAGGAGAGTTCCTCTTTCTCCACACCCTCTCCAGCATTTATTGTTTGTAGACTTTTTGATGATGGCCATTCTAACTGGTGTGAGGTGATACCTCATTGTAGTTTTGATTTGCATTTCTCTAATAATTAGTGATGTTGAGCATCTTCTCATGTGTTTGTTGGCCATCCATATGTCTTCTTTGGAGTAGTGTCTATTTAGGTAAGTTGCTTCATTAGCAAATATTTTCTCCTGTTCTGAAGGTTGGCTTTTTGTCTCATTTATGGTCTCCTTTGCTGTGCAAAAGCTTTTAAGTTTCATTAGGTCCCATTTGTTTATTTTTGTTTTTATTTTTATTACTCTAGGAAGTGGGTCGAAAAAGATCCTGCTGTGATTTATATCACAGAGTGTTCTTCCTATATTTTCCTCTAAGAGTTTTATAGTATCCAGCTTGCATTTAGGTCTTTAATCCATTTTGAGTTTATTTTTGTGTATGGTGTTAGGGAGTGTTCTAATTTCATTCTTTTACATGTACCTGTCCAGTTTCACCTGCATGACTTATTGAAGAGGCTGTCTTTTCTCCATTGTATATTTTTGCCTCCTTTGTCATAGATTAGGTGATCATAGGTGCATGGGTTTATCTCTGGGCTTTCTAGCCTGTTCCATTGATCTATATTTCTGTTTTGTGTGCCAGTACCATACTGTCTTGATTACTGTAGCTTTCTAGTATAGTCTGAAGTCAGGAGCCTGATTCCTCCATCTCTGTTTTTCTTTCTCAAGATTGCTTTGACTATTCGGGGTCTTTTGTGTTTCCATACAAATTGTAAAATTTTTTGTTTTAGTTCTGTGAAAAATGCCATTGGTAATTTGATAGGGATTGCACTGAATCTGTAGATTGCTTTGGTTAATATAGTCATTTTCACAATATTGATTCTTGCAATCCAAGAACATGGTATATCCTCCATCTGTTTGTGTCATCTTTGATTTCTTTCATCAGTATCTTATAGTTTTCTGCATACAGGTCTTTTGCCTCCTTAGGTAGGTTTATTCCTAGGTGTTTTATTCTTTTTGTTGTGATGGTGGATGAGACTGTTTTCTTAATTTCTCTTTCTGATATCTTGTTGTCAGTGTATAGACATGCAACAGACTTCTGTGTATTAATTTTGTATTCTGCAACTTTACTGAATTCATCGATGAGCTCTAGCAGTATCCTGGTAGCCTCTTTAGGAGTTCTGTGTGTAGTATCATGTTTCTGCAAACAGTGACAGTTTTACTTCTTTTCCAATCTGGATTCCTTTTATTTCTTTTTCTTTTCTATTGCTGTGGCTAGGACTCCCAATTTCACTCTTTCGTATGTGGCTGTCCAGTTTTCTCAGCACCATTTATTGAAGTCAAAGGCTTTATTAGATCCTGAAGTCCATGCAGTTAAAGTCTGTCAGATAGCTGTACTCATCATATAGCAGTGACACTCTTTCATAAAAGGAGATTAGAATTGCACACTTCCATGCCTATCATAGGAGGATAATTAAAAGATCATAACAGAAGTTTCTTTTCTTTTTTAAAAAAAACATATTTATTTATTTATTTATTTGGCTGTGCCAGGTCTTAGTTGTAGCATGTGGGATCTTTTTTTGTTGTTTTTTTTCTGTTTTTTTTCTTTAACATCTTTATTGGACTGTAACTGCTTTACAATGGTGTGTTGGTTTCTGCTTTATAACAACCAGCTATACATATATCTCCATATTTCCTCCCTCTTGCATCTCCCTCCCACCCTCCCTATCCCACCCTTCTAGGTGGTCACAAAGCACTGAGCTGATCTCCCTGTGCTATGTGGCTGCTACCCACTAGCTATCTATTTTACATTTTGTGGTATTTATAAGTCCAGGCCATTCTCTCACTATGTCCCAACTTACCCTTCCCCCTCCCCGTGTCCTCAAGTCCATTCTCTATGTCTGCATCTTTATTCCTGTCCTGCCCCTAGGTTCTTCAGAACCCCCTTTTTTTTTTCTTTAGATTCCATATATATGTGTTAGCATATGGTATTTGTTTTTCTCTTTCTGACTTACTTCACTCTGTATGACAGACTCTAGGTCTATCCACCTCACTACAAATAACTCAATTTTGTTTCTTTTTATGGCTGAGTAATATTCCATTGTATATATGTGCCACATCTTCTTTATCCATTCATCTGTTGGTGGACACTTAGGTTGCTTCCACATCCTGGCTACTGTAAATAGAGCTGCAATGAACATTGTGGTACATGACTCTTTTTGAATAATGGTTTTCTCAAGGTATATGCCCAGTAGTGGGATTGCTGGGTTGTATGGTAGTTTTATTTTTAGTTTTGTAAGGAACCTCCATACTGTTCTCCATAGTGGCTGTATCAATTTACATTCCCACCAACATTGCAAGAAGGTTCCCTTTACTCCAAACCCTCTCCAGCATTTATTGTTTGTACATTTTTTGATGATGCCCATTCTAACGGGCGTGAGGTGATACCTTATTGTAGTTTTGCTTTGCATTTCTCTAATGATTAGTGATGTTGAGCATTCTTTCATGTTTTTGTTGGCAATCTGTATATCTTCTTTGGAGAAATGTCTATTTAGGTCTTCTTGCCATTTTTGGATTGGGTTGTTTGTTTTCTGATATTGAGTTGCTTGAGCTGCTTGTAAATTTTGGAGATTAAACCTTTGTCAGTTGCTTCATTTGCAAATATTTTCTCCCATTCTGAGGGCTGTCTTTTGGTCTTGTTTATGGTTTCCTTTGCTGTGCAAAAGCTTTTAAGTTTCATTAGGTCCCATTTGTTTATTTTTATTTTTATGTCCATTTCTCTAGGAGGTGGATCAGAAAGGATTTTGCTGTGATTTATATCATAGAGTGTTCTGCCTGGTTTTCCTCTAAGAGTTTGATAGTGTCTGGCCTTACATTTAGGTCTTTAATCCATTTTGAGTTTATTTTTGTGTGTGGTGTTAGGGAGTGTTCTAATTTCATTCTTTTACATTTAGCTGTCCTGTTTTCCCAGCACCACTTATTGAAGAGATTGTCTTTTCTCCATTGTATATTCTTGCCTCCTTTATCAAAAATAAGGTGACCATACGTGCATGGGTTTATCTCTGGGCTTTCTCTTCAGTTCCATTGATCTATATTACAGTTTTTGTGCCAGTACCATACTGTCTTGATTACTGTAGCTTTGTAGTATAGTCTGAAGCTGGGAACCTGATTACTCCGGCTCCGTTTTGCTTTCTCAAATTTGCTTTGGCCATTCGGGGTGTTTTGTGTTTCCATACAAATTTTTTGTTCTAGTTCTGTGAAAAATGCCAGTGGTAGATTGATAGGGATTGCATTGAATCTGTAGATTGCTTTGGGTGGTATAGTCATTTTCACAATGTTGATTCTTCCAATCCAAGAACATGGTATATCTCTCCATCTGTTTGTATCATCTTTAATTTCTTTCTTCAGTTTCTTTTAGTTTTCTGCATACAATTCTTTTGTCTCCTTAGGTAGGTTTATTCCTAGATGTTTTATTCTTTTTGTTGCAGTGGTAAATGAGAGTGTTTCCTTAATTTCTCTTTCAGATTTTTCTTCATTTGTATATAGGAATGCAACAGATCTCTGTGCATTAATTTTGTGTCCTGGTACTTTACCAAATTCGATGATTAGCTCTAGTAGTTTTCTGGTAGCATCTTTAGGATTCTCTGTGTATAATGTCATGTCATCTGCACACAGTGATAGCTTTACTTCTTTTTTTCGATTTGAATTCCTTTTATTTCTGGTTCTTCTCTGGTTGCTGTGGCTAAAACTTCCAAAACTATGTGGAATAATAGTGGTGAGAGTGGGCAATCTTGTCTTGTTCCTGATCTTAGTGGAAGTGGTTTCAGTTTTTCACCATTGAGAATGATGCTGGCTGTGGGTTTGTCGTATATGGCCTTTATTATTTTGAGGAAATTTCCCTCTATGCCTATTTTCTGGAGGTTTTTTTTTTTTATCATAAATGGGTGTTGAATTTTGTCGAAATCTTTTTCTGCATCTATTGAGGTGATCATATAGTTTTTCTCCTTCAAGTTGTTAATATGGTGTATCACATTGATTGATTTGCATATATTGAAGAATCCTTGCATTCCTGGGATAAACCCCACTTGATCATGGTGTATGATCCTTTTAATGTGCTGTTGGATTCTGTGTGGTAGTATTTTGTTGAGGATTTTTGCATCTACGTTCATTAGTGATATTGGCCTGTAGTTTTCTTTCTTTGTGACATCTTTGTCTGATTTTGGTATCAGGGCGATGGTGACCTCGTAAATGAGTTTGGGAGTATTCCTGCCTCTGCTATATTTTGGAAGATTTTGAGCAGGATAGGTGTTAGCTCTTCTCTAAATGTTTGATAGAATTAGCCTGTGAAGCCATCTGGTCCTGGGCTTTTGTTTGTTGGAAGATTTTTAATCACAGGCTCAATTTCAGTGCTTGTGATTGCTCTGTTTATATTTTCTGTTTCTTCCTGGCTCAGTCTCAGAAGGTTGTGCTTTTCTAAGAATTTGTTCATTTCTTCCAGGTTGTCCATTTTATTGTCAAAGAGTTGCTTATAGTAATCTCTCATGATCCTTTGTATTTCTGAAGTGTCACTTTTTACTTCTCCTTTTTCAATTCTAATTCTATTGATTTGAGTGCTCTCCCTTTTTCTCTTGATGAGTCTGGCTAATGGTTTATCAATTTTGTTTATCTTCTCAAAGAACCAGCTTTTAGTTTTATTGATCTTTGCTATTGTTTCCTTCATATCTTTTTCATTTATTTCTGCTCTGATCTTTATGATTTCTTTCCTCCTGCTAACTTCGGTGTTTTATTGTTTTTCTTTCTCTACTTGCTTTAGGTGTAAGTTTTGGTTGTTTATTTGAGATGTTTCTTGTTTCTTGAGGTAAGTTTGTATTGCTCTAAACTTCCTTCTTAGAACTGCTTTTGCTGCATCCCATAGGTTTTGGGTCATCGTGTTTTCATTGTCATTTGTTTCTATGTATTTTTTGATTTCCTCTTTGATTTCTTCAGTGATCTCTTGGTTATCAAGTAGTGTATTGTTTAGGCTCCATGTGTTTGTATTTTTTACAGATTTTTTCCTGTAATTGATATCTAGTCTCGTCGCGTTGTGGTTGGAAAAGATACCTGATACTATTTCAATTTTCTTAAGTTTACCAAGGCTTGGTTTGTAACCGAAGATACAATGTATCTTGGAGAATGTTCCATGAGCACTTGAGAAGAAAGTGTATTCTGTTGTTTTTGGATGGAATGTCCTATAATTATCAATTAAGTCCATCTTGTTTAATGTATCATTTAAAGCTTGTGTTTCCTTATTTCTTTTCATTTTGGATGATCTGTCCATTGGTGAAAGTGGGGTGTTAAAGTCCCCTACTATGATTGTGTTACTGTCTATTTCTCCTTTTATGACTGCTAACATTTGCCTTATATACTGAGGTGCTACTATGTTGGGTGCATAAATATTACAATTATTGTATCTTCTTCTTGGATCGATCCCTTGATCATTATGTAGTGTCCTTCTTTGTCTCTTGTAATAGTCTTTATTTTAAAGTCTATTTTGCCTGATAGGAGAATTGCTACTCCAACTTTCTTTTGATTTCCATTTGCATGGAATATCTTTTTCCATCCCCTCACTTTCAGTCTGTATGTGTCCCTAGGTCTGAAGTGGGTCTCTTGTAGACAGCATATATATGGGTCTTGTTTTTGTATCAATTCAGCCAGTCTGTGTTTTTTGGTGGGAACATTTAATCCATTTACATTTAAGGTAATTATCAATATGTATGTTCCTATTACCATTTTGCTAATTATTTCGGTTTGTTATTCTAGGTCTTTTCCTTCTCTTGTATTTCCTGCCTAGAGAAGTTCCTTTAGCATTTTTTGTAAAGCTGGTTTGGTGGTGCTGAATTCTCTTAGCTTTTGCTTGTCTGTAAAGGTTTTAATTTCTCTGTCGAATCTGATTGAGATCCTTGCTGGGTAGAGTAATCTTGGTTGTAGGTTTTTCTCTTTCATCACTTTAAATATGTCCTGCCACTCCCTTCCGGCCTGCAGAGTTTCTGCTGAAAGATCAGCTGTCAAGCTCATGGGGATTCCATTGTATGTTATTCGTTGTTTTTCCCGTGCTGCTTTTTTTTTTTTTTTTTTTTTTTTTTTTGCTGTACGTGGGCCTCTCACTCTTGTGGCCTCTCCCATTGTGGAGCAGGAGGCTCCAGATGCTCAGGCTCAGCGTCCATGGCTCACGGGCCCAGCTGCTCCGCGGCATGTGGGATCTTCCTGGTCCGGGGCACGAACCCGTATCCCCTGCATCGGCAGGCAGACTCTCAACCACTGCGCCACCAGGGAAGCCCCTCCATTGCTGTTTTTAATATTTTTTCTTTATTTAATTTTTGATAGTTTGATTAATATGTGTCTTGGCATGTTTCTCTTTGGATTTATCCTGTATGGGACTCTCGCAGCTTCCTGGACTTGATTGACTACTTCCTTTCCCATATTAGGGAAGTTTTCAACTATAATCTCTTCAAATATTTTCTCAGTCCCTTTCTTTTTCTCTTCTTCTCCTGTGACCCCTATAATTCGAATGCTCGCGTGTTTAATGTTGTCCCAGAGGTCTCTAAGACTGTCCTCCATTCTTTTCATTCTTTTTTCTTTATTCTGCTCTGCAGTAGTTATATCCACTATTTTATCTTCCAGGTCACTTATCCGTTCTTCTGCCTCAGTTATTCTGCTATCGATTCCTTCTAGAGAATTTTTAATTTCATTTATTGTGTTGTTCATCATTGTCTGCTTTTTAGTTCTTCTTGGTCTTTGTTAAATGTTTCTTGTATTTTCTCCATTGTGTTTCCAAGATTTTGGGTATTTTTACTATTTTACTCTGAATTCTTTTTCAGGTAGACTGCCTATTTCCTCTTCATTTGTTTGGTCTGGTAGGTTTTTACCTTGCTCCTTCATCTGCTGTGTGTTTCTCTGTCTTCTCATTTTGCTTCACTTACTGTGTTTGGGGGGGTCTCCTTTTCGCAGGCTGCAGGTTCATAGTTCCTGTTGTTTTTGGTGTCTGCCCCCAGTGGCTAAGGTTGGTTCAGTGGGTTGTGTACACTTCATGATCGAGGGGACTAGTGCCTGTGTTCTGGTGGATGAGGCTGGATCTTGTCTTTGTGGTGAACAGGACTGCATCCAGTTGTGTGTTTTGTGGTGTCTGTGACCTTATTCTGATTTTAGGCAGCCTCTCTGCTAATGGGTGGGGTTGTGTTCTTGTCTTGCTAGTTGTTTGTCATAGGGTGTCCAGCAGTGTAGCTTGCTGGTCGTTGAGTGGAGCTGGGTCTTAGCTTTGAGATGGAGATCTCTGGGAGAGCTTTCACTGTTTGATATTATGTGGTGCCGGGAGGTCTCTGTTGGACCAATGTCCTGAACTGAGCTCTCGCACCTTAGAGGCACATGCCTGACACCTGGTCAGAGCACCAAGACCCTGTCAGCCACACAGCTCAGAGGAAAAGGGACAAAAAAAGAAAGAAAGAAAGAAAAAAATAATAATAAAATAAAATAAAGTTATTAAAAATAAAAAGTAATAAAAAAAGAAAAAAAAAGAAAGAGGAGAGCAAACAAACCATAAAACAAATCCACCAATGATAAAACCGCTAAAAACTATACAAAAACAAAACAAAACAAAAAACGGACAGACAGAACCCTAGGACAAATGGTAAAAGCAAAGCTCTACAGACAAAATCACAAAAAGAAGCATACACATACACACTCACAAAAAGAGAAAAAGGAAAATAAAATATATATCTATATATTAAAAAAAACGAAGAAAGAGAGCAGCCAAATCAATAAAGAAATCTACCAATGGTAATTAACTCTAAATACTAAACTAAGATAAACATAAAGCCAGGAACAAATTAGATGCAGAAAGCAAACCCCAAGTCTACGGTTTCTCCCAAAGTCCACCACCTCAATTTTGGAATGATTCGTTGTCTATTCAGCAATTCCACAGATGTAGGGTTCATCAAGTTGATTGTGGAGATTTAATCCACTGCTCCTGAGGCTGCTGGGAGAAACTTCCCTTTCTCTTCTTTGTTTGCACAGCTCCTGAGGTTCAGCTTTGGATTTGGCCCTGCCTTTGCATGTATGTCACCTGAGGCCATCTGTTCTTCACTCAAACAGGACGGGGTTAAAGGAGCAGCTGATTTGGGGGCTTTGTCTCACTCAGGCTTGTGGGAGGGAGGTGTACGGAATGCGGGGCGAGCCTGCCATGGCAGAGGCCAGTGTTATGTTGCAACAGCCTGAGGCACACTGTGTGTTCTCCTGGGGAAGTTGTCCCTGGATCACGGGACCCTGGCAATGGTGGGCTGAACAGGCTCCTGGGAGGGGAGGTGGGGATAGTGACCTGTGCTCGCACACAGGCTTCTTGGTGGTTGCAGGAGCAGCCTTAGCATCTCATGCCGGTCTCTGGTGTCAGCGCTGATAGCTGCGGCTTGCGCTGGTCTCTGGAGCTCGTTTAGGAAGTGCTCTGAATCTCCTCTCCTAGCGCACCCGAAACAATGGTCTCTTGCCTCTTAGGCAGGTCCAGAGTTTTTCCCGGATTCCCTTCCGGCTAGCTGTGGGGCACTAGTCCCCTTCAGGCTGTGTTCATGCAGCCAACCCGTCTCTCCCTGGGATCTGACCCCTCAGCTCCCAGCCCCCACCCGCCCTGGTGGGTGAGCAGACAAGCCTGTCTGGTTGGTGAGTGCCTGCCTGCACCGATCCTCTGTGCGGGAATCTCTCCACTTTGCCCTTTGCACCCCTGTTGCTGCCCTCTCCTCCGTGGCTCCGAAGCTTCCCCCCGCCACCTCCTGTTTCAGCCAGTGAAGGGGCTTCCTAGTGTGTGGAAACTTTTCCTCCCTCACAGCTCCGTCCCAGAGGTGCAGGTCCCGTCCCTATTCTTTTGTCTCTTTTTTTTTTATTGTGCCCTACCCAGGTATGTGGGGAGTTTCTTGCCTTTTGGGAAGTCTGAGGTCTTCTGCCAGTGTTCAGTAGGTGTTCTGTAGGAGTTGTTCCTCATGTAGATGTATTTCTGATGTATTTGTGGGGAGGAAGTTGATCTCCACGTGTTACTCCTCCACCATCTTGAAGGTGTCCTCAGCATGCGGGATCATTAGTTGCACCATGCAAACTCTTAGTTGTGGCACGTGGGATCTAGTTCCCTGACCAGGGATTGAACCTGGGCCCCCTGCATCGGGAGCATGGAGTCTTAGCCACTGGACCACTAGGGAAGTCCCAGAATTTATTTTCAATGGCTTTCAATTTTTTTTGTTGCAACCCACAGTAAGAAATATGTTTTACATTGTAACCTAATAAATATAAAAATACATATAACTAAAAAAAGTTTTTGGAACATTACTTACCCTTACTGTGTGCAATGCATGCTGATATTTTCCTTTTATATATACTGTTCTTTAGTGTTTAATTATAGGACAATGTGAATATTTTCATGTTTCTGTATGATTAGAGATTGTTTTTTCTTTTTAAAAAATTAAGACAAAATTCACATAACTTAGAATTAACCATTAAAAAAAACTAACCATTTTAAATTATACAATCTAATGGCATTTAGTACATTCAGAATGTATACAACTACCACCTACAAAAAATTTTTATTACCCCCCAAAGGGAATCCCATACCAATGTCATTCCCTATTCTCCCCACCCCTTCTGTCTCTATAAATTTACCTATTCTGGATATTTCATAGAAATGGAATCATACAATATGTGACCACTTGTGTCTGGTTTCCTTCGCTCAGCATAATTTTTTTGAGGTTCATACACATTGTAGCATGTTTCAGTATTTCATTCCTTTTTATGGCTGAGTAATATTCCATTGTATATATTCAATATATATCACATTCTGTTTATCCATTTCTCCATTGACATTTGGGTTGTTTCCACCTAAATATATAACAATCTAATTTGAATTGTTAACGAATTAGCTTCAGTAGCATATACAATTCTGCTTCTAAAAAGCTCTGTCCCCTCTTTTATGTTGTTATTGTCACAAATTATATCATTTAACACCATATGCCCATTTTCATAGATTTATAATTATTGTTTTATGCATTTGTCTTTTAAATCATATAGGGAAAAAAGACCTAAAAACCAAAAATACAATAATACTGTCTTTTATATTCACCTTTGTTGTTACATTTGTCTGAGTTCTTGATTTCTTCTTGCTTCAGGTTGCTATCTAGTGTCCCTTCATTTCAGCCTGAAGGACTCCCTTTAGCACTCCTTATAGAGCAGATCTGCTAGTGACAAACTCCCTCAGCTTTTGTTTACCTGGGAATGTCTAACTTTCTCCTTCATTTTTGAAAGATAGTTTTGCCAGATATAGAATCCTTAAACAGTCTTTTTCCTCTCTGAATATGGCATTCCACTGCTTTCTGGTCTCCATAGTTTCTCATGAGAAATCAGATGTTAATGTTATTGAGGACCTCTTGTATGTGACAAATCTCTCATTTCACAGCTTTCAAGATTCTGTTTTTGTCTTTGGATATCAAGTCCTCGTTCTTTCTCTAACTCTCTCTGTATCTATTGGCAAGTTACTTTATCTCCATTTCCTCATTTATGAAATATAATAATTGTGAGGATTAAATAAAATGATATATGTAAAACACTTAGCACAGAGTCTGGCATATATTAAGTACTCAGTAAATGAAGTTTTTATTATTATACATTTGTGATTTTGAACCATTTTCTCTAATGTCAAATGCTGCCCAAAAGACAAATGTGGTAAGGATTAAAATGCACTCTTTACATTTAACAATGAGGCCTTAGGACAACAGATTTAGTAGGGCAGAAGCTCAGTTATAGTAGGTTAGGGAATGATTGGGAAGAGAGTGCCTGAAAATAGCCACAGAGACATTTCTCCCCTCCCCTCCTTGCTGAGATGTGTAAAGGGGAGGAGAGAGAACCCTCAGTAGAACATTTGGGGTTCAGGAAAATCCAAAGCGCCCCCAGGGTTGGAGAGACTTGACTTTGACTTAGGTGGGATTATTATTATTACTATTATTATTATTTTCTTGGAGCAAAGGTTGGTGAATTATTAGCCTTGTACAAGTGGAGGGATATTATTTTTAGAATAACTAGCTGGAAGGAAGGAAAGAACAGTTGGTAGAGGTGTGAGGGATTTTTTAGGTAGGGAATAGTCTTAAAGTTAAAACCTTCTCATGGCCTATATTTTTGTCTTTGTTGTAGGAAAAGAGATCATTGGCTAAAAGAGCTAGGAGGTATAGAAGTGTTTAATCTTCAATATAATTCCTCTGTGAGAAGAGTGGTTAAATTTTGGAACAGATGTTAATGGAAAATATGAGAGAACTGACTTGAGAGAACAGAGAGATTGCTGGAATGTATTGAGAATCAAGCTAAAGTTGGAGTCAAGATTTAAGTAACACCAGTTTGCAGGATTGGCAATTTCTGTTTCTAAAACACATTTTGTAAGAGAAAATATTAATCCAGGGCTGGGATTATTTCGGAGTGGGTATATGGCAGAATGATAATAACACAAAGGAGTTGTATTTTTTGATAGGAGAGTTGTTGAAATGATAGACTATGTTTTTTGTTTTAGTTGGATGGGATTAAAAATAAAGGTAAGAGGGCTATTGGGAGAGTTAGAGAGGTCAACAGACAGTAGGAGCTTGAAGACAATAGGAGTTAAGCAAATAAGAGAACTGGAAGGCTGGGTGGTAAGCATGTGAGATATTAGAGTATCAGAGATGGGGCCATTCCTAGGTGACTCCGAAGTTTAGGAAATAGTTATTCATATGGATAGTCTAGCTGGTTGTAGGCTGAGGTTGGGGTAACATGAGAGGCCTGATGGTATTAACAGTAACTATGTCTATAATACCTGTTATAACTAGTATTAATATTTTAGTATAGCTAAAAGTGAAATGAGGTGTCTATGATTTAATATGATGTGACTTGATAAGCTGTATTGTGTTCCTCTCTGTCAGTTCATACTAATAGGTACAGAAACTACACTGAAGCCTGCTTGATGTCAAAGACAGAAATGGAGCCAGTTTATTAAAAAGTCTCAAATTATTATGAAGTAAATAGAGGATGGTTTGATTTCCCCAATCCTTGCTTCCAACTGTAGTCTGTCAAATATCTCATTCTCTAAATAGTGGCTATCTTGAAAACATCTTGGCCTCATTCTGTCACCTGAAGATCCCTGCCACTCAAAGGAAACCACAATATCCCAGCCCCTTCCCGGTCTTTGGGGAAATGCTCCAAATCTGTCTAACTCTAGTCCTGCTGCTTCCATCTCCTCCCCATGCTGATATTATTCCTAGGAAATATATTAGGGATGACGGAATTTCATCTGTTCCTTGCTAACAGAAACAAACAAAATGTACCACACCGTAAGTGACAGCTTTGCCCATTGAAGGAAGGTCTGACTAGGGCTCTGCTTAGCTTATCTCTCATGCCATCTTGTGGTTAAATAGGTGGCTGCACTGGGAGCCTTTTATTCTGGTCATGCCTGCTGCTTTCAGGTTAAGGGCAATTTTATCTGCCTTTTTTTCTGTGGTTTTGGATCTGGATTCCAGGGTTAAGGAGAGAGGCAAACTGAGCCTAGTGTCCTCCACACTGACCAGGTTCAATGGGTTGAAGGGAGGCTCTTTCCCTGTGACTAGATTTCACTTAGATTTCCCACAGGTATTTTAAATTCAACATATTCATAATAGAACTACATCAATCTGTGTCCCCTCACCCTTCTGTATCCCCCTCCTTACCTTCACCCCAGGCTTCCCCTCAGTAACTCCCAATCTTAAACTCTCTTCTCCTTTCCTCTTTATCACATTGAAAGACTGTTTATCCACTGCTAAATCAGAGCCTAAAGCCATTCTAGATTTCCCCCCCTCCCCTTCATTTCCTTTTTCTGGCTCCCAGTTCCAAATGGCCACTAATCTCCTATCCATTTCCTACATTCTTCTGCCACTGTTTGAGTTATAGCCTTCAATATTTTTCACTGAAACTATTGCAGTTGTTTGTCTCTATCATGTTTCCCATTTTACAGCCTTGCCCATCTCAGAATTTTCCTTCATATTGCCTGCAGCTTGATTGATCTGAAACTCAAATTTGAAATCCTTTAATATCGCCGAAGAGCCTACAGGGTAAAGTCCAAGATCCTTGATGTGTCTTAAAAGGTACCCTGTGAGTTGGCATTTGTCTGCTTTTAAGCCTCCTCTCTAATCACTCCTCATTTCACACATAACAACTAGTAACATTTATACCTCCTGGAACACACTGAGTTTTGTCAGGCTCTGGGCATTAGTTCATATTGTTTCCTTTTGTTTACGAACAAACATCTGTCGGTCTTATCTTGGGGTAGTTCAGGTCCAGTAGAGGCATCCTGCAAAATTTCCGTGGGGTATGTATCTGTTTGGGCCTGTAAGAAGCAGATGCATCACTCAATGGGGTGATGGAAGAGAATAATAGAAGGGTCCCTTGAAGAGAATTTAATAAGGGGAATATTTATCAACATAACCATCAAGGGATGGTGAAATACCCAAGGGCTAAAAAACAGGTAGAAGTGTTTATCCCCCCTAGACCTAAAGGGACAAGGGGAAGGAACAGCATTTTGGAGCTGGGAGAGATCTGTAACTCTGTGTGAGAGTGCACCCAACAGTTACAATGTCTGAAAGCAGAGGAATGTGGCCACTGCCAAAAAAGCGTGGGGGTGGGGGATGTAGAATAAATAGCCCAACTCCTCTCTCCTTCCACCTTTTTTTCTTCTGCTGGTTTTTCTCATTGGCTGATTCCAAATGAAAGCCAAAGTCTAAGGAAGCCAAGGTGAAGCAGTCTATAGAGGTTATCCTCCCAGGGTAGGGCAGAGAATGGTAAAGGATCAGGAGAACCTAACAGAGAACAATCAGCGCAGAGGGGAAACCTGTCTGCTAGTGTTCTGTGAGAGGAATGGGGCAAGAGGGCTAGGGATGTCACCTTTCATTTTGAAAATGTTCAATTAATCTCCTGTTTTCAGATGGTAGCTAATCTCTTAGCTTTGATAGGTATTCCCAAGTCTTAGGCTGGGGAGGAGGTCTAGGAAACTATTTTGTTAAAATATAGACTTTCAACCATTTCTCCTGTTTTCAGCTTGACTCCACACTTTGCCTTCAAATGTACCTGCAGCCTCTAATTCCTGAAACCTTCTGGGATTTGCAATTCAAATCAGCTTCCTTCTCATTAGCTTCCTTCCCCCTGCAGGTTCGGTGTCTGACATCCCCCGTCCACTAAGTCAGTTTTTGCTAAAACATTTCACAAAAAACATTATTTTTACTATCCTGGTCAGGAAACAAATCTGCCTTCTGCTTTAGAGGGATACATCATTTCTGTCTTTCTAAACTGTTTTCCATACAAATATCTTTGAAAAGATAGTCTGGAGCAAAAGCTGTCAATGCTTCTTTACAACACATGCAGAAATACGGGAGACCACTGAAAATTGCCTCCCAACAGTAAGGAAGAAAGAGAGAGTCAATTCATGGATTGGCCCTTTTAAAAAAAGGAATGATTTTCTAAATTTCTGGTTGGTGGAGACCCTGTATCCCTGACTTCAGAAACAGACGGTGGTAAAGTATGCATTATATTCTAACTCCTTTTCAGGCAGTCTGTTTCATGAAGCAGAATTTAAGTGCTTTTTTCCATCAAAGTTCTATCTCTCTCATAGTAAGTATGATGTCTCTCAGACTCCAGCATTGAAATACCTATCAGTCTTAGTTTTTGGTATTGATGAGTTTTGGTCTTTTTTTGGTCATTTCATAGGTATTTATTTATTTATTTGTTTAGGCTGTGCTGTGCAGCTTGCAGGATCCTATTTCCCCGACCAGGGATTGAACCAAGGGCCCTGGCAGTGAGAGCGCTGAGCCTTAACCACTGGATTGCCAGGGAATTCTCCCATAGGTATTTTAAATAGGAAGTTGGGAAAGGCTTTGTAGAAAGAATGTGTAAAGGTTAGCAAAACCTTTTCTCTTTCTTTGTGGGCAAATGTGACCTTGGGTTAACTTTCTAATTATGTTTCTCTGGAATCCTGATAAAGTAGAATGTCAACTGTCTAATTAGCAATATTGTTTATGGTAAAAATGACCCTGATTGGGGTAATTTTGCTAGGCCAGGAAGGTTCCTGGTGTGAAGCCAAAACTTTGGGCTTTCCTAAATAACTCAGTATATCTTTTGGGGGCGGGGATCTGGAAGCTATGCTCATGAAAGTTAGTTCCTATCTGGGACATGGGCCTTCTAACCCAGGATGACTATTGCACATGTCCATGTGGGTCTCATTCTCTTCCACTTGAGCTGTTATTTGGGGGAAGACAAGCACCTGGGCTGATGGATTGCTTTGAGTACTCCTATATAAGGAGAATGCCTGATACTGCCCTGCTCGCTTGCTGTCCTTGCATATTTTTGGCTCCAAGTGTGACCTGTTCTGGTCTTGTGAGACTAAATATCTAGGTGAACTTAGAGATAAGCAAGAGGAAGCACTGCTGAGCATTTTTAAGAAGATATAATTTCTCTGTGTGTTTTTTGTTTTTAATATGATTTATTTAATGGTAAGTTTATAAATAAATTTATTTTATTGAGGTATAATTGACATACAATATTATATTAGTTTCAGGTGTACAACATAATTCGACATTTGTATATATTACAAAATGATCATGACAATAGGTCTAGGTTACATCTGTCACCATACGTAGCTACTGATTTTTTTTCTTGTGATAAGATCTTTTAAGATTTACTCTCAGCAACTTTCAAATACACACTACAGTATTGTTATGTATAGTCGCCATGCTGTACTTTACATACCCATGAATTATTTACTTTATAACCAGAAGTTTGTACCTTGTGACTCCCTTTGCCTATCTGCCCATCCCCCAAGCCTTGCCTCTGGCAGCCGCCAATCTGTCCTCTATCTGTGAGCTTTTTTTTTCTTTTATTCTTTTGTTTTTTCTTTTAGATTCCACATACAAGTGAGATCATAAGGTATGTGTGTCTCTCTCTGACTTACTTCATTTAGCATAATGCCCTTCAGCTCCATCCATGTTGTCACAAATGGCAAGATTTCATTCTTTTTAAGCCTGAATAATATTCTATTGTGTATATATATATATATATATATATATATATATATATACCACAATTTCTTTATCCATTCATCCATCAATGGACACTTAAGTTGTTTCCATGTCTTGGCTATTGTAAATAATGCTGCAGTGAACATGGGGGTACAAATATCTTTTCGAATTAGTCTATTTTTCTTTGGTTAAATACCCAGCCATGGAATTGCTGGATCAGATGGTAGTTCTATTTTTAATTTTTTGAGGTATCTCTATACTGCTTTCTATAGTGGTTGCACCAATTCACATTTCTATCAACAGTGCACAGGGTTCCCTTTTCTCCACATCTTTACCAACACTTGTTATTTTTTGTCTTTTTGATAAGTGCCATTCATTCTAACAGGTGTAAGGTGATATCTCATTGTGGTTTTGATTTGCATGTCCCTGATTATTAGGCATATTGAGCATCTTGTTGCCTGTTGGCCAGTTGTATGTCTTCTTTGAAAAAATGCCTGTTAAGATCCTCTGACCATTTTTGGATTGGTTGCTTTTTTACTGTAGGTTACCTTTTTATTTTGTTGATGGTTTCCTTTGCTGTGCAGAAGCTTTTTAGTTTGATGTAATCCTACTTGTTTACTTTTGCTTTTGTTGCCTTTGCTTTTGGTGTCAAATTAAAATAAATCATCACCAAGACTGATGTCAAGGAGCTCACTGCCTTTGTTTTCTTCTAGGAGTTTTATGGTTTCAGGTCTTTAATCCATTTGAGTTAATTGTTGTGTATGGTGTAAGACAGTGGTCCAGTTTCATTCTTTTGTATGTGGCTGTCCAGTTTTCCCAATACTATTTATTGAAGAGACTGTCTGTAAGTTAATTTACTGTATGTATGTAGGTTTATTTCTGGGTTCTGTCTTCTGTTCCATTGATCTATGTGTCTGTTTTTATGCCAATACCTACTGTTTTGATTACTATAACTATGTAATATAGTTTGAAGTCAAGGAATGTGATGCCTCCAGCTGTGTTCTTCTTTTCAAGATTGCTTTGGCTATTTGGAATCAAGAAGATATCATTTTAAATGAAAACTCTGATCTTAGTCTGTAAAGTGGTTTAGAAACATCATGCTGACAGGGAAAATAATCCTGGCTCAGGATTCCTTTCTGTTAGTCATTATCTGCAGAGAAAATTCTCAGACAAATTTCAAACATCTTTAAATTGATGGGGTGACTCATCAGGAAGATCAAGAAAATGCTAGAGCAATATTAATGGGCATTTGACAAGAACTTCTTAAATTTAAGAACATGGGGTGATATGTGTATAATTTCTAAAATAACAACTGTCTGAATGATACCCACTAGTGGTTATTTTGACAGCTCTTTCTTCCCCAACCTTGTGAGACTTAACAACATTTTTATTAAAGATTTTGATGAGAATGATAAAGGCTAATCAAATGTGCCATCACTATGACTCTAGGGTAGAGAGTATATTATATGATAAAATTAGGATCCAAAATATCTTCTAAAAGCTTGAGTAATGAGCTAAATAAACCAAATATAATTTAAATGGGATAGTTGTAGGTCTTACTGGCATAGAAATAAGGTTTTATATTTGAGTTCCTCAAAACAATAACCAACTGCAGAACTATAAGATAGAAAAGTGGCATAAAAGTAACATATGTATCCTAAATATTCTCAAATATTATTGCCAGCCTTCTGGGGTTACCCTTTTGTTTAACAGTCAAATAAAATTAGTCTATACTCTATTGTTTAACTTCAGGAAATCCAAGGATTTTGGCATGGGGAGGGAGGTGGGGGTTGGGGAGCTTACATTCTCCTTATTATCTTCAATAAATTCGTGCTCTGAACTTGTGCTTTTTGCTCAGTTTTTTTAGTGAATTCTCTGTTTTTCCTATTTCTTTTTCTTTCTTTCCATTTTCAAGAGAAGGAGGGGATACAAGTCCTGACTGAGATACCAAGTTGTCTGGATTCCTTCTGGTCCCTGATGTGGAGCATCTGGTTGATTTTGCTCTTTGGACTGGAAACTGTTGAGGTATGTGTCTGTTTTTGTGCCCGCACCATACAGTTTTGAATACTGTAGATTTGTAGTATAGTTTAAAGTCAGGGCGTGTGATACCTCCAGCTTATTCTTCTTTCTTAAGATTGTTTTGGCTATTTGGGGTTGTGTTTCTGTACAAATTTTAAGATTATTTGTTCTAATACCATGAAAAATGTCACTGGTATTTTGATAGGAATTGCATTGAATCTGTAGATTACTTTGGGGATTATGGCCATTTTAATAATATTAATTCTTCCAATCCATGAACACGATATATCTTTAAATTTGTCTGTGTCATCTTCAGTTTCTTGCCATTTGTGACAACATGGGTAGACCTAGAGGGTATTATGTGATAAGTGAATTAAGTCAGATAGAGAAAGACAAATACTGTATGATTTCACTTATTTGTGGAATCTAGAAAACAAGATAAATGAACAGACATAACAAGACAGAAACAGAGTCACAGATACAGAGAACAAACAGGTGGTTGCCAGAGGGGAGGAGGATAGGAGAAGATGAGTGAAATAGGTGAGGGAGATTAAGAGGTACAAATTTACAGTTACAATATAAATAAGCCACAGGAATGTAATGTACAGCATGGAAACTATAGTCAATAATAATGTAATATCTTCATATGTTGACAGATGGTAACTAGACTTATCATGGTGATCATTTTGTAATGTATAGGAATATCTAATCACTATGTTGTGCACCAGGAACTAACATAGTATTGTAGGTAGGTCATTTATACTTCAAAATACAAACAAACTTATAGAAAAAGAAATCAAATTGTTGTTACTGTAGACGGGGTAGGAGAAGAGGGAACTGGATGAAGGTGGTCAAAAGGTACAAACTTCCAGTTATGAGATAAATAAGTACTAGGAATATAATGTACAACATGATTAATATAATAAAAGTTGCTATATATTATATATGAAAATTGTTAAGAGAGTAAATCCTGAGTTCTCATCATAAGAAAAAATATATTTTTCTTCTCTTTTGTATCTATATGAGATGATGGATGTTCACTAAACTTATGTCATGGTATAAGTCAAATCATTGTGCTGTACACCTTAAACTTATATAGTACTGTATGTCAAATAAAAATCTCAATAAAACTGGAGGAAAAAACCCCACATATAATACTTGGCAGCATTATTCTAAATTTCAGGAGTATTTAGAATAAATGCAGTGATTGATATCCCTGCCCTGATCTGGGCCTCATGTATCTCTTTCCTCAAAGAAAGAGGTGGAGGAAGAGGAAGAGAAGGAAGAAAAAAAAGCAAAGAGAAGTATAAATATAAATGGTCAAAGTGAAAAAATGCTTAATTTTCCTAACAATTAAATAAGTGAAAATAAAAACAGCAATGAGACAGCACATTTGACTATCATATAGATAAAGATTAAATTGTGATTATGTCCACTGCAGGTGAGAGTGTGTAGTGGTAGACCCTTGACCACATAGTTGCTAGAAATAGAAATGTTTATAACTTTTCTAGAAGGAAATTTGATAACTATTAAAGTTTTAAATGTACATATATTTTGAACCAACAATCCAACTTTTAGTAATTTATTCTAAACAAATAATCATACAAGTATGAAATAAAATATATATATAAGGATAAGCACAGTATTATTTGTACTAATGAAATGAAAAATTATCTAAATTTTTTTCAATGTGATTGATTAAATAAAAAATGGTACCTTATGCAAATGAATGCTTATACAGCCATTAAAACTGCTAAGACATGTAGAGGTTTTGCCATAGAAGGAAGACCATCACTATTTAATTTTTTTTAAATTTTTTTTTTAGCTGCATCATGCGACATGTGGGATCTTAGTACCCCAACCAGGGATTGAACCCGTGCCCCCTGCATTGGAAGCACAGAGTCTTAACCACTGGACCTCTAGGGAAGTCCTAGTCCATGACTATTTTAAAGTTAAGAAGCAAAACAAGGTAAAGGACAGTAATTATACTATAGGCCCACTTATTTGAATATATTTTTGATGCCTGAAAGGATATTCTTTGAATTAGCCAAGAACTCCTTTGGTACCAAATCTAGTCAAATTAGTTTATGTAGAAAAGGAGGTTTGTTGAAACGACTGAGGTAGCTCACACTTAAAAACAATTGCTTCCAGAACCAAAGAAGGTTTAGGGAATTCGGAGACTAGAGTGTGGAGCCTGAACACTGCCAGCCTTTTTTTTTACTTTTTCATCTCTTTCTCTATCTTGTTTTGGCTTCATTCTCTCTTACTGCAGACAGGATTCCTCCATGTTGTGAGAAACATGGCTGCCAGCTACTTCTACAGATACAAATGGTACAACTCTAAAACCAGTGTGGCAAAAGAGATTCCTTTTTCTCAGCTTCCCATTGTGAAAATCTCAGGGCAAGATTCTGATTAGTCTTGTGTCATACGCTCACATTTTTTGACCAAGTAGTGTTAATATGAGGGTGATATTCTATGATTGGCCAGCCTGTTGTCAGGGGAGTGGACTGCTTCTATAAGAAACAGTAATATGGACATGGCCACTGAGGTAATAGTTATGAACTGCACAGCTAAGCCAGTTGTGTCTGTTGTATACATTAAAATGTTAATTATGGTTATTTCAAGGAGGTGGGATTAGGAAGGAGACTTTTGCTTTATATAATCTATATTTAAAAATTTTTGTACAGTGAGAATATATTTTATACTGAGCAAAACAAAGTTATTCCAATTTTGAAACAAAAAGATAAGGAATAAGAATTTATTATCAAAGTCTACTGAAAAAGAGATTCAGGGGCACATGGTACATTGTAGAAAAGTATTTGTATAGCCCCAAGGCTATGCATAGCCCCTAGGGTTGGAATTAAAACTAGTGAATGGAAGCTATAGAGAGATATTGGCTAAACATAAGAAAAAATGTTCAAAGTCAGAGTTTTCTAAGAATGGAGTGCATTGCCTCAAGAAACATTCAGTTCTCACATAAGTTCAAATATAGGCCAGGTCACTTGGAGAAGGTGATATCATGAGGATAAAATACCAGAATGGTATGTGTACCAGGTAACCTTAAGTTCCTTTTCAACTATAATTCTATGATTTTCTAAAGGGTAGATCTTGTTTTTTAGGTTCCTTTTGTTCCTGCACTATAAAAAAGAAAATTTTGACTTTTTTAGGTCATAAAACCTCCTTCACCTAACATGTACATGAAATTAAAAGAAAGATGTTCTTGTTTTAAACTTTGTAGTTTACTCTCCCTTTTCATCTTTGTTACATGTCTAACAACCAAATAAGCAAATTGAGTATTATGTAGCATTACTGTCATCAACTCTTTATCTATAGAGTCATCACCGGTATATTTTTGAGAGCTATTTCTTTCTGTCTGCCTGTCTTTCTAATAAGAGAAACTGGATCTCACAGTCTGAATCCTTGAAGCAAGGAAATAGAATCCCAATTTTTTTCAAAGCAGCAATACACCCAGCTAAAATATTATATTTCCAGACTTATTTGCAGCTAGATGTGACCAACTGACTAAGTTCAATGGAAGTGATGTGTGGGACCTCTGGGAAATTTCTCAGTGGGAACTGGTTTGGTTGGGAGAGGACTCATTTGCCTTTTCTGCTGTTTGGAATGTGAATGTGATAGCTAGAGCTCAGCAGTCATCCTGGTTCATGAGGTGACTTTGAGGGTGAAAGCCTTTCACTGAGGATGGTTGAGATGATAGAATTGAGCAGGATGCCTGATGCTTTTTGTGGAGCCACCATAACAGCTCTGTATCCTTACAGGAAAGAACAAGTCCTTGTATGCTTAAACTTTTTTATGTCTGCTTATTGTAGCCCAACTGCAGTTCCTGATAGAATCAATGTTTCTGTTTAGTCATATTTGTGCTCTCCTTTGAAATCGATGCTTGTATTGAGAGTAGGGTTAATTTGTAGGATAAAGAAATGAGAATATGGCAAAAAGAGATTCTGTTCCCTGATAATCACTTAGCTCTTCCAAGGAGTAGTCTTAAACATGAGGGAGAGGGTAACTATGATAACAATAGCTAATATGTGTTGTGTATTTATTCACAACACTGCTGAAAGCACTTTACATGAATTAACTCATTTAGTCTTCACAACCTCCCATGAGGCAGTTATTTACCCATTTTATAGATGGGGAAATTGAGGTACAGAGAAGTTAAGTATCCTTGCCTAAGGACACACAACTGGCAGAGCTGGGCATCTATTTCCAGAGTTCATGCTCTTAACCATGATGTGGCACTTTCTGCAAACAGGGCTCTCACAGGGAGCCTTCTGAAAGCAAATAGTAGTATAATGTGCTTGTCCTAGGACCCAAGTCCATCAGGTACTTCATACTTGCAAAATTAATGATAGTTTCAGTTGTTAATTTGTCAACAAAAGTGTCCTACAGAATGTACTATTTCAGTGATTATTATGTGAAGAGTAAAATAATTCAAATGGGTAATGTAGCTTAAATGTCAATAACTTTACATTTTTGTGCCATTTTTTGAATATGGAAAGAAAACTCCCATTATTTTATATAATGTATATGCCTTTTTAAAATTGAGATATAGTTGATTTATAGTGTTGTGTTAGTTTCTGCTGTACAACAAAGTAATTCAGTTATACATATATATATATATTCTTTTTCATATTCTTTTCCATATAATGTATATGTCTTAAAGTATGTTTATTTGAGCCATTTCCCTATCAAATAGCTCTTTTGATTTTCCTTTGCTCTTTTGTTTCAAATGACGTGAATGTTTATTTTTGGTAAAAGTGGTTTTTAAGAACTGATGCTTTTAATTCATGCTATATTTTTGTGGCATCCATACACATTTATCTCTGGTTAATGTTTTCACATGTGAGTTGGATTTAGTTCCCACCCTAAAATATTTAGTTTCCCCAAACTGATATAACTACTTTGTCATAAAATATTATAGCTTACAATAGAGTATCTAGTTAAAACCTAATGTTCAAAGCAATGGAGAGATTCAGAAAAAAGTTGGTTGTGACTTGTCCCTTTGAAGCAGAGTAGATGCGGTAAGTAGGTAGTTGAGTAATGTAATCAAAGGATGTCAGAATGCTGTTAGAGACTTAGTTTGTTTCTGCTCTGGTGAGAGATGGCAACTCAATATTGGGACATGTGCATCATTGAACCTTGGAGATGATACTCCTCAGGGACACCTTTTAAGAAGAACAGGACATGGGTTATTTTATACTTGCTACAATTAGCCATTACTAGGTAAGGTATTTGAGTGCTGGGTTGGTTATTTTCTGTTTTCCCTGCTCCCCTTTCCCAGGTTTATTTTCCACACTTCTACACCCTAGTCTTTTTCCCTGGGGATGGATCCAGATAAACTGCATTTCCTAGACTTTCTTGTCCTCTTGCTTCCAGTTGGTTTGGGCAATGGGAAGCACCAGCAAGGGGTTGAAGGGTAAGAGGAGGGAGAGAGGAGAGATCAGTGTATCCCTTCCTTCTCTCCATCGCTGCCTTGGAGCTGTGTTCTGGCTGTGGCTGCAGTTCTACAAGTACAGGTTTCCATTTCCTCAATTCTTCCATCATTCCAGCTCCAGCCTGTCCCTTCAGGCCTAGAAGTGGTAACAGTCCCAGAGTACTCAACATGCCTATTGAATCTCTTAACTCTTTTCATACATGTGTAGATAGTTTCTTTATTAAAATATCTTCAAACCTCAGCTGAGTGCCCCTTCTGTTTCCTGCTAAGGCTTATACTCTGGGAATGGACTCAGACAGGTCAGTATACACTTTCCTAGTGACAGAAGGAGTGGACACCCTTATTAAAAAAAGAAGCTTCCTGACAGATGACATTAAACTTACAGGTATTTTCTTTTGTAAGGCTTTAAAAAGTCAGAGAATTCTTTTCTTTGAAATGGTTTATGTCTGTCCAATAGTTTAGATTAGAATATCAATGACTGTCATATCTATGCATGCCCAAATAATTGTTCAACACAGTCCCACTCAGCCATTTCAGTGCCCTTGTGCAGTTTAAAAAAATGTTTAAATACATCTTATCTTTTGCTGTTTTACTTTTTAAAGCCTCTCCCCACTTTTCACCTACTGCATGTTTTTTAACCTGAGTCATCTTAAAAAGAGTATTTGTAGAAGGTATTTCCTTAGGTTTTGTTTATGATTATCTAACCTTGGGAGTTGAGAAAAGAACAAAAGTAAAATTTATTTCAGCTGAGTTCTGGGGATTTTCTTCTGCAGATGTTTTTCTTCCCTTGCAAAATAAAAGCCAGAGACAACTATTGTCCAAAGTTGAAATAGTGAGTATGTTTTGGTTCAAAGTGTACTATAAGTATAAAGATAATTTCATGTGCTTGATGAAGAACCTTTGCTAGAATAGATTAGTTTGGCCTCAGGTATGTGGTGAGTGGCCATTGAGTTGGAAAATGCATTCTTTTCTATTCCAATTAGGAAAGAGAATAAGAAACAGTTCTTATGTTTGCTAATATATAAAGCCAATATTAACAGACCTGAAGCTATCAATCAATAATAGTAGGTGATTTTAATACCCCACTTACCTCAACGGGTAGATCAATGCGATCCCTATCAAATTACCAATGGCATTTTTTTACAGAACTGGAACAAAAAAATCTTAAAATTTGCATGGGGACACAAAAGACCCTGAAGAGCCAAAGCAATCTTGAGGGAAAAAAATGGAGCTGGAGGAATCAGACTCCCTGACTTCAGACTATACTCCAAAGCTACAGTAATCAAGACAATATGGTAAAGGCACAAAAACAGAAATATAGGTCAATGGAACAGGATAGAAAGCCCAGAGATAAACCACACACCTATTGTCAACTAATCTATGACAAAGGAAGCAAGGATATACAATGGAGAAAAGACAGTCTCTTCAATAGTGGTGCTGGGAAAACTGGACAGCTACATGTAAAAGAATGAAATTAGAACACTCCCTAACACCATACACAAAATAAACTCAAAATGGATTAAAGACCTAAATATAAGATTGGACACTATAAAACTCTTAGAGGAAAACATAGGAAGAACACCCTTTGACATAATCACAGCAAGATCTTTTTGACCCACCTTCTAGAGTAATGGAAATAAAAACAAAAATAAACAAATGGGACCTAATGAAACTTACAAGCTTTTGCAAAGCAAAGGAAACTATAAATGAGACACAAAGACAACCCTCAGAATGGGAGAAAACATTTGCAAATGAAGCAGCTTACAAAGGATTAATCTCCAAAATGTATAAAGAGCTCATGCAGCTCAATATTAAAAAAGCAAACAACCCAATCCAAAAATGGCAAGAAGACCTTAATAGACATTTCTCCAAAGAAGACATACAGATGGCCAAGAGGCACATGAAAAGCTGCTCAACATCACTAATTACTAGAGAAATGCAAATCAAAAGTACAATGAGGTTTCACCTCCCACCAGTTAGAATGGGCATCATCAGAAAATCTAGTAACAACAAATGCTGGAGAGGGTGTGGAGAAAAGGGGACCCTCTTGCACTGTTGGTGGGAATGTAAATTGATACAGCCACTATGGAGAACAGTATGGAGGGTCCTTAAAAATCTAAAAATAGAATTACCATATGACCCAGCAATCCCACTACTGGGCAAATACCCAGAGAAAACCATAATTCAAAAATACACATGCACCCCAATGTTCATTGCAGCACTGTTTACAGTAGCCAGGACATGGAAGCAACCTAAATGCCCATCGACAGATGAATGGATAAAGAAGTTGTGGTACATATATACAGTGGAATATTACTCAGCTATAAAATGGAACGAAATTGGGTCATTTGCAGAGACATGGATGGACCTAGAGACTGTCATACAGAGTGAAGTAAGTCAGAAGGAGAAAAACAAATATCGTATATTAACGCATATGTGTGGAATCTAGAAAAATGGTACAGATGAACCAGTTTGCAAGGCAGAAATAGAGACACAGATGTAAAGAACAAATATATGGATACCGAGGGGGGAAAGCAGTGGGGTGGTGGTGGTGGTGGGATGAATTGAGAGTTTGGGATTGACGTATATACCCTAATATGTATAAAATAGATAATTAATAAGAACTGCTTTATAAAAAAATAAAATAAAATTCAAATGAAAGAAAGAGAAATTAAGAAAACAATCCCATTTATAATTGCATCAGAAAGAATGAAATATCTAGGAATAAATTTAACCAAGGAGGTGAAAGACCTGAATACTGAAAAGTATAAGACATTAATGTAAGAAATTGAAGAAGACACAAATAAACGGAAAAATATTTCCTGGTCATGGATTGGAAGAATTACTATTGTTAAAAGATGCACACTACCCAAAACAGCCTACAGATTCATTGCAGGTTCTATCAAAATTCTGATGGCACTCTTCACAGAAACAAAACAGATGATCCTAAAATTTGTATGGAACCACCAAAGATCCAGAATAGCCAAAACAACCTTGAGAAAGCAGAACAAAGCTGGAGGAATCATGCTATCTGATTTCAACCTATATTACAAGGCTATAGTAATTAAAACAGTGTGGTATTGCCATAAAAAACATAAACATAGATTAATGGAACAGAATAGAGACCCCAGAAATAAACCCATGCATATATGTTTAATTAATTTATGACAAAGGAGCCAAGACTATCCAATGGGGAAAGGACAGTCTGTTTAATAAATGGAGGTGGGAAAACTGGACAGACACATGCAAAAGAATCAATCTGGACCACTATCTTACACGATATACAAAAATAAACTCAAATTGAATTAAAGACTTAAACCTAAGACCTGAAACCATAAAAATTCTGGAAGTAAACATAGGCAGTAAGCTCCCTGACATAGGTCATGGTGATGATTTTCTGAATCTGACACCAAAAGCAAAGACAACTAAAGCAAAAATAAACAAGTGGAAATACATCAAACTAAAAAGCTTCTGCATATCAAAGGAAACCATCATCAGAATGAAAAAGCAACCTACTGAATGGGAGAAAATATTTGCAAGTTACTTATCTGATAAGTGGTTAATAGTAAAAATATACAAAGAACTCATACAACTTACTAGTAAAAAAAAGAACCTGTTGAAAAAATGGACAGGCTATCTGAAGCAGACGTTTTTCCAATGATGACATACAAATGGCTAGCAGGTACGTGAAAAGATGTTCAACATTACTAATTATCTGGGAAATGCAAATCAAAACCACAATGAGTTATCACCTCTTACCTATTAGAATGGCTATTATCAAAAGACAAGAAATAACAAGTGTTGGAAAGGATGTAGGGAAAAGGGAACCCTTATGCACTGTTAGTGGGAAATTGGAGTAACCACTATGGAAAACAATATGGAGGGTCCTCAAAAAATTTTTAAAAAGTAAATAGGACCATCATATGATCTGACTATTCCACTGCTGGATATTTATCCAAAGAAAATGAAAACACTAACTCAAAAACATATATGCAACTCGATGTTCATTGCAGTGTTATTTATAATAGCCAAGACATGGAAATCAGTTGTGTCCACTGATGGATAGATGGATAAAGAAACTGTGATTGTGCACACGTGCGTGTGCGCGCGCGCGCGCACACACACACACACACACACACACACACACACTCACAAATATATATGATGGAATATTATTCAGCCATAGATAGAATGAAATCTTGCCATTTGGGACATCATGGATAAACCTTGAGGGTATTATGCTGAGTGAAATAAGTCAGAGAAAGGCAAATACCATGTGATCTCTCTTATACATGAAATCTAAACTCCCTCCTCACCCTCCCGCTCCCCTCAAAAACCCAAGCTCATAGATACGGAGAACAGATTGCTGGTTGCCAGAGGTAGGGGATGAAGAGGTGGGACAAATGGGTGAAGTGGTATTAAAAAATAAAACAAAACCACTTCAAGGAAAAAATTAATTTGGAGACCCACAATTATGATTAGTGTTAGATTATGCTATGTTAGAGGGAACCATGTAAGGAGTAAATTTCCCTGGGAAATTAGAGAACAACCATGCACTAATAGCTAGGCTCTGACTGTGAAATCTATGTGTGAAAGAATTTTTTTAAAAGGAAAAACATAAAAGAATCAAGACACACATAGACATCCCTTACATTTTTACAACATTGATATTGTACAATTTCTCTGTAATTCTAATGTCAAATGTATACTGAACACTTAAGATATTTGTTATTGTTTCCAGAAATGTTGTCATGTTTTCTTTGCATTCCCTGGACTGTTCTGTATTTTTAATTTATGTTCAACAGCAAGAAGAATTATTCTGTCTTCTTAAAGTAATTCAGTAACTATATAAATTAATGGGTTTATTTGAGAATTTAAAGCACTAAAATATGAGGAAATTTCCAAAGCAAAGAATAAAACAATAGCATATTGCCAAAAAGAAAAATTGTTGGGAGTTCCCTGGTGGTCTAGTGGTTAGAGTTCCAGGCTTTCACTGCCATGGCCGGGGTTCAATCCCTGGTGGGGGATTTGAGATCCCTCAAGCTGTGCGGCATGGCAAAAAAGAAAAATTGTTTCCTCATTTATAAATTAGGGATGTTAATACCTACTTGGTAGAGTTGTTGTGATAATTAAATAAGATACTTTTTATAAAAGTCAAAGTCATGTTTGGACTTGAAACATTTCTTTGCTAGTTTCAAGATCTTGAGGTATCTCATGGTAATAATAATTTCAGCAGAGGAAATATTTTTGAGTTTTCTTCTGGTAGTTATACACTTGACCTATTTTATTCCTAATCTCAGATGGTCCCTCTTGTGATTAACTGACATATTTTGAATGATAATTGGGTCTGAGTAGTATTAGCAAGTGTGATACACACATAGGGGGACTTACATAACACAGAATTAATGACACTTTGACCAGGCGTAATGAGGAACAGAACGAAGAAACATCCATTCAGCCAAAGGAGAAAGGTGATCCAAAATATTTCCTTTTACCCAGGAAAAAAGCCAGAAAAAAATTAAACTGTTTATATTCATATGGAATGGATAATAATATCCATTTATAGGTTTGTCCAGGGCAGTTTTTTTAAAAAATAAATTTATTTAGTTATTTATTTTTTGCTGCATTGGGTCTTTGTTGCTGCATGCAGCTTTCTCTAGTTGCGGCAAGTGGGGGCTACTCTTCCTTGTGGTGCGTGGGCTTCTCATTGCTGTGGCTTCTCTTGTTGCGGAGCGTGGGCTCTAGGCATGCAGGCTTCAGTAGTTGTGGCACGCAGGCTCAGTAGTTGTGGTGCACGGGCTTAGTTGCTCTGCAGCATGTGCGATGTTCCAGACTAGGGCTCGAACCCATGTCCCCTGCATTGGCAGGTGGATTCTTAACCACTGAGGCACCAGGGAAGTCCCTAGCCAGGGCCGTTTTAAGTCTCTTGCCTTCTGTCATAATATAGTCTGAGAAGATATGGACCATTCTGACATTCTGAACTATACAACTTTAATTAATTACTTTGATGACATGATGTTGATTGGATTGGATTTGCAAGAAATAGCACAGTGGGGGCATTGATAAGACATGGTGCGGGAATGTGGGAGACAAATTCTATGAAGATTCAAATGCCTGCCACATTTGTAAATATTTTAGAGATCCTTGATCAGTGGTATGCCTGGATATCTCTTCCAAAGTAAAAGACAAATTATTGCATCTTTATATTACGAAGAAAGCACAGTACCTGGTGGGCTCTTGAGTTCTGGAGGCAGCATAATTCTATACCTAAGAATACTTCTCTGGCCCATATACATAAAAGGCTAACAACTTTAATTGGGATCTAGAGTAGGAAAGAGTTCAGCAACAGGTCCAGGCTGTGGTGCAAGCAGCCCTGCCACTTGGGTCATACAATTGGGCAGACTGTATGATGTTAAAGGTATTGGTGAGAAAAGATGCTGCATGGAGTTTGTGGCAGGCCCCAGTGGGCAAATCATAATGTAAGCCCTTTGAGTTCTGGAGCAAGGCCATGCCATTTTCAGTGGAGAATTATGTGCCTTTTGATATGCGCAGGTCCCTGGTGGAGGCAGGATGCCTGGCCATGGAGCATCAAGTGACTTTCTGTCTAGTACTGAGTCCTGTCAGACTCCCCAAATGATAAGGTCAGACAGGCCCAGCAACAGTACATTGCAAGATGGAAGTGGTACATTTAGGAGTAAGTATAAGCATGACCAGATGGCATAAACATGCTTCATGAGTAGGTATCATAGACCCCCCCATGGCATAGTGATATCAGTGCCCTTCCCTCATCTCATGCCTATGATTCTTTGGGGATTCTCTATGACTACCTGAAGGGTAACTAAAAAACTCAAGCTTGGTTTATGATTAAGTCAGTTCAGTATGTAGATGAAAGTAAAAAATAGCCTCACTTAAAGGTCATGCTGAAAGATACATGGTCCTGGGAACCATTGTCTACTCTATGCTTTACACAAATACATTTCTACCTGTCTCACTGGCACGTTTTTTTTTCCCTCCTAACCATAGCTCCTGCCTCATTATATTTTAAAACTATTAACCTTTCAAGTAGTTTTATGGAATCCACTTACTTGCCTCTTTTAAGAATTATCACCCATAACTTTGTCAAGTTTTTTCATTTTTAGAGAGAAGGAACCTTATTCAACATGTAGAATAGTTACACTTTTGACCCAAGAACTGTACATCATTGCCACAGCTCATGATCCTACGAGTGTAATTTGTTTCTTGAGATGTGAGTTAGTTTCATAAGACTTGGCTACTTCAGGGTTTTATCTCTATGGTGATTAAAGGAGTAATATTAAACTCAAACCAAGAAATACTTATTAAACATGATATCTGTTAAGAAAAAAGAATTATTTAGGGTATGTTTTGATGGTAAAAGGAAGTGATTTCTCAAAAGACAAAGTCAGTTGGCACTTTATGTTCAGACTTTCATTCACAAAAAGATAAGTGCAGAAAGAAAAAAATGGAGACTACTTACAGAAAAACTGGGTCTTAAAACCAGATAGAAACCTGGGAGCATAAATCTACTTATATTCTTGGCTCTTCTACATGAGGACTGTGGAAGAAATGCTGGTAACTGCTTAAACAAGTATGTGTCTTTTCTATTGTTGATTATTTCCTGGAATTTTCTTTCAAGCCTGACTTAAAAATACTGTAATATACATAATGTTATCTTATAAAGCAGATCCTGTTTGATCAAAGGACAGTTTGAGACTTATGTTGCTGATGATGATGCTCATCATCATTATTTTGCTCTACCACAGAGCATTTTCCCCCTATAAATTTATGCAAACAAATATATGAAGGAAGTTTCTCACAAAAGATGTAAAATGAACAATTCACCTGAAACCAAGAGTTTACCAGAACTCAGAAGCAACACTAGAATTTAACAGGTTTCCACTAGATGGCAAGCATTCTCCTTCAATTTCTCAGTTTCATCAAGCTAAAAAATTGCTGCTATTTCAAATCTAGTCTTTGCACAAGACAGAGGCACTTGTATCAAAAAATGACAAAGACCCTGATTCACGAATTTAGTCAAATGTAGAATCAACTTATTCAAACTGAAATGGAAAATATGTTGTGATGTTTAAATGTTTTGTTTGGAGAATATATATTCATTCATTCATTTGACAAACATTAAATGCCTCATATGTATCTTTCATACTTTGTTTCATTTACTTCCCCCTACCCCAGCAATGAGATTCGGTGTTTTTATTAGTCTCATTTTAGAGACTGGGAAACTGAGGCTTAGAGAGATTAAGCAATTATTAGCCCAAGATAAATTGTCTAGGATTAAGCCTAGACAGTTTAATCCAGAGCCTATTCTCCTAACCACTACATCTTTTTGTTTTTGTTTGAAGTATAGTTGATTTACAGTGTTTCAGGTGTGCAGCAAAGTGATTCAGTTATATATATACATGTCCATATATATGCATATATATGTATATATATAGAATATATATATATTCTTTTTCAGATTCTTTTCTATTATAGTTCCCTGTGCTATACAGTAGGTCCTTATTTATCTATTTTATATATAGTAGCATGTATCTGTTAATCCCAAAGTCCTAATTTGTCCCTCTCTCACCCTCCCCCTTTCCCCTTTGGTAACCATTAGTTTGTTTTCTATGTCTGTGAGTCCATTTCTGTTTTGTAAATAAGTTCATTTCTATCATTTTTTTAGATTCCACATATAAGTGATATCATATATTTGTATGACTTCACTTAGTATGATAATCTCTATGACCATCCATGTTCCTGCAAATGACATTATTTTGTTATTTTTTATGGCTGAGTAATATTCCATTTGTGTGTGTGAGTGTGTGTGTGTGCGTGTGTGTGTGTATATATATATATATATATATATATATACCACATTTTCTTTATCCATTCATCTGTCAATGGACATTTAGGTTGTTTCTGAAAAAAAAAGAAAAAAAAAAAACGCTCCACCAAGGTTTCATCAAAATAGAGGACCCAGGAACGGAGACATACACCTAGTGCCTGGCAGTGTACTAGGTACTGGGGTTACAAAGATGAGTAAAGCATTTCTGTGCTCAAGGAACTTATTAGCCTAGTGGAAGAAAAGAAGATGTCAATAAATTCAAGTACAACATATTAAGTGCTGCTACACTGGTAGAACAGAGGAAAGAGTTATCCACTGAAATCTGAGACGTGGAGGATGAGCACCCAGAAGGTTAGAGGAAAGCAAGAGCAATGACTTTTTGAGGAAGGGGGAACAGTATAAAGGCTCAGGGATTTGAGTTGGCAGTGTGGAATGGCTGTGTGGTGGGGCATGTGGAAGTGGCAGGATATGGGCCTGGAAAGTCATGAGCCTCTCATGAAGGGATCTGTGTAATTGCTAAGTGGTTTGGACCACTGAAGAGTTTAATCTGGGAAATAATTTTGTTTGCACTAAAAAAATCACTCTGGCAATAGTATAGAGAAGAATTAAAGACGTTTGTACAAAATCCTGAAGTGGTCAATTATTTGAGGTTGTTTAGGAGCAGTTTTTCCCAGAGACTGGGGCACAGGGTTCTCCCTACAACATACAGGCAGGGTGAGGCAGAACACAAAAGGGAGGGATGTTAGTAAGACCTACCTCATAATTTTCTATCCCACCATAATTTCCACAAAAATCTGCATAAAAATTCTGCTTCCTATTTCAAATGAAACTTCGCATTTGACAGTATGATTTTCTTCTTGCCTTTGTCTTTGATGTGATTCTTTGATTTCAGTATAGCTGCTTCATTTGATCTTATTTAGTAGCATCCTTTGCAACTTACAAGTACTAAGCACACTGAATGTTACATCCATCAGATTTGTTTTCCCTGGTCAACTACAATTTTCATGTAACCCTCATTCTTGTCACTACAATCAGTTATTCATTACTTGACAACTTCCTAAAAATTTTTATTCCAGTTAATTTAAAAAGAATGCAGGACTCAACAACACATTTATTATTAATGTGTTCCAGTTATAATATTTAAATGGGAGTATCGAGTTCTGGTTGTGGGAGATCAGAGATAGAAGAGACTTTTTTTTTTTTTTTTACAAGAGACTTTTAAAGTCTACTGTGACAGTGTTTCTGAAACTTTAATGTGCATAGTAATCACCTGGGCATCTGTTTAAGATGCAGATTCTGATTCAGGAGGTAGGGGTGGGGTCCAAGATTCTGCATTTTTAACAAGCTTCTAGCTGAAGCCACTGGTTGAAGCCATTTGCTACTGGTCTACAAATCATACTTTGAGTAGTAAGGCGCTGTGATACAGGTAAAAATACCCAAATATCTTATTCCTGTAATTATATAATGAATATTTACAATTAAAAAATTTTCTATTTGATCATATCTTGCAGATGAGCCATGAATCCAACAGGTAGCTCCGGAAATGTTACTGATATAGTATGCCATTTAAATTAAAAATGAACCATTTTCTTCTGAGTATTGTGTTTGCTTTATAAGTTACACTAAAGTTAATTTTACTGAGTGATTTCTTTTTTTCCTCCCACAATGTCTGGAGATGATGTCACTTTCTGGCAGCTGAGGCTGTCTTTTTTGGGGGTCAGTCCCCATCACTTATTAGGCCCATGTAGTTACATACTTTCCCAAGGTAAAGAAAAACCTTTTACTGAGCTATAGTTTTCTCAGGGTACCTACAAATAAACATACATTGTGATGTAAAAATAAAGCCTGATATTATGTGATTTCATCCATATGAAATTCATTTGAAAGGAAGAAAACCACTTGAACTGTACAGTAATATTTTAAGTTCAGGTTTAATTTATATTCAATTCTTACCACAGTCTGGCAAATAGAAGATAGCTAAAGTAGAAATAATTATTGGCAAACATTTTGTTACCCAAGTAGGTAGCTTGCACTTTAAATATAGCTTTAGAGTCTTTTTTGGAACCCATTTTTTGACATGCTTTAATTTAGCATAATTTTAGCACATTTTTGTCATCTCTGATAAGAGGGTTTGTTTTGTCTGGAAAAGAGACACTCTGGTTTTCTTTTCCCCCATGCATCTCACAGACAGCCTATGAGTAATGGAAATGAAATTGTGTGGTAGACTCCTCACCTGGCTCATGAATGTGGTGTTCTTCGTTTGCCATTTGTGCCTTTTGTCACACTGAAAAAGGCATCAGAAAAGTGCAGAGTACAGAGTTTCTCCTGAAAGTGTCATGCTGCCCCCTCTCTGTTGACATGTATTAAAATTCAGGCAATGGGAGACACTCTATGATGTAAAGGAGTATTATTTTGGCCTTACAGGGTTTTATTTTGTTTCTGAACATCTGCAACTCCCTCAAGATTATGCTTCGCACTAAAAATAAAACAAGTATAGCTTGTGATTCACCTCGTTTTCACTGAGTCAGGGTTGTAGATTGTAGGGAAGATTCAGTGACTAAGAGAGTTGTAAAAATGGAAATAAAATTGCTGAATTCAAAATGAATTTAGACGATGATCATAGCAACCTGTGTATGCCACGAACCAAGCCTAGTATCTGGAAGCTCTTCTTCCAGATTTTACATGAGGAAATCATTTTAATGTTGTATTGTTATAGCCGGCATGATTACCTGGAACCCTTAGGGATTTTTTGTGTGGAGCTGCTCACCACAGATGTTAGCATGAGAAATAACATGCATTAGAGTTTATGTTTAAAAAAAATCATTAGGTGATATCTCCCCCAAATCAGTTTCACTCATGGCAATACTTTAATAAATCTTCAGCACAATTCAACTACCATTGTGAAAAGAAGGATCAACAACATTGGCAAGGATGATATTAGCTAGTATAGGCTTATGAATAGACAGACAACTAAAATAGAACTCTCCCAGTAGAAAACTTTCTCCTCCAACTCTAAAATTTCATCATTAATAATTAATTTCTATTGGCCTTGTAGGCTTTTGGTTTTTTAAAGGTTTTATACTAAAATACAAACATGCTTTCAAGGCATGGTACATTAAAAACACAGAGATTGGATTTGTAACTGGCTTGAAGGCTGTGCTCAAATAGTGCCCAAGGTATATCTCTGGTAATGTGCCTTTTAAAATGTTAGATTCAATATTTTAGAATTATTTTATTAAAATGACATACTCATTAAACTGGCAAATGATGAAGCTGGGAGACAGCTAATATGTCAAAAGATAGAATTAAAAAATCTAAATGATCCTGACTAGTTGGAATGGGAGATGGAAGGTTAAGTCTAAGAAAATGAAATTTCCTAACACTCAATGTAAAGTGCTGCACTTAAGCGAAAAAAAGGACAACAAAAAACCCTGTGCATAATATAGTACGTTAGGGGTGTTGTTGACAGTAGGCTTAAAATAAGTTGACAGTGTAATGTAGTTGCAGAAAAACAAAACAAAACAAACTAGTAATCATTGGTCCTATCACAAGGAAATATTACCCTCCCTACCTTGTAAATTGCTCACATCTGGTGGATTGTATTTAGTTCTGGGTGTCATATTTTGAAAATGACTTTGACAAACAGGAGTATATTGAGAGAAGTGTGAGCTAAAACTACATCATACAAGGTATAGTTGAGGGAATGAAAAATGTACATAACGCAGGAGAAAAACTTAGATGGACTTGATTCTACCTTTACGTAGCTGAAAGACTGTCATGTAGAAGAATTAAATTTATTTTGGGAAGCCTCAGAGGCAGACCTAGAAGTACAAGAGAGTGTTGGAGAGAGGGATACTTTGGTTAAAGAATTATCTGAAAATGGAGGTGTTGCTTTAGGAGAAAGTCTGCCATCACTAAAAATTCAAGTGTTTACACAGAGACTTGTCAGGGATCTTGTGGAAGATATTCTATGTTTAATGCTTTGTACTGTTGTGAATACATATCTTAAAGGAGATTGAGGTGCCAGTCAATAGTGGGACACAAAATAGGGGCTTGGAGTTAGGGAGAAATAGCGCCAGGAGGAGAAAGCACTAAGAGACTGCACCAAGTCCAACTCTCGCCTATGCGATTGTTGCCAAGAGTCAGCCTATGTGGCAGGCTGGGGTTGAGGTGAAGAGGAGGGTGATGATGCAGGGTGGTGTAGAATGTCTTCCATTCATTCACTCATTCAACAAAATACCATGTATGAGATCTTAGACTAGGTACTGGCGATGGAGATGAATAAGATGTAATTCCTGCCTATTGGAGCTTATATTCTTATGGGAACAGAAATATAGAAAAATAATTCACAGCACAACATGGTAAGTGCTTTGGCAGTAGATGGTAGGCAGTTGACTAGGGGTCAGCATTTGGGATAGACTGATAAGTGAGTTTATAAACATGCAACAATTCAAACAATTCAAATTGGCAACAAGAAAATCATGATGATGCTGTACTGATTTTTTTGCCAACTAACGCATATACTCAAGAAGGTGTTTTAAGGTCAGTCTGTGGAAAATTTGTAGTAAGAGGATCTTCCCTTAACAACCGTTCATGCAAAACACCAGGGGATTTTATTTGCCTGCAAGCTTAGTGTGAGTTTACAGTGTGATATGGCAGCCAAAAACCCCTATGCTTTTAAAAATGAAACAATAGATGCATTTAAAATGAGAAAGATGAGAATAATGGAAGTAACATAAGACCATATCTGACACCTAGAAAGTACTATGATTTAAAGGGGAATATTGATGGTATAAGCAATATCATTTTTCAAATGATATGACATACAATAGAAGGAACTGAATGGTAGGGTTTTTTTAGCCTGCAAAACATGATTTATGAGGAACCTAATCTAATATTTTAATGGTACTTAATGTCATGTGGAAGAATGATTAGACTTACATAGTTGTAGCTCTGGAGAATTAACTAGAACAAATAAGAGAAGTTAAAGAGAGGGAAGTTTTGGCTCAGCCCCAAGTATAACTGTCTGATAATTGCAAAGGACTGACTTTTGACCTAGTTAACTCCCTGTGTATGATAGCAGCGATGACATAACTTTTCACTACTCCCTGTATCCACATCCTTTGCCATGTAACTTAGCAGTTCCTCCCACTGTGGGAAGGTTAATCTTCCCTGCCCTCTAACTCTGGGCTGAACCACGTGACTTGCTTGGCCAATGGGATGTTAGCAGACATTACACAGCAGAAGATTGAAATAGGCTTGCACACTGGGTTTGTTTTCTCCTGCACCTTTGCCAGCACCATGAGCACATGCTTGGGCTCGACTGTTGGAGAATGAGATACACATAGGCAGAGTGAGTCATCCTAGTCATCCAGTTGAGGTTTCCTAAATTAGCTGAGGGCCAGCTGACAACCAGACATCTGAGTTGAATACAACTAAGTCCAAGACTGCTCAGACAAGCCCAGACTAAATTGCTGTCCCAGTTGTTTATTGTGAGCTAAATAAATTCTTATAGTTTTAAGTCACTGTATTTTTAGGTGGTTTGTTATGCACTATTATTGTTGTAATAGATAGCTGACACATTCTCTGTTGGTTGGTCTTGTTCAAGAAGGGGATGGCTGGTTGTCTGTCAAGATTACTATAGAAAAGGATACTTGGATTGATTTTAGACTAATAAATTCCAAAGATAGTTCCCTTTTCAGGGATTACAGTGGTAATATCAACATAACAATGAATGAGCAGTTACTACCTGCCAGGCATTGTTTTAAGGGCTTTATGTGTGTTAGTGTTTACTCCTATGACATAGTTACTCTTATTATTTCCATTATACTATTAAGGAAACAAGCACAGATAACAACTAGTAAGCAGTGGACCTAGGATTGAACCTAGGCATCTGGTTCCAGAAATCACACCCTTTATCAGCATGTCGTGCTCACACTGGCCCATGAGCTATGATCAGTTTTCCTAAAGCCCACTGGAAAGTGGGGGTTTATAGCTCCATATATTTACTAAGAGTGGGAAAATTAATCACTTCTCTAAATGCATTTTTTTGGATATAGGAAAACTTTCAAACATGAGATATATTAGATAAAATTAAAAAGGGGTCCTTAGTGGCAAAAACGTTGACAACCACTGCTCTAAGCAGCCTTCCAACCTTAAGATTCTATTATTCTTAGATAATATCTATTCTAATGCTAATATACAAGAATTTTCTTCTCTTCAAAATAATAATTTAGTGAAAAGCATTGCATAAAAATTTCCTTAGACCACTTTCTTTATAATAAGTACTTCATAGGGCCATTCATGAAGAAAATATAGATTTGTAGGTGATAGTAGAAATGTTCTGCTCATATACCAAAAAAAGATGTTACAACATAAGAAAAATTGAAAAGAAAATGCATATTAGCCAAAGTGGGGGTGGTAGCATTGTATTGTAATAAAACCCCTGTATTATACTGGATGTGGCCTTAGAATTAGCAATAACTTTCAGTTGATAAGTTAAACATGGTATGTGAGTTTTTGTTTATGTAGATTTTTGTGGGAACATAGCTTAATCTTTCATGTCTTACTGGATGCTGTAATTAACTGTGCTACTTTAATGGAAACAAAATGCATATTTTGATACATTCTCTGTAGCTGAAGATAAATATTGAACAGGATTCAATTTGAACTGTTGGAAAACATCTTTTTTCTAAATCTAATGAACTTAATATGAGTTTAGCAGATGAGCTCTGTTTTTAAAGTTGTTTTAAAAATTATGTTCTCTTCTGCATTGCTTGCTTTTCTAAAATCATACCTATTTTTAAACTAAAGAAGTTGGCAGTAGGGTGGTAGAATGTGGAGCTTATGGCTGATCTCTTTTGAATGTTTATTTCATTTCTTGAAAAATCACCACTGTTCAAAAACTACCTTAATGCAAGTGATCTCCAGCTTCCCTCACACATTTCAGAAAGGAACACACACATTATTTTTCAATATGTACAACATTTTGACCTAATGTTTATACATATGTATTTATTTTAAAATATAATCGTATATTGTGATGATTTGTCAGTCAGCTGAACCTTCTTGGCAGGTTTTATTGGCAGGTTGAATTGGAATATCCTGGACCAAAGCTGATTTAGTAATTTTCTGCAGATTTGCTCACAGTTGTTTGTTTACATTTGTGGATAGATTTTCCTATTCACACGAAGGTAAACTAAGTGAAGCAAAAATGTTCATCAACAGGAAATACTACCTATATGACAGCACATACTTAGCTATACTGCGGATGGAAACATGGCTATTACCCCATTCTGGGCCATTAAGTAGAGAGTATTAATTGATAACTCTTTTTCCCTGAGTCCAGACTTAGATTTGGAGAATCGTATTGATTTTGAAATTATGTAATTAGTTGTTATAATATATTAAAAATGCTCTGCTCTTTTATTAAGCAAATATAACCTTTCCTTGGTGTGAAACTATCTTTTATTGGTTATTCTTAATACAATGCTCCAAGCAGATGCTGCCAATTGATGGCAGCTATATATAAGTTCAAACCTATTATATTTATTATCTTGGAGTTACACTGAATTTATGCTCATTACACTTTTATGAAGAACTGGCTTGTCCTCTGGAAGTCGGGTAGAGGACCTGTTGTTTTTGTTGTGAAGGAAACAAATGAGCCAGGAAGCACATTATGCTAATAGTTTTTTATAGCACAGCATTGGGAATTTGGAATATCTTAACGATTTTTAAGTTTTGTAAGAAGTTGTCCTAATATATTAAAAAATACTCCCCCTTTAAAATTAAGCATATGTAATGTTTTCTTGGTTTGAAACAATACTTCATTGGTTATGAAAGATAGCTTAGTAAGAATTAAATACTAGCCTTCCACATGGATTGAGAAATGTAACCAAAACCTTAAATAGCGCCCTAACGTGTTTTGTAAACCAACGTTGTGTGTAGTCCTGGAAAATACTAATTCAAAAAGAATAATAGACGTTAATGCTCTGCTTAGCATTTCAATATCACAATTAAAAATTCTACAGGATAGTTAATTAAATATTTTATGCTTCTAGAAAGGGCCTTGATCCTCAGAATTGCATACTAATCCTCAAATTCCTTTTATATAACTCAGAATCCCTTTAAGGAATTAAACATTCATTTATATTTCAGATGAGAGCATTATATATTTTTCCCAACTTTTTTACAAAAGATGTCTAGTGTTAATATGTTAACTTCAGATTCTGTGGTTAAGTCAGACTTTTGAAGCTTAAGATATCCATGCAAATTATCATAATTCTCCCATGTAAGAGGGTCCCCTTTATATGAGAAATTATTATTATTTTATTTTTCTAACTATAATATTACCGAGTTGCCAGATGAGGATGCAAAATATTACATGCCCCAATTTTCGCTTCTTAATAATCTTATATGGTCCTTTCCCTTTTCCATTTTGTAAGTTTTGAGCTTCTCACCCTAGTCTTTATTTTTCTCTTGATGCTAATTAATGAAATTCTGGTATACTAGCAATAAAACTGTAGGGACTTCTAACAGCTGATGAAAAACTCAGCAAGATAAGAAGGATAAAATATTCCCTCTTCCTCTATATCTGCAGAAACATACACAGAATTTTGTTTTTGCCATAAAACTATCCTTGCAAATTTTATTTCTAACAAAGGAGTCTTGTAAAATGTCTGAATTTCATGCATTGTTGCTCTGTTCTGGAAAGTAAACCTCTAAAAAGTCTGTAATTATGTTGTTAATCTTACATAAGAATTTGTTGTTCTGAGGATAATATTTAAACCAACATTTCTGTTTTCTGAAAGGTAAAAATACTTGAAAATTGAAAAGCTTGAAAATGTTACGTCAGAAGGAATTATTGCTACTTCCTTCACCTCTCATACGCTGAGAGAGAAAACATAAAACCTACTGGATTCCTTATTTGAACAAAAAGTTTGAGAGTCTGATTTATTTAATTATAATTGTTTGTTAAATTTATAATTATGTCTTACTGAAAGAGAGAGATTGAAAAGCTCTTATGGAATTATTGCAGTGTATGCAACGCCTGCAGAGCAGAGAGAAGATGTTTGTCATTAATCTGGTGTCTGTGATTTAGGCACCAAATGCCAGATTCTCATTTGAAGAAGTGGGACTGCTACTTAGTAAAACATATCAGCCCAGCTCACTTCAGGCTGGGAGACAAACAGTTGCGGCACTGAGGCAAGGTCAGGCACAAGTCAGGGCCTGAGCTACCCTTGCAGATGCGACTCTGGGATGTTGCTTCATTGCTGGCCCAGCGGGCTTTGCATGTGCCATGGCCTTAAGAGGAGCTGAATGATGGAGGAGTATTCTCTTTTGGTGTTAGGGTCTCTCTTTCTGTCTTTTCTCCAACACTAGATTTCTTCCCTTTCTAATTTAAGATCACTTTGTATTAATCTGTACTTGACCTAGAGAAGTAGGAAAGCTTCTGAGGAATTCTGAGTTTTCCCATCTTCTCATGAAATGCTTTCTCTCATTCTCTCATTCTCTTTGCTTTCCCTTCAGCCCTGGGAAAGCAGAATTTAAGGCATAAAAATCAGCCTCTCTCTAGACCACTGAGGAACATCGTCAAGGGAGAGATTAATAGCCCATTCCCTTTTCCTTTTATTATCTCTCATTCCCTCTCTGGAAAGAATCAAGAAAGAAAACAAGTGGCTGGGTTTTTTTGAGACTTTCAGTTAATAAGGTGTGGATGAGTTAGAATCTAAATTTACCTAAGCCTGATGAGAGTTACTCTCTAAGTTGAGCCTTTTAAATCAGAGAAGTTTGAATGCACATCATTATGGCATGTGCTGTTCCAGAAATGAGAAGCAATTTTCAATATGCATAAATCTCAGTCTTGGTTCACTTATGGTAACATAATGTTTTTGGATGATAGATTGAGGTCAGAAAGAAAGAGCAGTATCTCAGACCATTAGGTTGTGCCTTTTCACACCAACTTAGGTTGTCAGTTTTTATTTTCTTGTGAGGAATACTATCTGTAAGAAGCAGATACTGAATTGTTGAAGTCCTTGTTGCATCTGTAACGCATTACTGGGCCACTTGGAATGAGCAATAATGAGATGGATCAAGACAGTTATGTGGTGTTTTCAGTCAATTTAATATGAAATGTTTATGGACACACAGTCCACCCTATTTGTAGTGTAGCAACTGGTCGTGAATATGGAACTTCAAAATGACCCGTCAGTTATAAACACAGTCAACATGAAATCCAGTATATGAAATTTCAGCTTCATACCTTGCTAAATATTCACTTTGCAAAAATATTTACCACAGGATAACTTTAAGTATTGTGTTATGAATTCATTTAAAATGATTAGAATAGAAAATTTGTTTGGAATGCACAATAAAAACTGCTTTCAAACAATAGTATTTCTGTTTGTTAAAGACTAAATAGTATCACAGGATGAATAATCCCTAATATGACAGAAAATATCAATATGGTAAGAAAGAAAAAATAAAGACTTTATTCATTATAATAAGTATATTTTACTCTCTGATGTCTCTTTTATGTTTTTCCTTTTAGATCTTGATTAATTTGAATTTGTAATATTTTGTGTGTATGTAATCTCATATGTCATTCTTGGGAATTTGTTTCTATTACTAAACTCTATTGTATAGCGTTCCAATTGTAAATAAAAAAAACTAAACAATAACAAAACCAACCAAATAAATGAAAATCAAAGCAAACAACAACAACAAAGACACAAACAAACCTCCCATGCCCCCCAAATGGAATAACTGAACATAATTAAAAAACGCTTTGGAGATGTTGCCTGTTAAATCAGGGCAAGGGGGTGATTCGGAGTTGTTCTTTTTGTGACACTGTTCATATGAGTGGTCCCAAATAGGAACTTTTAATCTGAGTCAGATTTATAGCCTGTTATTATGGGTAAGAAAGCAAGAGAGTGAGAAAAAAAGGGAGCATCAGGACAAGATATCAAAGAACATTTATTGTCCATTTGCCAGGAGCTTGGACCACAGAATCTCTGAAGCTCTACCACTATCACTATTTTTGTGGTGGTGTGGCAGGCACAGCCTTGCATACACATTAGAGATGTTCAATAATTTTTTAAGTAAAATGCCATATTCATCAAAGTGATCTTCTTTCAATAGCTTAACATTTTTCCATCACATTCTTGGACATAGGAGATTGGGAAAGATTGAGTTGCTGGGGAAGCTGTTTCTTTTCACATCTACACCGATTTTCCTAGTAAATAAACTGATGTAAGTAGGAGGATTGTCTTAGGGCAACACTAACTTGGGTTCTTTGGTTACCCTGTATTTATATTTATAGATAGAATAAACATGAAAAATTTTCCTGATTTTGACCCTGAATTTTTTTAAAGTTTCCTTTTTTTTTTTTTTTTTGATGTGGACCATTTTTAAAGTCTTAGTTGAATTTGTTACAATATTGCTTCTGATTTATGTTTTGGTTTTTTGGCTGTGAGGCATGTGCGATCTTAGCTCCCTGACCAGGGATCTAACCTGCAGCTCCTGCACTGGAAGGCGAAGTCTTAATCACTGGACCGCCAGGGAAGTCCCTTGACCCTGAATTTTGAATATTATATCTAGTTAATTGTTAGGTTCAGATATAGAAATTAGGTTTGCTGCTGAGAACAGGGGAAAGTAGAGTATTGGTCCTGTTCTAGATAGTTATTACTACTGCTTTGGATGGCTATGGAAGATGATAATTAGTAGTTAGCAGAGACCTGTGACCAGAGCAGATATTAATGAGGCCTTTGTAACATTATGTAGAATTATAGGTAAAGTCAAATGGGGGATTGAAAGGATATATTAGCCTATACGTTTTTTTAATTTTTATTTTTTAAGGATTTCAATTCATCCATTTTGAACAAGCTCCAAACGTCTTGAGGCAATAGAGAAGCAGTGTGTAAATGGAAGGATCTGATGGACCGTATTTGAATCTTGGCTTTGTTTTTACATTTCTGAGCCTCCAGTCCTTATTTGAAAAATGAAGACAAATAATATTGTCTACAGAGCCAAAATGTAGTCTGAATTAAATGTTATGATGTATATGTAAGTGCTTTTGTAAAATTGCTAAGAGCTATGAAAATTACATTTAATAGTATTTCCACCCAGCCTCTCCTCCCTCATGCATTTCTTTCTCCTATTTATGTCAGTTCCAGGTAGTATGACCATATTTGGGGATAAAAAGGTGAGACTAAAGTGAAATCGATTTATTCTGCTCTGTGGGAAGTTCTGTATGCTTCCCTTAGCATTTCCATTTCCTTTAGATTAAGAGTTTGTGTGGATGAAAATGTGTGGATGAGAAAATGATTTTTTTATGAAGATGATATTTGAATAACTTTATACATACAGACTGAAAATGTAGCAAACAATTTTATGAATTTGTCATTTTAGCATATATGTATATGACATATAATGCACATCATCTAAAAGAAGGGAGAAAGACAAAAGGTAAAATAATGAGCAGAAGTGGCAGTGAAGGCAACTGCTCCACCTGTTCCTGGATTAATATTCAGGGCAGTTTGGGCACCAGTGCGGTTGACCTTTCTAGGGTGTGTAAGCAAGAAACAGCAGAATAGGAATGAACAAGGAAGCCATTTCACACATACATTGGTCAGTATTCCTTGTCAGCTATCCTATTGGGCACCTGGCTGCCGGCCTTTTATCCAGTGCTTACAGACCGCTCATCATAACTTGTAGCTTGTTTCTTTAGGGGCATCCTCCCCCACATGCCTATGCTGCATGTGTTCCACCAGATAAAGTCTCCCTAACAAACTTCATTATGGACAGATCCAGTATTGCCCATATTAACAAGAAATACCATTTTACACTTACACGTTCTATACATAGATACATAACTTCTACAACTACATATTTTGTACATAGACAGACATAAACTTATCAGCACCCATAGACATATACCTTTATTTACAGATCTGGGAAAATGACAACCATTACATTAGTAAATGGTGTGGGAGAATGAACCCAACATATAAGTCTGGAGTTTTCTCCAGATCCTTCTATGAGACAAGGCAAGTTGAACTATCATATTAATAATTGACAATGTTCTGATATTATAAAGAGGTCTGGAAGATCAGATGATCTCCTCTGCTTGTTTGCTGAAAATTTTGTGACTATGGCTAGGTGTCAATATGGTGGATTTTCTTTGTTCATAACTTTCCCTGTTATAGATTAGACCAGTGTTTTTCAAATATTTTGACTTGTGATTCATATAATTGTATATCATGACCCAATACATGTAAGCCTAAATACAAATATATCATGTAATTTAACAAACAACTTTCATGATCCACTAAATAGTTGCAAAGCAGTTTGAAAAATACTTTACTAATTTAAAACCAGTTAGCTGAGATCTTGAGGCTCATTTTCCTATGATCAGTTATGGTTTCCTCTGAAAACAAGGCTAACGTGGGAATGGTGAAGACTGATTTCCTTCACTATCTATACATTTAAGATTTGTGAGGCTTGTCTTGTGAGATCAAGGAGTCTTATCATGGCCTATTTGAAAGATCAAAGAATAAGATACAGCCATTGAGCCAGATAGGTTTAGAAACCTCTTGGAGAAAAGACAGTAAGTTTTCTTTCCTGACAAAACTCCCTCTTCTCCTCCTTCTCCTCCCCTCTCCATGTTACATGGATGTTGGTGTTATAGTGAAAGGAGGGGGCATTGGGAAAACTTGTAAAGTTATTGTAATGTGGGGAGTTAGAAGATCTTCATGAAAGTTTCTCTCTGTGTCTGTGTCAGGCTATATCTTTGATCTCCATGGTATGAAGTATGCTATGTTGCCAATAAAATCTCAGATTTTGCCAAATTACCTCTGACTTAATCTATGTTGCCCCATGACCTTTGGAGCCATTGCTACAGGGGAGTGTTGTATGGGGCAGGAGAGATGGGTCCTTGTAGCCTCAGTAAGGTAGATGATTTGTTTCTTCTACCTCTAAACTTCTATGGCATTTACTCTTTATTTAAGACATTTTAGTTCTTTGCTATATGCTCTCTGATGATAATCTCTAATTCATGATTATGAATTGTGTCTCCTACAGTGAATTTCCTGAGAGCACCTTTTATTTTTTATTCTTTGCATAGCTCTAGGTAACTATTAGATTTCCTCTAAATACCTACTATTTGATTTAGTGGAAGGGAGAGAAGGAATATTAGGTCCTTATATTCCACATTTAAACCAGTCAACCTACAATGATATATAGTAGCTATTAGGGACTCACCTCAAGCATTGAACAACTTCCTTCTAGATTAAACTGAAGCAGAAATGTCAATTACATTGTTTACTTTTAATTTTCCTTAATAATTAAATTCATTCAAGTAATTTATTCTGCAAATGATTAGCAAGATTTTTTGTATGTCAGACATTATGTGAGGGATAAAACCAAGCATAAAATATTGTGGACCTTACCATGTATTCTTTCTACCATTTATTTTTTACAAACCTAGTACTCTTATGTTTTCCTAAATTTCCACTCCTGATTACTCATGTTTTCTTCCAAATCTGCCCTCAGATCTTTTATTTACACTTTAATATAAATAACCAATCATAGATTACAGTGTTATCCCCAGAGGCATTTATGCTTTTTTAAACTAAAAAAAGAATTTTAATCATTAACTATCAATAGTGGCCAAGATTTATTAAACATTTACTATGTTCCATGCACTGCTCTAATCACTGTATGTAGATTAAATCATTTAATTTTCACAGTAGCACTATCAGGTAAGTGCTATTATTATATTTGTCTTATTGTTGAGAAAACTAAAGCGCAAAGAAATTATGTAATTTGCCTTAAGTCACTAGGCCCGTAAATGGTGGAGCTGGGAGTTGAAACTTGGAGATCTGGCTTTAGTACTCATGCTATCAACCACAATATTATGCTAACTGTATTGTCATTGAGTTATTTCTTTGGAAAATTGATCATTCTAGGTCCATGAAATCATATATTGACTAGAAAAATTCTAGGCAGGCTCTGCTTCCAGCTCAAGGCAAGCCCTCTGACTGCCTTAAAATCCATTAGAGGCCCCTGTCTTTGCTCTGTGCTCTCTTCTAGCTGGGAGTTAGGACTTTGCCCTTTGTCAGAATTTATCATTAGAAACTATTTGATTATAAGAAAGCAATTAAGACATAGCCTTCCTATTGGAAATTTCAGTTAATTGGTGCGCCAATTATTTAGCCATTGTTTTTCAGCCCCAAATTGATCCTCTATGATTGGTAATGCTGGGACTGGGACTGCCTAACCATCCTCAGTTGTTAGGATCTGCTGGAGGATGCAGAGGTGCTAGAGGGAGATTGGAAGGCAGGAGGTGGGGAGAAGTGTTTGCTCTTTCCTATTTGCTGTTGCCCCATCAGTGTTGCCCCAGCATTGCAACTTTATCTGGGTATCCAGAGTATTATCTTGGGCACAAAATGTAAGGAGGCTGACATTTCACTTACAGGAGGTAAGGGAGTGCCTCCTTACATTTTGTGCCCTGGGCACCTCACTTGCTTCACCCTAGTCCCTGCCCTGAAAACTTTTAATGATTTGGTATGTTTCCTTAGAATCTTTTTAAAAATACACTTTAATGTAGTTTTTAATCATATTGTTGAACAATTGTGTCTTTTTTTCTGTCCATTTGATATTACAACATAAGCATTCCCCATTATTAATAATCTTTTAATGAATATATTTAATAGCTCTCTTAGACTCTATCGTAGATATTTGTATTATTGTTACAAGCACTATCACACACATGACCTCATTTCAATTCTCACAATTTTATGAGGTTAGTGGGGCAGATGTTATTCATTTTACAGATAGGGAAACTGTGGTTCTAATAAGTTAAAGGTCTTGCTCAGATCATAAAATTACTAAATAGCAGAATCAAGTTTTAATATTTGTTCATTGTTATTAATAATAATAATCAGTGCTATTTTATTGAGGGTCTGCTACTGAGTGTCAAAGTTGAGCTTTGAATTCTGTTTTTTCTTAAAGACTATGCTCTTCATTATAGTATTTTCCTCATTAAATCAGGACATGTTAGAATCCTATGCAGCAGACTTTCCTTCATAGGAATTCAGAGGCGAGAAATGCTCAGGGAGGGCTTCCTGCAGAAGGTCAGACTTGAATTAGACCTGAAATGGTGCATGGGAATTTGGAGGGAAAGAGAAATGGAGAATTAGGGAAGAGGTGAGAGGAGAACAGAGGAGAGGAAGGAGAGGAGAAAAGGGTGGAAGAGATGGGGGGAGAGGGAGTTCATCCCAAACAAAGGAGATTTCACAAACAGAAACATGGAAGAATAAATATATTGTAAGAAACTGTGATGCTTGACTACTGCTGTGTGATTGATATGTGTTAGGGAAGTGAGGCCAAGTTAGATTATTGAGGTTGTTTTTATGGACCTTATAATTGGAATGATCTTTTAGAAAGTCTGCTTCCACACAATCTATATCAGTCCGTGGCTGTGGTGGGAAGCTGAGAGCATTAAGCTACTCTTTCTGTTGAACTTAATTTCTCTTTTGAGTTTCCAGTTTACTCTTGAATATACACAACATTAAATTATCACCCTGGAACAGACTAGGAGTCTTATAGAGGAGGTTGAAACTCCTCAGTAATTCACTTGATCACATTTGTAGTACTATTCCTCAGGGGAAAAAAAAAATCTCATTTCAATCCCAGCTAGAAGTCAGCTTATTCACTAAAACCTCAGGATTGAGACCCTTTGTATAATTTTAATGAGAAAATATATTGTAAGAAACTCATGCCTTGGCAAAGGGACAAATCAGAAAGGCCTTTTCTATCTGTTACTTCCATAAAGTTCTTTCCACAGTGACAGACTAACATGAAGTTTTATTCCTAGGATGCCTTTAATGCTTAACTTTTCTAAAAAAGTGCCTTGTGAACAATCAAATAAAAAACTTGATAAATCAAATAGGAAATATTTGCTCAGTATACTATGTTCTTAGAGTGGGCTATTGTGTATAATTATTTTTCAATTGATATAAATTGGTGTATAACATTTTATAAGTTTCAGGTGTACAACATTGCCATACAATTGACCCCCTTTACTTACTTGCCCATTCCCACCCCCTTCCCCTCTGGCAATCACCAATTTGTTCTCTATATCTATGAGTTTGTTTGTTTTTTAACTTTCACATATGAGTGAAATCACATGGTATTTGTCTTTCTCTGTCTGACTTATTTCACTTAACATAGTACCCTCAAGGTTTATCCATGTTGTTGCAAATAGTAAGATTTCATGTGACACAGAGACATGAAGGGAGTAAATATTGTTGGAAAAATGTCACTGATAGACTTGCTCGATGCACAGTTGCCACAAGCCTTCAATTTATAAAAAGTGCAATATATGTGAGGGACAATAAAGTGAAGTGCAATAAAATGAGGTATGCCTGTGTATATACACCACATCTTCTTTGTCCATTTATCCATCAGTGAACACTTATGTTGTTTCCATATCCTTACTATTGTAAGTAATGCTGCAATGAACATAGGAGTACATATATCTTTTTGAATTAGTGTTTTTGTATTCTTTGGATATATACCCAGAAATGCAATAGCTGGATCATATGGTAATTCTATTCTTAATTTTTTGAGGAATCTCCATACTATTTTCCATAGTGGCTGCACCAACTTACATTCCCACCAACAGTGCCCGAGGGTTCCCTTTTCTCCACATCCTTGCCAACAATTATTTCTGGTCTTTTTTGATAATAGTCATTCTAATAGGTGTGAGGTGATATCTCATTGCAATTTTATTTATTTATTTATTTGGTTGCACTGGGTCTTAGTTGCAGCAGGCAAGCTCCTTAGTTGCTGTTCGCGGGCTCCTTAGTTGCGGCTTGCCTGCTCCTTAGTTGTGACACGTGTACTCCTTAGTTGCAGCCAACAGTCTCCTTAGTTGTGGCTCACGGGTTCCTTAGTTGTGACTCACTGGCTCCTTAGTTATGGCATGTGAACTCTTGGTTGCAGCATGCATGTGGGATCTAGTTCCCTGACCAGGGATCAAACCCAGGCCCCCTGCATTGGGAGCGTGGAGTCTTAACCACTGTGCCACCAGGGAGGTCCCTCTGATTGCAATTTTGATTTGAATTTCCCTAGTAATTAGTGATGCTGAACAGCTTTTCGTGTTTTCTTGGAAAAATGACTATTCAAATCCTCTGTCCATTTTTTAATTGATTTTTTGTTGTTGAATTGTGTGAATTCTTTATATATTTTGCATATTAATGGCTTATTGGATATATCATTTGCAAATATCTTCTCCCATTCAGTAGGCTGTCTTTTTGTTTCATTGATGATGGTTTCCTTTGCTGTGCAGAAGCTTTTTAGTTTGATATACTTCCACTTGTTTATTTTTTATTTTGTTTCCCTTGCCTTTGGAGTCAAAGCCACAAAACATCACTAAGACTGATGTCAAGGAGACCATGTTTTCTTCTAGGAATTTTATGGTTTCAGGTTTTACATTCAAGTGTTTAAGCCATTTCAAGTTAGTTTTTGTGAATGGTGTATGACAGTGATCCAGTTTCATTCTTTTGCATATGGCAACCCAGTGTTCACAGTGCCATTTATTGAAGAGACTGTCCTTTCTCTACTGAATGTTCTTGGCTCTTTTGTTGTAAATTGTTCATAAATGTGTGCTTTTAGTTCTGGGCTCTCTATTCTCTATACCATTGATCTATGTATCTGTTTTTATGCTAATACCATGCTGTTTTCGTCATTATAGCTTTGTAGTAAAGTTTGTAAACAGAGAATGTGATGCCTCTAGCTTTGTTCTTCTTTTCCTAGATTGATTTGGCTATCTGGGATCTTTTGTGGTTTTACACACATTTTAGAATTATTTGTTCTAGTTCTGTGAAAAATGCCATTGGAATTTTGATTGGGGTTGCATTGAATTTGTCGTTTGCTTTAGATAGTATGAACATTTTAACAATATTAATTTTTCCAATTCATTAGAATGGAAGGTCTTTTATTTATGTCTTCTTCAATTTCTTTCTTCAGGGTCTTATAGTTTTTAGTGTACAGATCTTTCACCTCATTGGTTAAACTTATTTCTAAGTATTTTATTCTTTTTGGTGCAACTGTAAATGGGATTGTTTTATTAATTTCTCTTACTTATATTTCATTATTAGTGTATAGAAACGCCACAGATTTCTGTAGATTGATTTTGTATTCTGCAAATTTACTGAATTTGTTTCTTAGTTCTAAAAGGTTTTTGGTGGAGTCTTTAGGGTTTTCTATATATAGTATCATGTCATCTGCAAATAGTGACAGTTTTACTTCTTCCGTTCCAATTTGAATGTCTTTTATTTCTTTTTCTTGCCTACTTGCTCTGGCTAGGACTACCAATACTGTGTGGACTTCCAATACTAGGACTTCAAAGTCTGTTTGTTTTTTTAAAATTGTCTTAAATCACCTTAATTAGGTTTGACATAAATACACTACCATGTGTAAAATAGATAGCTAGTGAGGACCTGCTGTATAGCACAGGGAGCTCAGCTCGGTGCTCTGTGATGACCTAGATGGGGGGTGGGGGAGCTGGGGAGGAAGGTCCAAGAGGGAGGGGATATAGGTATAGGAATAGGTATAGGTATAGGTATAGGAATCATATAGCTGATTCACTTCATTGTACAGCAGAAACTAACACAACATTGTAAAGCAATTTTACTCCAATAAAAAAAATTACATAGTAGATGGTCTCCACAAATAGATAACTAAATGTATCAGACAGGATTCTTTGGGCTGCAATTAACAGAAGCACTAACTTAACTAATGTAAACAATAAGAACATTTATTATCTCAAATAAAAGAAAATCCAGAAGTAGAGTAGGCTATAGATTTAACTGCTTTAGTGCTCATTAGTGTCATCATGGACCTAGGCTCTTTCTGTTTTTCCATTATGCTACCAGTATTGTTGGACTTCAAACTAAGGCTGGTTCCGTTTGTGATTTTAACTGACTGAAATCTGGGCTACATGTTTTCTTATTCATGTCCAGCTATAGGGAGATACCAGTTTCTTGCCACTGCCTTGGAAAGAAAGAATAATATTTCTAGAAATTTCTAGCATTTCTCTTCTTGTGTCTAACTGATAATAATTATACTACATACTCATTCTTGAACCAACCATTGGCAAATCCGAGCTTAAATTTCTGAAACCACATTTCTATTACTAAATGGGAGAATGGGAGAATAAATATTGAATATCTAAATATTATAAGGGTCACTAAAATTACTTTATTAAATTGTTCTGGGGTTATCTGCTGTACTTTATGGCTTACAGTATAGTTTTTCATACTGTATCATTATTGTACAAAGCACAATATAGTACAAAGCATCTGTTACAGAGGCTTACTAGATATAAAATGTCTTTCATATTTTGAATGGTTATAATAGTATGCTTGAATAAATTTCAGATATATTGGAATCCAAAACTTAAAATGCTTCTTTCCTCTACTCTGTCCTAAGTCAGGAAGGAATCCTCAGGGAGGGAACAGAGTGCTAGTCCTCAACTGTTGATGCAATGCCCAAATTCCATAAGACAGAGATTGAATCAAACAATGGGTATAAAACACATGATAGACTGTGGAAAGCAGGAAGTTGGTAGAAGCTACAGAATATTCCCTCCTAGAATCTTCCATGGTATCTACTTTAAATCTCTCCTTAGTGTGTATAGTCTTTGAGTCTGTGTTTTGAGGAGAGATATAGGCTTAAATGTGCATATGTGTTTATATGTGTGTATTGGGAGAGGGAGAGTTTTTTTTTCCTTTACAATAGGATTACTATAGAAAATGATAGCCCATTGATTAATTAGAATGCTAGTCCTAAACCTAGCTACACTGAGTAATAGAAAAACATATTCCAATCATTACTCCATAATAGACTTTGGAAAATATGTTGCTCTGGTAGTTTGGTGAGAAAACCAAATGCTGTGTTTGCTGCTGAATGTAATAATTCTCTTATCTTTAGCTGCTGTCAATAATTTGGGGCTTTGGCTATCCCAAGCTTTTGCTGTATCAAATATTGGGTGAAGGAGGAAACAAACTTATGATTAATACTGTGTTTCTCAATTGGAATAGGCCCATTTGTTTATTTAATAAGTATTTATTGAAATACTCCGATGGGTCAGGCACTGTGCTAGGTGCTGAGGATACACCGGTGAACAAAGCAGACCTAGTTCTGCCTTCGTGATTCTTATAATCTAGTAGAATATGGTTGAAAGCTGGTATATCAGTTTGTTGGTGATGTAGATTGCTGAATATGAAGAATGGAAGGAACCTCACAGTTATTCCAGTCCATACTCTAATGTGATAAAGTAAGGGAAGAGAGTCTAGACATCTGAAGTTTTTTTACATGACTGAGGTCAAATCAAGCCATGGCAGATCCAGAAATAGAACCAGTGTTTCAGCTTACTTAGCTCCAGGATCCTTTTGATGATATTCTAGTCCTTCATGTTAGTAAAGTGCTGGACCAGGAATGCAATACATTGCCTCGGAGAGTCACAGTCTGTGCCATTTTACTCTTGGAGTTCCACTTCACCCGTAAAGCAGGTCTCAAGTGTGAAGCAGACATCCTCCGGACATTATCTCATTTTTAAACTCCAGAAAGGCACATTTGCATCACGTTATCCTACAAAAGCAAACATTTAGAATGCAAAGTAGCCATGAGATGATGATGATTTTTTAAATAAATGAGCTAACTTAATAGATAAGGCGTATGCCCTAGCAGTACAGATGATACATCTTTGTAATCATTCTGCATTGTTTCAGCTGACTGTGAGAGAAGTGCCAAATAAACTGGAAGAATTAGGTTTTATGAATCATTCATTAGGTTCAATTTAACACTCTCATTATTTACAGTGCTTCAGGTTTGTCTGTGGTGCTGCCTATTTGCCTTAATAAGTATGAGAATAATGACTTGGCAGTGTATCTGTTTGCATTAGTGTGTGTTATTGTTTACTGAAATGAAGCCCAAGGTATTTTCAGAAATATGCCTCTTTAAAAATAGTCATGGCTGGAAAATATTGCATTTTATACCTTGGGGCCTAAAAACTTATTTGTATGAAATATTTTATCCTTTAATGAATATGATTAATACACGGGAGCTGCATTCATATTTAGGGTATCATGGCTTATTGTTCGCCTAATACATGGTGGGATTGTATAAATGTTTCTAAGCCTGGTTTATCTTGGAATTTAAAAAAAGTATCTAAAGAGGCAAACTAGAACTAGTTAGAATGAAGTTGGTTTGTATACTGTGACTCTGCTATTTGAATTCCAATGAGGTATTTATTTTAGGGAGAAAAGTTTGCTTTGTAGGTTAAATCATAGCAATTATTTCTCAAATTATTTGTTAGATTAAGTTTATGTATATGTTGTGTTCAATGGGTAAAACATATCTGATGGGCCAATTCTGAAGAATGCACTTTATCACATATAAGCATGAAAGGAGGTAATTTTGGCTTATATTTTAGAGAGTTCCTTTAGACTCTATTAATAATTGCATATTAAAGGAATAGAAAAGGCTAGAAGAGAAGGGAAAGGTATTTATATGGAAAAGTGAGAAATAATAAATCATTAACAATACCCAGAAAATATTTCTAATAATTTCCTATACTATAAGATTGGTTGACCTTTTAAAAAAGCTATTTAAATAGCCATAGGTCTGTACAACAGTGGTTGGGGGGTTTGATTAATTTCCTTAGCCACGCAGTTTTCCCATCTCTTTCAAATGTAAAGCACTGGGCTTCTCTTCAATCACACCTGCCATTTTTAAACATCAAGCTGTGATTAGACCATAGAACAGGCAACTTTATCTCAATTTGAACTGTGATCCAAATTTGCCCTGTGAGACTTTGCCAAAAGGTACTCCTGTAGCTCACCTCTATTTTGGAGAAAATTCACAGATTGGTTACATAAAAAATTCATGATCTCTGACATCAGCTGGGCTCTCAATGCTTTTGAGAAATCCTTCTATATTTCCCTAGTCACCTCTTTTCAATTCTGCACAGCAGCTACATAAAATTTCCTATCCTCTTCAAACTTTAAACTTCCCTACCTGTTCATCACTCTTAACAGATAACCCCATTTTCTTCTTATCAGAGAAAACTGAGACCATCAGATGCGTGCTTCCTCATTCCCTGCCACTGACCAACAGCTTGAGTTCATATAGCCGTCCTTTTATTTCCTTCCTGTGAAGTGAAAGAGGCATCATTTCTCCTATGTGAAGCTGGTCTTTTCACGTAGGAAACACTGTCTTCTACCTCTATATCTTGCATATCAATGATCTCTTCCTTCTTTTATATTTTTAAACCTCTCCTGTTTAATACTATAACCTTCTGTATTAGTTCTGTATTAGTTATCTATTGTCACTTAACAGTTTGCCAGCTTAAAACAACATACATTTATTATCACACAGTTATTGTCGGTCAGGAATCTGGGAGTGGCTAAATGCAATGATTTTGGCTCAGAATTTCTCATGAGGTTGCAGTCAAGATGTCAGCCTCAGTTGACAGTCATCTGAAAGCTTGATTGGGGCTGGAAAAATCTATTCTAAGATGGCTCACTTACATGGCTATTGGCAGGAGGCCTCAGTTCCTTGCCAGCTATAAGAAGGATGAGTGTTCCTTGCCACATGGACCTCTCCATAGGGCTGCTTGAGTGTCCTCAAAACATGACATCTGGCTTCTTCCAGAGCTAGTGATTCAAGAGAGCAAGGCAAAGTCACAGTGTCTTTTATCATTTAGTTTTAGGAGTCACACACCTGTATTTCCATACTCTCCTATTACTTACACAGATCCGTACTATTCAATGTGTGTGTGTAAGACCCTATATGAATATCAGGATGCAGGAATTATTTGGATCATCTTGGTGGCTGGCTACCATACCTTTCCATAAGCATTTAAACATATTCAATTTTCTCCCATTTAAAACAAACAAAACCACCACCAATAAAAAACTAACCAAACAACTAAACAATCATATCCAATAAAACCTCCCTGTAATGTACAACTTCTTCTAATCTTGCCTTTTTTTCTTCCTTTTTCTCCTCTTTATATCTGAAACTCTTGAAAAACTATTGTCTACATTTCCTGCTACTGTTCCCTCACTTGCATTCACTTCTCCATCTCTTGCCAGATAGCATCCTTTCATTTCATTAAACTACTCTTGTCAGGGTCCTGACTTCCTTGTTGCTGAACCCAATGGACATTTTTCAGTTCTTTTTATTTTTACTTGACCTATCAGTAACATTTGACACTGTTGACCCATTGTCCCACTCACTCCTTTCTGAAAAATCTCTCTTCCCCTAGTTGCTCTGAAACATCACTCTTCCATTTTTTATCCAGTTTCTCTGTCTTGCTCCTTCTCAGTCTCCTTTGACCAATCTTTATCATTCTTTAGGTAATCCTCAAAGCTTTGTCATCCATATTTTCTCATTCTACACATTCTTCTGGGTGCTATTCAGCATTATCATGGCTTTAAGAATTACCTATATGTTGCTGACCCTCAAATCTATATTCCCAGGCTACAAGTCTCTCTTAACTCAAACCCAACAACCACATTATCTCTATTTGTTTCTTATACAGTTATCTTACATTAAAATATCTCAAAACCCTATTCAACATCTTCCTTCCAAACTTTCTACCCCTATTATGTTTCTAATCTCTGTGTATGGCACCATTATCCACCAGGTGGTGAATTTAGGAAGGTCCCCACCGTTATTACCTCTTTCCTCTCTCTTACCTCCATCATCTCATCAACTAGCAAATTATGATGATTCTATTTTTTTTTTTTTTTTGCCGAACTGCATGGCTTGCAGGATCTTAGTTCCCTGAATCTGGGCCCTGTCAGTGAAAGCTCCGAGCTCTGAGTCCTAACCACTGGAACACCAGGGAATTCCTGATGATTCTAATTTTTAAATTATCTCTTGGATATGAACATTTATCTCCATTCCCTCTGCCATTTCCATTGCTCAAGCCCTTATTACTTCCTCCTTGGGTTACCACAAAAGCTTAAAAAGTGTTACCCCAGTGTCCACTCATGCCCTCTTCTAATCTGTTCTCCACATTCTCTTTAAAAATGCAAATCTATTATGTCACTCCCCTGCTTAAAACTATTCTGTTCAATTTATCTGTTTGGAAATCCCACATTTTAACAATTATAGCTTTATGTTTTAATATTTAAAACCTCATTAATTTTCTCTTTTGAAAAATTTTAGCTATCCCTAAATCTGTCAAAATGGATACTTCTGTGGAAATAAAACAGTGTACTAAATATTCAACCCATCCTTCCATTGACACCCCTCAGGGGAAATACATCCATAGCGGACAATACCAGAAAAAAAGAATATAATTTTTTCTAACCTGAGAGTTGACTCAGAACCTAATGGTATCCTGAGTGCTGATGAGTTAGGTTAGTTCTAGAGGACTTCTTTTTCCTAGAATAGGCAGATCAAAGTACACTCCTTCACCCTCAGGCTTACTGTGGTTCCAACGTGGCTTTCTAAGTGGGAAGAAGGCAATGAGGTATAGGTGGGGAGAGTACTTCTTCCCAAGCAAGTGAAATATTTGGGCTCGATTTCATGTCTCTGTCGCCAGCATCATGAAAGTTAGACACTCCCCAAAGATACCTAGTACTTAACTGTAACCCAAGGATTACTTTAGAATTTGATCCAAATCCAATCCAGAGCAAGATTCTTCCTCCTTAAGGACATAGTGAGTGGGCCCTCACTTATACTTTAGAATCTACAGTTTTCTGTTTATTTTACTACTTTTCTTTGAAGAAACTAGCTTTGGATTTGTGCATACAGTGAATTAAACACGTTTCTTTGTGGAACTTCATATAGAGGATACCGGTTATTGAAGAGCACAATATCCTTGACAATATATTTACTGAAAATGCAGGAGTGAATTTCTTGTGTCTGTTTCCAGCTTTTTAAAAAAGCCAGAGGGTTAGCACAAAGGGTAACTCAATAGAGGTGATTCTAGGACATTGCTTTATATAACTCCACAGGTTCAAATAAACTATTCAAATAAACTATAAAGTGTGTGTGAGGAGAGTGCAGGGAGGGAGTGTGCCTTTCACACAGAATTCTAAGTGCATAGTGCCCCTGGAGTTTTCACATGCAGTGGCTTCAGGTGAATCTTTGAAGGACCAAAGCAGTATGGTCCAAATATGTAGACTTTTGGTGGTTCAACTTGATTCCTCTTTTATTTTTATAGTAATGTGAAACTGTTTTCCTCAATTAGATTTTATAGCTTAGAGCTTGTAAAGGAAGAGGGAGATTGCTTGCTCCTCGGGCTATTTGTCTTAAATTCTCTTGGCTAAGTTTCTAAAGAAAGGGGACAACAGACAATCTGAGGTTGTATTTTTTTAATTTTTAATTAATTAATTTTTGGCTGCATTGGGTCTTCGTTGCTGTGCGTGGGCTTTCTTTTTTTTTTTTACATCTTTATTGGGGTATAATTGCTCTACAATGGTGTGTTAGTTTCTGCTTTATAACAAAGTGAATCAGTTATACATATACATATGTTCCCATGTCTCTTCCCTCTTGTGTCTCCCTCCCTCCACCCTCCGTATCCCACCCATCCAGGTGGTCACAAAGAACCGAGCTGATCTCCCTGTGCTATGTGGCTGCTTCCCACTAGCTATCTATTTTACGTTTGTACTTTTTGACAAGGGCATAGTGTGCTGGTGCTTTCTATTAAATATTGAAGGCAAGACCACATAGCATGAAAACAGACAAGAAGGTGACATAATTAACATTCTATTTTGAAAGTTCAGGAGGCTAATCAGTATCCTGGCTTGAATGGAAGGTTGGACTATTTTCATAATCATTCATTACTTCATTCAACAGATATTTATTCATTAACATTGTATGTGCTATAAAGAACATAACAAATATGCTCCTTATCCTCATGAAGTTGCTAATTTTGTAGGGGCTAGAGGCAAGTAAATGGGCGATTAATGAAGTGTGACAAATGCAGTTCTGGTGAGGGTTCTCTTCCAGGATGCTGACTTCTCATTGTATCTTCATGTGGCAGAGAGCAGAGAGGGGGAACCAGCTCTCTCATAACTCTTTTAAGAGCATTAATCCCTTTCAGAAGGCTCCACTTTTATGACCTCACCTAATTCTAATTACCTTGCAAATGTCCCTTGCTCCTAATATCATTATATTGGGGAGTATGAATTTTGGAAGGACACAAGTGTTCAGCTCATAACAAATACTCTAGATATAACATAAAATGGAGGAATGTACTGGACCTGGACTTGGAGGGCTGGTAGCATCGAAGACTTCCTAGAGGATGTGGCATTCAAGCTGAGATGTGAAGGATGATTAGGAATTAGTAAAACAAAGAAGATATGGAGAATGTTCTTGGCAGAGCAATAAGGGAGAGATATTGAGTCAATTCCACTGGAACAAAAAACAGGAGTTTTTTAAGCATTGAGGGTGATCTAGTGGAAAAGTTCTGGGGACATTTGAGTAGAAGTTGGTCACTATGATTAGGCCATTTTTGTCTGTTAATTGGTACTTTTCGAAGTTAGGCTACCCTCCCTTAGAGTCTAGGAGATAGGCGTACTATCTTTCTTGATGATTACTTTTCAAAGGGTGGCTCTCAGGTCCTTCAGAAAGACGTTCCTGGGTTATAAAACTGGCAAGAGGCTGGGAGAAGATAGCTCAAAGGGGCAGAGAAAAAAATTTCAATTTCAAGTATCCTAAAGTAAATACTCTTAAGAAAAAAGAGGTCGGGGGCCTAAGTTCAGGAAGAAACCTACTAAAGGGAATGTTAAGGCAGTCTCGTTCACACAAAAATAAAGTTAGATTTTAACTGTTGATAATTTTCAGATTAAGTTTTCAATCTTTAAAGAGCTTGGGTTATTAAGTTTCTATAGCAAATTATTTGTATAGCAAGGAAGAGCATTTCAAACATCTAGATAGTGAGCTTAAGTGGAATATTACCCTTTTTATTTTAATGGTAATATGAAACTGTCTTCTATTTTAGGAGCCACTGTTTTAAGACTGTATGGAAAGTTTTTCTCCCTTCAAGTTCATCTTCCATATAGCTGCAAAGATAATTTTTTCTAAATGAGAAATTTGATGTCCCAGGTTTTCTTATGATCCTTTCTCTTCAATTTCAGGATAAAATCCAAACTCCAGCATGATATACAATTTTTTTTTACATAAATCCTACTTAGTTTTTCAGCCTTTACTTTCATCTTTTACAGTTTCTATAGCTCTTTAGTTTTCAAAGATTCATGCAGTTTCCTCAGCCTAAATTGCCCTTATCTCCTCCTTAGTTAAGACAACTCTTTTCTTTCGTCTGGCATGACTGAAATCTGCCCTGGCACCTGTCAATCTGTATTACTTTTCTTTCTCCTTGACTAGACTCTGAGCTCCTTGAAGGCAGGGAAGTTATTTCATCTTTTTCCCCTAGTTAAGTAGAGTGCCTGACATTAATATAAACCTTTTTTGTACAAATGGATGAGTGAGGGTGGGCAATTAATTCCTTTATGAACATGACAGCTGTTACATGACTTATTGTTAATAGAATAAAGGAATTTTCCTGCTATTTACTGATAACTTTGTAACTTTGTTCTTGCTACTCAGCTAAAAATGGAAGACATAATACCCATAGTTAGTTAAATTAAAACATTATTCATTGTTTTTCTGGAGATAGCATCTGGTTGAAAATGGGTTAAGGAAATAAATATATTGGCAAACCATTGTGTCTAATTTTGGTAAAAGAGTGAAAAATGAGATATCATTCATGGATTTCTTTTAATAGATAAGCTGTTCCGTGGATAGGAAAACTTTAGAAAGATTGGAGAGTGTCCAATTCAAATGAAGCAATGTTCAGTCTGTTTAATTAAAAAAACAGATGGATTATCTGGCCTGCTGACTGATTGCTAGAAGCTTTGTGAGAATGACACTTCTTTTTACTCAGAAGAAAATGGAAGAGGAGACTACTTATTGAATAAGTTTTGTATTTTAATCAACCTCCTCAGAGTCTGTTCTCAGCATGGGGCTGATATTTAAAAAACAAAAATAAAAATCAGAGAGTATTAATGGTAGGTCACCTATAGTATGATAAAAATCTGCTGCATTTCTTAGATGACATAAAATCTTAAGTGTTCCATTTCAGAGCTCACTTCCAATTATATCTTATGTTTATTTGTGTATTTTCTTGTGTTTCTTATATTGACATTATTTCAGAACAGCTTGTCCCTTTAGTTTGCATTCATGGCATTGGAGAGCCATTTTTGTTTTCCCTGAAATTGTTGCTGTGTAAGAAAAATTTATCTATTGTTCTCTAAAGCCTTCACAAAATTCTTTTAGATTTCAGTAAGCATGCTATTTATTAATTTATGAATTAAACAAATACGTATCTTGTTCACTTTAAACTTATAGTCAAGAAGAGAAATAGACTTTAGTCAAATAATCTTATAAGTGAATTTAAAATTACAGTCATAATCAGTGTATTATGTACAAATATGTACATGGTGCCTGAGGGCACACATCTGAAGAATGAGTAGAAATTAATTGGGCAGATGTGAAAATGGTGATGGGAAGTGGGAAGTACTGAAAGAGAGTGTTCAAGGATGAGGGAGCTTTACATGCAAATGACCAATGGTTGAGGACATATGTAAGATTAAAATTACTGGAAGAAGGCCATTGCGGATGGAGGACAGAGATCCATATCATGAGGGGACATGGTAGAGATCATGCTCAGACCAGACCCTGCAGAACTTTGAAGATCATGTTAAGGATATTGGTCTTTATCTTAAGAGAAATGAAAAGTCACAATAGTATTTTAAGTAGGAAGGTTGACATGGTAAGATTTGCATTTTGATGAGATCACTCTGTGTGGCAATGGAGAATGAAAGAGAAGGAGTCATCCTTCAAAGCTAGTGAGGAAGTTCTTGTGAGTGTTTAGGTAGGAGAGGGTTTGCATTTGGACTAAGGTGGACAAGGCTGCCCCCTACAGTTGTGTAGATAATGCACTGCACATCAGCTCCCATCTCCACTTGCCCACAAAGCTTTACCCACTCAGAGGGAGTGCCAGTTGGTAATAGATGAGAAATGTGGATTGAGAGACAGGGAAATGTCGAGGATGACTCCTGAGTTATAGACTAAGCCACTAGATAGATGGCGATGTCATTCACCATACATACTTGGATTTGTGACTTTAATAATATTTTTCTATAAATTGATATACAAGGCTTTTTGCAATCTACACTCAAATAAACTCTCTAACCCCATCACCTGCCATTTATTTGGATTACATAGCAGCCCCAGCTATAGTAATGACACAGAGTTCCTGAGAATTGAAAATACTTTCATGTTTCAATGCCTTTGCTAATGCTGTTCTTCCCTGGCTAGTTTAGAATATCTTTTCCCTCTTATTCTGACTGGAAAATCACTAATAAAAAATTATAAGTTTCTAACCAAAGAAGACCTAATATATGTGCCGCCTCTCACCATGTGTTTCTGCCCAAAGAAGAAGAATGATTGAATCTTCTTATGTTCTCCCCAAACATCTTGTACATGCCTCTAATACTACTAAACCAATTACCATTTGATGCCTTCCATTAAATCATGGTTACCTTGAGAGCAAGAGCAACTACTTCTTTCTTTCTCCCTTTCCTTCCGCCCCCTTTCCTTCCTTCTCTCCTCCCTTCCTTCCTCCCTCCCTTCCTTCCTCCCTTCCTTCCTTCCTTCCTATTAGTTTCATTTTTGTTTTTAATCACACAGTTTAAAAAGTCAAACAGTAAACCAAGGCTTGCATCAAAAAAGAGCACACTCCCCTATCTTCTTGCTTCTCAACCACTTTCATAGGCAACCATTTTCAACAATTTAACCATTTTATTTCTATCATTTTTCTCCAAATAAGCTTATTTTGTTACTTCTCAATTTTTCAGTTTTAGGCATTATCTATTGACGCCCTCCTATGAAAGATGATAGCTATTTAAATGAAGGAGTTTGTTTTTTAAAAAATACCCAATTCTCTGGTGGTCCAGTGGTTAGGACTCCATGCTTTCACTGCAGAGGGCCCAGGTCGATCCCTGGTCAGGGAACTAAGATCCCACAAGCTGCGTGGTGTGGCCAAAAAACCCCACAAAAACCAAAAAACCCTACCCCCAACACATATTAACTAGTGTGTACATATACTCTCATACAATTCTTTTCCCTCATCCTCTCCATAGAGCTATATTGTAATTTTGGCTAGTTCAAAATTTGGTGTTTACATTGCTGTGACCTTGTGTATGCTATTGAAAGATAAACCATGCAGTAGACATGAATACACAACTTTTTGTTTTCCTTGAGGTTAATAATTGTCGTTTTTGGTTTTGTTTTGTTTTCTTTGTACTTATAACTTTATCTCCTCTAAACATGTTCAAACATATCGAGTATTCCATCTATATCATCTTCTTAAGAAGATGCACACAAAGGGTTAAAAATATGCTCTATCTTCACATCTAACTGAAAGTTTGGCTGCTGTAGAATTCTAGCAAATAATTTTAGGAAGTAATAAATCATTGGAAATAATTTTTGGCATTGTGCCACTGACCTTTAGCTTCTAGTATGGCACTTGAGAAGCTTGTCTATTCTGATTCTTGATATTTTTTATATGAAACTTCTTGGTAGCCTCATAAAGATGGGTCTGTAGTAGTCAGAGAAGATCTTATATTACATTTCAATACACAGATAGGCATGGTGACATTCTGGAGAGAGTATAAGTTAGACAAACCTGGTTCAAATCTTGGCTCTGCGTATAACTGGTTGAGCAACAACTGGTAAGTCCCTTTATGTCCCTGAGTCTCAGTTTCCTCAGCTGAAAATGAGGGGAATGATATCCACCATTTGGGGTTGAGTGAGGATTGGAGATAATGAGACCTATACAGTAGGTGTATTACCAATTATCATTCTTATTATTCTTTGTATATTAACATAAAATGATAATCAGCAACTGTTCCTGCAGGTATTGATATTTTGCTGATTTATGAGTAGCTGTACAAAGATAAATCATGAACTTTCAACTGGACAGGATTTTGTTTTTGCTTTCTAGCAAAGCTTTTTTGCTTTTCTAAGGGGATTACTTCTCTAAAGTCCTTAGAGTTAAAATGTAAATACAATTTGTACATTTTCCTGATTATAAAAGTAAAATTTCCCCTTTGTAAAATATCTAACCATATAGAAGCAGAAGGAATTAGGAGCTCAGTTGTTAATTTATAGACTTATTCCTACTTAATATTGATGCATAGGAAGAGAGAAGATGAATGGGGAGGTAAATAGCTGCATACGCATATCATGAATAGGAGTTGTATATATGTCCTATGGATTAAAATACAGTTGACTCTTGAAAAACATGGGTTTGAACTGTATGGGTCCATATTTATATGCTGATTTTTTCCCTATTTTTTCTTTTTTTGGCTGCGTTGGGTCTTAGTTGAGGCATGGGGGATCTTTTCGTTGTGGTGCATGGGCTTCTCTCTAGTTGTGGTGTGCGAGGTTTTTTTTCTCTCTCTAGTTGTGGCACATGGGCTCCAGGGCGAGTGGGCTCTGTAGTTTGTGGTACATGGACTCTCTAGTTGAAGCATGCGAGCTCAGTAGTTGTGGCATGTGGGGTCTTAGTTCCAGGGATCGAACCCGTGTCCCCTGTATTGGAAGGTGGATTCTTTACAACTGGACCACCAGGGAAACCTCTGATTTTTTTCAATAGTAAATACTACAGTACTACACAATCTGTGGTTGGTTGACTCCGCAGAGAGCTGAGGATACAGAAAAACTGTGTATTTGGAGGGCCTGCTATAAATTATAAACATTGGTGATTTGAAACTCAGGACTTAAATATAGTCAGGTAACACAATATGTAATTAAAATAATAGACTATTAGGAAGAGGAGGAAAAATATTCTGCAAGCAATTACAAATATACCCATGACAAGATCCATGAAAAAAAAGAAGAGAAATATTATAGTAAAATTTTACTATCGATCTATCACAATGCCAAATGGATGGTGTGTATGATCAGATCACAGAAACCATCCATAATGGCAACCTGTGGTAGTGATGGGCACCTTCAGCTATTAAAAATATTCTAAACTTCTTATAAACTAAGGACATTTGACATGTTCTTGACTGGCTTTACTGATAACTTTAACTAATTAAGAGATCTGCTAGTGAGAACTTAATTCTGATCAACAAGAGAAAATTTCTGGTGATGAGTAAGGGATGATATTTAACAAGCAACATTGTAGTCACTTCATATACACTATATTTTTTTTTGCTAATTCTCCCAGTAATTTTATGAGGTAGGTATTAGAATATTTGCTTTACTTTTCAAATGACAAAATTGCGGCTAGGAGAAGTTATAGAACTGGTCTCCATGGTCAAGTTATGATATGAATAAACCATGAGATTACAATCCAGATTTTTCTCTCGCTAAGCAAATTGTCTGTGACTACAGTGACTGAAAAGTTAATGATAACCAGTGAGAGGAAGACTGGGCATGAAAACAGCCTAGATTTTAGGAAGCAAGACTTTACAAAGTTGAGAGGAAAAAAATAGGCATAATTACATGGCATGAATCCCTGAAAGGTTTTATTATCAAGGAGGCAATTCTTGCCATATGATAACAAATGAGGAAGAAGAGGAAGAAGGACCCAAAGAAATCAGCACTGATACACTGAGGATTTTCTAATGAGCTCAGATTTTAAAAGCCATGAACAAAAGAGAAAGAAGAGCACATGACTGAGGATGAATATCAGACTGTTTCAGACATTTAAGAATAGAATTGGAAGGACTGTATCTTCAAATAAGTTGAGTCTTGTAAAAAAAAAAGTATGATGAAGCTAAAAAAGCTTTTTAGAAACATAAGGTGTCAGAAAGTCAAAGAAGTGACATGTCTTTCCCATGGACTGATGGAAAGCTGATGGATGAAAAAGAAAAAGAATTCACGAATCCAATTTTGCTTCTATCTTCTCTGTAGGAAAATGACGTTGTAACTGGTAAGGATAGAACAAATATTTGAAGGAGGAATCTAAAGGCCTAAGAAAGTGAAGAGATTGTAAGAGGATGCCTACTTGTCTTCAAGTGAATTCAGTTTCCAAAATAACCTTGAGAGGACAAAGAACTAAACTGCTGTTGGTGTCCTGATATCTTTTTGTAAAAAATGTTTTAGTGGAGTATAGTTGATTTACAATGTTGTGTTAGTTTCAGGTGTATGGCAAAGTGAATCAGCTATACATATACATATTTCCACTCTTTTTTAAGATTATTTTCCCATATAGGCCATTATGGAGTATTGAATAGAGTTCCCTGTGCTATACAGTATGTTCCTATTGTTACCTATTTTATATATAGTAGTGTGTATATGTCAATCCCAATCTCCCAATTTATCCCTCCGCCTCTTATCCCCTGGTACCCATAAGTTTGTTTTCTACACTGTGACTCTACTTCTGTTTTGTAAATAAGTTCATTTGCACCCTTTTTTGAGATTCCACATATGAGCAATATCATATGATACTTGTCTTTCTGTGTCTGACTTACTTTACTCAGTATGACAATCTCTAGGTATATCCATGTTGCTGAAAATGGCATTATTTTGTTCTTTTTTATGGCTGAGTAATATTCCATTGCATATATGTACCACATCTTTATCCATTCCTCTGTTGATGGACATTTAAGTTGCTTCCATGTCCTGGCTATTATAGATAGTGCTGCAATGAACATTGGGGTGCATCTTAATTCACTAGTGATAGCTGCTCTTAAGGCAGGAGGCGTTGAGTAAGTTAAAGTGGAGGTATTACTGCAGAATAAACAATCGAATAGGTTGGATTTTGAGATAAGGTTGGATAGTTGGTAGATTTAGTCAGAAGCATCCAACAAAAGACATTGACAGAAAAAGAATAGAAAGAAGAGAAGCTAGGAAAGGCGTTTGACCTGGCTTTGTTAACAGTCATTGGTGCAAAGTATCAGCCCTGCAAATTACTGCATGAGCGATAGGTTTATTTTGTGATCTTAGAGGTAAGATGGTGAATGAGAAAATAAAGTGACCTTGAAGAGCGTAAGTAGATGCTGTGATGTACTGAAAACTGTAGACCAGAAGAGAATCAGAAAACACCTAAAGTTCTCAAGGTTCAGGGAGATTGGGATGTGAGAGCAATCATGGGGCTGATTCAAACAATAACCTGGCATTGTTTTAAAGGACTGATCCTTCTTGACCCAATGGCAACCTTTAAAATTTTCTTACAATTTTTAGCACAGTTTAAGAACTATTTGAAACTTACCATTTTACAATGTTCATTATTAGAATAAATAATTCCATAAACAAAAACTCTTTCAAAAACATTTCAAATCTCAACGATCTTAAACAGCATTTCTGTAGCTGAAATGTAAGCAACTTCACTCTGAAGACAATATTAGAAAAAAGAAATATTTGCAAAAATAATTCAGTGATACTGTTAAATAAAGACATTGGAAGTGATATCTTGCTTTCCCCTGTTTCAGAGAGCTCTACGATACGGATTCTTGGATTGTCATGATGGGTTTCAAATAACAACAGTATCAACTTGAATAATATACTTTAATTTCTCTAGATCTTACTTCCCTTATCTTTATAATGAGAGGGGTAGACTTGACGAATCTGTCCTCTTTCTCTGTCTGTCGCTCTCTGTGTCTCTGTTTTTAACCATCACATTCTATAGTTTTCTTTGATAGCTCAGAAATCAAGGTCATATCAAAACAAATGAAATACACATTAACCAAACAGGCAAAGAAAGTCTACTGACCTTGTGACATCTTAAGAGCTCTTGCTGGCAGTTCAGGTCCCTAGGTAAGGTTGTGAGCCTAGAAGGAATGTCAGGTCACAAAGAGAGAAACCAGTGCCCAATGAGACAAAGAGTGAGGTTCAAAGAAAAGAGATCACATGTGTGACTGGAGATAAATGGGTCCAATTTATCTCAGCTCTTACTAAGTTTAAGAGCTTATTATTTATTTCTTTCCTTTTATGAACTACTGCTTTTTCCCTTGTCAGCTAATTTTAATATATAGTATATTACTTCTTGGCCCTTCAACTCATAAGTTTAAATTACTGTATTGCTCTTTAAGCTTTGAAGTCTCCATTTTCTTTTCTTTCTTCACTTTTGAGTCTTGGCTCCAGCATCCTGGAAGTGGTTCCAAGGACATTTTGTCAGCATCATTCAAGTCTAAGCTTTCTGAAATAACGATAATAATAAAAAATTCCAACTTCTCTCCAGGTGAGTACAAGAGAATCCCCAAAGTATAGTGTGTCCAATATCAAGAACTGTGCAGACTTTAAGAGTTTTACCTTGTTTGCAAACTCACAGGTTAGCCTGCACAGTTTTAGCAATGCTGGCAGAAGGCACAGGTTTCCTGAGTCAGATACAAAGGACATTGTTACTTATAGCACAGCTGTCAGCATGAGCTTCATGTTCCCCTCAGTTCCCCTTACTCCCCAAATCCCACAGGGGTTACATGGAGATGGGCCTACATGGATGCTACGTAGACAGTGGTTTGTATCAGGGCTGAGGAATGTGAGTTTAGAAACCTGAATCTTTTGTAAAGAACTATAAGCAAACCTGCCCAAACTTTGCCCTAGAAGGAGATCTCTTTATTTTACTGGACAGCATGTTTCTTATACAAGCATCCTTGAAAAGGTAGTCCATAGCAAAAGCTGTCAGTGCCCTTGCTTACAAGAAACAGAGGAGACTGTGTAGAATGGTCTTTCACCACCCAGTTTCACAGAGCCCCTGCACACTGAATAAAAGATAATAATGAGAGGTAAAATAAGATAAACACTGGTTTTCAAGTTTTACTTAATATCTTTTCCCAGTTTTTTTCTATTTGTACTCTATTATTCGAATTTATTTTCTTTATAAAACATATTATATATATTATAAAATATACATATATGCATATAATTTTAACTAAAAATGTCATATCCTCAATGTTGTATTCTGTGGTAATTGCATAGTCACTCAGTGAAAAAAAAAGAAAATAATATTTAAAGGATGAAAGAGTCAAATATAACAATGTTTTTATTCCATTTTAAGTTTGGAGGACAGGGTAAAAAAAATCTCAGCAGTAAAAAGTTTTGCCTTTTCACCTCTATTACATCTTTTATCCTTAATTTATATTAAAAAATTTTCATACTAAAGAGTTCCAAGTAGAAAACCTTTCCGATGTGTTAACTGTACTGTTGGTCCTGCATATCCCTCGGTTCTGCCAACCTGGTTGACTCTTCGGATTCAACCAACCACGGATCAAAAACATTCAAGAAAGAAAAAGAATATCAGAAAGTTTCAAAAAGCCAAACCTGAATTTAGTCCCTGTGCAGGCAACTATTTACATAGCATTTACATTATATTTACAACTATTTACATAGTATTTACATTGTATTAGGTATTTCAAGTAATCTAGAGATGATTTAAAGTATACAGGAGGTTGTAGGTAGGTTATATGCAAGTACTACATCATTTTATATGAGAGACTTGAGCATCTACAGATTTTGGTGTCCACAAGGGGTCCAGAAACCAATCCCCCACTGATACTGAGGGACAACTGTAATCCTTTTTAACAAATCACTCTTTGTTAAAGAAGGGCTGTGGAGGTAGTGTCTTAGCTTCTGGAAGAACATTTTGCAAATTCTGGTTCTGGGCATATTACTGTCAAATTATATCCTCTCTCATCTCTTTCTGTTGTGTGTAATTCAGGTCTAAGTCAAAACACTTTATCCCTGAAAGAGAAATGTTAGTAATTTAAATCAATCATATTTTTACCAACAATTTAATTTGCTCAAGCCCATTGCAATTCAGTATACATGGGAAAGTGAACCATCCTGGAAATAATTAAATGTAGAGATCTTCACTGTTCCGTATACCTTGACCAAATATCTAAACAGTCTATTTGGTCAGGCCCCATATATACCACATATCTCTATGCCAAGCAGAAATTTCAAAAAGCTTGTTTCTGATTTCATCAAAGGAAAGATATATTCCCAGTGAAGCAAATATTGGAATCTCTGGACACATATAAACCAGTTGGTTTTCAGTGCAATCTCAGAGACTAAGGGAGAAAGATTTGGTGCTTGCATTTTTTTTTGAATTTTATTTTATTTATTTTTTTATACAGCAAGCTCTTATTAGTATATACATGTCAATCCCAATCTCCCAATTCATCACACCACCACCCCTCGCCCCACGCCACTTTCCCCCATTGAGGTCCATATGTTTGTTCTCTACATCCGTGTCTCAATTTAGGCCCTGCAAACTGGTTCATCTGTACCATTTTTCTAGGTTCCACATATATGTGTTAATATACGATATTTGTTTTTCTCCTTCTGACTTACTTCACTCTGTATGACAGTGTCTAGATCCATCCATGTCTCTACAAATGACCCAGTTTCATTCCATTTCATGGCTGAGTAATATTCCATTGTATATATGTACCACAACTTCTTTATCCATTCATCTGTCGATGGGCATTTAGGTTGCCTCCATGTCCTGGCTACTGTAAATGGTGCTGAATGAACATTGGGGTGCGTGTGTATTTTTGAATCATGGTTTTCTCTGGGTATATGCCCAGTAGTGGGATTGCTAGGACATATGGTAATTCTACTTTTAGTTTTTTAAAGAACCTCCATACTGTTCTCCAAAGTGGCTGTATCAATTTACATTCCCACCAACAGTGCAAGAGGGTTCCCTTTTCTCCACACCCTCTCCAGCATTTGTTGTTTGTAGATTTTCTGATGATGCCCATTCTAACTGGTGTGAGGTGATACCTCATTGTAGTTTTGATTTGCATTTCTCTAATAATTAGTGATGTTGAGGAGCACATTAGTGATGTGCTTCTTGGCCATCTGTATGTCTTCTTTGGAGAGATGTCTATTTAGGTCTTCTGCCCATTTTTGGATTAGGTTGTATGTTTTTTAATATTGAGCTGCATGAGCTGTTTATATATTTTGGAGATTTATCCGTTGTCCACTGATTCATTTGCAAATATTTTCTCCCATTCTGAGGGTTATCTTTTCATCTTGTTTGTAGTTTCCTTTGCTTTGCAAAAGCTTTTAAGTTTCATTAGGTCCCATTTGTTTATTTTTGTTTTTATTTCCATTACTCTAGGAGGTGGCTCAAAAAAGATTTTGCTGTGATTTATGTCAAAGAGTGTTCTTCCTATGTTTTCCTCTAAGAGTTTTATAGTGTCCAGTCTTACATTTAGGTCTCTAATCCATTTTGAGTTTATTTTGTGTATGGTGTTAGGGAGTGTTCTAATTTCATTCTTTTACATGTAGCTGTCCAGTTTTCCCAGCACCACTTATTGAAGAGACTGTCTTTTCTCCATTGTATATCTTGGCCTCCTTTGTCATAGATTAGTTGACCGTAGGTGCATGGGTTTATCTTTGGGCTTTCTATCCTGTTCCATTCATCTATATTTCTGTTTTTGTGCTAGTACCATATTGTCTTGATTACTGAAGCTTTGTAGTATAGTCTACAAGTCAGGGAGTCTGATTCCTCCAGCTCCGTTTTTTTCTCTCAAGACTGCTTTGGCTATTGGGGGTGTTTTGTGCCTCCATACAAATTTTAAGATTTTTTTGTTCTTGTTCTGTAAAAAATGCCATTGGTAATTTGATAGGGATTGCATTGAATCTGTAGATTGCTTTGGGTAGTAGAGTCATTTTCACAATATTGATTCTTCCAATCCAAGAACATGGTATATCTCTCCATCTGTTGGTATCATCTTTAATTTCTTCCATCAGTGTTTACAGTTTTCTGCATACAGGTCTTTTGTCTCCCTAGGTAGGTTTATTCCTAAGTATTTTATTCTTTTTGTTACAGTGGTAAATGGGAGTGTTTCCTTAATTTCTCTTTCAGATTTTTCATCATTAGTGTAAAGGAATGTAAGAGATTTCAGGGCATTAGTTTTGTATCCTGCAACTTTACCAAATTCATTGATTAACTCTAGTAGTTTTCTGGTGGCATCTTTAGGATTATCTATATATGGTATCATGTCATCTGCAAACAGTGACAGTTTTACTTATTTCCCAATTTGTATTCCTTTTATTTCTTTTTCTTCTCTGATTGCCGTGCCTAGGACTTCCAAAACTATGTTGAATAATAGTGGTGAGAGTGGACATCCTTGTCTTGTTCCTGATCTTAGAGGAAATGCTTTCAGTTTTTCACCATTGAGAATGATGTTTGCTGTGGGTTTGTCATATACGGCCTTTAATATGTTGAGGTAGGTTCCTCTATGCCCACTTTCTGGAGAGTTTTTATCATAAATGGGTGTTAAATATTGTCAAAAGCTTTTTCTGCATCTATTGAGATGATCATATGGTTCTTATTCTTCAATTTGTTAATATGGTGTATCACATTGATTGATTTTCGTATATTGAAGAATCCTTGCATCCCTGGGATAAATCCCACTTGGTCATGGTGTATGATCCTTTTAATGTGTTTTTGGATTCTGTTTGCTAGTATTTTGTTGAGGATTTTTGCTTCTATATTCATCAGTGATTTTGGTCTGTAATTTTCTTTTTTTCTAGTATCTTTGTCTGGTTTTGGTATCAGGGTGTTGGTGGCCTCATAGAATGAGTTTGGGAGTGTTCCTTCCTCTGCAATTTTTTGGAAGAGTTTGAGAAGGGTGGGTGTTAGCTCTTTTCTAAATGTTTGATAGAATTCACCTGTGAAGCCATCTGGTCCTGGACTTTTGTTTGTTGGAAGATTTTTAATCACAGTTTCAATTTCATTACTTGTGATTGGTCTGTTCTTATTTTCTATTTCTTCCTGATTCAGTCTTGGCAGGTTGTGCATTTCTAAGAATTTGTCCATTTCTTCCAGGTTGTCCATTTTATTGGCATAGAGTTGCTTGTAGTAATCTCTCATGATCTTCTGTATTTCTGCAGTGTCAGTTGTTACTTCTCCTTTTTCATTTCTAATTCTATTGATTTGAGTCTTCTCCCTTTTTTTCTTGATAAATCTGACTAATGGTTTATCAATTTTGTTTATCTTCTCAAAGAACCAGCTTTTAGTTTTATTGATCTTTGCTATTGTTTTCTTTGTTTCTATTTCATTTATTTCTGCTCTGATCTTTATGATTTCTTTCCTTCTACTAATTTTGGGTTTTGTTTGTTCTTCTTTCTCTAGTTCCTTTAGGTGTAAGGTTAGATTGTTTATTTGAGACATTTGTCATTTATTGAGGTAGGATTTTATTGCTATAAACTTCCCTCTAGAAGTGCTTTTCCTGCATCCCATAGGCTTTGGATCATCGTGTTTTCACTGTCATTTGTTTCTAGGTATTTTTTGATTTCCTCTTTGATTTCTTCAGTGATCTCTTGGTTATTTAGTAACGTATTGTTTAGCCTCCATGTGTTTGTGTTTTTACGTTTTTTTCCCTGTAATTGATTTCTAATCTCATAGCATTGTCATCTAATCTCATAGCATTGTTTGTGTTTTACGTTTTTTATCCCTGTAATTGATTTCTAATCTCATAGCATTGTGGTCTGAAAAGGTGCTTGATATGATTTCAGTTTTCTTAAATTTACTGAGGCTTGATATGTGACCCAGGATGTGATCTATCCTGGAGAATGTTCCGTGTGCACTTGAGAAGAAGGTGTAATCTACTGTTTTTGTATGGAATGTCCTATAAATATCAACTAAATCTATCTGGTCTATTGTGTTATTTAAAGCTTCTGTTTCCTTATTAATTTTCTGTTTGGATGATCTGTCCATTGGTGTAAGTGAGGTGTTAAAGTCCCACACTATTATTGTGTTACTGTTGATTTCCTCTTTTATAGCTCTTAGCAGTTGCCTTATGTGTTGACATGCTCCTATTTTGGGCGCATATATATTTATAATTGTTATATCTTCTTCTTGGATTGACCCCTTGATCATTATGTAGTGTCCTTCCTTGTCTCTTGTAACATTCTTTATTTTAAAGTCTATTTTATCTGATGTGGGTATTGCTACTCCAGCTTTCTTTTGATTTCCATTTGCATGGAATATCTTTTTCCATCCCCTCACTTTCAGTCTTTATGTGTCCCTAGGTCTGAAGTGTGTCTTTTGTAGACAGCATATATATGGGTCTTGTTTCTGTATCCATTCAGTGAGCCTGTGTCTTTTGGTTGGAGCATTTAATCCATTCATTTTTAAAGTAATTACCAATATGTATGTTCCTATGACCATTTTCTTAATTGTTTTGGGGTTTTTTTTGTAGGTCTTTTCTTCTCTTGTGTTTCCCACTTAGAGAAGTTCCTTTAGCGTTTGTTGTAAAGCTGGTTTGGTGGTGCTGAATTCTCTTAGCTTTTGCTTCTCTGTAAAGCTTTTGAGTTCTCCATCGAATCTGAATGAGATCTTTGCCGGGTAGAGTGATCTTGGTTGTAGGTTCTTCCCTTTCATCACTTTAAATATGTCATGCCACTCTCTTCTGGCTTGTAGAGTTTCTGCTGAGAATCAAGTGTTAACCTTATGGGAGTTCCCTGTATGTTATTTGTCATTTTTCCCTTGCTGCTTTCAAGAATTTTTCTTTGTCTTTAATTTTTGTCAATTTGATTATTATGTCTCTCAGCGTGTTTCTCCTTTGGTTTATCCTATATGGGACTTTTTGTGCTTCCTGGACTGGGGTGGCTATTTCCTTTCCCATATTAGGGAAGTTTTCAACTATAATCTCTTCAAATATTTTCTCAGGTCCTTTCTCTCTCTCTTCTCCTTCTGGGGCCCCTATAATATGAATGTTGCTGTGTTTAATGTTGTCCCAGAGGTCTCCAAGGCTGTCTTCATTTCTTTTCATTCTTTTTTCTTTATTCTGTTCTGCAGCAGTGAATTCCACCATTCTGTCTTCCATGTCACTTATCCGTTCTTCTGCCTCGGTTATTCTGCTATTGATTCCTTCTAGTGTAGTTTTCACTTATTGAAAACTACATAAATTTCACTTATTGTATTGTTCATCTCTGTTTGTTTGTTCTTTAATTCTTCTAGGTCTTTGTTAAACATTTCTTGCATCTTCTACATCTTTGCCTCCATTCTTTTTCCGAGGTCCTGGATCATCTTCACTATCATTATTCTGAATTCTTTTTCTAGAAGGTTGCCTATCTCTACTTCATTTAGTTATTTTTCTGGGTTTTTATCTTGTTCCTTCATCTGGTACATAGCCCTCTGCCTTCTCATCTTGTGTATCTTTCTTAAATGTCAGTGCCAGCATTTTTAATACAGAGTTGCTCATAGATAAAAACATTTACCTGGAAACTTCATTTATGCTTAGAAAACATCAGTAAAATAGTTACCTTTTGTTTAAAGCTTTAATTATACTTCCTCCATTTGAAACATTTGACATTTATTCAGTGCTTCTTTGGGCCTCTGTATCTCTGACAATTTACATAGATTTCTCCCATTTGTCTCTGAGGGCAGAGTTACCTGAAAAAAATCAGAAAATTTTGCTTGCCTCCTTAGCCTCTCTCTTCTCCCATTCCTCCTTCATCAAGGACTGAACGCAGAACCTGGGGATCACTTCTCAAGTAATCTGCCTCAAGTTTCTGTCTAGGCTTCTAATATTTGTGACATCATTTTTCCTGGAATAATGATTTATCAACCTTGGACTGGTGGCCAGGTGTACTTGGAAACCTCTGGGTACCTTACCTGGAGATCTGCCCCATCATCCCAGTACCCAAAGTGGTAACAGTCACCCTCTCCTCTGAGCAGAAAGAGCTCAGAAAAGCTCTCCTAAGCATCCCCTGAAGCTCCTTCTCATTTTGTCCTCCCTGATCTCCTTGAGGTTTGGCACAGTTCCCTCTTCAGCAGGGTTAGCTGTTGCTTTTTCATTACTGCTGTCAAAATGGTTTGGGCCAAGAGTGCACAGGGATTATATGTCCCAGCCTCATTACATTTCAGATTTTCTACACTTGTTCTAATTCTCCAGCTATCCTGGCTATTACCATGGCCAAAACTTGCAAAAAGACTCCTGGTTCTCTGCCTTCCAATCCTTTATGTTTTTGGCCAGTACCATGGACAAAGCTTACAGAAGAACCTTTGTGCTTTGGGCACCTGGATGCTGAGGTTTTCTTCTTTTCCTGCCCCGGGGAAAACTCATTTAGTTTCATTATTTGAATATCTCCCCCAAAGTTCTCTTGGGGACCTGCGAAGACTCTCTCCCCTGATCTCCTCACTGCTTCACCCCTGGTGATTTCTCAAATAGATCAAATATAAAATGGCCTATACTTAGCATTATCTTTTTGGGAAACTCCATCCCAGAGAATATACCAGCACTGTTCTAGTTCTGCCATCCTCTTCAGTGCAGGTCAGTGAGCTGTGTTACCTGGTACTATATAGAGTGACTCACCCATCCTTCCTTGGGGCATGGAGGATGAACAATCCATGCTCTGTCTGTCTACGTTGTTCTGAATCCTTGTACAGGAGTAAGCCAGACAGCAGTCATCTTCCCTCAGGCCAGGATTCCAGGTACTTGGTGTTTCCTTGTAAGCAATAATGCTAACAGATAGACTAAGAAAGATAATCTAGGCTCTAACTATGTGATTTATTACTGAACTTTGGCTTGTCCAGTGTTAGTAGGAGAAGAAGGATCAACAGTAGAATTTATAGAGCCTTTGTGAAAATTAGAAAAAATATCCTTTTCCACTAAGGTGATGCTTGCCTGATGCAGCTCTATGTCTAATACTCAGCCTGGCAAGTGGATTTCATCTCCCACACAAGCACTTGGCTATGCATGCCTGGGCAAGGCCCAATTTAAGCTATAAGAATGTAGAGACTCAGTTAATTTTGTGTCACATTATTATAGTAATGACATGATGTAATGTAGTGCTGAGTTTATTTTAGAGGCGCAATTCATTTTAATAGTTTTACAAATGACTCCAGTCTTATATTTATGGAATCATTAAGAGTCTGAAGTAATCACCTAAAATCTTCAGTTGTACTTCATTGAATTTTATGAAGGAAATGATATGCTTTAGTATATTCACAAATTTGGGATTCATGAAGGTCTTAGGACATATCCTTGTGTGAAAAAGGCCTATAGTATTTTCAAAGCATTTGAATGACTCTGTATTCTTTTTATCTTATTGTAAGGCTACTTTACATAATAACATAGTTTGGGTCTATTTTAAAATTGTTTACATGAAACATTGCATATCTTCTTTTTGTATATCAAAAGCAGTTAGAGAGACCTAATTTGTATGTATATGAGGTTAAACCAGTAAGGGTAGCAAAATCATGAAAAATTAAGTATTCAGTTAAAAACCGAAGTCATTAATATAGAGGACACTTTTATGATAAATGATGTTATGATTTATTTTATACAAATATGAAAACCAACAGGCTATTCTTTACATCAGATAATTGTGCAACAAGGTTAATAAATCAAAGGGTATTAAGGTACATGACTTCTGAATATTCTTGGAAAATTTTCCAAAATATGTTGGCTCTCTATCATAAAACCAAGCTCTTTACTGAAGAAATCTGTTGATATACTTGATCAGCAGTTTCAAGGAATTAAGTGTATATTAAAAACAAAAAGAAAGCAATTATCCTGAAAGCTATTTGACCTCTTTAAACAGTATATATGGTAATAATTGAATAATTAGGGAATTTAATGCAGGTGAGTTGTAAACTAATTTTGCTATGAGCATCAACATCTTGAACCACTGCTATGGGAAATGCTTTTTAAATTAAGCACTTTTTGATAGTTTCAACTGCCTTTTGTAATTCATTATTCTTCACTCTTCATTTTTTTTTAATCTTTAAAGGCAGACTGCATGTTGGGATGCCATAAAATTTCACTTTTAGTCAGTGTGTAATGGTAAGGGTCACATTTCAATACCTGCAATATAAAAACAGTGTACCTCGGGAGCTTGGATTTAATGTTTTACCAGCATAGCATGGGGTAACAGTTAATGTTTTTATTTTAAATAAAGGATTGGAATTAACTGTTTTAAAAAAGTGCTAGACTCCTGGCTATGAATATATACTAAATGATTAGATGAGAAAGAATGTTTTATTGTGATTAAGAGCTAGAGATGAAGCCAGTCCAAATTAGTTTTTAGAGTAGTTCAGGTATAGGAATAGCAGTGATCAATAATGAGCAATGGCTTGTCCTCATGGTGAGGCACAGCCACCCCCGCCTCTGCAGGAGGCCCTCCCACACTAGCCGAAATACTGCATAGGAAGAGAGGGGGAAGATGGCGGAAGAGTAAGACGCAGAGATCACTTCCTCCCCACAGATATATCAGAAATACATCTACACGTGTAACAACTCCTACAGACACCTACTGAACGCTGGCAGAAGACCTCAGACCTCCCAAAAGGCAAGAAACTCCCCACGTACCTGGCTGTGTGGATGAAAGGCTCTTGGTGCTCCAGCCAGGACTCAGTGCTGTGCCTGAGCACCCATTAGCAGAGAGGTTGCCTAAAATCATAATAAGTCCACAGACACCCCAAAACACACCACCAGACGTGGACCTGCCCACCAGAAAGACAAGATCCACCCTCATCCACCAGAACACAGGCACTAGTCCCCTCTACCAGGAACCCTACACAACGCACTGAATCAACTTTAGCCACTGGGGACAGACACCAAAAACAACGGGAACTACAAACCTGCAGCTTGGAAAAAGGAGACCCCAGACACAGTAAGATAAGCAAAATGAGAAGACAGAAAAGCACACAGCAGATGAAGGAGCAAGATAAAAACCCACCAGACCTAACAAATGAAGAGGAAATAGGCAGTGTACCTGAAAAAGAATTCAGAATAATGATAGTAAAGATGATCCAAATCTTGGAAATAGAATAGAGAAAATGCAAGAAACATTTAACAAGGACCTAGAAGAAGTAAAGATGAAACAAGCAATGATGAACAACACACTAAATGAAATTAAAAATACTCTAGAATGGATCAATAGTGGAATAACTGAGGCAGAAGAATGGATAAGTGACTTGGAAGATAAAATAGTGGAAATAACTACTGCAGAGCAGAATAAAGAAAAAAGAATGAAAAGAACTGAGGACAGTCTCAGAGACCTCTGGGACAACAATAAACACACCAACATGCAAATTATAGGGGTCCCAGAAGAAGAAGAGAAAAAGAAAGGGACTGAGAAAATACTTGAAGAGATTATAGTTGAAAACTTCCCTAATATGGGAAAGGAAATAGTTAATCAAGTCCAGGACGCACAGAAAGTCCCATACAGGATAAATCCAAGGAAAACACACCAAGACACATATTAATCAAACTGTCAAAAATTAAATACAAAGAAAACATATTAAAAGCAGCAAGAGAAATACAACAAATAACACACAAGGGAATCCCCATAAGGTTAACAGCTTAACAGATCTTTCAGCAGAAACTCTGCAAGCCAGAAGGGACTGGCAGGACATATTTAAAGTGATGAAGGAGAGAAACCTACAACCAAGATTACTCTACCCAGCAAGGATCTCATTCAGATTTGATGCAGAAATTAAAACCATTACAGACAAGCAAAAGCTGAGAGAGTTCAGCACCATCAAACCAGCTTTACAACAACTGCTAAAGGAACTTCTCTAGGCAAGAAACACAAGAGAAGTAAAAGACCTACAATAACAAACACAAAACAATTAAGAAAATGGGAATAGGAACATACATATTGATAATTACCTTAAATGTAAATGTATTAAATGCTCCCACCAAAAGACACAGACTGGCTGAATGGATGCAAAAACAAGACCCATATATATACTGTCTACAAGAGACCCACTTCAGACCTACAGACACATACAGACTGAAAGTGAGGGTATGGAAAAAGACATTCCATGCAAATGGAAACCAAAAGAAAGCTAGAGTAGCAATTCTCATATCAGACAAAATAGACTTTAAAATAAACACTCTTTAAAAAAAAAGACTCTTACAAGAGACAAAGAAGGACATTACAAAATGATCAAGGGATCGATCCAAGAAGAAGGTATAACAATTGTAAATATTTATGCACCCAACATAGGAGCACCTCAATACATAAGGCAAATACTAACAGCCATAATAGGGGAAATTGACAGTAACACATTCATAGTAGGGGACTTTAACACCCCATTTTCACCAATGGACATATCATCCAAAATGAAAATAAATAATGAAACACAGCTTTAAATGATACATTAAACAAGATGGACTTAATTGATATTTATAGGACATTCCATCCAAAAACAACAGAATACACATTTTTCTCAAGTGCTCATGCAACATTCTCCAGGATAGATCATATCTTGGGTCACAAATCAAGCCTTGGTAAATTTAAGAAAACTGAAATTGTTTCAAGTATCTTTTCCGACCACAACGCTATGAGACTCGATATCAATTACAGGAAAAGAGCTGTAAAAAATACAAACACATGGAGGCTAAACAATAGAGTACTTAATAACGAAGTGATCACTGAAGAAATCAAAGAGGAAATCAAAAAATACCTAGACACAAATGACAATGGAGACACGACGACCCAAAACCTATGGGATGCAACAAAAGGAGTTCTAAGAGGGAAGTTTATAGCAATACAATCTTACCTTAAGAAACAGGAAGCATCTCGAATAAACAACCTAACCTTGCACCTCAAGCAATTAGAGAAAGAAGAACAAAAAACCCCCAAAGTTAGCAGAAAGAAAGAAATCATAAAGATCAGATCAGAAATAAAAGAAAAAGAAATGAAGGAAACAATAGCAAAGATCAATAAAACTAAAAGCTGGTTCTTTGAGAAGATAAATGAAATTGATAAACCATTAGCCAGACTCATCAAGAAAAAAAGAAGACTCAAATCAATAGAATTAGAAATGAAAAAGGAGAAGTAACAACTGACACTGCAGAAATAAAAAAGATCATGAGAGATTACTACAAGCACCTCTATGCCAATAAAATGGACAACCTGGAAGAAACGGACAAATTCTTAGAAATGCACAACCTGCCAAGACTGAATCAGGAAGAAATAGAAAATAAGAACAGACCAATCACAAGTAATGAAATTGAAACTGTGATTAAAAATCTTCCAACAAACAAAAGCCCAGGACCAGATGGCTTCACAGGTGAATTCTATCAAACATTTAGAGAAGAGCTAACACCCGTCCTTCTCAAACTCTTCCAATATATAGCAGAGTCAGGAACACTCCCAAAACTCATTCTATGAGGCCACCATCTCCCTGATACCAAAACCAGACAAGGATGTCACAAAGAAAGAAAACTACAGGCCAATATCACTGATGAACATAGATGCAAAAATCCTCAACAAAATACTAGCAAACAGAATCCAACAGCACATTAAAAGGATCACACACCATGATCAAGTGGGGTTTATTCCAGGAATGCAAGGATTCTTCAATATACACATATCAATCAATGTGATACACCATATTAACAAATTGAAAGAGAAAAATCATATGGTCATCTCAATGATGCAGAGAAAGCTTTTGACAAAATTCAACACCCATTTATGATAAAAACCTCCAGAAAGTAGGCATAGAGGGAACTTTCCTCAACATAATAAAGGCCATATATGACAGACCCACAGCCAATATTGTCCTCAATGGTGAAAAACTGAAAGCATTTCCTCTAAGATCAGGATCAAGAGAAGGTTGCCCACTCTCACCACTCTTTTTTTTTTTTTAAACATAATTCCTCCATCATTTTGTTTATTTATTTATTTTTGGCTGTGTTGGGTTTTCGTTTCTGTGCCAGGGCTTTGTCTACTTGCAGCAAGTGGGGGCCACTCTTCATCACGGTGCGTGGGACTCTCACTATTGCAGCCTCTCATGTTGCGGAGCACAGGCTCCAGATGCGCAGGCTCAGTAATTGTGGCTGATGGACCCAGTTGCTCCGTGGCATGTGGGATCCTCCCAAACCAGGGTTCGAACCCGTGTCCCCTGCATTGGCAGGCAGATTCTCAACCACTGCTCCACCAGTGAAGCCCTCACCACTCTTATTCAAAATAGTTTTGGAAGTTTTAGCCACAGCAATCAGAGAAGAAAAGAAAAGAAAAGGATTCCAAATTGGAAAAGAAGAAGTAAAGCTGTCACTGTTTGCAGATGACATGATACTATACATAGAGAATCCTAAAGATGCTACCAGACAACTACTAGAGCTAATCAATGAATTTGGTAAAGTGGTAGGATACAAAATTAATGCCCAGAAATCTCTGGCATTCCTATACACTAATTATGAAAAATCTCAAAGTGAAATCAAGAAAACACTCCCATTTACCATTGCAACAAAAAGAATAAAATATCTAGGAATAAACCCACCTAAGGAGACAAAAGACCTGTATGCAAAAAATTATAAGACACTGATGAAAGAAATTAAAGATGTTACAAATAGATGGAGAGATATACTATGTTCTTGGATTGGAAGAATCAACATTGTGAAAATGACTTTACTACCCAAAGCAATCTACAGATTCAATGCAATCTCTATCAAACTACCACTGGCATTTTTCACAGAACTAGAACAAAAAATTTTGCAATTTGTATGGAAACACAAAAGACCCCGAATAGCCAAAGCAATCTTGAGAACGAAAAGTGGAGCTGGAGATATCAGGCTCCCTGACTTCAGACTATACTACAAAGCTACAGTAATCAAGACAGTATGGTCCTGGCACAAAAACAGAAATATAGATCAATGGAACAGGATAGAAAGCCCAGAGACAAACCCACACACATATTGTCACCTTATCTTTGATAAAGGAGGCAGGAATGTACAGTGGAGAAAGGACAGCCTCTTCAATAAGTGGTGCTCGCAGAAGTAGAACAAAAAATTTCGCAATTTGTATGGAAACACAAAAGACCCCGAATAGCCAAAGCAATCTTGAGAACGAAAAACGGAGCTGGGGGAATCAGGCTCTCTGACTTCAGACTATACTACAAAGCTATAGTAATCAAGACAGTATGGTCCTGGCCCAAAAACAGAAAGATAGATCAATGGAACAGGATAGAAAGCCCAGAGATAAACCCACGCACATATGAACACCTTATCTTTGATAAAGGTGGCAGGAATATACATTGGAGAAAGGACAGCCTCTTCAATAAGTGGTGCTGGGAAAAATGGACAGATTCATGTAAAAGTATGAGATTAGATCATTCCCTAACACCACACACAAAAATAAGTTCAAAATGGATTAAAGACCTAAATGTAAGACCAGAAACTATCAAACTCTTAGAGGAAAACATAGGCAGAACACTCTATGACATAAATCACAGCAAGATCCTTTCTGACCCACCTCCTAGAGTAATGGAAATAAAAACAAAAATAAACAAATGGGACCTAATGAAACTTCAAAGCTTTTGCACAGCAAAGGAAACCATGAACAAGACCAAAAGACAGCCCTCAGAATGGGAGAAAATATTTGCAAATGAAGCAACTGACAAAGGATTAATCTCCAAAATTTATAAGCAGCTCATGCAGCTCAATAACAAAACAAACAGCCCAATCCAAAACTGGGCAGAAGACCTAAATAGACATTTCTCTAAAGAAGATATACAGACTGCCAACAAACACATGAAAGAATGCTCAACATCATTAATCATTAGAGAAATGCAAATCAAAACTACAATGAGATATCATCTCACACCGGTCAGAATGGCCATCATCAAAAAATCTAGAAAGAATAAATGCTGGAGAGGGTGTGGAGAAAAGGGAACACTCTTGCACTGCTGGTGGGAATGTGAATTGGTTCAGCCACTATGGAGAACAGTATGGAGGTTCCTTAAAACACTACAAATAGAACTACCATATGACCCAGCAATCCCACTACTGGGCATATACCCTGAGAAAACCATAATTCAAATAGAGTCATGTACCAAAATGTTCATTGAAGCTCTATTTACAATAGCCAGGAGATGGAAACAACCTAAGTCTCCATCATCGGATGAATGGATAAAGAGGATGTGGCACATATATACAATGGAATATTACTCAGCCATAAAAATAAACGAAATGAGTTATTTGTAGTGAGATATATGGACCTAGAGTCTGTCATACAGAGTGAAGTAAGTCAGAAAGTGAGAGACAAATACCGTATGCTAACACATATATATGGAATCTAAGAAAAAAAATGTCATGAAGAACCTAGGGGTAAGACAGGAATAAAGACACAGACCTACTAGAGAATGGACTTGAGGGTATGGGGAGGCGGGAGGGTAAGCTGTGACAAAGTGAGGGAGTGGCATGGACATATATACACTACCAAACGTAAAATAGATAGCTAGTGGGAAGCAGCCGCATAGCACAGGGTGATCAATTCGGTGCTTTGTGACCACCTAGAGGCGTGGGATAGGGAAGGTGGGAGGGAGGGAGACGCAAGAGGGAAGAGATATGGGAACATATGTATATGTATAACTGATTCACTTTGTTATAAAGCAGAAACTAACACACCATTGTAAAACAATTATACTCCAATAAAGGTGTAAAAAAAAAGAAGAAATACTGCATAATCATTCAGTAAGAGTAATGATAAAATAGAGTTCAATCTAATTATTTTAATAACAGCATACTTCATTTATCCCATGGAACATGTTGAATTGTTATATTAATTTTAAGTATAATGATAGGAAGTTTGACAGCAGATAAAAATACTCGGGATAAAATATTTTAAATATTACAATAATAAAATGAGAAATTCTTACTGTAAAAAAAATAATAATGAACAATGATGTAATGGGAGGCACTTTTCCTGTTCTGACCACTGTGCTGTAGCTGCCACTGTATTCTTAACAATGGGAATGCATTATTAGCAGTGGGGTACATGACATGGGCAAGTGGGGGCAAATGTTGTGACATCATAACTTCACTCTAAGTATTGAAAGAGCATGTGAGGAAGCATCTAGGGGCAATGATACAAAGGGTAAAGCAACAGAAGAAGAGAAATAGGCTGGGATGGCTAGCAGCCTTGGGCATGCAACAGTGTTTACCTTTACATTTTTTATTTTCCTGGAGGTATGTAGGATTGCTATTTGCTAGGAGAGGCATTAGTAATAGGAATTTCTTCCAGTGATTCGAAGGTGAATAAATCTTTTCTTTCCTCTGAGCTATAGTGGTTAGTGCTCTGACTTGTGAGGGGCTGGTGAACTACCTTCTTCTCATCCATCTGCTTTATGGGAGAGAAGACTTTTAAAAATCAATTTTTAAGGTCTAACATCAGAGATGAGCAATTCTGGAGGCTTTTTCTTTTTTGCTTCTAGGATGTAATCAAATCTGTCTTAAGAATTCAGCAAGCCTTAGAAGAAATATTTCTGACAAAGTATCTACATTACTTAAAGCAAGAAGTGGTTATGGCTCCCTCGAAAGAACCTGGAACCTGCATATCAGGAGACACAGATAGTTTTGGGTATGCCTCTGGCTGGCTGATGACTTTGGGCAACTCATACAGTGCCTCTAAGTCACGTCTTATAACCTGAAAAATAAGTGAATTGGCTATGTCCCTGCATTTAAAGGTGCTCTACGAGGCTGCAGGATTCTCAGAGGTGCTTCATTGTCTGCTTTGAAGGCTGAGTGTCAGGGCTCCAGATGGCTGCTCTCCACTGAGCCTGCTGCTAACCCAGCTTTTCAGTTTATATCTGTTGTATATATTAAGTAATATTAGATTTTAAAAAATGGCAATCCAGCTAAAATAGTTTGAAAACCACTGGGTTAAGCTTGAAAAGAAAGTAAACTGAAAATTCCCAAAATTTTATTTGCCTGGTGAGAAAGGACATTGTCTCTTTGTCTTTTTACTGTGTGACATATATCAGGTACTCCATACATATTTGTTATATGAATCGAATAGTTGTAATGTGCATGTGGGAAGGAAATGCAAAAGTACAAGGCACCCTCTCTATGTTGATATGCCCAGGTTTCAATTCTATATAGCTGGTGATAGCCAGGAGTGAGGAGCAAAGTGGACTATGTTTGATGGGCAGCAGCTAATTTTATTGGACTTGTGCCCATAATCAGAAATTCAGTCTAGGAACAAGCTATATTATTATAAAGTCCGGGAAATCTAGACAGAAAAACTGAGCAATTAAGAACAGACTAGAAAAGTAACTCTTTCAGTTTGATTAGAAAACACAATCTAAGGAATAATGTTAGTTGCAGTTTCTTTCAAATAGGATTGAATACTCTTTTCCTTTATGCAGTTTATAAAGAAACAAAACATTTTCTTGGCATGGAAATATCTATTAACTTTTCTAGACAAAGAGAAGGTTTATAATTTATTTCTCCATTAAATAACGTGTTTGTGTGTGTATGTATGTGTGTGAGTGTGTGTGTGTGTGTGTGTGTGTGTGTGTTGCAAACAAGAGAGAAGCAGAAGTAACTCTAGCAGATGCTTAAAGGTTTAAGATTAAAGACACATGTAAATGTGATTCATGGCAGGTGTTCTGTGCAACTGAATGAATATTCCCAAATCACAGCTAGAAAAATTTCAGAGTAAATTGACTTAACTTAGTGTAAGCTGACAGTGGTCCCTGAACTGGAGGGGAATAGATGAGCAAGAAAAAAATTTAGCTGACAGGACTCCACTAAGGAAAACAACATTCAGGTAACTAATGAGATATTCTATTGCCTAGAGGAATTACCCAGCCTTTAGCAAGGCTTCAACTGGCAGGAGGTTTGTTTTAAAACTGAAATGAGGAAAAGGACCTGGGCTTACAAATGATGGGAACGTATATTATCAACAGGGGAAAAAAAATCAGAAAATTGCAACCAACTTGTTTCCCCAACACATCTAAAAGGAGGAAGAAGGAGAGCGATTTAATGTACCCTGGTCAAACAGTTACTTTCCTTTATCCTTACTAACAGGGCTTGTCAAGATGGTCTGGAAATTGGATAAATGTAAGTAATGAATCATGATAGACATGAAATGCTTTATTTCCATTTCTCCTGGCTCATTGTTTTTTGCTTGACTTTCATGGGAAGTTTACAGTCATTTTCATTCTTCACATAGTCAGTTCCTGACTTTCCTGGTCAGGAGGGTGAAAAAAACAACTAGGAGGAAGGAGGTATAGTCTCTGCTTGTTTTCTCTCTCTCTCTCTCTCAATCATTCTATCTTTTCAGCTTATCAACATATCAATGGCACTGAATCATGAACGGAATCTCTGGTTTTAAGCTTGACTCCCAAATTATGACTCTGACTTTGATATGATCATATTTATTGCTATATTTCAGACAGCCACCACGTTCTCCAGCTTTAATGGGCTCACTTCTGAATAAATAGTCTTATGTAATATGCACAGGGTGGAAAATAATAGTTTGAGCTCCTCCCAAATAATTCTAATGTGCACAATTTTAAATTTTTGTTGCCTTTATTCTAATGGTTATTGGAAGGAAAAAATTGTTTTCTGACCTGATTGGTTTACTTAACTTAGTTCTAATGAATAATAATACAGTGCCACTCACTATTATTTTTATGTTCCCTTTGCTTTAGTTCTTGTTTTTAAAGATTCAGAAGGTGAGTTAGAGTTGACTTTAGCTCCAGGGCCAAGTTCACTGAAAGTTATTAAGATAGCACAATGGCCGAGTTAACTGTTGAAGGAAAATGCTCAGGGTAGGCAGTACCAATAATTATTAGCAAATTCTGTTGTGATTTCAGTGCTTTCCTCTCCCAGTAGATTGATCTGTTATAGAAAATATCATGGTTGTAATTTCAGGATTAGTCTTATCAAGACCTATTTAAATTATAAAGTACTTTATTTTCAATATTATTAATGTTGTGCAGGGTCCCTGAAGCTCTTATTATTTATGAATCAACCAGACTGTTGAAGAAACATATATGGATGTTTGGGGGCCTGGGTGACATTGTGAGGGACTGAGAGGAGCAACAATCCAGTATTTCAGTAGAAAAGAGAGCTGGTTGAGAAGCTATTGGTTGTTGACTACTGGTGGCTTCCACAGCAATGTCATGAGAGGGATTTGGTGGGAGTGAGAACAGGGTTGTGGCAGTTATTGATATTATGGGGTTTCAGGGGCTTAATAATAGAACCAAATAATTTTATAGATAGAAAATTGCTTCCTTGGAAATAAAAACAAAAATAAACAAATGGGACCAATGAAACTTCAAAGCTTTTGCACAGCAAAGGAAACCATAAACAAGACCAAAAGACAACCCTCAGAATGGAAGAAAATATTTGCAAATGAAGCAACCGACAAAGGATTAATCTCCAAAATTTACAAGCAGCTCATGCAGCTCAATAACAAAAAAACAAACAACCCAATCCAAAACTGGGCAGAAGACCTAAATAGACATTTCTCCAAAGAAGATATACAGACTGCCAACAAACACATGAAAGAATGCTCAACATCATTAATCATTAGAGAAATGCAAATCAAAACTACAATGAGATATCATCTCACACTGGTCAGAATGGCCATCATCAAAAAATCTAGAAAGAATAAATGCTGGAGAGGGTGTGGAGAAAAGGGAACACTCTTGCACTGCTGGTGGGAATGTGAATTGGTTCAGCCACTATGGAGAACAGTATGGAGGTTCCTTAAAACACTACAAATAGAACTACCATATGACCCAGCAATGCCACTACTGGGCATATACCCTGAGAAAACCATAATTCAAAAAGAGTCATGTACCAAAATGTTCATTGCAGCTCTATTTACAATAGCCCGGAGATGGAAACAACCTAAGTGCCCATCATCAGATGAATGGATAAAGAAGATGTGGCACATATATACAATGGAATATTACTCAGCCATAAAAAGAAACGAAATTGAGCTATTTGTAATGAGGTGGATAGACCTAGAGTCTGTCATACAGAGTGAAGTAAGTCAGAAAGAAAAAGACAAATACCGTATGCTAACACATATATATGGAATTTAAGAAAAAAAAATGTCATGAAGAACCTAGGGGTAAGGCAGGAATAAAGACGCAGACCTCCTAGAGAACGGACTTGAGGTTATGGGGAGGGGGAAGGGTGAGCTGTGACAGGGCGAGAGAGAGTCATGGACATATACATGCTAACAAACGTAGTAAGGTAGATAGCTAGTGGGAAGCAGCCGCATGGCACAGGGATATTGGCTCGGTGCTTTGTGACAGCCTGGAGGGGTGGGATAGGGAGGGTGGGAGGGAGGGAGACGCAAGAGGGAAGAGATATGGGAACATATGTATATGTATAACTGATTCACTTTGTTATAAAGCAGAAACTAACACACTATTGTAAAGCAATTATACCCCAATAAAGATGTTAAAAAAAAAAAAGAAAAAAGAAAATTGCTTCCTGATGTAATTAATGTAAATCAAGACAGAGTAAAGTTAGGGTGACCATAAACCTTGATTTGTCAAGGGCCATCTTCATTTATGTCTCTTGGCCTGGCTTAATTATTAATAACACCTGTGGTTGCCATCCTCTAAGATGGTACCAAATGATCCCTGCCTCCAAGTATTCACACTCTTGTGTAATCCCCTACCACATTGCACCAGAGTTGGTCTGTCTAACCAGTAGAATTGAGGCAGAAGTGATTGTATGTCACTTCTGAGGTTAGATTCTCTCTCTCTCTCTTTCTCTCTTTCCTTCTCTGTCTCTCTGATCATTCACCCCTTAGGGAAGCCTGATGCCTTCTCAGGAGCAGCCTTAATGGAAAGGGTCATGTGGGGACTGAAACTTCCTGCCAACAGCCATTTGGAGTTTTGGAAGCCTATCCTCCTGCCCAGACAACCCTTTAGATGACTACAGTCTGGGCCTATATCTTGACTGCAACTTCATGAGAGATCCTGAGACAAAAACACCTAGCGAAGCCTCTCTTGGATTTATGACTGTAGGAAAGTGTGTGATAACAAGTATTTGTTGTTTTAAGCTGCTAAATTTTGGGATAATTTGTTAGGTAGCAATATATAATAAATACAGCACCCCTCTACTCCCAAAAGTGTCTTGATTTAGATGAAAAATTGTAGTCACCTTATGTAAATCTGTTATATTAACAAAAGTGTAATTCATGAGCTTATTAGGGACTTTGCTCTTCTATTGACAGTTGGAGCTTTCACTCTGACATTAATATGCAGACACTTATGAAGGTTATCAGGACAGAAGCATTTGATAATACCAAAAATCTAAATCTGTAGATTCAGAATCATGACAGACAGTATAGCAGTGTAGATGAAAGTACTGAATTTGGAATCAAATTTGCTTGGATTTGAATTCTGACCCCACCATTTACTGGCCTTGAAGAGCTGTTTAACTTTTCTCTGCCTCAGTTTTATCATATTAAGCATGGGGGTAATAATAGTACCTCTCTCATAGGATTTTTTTCCTTGAGGATTAACTGTGTGTAAAGCTCTTACAGTGGTGTTTGGCACAAATAAGCATTCACTAAGAGTTACCTATTATTATTATTATTATTATAGAGAATTAAGTTGATGTTTTTCCTTTGTTCCATTTATGAACAAATGGATATTCTCTTTCTTATAGTATTCTCAATGATTCATTCCTGAAATATTTTAATGTTCTTACTGCATGCTAGGAACATTAGCTGGAAATATGTCACCCATTAAGAAACTTACAAAATAATTGGGAAATTTTCCATATCCCTTTATACATATTATGTTATATAATGTATATATTAAATATGTATACATATATACAAATAGACTGTATATGTGTGTATCAGCTATAAAAGTCATGCAACTCAAGGACTAGATGATAGGTACAGATTGTATACAGGAAAAATTGGAATGAGTTTAAAAACCACTGGGGTGTGGAATTTGAATACGATAGCCTTCTGGACATGAGAAGGCACTTTGAAAGAAATGTAGGAACTGGAAAATCTCAGTGAAGGAGGGAATTCAAACTTGAGAAGTTGTCTATCTTATTGATCTTATTAATTGCGATTGCTGTATCTCTAGCCTCTTGAGCAGTACTTGACATGTAGTGAGTATTCAGCAAATACTTGTCAAATGATCGTGTTGACAGAGAAAGAGAAAAACTATTAAAACAGTAAAGAGCAATGAGAATTGGCACAGTTGGAAAGGACAGCAAAGGACTTGATGGTAGCTAATTTGGTGGGAAGGATTCAAGAGAAAAGAAGATGTTTTGAAGACATGGGGTTGAAGTTTAATTGCAGTCAGTGTGGGAGAGACAAAGTTAGTGGTCTTCAACATTGTGGTGATAGTTGAAGCTTTGAGGAGACAGATGAACTCTCCATGAAAGTGAATTTGGAGAAAAATTCTCCAAATTTGCACCAAAGGTGCAAATGTGCTGAGGTCTGCAAGGGTATACAGGCATTCAGATGAAGGAAGGTAAAGATAGAGGAGCTAGTTTAAGAACCATTAGAGAAGGTTAGAAGTCTGTAGGAGATAGTGTTGAAAAAGAGATGGTGATCAACAATATCAAATGCTGCAGAGAGATTTCTGTTTGAGAATTAAGAATGTATCTTATGGGACTTCCTGTGTGGTCCAGTGGTAAAGAATCCACCTTACAACGCAGGGAATGCGGGTTTGATCCCTGCTCAGGGAACTAAGATCCCTCATGCTGCAGGGCAGCTAAGCCCACATGCCACAACTACTGAGCTCACGTGCCTCAACTAGAGAGCCCACGCGCCCTGCAGCCTGTGTGCCACAACTAGAGAAGAGAAAAAGCCCACACGCTACAACTAGAGAGAAGCCTGCCCACTGCAACAAAAGATCCCGAATGCCTCAATGAAGATCCGGCATGCCACAACTAAGACCCGACGCAGCCAAAAAAAAAAAAAAAAAAAAAAGAATGGATCTTAGATATCAGTTTCAGACTGTAGAAGAAAGATTTTAAGGAACTGAGGGACACTGAAGAAATGAAGATGGCACTTATCAGTAGTTTGAAGAGTTTGTGAAATGAACAAAATAGAATCATAGAGCATAAGAGCCAGTCTTAAAAATTGAGACTCTGAGTATTGAAAGATGAAAAAGAGCAGTATTAGGAGGGATTTATTGAATGTTACACAATTGTTCTGCCAGACTTTATTTTGAAGATTGTTCCTTATACCTTGTATTGTCTGTAATTTACTTTAAAATATTTCTGTACAAACTGTGCGGTACATGTTGTAAGTTAATTTTGTTTTATAGCTAAGGGGCTGTTAGTTAACATCAGAGGTGCCCTAATCAGAATTTACATTCCAGGGGTTGTTGGTTACTCTCTGAAGTAACGTAATGAGGGATATATACTTCAGAGGTTATAAGGCGTGGTGTAGCTCTTATGATCAGGCAAAAAAGAAATTTGCCTAATTTTCAGTATTTTCTAAATGTTTGCTAGTTTGCTTCGTAGATTTCATATTAATCCCATTTATTGTCCATGGCTCTTATCAATTGTGTGGTAGATTGCTTTAATGGCCCCCATTCCTCATCTTTCCTTGTTAGCCACGCTCTTTGCCACTTGAGTTTATCACTCCTTCCATCAAGTGACAGAATATATTTCCCTTTCCATTGAATCTGTGTTTGGTTATATTACTTGCTTTGGTTAATGGGACTCTAGAAATCATGATATAAACAAGGGATTGAAAAAGTGCTTGTGTGTTTCAGTCATTCTCTAGTAATTTTGCCACCACCATGAGAAAAACATGCCCAGCCTCACCTGCTGGTCCTTGGAGGAGGATCAGAGACAATTGGAGCAGAGTTGCACTAGTTAAATTGCCTCAGACAAGGCCGACCTAGAGCAGAGTCCATAGACAACCTCTAGTTGCATGAATCATGCACAGCAGATGCATAGATGAGCCCAGCTGAGTTGAGCTAACTTCTAGGAAACTCACAGACATGTAAAGTATAATAATACATGATTGTTGTTATAAGCCACTGAGTTTTGTTGTATTTTTTTTAACCTAGCAATAGCTAACAAATTCAAGAATGATAATCTCCATTTGTATCTTTTACCAGCTAATAAAATATATAAAGTAACTGTCCCTTACATCTTGTATTGTATGGGGATTATATTATTTTATTAACATAAGCGTTTTTGCTATATAGGTTTTTACACAAAGGGAGAGACATTTATTTAACATGGACCTTTACTTTCTTCAAAATGATACTCTTAAAGAGGGAGATAATCCAATGAATAAACTCCTCAAGATCATCTACTCTCAAGGCTCCACTTCTGTACATTTTCTCTTTATGTACAGTACAGAAAATCAGTCACTAAAGATTTAGCTATAAAGATTTCAGAAGTATAATTCATGCATTTTATTAACAAGGACAGAAATAGAATGGATTTTTCATCTGTCACAGACCTTATGCTAAAGAAAATGTTGCAGATTTTTACTGGGAGCCGTACTGTTTTAATCTTCCTAGAATGATTAATGACCACCTATCAACACCCTAAAGATCATGTGTATATGTATTTATTTCTTTCCCCAGTGAATTCATTTGTGTCTTTTTTAATTGACATCAAAGAAATTTTGCATTACTAAGAGCTGAGCTACATTATCAAGTAAGCTTAACATGGAAAAGAAATGTAGGGAAAAAACTAATGACCATCAATGTATTCTGTGAAACAATTTCATTTTCCATGAATAAAGGCCTCTTGTGATATTTTTAAGCTATCTTAAACATGTAAACATGTAAAATTAAATTTGTTATTTCACTCTGGAAGAAGAAAAATAATTCAAATGATGAATTCTGTATCCAGAATGAAATGCACAAACTTCAGAGAGGAGGTAATTTCTATTTAAATTACTTGACTCATCAAAATTGTGTTATAATTTATAATTATTTCACTAGCTAGAGTTATTTAAGTTTGTTAAGGGAAGGAAGTTGGTGGAATGAGGGTTTTATTTCCTTTAAAATATTCCTCTGTCTTTGTTTTTCAGTCTTAGTTACTTCTGAAGGCTTCTTATGATCATCTGATATACACATCATACCAGTTGTGACCTAAGTGGGACACAACCCTTTCTCTCTAGTGTATGTTTTTGGAACAAATCCTTTAAGGCAGTAGTATCAGTGGGGTAATGCTTTGGTGCCTGACTAATTTTGGTTGCTTGTCATGATATGACTTTATCTTAAAGCATGAGAGGATAAGTAAGTCCTAGAGTTTGAGCTGTGTAATACTGACATACTTAGGAGAACCTGGAAGCATGAGGCATGTTTGCTTTTCCCCAGTGCTTGTGGACCTAAAAAATTACTCTTTGAGAGTAAATGAGACTAAAGTGGCAGACCAAGTGGTTCACCACAGTGTGGGCACTGTTGTCATCTCTTTGAAGACTCTACTGAAGTCTGAAGAAAGTTTTAGGTTCTCGTTCTCTCCATCCCACAGAGAAAGACTATGACATTTTAATACAATTTTTCTACCAGTTTCACAGGTTTTGTGGCAAAATCTTGTGATTGATCCTACTTTCGATTAAAGACAGAAGACTTTGTCCTATCCACTTTAGATAATAGCAGTCCACCAAATTTTATGTAATTTGCATTGTATGTTGGAACTTGAACTTTATTATCTTTAAGAATATGCAGAGGGCTTCCCTGGTGGCGCAGTGGTTGAGAGTCCGCCTGCCGATGCAGGGGATACGGGTTCGTGCCCCGGTCTGGGAAGATCCCGCATGCCGTGGAGCGGCTGGGCCCGTGAGCCATGGCCGCTGAGCCTGCACGTCCAGAGCCTGTGCTCTGCAACAGGAGAGGCCACAACAGTGAAAGGCCTGCGTACAGCAAAAGAAAAAAAAAAAAAAAAAAAAAAAGAATATGCAGAGATTTGACATTCCATATGCATTCATATTCATTTCTTCAACTTCATATTTTCTAGTCACTAGCAGTTAAGAAATAAAGAGGTTTTTAAATGATATGACTTGAATCTGAGTTTGACAAAAATGAATCATTAGTGGGCTTTCCAAGTGACGTAGTTACTTCACTTGTGGAAACAGGAAGAATGGAGAGTCATTTATTGAAAAAGGAAAATTATCTGTGTGATGAGATATGTATTTTGGGTGAGAAATTGACATCTCTATTTAAATGAATGAGGGCCCTCACCTGGAAATGTCTTTCATACTAACAGAGTGACATAATGCATAATTATCTGTTGCAGTTTCTGATGTGGTTTGTGTGTAGGTTATGATGTTCATTTGAAGGACATCCCACTTAAAGGTTTATATAATACAATATACAAGAAACTTGGTGCCCCAGAGTTTTAAAAACCATTAATCATAGTGAACTAAGACAATTAATTAAGCCTTAGACACTGACGAAAGATTGTCCCTGCGGATTTCTACCTTGAAAACCTTTAGAAAATGATGGTTTTTTGCTTTCCACTTGACTGCCTCAGTAAGCCAATTCATTTTCTTTAGGAGCAATTCAAGGTCAATGATATGACTATGTCAACTTTAAGCTATGTTCTTCCTCACACATGTAAGCTAGACTTCGTTGTTATAACTGATGCCTCTGAGAGTGTTACTGTTAAGAAGAAGCCATGAGATTGTCTAGGAGGAGATTAAGTAAAAGATCAATAACAATACAGATTTCAATTTGTCTTCAAATGAAAATATTTAATTGATATTTGTACCTCAAGATGAAATTACATTTTTTTTTTTACAATAAATGGTGGGTATTACTCTATCATGAGAATATGTAGAAGAGTTAGCCTAGGTCATGGCATATTACTCTAGGAAAAAATCAAAGAAACTATCTAATTAGGTTAATATTTGTCAATTTTATAATTTTTGTAATTAATCCCAAATGGAATTTCTTAATCAGTTTTTCTCCTTTGATTCTCCATGTATCTCCATGGTAGCAAATTATTTCAGCATTGAGTCATGGAGACTGGATTCTTGAATTCCTGGCAGAGGCAAATGTCTCATTAATGCTGATCTGAGAGACATCTGTGATGAGCCTGTATATCAGGTTTATCTGCAGAGCTGATCTGAAACTGATGAGCAGTTCTGAAGTTAGGCAGACTGGCAATGAACACTCCACCAGAATGAGAGGATCACACTTCTGTTTTCAGAAAATGACCTCAGAACCCCAGACTTACATGCTTAGTTTCTCAAGGTTTAAATATATAAACTCTTCCATTATATATTGATCCCTACAATTTGAAAGTGAGTTGGAAAGATTGAGTCAACTTTCAGGCAAATTCAAACTCCTTAAACCCACTTTGCTTAGATATACTGGAATATAGATAATCCTGAAATTTGTTTTAACCCTTTATTTAGTTTTGTAAAGACTTTCTGGTCTCTGATCAACATAGGCAAATTCTTCTTCCCCGAGCTCTGTCTTTTTAAAAGGAAAAAAAAAAATGCCTAGAATTTGTGGAAAAAAATCGTATTGAAAAAGGAACTTAAAATAGCCGTCTTTCTCCAGCTATGTATATCAGGCCTAGAGTTTATTACTGGAATATAATCTATAGTGAATGGCAAAGTAATGAAGGGAAAAAACTATTGGAAGTAAGTGACATTAAAAATAGTGATATTTTGCTTTCATGGTCTCTTTTCTAAAGCATGATGTCTAAAAGAAAATTATGCTACTTTAAAAATAAATTTTAAATGTTAAGCCTAAAAATAAAAGCAAGGCATTGTTATAGTAATACCAAATGATACTTTCTTCTGAAGAATTTGAATTAACTCTGAAGTACCTTTTTAGTCATTAACTTGTATAATCTTCAAGGCATTTCTCCTCTCCTCTCACTACACCTCACCTTACCTTAGGCATAAATCCATAATGCTGATTTCTGCTCATATATAAATGACAAGGATAACAAGTATTGATAACTATTTGAAACAAATTTAAAAATTGGTGAATAAATAGATAATGAAAGTTGATGCCAAATGAATAATGCAAATTAAAATGACTAATAGGTTGGTATTCTTGGCTTTTCTACTCTCAACTTTGAGATATTAACTTAATGTCTAGAAAAGAAATAAAATTTTTAATATTTAGTGGACAAGATACAGAAGAAAAATAATTTAAACCAAGTATTCATATGATAATATGTAGAACTCTTTCTATTATGAAAACCGGAGAAAGGTCATTCATCTTACAAATTAGTAATATATTACAACAGTGCTAATTATGCTTATGCTGCTATAATTAAGCCATGCCATGATTAAGAGTCTGTCTGCCTTCCCAAATATAAATAAATATTTTAAGCCATTATCTTAGGATTCCATGCTGTTTTCAAGGAAGAATTATTTTTCATCAAATAGAAATCAAACCTTAAATTACATTAACTAAAATTTGCTGTTTTCTGCAAGTTTCATTGTAGTCACAGTCTTAATTCACTTGTTTTAAGAAGACTAGAAAAAAAAGCAATAAACATTTAAAAATTTTAAAAAGCCTAGAAAGCTAGGTACTCTTTCAGTACCTAGCCTTAGGTACTGAAAGAGTTTACTATTAAGCTTTATTCTAATAAAGCTTATGTTGAGTTAGGCTCCTCTGGTTACTTTTAGAACTTAGCTGTAAGGTAGAGCTGCAAATATATCCAAACGAGAGCTTGTTCATAAGGGGTCTTGATACCATGTGCTACACACAATATCCCCATATAGACTGAAATGAAATATCATAGCTGACCATCCAATTTCTTTCTGTAATAGGTGACATCATTTAAATTAATCTGGAATTGATTTAGTCTATTCCAAGTAACATTATATTGCACATTTGACCCCATCAAGTCATCAAGAAATATTTGCGTGGCCACTGTGTTCATGGTATTTTAATAGGAATCATTTCTTCTTTCGGTGATCATTTATTGAGTACAAAGTATCTGTATGTACACTGCTAGGTTCTGGGGGTAAAATGCACAGTTCCTGTTCTTATCAATCTCATGGTCTAATGCAAGAGTTGGGCAAGCAAACAGACACTTGCTGTGTATGATATGTATTGTGGGAGAGATAGTATAAGGTGCTTTGAGAAAGATGAAAAAGAAGAATACCACCTAAATCACATGGAGTGGGGGCATTCTGGGAAGACTTCTAGAGGAGACAATAGCCTACTTGATTTTTACAACAAGAGAAGATGCTAGCTGGGTTAAAAAATAAAGGAAGGGTATCCTGGGGAGGAGAGTGCAGGCAGAGGGAACAGTATGGACAAAAGGATAGGATAATAATAATAATAATGACTAGCATGTATTAAGTCCTTTCTATGTCAGTTGACTCCTGGGTTCTTTTCATACATTTCCCCATTTAATCCTCACAAGAACTGGATGAGGTAGTAGTGTTATCCCTGTTTTATAGATGGGAAACTGAAATTTTGAGAGGCTAACTTGCCAAGAACAAACAACTTACACATTGTTAAACTGAGAACCTAATCCTATGTTTGTGTGACTATAAAGGCCATGATCTCAATGTCTACTTTGCTGCACAAAATGATTTATTATAGGAACTTCACATTGTTCTGAATTAATTAATTAACTAATTCATTCATTTATTCATTCATTCATTCAACAAACATTTACTGAGTCAGGCATTGTGCTAGGTCCTAGGGATACAAGGCAAATTCAGAAATGGTCTCTTTCCAGAGGGAGCTTTTGGTTTAATAGAATGGTTATGCATTGAAAACAGTGGCCTAAATAAATAGTGTATTATAGGTGTTTTGTTAAGGATATATGTGGGACTCAGTAGGGGGATAAAGTTTTGGTGGGTATGGGGAGTCAGTGGATGCTTAAGGAAAGATTAACTGAGGAGATGACACTCTCTGTGTCCTGATAAATGGGTATAGAAAAAAGAAGGCATGGGCATTCCAGATAATAAAACAAACTAAGAAAAGCTATGGAGATATAAAATAGCCTGGATTTGGAGGCATTATCCAGTAATTATGTGCGACTAAGGTATAGAGAATGACATGATCGTTTTTCAGGGAATGGAGAAGAAGAAATGTTTTGGGAGTAGAATAAATAGGATTTGGTTCTCATTGAATGTGGGAGTGAGGGAAAGAGGGAAATATACAATAATTCCTAGATTTGTCTTTATCGGTTGGGCAGTTGCTGATTGCAGATTGAAAGAGAGTGGATATGTGAGAAAAAAAACAGGTGATATTGGATTGGGGAGAAATAATAAGGATAGTTAAGCTTAGTTTTACATGTGTTGAATCAAGCAGAGACATCTGTAGCTGTTGGACTGGAGTTCAGGACAATGCCTTGGTTGAAGATCCAGATATGTAATCAGTCAGTTATAAAAGCAGATGAAGTCTCTCTGGCAGTATGTCAATGGAGAAGAAATGAAGACCAAGGATATAACTATGAAATATACCAATATTTTAAGAATGGCTAGAAGAGTAAAAGCTTAACAGAATATTAAGATGGAATGGTTAAGTATACAGTCAGAGAACCATCAGAGAGTGATGTCATTGAAATAAAATTAAAAGAGAGTTTAAAGAAGATGGGAGAAGTCCCAAGTGTCTAAGTGCTCCAAAGAGTTATAGAAGATGAAGTTTGCAATGAGTTGTTAGGATTTGGCATATGTGTGATGGCAGCATTAGTGAAACAGTGAATTACTGAAATACTTGATGTTGGAATCAGAGAGAATCTGAGGAGGATAAAGGTCATGTGAATAGGAACCCAGCAGAGATCAGAGACAGAGTACAGTGCATTCATTCTGCATATTTGTGTGTTTTTTCTCTAGAAGGTCTCAGCATCCCAGGTATAAGGTCAGAGAAGGCTGATTTTTGAGTTTTGCAGAGTGGCTATGGGAGAAATATACTAAGGGACTAGTATATTGAGAGCTCTAGGAAAAGAGCTAAAAGATTAGCTCTTTTAAAGGCTAGTTAAAAGATTGTATTGTGGAGTTTAGGTTAGTGAGGGAAGGAAGTAAAGCCATGGAGTGTGGTGATAAATTGAGGATAAAATGGAGAGATGGAACTTCTGAAGAGGCTTGGTGAAGGCCTACCCTAAATATTATTTCCTGAGAAGCCAGTAGCTCCCAAGTCTGGGTTGGGTGTCCCCCATATAAACCATCATAGTATCCTGTACTTCCTTTCTCATAGCTCTTTCTACTAATTTCTTGGCTAATTGCTCTCACCAGGCTACCAGCTTTGTGAGGACAAGAACCTTGTCTCATTCATCATTGTTTCTGCAGTGTCCCACTCAATACCTGGCACATGTAGGTATTGAATTGAATGTTGTTGAATGAATAAATAAGTATAAGAAGACAGTGAAAGAGAAGGAAGAATATGAGTTTGTAATTTAAGATTTCAAAGATTATGCAGTTCTGGTTGATGACAACGTCCAGGCTGGGGTTGAAGTGGGTAGAAGATACTTGAAATCCAGGAGGTCATGAAGATGTGAAGTCATGGTATTATATAGGTCTTCTGCATGAGTATTAATGTTGTACAGGATCTCAGGAAGATTGGAAGTAAAAAGAACCTGGGAGCCCAGGTCATAGTTCTCAATCAATGAGGGTGAATCAGCTGAAGTTAAGTAAATGAGAGCAAGAAGGAGAGGAATGATGTGGCAAAACAGAATGGCACAACCTCAAGGGAGGAAGGAATTTTTCTGAGGGTGTTAAGTGACCATGAGGACTACTTTGGGAATATAGGGTATGGGCTGAGTGAATTTAGTAAGGCAAGAGGGATAAACAGTGTCCAGTTGGCAAAGAGTCTAATAAACTAGGCTTAGGAGTTTGGATTTATCCCATGAGTTCACATTACAAAGGATACAAAAAGTATCCTCAGCTTTTAGATGTGTCAAGCTAACTTTGATGGAGTGGGACAGTGAAGAAAGAGCTGCAGGATTTAAAAGTATAGAGACAGGGGTTCTGGATCAGCCTCTACCTTTACCTGTTCCTAGTTCAGTGTTGGTGGGCAGATGTCTTTAACATTTCAAGTGTGAAACTAAAGGATTTGATTAGCTGATCTTTAAATTCCTTTGCTTGCCTTGCAAAGTTTTATAACCTGGCACCATCTTACCTATTCAACATTTCCTCTATACCTCAATGCGATTTGTGAGGCTAACCTAAAAAAGGTCCTAAGAATACACACATTTTGACTTTAAAACTTTCATTCATCTTTGCCTTTTCTTGAAGTGTCCCACAAATGCCTATTTAATTATTTAAGGCCCAACTTAATTTCTGTTTCTATGAAGCCTTCCCTGCCTGCACCAGGGCTCACTGACGGCAGTCCCTTCTGAGTGCCAGCTGCCCTGAAGGTCTATTCCACCATAAGTCAGGACTCATTGTCTCATACTATTTGACATTCGATGGGGCCCTAGGCAATAAAATAAAATGCCCTGTTCTGAGAGCCAGGAGATTTGAGATCTAGTTTCTGTTGTGACTAAATATTGTACTTTTGTACAAGATGTTTCCTCATCATTAAAATGAATGGGTTTCACTAGAGAATAGCTGTCTTAGTTTGGGTTCCCTCCAAGAATTGTCTGCCAAAGGAAGGGAGGTGGGAACATTTATCCACAGCCCCATCTCCCACCAGGCTGAGGTTGCTCATGGGGGTGCTTCCTTTCCTGTACTTCTTTTTTTTTCTTCCTCCTTTGTTTTCATCTCTCCTTCTTCCCTTCCTTTCTTTTTTTTTTCTTTCTTTCTTTTTATGCTGCACCTTGCACCTTGCGGGATCTTAGTTCCCCGACCAGGGATTGAACCCGGGCCATGGCAGTGAAAGCACCAAGTCCTAACTACTGGACCACCAGGAAACTCCCCTACCCTGCACTTCTGAGCTGTACACATAAGCTTTTGAATTGAGCTTCCAGGGAGCAGAAAGCCAAGAGGTATAGCACATGTTTGAGGTAAGATACTGTCAGTGTGAAGTCCAAGCCACCCATGGAGACCCCTCATACACAGCTGAAATCAGAGGAGAGGTTGAGAAGAAGTGGTTGGGGTACTAGACTACCCCAACCTAGCTAGTTTTACAATTCTGTGAAACAATAACATGTTCTTAGACACACTTTACATTTTAATACCTTAGATAGAGTGTCTTGCTTTTGGAATATTAAACTTTCTTGTTCAAAATTGAGACACATCTTAGGTAATCAAGACACACAAAACACCCAAGTTGTCTCTGAAGAGGGATGTTTTGATAAATTTTAATGGTACTTGCTCAAAAGCTATGAAAAAGACATTAAACACAATCTGTATAGGTTATTTAAAGTGATACTGGAAGGAAATATCTGGTGAATGACTTAAGCAGAAATTTTGGAGAGACTTTGAAACAATGCTTCAGAATGACCTCTTCTAAAAGTAGCAAAATCCCTGGGAAGATTTTTTAGATATTGAATAGATTTGGAACTGGGATATAACCAAGAATTACTTAAGAAAAAGGCTTGCAAATCAGATAATTTCAAGGGAAACTTGCAGAATTAGAGAGAATATCAGATGCTGTTCCATGATGATGTAAGTGCATTTTGGATGGCTCTAGAACTTAGAGACAGCCCAGAGGAAACAATTCCTGAACAAGCAACTGCCACACAGGGACCTCATTATTGATGTTTCTCTAAGACCTGAGACAATACTTTTCTGTAAGATCTTCCCTGAAGACTCTATTATGGTTGAACTTCCACAACCCCACCTGAGAGTTTTTAATTTCAGGAGGTTTCAATTGTTGAAAGGAATGGAGATATAAAAATTTTAATTTCCTGGTCAGGACATGCTAGCCTATTGCCTCTCTTTAAATCTTGCTCCACTGAGTACAATTTTCTTGGCATAGAAGGACTAGTAAAGTATTCCTTGAGGGAGGATATAATGTCCAGGACCTAGGTTCTATTCTTTCTGGTGAATTTGGTGCTGTTTCCAGCTGGGCTCAGTCTCTCCATATTTTGGTCCCATCTACACAAGTCCCCCTAAAGAAACCTCCATGTCTTTTACCCAACACTTCCCCCTTACAGTAAGTGTAATATTCAGGTTTTTGTATATGGCAGGGTGTATATGGGAGGAGATGGAGGGGAAGAGGGAACAATATCCTGCCCACCTGCCTAAACTTCTTGTTTTCCCTTCCCCATCAAAGCCAGACCTGAGCACCATCCTGATGATTTCCTGTCATCCTTGGATGTCTCAGCTGGAGCTGAGCTGCCACTGCTGTTTTTCTGCCTCGCAGTGGCCGGTGGCCATAGGTCAGCCAGGGTTGTACCTGTGGCAGCAGCTATCCTAGTCGCCAAATCAGAAATCTGAAGGTCATCCTTGAAAACTGGCTTCTCCCACCTTCCTCTCTCCTTCACATCAATCACAAAATTCTTTAGATTCCACCTTCTTAATATCTGAAATTTGTCTAATTTCCTCCATCCTCATCATATTTAACTTTGCTTTTCACTTCCCTTGATTCTGAAATTTCTTCCTAGTATCTTCTTACCATCTTGCCCCTCCATTTTTCACAGGCAGATAGAATAATATCTTCAAAAGGCCAATCTGATCAGCTTGCTCTCTTGATTAAGCTTCCTTCAATAGCTCCCCATTTACCCCCATATAGAGGTCTTCCTAAGAAGACCCTTAGGAGCTGATCATAGTTTATTTCTCCAGTCTCCTTATCCCCACTCTTCACTTTGCATTCTAGGCTACAGCTCTAGTGTATTACTTGCATGTCCCTGAACAGTCTGTACACTCAGTTAGGTGCCCCTATCATTTGTTATAATAGCACCAGGGGTGCTATTGAAAATATTTATCACCTGCGGTGGTATGGGCACCAAGCAATCAAAACAGAGAACAGCCCAGTCAGAATAGATAATGATTATCAGCAGCCAGCTAAATACCTGTCCTGAGGAGCCCCCATGCTTATCCACATAGCACTTACTACAATGAATTGCTGTCTTACCTACTGTAGTAGAAGTCTCTTGTTTCTGTTATATTTATGGCTATGTTGTAGAAACTCACGTTAAAAAATTAATTTAATGAATGAATTTGGCAACTAAATTCCACTCAAGGATCTGTTTGTGAAATCCTGTTCCTTATCTTATTCTCCTGGTGACCTTTAGACATTGGAGGAAATGGAAAAAGTAGATCTTCCTTTAGACATTGGAGGAAATGGAAAAAGTAGATCTTCCTTTGGTAAAATAGATCATATCTATACTTGGCACACACACAGATTTGTCTCTTCCTTCCTCTCCTCATCACTGCCAGAGTGAGACGATGGATAACATTGCCACCTTTTGAGTATTACATGCTACTGCTCACTTTTCCGGTGAGTTTTGGCTTTGTATTTCCGCTAAATGGCTGGGTTTTGATTTCTGGAAGCCTAGACCTTCAAATATTCCACTCAGCAGGATATGGTGAGACTGTGTAAATGATAATAAAGTCTGCTCATTAGTAAAGTTCTTGTCTGAGTTGTTAGGCAGGACTATGATGGTAAACACTTGTTTCTCTATCTTAGGCAACAATGTCTCTCATCTCACACGCTTTCCTAGAATGTTGTCACTCCCCTATCAAGAGATGGAGTTTACGTCCTCCACCTTTGGAACTGGGTTGGACTTTGTGGCCTTGACCACAAAGGTAGATGCTATTATGTGAGACTAGATGACTGTGAAATTAGGTCATAAAAACATAGCACACTTCTGTCTTGTTCTCTTGGAATGTTTGCTCTTGGAACCAGGCTGTGAGGAAGTGCATTCAGGTGCACAGAGAGGCCACAAGTAGGAAATCTAGTCTAAAGGTTGGATTCTGAAGGCTGGAGAAGATAGATGTTCTGAACTCAAAGACAGTCAGGCAGAGAAAGCAAATTTTTCTCTACTCTTCCTTTTTGCTCTATTCAAACCTTCAATGGATTGGATGAGGCCCTCCCACACCGAGGAGGGCAATCTGCTTTATTCAGTCTACAGATTCAAATGTTAATCTCATCAAGCAACACCCTCACAGACATACTCAGAATTATGTTAAACATACTCAGAATAATGTTTAACCAAATATCTGGGCACTTCATGGCCCACTCAAGTTGACACATTAAATTAGCCATCACAGACACTAAGTTTGGGGTGATTTGTTAAGAGGAAATACATAACTATAGGAAATGTCTATTCTTCCATCTTAAAGGTAGTGAATTTTATAAATGTAGTGATTGAGGTATAAAAATATATGTCTGAAAATGTAAAAACATTGTTTCTCTTTCCTTAACGATCCATTTGATGTCACAGCCACATTAATCACATCTCTGTATTGATTTGAATTTCTAAAGGTAATTTCATGTATAGAGATACAAATGAAGAGACAAAATGAACTTCTTCTCCTTTCTCCCCTCTCCTGAGCAATTCCAACCCTAAGGGAACAAAAAAAAAAAAGCAAAGAATTGTCAAATTAGGTGAGAGCGAAGGCAGATATATTCCTGTTGAATGTTCTAAACACTTCTAATATTTAAAACCCCATTTCTGCATGCTTTGATCATTTTTAAGATCTGCACATGTGAGTCAGATCAATGGAGAAGCTGAAAGGCCCCTCACAAAATAATCATATGCTCCCCACCCGCTTGCAGTTATATGGAGTCAGGTGACTGTTTCTGGCCAATGGGCTATGAAGGGAAGTGATATGGATCACTCTTCAGTGGTGACCTTGGAAACTGTATGTTGGCATTGAGGAACTGTAACCTGGAAGCAGCCTAGTTGGCTGAGCTACCACGAGGAGCACAACTACCCTAGAGACCACCTGACCTATAGTGGACACATGGCTCCAGTGTGTTGAGCAGTGGAAACTTGGGGTGTTTTTTAGGCATAGGTGATCCTGATTAATACACATACCAGCAGCTGGAACTATCATCAGTATGGCCAACTGCCACCAGATTGTACTCCATGAAGTCCCCAGTGGACAAGACCTACCATGCATATATGTCTTTTAGTTTCTCACTTTTAAACATGAATGGGCAACAAAGAGCACCAAATATTTAAGTAAACGTTCTTACATTAAAAAGAGGGACCATAACAAACAAAAAAATGATCTTAGAGGAAACAGAAACAAAGCAGTGAGCAACAGAAAATTAAAAAAATATAGTTCTAACCTTAGGGGAATGTGAGGAGATATTTTATCCATGAAACAAAAACAGGTTGTTATTTAAAAAGAGATCAAGAAAAAGCCTTTAGGAATAAAAATTATAGTGCAATAGCTGAAATTAAAGTTTAATAAAAAGGTTAGAAATAAAGACAGGAAAACCTTCCACAAAGAAATGGGAAACAGAAAAAAAAGAATAAATTAGAGAAGAATGAATAAATTAGTGAAGGAGTGAGGTGTTGAAAGAGTGCTAAATTCTTCCATTGCAAAATAAAGTGTCAATAACAATATCTAAACTTGCCTAAATAACAACTATTGATGTAAGTATATTCTTTAGAAATAAAGGGTAGCCAGATGAATAATGAATAATGATTTCCTTTGTTTGGGAAAGGAAACTCAAAAGGGGAAGAAGTAGTGCAGATGATGGCTAATTTTCATGAGAAGTTTTATTAATGCTATTTAGCTTTTAAAACTATGAACATGCATTAAATGGGTATTTATTTTAAAAAATTAAAAAAAATATTTCTCTCTCCCTCTTATTTCTCTTTCCATCGTTTTCTCAACCATGACACTATTGACACTTTGGACCAGATAATTCTTTGTTTTGGGGACTGTCTTGTGCATTGTAGGATGTTTAGCAGCATTGCTGGTCTCTACCTGCCAGGTGCCAGTAACACCCCTCCACCTCACCCCAACCAAAAATGTCTCTGGACATTGTCAAATATCCCCTGGGAGATAAAATTGACCCTCTGTTGAGAGCCACTGCTCTAAATCTACACAAAACTAACATAAAAACAAACAAGCAAAAGATAGAGGTGCATAAGCTCTCCAGATGTCAATCAACAACGTGTCAGAAACATTTAGAATTCACTTTGAATGTACAGTTTGTTAACTGTCCATGAACTTTGAGATGTAAGTTCTCAGCTTCCATGTATTTAGATTTGTGTTGTGTTGTGTGGGTAATGCTGTTTGCCTAAAATTAAGATCCTAATACCCACTGTATACCTTGACTTTCATTTTAGCCACAGTGAATTGATTAGCAAGTCTAACAGGGGAGGCATCGAGAACCCTCTTGGCTCCAGTGCACCCCTGCTTGTTCAGAAGTTGCTGAATAATAATCCACTGTTCCAAAGGAGAGACCTAACTATGGAGGGGATGTAATTAAAAATAACAAGCTGTGTATGCTGGTTACCGCGGTAGCAAGTTTGACTCTGTGTACTTGCACTGTTTGGAGGAAGATCCTGCAGTTTTAACAGAACTCCCCTTGGGTCCAAATTAGTGGATGATCTTGTGGTCAGTCAGAAGTTTGACTGATGCTTTCATGTTGATAGAGTAACTCTGACAGCTAAGAATAGAATAATAATACAGAGAAGGCATAATAATAGACAGGTGCAGTTCTAATGGCCACAGCCTTCAGTCTGGAGAGCTTGTCAACCTTCTTTAAAGAGTCAGCAGGCTGATTTCTTTTTAATTTGGACACATGACACCTAGGATTTCATTTCTTACTTTGCATGGTGTGATGACCTGGTGGAGGAACCACACACATCAAGTGGTGTGTTCACATCACATAAAATTGAATATAATGCTTTCTCACTGTTTGGGGACATATTTTCTTAGTCCACTTGCAGAGACTCTCAGGAAAAATGATTTTACAGCACAAGAAGGGAGAGAGAGCCCTTAAAACGAGGTGTCCTTAATGATTATCTTATCATTTAAAATTTTTAGCATTCCACTGATTTAGACTTGCTTTGTGCTCCATTTTATTTCCCTTCTCTCTCTCACACAGTATCTTCCTGTGTCTGGGCAACTGACCCACCTCTTCCTATGGAAATACTGATGGATTCTGTCTCTTCCCTTAGCAGCTAGACTCAGGCTTGATTTGCTCCAGGCATTTAAGTTAAAAAACAAACAGAAATGTTCTTTTCCTTCCTGTCTTTTACCTTCCTTGGGCCCATGACGTCTCTGGGGCACTGTGCAGCAGATGGAGAGATGGTGCCTGCTGTTTCAGCTCATGAGCAGCTTACCTTAGTGATTCAAACTGGAGATCAAAGAACTGTACAGGTTTGTAAGACAGAAACATCGAGATTCAACTTTTTATAGAGTTGCCAATTTTTAAAAAATCTACACAAAGGCAGCCTACTCAAAGGCAATATATATTTATCCTTTTTCATTAAAGAAGTAACAGAATGCAATTTTCATGGGCATAAACATTGTCCATTTTCATGAACGTAGATTTGTGGTCAGAGGTTGAATTGCAAACTCATTCAAGAGCTTAACAAAGGGTCCATGTGGTTAAATGCAAGCAAATAGTCAGGAAACAATATTTGTGAAACATATTCTTTTAATTAACATGAATGACTAAGAAGAAGAAATGATAATTTTGCCTGCATGTTACATTAGTAAGCTTCTCAGGGCTTTAAGGGTTTAGAAGCCAAGATGACAAGAAAATGATTTAGAGGATTTGAGAAATTCACAGATAAATTGTTAATTGGTAACTATTCCTGTTGCTAGCTTCTTCCATAAGAAAAACTGTAGGTAGCATTCTATACCATCTTGGCTCATCTGGACCGACCAGGCATGTGATAGGTATTACTGTTGAATGAACTAAAGGAATTTGCCACATACGATCATCCTTGAAACTTAGATAACCAAGCTATGGGAGTTGTTCAAAATGATTGAAACTTAAATATAAGCCCACATTTTGTAGTGATGTATCCAGTTTTTCAAGGAGTTAATGGGTAGAACAGGTGTTCCCAACTAATCTTTCAAAAGCTAATCTTTCAAAAGCTCTATTCTTTTATTCTTGGTTCTTACAGTCAACAAACATTTACTGAGCATTTATTATGTTTCAGGCAGCGTGGCTGGAACTAGGAATACAGAGACTCAAATACAGTCATTGACCTCAAGGAACTCACATTCTCGTGGAGCGGAAGACAAGCACACAGATATATATGAATCTGTGGTAAGTGCTAAGATGGAGCTGTACCTAACCAAGTTGGAAGGAGGCGTTGGGGTCAGATAAAGGGTTTGGGAGATGTGTCAGGCAAATCCTGAAGGAGCAGAGAGACATACTCTGCTGAGGAAGAGGAAGCAGTATTCCAGGAATTTGGTCCAGGCTTTTTTCTACTTTGTGGCTACTTGGAACTTGGGTAGGGGCTGAAGAACAGTTATGAGGAGGGTTTTTATTGGGTTTATGGAGGAGGGGTCTCATCCTTGAGGGAGCTGCCTCAGATAATAAGAATACATTTAGGTGTGACCTATGCTATTAGTTTATATTCTCAGGACTCTCTCCCTTGTTTGTATAAAAGACTAATGATTTGTTTGTTTGTTTGGTTTTGGTTTGTTTCATAAAAGACAGAACAATTTCCATATGATATCATTTGAAGTCTATTGTGGCAGTTAAACAAAATTGTGTTGAAAGAATGACAATAGTATTTATTTGATGAAATGATAAGAAAGATTAATGATTTTAGGCATCGTTTAATCCTGTGTTAACTGCTGCTTGCTTGTCCATATTAAACTGGTATTAAATCATGGATAAAAACTGGATTCAGACAAAATTTCTAGTTGCTTTCCAATCACAGGGCAATATGAGGTAATCCAGGACTTGGGTTAAAATACAAAATACTCTGGGTTTTTTTTGGATGGAATATCTTTATGGGCTAAACATATCTCAAACAATTGATGGAAGAACCACATTATAAGTAAGCTACGAGGGAGCTATGTGTAAAACTAACTTTTAGAAGATTTACCCCTAATCTTTTATAATCAAAGAATGTTAAGAATTACATTTTCAAGTGACAGGATCAGAATTTGTTTGGACTAAAGCTAGTGTAAGTTATTAATACCAAAATAAGAACATATGCATTATCAAGTCTTTCCCGCCATTATTAGTAGGGATTTACAAAACAACTTTGTCATAAGCTTGGACAGATTATTTCTATCAGACCACAACATAAAATGCCATTAGATATTAAAGGCTTGCCAATTAAGGGTTTATCTTTGCAACAGAACCAGCAGATGAGTGACGGAAATGTGCCATTTCCATCCCCTATAATTTGTGGAACTAACAGCAGATTAGTTGTAGCAGATTAGTTGTGCAACTCATTCACTCAAACTTGGCTTCCTTCGTAGCCTTTTTTTTGTGTTTTTTTTTTTCATATTTACTATTTACAAGTGTAGGGATATAGTGAGTCAGCTGGAGAAAGGCTCTTGGGTGGAATCTGGACAAAGAATTCTGGAAAGCAGAGGAAAGCTAGGCTGAGACTTTAAAATAAAGTGACAGCTAAGAAACAGTAGCTTAGGTCAAAACCTCTAAGAAATCTAGACCAGCGACACTATTGCTGTACCACTAATGTATAGATTTTTGTGTTCTTCTGTAAATTGAATACTCCTGTCTACATTAATTCACCTTGACTCTAGCCTATAGGGCCATGGTTGAGGTGTAACAAATGAGTGTGGTCTCTGAAATTTTGGGAAACCCCAGGGCAAGGAAAGATACAGTAACTCCTGTGGAAGGGGAAACTGTGCTTTAATACAGGGCTGTGGCTTTCTGGTGCTGCCTTTGTGTGACTTTTTAGAAGGTGTCCCCTCTGGGCAGGGCAGAGTGTTGGAGAGCAGAGTGGAAGCTGGATTTCAGCCCTTACTCATCTCCACAACCACGCACCACTTGAGTGGCCTGTGTTTTAATAGTGGCCTGTGTTTTAGTAAAGGCCTGTGAAGAGAGTCCTTCATAATAGCTTCAGAAAGCTCTTGCCCTAGACTCTTAGTGTAATGCGCATGTCTACCTTCTCCTCTGTTTTATCTTGAGCCTAGTACAAAGCCCAGCTCAATAAATATTTGATCTATAGCTGCAGCTGATTAGCTGACAAATAGGTGAGCCTCTAGGTTAGAATTTTTACTTGGCTATATCTCCTGAATACATTTTAAAAATGGGGATGCTTCAGTTGTGATAAGGCAATTGGATTCTATCTGTAGGTCGAGACCTACAATTTTACACATTGGCTGTTATGATAAAATATCCCTCATTGACATGTGTGACTTGCTACCCAACTGCTTCCTTTTTCAGAAGAGGATATATTAAGTACTTCAGACTGTTTTTAATCATTGTACAGCCAAATCACTACAGAGACATATGAATATTCATCAAAAGCTCAAAGAGACAATAAAGTGAAGAAACCAGAGGGTAAGTGAGAAACAAAGGGAGGGAAAGAGGGGAAAAAATATCTGCAGAGATAGCAAGTTGGAGGTAACTGGCTCAGTGATAACTCTTTTCTCTTTCTTGTGTTCTTTTCCTTTCTATCCACAGGGGAATATCTTTTCTGAGCAGGCATAAAACTTTCTCCTATTTTCAGCAAAGATGTTCTCTGCTAGCTCAGTACCTGGGTCATCAGAACAGACACTTGTCTGATGAAACAGGGCTCTCCTGTTTGGATAGATTACATTAACTACAAACATATGTTACCTGTGAAGAATTTCCTAGATATAACGTAGAGCATCTTTCTTTTGAACATTTTTACTTTGCACTCAAACTGAGTTCTGATTCTGTGCCAAAATATATCTTGCAATTACCTGATTACCAGAAACTAGAGGAAGCATTCTTAGCTTAGAACCATATGTGCCCTTTCTCTTGCTTCTTGTTATCTGCTGTACTCAATGTTTTGACTCCATAGGTGAATCAAACGCACAGGAAATTTCGTGCCCAGTGTCCTCCTCTTTCGCCGCTGCATCAGAAACTACTCATTTTGTCATGGAGACAGAGATGAAATGCTGGAAACATTTTCAATTTCTTTCATGATCTACCTTTGTTTCTAAGAAATGTCTAACCCTTGACTTCTAAATTTGTGGTTCTTCTAGCAGTTATTTTTGTCCATGAGGAAATTGAACAGGAGTTGGAATTTAGTAAATTTCATCATGTGAAACTGTTTTTCATAAGGGCCTGAATTGGAATCTTTCAGAATTTACATGGTGGTCGTGGTGGTGGTGGGAACAGGGGATGGTGAGGCAAAGAAGGCCAAGAAAGCTTTTAAAGTAGCTTTAGACTCTGGAGTTTCTTCATGAAAATAGCATTTACTCAGCTTAATCTGGGAACAGATAGTATGTGCTGCTAAAAAGAGGTATGTAGAGAGCTGGTTTATTTTTCTAAGCCAAATATTTTCCCATTCTTGAATGTGACCTCAGTAGTAGCAGAGTTACAAATTAATGGCTTAATCTATCATCATCTTCATTTCTTGGTGTGGGGCTCTAGAGTGGTGATGCTGAGGGTCCTTGGGTGAAAGAAATTGTGCCCAGAAACACTTGAGGGGGTGAGTGGCACTTAGCCTGAGAACCGTATTTACTCAACCAGTGAAGGAAGGCTTAAATCCCACTTGGATAATCAGCAATTTCTCTTCACAGTAGAGGGAATTCTAGCAAACTGTATTTAGGCAAAGAAATAAAAATGGCTTGGGGTGAGGCTATTAAATCTCAAGCTATAACATTTGAAATTTAATAACGACTCTTGGCTCTTTCCTATAGGAAAGTACCATGCTAACTGGCTTACATCAGCATGGATGCTTGCCCTCATTAGCTTTAGGGCTGTCAAGACCATGACTTGTAAAATTTCACCCTTCACCCTGGTGTGAAGGGCCATGTACTTATGGTTATGGAGAACACAGAAAAGCATTTATTTTCCAGAAAGTTTAAGTGATTGGAATATTGGACGCAATATTTTTATTTTGAACTTTGCCTGTTCTTCTGAATGTGTAACTAAATACAGAAAATAAAAAATAGGAGAAGTTTAAATGAACCTTACCTGAGGCAAAAATGGAAAGTTAAGCATTAGTTAGCTTAGAAAATGAGATTTAGAAACTGAAAAAAAAAGATTAAGAGAAAGAACAAAATGACAACTGGATTTTAAACATTTCTTTTATTATTTTTAATGAAAACAATCACAAGAATCAATTTTATTCTCATACATTAAAAAGCCACCTACATTTACAGAAAGTTGATTTAAAAATATGTAAAAATATTATTTTCCTTTGCTGTGAGGACTCTCAGAGGAGGATGAGCAATAAATATCAGAAAATGAATATCATTGAGATATTTCTGAGATTTGGCCTTAGCTTTGTGTGCACAGTATAAAGATATTAGCAAAATTACGTTCTTCCTTTGATGCTTTCTCCATTTAGGAGAGAATTTGTAATTATGTCCTCTACAAGATGCAAATAAATAATTAGGTTTGGAGAATTTTTTCCCCTGAAGCAAGAAGCATGATTTATTATTAAAAGTACACCTAAGATGGTAATCATATGCTCTTGACAATAAAATAATAGAATTCACTGATCCAGGATGCTGGGAGCAGGATAGGAAGGAGAATATGTGTGGGAACATGCCTGGGTGCTGAGCGCTATATAAGACTAATAAAACAATAACAAATATGATTTGGTGGTGCGTGCTCCAATAACTGCAGGGCTGAAAAGCAGTGTGAAACATTGCCTAATGATGAAAACTTCATTAGGAGGTGAGCTTTGTTGATTACAAATTAAATATTATCCCATTCTGCAAACTTAAGTTTGAGACCTGCGCCAAGCCTCACAGCAATTTTCTTTGAACCTTGCTCTCAGTTCACTAGGCCAATCTGCTTTCTATGCTGAAAATGTTCCAGAGGGAAGTTAGGTACTATGGCATTACATTGAAAGGAAAATGGATGGGAAATTTAAAAGCTTGGCTTCTAGTTTCAAATCTGTCAAATTGGACATATAAAACTCCTTTGGGTTTTAAAGTGATGTGTCCTTCCAGCACTAAAATTCCTTGGCTATTGCCTGTAGCTCCTCAAATTCTTGTAAGGAATGGGTGCACATCTAAGGTCTCAGATGGAAACTTTGCCTCGGGGGTCTAGTCTTATGAACATGTACCCAAACTATTACCTTCTTTATCTGTTATTAGCGTTGGTGAGGAGATTCTGATTGTAAGTTTGGACACTGAAGGAGGCAGTAAATTTAGAAATTTCAGGAATGTAATGGAATTGAATATAAATTATACACAGTTAAAAGAAGTCAGAGGAAACTTATGGTGAGATAGGTTCTTAGACTTGAACGCGATGAAAATCAGACTTGGTACCACTTCCAGGCTGCCGAGCTGCACGGAGTTTTCTCGCCAACAGCTCTCGGATTTCATGGACTGAGACCCAAACCTCAGGATTTTATTCAATGCTACCACTAGGTGGCACCAATGAATGGTACCTTTGCTATATAAAGCTTCCTATCTTTTTTTTTTTTTTAACATCTTTATTGGGGTATAATTGCCTTACAATGGTGTGTTAGTTTCTGCTTTATAACAAAGTGAATCAGTTATACATATACATATGTTCCCATATCTCTTCCCTCTTGTGTCTCCCTCCCTGCCACCCTCCCTATCCCACCCTTCCAGGCGGTCACAAAGCACCGAGACAATATCCCTGTGCCATGCGGCTGCTTCCCACTAGCTATCTACCTTACGTTTGTTAGTGTGTATATGTCCATGACTCTCTCTCGCCCTGTCACAGCTCACCCTTCCCCCTCCCCATATCCTCAAGTCCGTTCTCCAGTAGGTCTGTGTCTTTATTCCTGTCTTACCCCTAGGTTCTTCATGACATTTTTTTTCCTTAAATTCCATATATATGTGTTAGCATACGGTATTTGTCTTTTTCTTTCTGACTTACTTCACTCTGTATGACAGACTCTAGGTCTATCCACCTCATTACAAATAGCTCAATTTCGTTTCTTTTTATGGCTGAGTAATATTCCATTGTATATACGTGCCACATCTTCTTTATCCATTCATCCGATGATGGGCACTTAGGTTGTTTCCATCTCCGGGCTATTGTAAATAGAGCTTCAATGAACATTTTGGTACATGACTCTTTTTGAATTATGGTTTTCTCAGGGTATATGCCCAGTAGTGGGATTGCTGGGTCATATGGTAGTTCTATTTGTAGTGTTTTAAGGAACCTCCATACTGTTCTCCATAGTGGCTGAACCAATTCACATTCCCACCAGCAGTGCAAGAGTGTTCCCTTTTCTCCACACCCTCTCCAGCATTTATTCTTTCTAGATTTTTTTGATGATGGCCATTCTGACTGGTGTGAGATGATATCTCATTGTAGTTTTGATTTGCATTTCTCTAATGATTAATGATGTTGAGCATTCTTTCATGTGTTTGTTGGCAGTCTGTATATCTTCTTTGGAGAAATGTCTATTTAGGTCTTCTGCCCATTTTTGGATTGGGTTGTTTGTTGTTTTGTTATTGAGCTGCATGAGCTGCTTGTAAATTTTTCAGATTAACCCTTTTTCAGTTGCTTCATTTGCAAATATTTTCTCCCATTCTGAGGGTTGTCTTTTGGTCTTGTTTATGGTTTCCTTTGCTGTGCAAAAGCTTTGAAGTTTCATTAGGTCCCATTTGTTTATTTTTGTTTTTATTTCCATTACTCTAGGAGGTGGGTCAGAAAGGATCTTGCTGTGATTTATGTCATAGAGTGTTCTGCCTATGTTTTCCTCTAAGAGTTTGATAGTTTCTGGCCTTACATTTAGGTCTTTTATCCATTTTGAGCTTATTTTTGTGTATGGTGTTAGGGAGTGATCTAATCTCATGCTTTTACCTGTATCTTGTCCAGTTTTCCCAGCACCACTTATTGAAGAGGCTGTCCTTTCTCCACTGTACATTCCTGCCACCTTTATCAAAGATGAGGTGTCCTTAGATGTGTGGGTTTATCTCTGGGCTTTCTATCCTGTTCCATTGATCTATCTTTCTGTTTTTGTGCCAGTACCATACTGTCTTGATTACTGTAGCTTTGTAGTATATTTCTGAAGTCAGGGAGCCTGATTCCTCCAGCTCCTTTTTTCGTTCTCAAGATTGCTTTGGCTATTTGGGGTCTTTTGTGTTTCCATACAAATTGCGACATTTTTTGTTCTAGTTCTGTGAAAAATGCCAGTGGTAGTTTGATAGGGATTGCATTGAATCTGTAGATTGCTTTGGGTAGTAAAGTCATTTTCACAATGTTGATTCTTCCAATCCAAGAACATGGTATATCTCTCCATCTATTTGTATCATCTTTAATCCTTTCATCAGTGTCTTATAATTTTCTGCATACAGGTCTTTTGTCTCCTTAGGTAGGTTTATTCCTAGATATTTTATTCTTTTTGTTGCAATGGTAAATGGGAGTGTTTTCTTGATTTCACTTTCAGAGTTTTCATCATTAGTATATAGGAATGCCAGAGATTTCTGTGCATTAATTTTGTATCCTGGTACTTTACCAAATTCATTGATTAGCTCTAGTAGTTTTCTGGTAGCATCTTTAGGGTTCTCTATGTATAGGATCATGTCATCTGCAAACAGTGACAGCTTTACTTCTTCTTTTCCGATTTGGATTCCTTTTATTTCCTTTTCTTCTCTGATTGCTGTGGCTAAAACTTCCAAAACTATGTTGAATAAGAGTGGTGAGAGTGGGCAACCTTGTCTTGTTCCTGATCTTAGTGGAAATGCTTTCAGTTTTTCACCATTGAGGATGATGTTTGCTGTGGGCTTGTCATATATGGCCTTTATTATGTTGAGGAAAGTTCCCTCTATGCCTACTTTCTGCAGGGTTTTTATCATAAATGGGTGTTGAATTTTGTCAAAAGCTTTCTCTGCATCTATTGAGATGATCATATGGTTTTTCTCCTTCAATTTGTTAATATGGTTTATCACATTGATAGATTTGCGTATATTGAAGAATCCTTGCATTCCTGGAATAAACCCCACTGGATCATGGTGTATGATCCTTTTAATGTGCTGTTGGATTCTGTTTGCTGGTATTTTGTTGAGGATTTTTGCATCTATGTTCATCAGTGATATTGGCCTGTAGTTTTCTTTCTTTGTGACATCCTTGTCTGGTTTTGGTATCAAGGTGATGGTGGCCTCATAGAAGGAATTTGGGAGTGTTCCTCCCTCTGCTATATTTTGGAAGAGTTTCAGAAGGATAGGTGTTAGCTCTTCTCTAAATGTTTGATAGAATTCACCTGTGAAGCCATCTGGTCCTGGGCTTTTGTTTGTTGGAAGATTTTTAATCACAGTTTCCATTTCAGTGCTTGTGATTTGTCTGTTCATATTTTCTATTTCTTCCTGATTCAGTCTTGGCAGGTTGTGCATTTCTAAGAATTTGTCCATTTCTTCCAGATTGTCCTTTTTATTGGCATAGAGTTGCTTGTAGTAATCTCTCATGATCTTTTTTTATTTCTGCAGTGTCAGTTGTTACTTCTCCTTTTTCATTTCTAATTCTATTGATTTGAGTGCTCTCCCTTTTTTTCTTGATGAGTGTGGCTAGTGGTTTATCTATTTTGTTTATCTTCTCAAAGAACCAGCTTTTAGTTTTATTGATCTTTGCTATTGTTTCCTTCATTTCTTTTTCATTTATTTCTGATCTGATTTTTATGATTTGTTTCCTTCTGCTAGCTTTGGGGTATTTTTGTTCTTCTTTCTCTAATTGCTTGAGGTGCAAGGTTAGGTTGTTTATTCGAGATATTTCCTGCTTCTTAAGGTGGGCTTGTATTGCTATAAACTTCCCTCTTAGAACTGCTTTTGCTGCATCCCATAGGTTTTGGGTCGTTGTGTCTCCATTGTCATTTGTTTCTAGGTATTTTTTTATTTCCTCTTTGATTTCTTCAGTGAACACTTCATTATTAAGTAGTGTATTGTTTAGCCTCCATGTGTTTGTATTTTTTACAGATCTTTTCCTGTAATTTATATCTAGTCTCATGGCGTTGTGGTCGGAAAAGATACTTGATACAATTTCAATTTTCTTAAATTTACCAAGGCTTGATTTGTGACCCAAGATATGATCTATCCTGGAGAATGTTCCATGAGCACTTGAGAAACATGTGTATTCTGTTGTTTTTGGATGGAATGTCCTATAAATATCAATTAAGTCCATCTTGTTTAATGTATCATTTAAAGCTTGTGTTTCCTTATATATTTTCATTTTGGATGATCTGTCCATTGGTGAAAGTGGGGTGTTAAAGTCCCCTACTATGAATGTGTTACTGTCGATTTCCCCTTTTATGGCTGTTAGTATTTGTCTTATGTATTGAGGTGCTCCTATGTTGAGTGCATAAATATTTACAATTGTTATATCTTCTTCTTGGATCGATCCCTTGATCATTATGCGTTGTCCTTCTTTGTCTCTTCTAATAGTCCTTATTTTAAAGTCTATTTTGTCTGATATGAGAATTGCTACTCCAGCTTTCTTTTGGTTTCCATTTGCATGGAATATCTTTTTCCATCCCCTTACTTTCAGTCTGTATGTGTCTCTAGGTCTGAAGTGGGTCTCTTGTAGACAGCATATATAAGGGTCTTGTTTTTGTATCCATTCAGCCAATCTGTGTCTTTTGGTGGGAGCATTTAGTCCATTTACATTTAAGGTAATTATCAACATGTATGTTCCTATTCCCATTTTCTAAATTGTTTTGGGTTCATTATTATAGGTCTTTTCCTTCTCTTGTGTTTCTTGTCTGGAGAAGTTCCTTTAGCATTTGTTGTAAAGCTGGTTTGGTGGTGCTGAACTTCTCAGCTTTTGCTTGTCTGTAATGGTTTTAATTTCTCCATCAAATCTGAATGAGATCCTTGCTGGGTAGAGTAGTCTTCGTTGCAGGTTTTTCTCCTTCATCACTTTCAGTATGTCCTGCCACTCCCTTCTGGCTTGTAGGGTTTCTGCTGAGAGATCTGTTAACCTTATGGGGATTCCCTTGTGTGTTATTTGTTGTTTTTCCCTTGCTGCTTTTAATATGTTTTCTTTGTATTTAATTTTTGACAGTTTGATTAGTATGTGTCTTGGCGTATTTCTCCTTGGATTTATCCTGTATGGGACTCTCTGTGCTTCCTGGACTTGATTAACAATTTCCTTTCCCATATTAGGGAAGTTTTCAACTATAATCTCTTCAAATATTTTCTCAGTCCCTTTCTTTTTCTCTTCTTCTTCTGGAACCCCTATAATTCGAATGTTGGTGTGTTTAATGTTGTCCCAGAGGTCTCTGAGACTGTCCTCAGTTCTTTTCATTCTTTTTAAGCTTCCTATCTTTCAACGTGTGCGATCTCTTCTCTGTTGCTGAATTTGCTCAGTAGGGGAATCCTAGTTTTAGGACCTCCTGGCTATACCATGAATAAATGATTTAATACTGATATAGCCAATGTTCTTAGAGCAAAAGACCTTTATTCTGAATCTTCCTAGAGAATGTGACCATGATATATTGAGCTCACTTCTCCTATAACTAAGAATAACAATGTAACTTGAAGTCAAGACTGGTGTGTGAACAGGTTGCCTTTTTTGTGCACTTACAGGTAGATGAGTAGTGTGGCAGTCCTTTCCTTGCCTGCAGTATCTCCACAGGAGAAGACGAAAATCTTTCAGGTTAATCCCTCAGGGGAAGGTTTCTTGATATATGGCTGAGCTTTAATTATACTTGAGATGCAAAGACTTGGCTGAAATATTATAGTTTGTATAATATTTGAAACATTTGCCATATTTTTTTCCTTTCTCTTCTCCCTACTCAAGCAAGCAGTCAATTTTGGGCTCATTGCCTCAGAGGAGAGATGTAGCTGTACAAGAAATAGTCAAGTGCTGTGAATGTCTTTGAAATTTGTGTTTCAAAATCCTTAATATTTTTGGGAGAAGGATTTATGGGAATAGAAGAAGTACTTCACCAGAAGCTGGGAAGAGAGCAAGGCTATAACCTACCCAGACTAGAAAGAACTTTCCTTAGGGTAGAAAGAGAGGAAAAGGTCTGTGGGACCCAGGAAAAAGGGGACCTGGGGACTGCTGGCTGCCAGTGCTATTAGGGCAGCTCAGGACTTTAAAAGGAAGTGGCTTCCTGTTGCATTTGGGCTGATGGGAACCCTACAGCATCACGTAAGATTTTTCTCCTGCAATTGTTGAATGGAAATAGCAGAGAGCCATAAAAACTGAAGAGGTTATGTCATCAGAGTTAACGGATATTACAGTGGCAACCCACTTGTGTGGACTGGACCCCTCCATATTAACCATCACATCCACAACCCTCAGTGCCTTGGGAATTCATGTAACTTTAGAAAATGGTAAAACTAACTTTAAGTGTTTTCTGTTAGTATATAGCATGAGGACTTAAAATAAAATGTTGTAGAAAATAAGATTATTTTTTATACATCTGAATATGTGGACTGCATTTCATCCTTTCTCTGCTGGGAAGGATTTTCTTTATATATCCATCAGGAGTATCCTAGAATTCTCCTGATCTTTCCCAGTCTGGCTCACCACAACCCACTTTAAACACCTTTGCTCAGTGGTGTTGGAAGTGATCTCTTTGGAGATTTGCAGCATGTAAACTCCCTCACGGGACGCTTTCCTCTCCTGCTTTCAGTTGTGGTTATTCGAGAACATGGCATCATAGCAGCAGTCATGGTATATACATGGGGGAATGCCATGACATCTAATATAGTATGTACTCAACTGGCATTTGCCAAATAAACCAGGGAGTGAGCACAGAAGTCTAGCTTTATTAATAGTAGTTTGAAATAAAGAAGCAGATTCACATGGAACTACACTGGGCCAAAATCTCATGCATTTAAAGATTCTTCAGTGGATTGTTAGGACTTGGGAGATTTTTCTTTTTCTTTCCTCTCTTTGATGTTATAAACAAATATAAAGGCCACTGAAATTAAGGTCAGGGATATTTTCATGAAGTCATGCTCTGCTATCATTGAGAAGTTATAGTTGCATAGGGATATGTATGATATCTGAAAGATACCAGATTTTCTTTTCTTTTTAAAAAATCTTTGTGTCAGTTTTGTAAAATGATACAGGACTGAAAAAATTGTAATATAGAAAAGTACAAGAAATATAAAAATCACCTGATATCACAAGGAGGTAATTTAAAATTACTGTTAAAAATTTATGGATCCTCCGGAGCAGTTCTCTCAGGGTTGCTTGAGATGCTGCCTCCAGGGCTTGACGTCCTAAAAATTCCCACTGAATAAAACATTACTCTCAACTTTTAGGTTGTGCATATTTTTTAAGTCGATAGTTATGGTGACCGATGAAGGGACCAGAGCAGATTCTTCTCCTTTGCCTGAACTCTACGAGGATCCAGAGCCTTGGTACCAGCAGAGGCCTCTTGTGCCCATCCGTCTCCTCAGGGAGTCCAGATGAATTTGCTTGAGTCTCTCCTGGTTCTAGGATCTCCCGTTATTGGTTGATGATCCTAAGTTTTATTTGGTGGGGGAATAGGTTATCCTTGAAATTTGATTTCAAGAAGAGGTACCTGGGTTATCCTCAGTCGAAGGACTGGGAAGATTTTGCTCAGTTTAGGCACTGAGCAGGTTGTCCTCAGGGAAAGGCACTGGGAAGACTCAGTTTAGATGCTGAGCGGTTATCCTCAGTTTAAAGACTGGGAAGACTTTGCTCAGTTAAACACTGAGTAAGGTGGGACTGAATAATTAGGGGGAAGACTGGCCTGTTTTTCCTTGAATTGGCTACCTTAATAGAGTTTGTTAAAATAAAACTGAAATCTTATGAGAGTTTCTGAGCTCCAAAGAAGGGACTCTCTCCTCCCGGCCAGCAACAGCTTTCTCAGGTGACTGAGAAACTTGCAGGGGTGGTGGAAGTAAGACCTCATGCCATGCAGCTGTCCCTATAGGGAAACCCACTGATTTAATTAACAACCTGCTCAACCGGGGACACGAATAAGAATTGGCCATTCCACGATCTGAGCACCCGTGGTAGTCTTATAAGCCACCAGGAGAACCTGAGGTTTGTAAGAGGGGGCTGAAACAACTCTGGGGCAAAACCTAGAGGAGTTAAGCTCTCAAGCAGCACATTGGCCCACCACACTATCGTCACTAGCAATTTTATTTTGACAAACTGACCTCAGAATGGGAAATAAAGCTTTTAAAACAGAAGAAAAAGGAACGACAGATTGCCAGTCTCCAACTAATACTCCAGCCTGGTTTATGTACGTACAGCTACTTACTTAATTGGAAATTAAAGGAAATCTCGCCCTAAAAATGAGGGGGCTCTTTTATTGTGTATACAGTTAAGTTAAACTGAGTTTTAAAAGCTGGCTTGATAAAAGTATCTTTCAGAATTCTGACTTTAAACAAAGACCTTCAGCGGGGGACCTGCATTTCTCGGTGTCTTTGAGATGTAAATGTTCTACCTGATCTTCCTAGGACATTCAGTGTGTGTGAGTGTGTGTGTCTGTTTTGAAAACTTGACCTCTGCCATGCTTTTCTTAAGAGTAAACTCTCTGGATTTTACTTAGGTGACATCCTCCCCCACCCTCTTATGGAGAAGCCTCTGGCATCTTATTGGTTTGAATCACTATTAATATATTTTATTAATGGCCAAATGATGGATCCTTTTAAATTGGAGAAACTAACAAATTGGTGAATTAGAGCGCTCTCATTATAAACAGATGTTTTATGGTTACCTATAAAAACAATCAAATTAAAGGTGGAAAAAACAAATATACCTAATGATTAACCTAAGAACTTCTTTAGTTTAAAACAAAGAAAAACTGGTTTGGGAAGCTTCATTTGCAGTCTTTGCTTCCCCTCAGTGGGTCTTTCAGATGCTAATAAAATCATTAGAATAATTAATGTTGACAGAAAGTCTAGATACTATTTCCAACAAGGTAGAAATTTTAAAAGGAGCTATCTCAGACGGATAAAGAAATCTTTAGATGGTTATTTAAAATAGGATAAATTAAATGGACATTTATGTGATTAAAACACAAGGTTTTGATATTACTACACTGCCTAAGGTTAAATGGGCCAAAAGGGACCCTCTACTGGTCCCCAACATTAAAAGCCAAACAAGCCTGTTTTCTTTACCCCAGTTTTAAAATATATATTTAGGGGGCTAGAAAAATTTTCACTGGGATACCTGACCAGCAATTATTTGAGGCAACAGTTAGGCCAAAGGGCCTAAGTTCCTCGAGTCAACCCCCCTCCAGTGATCCCAGAGTCTTATTTATATAAGAGTAGATAAAATGGACAGGGAACAAAAAGAAAGAAAAACTTCTAGAACTCCTATAAGATTAAAGCTTATTGGTTGGATCCTAATGAAAACTAAAGTTAAAAGGTATAAAAGTTGACAGAATTGAGATAAAAATGTACAAAATTGGTATATTTAAATGGGTTTTATATAAGATGGTTACATCTCTTGTTTAAATATATTGTAGGATAGATATGTTTCACTGGGGAATGCTTCCCCCTGCGTGGTATAATAAGACAAGGCAAATAGATCTGCCCTTCAGGAAATATTAATTGAACATACTAAAGGAAACCAATAGGGTTACCTGAGCCATACAAATAAGTAAAACTGGGGAACTAATATTCAAGGGCTAATAAAAAATGAAAATAGTGATTTTGCTCTGGGTTTAAACTTGTAAACTCAGAAAGAAGGTCTTTTCTGAATGCCTTATACAAGCCTTTGAAGGCATGATAAATTAAATTCTAAAGTTTTAGAACATAGATCTCTTAAATTTCAGTTTAGTTAGAAATCTTCTCACTGATAACGTATAGTTGGACAAATCAATCTTTTAGTATCGTTTAGGTGACAGACCTGTTCTTTGGGGAACTTTACAAATCTCTACAAACCAGAAATGTAAATACAGGCCACAAGGACCTGAGACTGAGCCTAATTTGCTCAATCAGACAAGACCTGAAACCAAGAAAAAAAAGGAGACAAAGTGACAGTTTTAAAATTCAAACCACTGGGAATGCTCCCTCAGCCAAACTTTACGAATAGTAAAGCCGTAGTCATATGAACAAGTAAATTGATGTATTCCAACTGTTCTTTGTAAACTAGTAAGTTTATATTGTAATACCTGATTCATAACTAAGTTTTTTTTTAAAGTGAAGCCATGATATCTCTAGTTTTGCCTATTTATATTATATGTCTATGTATACATTATATATATGAGATATCTCTACCTCTGGAAAGTATTATCAAAATTGAATTTATAAAGAGCTCTATTTAATTTAAAAGTAAGTGCTTACAAATTAAATATGAAAGAAACTGGACAAAATGACTTTCAGGTTCACGTGAACTGGGAAGTATTTAATATTAAGTTGATACCTGTTATTAAAGTTTAAGTTTGTTGATATAATTAATATAGACATGTTTTTAGAGTCAACAACATTAAGTATAAAACTGTATTGTACCTAGGTTTACTAGAAGTCAAATAAGACATTATTTCTGTTACAAGTAAAATAATTTGACATAATGCAACTTTAAAGTAAATGTAAATGAGATAGAGCTTTGGGGGTAAACTCTTTACGAATAATTATATTTTAGAAATGTCTACTTAAAATGATCTTTACAGATATTTGACAACTCAAAGTTCTAGAGTTGTGCTAATTTAAGTGATGGAAGATTATTGAATAGCTAGATAATTTCCAAAAAAATAAGATACTGAGACATCAATTACTAAATAGAGAAACTAAAGGTATTTAAGACTATTAATGAAAATGTTTGGTGCCACACTGAGATGTTCTCTATAAGAAGACAAATGTTTTTAGAAATTATCTCTGGTATTTATGTTCACCAATCTACAGAATACTAATGTTAAAGACCGTTCATAATTGCTTACTTCTTAGTTTTCACTAGAAATTAAGGTTTTTAAGAGTCGAGGATTCTAATTTAAACATGTGATTAAAGCTAATAGGAATAACAAGCATTTCAGTGTACAGTAGGAAAGTAGAATGTGTGTTTTCAGTAAAGAACGTATGAGGAATGGAATTACATTTTATTGAGGAAAAAGAAAGAATTTCTTAGAGCTGCTTGGTTTTATTTGGATGGAAAAATAAGGGACAGGCTGATATGGATACAGAAAGTGATGAAAGGTTGTGGAAAGGAACCCTGAGAAAAAAGTTTTATGCATGGTCAGGATTAACTAAATTTAGATTAAAGTTAACTAAGTAAATGGATTTTGTTAAGTAGGCTTATACAGGACTGGAATTTGATTTCTCTCTCTGTTAGAGTGCTCCTTTTTGGTAACAGGTTGTGTGAGTTTCTGTGCCCTTAAGTGATCTACATTTGTTGTTTTCTTTTAATCGTTTTGCTGACTTTGGTTAAATGAATAAGTATTGTTTCACAGTGACCTATGATCCTGTTGTGTTTTAAAACCTTTTTGATATTTTTAACAAACTTCACAAATATCGAAATCTAACTAAAGTCCTTTTAGCCTCCAGCTGACTCTGGGATGCTTTGAAGGAGCATCCTCAGACATCTCAGAGATGAATGTTAAACTAATTAAGTTTATTTGGTATGTTAAATTACTTGAAAAACATTGTCAAATGATTGGAGATGAACCTTAGGTTATAGGGTATGGATAAATGTCATTAATATAGATATTCCAAAATTTATATGGAATCCCTAACACCTGATATGTCCTGCTATAATGTTGTCAGTCATAATTCTAGTTATTATCCTAAAATGTTATATGTCACAGAAATATCCAGGTTTCCTGCTCATTGCATTGTACTCAAATCTTTAGCCATGCTATTTTAAGTTTTATCCTTTATAGACAATCATTATTTTACACTGATGCCTTTACAAAATGAAGGTTTTCAAGAGGACTCAAAAAGAACTCAACAAATATAAATTTCTGATAGCCTTTAGATAATACCACTGAACAGGGTAACAAATGACAAAACTCTAATGGAAAACCTGATTACTGTATCCATATCAACAGGAATGAATTACATGGGACTGAATGAACTGATGGAATAAGATTTATAACTTTATGACTTTGGGAAATATACTAGCTTTAATCTTTGTTTTCCAGAAAAAAACCTTTTCTCTTATGCTATGACCTACAACAAGTTGATAAGGTTTACCTTTGTAAACAAAGATGAAACATTTATCTTTTTCTCTCTACCTGATCTGCCAAAATTTGGCTTCTCCAGCTGGCTCTCCTGTGGAGTTGATGGTTTATTGCAACTGGATTACAACTAGTAATACTAATCATTGTTTTAATTTGTTCTTTGTTTCCAAAGTGTTTGTGCTTTGTGTCTCCCTGCTGCACTATAACTTTGTCAGTATTACTAGCTGCATTACTTATATACTGTCTATTTTATAAGATTGTTGTCTCTTATAGTACCCAGTGTGTAACCAGGCCTCCAACAAAATTGATGATGGCTAAACATCTTGAGGAAATAGATCACATTTATGACTCTTAACAGAATAATTGTAATAGTGTGATTCTAGGTATGGGAAGAAGCAAGAAGGGAAAACATTTCCTGGATCATAGTAGACTAGTAAAACAGAGGATCCAGAGAATCTTTAAATATCAACAGGGCCTAATCTGGAAATTAGCACCTGGAGTGGCATATCAACAAGAATTTTTGCCTGATCTGGGATGAGCCTCCCAGTGCCATGGGACAAAATTTTGTCATGAACTGTCTCCCAAATATTGTTCGAATTCCTGACCAAGAGGAGGATCTGAGAAATGGAGTATTTCCTGCCATATCAGTAAACAAAGGATGTCACAGTCATCAGTGGTGGCAGACACTGCAAACAGTGAGCTAGTGAGCCCTGAGGGAACTCAGGAAGGAAAAGAACACCTGCCATCTAGCAGCAATCAGACTGCAGCCACTCCCTATGGTGAGCCCTGAGGAAACTCAGGATGTGAAAACATAGGATACTGGCCCCAGATAGCTGAGGTGCATATCAAAGGAATGATTTCATTAAGCCCAGACTCTTGCATCTTACCATACATAGAAAACTGCTAAATTCCTTAACTTGGGATATCTGGTTTTCTTTAATTAACAGTAACCTTTTATTCCTACTACCTGCCCTTTGTTGCAAAACTATATGTCCTAGCCCCCGCTCGTGTCCTTGGAGCCCGTTCTCTCAGGGTTACTTGAGATGCCTCCCGGGCTTAAAGTCCTAAAAATTCCCACCGAATAAAACATTACTCTCTACTTAAAAAAAAAAATTTATGGATCCTCCCAAATATCTATTTACATATTAATGTATATAAACAGTTTCATAAATAAGACTATCATACATAGTGTGAGGTACTACTTTTTTCCTCACTCATCAGTATATGGCTGTTTATATCAATAAATATGAATTTATCCATAATTTCTAATAGCTGTATAGTATTTCATCATATATATTTACCTGATTAATTTAAACTATGCCCTTTTCATGGGCTACACACTAACTAGATTACATTGGTGGATCCCAAGAGTAAGAGCCAATAAAGTCTTACTATATGTGCACAAATACAGGCAAGCTCAAATAGAAGTAAGAGGATATAAAGTTTTAGGGATACAGATGAAATATTCCAATGTATATTTAAAAAATATTGATTTAATTACACACAAATTTGACATAACTTATTCTAAAATGTTCTTTTTCCTAATTTTTTAAAACTATTTTATTTAAACTCTTCATGCAACTTTGATATCAGTGTCATTATTGTTTCTAGAGGTCTGTTTTGAGTCATTGATCATAGCTCTACTGCATCTATGATCTTTTTTAAAATCAAAGTTGTTTAATTTACAACACTTTTTGAATCAGTGTATACAGCACTTGCTGGATATTTTATCCCAACTTGAAGGGCTCATTCGCCCTTTGTGATCTCTACATGTAACCACTCATTGTATTGCATAAAAATTTTTTTAAATATTTTAAATTTGAAATATATATCACACATATTGAACAGAGTAGAAAAGTGTATTATATTAAAAATGATAACAATACTAATAATAATGATCAAGCAGATATTATATTTTTCTGTAGAAGAAAGAGGGTACATTGCAGCAATTCTCTTAGGAACATAATACCTTGCAGTGTTTAATGAATGCTACAAACCTAACCAAGGATTTTATTTGTTTTCCCTAATTTTTTACTATGAAAAATTTCAAAGACATAGAAAAGTTGAAAGAATAGTACAGTGAACACCTATAAAACCTCCAACCTAGAATCAACAATCGTAGCATTTGCTATATATTTTTTCTTCCCTCCCTCCCTCCCTTTCTTCCTCCTTCCCTACCTCTCTCCGTTCCTTTCTTCCTTCTGTAGGGGAGGAAGAAACTTTTTTTTTTTTTACACTTCTGGGTTCTGTGGCCGATCTAAGGATTAAACTGATATAAAACAGATTAGCAGGAGAAAAAGAATACAAATTTCATTTAATAAAATTTTACATGTACATGGGAATCCTCACAGGAAAATGGAGATCAAAAAAGTGGTTAGGCCTAAGTGCTTATTTATTAGCTTGAACAAAGAGTAGCAATATTGGAAAATTAACTCAAATATATGGGAGACTAAGGAAAATAAAAATTATTTTAACAAAGTTGGTTTGTATAGATTTCTCTTAGTCTTAATTCCCTGTCTCTGTCTCAATTCTCTGTCTCTTTCTTTCCCCCTGGTGTGAGGAGAGCATCCTTCACATGGGCGTTTCATCTCCTGGTTTCAGGGATAGAATGAGAGGTCAGATGCTCTTTTGCACCTGCTGTTTTTCAAGTGCTTTTAGCTCAAAACAATCAATATGACAAAGCCACATATTTTGAGGTGGCATGTCCTGAACTCCTTTACTTCATTCCTTCCTTGTTTCCTCTCTTTCTCTCTCTCTTTTTCTCTCCCTCTGTCCACCTGTCTCTCTCTCTCTCTACACACACACACACACACACACACATAGATATATATATAGAAATTTTTTTTCTATACCACATGAAAGTAAGTTGTAGACATCATGATACCATATTCCTGCATACTTTAGCATTTATCTCCTGAAAATAAGGACAATTGCTTACATAACCAAATACCATCATCATTAATAAAATTAACAGTAATTCAATGATAAAATATAATATGAATACTATATTGAAAATTTCCTATAGTCTCAAGATTTTATTTTATAGATAACCCCAACCCCGAACTATGTCTTCAGTCTCTTATAGTCTCCTATAGTGGTTCTAAAAGTGTAGCCTTTGGACCCCTGGAGATCTCTGAGAACTTTTAGGAGGTCTGTGAGGCTAAAGTTATTTTTATAAAGTTATTTTATACTCAGATGTAATTTTGCTTTTTCATTCTGTTGACATTTTCAGTGATGGTGCTGCATGAACCATGGTGGGAGCAACTGCTGTGCCTTAGCACAAATCAAACTCTTCTAATAAGTTTTTTGTTTTTGTTTTTGTTTTTTTTGCAGTGCGCGGGCCTCTCACTGTTGTGGCCTCTCCCGTTGTGGAGCACAGGCTCTGGACGTGCAGGCTCAGTGGCCATGGCTCACGGGCCCAGCCGCTCCGCGGCATGTGGGATCTTCCCGGACCGGGGCACAAACCCGTGTCCCCTGCATCAGCAGGCGGACTCTCAACCACTGTGCCACCAGGGAAGACCCCCCTCACCCATTTTTAATCGGATTTTTTCTTTTTCTCTTTTGCTGTTGAGTTATATGAGTTCTATATATATTTTGGATATTAACCCCTTATCAGGAAATTAGCAAATATTTTCTCCCATTCAGTAGGCTGCCTTTTAATTTTATTTATGGTTTCTTTTGCTGTGCAGTAGCTTTTTAGTTTTATGTAGTCTCACTTGTTTATATATGCTTTTGTTGCCTTTGCTTTTGATGTCAAATCCAAAAAATCATCATCAAGAGCAATGTTAAAGAGTTTATTGTCTATGTTTTCTTCTAGGAGTTTTATGGTTTCAAGTCTTATGTTCAAGTCTTTAATCCATTTTGAATTGATATTTGTTTATGGTATAAAATAGGGGTTCAGTTTCATTCTTTTGCATATGACTGTCGAGTTTTCCCAGTACCATTTATTGAAGAGACTATCCTTTCCCAGTTGTATGTTCTTGGCTCCTTTATTGTAAAGTAATTGGCCATATATGCATGGGTTTATTTCTGAGCTCTCTATTTTGTTTCATTGATATGTCTGTTTTTTATGTTAATACCATACTGCTTTGATTACTATAGCTTTGTAATATACATTGAAATTAGGAAGTGAGCCACCGTTGTCTAAATGACCAATGCATGTTACAATATCAAATTGAAAGTGCAAAATAGACAAATAAATTTTAATGTGACAGAAAAGTTTATTGATATGGTTTCAGATTCCTTATTGCAATTAACCTTTAAGAAACTTCCACTTTTTGAGTTTGGTGTAGTATTGAAAAATATCTATAATTATCTGAAAAAGCTATTAGAATATTTCTTCATTTTCTAACTATGTATCTGTGTGAAGCTGGATTTTATTAATTAAGTTTAACAAAAGAACATTTTATATCAAATTGAATACAGTATCAAGTATGAGAGTCTAGCTTCTTTTATTTAGCTAGACATTAAAAGTTTTTAAAACTGTAAAACAATGCCACTGCTGTCATCCTATTTTTTGTTTTGGAAAACTGAGTTTCTTTTTTTTGTTTTTTAATAAAAAATATGCTACTAATTTGGACCTGTATGGGTTACTTATTATTTTTAAATGACCCAATAAACATGTAATTTAAAATATCTATTTTAATTTGTAAATTACATATTAATAGATATAATCTGCATAAACAAAACTCTTTGGGGTTCTTAATAATTAGTAAGACTGCAAAAGGGCCCCAAGATCAAACAGCTTGAGAACAGCTGAGATTGAGAGAGATGAGATTTATGATGATCAGGAAAGGACTGTCTGTGGAAGTGACATTTGAGTTAAGAATTGAATAATGAGAAGAAAGCATCCAAGTAAAAATTTAGGAGAAGAGCATTCCAGGCAAGGAGTGATGATGAGGAGCGGCCAATGAAGAAGCTCCAAGACAGGGAAGAATTTTGGGTGTTCCCAGGAAGAAACAAGCCAGTATGAGATTAGGTTGGAGAGATAAGTTGGGATCAAGTCATTAGGGTCTCAAAGGTTGTGATAAGGAGACAATTTTATTCTGTATATAATGGGATTCCACTTGGGAGTTATAAGTAGGGTAGTGACATGATCTGAGTTTTTCCTTTAAAAGAGTACTTTTTCTGCTGTATGAAGAATACACTGTATGTGCTGAGAGTGGAGGAAAGAATTAAGTTAGAAGGCAGTTGCAGCAGCCTAGGAGAGAGATAAAGGGGGCATGCATTGTGTTTTAGCAATGGACATGGTAAGAAAATGTCTTAGTCCATTCAGGTTGCTATAACAGAATACCATAGACTGGGTGGCTGATAAACAAAAGAAATTTATCCTTCATAGTTCTGGAGGCTGGGAAGTCCAAGATCAAGGCATCAGCAGATTTGGTGTCTGGTGACACCTGCTTCCTGGTTCATTGATGACTGTGTTCTTTCTGTGTCTTCACATGGTGGAAGGGATAAGGGAGCTCTTTTCTAAGAGTGCTAAGCCCATTTATGAGAGTTCTGCCTTCAAAGGACCTAATCACCTTCCAAAGGACCCATCTCCAAATACCATCACATTGGGGATATATCTCAACATATGAATTTTGGAGGGACACAAACATTCAGTCTATAGCAAATACCCCTGGGAGAGTAAATATAGACCAAACTATTAGTCATGTTTTAGTGGGAATCAGTTCAAACAGCTTCTTTTCTAATAATATGAACCATCACTAGAATGGAAGAAACAGGAGTTAACTCTGGACTACAGTCACTGGACATCCAGAGGATGGCCCAGGCATCAGGCAGCTGGAGTGAAAAAAGTAGAGAGGTGAGTGAAGGGCAAAGACAAGGACATGAAAGACCCCTGCAGAGGCAAAAGTCCCTTTTTTCTCAGTTTTGTCCAGAGCTGAACTTGGTAGTTAAATGATGTTTCAACTCATTCAGATTGGCTAGTACTTAGTTTATGAAACGTCAAAGTCAGTTATTTAAACCACCCCACATGAATTCAGCTGTAAAGACACTTTCAGAGATTTAACTGATGTAGTCTTTGTAGAAGAATCATGAATTATTGAAGTGGTGGAACAAGAAGCAAGCAGTTACCTAATTTGCCCTTGATGATGTATGGCAGGGATTTAGAGATTAAGCTCTTTCTTTGAGACATTTTCTGTTAAATGAAGATATAGATACTATCATTTGAGTTGGACTAGAGTGGAAAATATCTTTCCAAAGTTTATTACCTTTCCAGCTGTGAATGTGATAAACAGCTTTTTGCAAATTAATGTTTGTTTTTATTCATATGGTTTTAGCAATTGTTTTCTATTCTGGGGGATAGAAGTGAAGGTGTTGACTTGGGAATAAATTATCTCTGTTGTCTGTGATATGTAGACAATATTTTTATGAAGTGGCAAAAAAATCATGACTTTTATTGGGGAAGCTTTTACTTATAACAACATTACTTATGCTATTTTTATGGTTACATAGCAGGAGAAAACTTTATACCTTAAATTCAGAGCAATGTTTTGTGTGTGTGTGTATGTGTGTGTGTGTGTGTGTGTGTGTGTTTTAAGTTCTCTGTGAATTTAACATGTAGTGATATGAGGTAATGCATTTTATTTAGTATTGACTGAGAATGAATTTTTGTTCATTTTCAGAATTTAAAAAAATCTTGATCAGCTTAATAGAATTATTAAAAATTTTCAGTTTTTTTTTTTTTTTTTTCTTTGCGGTACGCGAGCCTCTCACTGTTGTGGCCTCTCCAGTTGTGGAGCACAGGCTCTGGACGTGCAGGCTCAGCGGCCATGGCTCACGGGCCCAGCCGCTCCGCAGCATGTGGGATCTTCCCGGACCGGGGCACGAACCCATGTCCCCTGCATCAGCAGGCGGACTCTCAACCACTGCGCCACCAGGGAAGCCCTCAGCTGTTCTTTTAAATAATAATAATCTTAAGATTTTTTAAGGTAGACCCATAAATTCTATCTTACTACTGGAATCTAAACCCAGAACCTCCTTCCTCTTTTCTTTATCCTTGCATTTTCAGAGCAAGAGTAGATGATAGATGTTCCATGAACATATTATAGATAGATAGATGTGGCTGAATGAAGACTGTTTAGTGATACAGTACAATTGTCTTGGTAATATGCACTTAAACAGAATTATCACAGAGAAATCAAAATCCTCCCTTATGTCCTTTTAATTAGATTTTTCTCCAATGAGTCTGGAAGATGTTAATTATTAGTGTAATGTCCATAAACTAAGTAATACAAAGTACTCATGAAGAAGTAGAAAGCAGGGGTTAAGTCTTATCAGTAACAGTAACCATATGTTCCTAAAGAAGTTGTTATGATGTAATCATCATCAGTGGTTGGGATTTCCAGTTTTATTGAAATATAATTGACATATAATATTGTCTAAGGTGTGCAATATGTTGATTTGATACACTTATATATTGCAAAATGATTATCACCATAGCATTAGCTAACATCTCCATCATATCACATAATTATCATTTCTTTTTTGTGGTGAGAACATTTAAGATCTACTTTCTTAGCAACTTTCAAGTATATAATACAGTATTATTCAATGTAATACAATGCTGTACATTAGATCCCCAGAACTTATTTATCTTATAACTGGAAGTTTGTACACTTTGACCAACATCTCCCCATTTTCCTCACCACCAAGTCCCTGGTAACAACCATTCTACCCTGTTTCTATGAGTTTGTTTTTTTTAGATTCCACAGATTAGTGATATCATGCAGTATTTGTCTATCTCTGTCTGATTTATTTCACTTAGCATAATGCCCTCAAGGTCCATCCATGTTGTCGCAAATGGCAGGATTTCCTCCTTTCTCATGGCTGAGTGGTTGGAATGTTTATTACTAAGATAATAACCAATATAAAAGCAGTTACCATTCTATCAGTAGCAGGGTTTGGTGTATCAGCAATTTATCACTGCCACATTCCTTACATTTATATTCCTACCACACAGCCATACACCTGACACCATGTTTCTCCAGCTATTTTTTGATTTCTGAACCAGGAAGCATGAAACAGAATGACTGCTTCTAAATATGAAAGAGGTATCATGATTTTAACTTTATTATGAGCAAGTGAGCCAATGTGTTGAAAACTGTGGCAATAAATCAGGACCTATGAGCTTATGAGCTTAGATTCGTCTCTCTTACTAGCCAGAGGGGACTTGGAGATATTTTATATTATGCTTTTATAGTATTATTGACTGTGATAGACTCAGTCTATATGCTAAGGCAGTCTCTCTCTCTCTCTCGGTTGACACTTAGAGATGTTTCTAAAGTCTGACACAGAGACATTGCAATATTTTCATTGGAGATTAGTTGAACAGTAATAAATCATTGAGTCCCTCAAGCCAAGTACACTCCTTTGGCAATATTCTATACAAGGGCCATGGCTTTGTAGTCCTTTGTGCTTTCTCTATAGCTGCACTTCTAAAGGCCCAAAGCATTTGGAGTCTTAGATCTTCAGAGACACATCACGTACCTTAATATTTCCTTTGATTTGGAAGCAGAGAAATTTTAAAATGGAAGTTATTGAACAAGAGGAGTATGGGACAGATAGGTGTCATCTTAGAAAAGATAATAACAAACTTTGATCTCCAGAATAATATACTAAGTGGGATAATAAAGCTTTCATTGAGTTCAGAGCATTGCCTTGTTAAAAGTAGCTTTATTGCATTTTTGTACTTTTCGTAAAAAATAAAAGATGGCTTATGTAACTAAAATACATAAGCCTGAAATACATAAGGCTGAACATATTCAACATGGCTTAATGTGAGTTATGAGAAAGTGTTCTACATTTTGGCATAATATGAACCTGCATATAGTTTTTTTCTTCTGCATCTTTTTCCTGTGAGCAGGAAATTCTATGATTTATAATTCTTTGAATCACAAGTCTGGAGATTCTGTTTATGCTTTTAAGTTTAACAATATTAAAGTGCCAATGTGATCTAATGATTAAGAAGCAGGTAAGAGAGTGGGAACAATTGAAGTGCAGGCCTTGAATGTATGCTTTTATTTTCTTTCTTAAAGTACTCCTCACCCCAAACTTATACCTTCTGATTATAAAATTGATAAGTACTCAATGAAGAGAACTTGGAAACTATAGAAAACCATTAAGAAAAAAACCCAACCCTTCAGAGATAGCCACTCTTAGTTAACAGTTTGAAATTTCTTTTCAGCTTAAAAATTGCATATTTTAAAAAGATAATTTGTAAATACATATTAAAAGTATTTTAAGTAATTTTTTTCATGTAAGACCCTTAAAAATAGGATTACTGGGTCAGAAGTAATTAATATTGTAGAGGTTCTTAATAAATATTTACATTGTTCTCAGGACTTTGGTTTATTGGATAAAGATCAATTTTGCCCTTTGGTAAAATTTTAATGACATTTTAAATCATATTTTAGTGTACGATTACATTCAAATAATTTAACATTTGCCTCAGGAACTCAATATCTTTGTGCCCAGATATGCAACTTAATTACCTGAGTCAATTCATGTATTGTAAATGAGAGTGTAAAAGGCATGTGGACAGATTTCTTTGAAGTCCTGATGCCAGGCTGTCTCATGTGCTTGGACATTTGTGGGTATCTCCATTCTGAAGATACAAAGCCTTGGAAGTCTTTGAAGGGGTTTGGATATATTAAAGGAAGACTGATGTGTCTTACATAAAATTGAATGGACCCCCAAAATCAAGTTTAGAGTTTGACCTTGTTGCTTTTACTCTACCTCAACATGAAACTCAAAAATACCTATTTCCTCATTGGGTCAATTTGGGAAAATATCCTAGTGAGCTGAATAAATTTTGATGAATTGGGTTAAGCAATTCTTTGTAAAAGATTACATTTCATTAACTTGCTTAAAAGTATTAAAAAATATATATATAGTAAATTTGAATATAATTGATGTGTGTGTAAAATAGTTCTTAAAAAAACAACTGAAAACAAAACTACTCCAAAGAAAACAAAACACAAATCTTAACAAACCCAAACCTGGGAGTGAGCATCTGAAATTAAAGTGTAACTTGTCAGCATGTGACAGATGCTGTTTTTGGGCCATGTATTATTTTGCATCATCAAATCATTGGTAGAGTAGCAACTCAAAGGGCATTATTTATTTTTTGCTTGTCTCTATGTACAATTAGTTTGGGTAAAACTATATTACCACCATTAGGTTATATTAGTAATTCCAACTTTTAAAGGAAGAGAGGGAGACTGAAGATCTTCATGTCATTTAATTTTAAGAATGCCAGAGAACCCTTGTGTCATATCAAAAGACCCTATTCCCAAAACAGAGCTAACTCATTCCAACTTTAACCAGGGGTGTGGTTCAATAATTCACTGGGTTCAGCATCAATGACAGTAGCTTGCCGAAAAGTTAAAATAGTCCATTTAAAAAGTTACTTTGTAGAGGGCCTTAACATATTAAAATAATCCTTTTATTTTTAAAAGCAACAATATTTATTGTGGACCATTTGAAAATGCAGATCATAGGGAAAAAAATACAACAATCTCACCTGTAATACCATCACTTACTATAAACTTCCAGATAGTCAATACTATTCATAAATGGAGTCATAACATGTGGACTGTTGTTGAACTCCCAATATATCATCAGACAACCGGTTCATATAACAGGGGGATGATATAGACATGTTTAAGTAAACAAAAAGAAAGGCAGCATCAAGGAAATATTTATAAATCAGGCACTTAATTCACTTAGAGCAGAAAGTGATTCAGATTCAGTCTCCATCTTATAAGTCTCTTAAAAGTTAACTGCCAAAACTATTAAAGGAACATGGAGTGGTTCTCCTTCTGCCTCCTCTTTCTTTTGGTGGTTTGTGATGCTTTATGCAACACATGTACCTTGTAGAACATCTCTACCCTAATCTTTTGGGATATAATATTTTTGTAAAACAACTCAGATATCAAAAACTCTAGTTTTCCCTTTTGGGCTTCTGACTAACCCATTTTTTTTAAACATCTTTATTGGAGTATAATTGCTTTACAATGGTGTGTTAGTTTCTGCTTTATAACAAAGTGAATCAGCTATGCATATACATATATCCCCATATCTCTTCCCTCTTTCATCTCCCTCCCTCCCACCCTCCCTATCCTACCCCTCTAGGTTGTCGCAAAGCACCGAGTTGATCTCCTGTGCTATGCAGCTGTTTCCCATTTAGCTATCGGTTTTACATTTGGTAGTGTATATATGTCCATGCCACTGACTAACCCATTTTTAATGCTTTCAAGAATACAGTTCTGTAAGAAATGAATTTTAAAACCAGAGCATAGCCTGATAGCTTTCTCCCCTACCATCACCCACCTTAATATTTCTTGTTTCCTTAGCATGCCAAATTTCAATCTGCAATGTATAATAAAAACCTTACCAACTCTCCAAACCCCCTTTATTTGTAAATTTGTATAAGAGCTTTTGTTTTCTTAGAAATGTTTAAAAATAAATATTAGGGCACAGCCATGTCCCCTTGTTACATGTTTATATTTGTTTCCCATTTCAACCAGCTCAGAATTTTGTTTTAGTGGAAGCTGCCTGGTCTGATTAAGAACTTCAGTTAGCATTGAAAATTGTATTGGCAGGATTAATTGCACAGAGAATTGTTTCCATGGCTGTAGACAATTTACAGCTTGATGCTACTTCTTTAATATTTTGCTATTTGAAATAAAATCATGTATGATTTTCCAAAGACGGTGGTTTAATATTTCATTGGAGTTGAAAGTTTCATTTGAAATTTGGACTTTTGCAAGGACAGACTGTAGTTTAAAAGTAACAGTGAAAGGTATTAAAAATTACTGTCTCCTGTTAGAGAAATGTGATTGTTGTTGCATATCACCAGAATGGAAGTAAATCAGAAGTTGGTACTGTAATTTCATACATGCTGGTCTTAGAGTATTCTGAGTGACTTACTTTCAGCCAGAATACTTATGCTGTCCTTGGATAAGCTTAGGTGGAAAAATATCCAGTGAGAGTCATAGTACTCTATAAGAAGGCAAGATATATGACCTCCTTCTTGGTGTAATTGAAGGATGCTAAAATTCATGGAGTCATAGAATTTAGAAAAGTTCTGTGCCTGGGTGAGATGTTGCTCTGGCTTAGGTAATCAAGGAATAGTTTGATGATTATGTTGTAGTTATGAAGTGTGAAAGGCATCTTGATGAAGTAGAGTAATACCAAAGATAAAATAGGGTCTGCTTCATAATTTTTCACAGTGTTTGACCTATACGTTTGCTTTCATCAAGAACCAGGGTATAGGCATTGGCTTCCTGGATTCTACTGAGGACCAAAGCTAATCTCAGAAGATAGAGATTTAAACATTGAAAATGTTTATGAAGGCACTTAATGTCCAGAGTGCCTTTCACAGTGGGTACTAAGTTGGATGAATGAATGAAATGGTGTGTAGAAAGAAGAGACTAGGAGAAGACGAACGTGGAATTATTTTGTTTAGAAGGCAATGTATGTGAACTTTTTTCTCATCTTTCTACTTTCCATATACTTGGAAAAACAACTACCTGAAATATTATTTATGTTTCAATAAGCAAGGATTTATTTACTAATCAAAGAATCTATCAAGCACATGCTGTGTGCATGGTGTTCTGGGGCCTAGGAATATAGCAATAAACAGTCCATGTTTATGCTCTTATGAAGCTTACATTCTAGTTGGAGCATAGGAGAGAGAATAGAGAAGAGAGAGAAGGGATATCAAATAAACAAATACCTTTCAGATTGTAATGAAGTGAGGGCATAGACAATGATGAAGCTATTTTATATGGGATAGTCAGGTTAAGTCTTTCAATAGGCTGATTTGAGCAGAGACCTGGATGAAGTGAAAAAGCTGGCCAAGTAGATATCTGGGGAGAGCATTCGTTTGTGGTGTGAAGAGGTAGATGTTGCAAATGATTTGGTCCCCACAGGTGCTCCTGCATCTGTTTGCCACAAGCTGCCTTGAGCTTCCAGGACCCCTCCCAGTATATCACCAAATTCTGTCTTCTTGGGGAAGCTCCAGTGTTTCACTTCTTTATTGCTTACCTGTTAACAATAATAGCTCTCACTTATTGAGTGCAAACGAAGGTGCCAGACACTGATTATCTAATTTATTCCTTACAACAGCCCTGCAAAGAGGCATTGCTATGTCTGTTTTAAAGACAAGAAAACTGAGGACCCGAGAGGTCACAGAGTTTACTAGCACATAATAGTCCCAGATCTCTGGGACCTAATGGAGGTTTTCTAATTCTGAAGGCCACTTTGCTAGACAGCATGGTCTCTATATTCATTTGGTTTATGACCTTGTTTTCAGTTAAGAGCTAGTGTTTCCAACACACAAAATCATGTTCATGGGTTAATATTTTTTAAATTAAATGTTTTACTTTGAGATAATTGTAGATTCATATGCTGTTGTAAGGAATAATACAGAGAGATCCTGTGTACACCTTATTCTGATTTCCTCAATGATAACATGTTGCAAAACTATAGTAAAATAGGAGAGAGGAAAATTGAGGCAAATCTTTTTTTTTAATTGAGTGAAAGATTCTTTAAATTCTATAATGCTTTACAATTTTGAAAAGTTTCACACACATGATTTCATATAATCCCATAATAATAATAAACTCTTTTTTTCCCCATCCCTATATTGCCCCTCCTGCCTTTTGTCTCCCCACTGGTAACCATTAGTTAGTTCTCTATTTCTATGAGTCTGTCTTTTTGTTTTATTCACTAGTTTGTTGTAATTTTTAGATTCCACATATACGTGATATCATATAGTATTTGTCTTTCTCTGTCTGACTTATTTCACTTAGCGTAATACCCTCCACGTCTGTCCATATTGCTGCAAATGGCAAAATTTCAAGAATTTAAAGCTTTTGAACTTTACCCAAGACTGTATGGAATGCCTTGTGACTGTGTGATGTGAAGGTGAAGAATTTAGGCATCAATTTCAATCATTTCATTTTCCTTTAAAATAATAACCTGCAAAATAAATACTTTATACTCCTATAAAGGACATAAATTAACTAGCTCTCTCTCCATGGATATAATTTTGAATCAGGAGAACTGCATACTAGTATATGAATGTTTAAATAATTATCGTTAATTTAAGTGTCCTTAAGAGAGCTTTAGCTGCTCAAGTGAGCATTTGCTTAATTTAAATTGAATTAAAAATGATCTTTGGGAGAAACAGTTTCTAAAGTGCAATTTGAGTTTTGTGGAAATGGGAGGAATAGCAGATGCTGTGTGGCAAAGAGCTAATATTGCAAGGATGGAATTTTGAGCCACACTGATGCAGATATGCCTGAATATTAAATTGGTACAAAATTACATTGTCAAATGGTGCTCCAGAGGGGCAGAAAAGATTCTGTCCAAGGTTTATTTCCTGTGGCCACAGAGCTCTATAAAACGTTCATTTCTTTTTTTGTTGTTTTGTTTTAAATTAATACACTTTATTTTTTAATTTTTTTGCGGTACACGGGCCTCTCACTGTTGTGGCCTCTCCCATTGCGGAGCACAGGCTCCGGATGTGCAGGCTCAGCGGCCATGGCTTATGGGCCCAGCCACTCCGCGGCATGTGGGATCCTCCCGGACCGGGGCACGAACCCATGTCCCCTGCATCGGCAGGTGGACTCTCAACCACTGCGCCACCAGCGAAGCCCCAATACACTTTATTTTTTTAGAGCAGTATTATGTATACAGAAAAATTGTGCAGAATATACAGAATTCCCATCTACCCCTTCCCCTCCATTTCCCCCCGCTACAAGGTTCATTTCTTGCTTTCAAATTTAGGGGCATCTAGGAAATTCCCTGAAGGATAATTTTATGTAGAGTATATTAAAATGTTCCAATCTTTGCTCACCTTCCAGGTGGCTGAGCAGAACTCATAGGGAAGGAGATTACATAAGGGCCTGATGAGTAACATGAAATAGGTTCCAAAGCAACCTCTTTGTTTTAGAAATGTGTTATTGGAGAAGTGCATAAGTAAACCAATATATATATGGTATATTCCCTCACTGGAACTGCCGGGGCATGGCTTGATTCTTAAAATCATCCTGTCTGGTTTGCCACCCTATTTTAATAGGAAGAGCACTGCTAGAAGTGAGAGAAGATAGTGGTGAGAGGGACAGCTCTGGGGAAGAGCTAGAAGGAATAAACATGACTGTCACAGATGTGGGTAGAGTCTTACGGCTGGCTCTCTGCCATCATTATACCTTGAACACGGGTGTCAGAAGGAGCACGAGACTGTCCTGGCTTTGATTAGTGTGCAAGTGGTCAGGCAGCTGGGGCAAAACAAAAAACTGAAAAATCTACCTGAAGGCCTTAAGAAAAGGCCAGAGGCAGTTTGCAAAAATCTGGGAGGGCTTAATCTTCCAGGGGGCCTGGGATCAAGAAAGGGGTCCAAATTTATCTAGTTTTCAGTGGTCAGGGAACCTGTATAGGAAAGTTAACATAACTGGCCTGGGAATGCTATCTTCAGAAAGTCTGCTTGCAAGGTTAGCCCTCATCTGGCATCTGGGTGCTAAGATTTCGGGAATGTTTTCACCATTTCCTAACTGATAAGTGTGGTTTACTGTGCCTAAACTGTTTATTCAAGCAATATGGCTTACGCCTAACATCTGCTTTCATTCTGAGAGTCTGGAATTTTGGTATGTGTTAGGCAGCCCTCAATAAAAACATTGGGCACTGAGTCTCTAATGAGATTCCCTGATAGACAACATTTCACACATATCACACAATTAGGTGCTGGAGGAATGAATCCCATCTGACTATGCAGGGAGAAGACTCCTGGAAGCTGTATCTGGTTTCCTTCAGACTTCATCCCAGGTACTGTTTGCCTTTACTGATTTTGCTTTGTATCCTTTCACTGTAATAAATCACACCTATAAGTCTTGTGAGTTCTACCAAATCACTGAACCTGGGGGTGGATTTGGAGACTGCCAACACAGAACCCTATCTGGAATAGGTTTATAGATGAGATGAGAGTTGTAATATGGAGTGTGGTACATCCTGGAACTTAAACCAGGGATGAGTTTGGAATAGCTCTTTACTAGTATTTAAACTCTTGACCTTGTCTAGAAATTTGTATAGACTGAGATTGTTCTAACATAAGAATAATAAAATTAGATTAAGGCAGGTGAGACCCATGTATTCCTCCCCAACTCTCAAGAAGTACTGAATCTGGTGAATTTAATCTAGAGGAGTAATAGACAACCTCTTAGTGGACATTTTGGTAGGAACTCCTGTTATAGCAGTGCAGACACAGATAAGGGAGAAGACACCATTGCTGGCATGGCAAGAATTTTATGGCCTGACATTAAGCATCTATAGTTAATATAATAAATTTTTCTTAATTAAATGTAAATCAAGTTCTTTCACATTTCTTCTTTGTTGGTTTTTATGTTAAAGATGGTGATTTCACTAATAGCAAACTCTGTTAGAAGCCATAACAAAATGGCCTTACATGCAAGGGAAAGTGCTAACTGAAATTGTAAATGCCTGCAATTTAATATTAGCAAATAATCTGGCTTGTACAATCAGTGTCCAAGAGAAAAAAGTCTTCTATTTACGGAAATAAACCTCCTTGCTTGAAAAATGACAATAAATGGGTTTAAGTCTCTTAAGAGACTATCACAAAAGTACTCAACTGTTCTTTGACTTGCCTATTTTCTAAAGTAAAGTAGGAAAAATTTCCTTTGAAATCAATAATGTACAGTTTGGTTATATGGCTCTTTTTGGTATTTTGTCACTTAAAGCTTTATAAAAGCATGGAGAGGCTGCTACTCTGCAAAATTTAGAATTCTACAAAGATTAGCATAGAAGATACTGATTTCTTACATGAACAAACAAAACTGGATTTATACTCTGCCTTGTTACCTGTTGTGTGACCTGGATTAGCAGAGAGAGCCTTGGAATCATGTGGTCCTTGTACTAACTCATTCTTATTGTCAGCTGCTGGTTGGTATCCTCGCATAATTGTAAGGTAACTGGCATGTTGCTTAAAAGGCAAGTGCATTTGGAATTTTCATATAAATAACTTGGATATTTTGAAGAGAGTTATTTGGGAGAGAGATAAGGATGTGAATTTCACTTAGTATGTATAGTCAGGGTCTTTGAATTAGGGGAACTTAATATCAAATAAGATGATCATATAATTTATTCAACAGGGCACTTTTAAGAGTGAAAGGGGGACAATTAATAATTACTTTGGGATGTGTATAAACTGGAAATGTTCCTGGGAGAACTGAGACATGTGGTCATCCCAGCTATGAATACTTATTTTCTACTCTTTTTCCTTTCATGGGTATCATGGGAATTTGTGAAATTGTGAAGTATTTTAGATATTGTCAGAAAAAAATACTCAGCAAACGTGTGTTTGTTGATATTAAAACATGGCCTCAAAATTCTTTGACACTTTCCCATTAAGAGGTGGGGTCTATGATATCACCCCTTGGATCTGTATGGGCTTGTCACTGCTTTGAGCAATAGAGTACAACAGAAGTGACACTGTGATTTCCAAAGCTGGGCCAATAGATGATGCAGCTTGTTCTCTGTGACACTACTGTTTGGAACTCTGAGCTGCCATGTAAGAAATCTGACTACCCTGGGGCTGCCATATTGTGAGGAATCAAAGCCATATGGAGAGGCCACATGCAGGTGTCTTGTCAGCAGTCCTAATATTTAAGTCATCCTAGCCTAGATGAATGTGAGTGAATGAGCCTTTAGATGACCCTAGTTTGTAGACTTCAAGTCTTCCCAGCTGAGGCCAGTGTCAATATGGAGCACAGATGAACCATTCATATTTTGCCCTTTCTAAATTTTTGACCCATCAAGTCTATAAGCATAATAAAATTGTTGTTTTAAGCCACTAAATTTTAGGATAATTTGTTATACAGTAATATAATGGGAATACTGTGCTTTCCATTTTTGCCTTTATCTGTTTCAAGGTTTTCCAGGACTTTGCTCAGTACCCTTGGTTCTGAGCAGAAAAATCTTACTGTTCTACAAACACTCTGTTGGTCTCTATGCCTTGAATCATTCTATCCACATATCAGCTATCTTGAGGCACATCTATTTTCTAGAAACCTGCTTTGTGGACCCCAATACTTAATTTTCCTGTTCTCCAAATTACAATATTATACACTATAATATACACTATATTCTGTCATATCAATGTTTGGGCTTTAGTAGATGCTATTTGTATTGCTTACTGTTGTTTTGTGTGTACCCTTTCTCCTCAGGTAGGTCGTAGTGTAGTAGTATAAGCTTCTTGAAGGCAGGGGACATGTTGTATAATTTTATCTTGTGTAGCACAGTACAGTGATGAAAGAAGGGGAGAAAATATCTATTTGCCTGGTACTCCCTGGGACCATGTTTACATTTTCAGTATTTCTCTTTGGTCTTGAAATGTAGTGGAGCCCTGATGTATGTATATGAAAACCATTTTCAAGGATAATTCTGAATTGTAAAGAAAAAGCAGAAGAGACTATTGTAAACGTGTCGTGCAAGATGAGTTAATGAAATGCTGGGATATTTGTGGAATACACAAGACTCCTAGAATGTGCCAATACAAAGTCTTTTATGATCAGGTGCATTTAGATTCTTTTAAGGCTTTTGATCATGTTTTACAGGCTAATAAAGCTTCTTGGGGGAAAAGTAAAGTCTAAAATCTTTGCTATAAATTAGTTGATGCTTTTATTTTCCCTAAATCAATGATTGTGTTCCAACAAGGAAAGCTTAAGGGAGGTTTCTTAGCAATGGATAAAAGGAAGTTCAAAAAGAATTAGCAAGATGTTAAGGAGATGTAGAAGAACATTTTAAGGTTAATTGCCTAGGAGGTTTTTCAGTTTCCAGGGGTATGAAGATAGGGCGGTCCTGATATAATGTGACACTCCCTCAGTGTCCTGTGGGCTGAGAGTGGTATTATTTTATTTCCTCTTCCTGGGCCTTATTCAGCTTCTACTGCTGAAATCTGCAGTAGAAGATTGGGGTAAAAGTTTTCAAGTTCTCCATTTCATCCTCTGGGATTGGCATAAACTAGCAAGGAAAAATTTGGTACTACATTAGATAACTGAATATAGAGGAAATATGGGGAACTGTAGAGAAATGTAAGAAGTAAAATTTTCAGGGAAGCAGATAGTAAGGACATCATTGCACAAAACTGATTATCTAAGAGTGGCCTCTTTCTTTGTTGCTTTAATAGTACAAGTCCCATTTAAAATTCTAAATTGCTGTAGAGTTTTTGTCAAACTTCAATTTCTGCTTCTTAGGATCTATTTTGCCTCAGAAATTGTCTTATTTCAGGTCTTCAGATCAATGTCTTTGATCCTATCATTTTTCCCCCACATTCAGACCCTTTTGAGGATATGATACAAGATTAGAGAATTTATAGTAATTAATCACTTATTTTTTCAGGGCTTTTGACTTTTCCAATTCTGTGGCTTCTAATTAAATCTAGCTCTGACTCAGGTTAGGAGCAGTGGTTGACCCAGAAAGTTGCTTCTCATCAGTCTGCTGCACAGGGAGATTTTTCAGGATCTGTATGTCACAACTGTTGTTGGAGGAAGTTTAGGAGTTAGTGATATAAGTTAATGGTCTCAGAATCCTATTGTAATTAGGTAATTTATAGGACATTGCAAAAAATCAGTCAGTAAACACCCCTCAGGGAAAAGGGATAATGGATAAATGGCTTAATTCTCAAATTTAGGGATGTGGAAAGAAACAGGTTGACACAGCATGCCCTGTGCTCCTACACAGATGTGGCTCCTACATCTGATACCTTAGTTGCTCACAGATAGTGAATTGGGTCTATTAACTCTCCCTTTTATTAAACATCTGTTGGTTTATGAAAGAAATAGCAGAACTACAGTAACTTATCTTTGAGGAACATACAAATCTCAGAAGTTTGCAATTCCAGGTTGTCAGAGAAAGTGTAGAATCTGGAGTGCAAATATATATTCTAGTTGCTAGGGTCAGTGGTGGTCATCCTCAGCTTTTTTATTGGTTGGGTAGCAGTGGGACATAGGAAAGGGCAGGTGGCAGCATCTTTCACTTTCTGAATGAAAGTTTAGATTGCTCATATGTCACGTACTCTTGTTTAAAATGAAGTTCACACTGAGAAAAGATAGAGGAAGAAGAAAAACTTACATCTCAGTTTCCTATGGCTCAGACAATATTTGTATCAAGGAAAACAATAATAAAATTTTCAAATTAATTTTTTGTTTACTTTTCATAAAAACCTACTTTTAATAGGATTGATTAGGCACTTAGAGATTGAAGTATAAGCAGAAGCACAATTCCCAAATTTGTTAATTATTTCTTCTGTTGTGAACCTCAATTATTAGTTTGATCTTTAATAATAGGAAGCATACTCAAAAAGTAATGAACCTTGTTAAAGTCAACTGCTTACCTGTTATTATCGGCTCTGAGCCAAAGAAACTCTCTTCACTCCCTATTGGTAAAAGAATGTGTTCTTCATAGAAAAAAATTTCTGATGTAAATTAAGAAAACAAAAATCCTTTATACTGTTACCACCAGAGAGAACTCTACTGTTAGTACTTTTTTCTGTTCCTAATTTTGTACATTATTGAGATTATATTGAATATATAAATTTATCCTGCTTTTAATATAAGCATTTTCCAGTTTTATTGAAAATTCTTCATGAACATGTTTAATGCTTGCATAATATTCTGCTGTCTCCTGGTTTAATGCCTACTACCCACTTAATATTCATATTATAGAATGGTTAGGAAATCATGGTGCTGATTTTGAGCAGAGTCAACCCTTCCGGGTATTAGCAAGCAATAGGGTAAGCAATCTAAACGGCAGGCAGCTGCAGTCGATCCACTCCCAAGCCAATTTACTCAGCCTACCAGGAAGATGAGCTTTGCTTTTCTCCAGCTAAAAGTTCCTTTCTAATAATAATGCAGACAGATAGAATACATTTTATGAATGCACAAAACTTCATTTATTTATATAGATTATTACCAAGTCAGTTTTAGGAACAATGGATCTGCCATACCCGAGTCATTCCTGAACACCCAGCTGCAGTGAAATCCTTGATGTATAAACCCCAATTCATTCCCTGTGTCATTTAGAACCTTTTACTTCAGTAGTTCAGTGGGCCCCCCCCCAGAACTCTCCCTAAGGTTGAGCTAACTAGAGAATATTGCTTCACTCCTCATTAATAATTGCTTCATTTACATATGGATTTTTTTCAAAATATATGAAGTATAAGGAGGAGGGCCCAATATTAGGACAACAAAAAGAGGTGTATATTCAATTCAATTTTTGCAGATACCTTAGCCCTACTAGGTTACCTACTCCTACAGAGGTCTTGGGGAACTTCACTTCTATACTTTTTTTTTTTTTAATACTTATTTATTTATTTATCTTGGCTGTGCCAGGTCTTAGTTGCGGCATGCGGACTGCTCAGTTGTGGCATGTGGACTCTTAGTTGTGGCGTGCATGTGGGATCTAGTTTCCTGACTAGGGATTGAACTCAGGTCCTCTATATTGGGAGTATGGAGTGTTACCCCCTGGACCACCAGGGAAGTCCCTGTACTTTTAATAATGTAAAATTTCTGCAATATTTTTCTCCCTCTTTCATCTGATTTTCCACAAGTTTGTACTTAGCAGTATATGATATCCTGAATTTACTGACAAATTATTTTGTTTCTAACAATACTTGATATTGTCCCTCCTCCAATATTGATAGATCTGATCAATACTATCTAACACATCCCAGTATATGAGGACACCATGATTTCCTCACCATTCTATAATATGAACATTAAGCTTTGAATAGTAAGCTTATTTTGTGTTTTGCATTAGTTTTTAGGATCTAGTCTCTGAAATAAAATTACTAGATCAAGGTTTATGAACATTTTAAGGTTCTTGATATATATTTCCAAAGTTCTTTCCAGTATGCCAGTATATAGTATACATATGAAATAATTACTGACAGTGATGCCAGGATTGTGATTATACTTGTGAGGAAGGATTTATTTGATATGTCTTTTTATGTATATTTGTGATTATCTATGAGATATTTTTAATTTGAAGCCTTATGGTGAAATGAGGAAGGCTGATCCCTACCCCAGTACACAAATGAGTGATAGTGCATTTACTCTGTGGTTAATTTAAGCATATGTTAAATATAACAACCATGAATACCACAAATGGCATTCTAATATCCACTTACTGTTCATCTCTGAGCGACCACTAAGCATCCTTTGTTTATTATGCCAAGAGAACAGTTGCTCTTCCAGTTTGAATTCTCTCTAAAATGGCATTGCCCAAGTACTAAAGTAGGGGGACCTTCAAGATGGCAGAGGAGTAAGATGTGGAGATCACCTTCCTCCCCACAACTACATCAAAAATACATCTACATGTGGAACAACTCCTACCTACTATACACTGGCAGAAGACCTCAGACTTCCCAAAGGCAAGAAAATCCCCATGTACCTGGGTAGGGCAAAAGAAAAAGAAAAAACAGAGACAAAAGGATAGGGACAGGACCCGCACCTCTGGGAGGGAGCTGTGAAGGAGGAAAAGTTTCCACACACTAGGAAGCCCCTTCACTGGCAGAGACAGGGGTGGGTGGGGGAGAAGCTTTGGAGCCACAGAGGAGAGCACAGCAACAGGGGTGCAGAGGGCAAAGCAGAGAGATTCCTGTACAGAGCATAGGTGCTGACCAGTACTTACCAGCCTGAAAGACTTGTCTGCTCACCCGCCAGGGCGGGGGCGCCTGGGAGCTGAGGCTCCGGCTTCAATGTTCAGAGATCCCAGGGAGAGGACTGGGGTTGGCTGCGTGAACACAGCCTGAGGGGGCTAGTGTGCCACGGCTAGCCGGGAGGGAGTCTGGAAAAAAGTCTGGATCTGCCGGAGGCAAGAGACCATTGTCTCCGGGTGTGCAAGGAGAAGGGATTCCTGCTCTGTGTGACCATGGACGGCACAGCACCACTTAAACGAGCACCAGATGGGCGCAAGCCACGGCTCAGCTTGGACCCCAGAGACAGGAATGAAACGCTAACGCTGCTGCTGCAGCCATCAAGAATCCTGTGTGCAAGCACAGGTCACTATCTATGCCTCCTGCCCACCCCCACAGCTGGGAGCCTGTGCAGTCTGCCACTACCAGGGTCCTGTGATCCAGGGACAACTTCCCTGAGAGAACACAGGCAAGCCTCAGGCTGTTGCAATGTCACAGCGACCTCTGTCACCTCAGGCTCGCCCCGCATTCCAATTATGACTACTGTACCCCTCCCTCCCCCGACCTGAGTGAGCAAGAGTGCCCTAATCAGCTGCTGCTTTAAACCCCTTCTGTCTGAGCGAAGAACAGACGGCCTCCGGAGACCTAAACACAGAGGCGGGGCCAAATCCAAAGCTGAACCCCAGGAGCTGTGGGAACAAAGCGGAGAAAGGGAAATTTCTCTGTGCAGCCTCAGGAGCAGCAGATTAAATTCCCACACTCAACTTGATGTACCCTGCATCTGTGGAATACCTGAATAGACAACGAATTGTCCCAAAATTGAGGCGGTGGACTTTGGGAGCAACTGTAGACTTGTTGTTTGCTGTCTGCGACTGATTTGTTTCTGATTTTTGTGTTTATCTTAGTTTGTTATCATTTGTGGATTTGTTTATTGGTTTGGTTGCTCTCTTCTGTTTTTTAATTATTATTTTTTATTTTAATAATTAAAAAATTTTTTTATTATTAAAACCTTTTCTTTTTCTTTCTTTTATTCTCCCTTTTCTTCTGAGCTGTGTCCGGCCTGGTGCCAGGCCTGAGCCTCTGAGGTGGGAGAGCTGAGTTCAGGACATTGGACCACCAGAGACCTCCCGGCCCCATGTAAAATCAGTCGGCGAGAGCTCTCTCAGAGATCTCCGTCTCAACGCTAGGACCCAGCTCCACCCAACGGCCAGCAAGCTCCAGTGCTGGACGCCCCATGCCAAACAACTAACAAGACAGGAACACAACCCCACCCATTAGCGGAGAAGCTGCCTAAAATAATAAGTTCAGACACCCCAAAACACACCACCAGATGCAGCCCTTTCTGGGTTCAGACCACCAGAAAGACAAGATCCAGCCCCACCTACCAGAACACAGGCACCAATCCCCTCCACCAGGAAGCCTACATAAGCCACTGAACCAATCTCACCCACTGGGGACAGACACCAAAAGCAATGGGAACTATGAACCTGCAGCCTGAGCAAAGAAGACCCCAAACACAGTAAGTTAAACAAAATGAGAAGACAGAGAAATATGCAGCAGATGAAGGAGCAAGGTAAAAACCCACCAGACCAAACAAATGAAGAGGAAATAGGCAGTCTACCTGAAAAAGAACTCAGAGTAATGATAGTAAAGATGATCCAAAATCTTGGAAATAGAATGGAGAATATAAAAGAAACGTTTAACAAGGACCTAGAAGAACTAAAGAGGAAACAAACAATGAACAACACAATAAATGAAATTAACAATACTCTAGAAGGAATCAATAGCAGAATAACTGAGGCAGAAGAATGGATAAGTGACCTGGAAGATAAAATAGTAGCTATTTTATAGGAAATAACTACCGCAGAGCAGAATAAAGAGTGAAAAGAATTGAGGACAGTCTCAGAAATCTCTGGGACAACATTAAACACACCAACATTCGAATTATAGGGATTCCAGAAGAAGAAGAGAAAAAGAAAGGGTCTGAGAAAATATTTGAAGAGATTATAGTTGAAAACTTCCCTAATATGGGAAAGGAAATAGTCACCCAAGTCCAGGAAGCACAGAGAATCCCATACAGGATAAATCCAAAAAGAAACCCTCTAAGGCACATATTAATCAAACTATCAAAAATTAAATACAAAGAAAAAATATTAAATGCAGCAAGGGAAAAGCAACAAACAACATACAAGGGGCTCCTCATAAAGTTAACAGCTGGTCTTTCAGCAGAAACTCTGCAAGCCAGAAGGGAGTGGCAGGACATATTTAAAGTGATGAAAGGGAAAAACTTACAACCAAGATTACTCTACCCAGTGAGGATCTCATTCAGATTTGACGGAGAAATTAAAATCTTTACAGACAAGCAAAAGCTAAGAGATTTCAGCACCACCAAACCAGCTTTACAACAAACGCTAAAGGAACTTCTCTAGGCAGGAAACACAAGAGAAGGAAAAGACCTACAAAAACAAACCCCAAACAATTACGAAAATGGTAATAGGGACATACATATCGATAATTACCTTAAATGTAAATGGATTAAATGCTCCCACCAAAAGACATAGACTGGCTGATTGGATAAAAGTACTAATATACTCTTTCATATGTTCCGTCTATTTCCAACTACCTCTCTCTTGGTACTGGTCCTTTTCTTGCTTAAGGACATTGGAATTTGTAGAAATGTCTTGTTTTTGTCATCTCTGAATACTCAAAAAAATTCCTAAAATCCTCAATGTTTATTGATATATTGGTAAGATGTATTGATTTTACTATGATGTTTTTGATTGCATGCTTTACTTATTCCTTGGAATTGCTTCTTCTTGCTGTCTCTTCTAGGATTTTTTAAAATTAATTTTTACTGAAGTATAGTTGATGTACAATGTTGTGTTAGTTTCTGCTGTACAGCAAAGTGAATCAGTTATACATATACATATATCCACTCTTTTCTAGATTCTATTCCCATATAGGTCATTACAGAGTATTGAGTAGACTTCCCTGTGCTATACAGTAGGGTCTTATTAGTTATTTATTTTTTATATAGTAGTGTGTATATGTCAATCCCAATCTCCCAATTTATCACCCCCTCACCCTTTCCTGCTTGGTACCCATAAGTTTGTTTTCTACATCTGTGACTCTATTTCTGTTTTGTAAATAGGCTCATTTGTACCCTTTTTTGAGATTCCACATATAACTGATATGATATTCATCTTTCTCTTTCTGACTTACGTCACTCTGTATGTCAGACTCTAGGTCCATCCACATCTCTACAAATGACCCAGTTTTGTTCATTTTATGGCTGAGTAATTTTCCATTGTATATATGTACCATATTTTCTTTATCCATTCCTCTGTCAATTGACATTTAGGTTCCTTCCATGTCCTGGCTGTTGTAAATAGTGATGCAGTGAATATTGGGATGCATGTATCTTTTTGAATTATGGTTTTCTCCAGATACATGCCCAGAAGTTGGATTGCTGGATCATATGGCAGCTTTATTTTGATTTTTAAGGAACCTCCATACTGTTCTCCATATTGGCTGTACCAATTTACATTCCCACCAACTGTGCAGGAGGGTTCCCTTTTCTCCACACCCTCTCCAGCATTTATTGTTTCTAGATTTTTTGATGATGGCCATCTGACCAGTGTGAGGTGATACCTCACTGTAGTTTTGATTTGAATTTCTCTAATAATTAGTGATGTTGAGCAGCTTTTCATATGCCTCTTGGCCATCTGTGTGTCTGGAGAAATGTCTATTTAGATCTTCTGCCCATTTTTTGATTGGGTTGTTTGTTTTTTTGATATTGAGCTATATGTGCTGTTTGTATATTTTGGAGATGAATCCCTTGTTGGTTGCTTCATTTGCAAGTATTTTCTCCCATTCTGTAGGTTGTCTTTTTGTTTTGTTCATGGTTTCCTTTGCTGTGCAAAAGCTTTTAAGCTTAATTAGGTTCCATTTGTGTTTTTTGTTTTGTTTTTATTTTCATTACTGTAGAAGCTGGATCAAAAAAGATCTTGCTGTGATTTATGTCAGAGAGTGTTATGCCTATGTTTCCTCGAAGAGTTTTATAGTATCCAGTATTACATTTAGGTCTTTAATCCATTTTGAGTTTATTTTTGTATATGGTGTTAGAGAATGTCCTAATTTCATTCTTTTACATGCAGCTGTCTAGTTTTCCCAGCACCACTTATTGAAGAGACTGTCTTTTCTCCATTGTATATTCTTGTCTCCTTTGTCATAGATTAAGTGACCATAGGTTCGTGGGTTTGTCTCTGGATTTTCTATCCTGTTCCATTGATCTATGTTTCTGTTTTTGTGCCAGTACCATACTCTTTTGATGACTGTAGCTTTGTAGTATAGTCTGAAGTTTCTGAAGTCAGGGAGCCTGATTCCTCCAGCTCCATTTTCCTTTCTCAAGATAGCTTTGGCTATTCTGGGTCTTTTGTGTTTCCATACAAATTGTAAAATTTTTTGTTCTAATTATGTGAAAAATGCCTTGGTAATTTGATAGGTATTGCATTGAATCTGTAGATTGCTTTGGGTAGTATAGTCATTTTAAACATATTGATCCTTCCAATCCAAGAACATGGTATATCTCTCCATTTGTTTGTGTCATCTTTGATTTCTTTCATCAGTGTTTTATAGTTTTCTGAGTACAGGTCTTTTTCCTTCTTGGTAGGTTTATTCTTAGGTATTTTTTTCTTTTTGGTGTGATGATAAATGAAGATTGTTTCCTTAATTTCTCTTTCTGTTCTTTTGTTGTTAGTTCATAAGAATGCAAGTGATTTCTGTGTATTAATTTTGTATCCTGCAACTTTACCAAATTCATTTATGAGCTCTAGTAGTTTTCTAGTAGCCTCTCTAGGATTTTCTATGTATAGTATGTCATCTGAAAACAGTGACAGTTTTAATTCTTCTCTTCCAATTTGTATTCCTTTTATTTCTTTGTTTTTTGATTGCCATGGTGAGGACTTCCAAACTATGTTGAATAAAAGTGGCAAAAGTGGACATCCTTGTCTTGTTCCTTATCTTAGAGGAAATGCTTTTGGTTTTTCACCATTGAGAATGATGTTTGCTGTAGGTTTGTTGTATATGGCCTTTATATGTTGAGGTAGGTTTGCTCACTTTTTGGAGAGTTTTTATCATAAATGTGTGTTGAATTTTGTCAAGCTTTTCTACATCTATTGATATGATCATATGGTTTTTATTCTTCAGTTTGTTAATATGGTGTATCACATTGATTGATTTACATATGTTGAAGAATCCTTGCATTCCTAGGATAAATCCCACTTGGTCATGGTGTATGATCCTTTTAATGTGTTGTTGGATTCAGTTTGCTAGTATTTTGTTGAGGATTTTTCGTCTATGTTCATCAGTGATATTGGCCTGTAATTACCTTTTTTTGTGATGTCTTTGTCTGGTTTTGGCATCAAGGTGATAGTGGCCTCGTAGAATGAGCTTGCTAGTGTTCCTTCCTCTTCAATTTTTTGGAATAGTTTGAGAAGGATTAGTGTTAACTCTTCTCTAAATGTTTGATAGAATTCAGCTGTGAAACCATCTGGTCCTAGACGTCTGCTTGTTAGAATTTTTAAATCACAGTTTCAATTTCAGTACTTGTGATTGGTCTGTTCATATTTTCTATTTCTTCCTCGTTCAATCTTTTAAGGTTGTACCTTTCTAGGAATTTGTCCATTTCTTCCAGGTTATTCATTTTATTGGTGTAGAGTTGCTGATAGTAGTCTCTTATGATCCTTTGTATTTCTGTGGTGTCATTGTAACTTTTCCTTTTTCATTTCTAATTTTATCAATTTGAGTCCTCTCCCTTTTTGTCTTGATGAGTCTGGCTAAAGATTTATCAATTTTTTTTTATCTTCTCAAAGAACCAGCTTTTAGTTTCATTGATCTTTGCTATTGTTTTCTTCATCTCTCTTCTTCTAGGATTTTGCATGTGTTCTTCTATCTCTGGAGAACATTTTTTATGACTGCCTTCCTGTTGCTACTTCATCTGTCTGATGCCTTCTTATCTTATTAGCTCTTAGAGATTCCAACTTCTCTAAGAATACTTTCCCAGTCAATGCTCATTTTGCCTCAAAACAACACCAGCTCAATCTAAGTAGGATGTGCCTCTTCACTGCTTCTGTGACATCTTGCATTCACCCATCATAACATTTACCATTGTAAATTGCCACTACCTGTTTATTTATCTGTGTCTTGAGGGCTGGGCCAGTGACTTGCACATCTGTGTTTTCAAGCATTTAATGCTGTGCTTGGTACACCTTAGGGGGCATTTAAATAAAGATTTGCCAGATGAATGCACAAGGTTTTCAATAATTTCTCACCATAAAAAAAGAGAAATTGCTCTCAGCATGTTGTTTGATTGTATCTTAGGACAAAATTCAAATCTTAATGTCAAATATTTTCATAAAAATAAGATAATTGACATGCTTGTTTCTATTTTTCTTTCAAAAGGAGTTATTTGTTAGCCAGGGCATTTCAGGAGCCAATACTTGAGGGTGATATATCAAAGAATATATAAAATGAATATTAGCCTTAATTATATTGAGTCTAGGTCATTTTCTTAGGTTGAGGTAGAGGAAAGAAATTCTATGGCATTATTACAAACTGAGAGCTAAAAAGGATACCTGAAATATGTATGGAGCACACTGCCTCCAGGACTCAGATTTGCTTAGAAACTTGGGAAGAATAGAATCAGCTACAAAATAGTTATAGGTCTGGCAGTCATAAGAGGAAATATGGGACAGTGGAAGGAAAAGGAGGGGTGAGATTGCCTTTAGCTGGAGAAAGGGAGAAATTATTTTGGGGAGAGAGAGGAAGACATTAGATGTCAGGGTACATAGCTGTGAAAAGGTAAAAGAAAACACATGCATTCTTGGCCCCTTCTAAAGAGAGGGTTTAGTTATTCCTTGTGACTGAGAGCTAAAACAAATTATAAGGGATGAGATCTCAGAGAGAAAATTTAATAAACTGACCTGGAGTTTGTCCAGGACCATGAAACAATAAAGAATACCTTCTGAAAGTTGTAGACAGTGAGTCAACATCAAGAGCTTTTTGGGAGTCTCCCCTGGATGACTGAAAAAGCTACAGTAGTGATTATAGAAAATTTGGACAGACTTGAGGAAGCTAAGCTGGAAATTTCACACTGATCATCTTGGACATTATGAGTTTTTGAGCTCTAATGAGTTTATGACTCATTAGATGATTTTCAGGGTGGCCACAGTTATTTTAAGTAGGGAAATGCACACTTGGTCGGTCCCTTTGGGAAATATGGCTGGAATTTATGAGGTTTTGACTGTATGAGAATGAAGCACATTAAAAATGAGTCAAATGGGACAAATACAGAAAAATAAACCTCGGATTACAAATTGGACTGATGGAATGCTTCCTTGTGTGGAATAACCCTTAACCCTGCCCAGGGATTTGAAGGAGGGCAGAATTTATTTGAACAATAGATGTTTGTAGCAGACCTTGGACTTAATGACTTCTTATGTGTCACAGTGGAGGACTCTATAAGACAGAATCTAGAGTTACAAAAGCAAATTTGAAGGTGGAGAAGCAAACAAAGCAAAACAAAACAAAAAACACCAGTAAAGAGCTTTATTGTTATTACTCTTTGTGGTAGAAAGGGAACAACAACAACTAAGGATTATGTTGAAATGCTCAAAACTCACTTGGTCCTGCTTAAAGATAATAGAGGAACAATAGCCTGATGTGGAAGGCTAGAGATATATCCCATTACTATGAGGAACAAGGTGGCAGAAAGAAGAGTTCCTGCTGCTTATGAATTAGTACAGGTTATAATAGGTTGAGAAATTTAAAAAATGAAGCAATGAAAAACTTTGGGGACAAAAACATGTCAGATGTCAGATGATAGCAAATGTTATGGGGGTCACAAGATTCTAAAACAGAACTCTGAAGTAATTGTCTAGTGGAACACATATGGAGACTAAGGATAGAGTTCTGCTTTGAGTGAAGCTTAATATGCTCAAGGAATTCTAGACCAGGAAGTAATAACACCTGCCTCTTTGATACTGGAATTTTTCTAAGGATGCAAGATACCAAGAAGAAGTGTCTGGGACTGTAGGGAATGCAAGACCCTGAAATTTGTTTGGAGGAAAATGGAATATGCCCTTTTCTTAAGAGAGCATGGAGGCCACTCCTGTGCCAGGAAATTTATAACAAGTGTTTAGATTTTATTCCTCCAGAGAGGAGGGAAGATAGTAGAAGGATTTCTCTTCTTTGGGTGTGGGAAACCAGTGTCCCAATTACTCTCTTGAGAGGAGACTTCTAGTAGTTGAGTTTATGTTTATAAGTCATGGGAACCAGACAATGGCATGAATTCACCAGCCTCCTGGCAAAACTGAAACAAGAAAAGGTTTTCTGTTTCTGTCTTGTTTTGTCTTTCTACACTATAGTAGTATCTACTCCCTAGTAACATAAGGTGTCTCCTATCTTGACCGACAGAGCAATGTAGATCTCATTGTAATATATTCTTGTTTCTGAGAGTATCATTTTTGCTTGGGGTAGAATTGTCAGCTATGGGCTTCCCTGGTGGCGCAGTGGTTGAGAGTCTGCCTGCCGATGCAGGGGACACGGGTTCGTGCCCTGGTCCGGGAAGATCCCACATGCCGCAGAGTGGCTGGGCCCGTGAGCCATGGCCGCTGAGCCTGCGCGTCCAGAGCCTGTGCTCCGCAATGAGAGAGGCCACAACAGTGAGAGGCCCATGTACCGCAAAAAAAAAAAAAAAAAAAAAAAGAATTGTCAGCTACAAGGTATTGCTTTTTTTTTTTTTTTTAAGGTGGGGCTTATGCTATGGAAAAAGGCAAGGGAATTTTAGACTAATGAAACATTTCTGGAAGTTTAGGGAAAATTTAAAAAGCAAATTCATAGGAAAACTAAGTACAATCCTTTGATCTGGGATTCTAAGCAAATTGTTGCTTAAAAGGGAAAAGGGGTTCTAAAAGTTTGTTCTTACTTTAAGAGAAAATAAATATAAAAAGAGGGAAAAAGAGAGGACCTATAGAAGCCATTGTAAGGACACCAGATAATTAATTTTTGGTACAAATCTAAAAGATAGACCAATCTAACTATCTACCTACAATAAATAAGATATACATATATGTATATATACATATACATAATGAAAGACAAAAATATATAAAATGGAGGATATATATAATGGATGATATATATAGAGAGACATACACATTTATAATGGAATATATATCTTTTATATATATAATGAAAGGAAAGACATGATAAGGTGCAAAACAGGTTTGTTTTTAGGGTAGCTAAAGCTCAGATTAAAATAAATTCCATGCAAATGCTAGAGAAATATTAAACTTCTGATTTGGATTTGAAGATTAAGGAGGGAAGACAGTGGTTCTGCTGAAGATCATGTAATGGTCACAGATAAATTAGATACAGAGTGATGCAGTTCCAATTGAACTTTCATTTTACATCGGGAGAAATCTTAAAATTGGAAAGGGGAGAATATACAGTGTTAAGGAGAAACTGAAGTCTCAAGAAGGTGAGGAGATGGGGAACATACATTTTCTTTCAGTAAGTTCAGGTCTCCAAGCCCAGATGAAGTATGTCCAAACCAAGATGAAATATATGAGCTGAAAGGATCTGAAGATAAAATATCACCGCAATTACCAATTTTCAATTGGTCTTCATTTTGTGGGCTATATAATGGAAATGAACAGAAAGCAAATTATGAATAAATATCCCGATTTTCTAAAAGATAAACAGTAGACTCTGAGATCCACAGATTGTTGAGCTTGACATGGATTATTATCATGATAAAATAGGTAAATAATCAGTTTGAGCAATTAGAAGGAACTGATCAGTCATGAGTTTTCCAAAAGCAATTTATTTTACAAGTTTGTTAATTTGTTTATTCATTAATTTCAACAAATGGTTATTGAATATCAGATTGTCCCAGGCATTGGTCTGGATGCTGTTGAAAGAGCAGGGTCCAAGAGAGGTAAGTGGGGAAAAACAGAAATCGGTAAAGTAATGAATCAAAAAAATAATCAGATTATGGCAGGGCTTATAAGGAAAATAAGCTGAGTGGAGAGTCCATTCATGTGGTGAGGGCATAAGATAGGGTGGTTAGGAAGGAGAGGGCTTTCTGAGGAGATAAATTTGAATTGAATCTGGGAGAATGAGAAAGAGTGAGCTGTGCAGAGACCAGGGGAAGAAGGAACAGCATTTTCAAAAACTCAAAGGAGAGAATGAATTTGGATATTTGAGGAGCATAAAGCAAATCGATGTATCTGAAGTAAAATAAGAGAGGGAGAGGAATCAGGTAATCTTGGAGAGGAAAAGAGGCATCAAGTTACATAGTGCCTTGTGGTCCAAGATGGGAAATTTAAATGTTATTCTAAGAGCAGTGGGAAGTTATGAATGTTTTAAGTAGGGGAGTGATCTGATACACTTTTTGCTTTAAGTGAATACTATGTGGAGAATAATTTTCAAGATGGTGGGGGAAGAATGGAGGCAGGGAAACAAGATAGGACGTTATAATAGAGGCTCAGGCAAAAAGTAGTGGTGATTTAGATGAGATCATGGCAGTGGATGGGAACTGATGGCTTGAACATATATACTGGAGATATTGAGATGATTGATTGGATATAGGAGATAAAGGAAAGAAGTCAAGGGCAGCTCTTAGGCTCTTGGCCTGGGTGAATAATGATGCTATTTCCTGTGATGGGAAGGAATGCATTTGTTGGGAGTAGGAGGCATGAGGGGACTCAAGAGTTGGATGATGTTAAAAAAAAAAAAGGAGTCAGACAATGTAAGTTAGAGAGGCCTATTAGATATCTAAGTAGAGTGGGCAGTTGCCTATAGGAATCAGAAGCTTAGGGGCAAATTCAGAACTAAGGAGGTATATTTGGGAGCTGGGAGCATATAGGATGTATTTAAGGGCATGGGACTCAATGAGAGCACCAATGAGTATAGACAAAGTAGATGAGAGAGCTCAGGATGAAATCCAGTGTTTGGAGGTTGGCCAAGAAGGACACTGAAAAGACATGGTTGAGAGGGAGAAAGCAAATCAAGAAGGGTGGAGGCATGGAATCTAAGAGAGGGCTGTTTCTCAAGAAGAAGGTATGGTCAGCTGTCAAGTGCTTACTGAAGTTGTCATGTTGAGAAAGAAGAAACAAGGAAAGAATTCTGTCATTTACACTTAGGCTGTACATCTCTTGCTATTCAAAGACTTTTCCTGCAGACATCTCTCTATTTTGAATTATGAATTTCTATCTTTTGTCAGAAGCATAAGCCTTAATATCATCCACCTAAAAGGAAAAAAGAACCAAAACCCTTGAATGCTTGTTCTTCTCAACTACTTCCCTTTATCACTGATCCTTTTCATAGCACATTTTTTTTTGAATTGCACAATTGGTCTTTCATTCCCACCAGTCTATTGAAACTATTATTATGGTCTCAAATGACCATAATAATACTTTGTCATATTGAATAAAGAATTCTCTATTTTCATTTAAAGTGAAAGTCCCAGCAGAATTTGACATACTTTCCTAAAACATTTCTCTTTGCTTCCTCAATACCAGATTATTCAAGTTTTCCTCCTACCTCATTGCTTTCCGCACTTATATCTTTTGCTCACTTCTTTTCTTCCTGATCTCTAAATTTAAACTGCTTAACTGCTAGATTCTGGGCCCTTGGCTTTAAATACCACTTGTAATGCAGCCGAAATATGTCTTTGGTCCCAACTTTTTCTCTGAGGTCCACATTCAATTCTCCTTGACACTTAAACCTGGATGTCCAACCGTTACCTCAAAATTATCATGTCCAGGACAGAGCTCTTGATTCCCTTTCCTTCCAAATCTGCAAAATCTGCTTTTCTCTGGTCTTTCCCATGTACATTAAAATCTCCACCATTCATCTATTTGACTAAGCCAAAAATGTGTGAGTTATTTCCAATTCACCAGCAAGTTGTGTTGGCTTTTCTTCAAAATATTTCCTGCATTTCATCATTTAAAAAATTATACCTTTGTTACAAATTTGTCTAACTTCTCTCATATAATTCTCATGTGACTAGACCAAAATAGTCTCCTGTTTCCTCATTCCTGTTCTTGTCTCCTTATTCTTCACTTCCCACAGAATAGCCAGATTTTGTCTTCTAAAGGGAGAATCAGATCACATAACTCTATTACAGTGTTTTTTTAATCTTTAGCATTTCTTTTAGTTCTTAGGATTTCCATCTCTCTGCTTACATTGCCCATCTGTTCTTGAGTGCTGTTTACTTTATCCATTAGAGCCCAGAGCATATTAATCATAGCTGTTTAAAATTCCTGGTCTGATAATTCCAACATACTTCCCATGTTTGGTTCTAATGCTTGTTCTGTCTCTTCAAATTGTGCTTTTTGACTTTTGGTATGCCTTGTAATTCTTTTCTTGATAGCTGGGCATGATGTGCCAGGTAAAAAGAATGGCCAAAAATTTGCTTTTAGTAATGTGGTGGTGAGGTGTTGGTAGAGGGGAAGTATTCTGTAGTCCTATGATTAAATCTTGGTCTTTTAATGAGCCTTTGACTCTGGACTGTGAACTCTGTAAATATTTCTCAGTTTTTTCTCTCTCCTTAGGTGGGACAGGATGGCTAGAGTGGACTGGAGTTAGGTATTTCCCTTCCCTAGTTCCCTAGTTCTGATAAACCCCTAGCAGGCTGGACTCTGGTAAATTAGTTTCCCCTTAGGGCAGGCCTTGATAAGAACAGGATGCTCTGGGGTATTTCATAGAATGTTTCGTTTTCCCCTTTCCTCTATTGAAGCCAGAGAGGATTTTTCTCTAATATTCACTGTGGGAATCTGGTGGAGCTCCTGGAGGTGAATCTCACATATTGTGGGTGCAGTCCCCATGATGGGGTCCTTCTGGACTTTTTAACTCTTAGATTTGTCCACACTCAGCCATCAGCAATTTTTCAATTACAGTTCAGGTTTTGCTACTCTGGCATTGGTTCTCACTGAGGTTTCCTCTCTTGAAACTAAGACTCCCTGTATTTGCCTGTCTCTCCAGTATCGAGGGCAGCGGTTTGCCCTGTGTCCTTCCCTCTCTTACAGATCCAGGATCTATAAGAATTGTTGATTGTTCAGTGTGTTCAGCTTTTTATTTCTTAGGACGGAGTGGTGACTTCAAAGCTCCTTACAGGAGGAACCAAAAATTAGAGCCCCACTTTCATTCTTAAAGTATATTTTGGACAATAAAGTGTATGTTCACCCTACTTAACATCTAATGGCTATCCATTGCAAATAGAATAAAATTCATCCCTCTTACCATGGCCCATAAGATCATATATGTTGTTATCTACTTTTCTGTCCTCTCATCTTACAGGTCTCTCTCTGGTTTACTACTTTCCTTCTGGCATTTGGGTCTTTCTCTAGGTGGTTTTTACTCCCTGGGGTGCTCTTCTTCCAGATTATCAAATGGATGACTTCTTTTTATCACTTAGGGCTCAGGTGTAGTTTCTCCTCCTTCAAGAGAATTTCTCTGATTATGTTATCTAAATTAGTATTCTCTGTTTACTTTCTATCCCTATACTGTTTTTATTTTTTTCATAGTACTTAGCATTGTATGAAATGATTTATACTTAAAGCCTGTCTCCCCCACTAGAGTATAAGTTCCATGAAGAGAGGGACTTTGCCTTGTTCACTACTGTATACCTAGTTCCTAGAATAGTTTGGGGCACTTGAGTAGGTGCTCAAATTTTTGAATTAATGAGTGAACACAGAAGTTATTAAGGACCTTGGAAATAGTTGTTCCAATGGAATAAGGGGGAAATTTTTGAATCATAAAGTGAGTGGGAGTCAAAGAATTGAAGACATTAGGTCTAGATAATTCTTTCTATAAGTATTGTGAGTACCAGTCATATGCAAATCACCATGCTGGGAACTATTGGGGATGCAAAAGAAATCGATAATTAATATGTTCCTTATGCTCAGGAAACTGTTAGGAAGTAAAAGATAAATACACATGAGGACAGTATAAATCACATCGAAATAGTCTTTCTCTTTTTTAATACTTTTAACATTTAATAGTCTCATTTTTATACTAATATGGTTATGAGATTGATAGAGGATTTCATAGGTATATTGTACCTTTATATTATTAAGGCACTTGATAAAGTGTCTCATAATCCTTCTGTCAGTAAAATGGCAAAAAGTGGGCTGAATGAGAGGGCAGGATTAAGAGATGACTGCAGGTTTGTCCACAGAAGGTTGGAATTGAACTTTTGAGTAGAATATGCTTTGTAATGTATACCTGAATTTATCTGGGTAGTTAATTTTACCCTGCAAAGTGGCAGTAATTAGCAATATTTTGAGATACAGAATGTTTATATAATATGCCTTTCCCCTGAATGTTTAGGAAAACAAAACCTCAACATTTGTATTTCTAGGCTTTTTAAAGTCAGTCCCTTCCATCATGGACCTAATTAATTTTTTACTGAGAGAACACTTACTACAAATAATTAGGAGATTAACTCTAAATTATAGCTTTTGTTCAATTCACATCCACTTCTAACAGAGTTTATTATTAGCTCATGAAACTTAAATTTACTGTGGTATAAAACAATTAATGACTTATGGACAGTTGTGCCCAGAAGAGAGGATATGTGGAAATGGGAAGCCAATGAAAAAAATGGATGTGCATTGAGACTTGGGATGAAAAATCATAACTTTTGTAAACAGGGTTTTACTCTAGGGCAGTGGTTCTTGACCAGGGGCAATTTTTCTCCCTTGGAGACATTTGGCAATACCTGGAGATATTTTTGATTATCATGATGGGTGATGGGGGTTTGCTACTGCTGTTTAGTGGTAAGAAGCCCAGGTTACTGCTAAACATCCTGCAAAGCACAAGACAGTCCCCTTTGTCCCCGCAAAAGACAGAATCACCTAGACCACAATCTTAATAGTACCAAGCTTGAGAGAAACCTCTCTATAGACAGTGGTTCTTAAACTTTAATGTGCATCAGAATCACAAGGAAAACTTGTTAAAACATATTTCTGTATTGGGTCTCCAGAGTTTCTGATTCAGCAGGTCTGGGATGGGGCATAAGAATTTAAGTCCAGGTAATGTCAATGCTGCTGGTCTGGAGGCCACATGTTAATAACCACTGCTAATATTTTTATTTTTCTATTATTTAATGAAATTAAATTAATTAATTAATTTTTATTGGGGTATAGTTGTTTTACAATGTTGTATTAGTTTCTACTGTACAGTGAAGTGGAGTTCCCCATGCTATATAGAAGGTTCTCATTAGTTATCTGTTTTATACATATTAGTGTATATATGTCAATCCCAATCTCCCCATTCATCCAACCCCCGCCTTTCCCCTGTTGGTGTCCATACGTTTGTTCTCTACATCTGTGTCTCTATTTCTGCCTTGCAAGCCATTCATCTGTACCATTTTTCTAGATTCCACATATATGCGTTAATATACGATATTTGTTTTTCTCTTTCTGACTTACTTCACTCTGTATGAAGTCTCTAAGTCCATCCACGTTTCTACAAATGACCCAATTTCGTTCCTTTTTATGGCTGACTAATATTCCATTGTATATATGTACCACATCTTTTTTATCCATTTGTCTGATGATGGACGCTTAGTTTGCTTCCATGACCTGGCTATTGTAAATAGTGCTGCAGTGAATATTGGGGTGCATGTGTCTTTTTGAATTATGGTTTTCTCTGGATATATGTAGGGCTAATATTTGTAAAAGAAAATTTTAAAACTCCTGAATTAAAACAAAAAACCAAAACAAACACAATGAAGATACGTAAAAGGTATGCTGCCCTCATATCTCTTTGGTTCATTTTCCCTTTTATTTTTAATTATGTAACCATTTTGTGAATATAGTCTTAGTGCACAGTTTTATGAATTTTAGCACATGTATTGATTCCTGTAACCACCAATATTTTCATGATACAGAACAGTTCCATCACTCCAAAAAATGTTTTTGTGCTATCCCTTTGTAGCCACATCTCTCTTCCACTTCTGATCTCTGAATAACCACTGATCTGTTCATGGTCACAGTAACTTTGAGTTCCTGAGAATGTCATATAAATGGAAGCATACAGTACATAATGTTTTGAGACTAGTTTCTTTCACTTAGCCTAATGTCTTTGAGATTCAGTCAAGTTATTACATAACTCAGTAGTTCTTTTTTATTACAGAGTAATATTTCATTCTATGGATATACCACAGTATTTTATACTGAAGTATAGTTGATTTATAATATATTATATATCAGGTGTACAACATAGTGTTTCAATACTTTTATAGGTTATACTCCATCTAAAGTTATTATGGGGGGGTGGAGTCAAGATGGCTGACTAGGAGGACACAGAATTCACGTCTCCACACAACTAGGGCACCTACCAGACACTGGTGGGGGACCACAGACACCTAAGGGGATGGGAGGAAACCCCCAGTGACTGGGTAGGATGTGGGGCATGGAGGAGAGTCGGGGGGGAGGAGAAGTGGAGGTGGGACCGGTGCCCCGAGGGGCAGCTGCGGGAGGGGAAGAGATCCCCTGCCCAAAGGGGGAAACTGGTGGACCACTGGGAGGGCACAGGATCAAAAGGGAGCGTGGCCAGGTTTCCCCTGCCCACTTCGGTCCCCGGGAGCCTGCTGAGATCCCGGGCCTGATCCTCTGCCCACCGAGGCCCCCTCCAGCCACGTGGGTCCTGAGGGAATGGGAGGGAGGGAAGGGGGAGCAAAAGTAAAGGCTGGACCTATGGGACCAGCACCCCTGAGGGGCAGCTGGGGGAGGGGAGGAGTTCCTACACCCAGCGGGACCCACCCATGGTTAGGTTTCAGTGGCGATGGGGGAGACCCTGTGGGAGACCCTGGGGCGCGGCATGGAGGAATGGAAGGGAACATGGCCAGTGCTTTCCCTGTCCACTTAGGCACCAGGGAGCCTGTTGGGCTCCCATTCCTAATCCTCTGCCCTTGGAGCCTCCCTCCTACCATGCAGAGCCCAAGCCCCACCCCTGCACCCAGACCCATGGTTGTACCTCTATACTCGGGGACCCCCTCTGAGACACCCTTCAACGTGCTAGGCCTAAACCCCACCCACACACCCTCACCGAGGGCCTTACCTCAAAACTCCAGGACTTCACACTCTGGAGGCCCCCCCCATGGATGTGCTGCATCCCCCCTTCACACAGGTCGGAAGCAGAGGCCCCAACCCACACTTGAATGTAGCCCTGCCTAGGCCCTGCCCCCAAGTCCTTTTCCGGCTGTGTAGGTCCTGAGACTAGGCCCTGCCCCACCCTAAACCCCACCCCTAACTAAGTTCCACCCTCTGCCTAATCTCTGCCCCCCATAGCCAAGGCCTTTTTTTTTCTTTTCTTTTTTTCTTCTTTTAGGTTGGGGTTCTGTTTTACCTTGTTGTTGTTCACTCATTTGTATTTTTATTTTTTCTAATAAATATTTTATTTTTCTAATTTTATTTTATTCTTTATACTTAATTATTGTTCTGCTCCTTTTGACTTATTCCCCCTCTTGTTTTTCTTTTTTCTGTTGTGCTTTACCTTGTTGCATTGTTTCAATTATATTTTTATTTTTCCTAATATATTTTTCATCTTTCTAATTTTATTTTATTTTTTATTCTTTGTTATTGCACTGTTCCTTCTTTTCTTTCTTTCTTTTTTTTTTTGCCACTCCATGTGGCTTGTGGGATCTTGGTTCCCAGGCTGGAGGTTGGGCCTGAGCTCCTGTGGTGGGAGCTCCAAGTCCAAACCACTGGACTAACAAAGAACCTCAGACCCCAGGGAATATTAATCAGAGTGAGGCTTCCTGGAGGTCCTCATTTCGGCACCAAGACCAGGCTCTACCCAACTACCTGAAAACTCCAATGCAGGACACCGCAGGCCAAACAACCAGTAATACAGCAATACAGCCCCACCCATCAAAAAATAAAAATCAAACGACAAAAAAATATGTTACAGATGAAGGAGCAAGGTAAAAACCTACAAGACCAAATAAATGAAGATGAAATAGGCAACCTACTTGAAAAAGAATTCAGAGTAATGATTGTAAAGATGATCCAAAATCTCGGAAACAGAATGGAGAATATACAAGAAACCTTTAACAAGGATCTAGAAGAAACAAAGAGCAAACAAACAAACTGAAAAACAACACAATAAATATAATTAAAAATACACTAGAAGGAATCAATAACAGAATAACTGAGGCAGAAGAACAGATAAGTGAGCTGGAAGATAAAATGGTGGAAATAATTGCCGGGGAGCAGAATAAAGAAAAAAGAATGGGGTGGTGGTGTGATGAATTGGGAGATTGGGAGTGACATATATACACTAATATGTATAAAATGGATAACTAATAAGAACCTGCTGTATAAAAAAATAAAATAAAATTCAAAAAAAAATCAAGGAAAATAAAAAACAAGAAAGAAGAATGAAAAGAATTGAGGACAGTCTCAGTGACCTCTGGGACAACATTAAACGCACCAACATCCGAATTATAGGGGTTCCAGAAGAAGAAGAGAAAAAGAAAGGGTCTGAGAAAATATTTAAAGAGATTATAGTTGAAAACTTCCCTAATATGGGAAAGGAAATAGTCAATAGAGTCCAGGAAGCACAGAGAGTCCCATACAGGATAAACCCAGAGAGAAACATGCCGAGACACATATTAATCAAATGATCAAAAATTAAATACAGGACTTCCCTGGTGGCGCAGTGGTTGAGAGTCCGCCTGCTGATGCAGGGGACACGGGTTCGTGCCCCGGTCCAGGAAGATCCCACATGCCGCAGAGCGGCTGGGCCCGTGAGCCATGGCCGCTGAGCCTGCGTGTCCGGAGCCTGTGCTCCGCAATGGGAGAGGTCACAGCAGTGGGAGGCCCGCGTACCACAAAAAAAAAAAAAAAAAAAAAAAAAAAAAAATTAAATACAAAGAAAAAATATTAAATGCAGCAAGGGAAAAGCAACAAATAGCATACAAGGGAATCCCCATAAAGTTAACAGCTGATCTTTCAGCAGAAACTCTGCAAGCCAGAAGGGAGAGGCAGGATATATTTAAAGTGATGAAAGGGAAAAGCCTACAACCAAGATTACTTTACCCAACAAGGATCTCATTCAGTATTGATGGAGAAATCAAAAGCTTTATAGACAAGCAGAAGCTACAAGAATTCAGCACCACCACACCAGCTTTACAACAAATGCTAAAGGAACTTCTCTAAGCAGGAAACACAAGAGAAGAAAAAGACGTACAAAAACCCAAATCAATTAAGAAAATGATATCGATAATCATAAAATAGACTTTAAAATAAAGACTGTTACAAGAGTTAAGGAAGGACACTACATAATGATCAGGGATCAATCAAGGAGAAAATATAACAATTATAAATATTTATGTACCCAACGTAGGAGCACCTCAATACATAAGTCAAATGCTAACAGCCATAAAATGAGAAATCGACAGTGACACAATAATAGTGCGGGACTTTAACACCTCACTTACACCAACAGATAGATCATCCAGACAGAAAATAAACAAGGAAACACAAGCTACAAATGACACAATAGACCAGAGAGACTTAATTGATATTTATAGGACATTCCACCCGAAAGCGGAAGAATACACTTTCTTCTCAAGTGCACATGGAACGTTCTCCAGAATAAATCACCTCTTGGGTCACAAATCAAGCCTTGGAAAATTTAAGAAAATTGAAATCATATCAAGCATCTTTTCTGGCCACAGTATTATGAGATTAGATATCAATTACAGGAAAAAAACCCAGTAAAAAACACAAATACATGGAGGCTAAACTGCACTGCTAAATAACCAAGAGATCTCTGAAGAAGTCAAAGAAGAAATTAAAACATACCTAAAAACAAATGACAACGAGAATATGGAATTTTAGTTTATCTGGATTTTTCTTATTTGTTAGCTTGAAGTGATACCATTTTCAGCTTTTTATGTTCTTGGAAGAATTGGAATTTGATGCCTACCTTCAGGGTCTTTTATGCTTAAAAACTCAAAACTGAAGTTTTTATGTGGGAAATCACAATCTCCATTTTGATTTCCCCTTTATGAAGCAGTTGTTTAGCAAGATTGAAATTATTTCTAAGCAGATATTATTTGCAAGGGAAGGGAAGTGGAGTGTGAGGAGCACTTAGCTTATCTTTGTTAAATTCTAATATTAAAATTTATGCTTTTTAGGATATGTTGAATTCTCCTCTGTGGTTTTAGAAGTAAAATTTAATACCTCTATTGGTGATTTGCCTGTCTAGTTCTAATTTTTGCATTTTGGAAACATGTTCTATAAACATTCATGTACCTCATTTTCACAACAAATATTTATCAAGCACTTGTGCTATGCTAGGCATTGTCCCAGGTACCAGGTTCCAAGAGATGATTCTTGACATTTTAGAATGGTGATTCAATATGGAAGGTAGTAAGAAACATTATTAAAATAGAGAATGTGATTATGTTAGGGAAATATTGGGAACAGTTCTTGGGAAAATCTTGGAAATTGTGCTTAGGAAACAATTCTTGCCTGGGTGTTAGGTATAACTTTCCAGAAAGATTTTCTAAGTGAAGGTCTAAAGGATGTGGAGAATTTAGCCAGGCGAAATGTGGGGGATGAATAAGGAGAAGAGTGTTTTGAGTCAGAGAGAACAGTATGCATAAAATTCCAGAAAAGGAGAGCGCAATGAGTTCAGGAGACTGAAGACAACTCAATATTGCTGGAATATAGCATGTAGGGTGGGAAAGTGGTAAGAGATAACTAAGGAAAGATCAGTGACAGCATGGGCTTTATATAGCATAACTTATTTGATTATTTGATAATTATGTTTGCATGTATTAATAGTCACTATCAGAACTGATTAGTAAATAGATTGGATTGGGACAAGAGTAGAATCAGGATACCAACAATCTGTTGCAATAATCCAGTCAGGAGATGGCAGTGACATGAATGAGGATAGTAGAGTGGAAATGGAGAGCATTAGATGAATTTGGAAGGTAGTTTGAGGTTTATAGTAACTGTGTCTGGGTGATGAAAGAGATCAAGATAATAAAGATGATATCCCAACTTCTGGATTAAGCAACTGTGATAAGGATAATATGAGTTAATGAGATTGGAGTTAGCTGGAGCTGCAGCAGGATTTTGAGGAGATGATTTCCTTTGGTGCTCTCCAAGTGTGAAGTACCAATGGCTCAGTGAAGTGCAATATCCTGTAGACCTCTGTTTATATGGGTCTGAGATCAAGAGCAAGATTTGGGCTGGATATATAGATATGGGAAGAATAAATACAAGATAGTGATTGAAGCCATGGAAGGGAGTATTGGACAGGTATCTGAGGAAATACTGACATTCAAGAGAGATGTCAAGGCTGAGAAGTCAGTGAAGCAGGTGGATGCTCCCAGATGGTAGAGGAGCAACAGGGAATAAAAGTCACTTGAACCAGGGAAGATAATAGCTCAAGAAAAAGAGTACCCAATGTTGTTGAATGCTGCAGCAAGATCAAGTTAGATAGAGGCTGAAATGTACATTGCATTGGAAAATGAGGCATTGGTCTTGGGAAGAGTAATTTTAATAGAGTGGTTGGAGCAGTACCAACTTGTTGGTTCATGGGTAGTGGATAGTAAGGAAGTAGAGACAATATTTTGAGACGTTTGGCTATGGTGGAAAGGAAGAGATTGATTAATCATAATGATTAAATGCACAGGAGCTAAAATCACATTATTAATACCTTTGTTTGAATGTGGGCTCTGTCATTTACTAGTTTATAAAGTTGGGCAAACCACTTAAGGCTCAGTTTTCTTCAATTCTAAAATAGGGATACTAATATAACTATTGAATATGGTGGTTTGAGAATTACACGAAACACATCATATCTTCAATTATTACAAATACACTTAGGCTGAAGTAGGATATTTAAAAATCAACTTATTAATTTATTTTATTTAACATTTATATAGTCTTGCTATGTGCCAGGCACTGTTTTAAGTAGTTAATAATATTCACCAAATGTCAGCTATTATTATTTTGGAAGAAGGCTGTGTTAGTTTGGGTACTCTGAGAAGGAAATGCCAAAATGAGATTAGAAGTATAAGATATTTATTGGGGAAAAATATTTGTGAAGAAGAAATGAGAAGGGAGCCAAGGAACATGGGGAGAGTCTTCAGATCAACATGCAGATCTAACCACTGCGCAGGAGAGGGAAGGAAGGAGAGTCGGGTAGGAAGAGTCTTAGATTGTAACATAGTTCTTAGAAAGTTTTGGCCAGACTGATGCAGAATCCTCATGCCAAAGCTGCATGCCAAAAGTGTGCCACATCTCACAGGAATGGGTTAGTGTCCCTGTATCAGTATCCCTGGTGTGCTTACTCATTGGCTGGGAGCAGCTCTTAGGAAGTGTGGCCTAGGCATAAACATGGTGGTGGATTCAGAACCCAGAAACTAGGGACATCAGTCAGTTATGCTTCTCATAGCAGGAGACTGAGTGGCACATTTTCATGGCTACCAAAAAGGCTGAGGGTTATTTTTAAGAGCATCCATTTAAATAGTATTGATGTGCATGGCTATGTAATTTTTTCCCCCAGCAGATTTCAGCTGGCTATGTCTAAACATGGAGGTATATAGTTGGAATAATTGATTCAGGGTTGTAGTTTTTTCAGGAAGTAAATTGACTAAGGGCTGAGGTGAAGATATTAGTAAGATAATAGGCAATGAAATCTAAGCTGAATAGGAAAGAGGATGAAGAGAGTAAGTGGTTGAGGGTTCCCCTGGTGGCGCAGTGGTTTGGGGGTCCGCCTGCAGATGCGGGGGACGCGGGTTCCTGCCCCGGTCCGGGAGGATCCCACGTGCCGCGGAGCGGCTGGGCCCGTGAGCCATGGTCGGTGGGCCTGTGCGTCCGGGGCCTGTCCTCCGCAGCGGGAGAGGCCGCAGCGGTGAGAGGCCGCAGCGGTGAGAGGCCCGCGTGCCGCCAAAAAAAAAAAAAAAAAAAGAGTAGGTGGTTGACAGAAAGAAAGTATGTGGGATAATCCCATTATGTCTGGGGTAGTGTCCATACAATCTATATTTTTATTCAATATTCCTTAGTATTCAATTCTACGTCCATTACTGGCTTATTGATTACTTTTGTTTTTATTGGTTACTGTAAGACTTACAATATATACCTGTAACTTTTTATAGTCTATGGACAGCCAAGAGTTAACTCCCCAGGCCTGGGTTGATCAAACCTTGCATATTCTCAAGAAAGGCCTGTTTTCAGGACCAACCTCAGCTGGCTCCTGGGAACTAAGCACTAAGCTTTTTAAAAATATTTTGTCTCCTAAGAATGTTTTTGTATTCTTGAGACCTGGGACTGTGTTGTACCTGTTTGACCCAATAGTCTATGTTACCATGCTAACATGCTGCATCTAAAGCACATGAGAGTTAGGGATCCTCTAGTGTTAGAAGCCACATGGGAAAGGGAGGAGAATACCTATCACCCCCTTTGTGACTCTCTTTGTTTCTGAGTACTTACTATGTGCTAGATGCTCAAGATCTTTCACTAATTTGGTGATTTTTGGCTTAGCAGTTAGAATGAAACTTGGTAATGTTATGACTGCACTCCCTATTTTCTGCCTGTATATTCACCCTCCACCTATTCCTTTTAACATCCTTATTATATGGCTTATCCTAGTCTTTTAAGCTGATACTGAATTCAGATTGCTCCATTTGAAAGTATTTTGCTGCAGTAATTGCCTGGTGTGTCTTAGACTCAAACCATGAGTTATGACCCATTAGTAACTTTTGAAACCAATTTAATGGATCTTGAACAACATTTTAAAAGGGAAAAACACAGTAGTTTAAATATCAGTTTATTGGAATTAAGTGAAATTGCCAATATTTTACTATCTTTCACCAAACAAAAGGCAATTTCACACATTCAACCTGATAGATAATATTAGAGGCTATCACATTTGGTCAGGCTTAATGTTGTTTTGTAAAATCTTTGTTTCATTCTGGCAGTAAAAATCAACCAAGAAACTCTGGTTCATGGTCAAAACAATTGGGAAAGTCAGTGTACTAGACCATCCATATTCTCTTGCTGAGTCATGCCACTGTGATCTAGGACACATGCCTGTGTGTTGGGTGACAAAGTTAGGGACACAGTCTAAGCCTGGATGATAATCTAGACCTTGACCTCATCAGCTTTATGTTTGTATTTTCATTCAGCTTGTGATTTTATTACACATCCTTTTCTTCTTTCATTTTCTTTTATTCCTTTTTTCTCTTCTTCTCTCTTCTCCTCATCCTCTCCCCCAACCTCCTCCTTTTTCTATCCTTTGTGGCTTTGCTGATGGACTTGGTTTTAAATAACTAAAATGATTAACAGCTGCCAGGGGGTGATAACTATTTTTTCCTGATTAGTGAAATTGATAGATACAACATCACTTAAATTGTTTCATTTTTAGCTGCTCTCACTGTTTTTGTTGTTTCTTATACTTGGGGACTTTGGGAAATATTTCTGAGTTCATGGTTTATATAAATGATTAAGGATACTTGGGAAAAGTACGATGCTGCTATATCAGATATTTGTTTAATGCTTTAACTTTTACTTTGGGAAGGTAAGAAGTGTTTTCACTGACAGATGAGGAAACTGAGGTGCAAAAAAAGATGACATGAAGATGCTTCACCTTTTGCATACTGGGAAATGTTGCAGTCTCTTGTATTAAGCAGATCCCCCAGTACTAATCATGGTGAATAGTATTAAGTTGAATATGCATTTGACTCTTCCTGAAAAGACGTAAAGACTGTCTCTGTGGACGCAGGTACCATGATTCTATCCAACTCTTCTTAGTCCCCTAATCTTCTTATCTTGATTTTATACCCAAATATCCTCTTCACTTCAAAAAGATACTCTCCCAGTGAACTGAATAGCAATTCAGTTGAGGGTTTTATTTATTTGTTTATTTATTGGCCGGGAAAAGTTTTCTCCATTCCTCAGGGCTGTGCATATCTTCATCATAAGTTCTTGGCACTGTGAAATAGAATGCGCAAGCAGATGATTTTAGAAAGCTGCTTGCTGCAGACTGTTTGCCTTTAGATCTCTTTAACAGCCTGACATGAACTCCTGTCACTGGGCGTTAAGGCAGCTGCAATATTGCCTGTCATTAATAGTCTCTGCTACTCTGCCATCATAATTGCTGACCTTAGCTTAGCCCTCTGCTGTGAATTAGAATTACTTTTAAGAGGGAATATTAATGAAACAAAGTTAAATTCCTCAGCAATTTGCAACTGGAATTGAAGATAGCCTCCATTTCATTTTTAAAAGAGAATATCTTTGAATCTACAAACATTACTATTGTGATTTTGAAATGATAAGCAAAATACATGAAAATAATTATATTTAGAAGCTGTTCTTTTTGAGGAGGTTGAAATAGGTATTTTTTTCACTTTATAAAATTCCTGGAAGAATTAAAACATTTATTCTGAAGGACTAATATAAAGGATATATATATATAAAACATCAGCTGAAGAATTACTTAATGAAAGGTATAAGAGGGAGAAATAGGGAGAAATGCCTTCTTTTCATTACCATGTACTTTGCTAATTTTAAATAAAAAACTGGGCCAGGACATTATTTCTTTAGAAATGTACAAACACTGAAGCATAGAGCATATCCTATCCTGTTTTTGAATGTGGATTTTTAATGTTTTACTCAACTTCCAAGAGATAGCATATGTATATATTGAATCTTTATTTATGTTTTTATAGTGGAAATGAAATAAAAGTCGAGTGATATGTTTACTGTATTGAGCCATGCATCAGGGTAATCATGGAAATGACTATCAGACTGATAGAAATATGACTGGCTTTGGGAACTTGATAGTTGTGATGTATTAAAAATGCTCTATAACCCTGTTTAGGGGCATATATAATTTTAGAAATTAAAAACTTAACTTTTTTGCTTTAAATCATTTCATCATACTGTCATATGGGATATCTGACACTGAGGAATCCATGATCATAGAATCTAGAAACTGGAGATTATCTCCATTGTATATTCTAATCACATCATTTTTTTAAAAATGAGAACTTTATTTTGAAATTATAGCTAATTTCTAGTAATTTATTTCAATGAAAATAATTTCTTTAACTTATTGCTTCAAAATAAATGTTTTTCTTTTGAGATTACTTCCTCAGGTTACATCTCTCTGCTCCTGTCTTTCCTAGTTCTGGAGGCCATTACTGGTTCACTTATCTTCCTGTTAAGGTTATTTACTAGAGTAGCAAAAGTTACTAACAAGAGGAATTATGCAATTCATCTGGCATTTTGAGTTTCATTTAATACCTCAACATGATTCTATCGCTTCTGAATATTGCTATGGAACTGAATATTCACACGGCCTTCAGAAATGGCACTAGGGCTCACTCTATAAATGTAAATGTACATATATATATATATATATATATATGAATGATTGCTATTACTAGTCCAGTTAAAATGATGGAAAGATGATAAGATTGAATTTTTAGGTGCACTTAAAGACAGTTTTAACCTAGTAGAGATGTTGGCCCAATGAATTATAATCTTAAGACATTATAATAAGCCTGGATTTGGCCAGAGGATCCAAAAGCTACCTGTATGTTTACTTTCTATTTTCACTGTACTGTTTACTTTCTATTATTCAAAGTGGAAAATTTATTTGCAAGTTGAATAAAATTTTACTTCATGGCTGTGGGATAAAAGGATAAGCTTGAATGTAAGATAGTGGGGGGGAGGGGTTAGTGGACTCTAAGTGAAGGAAATTTGACTAGAAGATTTGATTTGACTATCTATCATCACCCATGCTCTCAGAAGTCTACTGGAATAAGGTTTCAAAAATAGACATCTAGGTCAGTGGTCCCAGGGACTGTTTTCTTGGAAGACACTTTTTCTATGGACTGGGGGTAGGGAGATGGTTTTGAGATGATTCAAGTACATTATATTTATTGTGCACTTTATTTCTATTATTATTACATTGTAATATATAATGAAATAATTTTACAACACACCATAATGCAGAATCAGTGGGAGCCCTTAGCTTGTTTTCACTTGCCACTCACTGATAGGGTTTTGATATGAGTCTACAAGCAGTTTATTTATTGTGGTCTCTGTGCAGTCATATCGTTGTTCTAATGATAATCTGTATTTGCAGCTGCTCCCCAGCACTAGCATCACCTCCTCAGCTCCACCTCAGATCATCAGGCATTAGATTCTCCTAAGGAGCACGCAACCTGGATCCCTTGAATGCGCAGTTCACAGTAGGGTTTGAGCTCCTATGAGAATCTAGTGCCGCTGCTGATCTGACAGGAGGCAGAGCTCAGGCGGTAATGCGAGCAATGGGGAGCGGCTGTAAATACAGATGGAGCTTTGCTTGCTCACCCGCCACTCACCTCCTGCTGACAGCCTGGTTCCTAACAGGCCACGGACTGTTATCAGTCCATGGCCTGGGGGTTGGGGACCACTGATCTAGGTCAAGACCTGATCAGTTTGATATATGTGTTACTTGTCTGGCAAGAAAACTCTAATTCCCAATCCCAGTTAAAAGGATTGTGGTTTCAGAAAAAAAACAAAAAAACAAAACCCCAAGCAGAATAAAAAGTAATATTACAAGATAAAAAATGAAAATACATGTCAAGCTATGTAATTATCAGGGCACTCAAATAATTTGGTCATTATCTTGTAAACATAGAACTACTTTTCTTCCCCTCAATCTGGCAGCTGTAAGGGAAGCCAAGGAGAAAATTAAAGAAACTTTAGCAAGGTTATTTAAAGTCTGACCTCCCTGCCCAGGCTCTGTGCAATTCCCTTAGAAATTGCATTATCATTTGGCCTTCTTTTTGGAGTAGACAGTTGGGATGGCTGTAGTTGAGTTTTAATGCAAAAAAAAAAAAAAAATCAATATTTAAATTCTTGTTAAGATGGTAGTAAAGTTAGGCAGTTCCAGTAAAACCTAAAAGGAAAAAAGACATTTCATTTTGGTTTCAAAGTATAAGCATTTTTGACATAAACTTTGCTCTGGAAAAAATGCACATTAATTGCTAAAAAGATTATTTTGAACTTAAAAAATTTGGAATATTCAGACAGAAACCAGGCCAAAGTTTGTTTTTTTGTGAAAGTTGGAATAAACTTTCCAGTTTATTGGAATAAACAAGCAAATTAATAGTATAAATAAAAGTTTAGGGAAATCATTAATAAACAGTAAAAGACAAGATTGTTTCCAAATTTTTTGGCATATATTAATGTATAATTAATCTATGTGACTAGAAATCAGTTTCAATTTTTTGTTAGAACACATCCTGATGTAGTAACATTTATATTCGTACTGGAGATTAATAAACTTTCAATTACTTAGCGTAAAATAGAAAATAAACCACTAATTTTTATTGTTCTTACCCTCATTCTGAATTATGAGGTTGTGGTAGGTATGTGATTACTCTTGAGATATTTTGGGTATTTTAAATGAATGAATAACTTCTTGTCATACTGTGTTGGTAGCAGAGAGATAGATAGGGTATATATATATAACTATCTATCTATCTATCTATCTATCTATCTATCTATCTATATATATATATAACAATATCCTGGATATAAGTAAAGGAGGGATAATGTGACCTAAAAGTGTCAAAATGCACCCAGCTACCAACATATCATCGCCATGGTGAATAACTACTTTGGGTTAAAACACAAACAACCTCTGATAATTCCAAGTGTATTAAACTACTCTTAGCTAACAGCCTCAGCTGGGATGAATGTATCAATACTGGTATCTGTTTCTCTCCAGTTGCCATCTAAGTGGGGGAGGCAGTCAAATAATGAGGGCACTAAGTCTCTGGGGAAGAAGTAGGAGGAGGGAACAGGTGAAGGTAAGGTTGACCCCGGGTGGACATCACAGGTAAAGTTTGCTTACTTTGCATTTCGGCTGACTGTGTATGTATTGATCATGTGGGTGAAGTGGTAGAAGATAGGATAAATTATGTGTTTATACCTTTGAAACCTACTCTTTGTCAGATTGTTGCCATGGTGCATATCTTTCCTTTAAGTGACTTCTTAATACTAACTTAGTACTAACTTCAAGTCATGAAGTAATTCCTGAAATTATGATAAAGATGCAAAACGTCCCCTGTCTTTGGCAGAAAGTTACCGTGACTCAGGGGCAAACCAGCATCAGATGTAAACAAAATTGTGCTGTTTGATTCTGTCAGGGACCTACTGCTTGATTTGAGCTTAACCCATTCTATATGTTTGAAGCAGAAGAATTTAAAGCCAGCTGATAGACAAAGTCATCATTTGTGAGTGAATTCTGTCATCTAACAAATCTTTTACACATAAATTATTTAATGGAAACATTGACTTAAGTCATAACACGTGAAATAAAGAATTGAGGAAATTATCTGCAGTAATTCAGACCTAGAGTAAGTTTTATCTAAACTTTGATATAATAGAGAAAAAATTATTTGGAGTTTTTGTTTTGCTTAAATCATCTGTATAATTGCCTTTTCTAGTGTGTGTGAATCTGGAAACCACTCATTCATTCATCTTCTGTAAATGTTTATTAAACACCTAACCTGGCTAAGAACTGGGAATGTGAGGTGAGATGAACAATAACATTCTTCCAAAAACTTACTGTATTATGGAACTCTTAGCCTTTTAGTAACTGGTTTTTATTACTTTATAAAATATAAACATAAAACTGATAAAGCTAAGCAGATTTAAGACCTACCCTTGAGATATTAGGCATCAAGAATAAAACCAGACCAATGGATAAATATTCTGAAAAGCAATTTAAAATATTCACTTAGTCTCTTGAAGCTTGCCAAAGTGAGATTGCAATAATAAAGTCCAGATAAATTTTCCACTCCTCACCATTTCTCAGCAAGTGACTGTTTCCTAAATCTCCAAGCTTCTTCACTGCAAATGCCCTAAAACTCTCCAGCTCTTTATTTCTCCCATCCATATCTCCATAATCTCTTCTTTAGTAACATTGCCATTTCAGAGATCCTTGTTTCTCCCCTCACTCACTCCTCTGACTTGGTACAAGAAAGACCACATCACAGAGATAGAATACAGACACACACACACACACACACACACACACACACACACACACACACACACACCTTTTTTTTCTGTGACAAAAAACTTATGAAAGAGTATTTGAGCTAGAATTTTAGGATATCCAGACTCAGAAAAATTTATTCACAAATCTAAAATGTCAATTTGTGACTATTGTTTTCGTCACTTAATATTAATTTAGTCGAATATGATAATTTCATATATATTTTTTGCTTTAGATCTTCATAATTTTGGCCCAAAGAAGCATGAATAGGCTAAACCATTTTGCAGTCGTAGAGCAGCCAAGTAGACTATGATATATGTGTTATTTTTTTTTCTGTAAGCGCATTTAAGTAGACATACTCTTCCTACACTGACACCAGAGTCTGGTGTCTGTCAATGTTCCTTAGTTTTATAAAACCAAAATGGTTTTTAAAAGTCTCAACCCTTTATATCTGGAAAAACTGCTACTTTGTGCAGTAGCTTGAGCATGTCTCATAAAAATTTTATCTTTAAAGCTAGCTAATTCTATATGATGTTATGGTGGAATTGAAATCATAATAGTTCTATTGATATCATAATTGCTGCAAAAGACCATTACAATGTAAATATGCAAGTGTTCCTGACAAGCTACACTGTTAAATGAAGCCACCAAAAACAAGCTAAATGTAACACTGCAGATATAGCAAGCCTGCTGAAGAACTGGTGTTAGCTAAATGTGTAGGGACTGAGGAAGCAACTTGTTTGTATTTCAGTTTTAAGAATTAAAGTAGAACCACAAACCTGGAAAAAGCCTAAATAGTCGTTTAGCTCATCTCTTTTACATTTCAGAAGAGATGAAGAGGCAAAGGGAGGTTAATGATTTGAGTTTTCATAGCTAATGGCATAATCAGAACTAGAGTTTAAGGCCTCATTTCTGTTTGGTATTGCTTTCACTACACAGTTCCTACCCAGTGACAGAGTAACTCCAGGCGAATACACCTGTGTCAGATTTACTTTGTTCCTCCATTTTGGGGAAGGTATTATTCTTTGTCCCATTATGAGATCTTGATCACCATCTGTGGCTGTTCTTAGAATGAGCTGGAGTGGTAACTATCTCAAATGAGCAGCATAACACTCTTTGCATAGAAGTAAGAAGATTTTGGAGAGAAAGAAAGAAGTGCTCTCTGAAGCAGGATGGAATATCTCCCTCCTCAGAGGATAACTAGGTGACTGACTGGTAGCATGTTCTTTTTGTCCGCTGTAAGGTGGACAACGAGAAGGGTTGAGACAGAGGATTGGTGAGGGCAGCAGTGGCCTACTAGCCTGGACACTTGACTTATTATGAGAACTTGGGGGTGGCCTGCTTGATGTTTTTAGATCAGCTGTGCATTGAAAGAGCTAAAGAGTTTGAAATGCTAGGTTTCATTATATAGGGTATTATACATATGAGTTAAACATTTCTTCTGGAAACTCAGTGTTCCAATTTAGGCTTTGTTACTTGCACCTCCTCTCTATAAAGTTTAGGGTGAGCAACTCCAGGAGAAGGGATGGCATGTTAATTTAGTGATTCTTTTTTTTAAAAAATAAATTATCATTACTATTTTTAATAAATTTATTTAATTTATTTTTGGCTGCATTGTGTCTTCGTTGCTGCGTGCTGGCTTTCTCTAGTTGCGGCGAGCAGGAGGTACTATTCGTTGCAGTGCACAACCTTCTCATTGCGGTGGCTTCTCTTGTTGCAGAGCACAGGCTCTAGACATACGGGCTTCAGTAGTTGTTGCTCGCGGGCTCTAGAGCGCAGGCTCAGTAGTTGTGGCTCATGGGCTTAGTTGCTTCATGGCATGTGGGATCTTTCTAGACCAGGGCTCAAACCCATGTCCCCTGCGTTGGCAGGTGGATTCTTAACCACTGCGCCACCAGGGAAGCCCTAATTTAGTGATTCTTAATTAGTAATTTTACATGAGTGATTCTTTGGAGATAGATGCTAAACAACCATTAATAATTATTTAAAAATTTATAGTCCTGGGCTTCGCCGGTGGCGCAGTGGTTGAGAGTCCGCCTGCCGATGCAGGGGACACGGGTTCGTGCCCCGGTCCGGGAGGATCCCACATGCCCGGAGCGGCTAGGCCCGTGAGCCATGGCCGCTGAGGCTGCGCACCCGGGGCCGGTGCTCCGCAACGGGAGAGGCCACAACAGTGAGAGGCCCGCGTACTGCAAAAAAAAAAAAAAAAAAAATTATAGTCCTACGTACTTTGTAGGAGAAGGCTTGCAGTCTTGAGTGCACAAAACCTGGGATAATGACTTAGTTGAAGGGCACAAATGGCTTCCTTAACAAAGGGACACCTGAGCTAAACTCAAACCAAAGAAGGAATAGGAAATAACAAGGCATAGAATAGAATAACTTTCTAGTAAAGGGCAAAGGCCCAAGGTAAGAGGGATTATGGCATGTTCAAGAAACTGAGAAAAAGTTATTGTTCCTGGAGAGTGGAGTGTTCTCTCAGTGAGAGTGGCCAGAAAAGAGGCTCAAGAGAAGGATAATCAGATGATGCTTAACAATCAAATATTCAGGAACTACAAATGTATATATAATTGATACAGTTTGAATTTTTTAAAGAATAAAGTTAAGTGGGCTGCCATTTTAAATGAAAAATGTACACTTCTGAGTATTTTTACTAGTGAGAGATATTAAGTGAGGGAATTTTAAGGGAGAATATATTAATGTGCAAAGTTATCAACAGGCTCAAACTAGTTAATTAGTTTTTTCTTAATGAGTGAGTATATTTCAAACTCAAGAAAGATCAATTATTCTATCTAGAAGTAAATGTAACACACACCTAACTTATAATGGAATGCATTAAATAATGAAATAGATTGATTTTAGTTATCACCATCATTTTTCCAAGCTGAGAGATACTTATTTTCTTTTCCAATCGTACATTATGATTGAATTAAGTTTTTTTCATGCAGCATTTTCTTTCCTCTTGGTTGATTATATTCTGAAAGATTGAAATTTTTGAGTTTGAAAATAATTAGAAAAGTTATTTAACACTTAATGGGTTGATTCATTCCTTGAACTTCATGCTAGTGTGCCCTTAGTGGTGACTGAGGGAAATATGCTAGCTCTGGGTACCAGAGCACTGGGTTTATTTACTTGGAGATGATCAAACAACCGTAAGAATAAGACTTGTCAGTGAAACATTTAACTCAATTTCTGATGCAAAGTTAGCCAGTCTGGTTATATTTGTAATTATATGCAATTATGAATGCATTTTATTTGCAAACTAATAATATTAAATAAAAATTCCTGCACTGCTCAGCCTTAACCAGTGATAATGTATTTAACTTTAACTGAGTTTAATTAAGAATCTTGGGCTTCCCTGGTGGCGCGGTGGTTGGGAGTCCGCCTGCCGATGCAGGGGACGTGGGTTCGTGCCCCGGCTGGGAGGATCCCACATGCCGCGGAGCGGCTGGGCCCCTGAGCCATGGCCGCTGGGCTTGTGCGTCCGGAGCCTGTGCTCTGCAATGGGAGAGGCCACAACGGTGAGAGGCCCGCATACAGCAAAAAAAAAAGAAAAAGAATCTGTTTTTAATGATGATAGTGATGTGGTAAAATGTCTCATATACCAGTGTAGGAATCAAATGGAATATTTACTATTTTTTATACTTTCTGTGCTTCCTGCAGGTATGCAGGCACAAAGGTGAAGAAGGACTTTGTATAGAGTATTGACCATAAGCCAGGTGCCATGCTGGGCAGTAGACACAGGAGCTTATCAAGACAGGAGTGACATTTATGCTCATGGAACTACTAATTCAGGTGCAGAGACAGACTAAATAACCAGTTTCAAACTAGTTATTTAACATACAGTTATGACAAGCTTATGAGAACATATTATAAGGAAGCTAGCCTTGTTTTGAATGATCCAGAGAAGACGAGGGCACCCAGGAAAACTTTCTCCTGAGTAAATGACATTTAAGGAAAAAACAAAGTAATTACAGATGAAGGTTGGGCTGACAGGGAGGAAGAGCCCTCAAGGAAAAGCCTTGAGGTGGAGGAAGTTGGCATCAATTCAAGGACCCAAAATATTAATTATAATTATTAATTATAATTATTGGTAATAAGTAATAATAATAATCACTGGCAGAGGCTAGTAACTGAGAGACGCACCAAAAGTCAAATATTACCTGCTTGACTACTCTACCTGAAGAGATTCTTTCTGCTGTATTAAATTTATTGATAAGATTTTTATGGGCCTTGCTTATGCAAAGATTGAAAAACTAAGAAATCATTCTTTTTGCTGCCTTTTCTTCTCTTTTGCTGAACACTGAAGATCATGAGAATTTGCTTATTGCCTAAAAATTATGAGGAGCTGGAATTTAAATTGGGCTGTTGCACAAGAATGACATGTATAAAGCTTTCGAGGAAAAGATGAAAATAGAAGTAATTACACATGGGAGAGTGGGGGTTATTTACCTTTCAAAAAACTGAAGCCAGTGAAGACATTATATTAACCAAGATTTTAAAAGTTTGCTGATTTTTGGTATAGATTCCAATTAGTCCACAGACTTAAGTTTGACAGAAAAAAAATGGGAAGGCTAAATATTTTAATTTAATATTCATTGGCAGCCCTTTGTCAGCTAGCCTTTTATCCAGGCATCTTCTGAATCCTCATGTTGGCAGTCTCATTGGGCTTTGGTGATAGCCCATCTTTAACTATTTAGGTGTAACTATTTAAATATTACCATCAAGTTAATGAAAGTGTGCTGACACATGCCCTCCTGAGGCAAAAAATGTTCAAGACCACTGGCCATGAAATGATTAGTGATGGCTGTCCTCAGACGTGATGTTAGAGCTGTTTGGATTGTAGAATTGGGTGGCAGTTCAGACTGTTTATCACTTTGAACACAATGGCTATTCTAATTCCCCACCTCTGATGAAATCTGATTTCTTATGACTAGTCTTCACACTCAAAGTTATGTCTCATCTGTGACAGGAAAAGAAGACAAATTCATGCTACTGACAACCATCTAATGTAGCACCGTCCAATAGAAATATCATGTGAGCAACAAATAAAATTAAAAATTTTATAGCAGCCATATTACAAAACTGGAAAGAAACCTGATAAATTAATTTTAATAGGATATTTTATTTAATCCAATATAGCCAAAATATTATCATTTCAACATGTAATCAATATAAAATTATTAATGAGATATTATACATAATTTTTTCATACTAAGACTTCAAAATTCAATGTATATTTTATAATTACAGTACATTTTAATCCTGACTAGCAACTTATCAAGTACTTAATAGCCACATATATTTTTCACTACTGAGACAAGACGTTTATCATAATTGTTTCCTTTTGCATATAACGTGGTTTCCACATGTATGAAATTGCTTTTTTTTGTTTTGTTCTCTGTGTATTATCTATCATTAATTTTTTCTTTTATATTGATAATTTTTTAGATACTCATACGTTAAATAATCCATCAATTTCTTTTTCTTTCTCCCCGCAGACCTACACCTCCTAGTCCTTTGTCCTTCTGTTATAATCTGAACAGTTTGTTCCCTACTCTTTGGTGCATAACCGAAATTCTCCTACTTCCCTTTGTCTTTTTTTGTTGGATCCACTATTTCTTGCATGCCACATCTTTCTTTTTCTTGGTTTACTCCCTTTTTTGTTGATGCTTATCTTCAGTAGTTTCTTACCAAAAATGACAAAGGAATGAAAGGTAATGTTTGCATGTTTAAATTGCAAAATTTATATTATAAAGAGAAGTTGTTGATTTTATGAGTGAAATTCATGAACTTTGTATGTGAAATGGCAGCAATCACTTGTCGAATACCTACTTCCTCTCAGGAGGTTATAATGGCAGCACGAGTCTGGAATTTGTGTATTGTTTATTGTTCTAGCCTTAGGGTAGAGGATAAACGGGGGGGATTTACAAATTATGGCAGAGAATAGGCTGGTGCAAAAACTCAAGTGAGAGAGTGCGAGGTACTAGGGTTGAAGGGAGGGATATGGATAGAGTTATAAAGAAGGTAGACCCTAAAGGGATCTGTGATCATTTGACCCGGTAGTCAAGTAAGGTAATGTGCACAGGTACATCTGCACTAATTGAATGTGTACTTGTGTTTGTGCACGTGCACAGCCTTGCTCTATCCCTCTTTATACAAGAGGAATAAATATTATTACCTACCTCAAGGGACAATGATGAGGATTAAGTGAGATAATGTACGCAGTGCACCGAAATGAGTACCTGGCATGAGGTAAGCACAAAATAAATTTTAGTTATCAAATCAAGTTGCATCTTGAACCCTGAAGTGCATGGGGGTGGGCTGGGGAGAAAGCTCCCTGCAAAAAGACCTTATACTCCCTGGTGTCTGCTCAGGTGCATGTTTGAGTACAGTGTGAGTCTGGTAGGATGAGCCAAGGAGAAGAAAGGGATCCCTCCTGTAGCCTGGGGAGGTGACAGAACCTTAACAATGATCAGATGAAATGCCAATTCTTCCTTTCCTGGGGAAACTAGTTAAGGGCCCCCTTAGAACATTTTAAGAAATAAAAAATTTCAGACCATGCCTTGTTAGCTTCACAGACTTAAATTCAGTAATCAAAGAATGCATGTCTTTGTTCAGGATTAATATATAAAGGAGACTTATACGCCATCCTCATTTTTGGTCTTTAGGATTGAAGGATATAGGTGTTGATCCCACAATGGGCTGTGATTTCTTTGAACTTAGACTTAGGGAAAATGAGGAGAGGTGAGATTTGTTGATCATTGCATCCTGACCTATTCAATTCATCTTTCTCCCTTTCATTTCTTAAAATTGTAAAATATTTAAAAACAAAACAAACCATGATGCACTATTTGCCATCTTCTCCCTCTTTACTGCTCCTCCTTTTTCTTCCTCTCTCAACCTTTCCATTTGTCCTTATTCCCTCCCACCCAGACTGTCTTCTTAGATCTCTATACTTCTTTCCATCTTAATCTGCATCCTTCTTTCCCTGAATCCTGCCCATCTTTTTATTTTTTAATATTGACAAGAGAAAAGGGAAAGGTTGGTTTGGGCCACAGTAGGGGGAGAGAAGAAAAGAGGAAAATGTAGTACAGGTGGTGCTAAAAGACACAAGCAGTGGATATATCTGGCTTCATTTATTCAGTCCTCAAATCCTCATTTAGCTGAGAATTTCCCAGACATAAAAATGTTTAATTTTCTATTTGAGTGATGTATGTATGTATTATTCACTGATTCCAAATGGGTTGTGTATTCTGATTCTCTCTCTCTTTCCTTCTCTCTCTTTTTCCCTCTCTCTCTCTTGCAGTAAGAGAAAGAGGAAGAGGGAGGAAAAGAGAAAGGAGATAAAATTACCCCAAATGCAACTGTCTTTATTTTATGATTTACTATTTATTTTTATTTTGATGATTGATTGCTGTTGTGTTTCCAGAGGCTAGCTATGCTGCATCACAGGGCCAGTCACCTTTTACGCTGTCTTGCTTGTCCTGGTTGGCTTGGGTCCTACTGTGCTGCCCTCTGACTGTCCAGGGCCCTGTGCTGCCTCACTCCATTCCGGCTTGGCACTCAGGCTCTGTTTCATGTTGCTGTGACCCAATGCTCGGTGCCTCTGGAGCTGCAGGTTCTCAGCTCTCTTCATTGAACCTTCTTGTGCGAAGACCCCTCCTGAGTTCCACTGAAAAGGTCAGACAAGTCCATGGACTGTGCATATTGGCATGTTATCAGAGAGGACTAAAACCAAGGTAACCTGGCTGTCCTTCCCCTGCTTGTTCTTTGAGCAGTGGCCTTCAGGGGGCCTTAAGCTCTCTCTAAAGTCTCAGGAGAAGAGAAGTTCATAATGTTTCCATGATCAGGCCTGTAGTTCAGTCACATAGGTGGCTCTCTGAGCACCAGCTTTCTCCTGATATTCTTTGTTTTTGCTTCCTGCCCCTTCTACCAGGAATGCCTTTCTTGTTCTGGTTTGTCAATACCCAGCTTGCGTGTCTTTCCTGACACTGTACTGGGTTAGTTAGACGTGATTTCTGTTGCAGAGTACCATGTACAGTCCTCTGTCAAGGGTCTTTGCACACCTGAATCTGATTTCCTACACACGGAACTGTTTTTACTTATCTGTTCCCACCATACTTTCAGCAACTTCAGGGAGGCCCCACATCCTATTCTTTTTGAATTACCAGCACTTGGCACATTGCTTGGCACATTGTAGGTAATCAACATAATATCAACATGTTGCTTAAACCTGTTATCTATAGTGGAAAGACTAATAGGGGAAATTTTGGGCCAAGTGATATGGGTTTGAGAGGAGGCAAAGAGCTCTGCATGCACCATGCAGTGGTATCCCTAGATGGCATCATTTAAGGCAGATGCTTCCAGGGTCTATTCCAAAGGCCAGACAATTTTTCTTTAAAGCCATTAATTTTGACATGTCCCCAGACAGATAACCTGAATCATTGTGTTTTTTAAAAAATATATATGAATAGTATAAGAAGCAATGTGATTGATTTTCTCTGTGAATAAAGAAAATATTGTCTTATATTTCTAATTTTAAATATTTCATTCTTAGGATACCAATTTTGTGTTAAATGGCTTTGGCTTATATTTTTTTATAAGCTAATATATTTAATTAAAGTTTCAATCTTGACTTTCCCTCATTTTCTCTCATTATTTTAGCTTGCTTGCAGAGTTGTGAGTGAAGAAGGTCCATGTAGAGAGGTCATTTGCTCCATCCCCTTGCCCCAGGTGGGACAGCTGTGTCAGCAAGATAGTTGGCCAGAATCTTGTAGGGGATCCAGTGAAAGCTTGACAATCTGTTTGTCAGTGTGTGTTTTGAAGCAAATGGCTCGTTTAGAAATCCTGTGGTAAAAGTCAGTGCAAGTGCTAATCCCCAATGCTTTACCTCAATTCTGCACTGCACAGAAATGATTTTAAACTTTGGCGACTCTCATTTGGTGCAAGTTAAGAAGTATGTAGTCACCTCTTGTGTATATCCTAAAATATGTGCACATTTATATTACTATTCCTCTGTGAAATATTATAGCTTCTCCTGTTCCTTCCAAGTAGGAGAGGAAAACAGGAATAAACAAATCTATGGATTCTCTCTCTACCATATATTATATAGATTTTTGAGACATATGATTGTTTTAAAAATGCTACGGATCAGATATGTATTACTTTGAGAAAAAAGTAAACCAAAAATGAAAATGACTTATACCAATATAGTACATTAATGAAAATTAATGTGTAAAATATTCTTTTACCCAGTTTCTAATATTCATCTTATCTGTAGTTTGAACTTGGATAAGATTCACCTTTACAATGTTAAACTGTCTGGTTTTTTACATCTTTAAAACAGATTTATCAAACACACAAGTTAGTAACATTTCTGTTAATTGCCTCTGAACATACTGAAAAACTGCTGTGTGTGTACAATTGTTACATAAGTAGAATTGAAGGCCTGCAGAGCAGATTGTGAATTTTACAATGGCATTTTTAGAGCCAACTCAATCTAGCCTATAACTATTTTCTTGGCTTGTATTCATATAATGGATAGTGGGTGCTTTCTATGAGGTAAGCAGATTGAAATGAATATTGAAGTTTGTATTTCTTTGATTGAGAAAGCTGACTTTTTTTTAGTTAGGCCCAAACTACAGCAGTCTTTATGGACAAAAATAATCTAACTTCTCAGAAAGTGTATTTCAAGCCTATCATCATAATAACAATGAAATGGAGGTTGAGAGCTGTTCCTTGAAAAAGTGGTTCTTAGAGTTTTGAGGTGAATTTCTCATATATAGCAAAGTGGCATAATTGCTTTCCCATATTCCTCCCCTCCTTCTGCCCTATGTTCTTCCTTTCATTTCTCTTCCTCCTGTGAAATTCAACAACTGTAAAGAAAAATATAAAAAATGAAGTTAAACTCTATTTTTCTTTAATTTAATATCTAAGTAACTATATACAGTATGTGAATTTCACTGTATGTACTATTTTGCATTCCATAAACTCTGATGATGTAATTCGTATACATGCACCCAACATATTGACATAATTAATTAATTATAGGCTTTCTTTTTTTAGAGCAGTTTTAGCTTCACAGCAAAATTGAACAGAAAGTACAGAGTTCCCATATACTCCCTTTCTCCACAGTCTCACAACCTCCTCCACCATCAACATCCCACACATTTGTTACAATTGATGAACCAGCACTGACACATCATTATCGCTCAAAGTCTTTAGCTTACAAGGAAGTGAAAAAAAAAGTTTAGGAAAGAGGAAAGGTATTTTCAGATCAGTCTTGAAGGATTAATACGATTTTCTAGGCAGAGAAGTGGAAAAAGTTTTTCCAGGATGAGGGAATCATATTTGCAAAGCAAGATCCAGTAGCACTGGCTAAATCTGGGGAATAGTAATACAGTAATTGAGGCTGCAGTATCTGTTCCTGTGGGTTGGGGGAGACAGTGAAAATTGTGGGAATTATGGGGAGTGAGACTGGATTCTTAGGCTGGCCTATACTCTAAGAGGTCCTATATCTCCAAAGGAGCTTGAGCTTTATCCTTTGGACAGTAGAGAGTCAGGAGACTTTACCAGAACTTCCCCTGATAATCTAGGGGTTAACAGGAAGTGGTGTGAATGACAACAGCAAATGTTATGGAGCCCAGTGGTTCTCAAACTTTCCAAGAATCACTTGGAAAGCTAATAAAAGTTGGGGAGGACCAAGCTTGTTGAAGTAGAATGGGGCCCAGACCTCTGGATTTTTGTCAGGGTCTCCAGGTGATTCTGATAGACATCAAAGTTTGAGAACCACTGATGTGATGCATATGTAACAGCCATGTGTGGCTCACTTTTAGTAGTAATCCAAGAAACGTCTTTTACAGGAAGATTATAATAAGAGGAAAATTTAAATATTTAACAATTTTAAAAATAACATCCAAGTATATGCCCTTTATAACTTCTTGGGTCCTGGCTTTCCTCATCTTTCTTTTTATATATTTATGAGTTGTAATGTAAACCCTCTGTGTAATTTACTTCTACCTTCTTCATAGTCTTGTTATGGTGACTAAAAATGTTAATATATATGTCCTTAGAATTGTGCTTGGCACATAGTAAGGGTCTATACATTTCAGCAATTAATATTATATCTCACCTTTGTGGCTACTGTCATGAAAATATCTCAAATTCATTTTCTGTAAACATCTCCCCTTGATACAAATCTTCCTCAAACTAATTTTCTGAGAATCTTGAATTTTTCATGTCCCCTCTCTCACCTTCAGAATCCATTCTAGTCTTTTTGTTTGCTTGTTTTGCTTTTTTTTTTCCCCTGGTGGCTTCTATCAGTTCTGCCCAATGTAAATCTTAGAAGCCCCTCTGGCTCTTCCTAAACTTCTAGCTTCAGTAGCCTCATTAACACCATGTAAGGCCTAGATTGAGATTTGCCTGAGCTTCAAAGACTCTCTTAAAGAGGAGAATAAAAAAAAGTTGTAATTGAATCTTTCCTTTTTCCTTTTACCTAAAGTTATACCAAAAGAGTCTTTGTCATTGAGCACTTCACCCAATTAGATTTCTTTTTTGGACAAATTTTCTGGCCACTCACATTCTCTATGGTGGTCCTTAAAGACCTACTCCCATTATGTAGTTCCATTTTAGGGCCTCTTTGGCATGAGCCTGAACTTTTATTTTTTAAGTAAAAAATTAAGTAAGTAAATAAGGCTTATTTGTGACATGCATGATCTTTTAGTGGCTGCATGCGGACTTCTTAGTTGCAGCATGCATGCAGATCTAGTTCCCCAACCAGGGATCGAACCCCAGCTCCCTGCACTGGGAGCACAGAGTCTTACCTACTCGACCACCAGGGAATTCCCGAGCCTGAACTTTTAATATTGCCCATGTTGATACTGATGTTTGGTCATTAATGATGATAATGATAATGGTAATAATTATTAATATATACTGGGTACTTATTATATGCAAAACACTATGTTAATCCCTTTATATATACTAAACATGCAAAGAACATGATATTATCCTGAAACCCCTTTCAAAGATTACTTACTTGATCCTTACAGCTGTTTAATGAGATAGATTCTAATTTGTCCCAGTTTGGTAAAAGAGGACAGGTAAACCTAACGAGTAAGCGAAGGGGACAGCACTCAAACCTAGATCTGGGCTCCAACCTACCAATCTTGACTACATCTCACATTCTCTACACTCCTGCTACTGCTCCTCACTGTTAGAGAGCAGGGATTATTTCCCATCAGCAGAACAGAATGGATATTCTCCCTCAGAATGGATATTTTCAAAAGCCCTGGTATCCCAATTTTTATTAAACTGTAAGGATTAAAATCACCATTTGGAAATATTCTGGAAATGCTTACTTGGTGCTACGTGTGACACAGAGTAACTGCTCACGAGTGTTTATTAACTGGCAGACAATTAACTTGTTCCATGCCATAGAGAATTCTCTCCCCCCAAAACTTTGGGTCTGGAATAGTGGAATGAGTGTAGACCTTGCAGTCATACAGACATGAACTTAGAATCCAAGCCACCTCTACCATTCACTACTGGAATGATCACAGGCAAATGGTACCTTGATTAATTTATTTCTCATCTGTGAAACACAGAAATGCTAATAATGCCTGCCTTATAAGGATTGTTATGAGTTATAAAAGAGTCTAGCCTAGTGCCTGGCAAGGAGTGGGTGCTTAGTCGTTAGTGAATTGTTAAGATTCTGGAATCTGGAGCCAAAGTGCATGGGCTGAAATACAGCTTCTACCACTTACTGGCTATGTGATCTTAGGAAAGCTTTTAAATCATTTCTGTGTTTCCTATTATTTTAAGTGGATACATTGTTTCTATTATTGGAATCAATAATAGTATCCAACTTACAGAGTTTGTAAAGCACTTGGAACAGTATCAGGTATATAGCAAGAACTTCTATGATAGACTTTTATCAATCAGTCAATCAGTCATTGATAAATAAATCAATGTTAGATTGTTTTTTACATTTTATTGTGCTGGGCTATTAGACATTCAACTGACACTGCACTAGTATCTTAATAAACAGCACTCTTTAATATCTCTGGCCAAAACCAATGAAACCCAGGGAACTCTTCATAAGAGATTAAAGTGCCCTTTCTATATTTTTTCATTCTAGCTTTTATTTTGGTGTAGTGATGGTGTCAGTTCAAAAGTTTCTTTTCTGTTCCTTTATTATTGGGTGTTACACATTTAGACTTGTTATAGCCAACTGGTGGATCAAAACTTTAATCACTGTGAAGTACCTTTTACATCTGTATCAATATCAATGATTTTTACCTTAAAATCAATTTTGTCTTTGTTAGTATAACCATACTAGTTTTCTTTTGGTTGCCATTTGCATGCCATAAACTTTCCATTCTTTTATTTTTAACTTATTTGTCTTTTTAATGTTTTAGAAGTATCTCTTATAAGTAGCATACTGTTAAGTCTGATAATAATAGTCTTTTAGGTGGAGTTTATGTATTTTCTCCATTTACATTTATTGTAATTTGTGGTATATTGGGACTTAATCATCTGACTTGGCACTTTCTATTTCTCTTGCCTGTTCAATGGTTGCTCTCCTCTCCTCTTGCCTTCTTTTGGATTGAGGAATTGTTACTATTTTATTTTTTCCCCTAGATTACTTTTACTCTTCTTTTAGAGGTATAATATAGATTGCTGTTTTCATCCTTTACTTATCAAAGTCTAATGTTAAATTTTACTTTTACCTTCTTCCCAGACAAGGCATGCACTTTAGAACTTGTTGACTTTACTTTTTCAACTATGTGCTGTTATTGAATTTTAAATTCTATCTATATTTTAACCTCATGAGACATAATTGTTGTTTTCCAATGAATGTTTATATTTAACCATATATTTATGTATTTCATTCTTCTTCATTCTCTCTTACATCTTTTCGCGTTCATCTGGGATAATTTTTCTTCTGCCTGAAAAAGAAACACTCTTTGGTGTTTCTTTCAGTATATATCTGCTGGGGATAAAGTCTTTCAGTTTTTGCTTTCCTGAAAATGGCTTCTTTACCTTCACTACTAAAGGTTATTTTCACTAGGTGGAGAATTTTAAGGTGGCAACTATTTTTTTTAGTACTTTGAAGGCATCTTCCATTGTCTTCTGGATTTCCCCTGTCTTTTCTGTTGAGCAGTTAGCATAATGTCATTTGAAGATTATCTGTTTCTTTACTGTTGCTGTTCTTGAGACTTTTTCTTTTTCTTTGTTTTTCTGTTATTTTAGTATGACATACCTAGGTGTGAATTTCTTTCATTTTTTTTGCCATGGGGATTATATGGATTCTTGTATCTGTGGATTTATGTATTTAACTGTTTTAGGAAGTTCTTAGCCATCATCTTGTCAAATATTGATTCTACTCTATTTTCTTTATCCTTTTCTCATGGTCCTACAATTAATTATAATATATAACTTGTCATGATGTCTTCTCTCTTTACTCCCTCTTCCATATTTTCATGTTTTTTCTCTGTGCTTCATTATGAATATTCTGGCATATCTTCCAGTTAATAAATTCTCACTTCACCAGTGTCTCATCTGTTTTTAAACCCATTCACAAAGATTTTAATTTCAGTTGTGGTATTTTGCGATGTTAAAATTTCTATTTGATTTTCTTTCAAGATTATGCCATTTTTATGGTTTTTAATTCTTTGCTTAAAATTTGAATCCTTTATTTATTTGATGACAATAGTTATTTTAAAATCTATATCTGATCACTTAAATATCTATAGTTTTAGTGATCCTGTTTTTATGGTCTGTTGATTCTACTTACTCTTGTCCATGCTGTCTTGATCTTCTCATTTGCCAGTTTATTTTTTATTGTTTGCCATTGTATTGGAAAAATTGTTTGTAAAAAATTTAAGGCCTATGATGGTATCTTCCTTCAGAGAAGACTCTATTTAATTCTGCCAAAGTGCCTGGGTGAAGTAGCAGTATGAATATTTAGTAATGGTTTTTCTTGGGGCCCTACAAATGACTGAAAATTGGACTACAGTTTGTACAAGAATTATATTACTTCTGACTCACTCCATTCCCTTTAGAGTTTCTAAAGTGAACTGTGGGGGCTTTACTAGGGCTCCACCCCTTCATGGATTCTGTCTTCCAACTTGAGGTCTTCAAAAGTACTGCTTAACCTCTCATCTATGTCTTCTGGAAATGGCAACTGCTCATAAAATGGCAAAAACCACAAAGATGGGCTTACTTTTTAAGATATATCTGTCATAGATCTTGGCTATGTAATTCTTCACTGTAATGTTACACTCCATGCATTCAAGTAGATAATTTTATACATTTTATATTTTAGCAAATTTTTCTAATTGGCCTAAGTGGGAGATTTGATCTGATTCAACTACCATTACTGGATGTGAAAGTTCAGTTTTCCTTTCTTTTCTTTTCTAAAACATTTTGAATAGGAAGACAATTCTTAAAACAGTGTGGAGGACAGATTAGAGGAGAGAAGGAACATATAGTTCTCACCAAATTGGTTCCAAAGTGGATGTGCCGATCGACACTTCCATTATTAGTATTACATGAGAGTTCCAGTTGTTCCATGACTCTGTTTCTTTATCCCTGTTTACCTGGTGAGGAATTGTTTGTAAGACAATGAATTCTTTTTTCATTATAGAGTTGTATCTCTGATGTGTGGGTGGGAGGGGATGTGGCCAGGTGGGATGAGCAAGTAGCTCTTGTTTTTTTTGAACATGAAGGCTTCCTGTTTATTTTAGCAGCTATAAGGATACTGGCCACTTTTCTGGCCTTAATGGCCAATCAAAATGTATCTTTAGTTAGAACTCCCTCTTCAGAGTTTATTTAGAACATTATCTTGGGGACAAATGGAATTAGATGCCAAAATTCTGCTTTTCAGTAATTACCTGGTAGAATCTCCACAGCTCTTTCCTTTCCTAAGCCCTAGACCCTCATATCTCTGTTCTTTGCATCATTTCTATAGTCTGCTGGGAGAATTCCTCGTTTGGAAGGTCCTTGTCTCTTTTGTGAGGTGTGGGCTTCTGGCAATGCTGGATTTCCCCATCAATTTATTCTCACCTATTATACATTTTCTAGGAATCCCTTATTGCTTTTCCTGGCATTCTTCCTGCTTTTCCAGTGTGGTTTTTTTTTTTTTTTTTTTTTTTTAATCTGCGGTACGCGGGCCTCTCACTGCTGTGGCCTCTTCCGTTGCCGAGCACAGGCTCTGGACGCGCAGGCTCAGCGGCCATGGCTCACCGGCCCAGCCGCTCCGTGGCATGTAGGATCTTCCCGGACCGGGGCATGAACCCGTGTCCCCTGCATCGGCAGGCGGACTCTCAACCACCGCACCACCAGGGAGGCCCAAAATGAAATAATATTAAGAAATATTTCATTTAAAAAACACTGGAAAGGGCTTCCCTGGTCCGGGAAGATCCTACATGCCACGGAGCGGCTGGGCCGGTGAGCCATGGCCGCTGAGCCTGCGCGTCCAGAGCCTGTGCTCGGCAACGGAAGAGGCCACAGCAGTGAGAGGCCCGCGTACCGCAAAAAAAAAAAAAAAAAAAAAAAAAAAAAATATATATATATATATATATATATATATATATATATATATATATAATTTCATTTTGAGGGAGAGATACAATTTGTGTACTTTGCCACCTTGCTCAGAAATGCCATAAATTTCTAATATCGTCGTTGATATACTTTAAAATAACTACTTTCATAAATACATTTCAAAAAATATTTCATATTTTATATTGTCCCCAAGCAAATAATATACCCTTCCAAGAAGACTGAGAAAGAATAATTACTTGGATTTACATTTCCAATCCCCTTTCTTTTCTTCATTGTTTTATCTTGATAGTCTGAAATCCATCTGAAATTCAATGTTCGAATCTCATATTAACAAAGCTGTGTCATCTAATAAAATAATGTTTATCTTTCTTCATTTTCAAATTTATTTATCTTTTAAAAATATTTTACATCTTCTAAATCCCATGGTTTCTTGTTTTGATCATTATATCCATAAGAACTTTGTTGAAAAATTGTTCCAGGTTTTGAAATATTCTTCTTTTGTTTTGAATGGAAAAGTGTCTTGCTGTTTACTCTTTTGTGATATGAACTCTGTCCCTTTCAAATTTTTGTAAATTTTTCTTCAAACTTAAAAAAAAAAATGTAGTATTAGGGCAAAGGAAAAAAAATCATTATTATTGTCCCTAATATAAATATTATGGATTATTTCCTTTTTGATATATTATTAAAGTCCTAGCACAGGACTAGCAAGGGTGGGCTAGCGAGGGCTCGGGGATTCACTAAAAGCAGTTGTTTATAGTCCTTGCATTAGACACTGGGGATACAGTGGTAAATAAGACAGACATACCTGCCTTTATAAAGCCTACTCATGGAGACGGAGAAAATCACATAAATGATAATAGTTGCGTATGATGAGTTTTATGACAAGGTAATTACTGGGATTTATCAAAATATACCATTGCGTTTCCTATCTTAATCTAGAGATGAGGGAACATTATGATATCCCTACCAGACTGTGACTTACAGATCAGCCATATTGTCTGAATCTAATACATTAAATATAGATTGACTCTTCTGTGTTTTCTATTTTATCAGATATTTTTCATAATTCTTATTTGTGTATTTTAGTTCTGTCCTTCTTACACCTATATAACCACTATAGGGATACCAGGGCACAGGACACACATGCCCTGTTTTCTCAGAGTATTTGGTTGCAGAATGTAAAATTTACAAAAATTTATTTTAAGAGAAAGAATGTGATTTCAAAGAGAGTTCTTCCTTGCAAAGGGCTTGGGGAATACATTCACTGTCCACTGTCATTATCAGAAGAAAAATATGAGAAGCACCAATTCGAGTATCCTGTGTTACTTCTTAGTACCAAGTGTCATCTTTACTTTTCATCTAATCTATTCTACTCTGCTTAAATCTAGTCTTTCCCTTAATTTCATATGAATTCTGCTTCTCTCATATATAAATATTTTAAATTAAATATCAAATTGTAATGACTCCCCTCAAGTCAGTAGTTCTGGAATGTATAAGGTGGAGGCTGTTGACATTAACTCTTGTTTTGTTTTGTTTTATTTTTCTTCCAGTTTTATTGAGATATAATTGACATATAGCACTGTAATTTTAAGGTATACAGCATAATGATTTGACTTACATACATCATGAAATGATTACCTCAATAAGTTTAGTGAACATTCATCATCTTATATAGATGCAATAGTTGAAAAGTAGAAAAAACATATTTTTTCCTTGTGATGAAACCACTTAGGATTTACTCTCTTAACAACTTTCCTATATAACATACAGCAGTTTTAATTATGTTTATCATGTTGTTCATTGCATCCCTAGTACTTACTTATCTTATAATTGGAAGTTTGTACCTTTTGACTACCTTCATCCAGCTCCTTCTCCCCCAATTCCTTGCCTGTCTTACCTATGGATCTGATCTCTTTCTATGAGTTTTTTTGTTTGTTTTTGAAGTATAATTGACCTACAACACTATGTTAATTCTTGGTTAATAGCACAGTGATTGGTTATTTCTATACATTTCAAAATGATCACCAATATAAATCTAGTTGTCATCTGTCACCATAAAAGATATATAATTATTGACTATATTCCACACACTGTGCATTTCATACCTGTGACTCATTTATTTTGTAACTGAAATTTTGTATCTCTTAATCTCCCTCATGTATTTCTTTCCTCCCACCACCCCTCTCCCCTCAGGCAACCACTTGTTTATTCTCTGTGTCTGTATCTCTGTTTCTGTTCAGTTATGTTCGTTCACTTGTTTTGCCTTTTAGATTCCGTATTCAAATGAAGTAATATAGCATTTGTCTTTCTCTCTCTGACTTATTTCACTTAACATAATACCCTCTAGGTCCATTCATGTTGTTGCAAATGTCAAGATTTCATTTTTTTTAAATTGTATATGGCTGAGTGATATTCCATTGTATATATGTATATACCACATCCATTTATCTGTTGAAGGGCACTTAGGTTGCTTCCATATCTTGGCTATTGCAAATGATGCTGCAATGAACATAGGGGTGCATATAACTTTTCAAATTAGTGTTTTTGTTTTCTTTGGATTAAATACCCAGAAGTGAAATTGCTGGATTGTATGGTTGTTCTATTTTTAACGTTTTGAGGAATCTCTATACTGTTCTCTCAGGCAAAGGAAACAAAAGCAAAAATAAACTAATGGGACTGCATCAAACTAAAAACTGTTCTGCAGTGAAGGAAAGTATCAACCAAACAAAAAGGCCACCTACTGAATGGGAGAAGATATTAGCAAACATTATATATGACAAGGAGTTAATATTCAACATATTCAAAGAACCCATACAACTCAACATCAAAAAAAATTACCGAATTAAAAAATGGGTAGAGGACCTGAATAAACATTTTTCCAAAGAAGACATACAGATGACCAACAGGTGCATGAAAAGATGCTCAAAAGCACTAATCATCAGGTAAATGCACATCAAAATCACAGTGGGATATAACCTCATACTTGTCAGAATGGCTGTTATCAAAAAGCCAACAAATAACAAGTGCTGGTGAGAATGTGGAGAAAAGGGAACCGTTGTGTGCTGTTGGTAGAAATATAAATTGGTACAGGCACTATGGAAAGCAGTATGGAGATAACTCTTAAGTGGTTTTACTGTTCAGTCTGATTCTTGACTTGCTAAGGATGAAGTATAATGACTAGGATAGTGTAGTGAGGGCTGGTTTTTATAGGATCCTAATGACTTTTTTTTCTAGCAACCATATGGCAAATACTAAGTTCTAGTATTCAGTAATTTCAAACCTCAACCTTGTACTAATGGAGTCAAGGCTGGTTTTAGAGTTTCTTCTTTGGTATTAGGTTTTTCATTTCTGTTTCTATCTCAAGATGGCCTAGGAATATTGTTCAAGTGTGGGTTTCTGAGTCCATTTGCCTTCATAAGAGCCATAAGAGGCTTCCCCACAGAAGACTGGGGTACTCCAGATTGGAGGACTAACCCAGTGTTTTTTTTTAAACTTTTAATTAACTAAGCTAGGTTTTTTATTGGGGCAGAGATCAAGATTTTGAGGACCTTGAAACTTTGAGATGACTTGTGCTCTTGGTGGAATGGTAAGGGAGTTAGTTCAGGTGTTGAGAAGAATAATCTGTCATGCAAACAGAAGGCTTTGGAAGGAAACTTAGAGATGGTTTGATTCAACATCCTCCTGTTAGAGGTAAAGATATTTCTAGGCTCAGCAAGTTTGAGATATTTGTTCAAAGTCAAGGGACTTATTATTCAAGGAAACTAAGTTGATGACAGACCTAAAATTAGGCTCCAGGTATTCTGAGTCCTAGGATGGTTTTTGTACATTTAAAACTGCACTGCTGCATAAAGTCTCAGTGGCGAGCTTGTCAGAACACTCTGGTAACTGGTTTCTTGGCACCACAGTATTCAGCCACTAGAATTAGATTCGATTTCTTCTCTACCCATCTGCATTAAACTTTTCCCTATACCTTTCCCTCATGTCCCTTGGAGTTTCTACAGATAGTTAAAAACAAATTTTGAACTTAACCTGAGAGACAGACAGACAGACAGACAGGAGGGAGACAAGCACCCATGACTGCTTAATTCTATTCTTATCATTAAAAGTTCTTTTTCAAGTATTGTTAATGGGCAAGGTAAATTTTTTTTACTCAAGATGTTAATATTATTTAGTCTTTGTTTAAACTTGGAATTCTGTAAAAAAAATTCTACATATTTCATGATTCATTTTATTCTACTTCTACTGTAATTTGAGATTTAAAATTTTTCTCTATTATAAATGGTGACTGAATGATTTTGCAGAAATTATTCTTTTAAACTTCTTCCTAGATGTAAAAGAAAAAAAGACCCAAAACCAACTTATTTCACTGTGAATCTTCAGTCTTTTGGTATGATTTCCTTTATTTGTAAATAACCTCTCATTAAATATTATTATTCCAATGTTATAGTTGAATAGTTTTATTTTAAAGGAATTTATTGTCTAGTTGGCTAGTGAGTTCTAAAATAATACTGGGAACATACATAATTCTTATTCTTCTTAAACCTCTGCTTGGTATTTTCTTGAAAATAATATTAATTTGAATTGTATGAAAAAATCAACCAATCAAGAATATTTACTTATCACTGAAGAAAATAAAACATAAATTTACTCCAACAATTTTCTATTAAGCACCGTTATTCACAACCCTGGAGTGTGTGGGGGTATGGAAAAGAAATGTAAGGCACATTATCCATTCTCAATTTTAAAAAGTGATACACACACACAGAGCAACATTTTCTGGCTTTTTCATTCAAGTAGTAGCCCCAGTAGCCCATACAATTTCTAGTCATATTGGATTTTGTACATCTGCTTTAATATACTATATTATAGTAAACTTCATGCCTTTCCTGATAATGTTCTTTCTCTCTGTCTAGAATGTTACTCCTCTCTTTGTCTCTTGATTTACCTGCTTGTTTGCCTACTTATCTGTAAAGATTCAATTGAAAGGTCACTTCTTTTATGGCAGTCCTCCCCAGTACCTCCTTCCCTTAATACACTATTAAAAATAGTTCTTTTCTCTGTGCTCCTTCTGTACTGTGTACTTGTACCTTTTCTTAGAGCTAAAGAATACTTGATTGCTCTAAAAATCATCAACAACAACAAAATAAGAGCTGTGTGTCTGTGATCATTTATGGTCTCCATTAGGTGAGTGTTAGGTAATTTCCTATATGGAAAAACATTTGCTTGTCAAAATCTATAGGGAAGGATATTAAAAAAATCATTGAAAAACTGTTCCAGAATTAAATTCTTGGAGGTATAATGTGTTCACCACACTTAAAAAAAAAAGTAGCAGTCTCGTTTTTCTTGACTGTGAACTTAAGAGCAGGGACTGTGTCTCATTCATTTTTGTGTTTTCCCTGCTTAGAAATGTGTCTTGTACATCGAGGGACTCAAGTATTGTTTGTTGACTGAAAGGACAAGCATCCAGGGATTGTGGTATATAATATACATTCATTCTGCTTGCTCAGTGTGTTGCATATTTTCCATTTGCCCCTCCAAATTCCTTCTCTGCCCTTACCTACCCTACTGTATACCCTGGGCCTGACTTTTAAGGCTTATGTCAATGGGCTCCTATTCCCTCTGGCTCTTGGTTGAGTTGAGTCAATGAGGAGTCCTGGGAGGAGATTGGAGAGAGAGAGGGTTTATTTTTTTTTGCTCCTTTCAATGTGGTTTCTCCTACAGGACTCTTTGCTTTTTGGTTTTAGTAACTGCTCCTTTTCCTTATCCCTTTGGACAGCTCTTCTAAGTTACTAGGCTATCTCTTGTGGCTTCTCTATACCTCATTTATAGCTTTGTAATTTGTCCCTTCAAAAATAAATTTTCTTGAATTATCCTAATTTGAGTGTTCCATTTGTTTCCTGTTGGGACTCTAACTGATAAATCCAGCAACCATTCTTCTGCCTTTTCCTTGGATGAAAAGTCCTCTTTTCCTTTCAAAAACACCTTTCTTCCATGTGTAGCTCATGGAGCTGATCTCACCCACTGTCCCAGGGAATGGCCTATGACTCAGACTTGCCAGAGTATCCATCCCTTTAGCTTGACTTATTGGTTTATTGATGGGCTCAGGACCAAAATAATTTCTCCTCTTGCTATTTTTTCTAGCACTACCGGGAAGGAGGCACCCTCTCCTAAAATTACGTAAGCTAGGGGTATTTAAGAGCCATCTTTGCTTTCATGTGGAGGGAGAGTCTTCATAAAATGAAGCCAATGTAAAGGAGTGCTGGAAGAGGAAAAGATTTAGTCCAGTTTGAGTTGAGTCTTTGTTATTTGCAACTAAAAAATATCAGTTAGTATATGGGATCATTAATATCCACAAACAATGGTTTTGTGTTAGGAACTGGGTAAAGGAAGATGACTATATATGAGGGGTGTGTTGTGCTAATTTATGACAATAGCATCTAGAAAGCAGAGGTCACTTTGTTTCTGTATATGTCTACATATCTATTGTGGATGTAAAAATTTAAATGTTAATGATTCTAATTCTAGGGGATTATAAGAAATTTAGCTGCATAATATTAAGAAGCTCTTCTGTTTAAACAAATTTTCTAAACCTTATAGAATGAATCTTTTCTACACTTTTTCTTATATATTTTGGGTTTTCAGTAAATGTCTTATTTCCCAACCTATATTTGTAAGACTAGTTTTTTTATTCCTTCATAAGCCAATGTTTTCCAAATAAAGATTGCTAGGTTTAACTTTAGTTTGAAGGAATCCATCAAATTGATTTCACTTGTGATCCCCCCGACCCCCCCCTCCCCCGGCCATGGGAGGACATAGCAAGAGGACAGCTATATGTAAGGCAAGAAGAGAGCTCTGACCAGGAATGTGACTATAATGGCACCTTGATCTTGGACTCCCCAGCCTCCAGAACTGTGAGAAATTAATATCTGTTGTTTAAGCCACCCAGTCCATGGTGTTTTGTTATAGCATCCTGAGCAAACTAAGACAGTTTCCATTTTGATGATTTTTGCTTTCAGTGCCATTTATTCCTTGCATACTCTATCCAATTTTTCTTGCCTTACAGTGTTACCTCCATTAGGATGTCCAATACTAGAGTCAAAGGCATTTGAAGAATTTTGTCATCTATGATTCAAATCAAAACAATTTTCTGTCGATGAAAAGTTTTCGTAATGCTTCTCAAAATTCAATAATGATAATTTTTTTGGTGGTAGAGAAGAAAAATTAACCCAGGCTAGAACTATGCCATTTTGGGTGAAGTCTCCCTGGCTCTGTAAAAACAGATTTCAATACCTCTTGGTAAGTCCAAAACCTAACAGGACTGCACAGAAAGGTGTTAGATTTTTTCTTTGAAACTTTTGTGTTTTCCAGTTTGTTTTTAAAAATTTTGTTTCCTTTGAAACAGAAGGTTTTTTTGGAGATACTTAACAAATAGCTATTTGACATAGAGTTATTTTGAGTCAGCTCCTGTACTTCTGTTAAAAGTTTTTATATGGTAATCTCCTAAATTAGCCAAGTTCCTTGTATTTAAGGTTATAGTGTCTTCTGAAACCTGTCTCTGTATTTTTCCATGTATTTGCAGAAGTTGACGTATTTTATACAGATGAAATTATCTTTCAGGAGCTAAAAAGCAAAAATCAAAAGAAAATTTCATATCTGAAGGAAAGAACACTTGGAATCATCATAGAGACATGTAGCTATCTTGGTAATACCATAATCCTATGAAATGGCAACATCTTAAATAAATATATGCTTTTAATGTCTTTATTTAGAATTGTCCCATTGTGACGTGGAATAAGCTAACATCAGAAATTTCTATAACTTTTAATAAAGATACAAATGTCTATCATGAAACTTCAACAATATTTAAACAGCAATTTGAAGCTGTTTACTCAGTACACAGCTCAAAAATATCTAACAGCTCTGGCTGAAAAATATCAACAATAGGGAAGAGGGTAAAAATTCCACTAGCTTAAATACTTCACCACTTATATAACCTGTTTTGAACCTAAATATGGAAGAAATGTCTGGGTCTTTTAAAAAATTTATAGTATTTTATTATATTTTAATAAACTTCATGTCAAAATTATCCAAACTTGGTCTTTTAATTTTCCAATATTATTTTAGGAAACTTTAGAGTCAAAATTATTTAAGAACATTATATTCTAAAAATGACCACCTCAATACCTGGAACCTTTTGCACAAAACCTATATGTTCTTCATATCTGAGCAATTCAATCATCTGAGTAATTCACTCCTAGCAGAGGTGCTCTGGCCTGGAGGAAGTGCTATGCTCAGTCCCAGGAGGTGGTTTTCAGTGCCATTTTCCCTTCCTCACAACCAGTCTCAATCCCAAAATGGCTCTAACTTGATCCACAATGTTCTGGGCCAAGTTTTGCAAGAGTCTCTTGAGTTTGGTTTTGAACACAGTGAATTTGAGCTGACTGTAGTATATCCAAGGGAAAATACTAGAAGACCGTGTTAGGCTGGGTCTTCTGAGAAGCAGTCACCAAGAAAGAATTTGAAGTACAAGAGACATTAGTGAAAAACCTGTGAAAGATAAACAGGTGGGAACAGGAATCCACAGGGAACCTACAGATGCAGGTGTGACACCTGTGAAAAGAGATGGAGAAAGGAGGAGGGTTGGGTAAGGAGGGCCTCAGACTACAGTGAAGTTCTGAGCATGCGTTGACCAGGCCACTGGGGACCCCAGAGCAGAGATTGTCCATCAGTGTCCCGTGTTGAGCACGTATGACCCAGCTCCAGTATGCCCTCTGTGTTTGGTCATTGATAGGGTGCAGCCAGCGAGATAAGGCCTTGGTGTGGGTATGAATGCTGTGGTGGATTCTGAAGATGGAGGCTGTCAGCCAACTACATACTCCCTGTAGCAGGTTCTTACTTGAAGGAAAATCTGAGCAGCTCTCCTCCATGGCCACGACAAAGATATGGAACTTGTTTTAATGATGTAGGAAGGTTGTTTTCTTAATAGTTGGCAAAGCATTCTTTTAGGAAGGAAATATTTTGATTTGGAAAAATAATAAGCCAATTGATGTATGGAAGGATGTCTGCAGAAGCCTAAGCAATACAAACGATAGCTAAGATACTCTGAAGAGAAATTTGTTTTTTTATTATTTACTCAACAAATATTTACTGAACACTTATGATATGTCAGATATTGTAAAGATAGAACAGCAATCAAAACAGACAACAACCCCTCCCTCATGAGATTTACATTCTAGTGAGTAGAGAAAGATAGTAAACAAATAAATGAGCAAGTTATATAGATTGTCAGAAGGTATAAGTGCTATGGAGAAAAAACAAAGCAGGGAGGGTTGATGGGTAATTCAGAAGTAAAGGGTTGCTATTATAAAATATGGTGTCTGGGAAGTTTTCACTGAGCTGAAGGAGGGTGGGGGGATAAGCCTTGTAGATAACTGCGAGAAGAGCATTCTAGGCAGAAGGAAAAAAGGGCTCTGAGGCAGGAGTGTTCCAGAACAGCAAGGAGGAGGCTTCTGTGGTGGGAGTTAGTAAACAAGGCTGAGAGTTACTAGGGGTGCCAGGTCATGTAGGGCACATTACAAGGACTTTGACTTTTCTGCTGAGTGTGATGGGAAGCTATTGAAAGATTCTGAGCAGAGGAGTGGCACAAACTGACCCATTTTCAAAGGATCCCTCTGGCTGCTATGTTAAAAATGGACAGTAGGAAGGCAAAGTAGAAGTAGAGAGACCAGTTAGGAGGCTATTGCAATAATCCAAGTGAGAAAATGGGAGGACTTTATTTTTTTTCCTGAGATGAAAGGGGCAGAGATGAGTAGAAAGAAAAGGTACAAGGAAAGGGGCTGTATGGAGACATGACCAATGAAGGTTTCCCATTGTGGAGTGGATAAAGGACATTTTAAGAAGGTGAATGTCAAATATTACCTTTGAAATTGTTGCCATGTTTCTGTTTCTGCTTCATATTTAATAAGCCTATTTTACTCCCAAATGTATTGTAGGAGTGTGTCTCTATCTATCTATCTTTTTTATTCTAGAAAAGATCTGTGTGTTATAACTGGATTGGCATATAGAACACAGTATATTCATGGTAGCAGGAGCTTGAAATCAAACATAATCAGAATGAAAACCAGGGAAATTGGCAGAATTCTTGGGGAAGGGTTTGGGTCTTGAGAGTAGATTAAGGATTTGAACAAATCTTATCTAGTTGCAAGAGGCTTGAAACTTCCAGCTGACTTCTGACTTAAGGCACGGCTAGAGATTTAAATTTTTGAGCTACCCCTTATAGAAATGATGACTAATAAAGGGACTCTTGGAGGGAAAATACCAGAGAAAAAACTGTCTGTACTTTAGTATTTATTCCAGGTAAAAGAAAGAGATGGTAGATTTAGTAAAGGCAATGAGAGACTGGAGTGATAGATGAGAAGCAATGTTACATGTTGTGGCAGCGTCTGCTGGTTTCCCACCCAAATCCACATTTCCATTTCATATTTATAGAACCCTAATTTTTATTGTACACCTAAAATACTATATTTCCTATCCTCCCTATGTACCAAGGCTCGACTCAGTTCTTCCTAGTGAGATGCAAATAGAAGTTAGATGGAAATTTTTGACAGAATGAAAAGGAGCCTTAAAATTGAGCAGATAGCTGGGATGAGCTTTTCCTCCCCTTCCTCTATTTTTATCTCCAGGAAGTTGGAAATGTTATGATGGCTGGAGCATCAGCAGTCATTTTGGACCATTAAATGCCCTTGAGGATGGACAGTAATTGCTAGGATAATGGAACAAAAAGTAGGAGGAGCCCTGAGCTTCCTATCTCCAGACTTCTTTTATGTGAAAGAAAAATAAATTATTTTTCTTATTTAGGTCACGGTTAATTTAGGTGTTCTGTCTATGCCAATATAACTGCCATACAATAATGGCAGCCACCATTTATTGAGACCTATTATATTTCAGGCATGGTGCTAAGAACTTTATTAGCTCAATTAATCATCACAGTAATCCTATGAAATAGGTGCTATTATTTCCACCGATTTAATAGATGAGGAACATGAAATTTAGAAGGGTCACATAAATTCCCCAAGATCATCTAGCTAGTGTGTAGTCTCAAATTTATTTGTTAGATTTTTTTTAACATCTTTATTGGAGTATAATCGCTTTACAGTGGTATGTTAGTTTCTGCTTTATAACAAAGTGAATCAGCTATACATATACATATATCCCCATATCTCCTCCCTCTTGCATCTCCCTCCCACCCTTTCTATCCCACCCCTCTAGGTGGTCACAAAGCACCAAGCTGATCTCCCTGTGCTATGTGGCTGCTTCCCGCTAAGCTATCTATTTTACATTTGGTAGTATATATAAGTCCATGCCGCTCTCTCACTTCGTCCCAGCTTATCCTTCTCCCTCCCCATGTCCTCAAGTCCATTCTCTACATCTGCTTTTTCAGATTCACTGAAATGTTTTTTCCTCTGAGAACAAAGCTTCCAGAAACTCAAAACACCTGTATTGACTGGTGACCTAAAAGGAGCACTTACCTGCTAACTTCCTGCCTGGTTTTCAAGTAGCTTGGCAGAGATTTCCTGCTGTTACTAGGCGCTATAAAAAATTTAATTATTCTGAATAGCTAGGTCTATTTCAACAGGAACTGCCTCACTTTTAAAATCTGTCTTTTGAAATGTTCTAATAACTATTAAGAGACCATTAGCAAAATTGTAAGGAAAATAAGAAGGTAAGACTTGACTAGTAAAGCCATTATCCCAATCATCCTTACTGAAGACACAGCACACATTAGCTTCTGTGGACGTTTTTGTTTTATGATTAATCTAGATTACAGAGATGAAAGAGCTTCAAATCTTTTTTACTTATGCATGTGATTGGGAGTGGAGTGTGAAAGAGTAGGTATGAATGGAAAGTATCGTTTAAATATTTTATTCAAAATTACATGAACACTTATTGTTATTGAATGCCTATTAGGTGCCAGATGCCAAATGAGGTACTTTACTTGTCTCATTTAATGTCATCCTTGCACCAGTCCCTGTGAGGGAGAGCACAGTTTGTAAATATGATGATGTTCAGAGACACTGAGTGAATTGCCCAAGGTCACACAGTAGGAATTTATATATAGATCTGTCTGTCTCCAAAGTGCATGCTCTTTCAGTTTATTACTCTATGACAAAAAAACCTTCAGTACTATGAGATATTTTAAACAGAGGTCTGTTTTATAGAACTTCAGTGATAATGAAAACTCAAGCACCACTTGTAAACAACTCTAAATCACTGCTTATGGTCTGGTTTGAAGTTTCCAGATCCCACGTCCTTCTCTTTCCTGCTTCTACCCTTTGACCATTTCATATATGCTAGAAGAAAGAATGCAGTTTATTAATTTTGTTCATTATTAACTGCCTTGGTATAAGTTTTGATGAAGAAGGAAATGGAAATTACTGATTAGAATGAACTTTGTTTATTACTTTTCAATTTCATTTAATGGTACATTACCATTCTTCATTCCCATGATTTCTTAAATTGACTTTAGTTTTTTTAAAACAATCTCTAAATTGCTCTCATTTAGCAAGTGAATGCAGTATTGTTTTTACAAATGAGAAAACTAACTTATATTTGCTTATTATGGTTTATAATTACCCTAATGGTCACATAAAGAAATAAAGTAAATTCTTAAAGCATCCAGCTTCATTTGTTACTTTGAAGAGGGCCAGCAGCCGCAAAATATCAATAGTAGCATGGTTCTGGGAGAGCTTAGTGCAGTAGGGTTTCAACTGAATCGCATATTGGTTCGCTTGATGGATAACCTAACTATGTATACAGTTGATGCTTAAAATCCTTACTAGTAGCCGTAAGGTTTTATCACCATTAGTAGTTACTAACATCATGAATCTACTTTAAAGTTTCTGCTTAAAGGAAATTTATCATTTGCTAAATTTTACATGAAGGTTATTGACTATTTTGGTAGCTATAACTTATATACCCTTATATATAAAATGTATAACCTCTGCGGAAATTTTGAAAAACAAATCAATATTGTTATGTAATTTCTGTTTTGTATATCTATCTGACTAATGGGGTCTGGAGAAAGTAATAATCAAATGCTTGTGTTTTTCTCTCTTTACATTTGAGTAATAAGGTATTTTTCAGTTTCCTTATATTTTTCAAAAATAAGGTATTTTTCAGTATATTGACTATGTTATTACTATTAAGAAATTATGCAACACATTGATTATCCAATGTGTGTAGAACATTTGTGTCTTTGGAAACATAAGGGAAAGGGGAAAATATCTAAATATTTACAAGTTGTTTGACAAGATTAAATAATCCCATTATCACTAACTTGTTGCTGACAGTATTTGTGGGTAAATGTGTAGGAAAAAGAGAGTTTACCTGTAGACTCAGACCACTGGGCTTGTCTGTTTTCACCCAATTCAAAGCTTTCCTAGAGTTGGGGGATAAGCAGGGATCATGTACTTCCATTGCAAAAAGGAAAATTTGTTTGAGGGTATAATTTTGCCTGAATTTTCATTGTGGTAGGAAGGATTACTTGCCTGGCCTCCTATACAAGTTTAGGGGACATTTGCAACCCCTGTTCTAGGATTAGATTGCAATAAATTTTGGGGCCGGGGGTGGCTCATCAAGATGCTTTTCCCTGTAATCCCAGGTTTGAGAATGATGATCCCAGGGAATAAGATGGAATAGTTTGCATTAGAAACTTTTCTCATCCCTTCTCCCTAGAATTTGGAATTGGACACTGTCAGGGTAGCCTCAGGTAGTGTCCAATGGCAAGGACAGGAAATTGAGCTGAAGAAATGAAATGGCCTTGAGTCAGACCTGACACAAAGGACTAAAGATGTGTGAAGGAGGACTGGTTTGCATATAATGTGTTTGTGACCATAACCAGTTACTCAAGCACGGTGGTTCTCAAACTTTGGCATGCATCAGAAACTCCTGAAGGGATTGGTAAACACAGATGTTTTGAGCCCCCACGACTAGAGTTCCTGATTCAATAGGTTTAGGATGATGTCTGAGAATTTTCATTATCAATGAGTTCCTGGGTGATTCTGCTGCTGCTGGTTCACAGACTGCACTTTGAAAATCATTGCCCCCAGCATACAGACAAGCTTTGTGTAAGGGGGTTCCTGTGAATCCAGAGTGCTGTGACTATGATGCTAACATGTGAGACGTTATGGGGCTTTGGCAGGAATTCAGTCCAGAAAAGGCATCTGTGGAGCAGTGGGCGGCTTCTTTTGGGTGGGGCCTAATATATCTTTTGTAGCTGTGCTATACCTTTTAATCTCACTCACCTCTCCTGGAGGAGAAGGGATAGGGAGATTTTGCTGAGCACATGATATCGGAGCTGGGTCTTGAATAAGTTCTTCGGGAAGAAACTGTTTCTAGCAGAGGTGCAGCTTGCATAAAGGCAGAAAACAGCATGATAGTGTGGTGATGTGTGTGTGTATGTGCACACGTGTGTGCCTAAGGAGTGAGAGATGGAGCTGGAAAGGTAGGCAGGGAATGGCATAAGACAGTTTTTTTTATACGTACAGAGCAACTTGGACATTGATTGAAGAGTATGGTTTCAGACAGTGCTCCAAGAGCCCTTTCAGGCTCGTGGTGATGGAAGTGAATAGGGTGTTGGGACTCTCATACTCATTTCAGCCAGGGTTTATTTACATACTTTATAAATTTGGGTTTTTCCTAGTCTCTGTATTAAATAAAGCATTCTACAGTTCTCATAGTCACCCTTGGTGGTTATGTCTTTCTTGCCATTTCTGGTATAATCTTTACATTTTCAGCATGTCACCTTTAAAACCATATGCCATTGTCTTAGCTAATCTATGAATTGCTTGGACCATCATTTTTTTGTTCTACTTCACTCTCTTCTCATGAAGACAATATGTGATTGAATAATCAGAATTATATCTTGTGGAGGCTCTAGTCCCTTTAACCTCTATTTTCCCTTTTAGGATTACATGCCATAGAATCATGAATTTTCTGCTTCAAATTCTTGTCTTGCTACAGTCTAGACTTATATCAAGCCATCTGGCTCAACCTTTACCTTGCTGGTTATTGTAAGCCTCCTAGTGACAGGGCACCTGAATCCTAATATTCTTAGCACTTTTGTTTCACTAACCAATTCTTTTTTGGTCTTAAGTCCCTAGGTGTTTCATTGATCTTCTCAGTGCCCAGATTGTGAAGACCTGTCATATGTTTTGTTTGTACTAAATGAGAGACAAGAACTAATTGAGGTCCTCATCACGACTGTACCTATTTTGTGACCTGTCTCAGTAGCACATTCTAGAATTGGCTTAAGAATGTTACAATATCATCATAATATTTTTTATTTCTTTCTTCCCACAAATTTCTACCAAAATGTTTATCTTCATTAATTTACTTCTACTGCACTTACCTTCTACCAATCTAGTGAGTCATTTTATTAAAATAGAGTAACTCAGAAAAAAAGAAAGAAAAAATAAAATAGGGTAACTCCTCTTATTATTATTTGTTTTACATCTTTATTGGAGTATAATTGCTTTACAATGTTGTGTTAGTTTCTGCTGTATAACAAAGTGAATCAGCTATATGTATACATATATCCCCATATCCCCTCCCTCTTGCATCTCCCTCCCACCCTCCCTATCCCACCCCTCCAGGCGGTCACAAAGCACCGAGCTGATCTCCCTGTGCAATGTAGCTGCTTCCCACTAGCTATTTTAACGTTTGGTAGTGTATATATGTCAATGCTACTCTCTCACTTCGTCCCAGCTTCCCCTTCCCCCCTTCCCATGTCCTCAACTCCTCTTATTATTACACCTGAAATATATAGGCTTATACTAGCAATTATCAATAATACCTATATGATCATGGTTATTGTCCTATATTATACATTTAAGCTTGATGTTCATTTCAATTCAATCTTGTTGGTTTTCGGGGCTCTGCACATAGCTACATAACAATGTTAATACCAGTGACTGTTAAGTAGCATTTCTAATTTTAAAATTGTTTTCTCATGGTAATTGTTGGACATCTGCTCTCCAGTTAGATTTTCAAGCAGGCTGATGGGAGAGACTTGTTGGAAAGATAGAACTTTCGGCATTTCTCAATAACACTTAGAAATGATTTTCTAGTCTGTGTTCAGTGGTAACCATTCTTGATGTATAAGCCCAGTTAAGAGACCTCTTTTAAGAAGAGTGGCAGAAAATATGAGGAAGAAAAACCGGGAAAGCGTGCTAACCTTGCACCCAGTTGGGGATTTTGCAAGCTTTGCACACAATAGAACTTGACTAATCTTTCCCCTTAGAGATCACCGTTTGAGGACACTATTAGACTGAGACACACAATTGTATTTTTCCATTGTAAAACAAAACAAAGATCATAAAAGAATGAAATGTGGTATTATTGGATTATTTCTGGATAAAGGTATGCAATTTGCTTTTGCTATGATAAGTAGATTCTATTAGAATTGTTATGTAGCTACAGATGGCCACTAATTGTTATTTAATTTATACAGAGCTTGGAAACCCAATTTATTTAAGCAAGTGAAATGATGTGAATATTTGTGATAAATCATTAATTCAATATTTTAATTTATACTTTTGAAGATCATGACAAGCTTAGAAGTCTGTGTTATCTCAATTTATATTTTTCTTCTCTGTGAATCTACTTTCTACCTTGCTGTGATGCCTCTAATGTTAGTGCTCACATGGACAAAATGTTTGCTTTCATTTTTTTCAGTGTTACTGATTTTGTTTTACACAGTGATTTTGATCTTTTGCTTATCACTCTGAGAATATTGGTTCATTCCCAGTGCTATTTGGGGAACTGAATGAAGAAGAGAGTTTATAACCCTACAAAGTCTTGTGCCAAAATATTTATTGGTTAAGTGGTTTCCCTGACCATTGCTGTCCATGCTGTAATAGTGCTTTTCTTAATCCAATATTTTTTCCTTGTTAACTATGGTCACAGACTTGAGATATTGAATGAGATATTGACTTGCTTATTTTGGAGGATAAGAGAATTATTGGAGATGGAATTGAAACATGGTTACTTTAGCTGTGGAATTTATAGTGTGTATTTCCACTGGATTATAGTTAGGTCAAGGGGTGATCTGTTATAAAAACTGTTTAGGATTAGAAGTAGTTCTACCCAGAAGTAAGTGTTAATGGATTTTTTGGGGTAGTGTTATATAGAACCCAGAATTTGGGTACTTGGAGCTTCAAAAAGAGGAGGAAAAAATACAGGCAAAAACAAGGCTAAAAGACTATTGTGCATACCAGAAATCACATGTAAATTTAGGTTAGAACAAACTTACAGAATAAAATGCTCTTTAAAAAATAGTTATAAGACAAATGGCATTTTCTCAAATCCCTTGCTTTTGGATATTTCAGTCTAATAAAGCTACATTGAAACTTCTGATAAAGATTCAGTTTGCATGGCCAAGAATATAAGCACTCTTCAGGCTAGCATAGGAAAGGGCTTCCATCTACTTCCCAGGTTTTGTTTGTTTCTTAAATCTTATTCCAGTGACCTTTCTGAACACTAAAATTTCTCTAGTTCAGCCGTCTTATGGTTTCTTAAGTTTTAAAAGCACCTGCTTCATCCACTAAGGAGAATGGATGGAAACCTTCGATAGGAGGTGAGCCCTGTAGTGTTTTTCATCAAGTAAAATTATGACAAAGCCTTCTGATGGGACTAAAGAGAAATACGTGAATAAAAAGACAACCGCTGCTTGAGCTTTTCCTGAAGATGGCACTAGTGTTACTTAGATAAAGAACATTTTTATGCTCAGCAGCTGTTAGTTCATTGTGCACAGTGAAAAGGTTTATATGTACTGGGAAACTAAGTAGATGTCTTACAGTAAGTAGTCACTTATCTGTGCATGATTGAACCCCAGCATGGTTCAACCAGTCCTTTGGGAGATCTGCTTTTCAATTAATGCATTCACATGGACAGTAAAATCTGATGGAATACTCTTTTTGACCAGGGAAGAGGACTACTACCAAAATCATATTACAAAGCTCCAGGCCCATTCTCCCAGTTGCAAAGTATAAAAACCTAGTAGATTTATTCTGATAATCTTAAAGCTTCATTCAACAAAGACTTATTGAACACTTGTTTGAGGTAATGCATTGTGCCAGATTGTTTTGGAGGGTTCAGGATTAAAAGCCAAAACAAACATGATCTCCATCTTCTCACATTTCTCAAAACATATGCAAAGGGGCTTCCCTGGTGGCGCAGTGGTTGGGGGTCCGCCTGCTGATGCAGGGGACACGGGTTCGTTCCCCGGTCCGGGAGGATCCCACGTGCCACGGAGCAGCAGTGAGAGGCTCGCGTACCGAAAAAAAAAACAAAAAAAAACCATATGCATAAATACACAAGATACAAGTGTCTTAGTCCATTCATGCTGTTGTAACAAAATATCAGTGACTGGGTAGTTTATAAGCAACAGAAATTTATTTCTCAGAGTTCTGGAGGCTGGAAGTCTGTGATCAGGGTGCCAATATGGTTGAATGAGGGCTCTCTTCTAGGTCACAGACATCTCATTGTGTCCTCTCATGGTGGAAGGGGCTAGAAATCTCTCTGGAGCCTCTTTTATAAGGCACTAATCCTACTCATGAAGGTTCCACTCTTATGATTTAAGCACCTCCCAAAAGCCCACCTCCTAATACCATCTTCTTTAGGGGTTAGGATTTCAATATATGAACTTGGGGGGGATGCAAACATTCAGACCTTAGCATAAAATTAGTTTCATAAGTCATAGAAAAATTACTAGTAAGAAGTTATTGGAGTAAAGGAGGAATGTTGAGGTGGGTTTGAGATGGACTGTGAAAGGAGGGCCTGCCTTCAGCTCAATATGAAGTGAGGAAGAGACAAAATAGAATTTTCAATAAGGGAACTGGATGAGGGAAGCAGTGTGTAGAGAATGGTGTTCTTTTTGCGTTTAATGATTCATTCAGGGACTGATATAGTCTATGCTCTCTGTTAGGTGCTCTAAAACATGACTGTATACTACTCTTATCTTAGTTCAGGTTTCTATAACAGGTATACTATAGACTGAGTGGCTTGAACAATAAACATTGATTTCTCACAGTTCTGGAGGCTGGGAAGTCCAAGATCAAGGTGTCAGCAGATCCACTGTCTGGTGAGGACCTGTTTCCTGGTTAGCAGATGGCCACCTTCTCATTTTATCCTCACGTGATGGAGAGCAGAGAGAGAGGAAGTAAGGTCTCTCATGTCTTTTCTTATAAGGACACTAATTCCATTCATGAGGGCTCTCCCTTATGACCTAATTACCTCCCAAAAGCCCCAACTTGAAATACATCATATTGGGGATTAGGCTTCAATATATGAATTTTGTGGGGGGGGCACAAGCATTCAGCCCATCACAATTTTCTAACTATGTGCTCTTGGGATATTTAACCCCTTTGTGCCTTTCTTTCCTCATCACTAAAATGAAGGTGATAAGAGTACTTACCTCAAAGGGTTTCTGAGGGGACTAAATGAGCTAGCACATGCATAGTACCTGGCCATAGTAATAAATATTACTGTAATTATAAAAATAAATGTTAGATGTTATTATGAATATTTGTATTTTATGCCAATAATTCTATTAGAGAATTCTGATTCTTTTGAGAAACTAAGAATTAAGTATCCTTACAATTTTACATATAAGAAAATTTAGGCTTAGGAAAATTAACTTGCTAAAGAGATACAGGCTACATTTTTTTAATTGAAATATAATTGACAGTTAAAAATATGTTTAAGGTATACAATTTGATGATTTAATATACATATACATTGTTAAATAATCACTATAATCAAGCTAATTAACATGTCCATTGATACAGGCTGCATTTGAACCAAGGCCAAATCTATCCTGTTTTCTGCTTCATCATTCAATTCTTAATAATTATGTTGTATGTAATCAGTCTGTGTGGTGAATGGATAGCAAGGAGCTATAGTTGGATTTAAAGATAATAGGGGCCCAGAGTGGAGGGCTTCTAATGCTTGGCCAAGAGTTTAAACTTTGCTATGCAATGGGAAATAATTATGGACTCTCATGGGCATTGCCTGTTTCCCTTGGCAAAGAATGAAAGATAACTAGCATCTGCAAAGGTCAGTTATCAGGTATGGTTGAAGGCTAATTCAAGAAAAAATTATTCAAATATTAAATGTCTGTCAACCACTCCTTTATAGATTGGTGTCCTGGTCTGGAGGAATGTTCTTAAAGTACCATACTGGGCTATGCAGGGACACAGGCAAGAGATCTGAACATGGGACAATAGTTAACTTTTAGATAAAGGTTGAAGAAGAGGATTAATTCAAGTGGTTAGGGGAGAATAAAGAGATAGTCTGAGTGTCATGGATCGAAATAATGGGAAAGTTTCAGGAAAGAACAAAGCTTTGACTGCTGTAGAGTGGTTGAGCAAGACAGTTGCTGAGAAGAAGTGATTGGACTTCCTGGCTAGATGGACATCTGTGACAGTTCAGAGAACAGATCAGTCAAATGTTGGGGTTTCAAAGTGAGAGGTGAAGTAAAGAGAGAGTGAGAAAAATAAGTGGGGACAAATATAGATTAGTCTGATAAGAACAAAGTTTGGAGATAAAAGAAAGATAATTGTAATTTAAGGGAGAAATATTATTACTAAGGGAGAAGTGTTATCACTGAAGGTTTTCTTTTAGTAAGAGAATGGAGAATGGTAGTACTTCAAGGGACTACAGTAGCAAAGGAGACTAAAATGGAATAGCTGAAGAAGGAAAGGAGAAAGCAATGAGATATTTTGGGATGGGCCAAGAGAATATCAGAGGAGTGATCAGTAATGTCAAATGCAGAAGAGAAATCAAATAAGATGTCATTGGAGGAGTAAGAACAGAAAATGTGTGTAGAAGCTTCTTTTGAAGAGCTTGTTGTGCTTGGTTATGAAGAAAAGGAGAGAAGAGAGGCAGCCCCAGAGGTGGTGGGGTATTTGTTTGTTTGTTTTTATTTTTAAGGATGGGAGTGTATTTATAGTCTTTGGGGAAGATATCAATAAAACTGAAGCCAGAGAAAGAGAAGTAAGCAATGAAGGCCAGGGAAACAATAATAGAGAATCTGATCAGGAGCTCAAAGGGGTTTAGTCATCCAGGGCAATGAAGGTTGGATATGTTTGTGGATGGAGATGGGATGTTAAAGGAGCTCTTTTTTGCTTCACAGAGAAAATAGACCAGGGACTATTCCATACACTCTGAATTCTCCTATATGACATATAAAGCCCTTGACTAATTCCCTAGTTTTCATCTCCTGCCCCTCTGCTTGTGACACAGCACCATTTAGACCTGTTACCCAAGTGCTATTCATATCCTGAGTCTTTGTCTGTGCTGCTCCCTCTGTTAGAAAGTTTTCTTTGGATACCTCTGCTGTCCAAGTAGAATTTAATGTCCTTCTTGTGGCCCTCTGTGTCTTGAGTCCTATAAAGCCCTCCCAAATAGACCATTAGATTGACAGCACATTAGGAACAGGGACCATTTTCCTGTTACCTTTTTATATCTGGCTCATAGACCGCAGTAGTGGCTCAATAATATTTGTTGAATTTCATTTCTCCATTTTTCAAAATAACACTTTTGTGCATTTTTTAAAGTTTTTATAGCAATTGGAGATGATTCCAACTTATATACTTTCAGTTTATAAAGTTGAATTAGAGACTGATTTGATTTTAAAACTAGTGGAGCTAATATTTTACTGGCTAACTCACTCGCTTAAGTGCACACTGTCTTTGCTTGTTTGACTTGGTGTGTGTGTCTGCCAACTGTGTGTGGATCATGGGTCACTAACCAGTGTTAAATCTGTAAGGGCAGAACGTTTGTTTTATTTTCTAAATCTACAACACAGGCTTGCCAGAACCATGCTCAATAGATGCCTAACAAACAGCTAGTAAATTTAATTAAATAAGTAGACTTACATATGATTTATAAGTAAATCATACTTATAGGTAGAGTGTTTTCTTGGAGAACTAATTTTACATCCCTGTGTCATAGTTACTGCTCTGTGAAGTGACCTCATCTGCTAACATATTTCCCACAAGTATTAAGCAGGTTGTATTGATTAATAATTTTTTCTCATAGAAGATAAGCACTGTACAAATAATTTTTCACCAGGAGAAAGTTTCATGAGTCATGTGCTGACCTTTTCAGTGGATGACTATACATGGGTAATATAATCTGCAACAACCATATTTGTATGCAAAGACCAATGATAAATAATATAATGATTCTTTTGCTCTTATTTAAATAAACATGGATGTATTGTCTTGGTTCCTTAAATGATCAGTTCTCTCTTCTGTCCTATTTAGATTACTTTATATTTCTTCTATCTCCTTTCTTCTGTAGTTTGTCATACATCTCACCTCAGTCCAAGATATTACTCCCTGATCTTTGGTTTTTCTTCCTCAGGTCATAGGGTTTCTCACCACCTGAGTGCAAACACTGTCACTGTATACTGATGGTTTTCATATTATGTGTTGACAGTGCTACTACTCAGGAGCGGTAACATGGTCAAAAAGACAGATATGACCATCCATCCTTTCCAGGGAATATTGCTGTGATAAGGAACATTCACAGGAAGCTTTTCTGTTTTAGCTCCCAAGGTAACTTTGGTGTGCACATCTTACTTTTTATTTTCCAAACATATACTGTTGCTAAGTTTCTGAAGGCTTTGCTTGACATCATATTCTAGGGTTTGCTTCTGTGAGTTTTGCTTAGCATGCATGCAAAGAAATAGTGGTGTCGACATTCTCTATCTTATTTAGAATATTTTATTGTGGGCCCGATGTATATGTAATTTAAGTTTAAATAATAAATTGAATAAAAATGGAAATAGTGTGCTGTCTTCTAAAACACACTTCCTAGAGCTTTTTTTTTGAGATTGCTGTGACTATCAAAGGTTACTATTACAGAAACATAATCTTGTGTACCATTCCATGTTTGAATGTGCTTCAGGAAGACAATATCTCAAGATAAAACACAATCAGATTTTATTTTAAGTCCTTCAGCAGCAAAACAAAATTTCAGTGTGTCTGTAATGTGATTTTCTATAAAGACTCATCCCATGATGTTACATTTAATCAATTTCTTAATTAATATTTGTATTAGTACACTTACTATTTTATTCAGACTATAGATACCATTAGTAAAGAAAATGGATTAAATTGAGTAAAAATTAATAGAGTAGGTAAAAAGAGTGTAGAATTAGAGGGGAATATTGGAGAATCTGTTTATAACCTTAACTTGAAATGGTGAAAAGACACAAAATGTAGAATATTCAGTAGTAGCAAATGATAAATGTGATAATATCAAAATTTAAAACTTTTGTTAAAATTAGACCCTATAAAGTCAAGACAGGCAGTACACTGGAAAATGTTTATTCATTCACTTTCTTATTCATATTTCCAGTAAACATTTATTGAGCACAAATTATGTGTCAGCGGTTTCCCTGGTGGTGCAGTGGTTAAGAATCCACCTGCCAATGCAGGTGACATGGGTTTGATCCCTGGTCTGGGAGGATCTCACGTGCCGTGGAGCAACTAAGCCCGTGCGCCACAACTACTGAGCCTGCGCTCTAGAGTCCGTGAGCTACAACTACTGAGCCTGTGTGCCACAGCAACTGAAGCCTGTGGGCCTAGAGGTGGTGCTCTGCAACAAGAGAAGCCACCGCAATGAGAAGCCTGCTCACCGCAACAAAGAGTAGCCCGGGCTCACTGCAACTATAGGAAGCCTGTGTGCAGCAACAAAGACCCAGCACAGCCAAAAATAAATAAATAAAATAAAATAAATTTATAAAGCAAACAGAAAAACAAATTATGTGTCAGGTATCACTTTTGGCTCTAGGGATCTAGCAGTGAACAAAACAGATAAAAAACATTGCCATGGTTTATAGTGGATTAACATTCAGAATATATGAAGAACTCCTTCAAACAAAACAAAACAAAAGCCCAATGAGCAAAGGAGATGAGCTAATTCAAAAGGAAAATACATACGGCCAATGAACTATTAAAATCTTAAAAAAAATCTTTTAAAATCTCAGTAATAACTGGAGGATACAAATTAAATTAAAACAATGAAATAGCAAATTTTTCTCAAAAAATTGAGAACAACTAAGAAAGAATGACAAATCCAATGACAGTAATAGTGTCGGGCAATGGGTAGTTTCAAGCATTTTGGTGTTCCAGTAAGTTGGTACAGTCCTTTTGGGAGACAGCCTGGTAGAATCTTCCACCATGAAACTCCCCTACTTGGTATATATCTGCCATGGACTGAATGTTTGTGTATCTTCAAAATTCATATGTTGAGTTTCTAATTCTCAATGTGATGGGGACTTAACGGAAGTAATTAGGATTAGATGAAGTCATATAAGGACACAGCAAGAAGACAGTTGTCTACAAGCCAGGAAGAGTGCTCTCGTGAGAACCTGACCAAGCTGGTACCCTGATCTTGGACTTCAGGCACCTGAACTGTAATAAAATAATTTATTTTATTTAAGTGTATGGTATTTTAATTTTATTTATTTATTTAATTTTTATTAAAAATTTATTTAATTTATTTTATTTTTGGCTGCTTTGAGTGTTGCTGCACGTGGGCTTTCTCTAGTTGTGGCAAGTGGGGGCTACCCTTCGTTGTGGTGTGCAGGCTTCTCATTGTGGTGGCTTCTCTTTTTCGTGGGGCACAGGTTCTAGGCGCATGGTCTTCAGTAGTTGTAGCACGTGAGCTCAGTAGTTGTGGCTCATGGGATCTAGAGCACAGGCTCAGTAGTTGTGGTCCATGGGCTTAGTTGCTCCGCAGCATGTGGGATCTTCCCAGACCAGGACTCGAACCTGTGTCCCCTGCATTGACAGTTGGATTCTTAACCACTGTGCCACCAGGGAAGCCCAAGTGTATGGTATTTTGTTATGGCAGTCTGAGCTGACTAATACAATATTCTAGAAGAAAAATAGTGCACAATTATGTTCATTGAGTTGTTTTCTTTTTTTAGCATTTTTCAGTGGTAAAAATGGAGGATGGGTGAAGGAGGGATAAATGGATGGACCACAGAGGATTTTTTTTTTTAAACTTCTTATTTTATATTGGAGTACAGTTGATTAACAATGTTGTGTTAGTTTCAGGTGTACAACAGAGTGATTCAGTTATACATGTATCTATTCTTTTTCAAATTCTTTTCCCAATTAGGTTGTTACAGAATATTGAGCAGAGTTCTCTGTGCTATATAGTAGGTCCTTGTTGGTTATCCATTTTAAATATAGCAGTGTGTACATGTCAATCCCAAACTCCCTAACTATCACCCCCATCCCCACTGTTCCTCCCTGGTAACCATAAGTTCATTCTCTACACAGAGGATTTTTATGTCAGTGAAAATATTCTATACAATACTGTAATGGAGGATACATGTCATTATACATTTGTCCAAACCTGTAGACTGTACAACACCAAGAGTAAAATGTAATGTAGACTACAGACTTTGGGTAATAATGATGTGTCAACATAGGTTCATCAGTTATAACACATACCACTCTGGTGTGGAATGTTGATAAAGGGGGAGGCTATGCATGTGTGGGGGCAGTGAGCATATGGGATAACTCTGTACCTTCTGCTCAGTATTGCTATGAACCTAAAACTGCTCTAAAAAATAAAGTCTTCAAAAAATAGGAGAAGCCCACGAGCCACAACTACCGAAGGCTGTGCACCACAACTACTGAAGCCCTTGCACTACAGCCTGTGCTCTGCAACATGAGAAGCCACCATGACGAAAAGCCTGTGCACCGCAACAAAGAGTAGCCCCCACTCACTGCAACTATAGAAAGCCCATGCACAGCAACAAAGACCCAACGCAGCCAAAAATATAAATAAATAAATAAATAAATAGGAGAGAATAAAACAAAACAAAACAAAATGGAGATAATCCAAATATTCATACTGAGTGGATTATTAAATAAAATATGATATATCCACCCTTGGAATATTATAGCAGATTTCTATTACTGACATGAAAAGATCTATAAGAAAGTGGGTAAGAAAAAGAGTTAAAATGGTATTGGGTTATGATCCTACTTATGTAAAATAAACATGAAAATACACAAAACAGAGCCATATATCTACATATGTATGTATTTATATATTTTATATGTATGTATGTCAATACATATAAAGAGGTAATGTTAATATTGATTGCCCCTCTGGGAAGGAGGATTGGAAGAGAAATCCAGGGGAACTTTACCATCACCTAAATGATTTGACTTCTATGCAATAGGGAATTAGTTTAATAATTGTATAATTAAATTTGTTTTGAAAAAACCCAATTGCAGAAAAATTTTAAAAAGTCAATGAGCAGAAAAGAAAATTGGCAGTTGAGATTATTCAGGGAACTGAGTTCTCCAAAGTACAAGAACATAGTGCCTAGTCAGGTTTGTCTGAAGTGCAGGCCAGAACTTGAAAAAGTAAGAAAAAAACCTGAAAAATTGAATTAGAAGTGTTTTTATGTGGTTTTTAAGGTTGGCCTACATTCTGGGGATTAAATTTTAAGCAGACATATGGGATTTTTGGACCTGTATTTTATGAAGTTTTATCTGTTGTACAGGATGGATTGGAGAGAATAGAGATAAGAAAGTTAAGGCCTTTTTTTTTTTTTTTTTTTTTTTTTGTGGTACGCGGGCCTCTCACTGTTGTGGCCTCTCCCGTTGCGGAGCACAGGCTCCATGCGCACAGGCTCAGCGGCCATGGCTCACGGGCCTAGCGGCTCCGCGACATGTGAGATCTTCCCGGGCTAGGGCACAAACCCGTGTCCCCTGCATTGGCAGGCGGACTCTCAACCACTGCGCCACCAAGGAAGCCCCCAGGTTAAGGCTTTTTGTGTGTGTGTGACAATTTCAATAAGAAAACATGTATAAGATCTCATAAAACTAACTTACAAATATATTCCTGGTGGTTGATAGTAGAAATAACTGAGCACACTTACACATTAATGTATCTACATAATTTTCCCATCTTAGCTACTGTTATCTTTTGTATATATTTAAGGAAATTTCAAGATGTCAAAATTAGTAGACATTAGCAAAAATTTTAATCTGTTTTTCAAGAACACTTGTTCTGCTTTTTTTCTATTCCCTTGGCTTCAGATTCTTAAGAAACCATGAACATTACATCAGGTCAAAAAGACAGATGATACCTACTTCAACATTTATCTCAAGGAATCCTTCTTTTTTAAATAAAAAAGATGGATATTGAGAAAGTCATCAGTCACCACTGCTTTTCCCCCCACTGGTAATAGAGATGGAGTCAATCAACCTGAGCATCTGCCAGGGTCAGCAGGATAGAAGAGACTTTTGACATGGAAACACATTTCATGATATAGCTGTCCCTCCAGAATGCATAATAATTTTAACCCTGGACTCACCTTATTGTTTTTAAGAAGAAAGGTTGATGTTCTCGTATCTCAGGCAAACTGTCTACCTTATCCTATGCTGTGTTTCATCACCAAGGTTTTTAAAGACTATCTATCTCATAATTTTCACAAAAACACATCTCCCAATTGCGTTTTCACCTCCTAGAGTGTGGTTTTAAAAAGTTAAAAGGATAAAAAGAAATCTGTTTTCTGTAGGACACAGCATACATTTGCTGCTACATACTTGTCAAGTTTTCAAAAGTGAAATTACAATGAAGATGATAAATGAACGTGGTGTTCCTATGTTCCCTTCTCTTTTCAAGTCCATTTAATTCTCCTCCTTCCCTCCATTCTCAATCTCTCCCCTCCTACAACACCCATTCTTGTTGTTCCCACTATATTTAATGGACAGACATTTGTCTTGTGCCTACTGAATGTGAGCCCCCAGAGCAAGAGAACAGTTTTGCCTTAACTGTGGATAGAAAAGAATGGAAAAGTAAATGCGATATAGTGGCCATGAGTTTCTTGAGCACAGGATTTTTTCATTCAACAAACATTGAACACTAGGTACTAAGGACACATACTTTAGATGGCAACTCTGCCTTAGAGGGGCTCAGGTGAATAGGAAAGGCCTGGAGGTAAACATGCCATTGTAATACAATATCATAGCTATAACAGAGGTATTTAAAGATTCTGCATGAATTCAGAATCAAGCTAAAAACTCTGAACTCATGTGGAGAGAGGTCAAGGAAGGCATCATAAAGGAGATGCCACCTTGATGACCAAAGGAGCAGTGCAGTGAGAAGAAGGGAGTGAAGGCTCTTCCAGGCAGTGAGCATGTCATGTGTCAAGGTAGAGAGCAGAAAAGCATTTATTACTAGAGGAAAGAAAGTTGTTCAGTGTGGTTAGATAACAGGATGAGTGGAGGGGAGTTTGGGGAAGAACTGGGGGAGGGGGTGGGGGACGGCTAGATGGGACACTGCACTGGCAGGAATGACCAGTCTCTGTTCTCAATGTTTTATATGTTTTCTAACATTTATTCCTTACAAAAATTCCGAGTCAAGTATTATTACCCCTATTTTTCACGAAAAGGAATCTCAGCTCAGATAAAGTAAAAACAAACCCCCAAATATCTCAAATTTACGTTGGCAGAAAGTGGCAGAGACAGGATTTGGATTCAGGTCTAACAGGCTTTAAAGCCTGTGATTCATAGAAGAGTGCAAGGGAAAGGGAAGTCTGCCTGTGAAAAGTCTTGTTTGTAATGGGAATTTGAATTTTATGTGTATGCAGTAGGAATTCAAAGAAGCATTTTAAGCAGTAGGAAAGGAATAGTCCATCATATAGAAAGAGGAAAACAATGGGTTTTTTTTTAAGAATTTCTTTTGCTAACGTTAGTAACATACAGTCATTAGTATGAGTTAAAGATTTGTCTCAAGTCAATAATTGGGCAGGAACAAAGTATAATTAAATTGTTCTATGGTAACTGAATGTAGTCATCTATATAAAATTAAAGTAAGATATAATTTAATTTGAAAAGCACCTGAAAATGACAAAAAGCTAAAGCTATCTGATTGCTCAATTTTCAGTACATTCTCAGCTCATCAACATTTAAATGAATTAAGAATAGAGACCAGCTCAAGTACATCTGCAAAAGCACTGCTTTCATGATTATTTAGGGCTGATGTCAACACAGGACCCAAACAAACCCAGTATGACACGACTGTCTTAGCCAGGCTTTTCATACTTCGTGATATATTCAAAATCTGTATAAATTTGAAGCAAATCTGTAAAATTTGTTAGCATCAGGTGGAGGTCAGTGTACAAACTGATTTTTATACAAACTGATTTTTATCTGAAACAAATGGCATATTGTACTATGTCGTTTTACAGGAAATAAAGTATAAATCAAGAAGAGTCCCTATATTAGGCCCTATGATGTCCTTGAACTACATGCACAGAAACTCAATTGATGCTAAAAGCACAGTGACCTGTTAAATGGCAAATGCTTGCATTTATTACCTTTCCTTTTTTTTTAAAAAAAAAGTATTTTTTGTATGTTTACATCTTTATTGGAGTATAATTGCTTTACAATGGTGTGTTAGTTTCTGCTTTATAACAAAGTGAATCAGTTATACATATACATATGTTCCCATATCTCTTCCCTCTTGAGTCTCCCTCCCTCCCACTCTCCCTATCTCACCCCTCTAGGTGGTCACAAAGCACCGAGCTGATCTCCCTGTGCTATGCGGCTGCTTCCCACTAGCTATCTACCTTATGTTTGGTAGTGTATATATGTCCATGCCTCTCTCTCGCTTTGTCATAGCTTACCCTTCCCCCTCCCCATATCCTCACGTCCATTCTCTAGTAGGTCTGTGTTTTTATTCCTGGCTTATCCCGAGGTTCTTCATGATATTTTTTTCCCTTAAATTCCATATATATGTGTTAGCATATGGTATTTGTCTTTCGCTTTCTGACTTACTTCACTCTGTATGACAGACTCTAGGTCTATCCACCTCATTACAAATAGCTCAATGTCGTTTCTTTTATGGCTGAGTAATATTCCATTGTATATACGTGCCACATCTTCTTTATCCATTCATCCAATGATGGACACTTAGGTTGTTTCCATCTCTGGGCTATTGTAAATAGAGCTGCAGTGAACATTTTCGTACATGACTCTTTTTGAATTATGGTTTTCTCAGGGTATATGCCAAGTAGCGGGATTGCTGGGTCATATGGTAGTTCTATTTGTAGTGTTTTAAGGAACCTCCATACCGTTCTCCACAGTGGCTGTATCAATTTACATTCCCACCAACAGTGCAAGAGTGTTCCCTTTTCTCCACACCCTCTCTAGCATTTATTGTTTCTAGATTTTTTGATGATGGCCATTCTGACTGGTGTGAGATGATACCTCATTGTAGTTTTGATTTGCATTTCTCTAATGATTAATGATGTTGAGAATTCGTTCATGTGTTTGTTGGCAGTCTGCATATCTTCTTTGGAGAAATGTCTGTTTAGGTGTTCTGCCCATTTTTGGATTGGGTTGTTTGTTGTTTTATTATTGAGCTGCATGAGCTGCTTATAAATTTTGGAGATTAATCCATTGTCAGTTGCTTCATTTGCAAATATTTTCTCCCATTCTGAGGGTTGTCTTTGGTCTTGCATATGGTTTCCTTTGCTGTGCAAAAGCTTTGAAGTTTCATTAGGGCCCATTTGTTTATTTTTGTTTTTATTTCTATTTCTCTAGGAGGTGGGTCAAAAAGGATCTTGCGGTGATTTATGTCATAGAGTGTTCTGCCTATGTTTTCCTCTAAGAGTTTGATAGTTTCTGGCCTTACATTTAGGTGTTTAGTCCATTTTGAGCTTAATTTTGTGTATGGTGTTAGGGAGTGATCTAATCTCATACTTTTACATGTACCTGTCCAGTTTTCCCAGCACTACTTATTGAAGAGGCTGTCCTTTATCCACTGTACATTCCTGCCTCCTTTATCAAAGATAAGGTGACCATATGTGTGTGGGTTTATCTCTGGGCTTTCTATCCTGTTCCATTGTTCTATCTTTCTGTTTTTGTGCCAGTATCATACTGTCTTGATTCCTGTAGCTTTGTAGTATAGTCTGAAGTCAGGCACCTGATTCCTCCAGCTTCGTTTTGCATTCTCAAGATTGCTTTGGCTATTCCGGGTCTTTTGTGTTTCCATACAAATTGTGAAATTTTTTGTTCTACTTCTGTGAAAAATGCCAGTGGTAGTTTGATAGGGATTGCATTGAATCTGTAGATTGCTTTGGGTAGTAGAGTCATTTTCACAATGTTGATTCTTCCAATCCAAGAACATGGTATATCTCTCCATCTATTTGTATCATCTTTAATTTATTTCATCAGTGTCTCATAATTTTCTGCATACAGGTCTTTTGTCTCCTTAGGTAGGTTTATTCCTAGATATTTTCTTTTTGTTGCAATGGTAAATGGGAGTGTTTTCTGGATTTCACTGTCAGATTTTTCATCATTAGTGTATAGCTATGCAAGAGATTTCTTTGCATTAATTTTGTATCCTGCAACTTTACCAAATTCATTCATTACCTCTAGTAGTTTTCTGGTGTCATCTTTAGGATTCTCTATGTATAGTATCATGTCATCTGCAAACAGTGACAGTTTTACTTCTTCTTTTCTGATTTGGATTCCTTTTATTTCTTTTTCTTCTCTGATTGCCATGGCTAGGACTTCCAAAACTATGTTGAATAAGAGTGGTGAGAGTGGACATCCTTGTCTCTTTCCTGATCTTAGAGGAAATGGTTTCAGTTTTTCACCCTTGAGAATGATGTTTGCTGTGGGTTTGTCATATATGGCTTTTATTATGTTGAGGTAAGTTCCCTCTATGCCCACTTTCTGCAGGGTTTTTATCATAAATGGGTGTTGAATTTTGTTGAAAGCTTTCTGTGCATCTATTGAGATGATCATATGGTTTTTCTCCTTCAATTTGTTAATATGGTGTATCACGTTGATCGTTTTGCGTATATTGAAGAATCCTTGCATTCCTGGAATAAACCCCACTTGATCATGGTGTATGATCCGTTTAATGTGCTGTTGGTTTCTGTTTGCTAGTATTTTGTTGAGGATTTTTGCATCTATGTTCATCAGTGATATTGGCCTGTAGTTTTCTTTCTTTGTGACATCCTTGTCTTGTTTTGGTATCAGGGTGATGGTGGCCTCGTAGAATGAGTTTGGGAGTGTTCCCCCCTCTGCTATATTTTGGAAGAGTTTGAGAAGCATAGGTGTTAGCTCTTCTTTAAATATTTGATAGAATTCGCCTGTGAAGCCATCTGGTCCTGGGCTTTTGTTTGTTGGAAGATTTTTAATCACAGTTTCAATTTCAGTGCTTGTGACTGGTCTGTTCATATTTTCTATTTCTTCCTGATTCAGTCTTGGCAGGTTGTGCATTTCTAAGAATTTGTCCATTTCTTCCAGGTTGTCCATTTTATTGGCATAGAGTTGCTTGTAGTAATCTCTCATGATCTTTTGTAATTCTGCAGTGTCAGTTGTTACTTCTCCTTTTTCATTTTTAATTCTATTGATTTGAGTCTTCACCCTTTTTTTCTTGATAAGTCTGGCTAATGGTTTATCTATTTTGTTTATCTTCTCAAAGAACCAGCTTTCAGTTTTATTGATCTTTGCTATCGTTTCCTTCATTTCTTTTTCATTTATTTCTGATCTGATTTTTATGATTTCTTTCCTTCTGCTAACTTTGGGGTTTTTTTTTTCTTCTTTCTCTAATTGCTTTAGGTGCAAGGTTAGGTTGTTTATTCGAAATGTTTCCTGTTTCTTAAGGTAGGATTGTATTGCTATAAACTTCCCTCTTAGAACTGCTTTTGCTGCATCCCATAGATTTTGGGTTGTTGTGTCTCCATTGTCATTTGTTTCTAGGTATTTTTAAATTTCCTCTTTGATTTCTTCAGTGATCACTTCGTTATTAAGTAGTGTATTGTTTAGCCTCCATGTGTTTGCATTTTTTACAGTTCTTTTCCTGTAATTGATATCTAGTCTCATAGCATTGTGGTTGGAAAAGATACTTGATACAATTTCAATTTTCTTAAATTTACCAAGGCTTGATTTGTGACCCAAGATATGATCTATCCTGGAGAATGTTCCATTAGCACTTGAGAAAAATGTGTATTCTGTTGTTTTTGGATGGAATGTCCTATAAATATCAATTAAGTCCATCTTGTTTAATGTATCATTTAAAGCTTGTGTTTCCTTATATATTTTCATTTTGGATGATCTGTCCATTGGTGAAAGTGGGGTGTTAAAGTCCCCTACTATGAATGTGTTACTGTTGATTTCCCCTTTTATGGCTGTTAGTATTTAACTTATATATTGAGGTGCTCCTATGTTGGGTGCATAAATATTTACAATTGTTATATTTTCTTCTTGGATCAATCCCTTGATCATTATGTAGTGTACTTCTTTGTCTCTTCTAATAGTCTTTATTTTAAAGTCCATTTTGTCTGATATGAGAATTGCTACTCCAGCTTTCTTTTGGTTTCCATTTGTATGAAATATCTTTTTCCATCCCATTACTTTCAGTCTGTATGTGTCCCTAGGTCTGAAGTGGGTCTCTTGTAGACAGCAAATATATGGGTCTTGTTTTTGTATCCATTCAGCCAATCTGTGTCTTTTGGTGGGAGCATATAGTCCATTTACATTTAAGGTAATTATTGATATGTATGTTCCTATTCCCATTTTCTTAATTGTTTTGGGTTCTTTATTGTAGGTCTTTTCCTTCTCTTGTGTTTCTTGCCTAGAGAAATTCCTTTAGCAGTTGTTGTAAAGCTGGTTTGATGGTGCTGAACTCTCTCAGCTTTTGCTTATCTGTAAAGGTTTTAATTTCTCCATCAAATCTGAATGAGATCCTTGCTGGGTAGAGTAATCTTGGTTGCAGGTTTTTCTCCTTCATCACTTTAAATATGTCCTGCCAATCCCTTCTGGATTGCAGAGTTTCTGCTGAAAGATCAGCTGGTAACCTTATGGGGATTCCCTTGTGTGTTATTTGTTGTTTTTCCCTTACTGCTTTTAATATGTTTTCTTTGTATTTAATTTTTGACAGTTTGATTAATATGTGTCTTGGCATATTTCTCCTTGGATTTATCCTGTATGGGACTCTCTGTGCTTCCTGGACTTGATTAACTATTTCCTTTCCCATATTAGGGAAGTTTTCAACTATAATCTCTTCAAATATTTTCTCAGTCCCTTTCTTTTTCTCTTCTTCTTCTGGAACCCCTATAATTCGAATGTTGGTGCATTTAATGTCCCAGAGGTCTCTAAGACTGTCCTCAGTTCTTTTCATTATTTTTTCTTTATTCTGCTCTGCAGTAGTTATTTCCAGTATTTTGTTTTCCAGGTCACTTATCCGTTCTTCTGCCTCAGTTATTCTGCTATTGATCCCTTCTAGAGTATTTTTAAGTTCATTTATTGTGTTGTTCATCGTTGATTGTTTCATCTTTAGTTCTTCTAGGTCCTTGTTAAATGTTTCTTGAATTTTGTCTATTCTATTTCCAAGATTTTGGATCATCTTTAGTATCATTATTCTGAATTCTTTTTCAGGTAGACTGTCTATTTCCTCTTCATTTGTTATGTCTGGTGGGTTTTTATCTTGCTTCTTCATCTGCTCTGTGTTTTTCTGTCTTCTCAGTTTGCTTATCTTACTGTGTTTGGGGTCTCCTTTTTGCAGGCTGCAGGTTCGTAGTGCCCGTTGTTTTTGGTGTCTGTCCCCAGTGGCTAAGGTTGGTTCAGTGGGTTGTGTAGGCTTCCTGGTGGAGGGGACCAGTGCCTGTGTTCTGGTGGATGAGGCTGGATCTTGTCTTTCTGGTGGGCAGGTCCACGTCTGGTGGTGTGTTTTGGGGTGTCTGTGGACTTATTAAGATTTTAGGCAGCCTCTCTGCTAATGGGTGGGGTTGTGTTCCTGTCTTGCTAGTTGTTTGGCATAGGATGTCCAGCACTGTAGCTTGCTGGTCGTTGAGTGAAGCTGGGTGCTGGTGTTGAGATGGAGATCTCTGGGAAATTTTCGCCATTTGATATTATATGGAGCTGGGAGGTCTCTTGTGGACCAGTGTCCTGAAGTTGGCTCTCCCACCTCAGAGGCACAGCACTGACTCCTGGCTGGAGCACCAAGAGCCTTTCATTCACACGGCTCAGAATAAAAGGGAGAAAAAGTAGAAAGAAAGAATTAGTAGAAGAAGAAAGAAAGAAAGAAAGAAAGGAGGGAGGGAGGGAGGGAGGGGAGAAGGAAGGAAGGAAGGAGGGAAGGAAGAAAAAGAAAGAAAGAAGATAAAGTAAAATAAAATAAAGATAAAATATAATAACGTTATTAAAATAAAAATATAATTATTAAGAAAAAAAATTTAAAAAAATGGACGGATAGAACCCTCGGACAAATGGTGGAAGCAAAGCTATACAGACAAAATCTCACACAGACGCATACACATACACACTCACAAAAACAGGAAAAGGGGAAAAAATCATAAATCTTTATCACAAAGTCCACCTCCTTAATTTGGGATGATTCGTTGTCTAAAGGAGGGAAGGAAGGAAAGAAAGAAAGAAAGAAGATAAAGTAAAATAAAAGTTATTAAAATAAAAAATAATTATTAAAAAAACCCCAGAAAAACGGACGGATAGAACCCTAGGACAAATGGTGGAAGCAAAGCTATACAGACAAAATCTCACACAGAGGCATAGACATACACACTCACAAAAAGAGGAAAAGGGTTAAAAAGTCATAAATCTTGGTCTCAAAGTCCACCTCCTTAATTTGGGATGATTGGCTGTCTATTCATGTATTCCACAGATGCAGGGTACATCAAATTGATTGTGGAGATTTAATCCGCTGCTCCTGAGGCTGTTGGGAGAAATTTCCCTTTCTCCTTGTTCTCACAGCTCCCGGGGTTCACCTTTGGATTTGGGCCCGCCTCTGTGTGTAGGTCGCCGGAGGGCGTCTGTTCTTCGCTCAGACAGGACGGGATAAAAGGAGCCGTTGATTCGGGGTCTCTGGCTCACTCAGGCCGGGAGGGAGGGAGGGGCATGGGGTGCGGGGGGGGTGGGGGTGGGGAGGGAGGGGCACGGGGCGGGGGGCGGGCCTGTGGCGGCAGAAGCCGGCGTGACGTTGCACCAGCCTGAGGCGTGCCGTGCGTTCTCCCGGGGAAGTTGTCCCTGGATCCCGTGACCCTGGCAGTGGCGGGCTGCACAGGCTCCCCGGAAGGGCGGTGTGGAGAGTGACCTGTGCTCGCACACAGGCTTCTTGGTGGCGGCAGTAGCAGCCTTAGCGTCTCATGCCCGTCTCTGGGGTCCGCGCTTTTAGCCGCGGCTCGCGCGGGTCTCTGGAGCTCCTTTAAGCAGCGCTCTTAATCCCCTCTCCTCACGCACCAGGAAACAAAGAGGGAAGAAAAAGTCTCTTGCCTCTTCTGCAAGTCCGGACCTTTCCCCGGACTCCCTCCCGGCTAGCCGTGGCGCACTACCCCCTGCAGGCTGTGTTCACGCCGCCAACCCCAGTCCTCTCCCGGCGCTACGACCGAAGTCCGAGCCTCAGCTCCCAGCCACGTCCTCCCCGGCGTGTGAGCAGACAAGCCTCTCAGGCTGGTGAGTGCTGGTCGGCACTGATCCTCTGTGCGGGAATTTCTCCACTTTGCCCTCCACACCCCTGTGGCTGTTCTTTCCTCCGCGGCTCCGAAGCTTTCCCCCTCCGCCACCCGCAGTCTCCGCCCGGGAAGGGGCTTCCTAGTGTGTGGAATCCTTTCCTCCTTCACAGCTCCCTCCCACCGGTGCAGGTACCGTCCCTATTCTTTTGTCTCTGTTTATTCTTTTGCCCTACCCAGGTACGTGGGGGGGTTTCTTGCCTTTTGGGAGGTCTGAGGTCTTCTGCCAGCGTTCAGTAGGTGTTCTGTAGGAGTTGTTCCACGTGTAGATGTATTTCTGGTGTATCTGTGTGGAGGAAGGTGATCTCCGCGTCTTACTCTTCCGCCATCTTCACTGAAGCACCCCCCCCTTTTTTTTAAATGAGTAAAACCATTAATAAGCTGGATAGCTTGATATATTAATCTGCTCATGTTATCTTTTATTGCAAAGTATGTGTGTATTGTAAAGGAAATCTCAATATAGAAATTAACTTCAAAAGAGTTTTTTAAAAAAGTGAGGAAGTGGTACTTTTCCCTCTGAATTCCATATTTAAAGATGATGATTATAGGTTGAGTGGACTCATTCAACTTGATTCTTCTACTTTGACTTCCCATTCTTATACTTATTAGCTGGATAATCTGAGCAAGTTACTTACCAGCTCTGAGCCTCAGTTTCCTCAACTGGAAAATGGGAATGAAACCACCTCTCCCTCTAGAACTGGTATGAAGATTAAGTTTGATAACTCCCCACTGCCCTGCCTATAGGAGGTCCCATATAAATTGTTTTGGTTTCAACATCTGGTTGCTGCCAAAGTAGACAGTCTTGCTGAGAAATATATTTGTTTATACAAAATAAAATTAAAGATGATTGTAAGTATGAATCTTAGGCTTTATCTGAATATTCAAATACTGTTTTATGTTCATATTAGTTATACATTAGAAAGTTGGAATTCTGATGCTTCTGCCTTCCTTAAAGCAGTTGCAGTTCATCAGAAGAGATTTTTGAAAAGATAACAGCAGGATGGGGTGTCCTGCTCATGAAGAAACCCTTATCTGGAGCATAATTTATGAAGATGCTTTCTTTCCTCCCCAAAGGTAGTTTTGAGATTCTTATGAGAAGACAGCTTGGTCTAATTGCCAATCTGCAGGATAAAGCACGATCTCACTGTCTCCCTTATGACAGAGCTGGTTTTGAAACCAAACCAAAAAGGCTTCAGAGATGCTCAGGATAACTCTGCCAAGAACTAGGGCGAGGGTCCTTTTTTTTTTTTTTCCACCTTTCCCTTGCAGCTGACTTTGGGATCTGTAATTTATGGGTTGCCGTGGAAACAAGTCATATGTGTGAGTTCCCATGGCAAAAGTGCCAGCCCTTGACCGGTGAATATTCAAGGTGGCACCAGGCTCATCTACGCTGAGAATAGTTCAGTTCTAAAGCAACCAAAAATCTTAGTAGTCACAGCTGTAGCAAAAAGGGCACTGTTTTAGTGAATTAGAAAACAATTGCCTAATACGTTTCTCTACCACATGGAATATGCCTGCTTAGAAATAAAGAGTAGGTTCTTCCATGTGGGTGTGTCATGGTGCATATACACATGTTGACTTGTGCATATACACAAGTTGATTTCTTTTCCACAAACGATGAATGAAGTATTAATATGAATACTGACTTGATGTTTTAGTGTTATGTTTTACTCAATCATCTTTGGTATCTTTAAAGCAATCTTGAAAAATAACTCCTCCTAATATGCTGCTTTAGAAACTAGTATTTATTTAATTTAGTTGTTTAGTTTAGTTGAGCTGTCAGCATAAAAACCTCATGCTAAAGGAAAGTTAATAGATTAAAAACTACTCTCATTGTTCTGTGGGTTGTTTCATGTGCTCTACAAAGAAGAGCTATTTAATTTCTAGTTTTTAATGTATTTTTCTGATCCTTATTCCTCTTACTCACTTGCCTACCCCTTTCACTTATTAAAATAAGTAGCACACAGTAGATGGATGAAATAGGTATGGAAATTGCTAAGTAGTATGCATCCTGAAGATACACAATTTCAGATGTCAAGACACTAGAGAAGTCACATTGAGGTATTAATCAGTTTTTCATCTTGTTTTGCACTTGGATTCCCTGACATGACTAGTAAAATAGATTTATTTTAGTGACTAAGAAGTTCTAGTTAGAGGAACATAAGACATTTTCTGTTGTTTTGAGTAGCCCCCAAATAAAATTTTAACCTACTATTGATACATATGGTCGGGATTCCCATTCCAATTCTGTTGTTATGATTCAGGTCTCAGTTCACCACCTCTTCCAGGATTTACAAATCTATATAGTTATTTTCTACTCTACTCTGACCACTTTGGATATATATACCTATATGCCTTTTTGTATACCATTTTCATAAGTACAACTTCTTTTCATTCACCACCCACCACTGTATGCGTGGTGTGTATGTCTATCAATACATTATCATCTTTCAAACCTTACATATAAGCAAAACTATTTCTTCCTTGTTTCTAGCTGCCTTCATTACAGAAGACCTAGAAATTTCATTTGAAGTTTATGGAATTTGCCTTAAGTAGGTATCAGAGACTAGTGCTAAAATGAAAAAGGTAGAATCACTAATCCTCAAAGATAACATTCCAAATCATCCATACTAACATGTAAAAAACCTCCATTCCCTAGGTCCCCCGCCACTTGGTATGTGTCCACAAGGTGCCACGATGAACAATTTAGAGGGTTTTGTCAGATTTAGTTTGCCAAGTGCTCATACATGCAGCCAAAGAGTGACTGGGTAGAATTCCAGCAGAGCAAGATAGAAAAACCATAAAGTAAAAACTGGAAAGAGGGGTAAAGGTGAGAACTCAAGAGAAAATGCTAAAATGAAACTAGAGGAAAATGTTGAAAAGGGAGAGAGACACTACAGAGGGAGAAAAAGAAGTAAAAGAAAAAAGAACAGATTGCAGACAGAATCATTCTATAACTGAACGTATCTGATGTGTCAGGCAATACATCTCTAAAAATGTATTTGGGAGTGCAGTCATTTCTTTTTAATAGTAGGATATTCTCAAGTGCTATGAAAGATGTGAGGTTTGGTGTTGTCAGTTCTACTCTTGACATCCAGTCTTTCTGTATGGACATAAAAGGAAACCATGAGGCTAAAAAGAGGCAGAAGGCAGCTTTTATAGAAGGGGAAAAAAGAAACAACGTATTGACATTATTGGAAAAAGCATTTTAGGAATACTACTCTTCTAACTGCTTATGCATCTGTGCTGTGAATTGCAGACATCTTTAACATTGTTGCCAAACACTGATTTGAAATCAAATGCCTGGCACACTTTATGTTTCAATATTCTATTGTATATTTGAAAAAGCTGTCTAATAAAACTGCCAGAGGGTTTGTGGAGTGAGTTTTTCTTCATAGGAGTTGTAAAATTCATCTACAGTGGCTACAATAAAGTTTCACAGTGTTTAAACTACTAAAACATTTCTTTAAGCACACGGTATCAAAACGTTTGAGAACCTCAATCATAAAACGTTGAACGTTGTAAGTAGGCTTTTGAACTTATCTATTTTTGTTATAGAGATTTCCTTTAGATCTGACACCAGTGTCAACTTTCTATTCCTACACATTTCCATTCCATTAGAAAGAAGACAAGAAGAATTTCAGCTCTTTCCAAGAAAGTGTTTTGTAGAAAGAGATTGATATAATGAGCCTGATGAGGATTTATTTCTTAAACACAAAATCATAGCACAATTGAACTTTATTTTATAGTTGATGGATGGACAGAGATTTAAGACTTTTGAGTGCCTCCCTACCAATTAGAAAAATTACTGTTTGAAGATGTAATAATGATGAATAAGCTGTAGACACAGAAAAAGAAATCATCAGGAGACTCGATTGCCCAATTTGTTTCTGGGATTTTTATCTTTCCTTGGATATGGCACTACAGAACAACTAAAAATCTTAAAATAATAAGTATACATCCTGTGCTGCATGCTGTTTTCAGCCTGTGTTGCATGTTTTTACACAGATTGCACTCAAGGGAATTAAAATGAGGGCCAAGAGTCATAAAGTTTGTCCAATTTTTTATATTCTTTTCTCTCCAAGAAAGGGAAATACATTAATATGGTACTAGCTAAAAGTTTTACTGAGCTCTGCCTACCAGAGCAACAGTCAACTCTACCCACCACCAGTCCCTCCCATCAGGAAACATGCACAAGCTTCTTAGATAGCCTCATCCACCACAGGGCAAACAGCAGAAGCAAGAAGAACTACAGTCCTGCAGCCTGTGGAACAAAAACCACATTCACAGAAAGACAAGATGAAAAGGCAGAGGGCTATGTACCAGATAAGGGAACAAGATAAAACCCCAGAAACACAACTAAATGAAGTAGAGATAGGCAACCTTCCAAAAAAGAATTCAGAATAATGATAGTGAAGATGATCCAGGACCTCGGAAAAAGAATAGAGGCAATGATCTAGAAGACGCAAGAAATGTTTAACAAAGACCTAGAAGAATTAAAGAACAAACAAACAGAGATGAACAATAAAACAACTGAAATGAAAACTACAGTAGAAGTAATCAACAGCAGAATAACTGAGGCAGAAGAACGGATAAGTGACATGGAAGACAGAATGGTGGAATTCACTGCTGCAGAACAGAATAAAGAAAAAAGAATGAAAAGAAATGAAGACAGCCTAAGAGACCTCTGGGACAACATTAAATGCAACAACATTCACATTATATGGGTCCCAAAAGGAGAAGAGAGAGAGAAATGACCCAAGAAAATATTTGAAGAGATTATAGTTGAAAACCTCCCTAACATGGGAAAGGAAATAGCCACCCAAGTCCAGGAAGCGCAGAGAGTCCCATACAGGATAAACCCAAAGAGAAACACACCAAGACACATAGTAATCAAACTGGCAAAAATTAAAGACAAAGAAAAATTATTGAAAGCAGCAAGGGAAAAACGACAAATAACATACAAGGGAACTCCCATAAGGTTAACAGCTGATTTCTCAGCAGAAATTCTACAAGGCAGAAGGGAGTGGCATGATATACTTAAAGTGATGAAAGGGAAAAACGTACAATCAAGATTACTCTGCCCGGCAAGGATCTCATTCAGATTCAATGGAGAAATCAAAAGCTTTACAGAGAAGCAAAAGCTAAGAGAATTCATCACCACCCAACCAGCTCTACAACAAATGTTAAAGGAACTTCTCTAAGTGGGAAACACAAGAGAAGAAAAGGACCTACAAAAACAAACCCAAAACAATTAAGGAAATGGTCATAGGAACATACATATCGATAATTACCTTAAACGTGAATGCATTAAATGCTCCAACCAAAAGACACAGGCTTGCTGAATGGATACAAAAACAAGACCCATCTATATGCGGTCTACAAGAGACCCACTTCAGACCTAGGGACACATACAGGCTGAAAGTGAGGGGATGGAAAAATATATTCCATGCAAATGGAAATCAAAAAAGAGCTGGGGTAGCAATACTCATATCAGATAAAATAGACTTTAAAATAAAGAATGTTACAAGAGACAAGGAAGGACACTACATAATGATCAAGGGATCAATCCAAGAAGAAGATATAACAATTATAAATATATATGCACCCAACCTAGGAGGACGTCAACACATAAGGCAACCGCTAAGAACTATAAAAGAGGAAATTGACAGTAACACAATAATAGTGGGGGACTTTAGCACCTCACTTAAACCAATGAGCAGATCATCCAAAATGAAAATAAATAAGGAAACAGAAGCTTTAAATGACACAATAGACCAGATAGATTTAATTGATATTTCTAGGACATTCCATACAGAAACAGCAGATTACACTTTCTTCTCAAGTGCACACGAAACATTCTCCAGGATAGATCCTATCTTGGGTCACAAACCAAGCCACAGTAAATTTAAGAAAATTGAAATCATGTCAAACATCTTTTCTGACCATAACGCTATGAGATTAGAAATGAATTACAGGGAAATACACATAAAAAGCACAAACACATGGAGGCTAAATGATACGTTACTAAATAACCAAGAGCTCACTGAAGAAGAGGAAATCAAAAAAACACCTAGAGACAAGTGACAATGAAAACACGATGATCCAAAACCTATGGGATGCAGCAAAAGCAGTTCTAAGAGGGAAGTTTATAGCCATACAAGCCTACCTCAAGAAACAAGAAAAATCTCAAATAAACAACCTAACCTTACACCTAAAGGAACTAGAGAAAGAAGAACAAACAAAACCCAAAGTTAGCAGAAGGAAAGAAAACATAAAGATCAGAGCAGAAATAAATGAAATAGAAACAAAGAAAACAATAGCAAAGATCAATAAAACTAAAAGCTGGTTCTTTGAGAAGATAAACATAATTGATAAACCATTAGCTGGAATCATCAAGAAAAAGAGGGAGAGGACTCAAATCAATAGAATTAGAAATGAAAAAGGAGAAGTTACAACAGACACCACAGAAATACAAAGCATCCTAAGAGACTACTACAAGCAACTCTATGCCAATAAAATGGACAACCTGGAAGAAATGGACAAATTCTTAGAAATGCACAACCTGCCAAGACTGAATCAGGAAGAAATAGAAAATAAGAACAGACCAATCACAAGTAATGAAATTGAAACTGTGATTAAAAATCTTCCAACAAACAAAAGTCCAGGACCAGATGGCTTCACAGGTGAATTCTATCAAACATTTAGAGAAGAGCTAGCACCCATCCTTCTCAAACTCTTGCAAAAAATTGCAGAGGAAGGAACACTCCCAAACTCATTCTATGAGGTCAACATCACCCTGATACCAAAACCAGACAAAGATACTAGAAAAAAAGAAAATTACAGACCAATATCACTGATGAATATAGTTGCAATAATCCGCAAGAAAATACCAGCAAACAGAATCCAATAACACATTAAAAGGATCATACACCATGACCAAGTGGGATTTATCCCAGGGATGCAAGGATTCTTCAATATACGTAAATCAATCAATGTGATACACCATATTAACAAATTGAAGAATAAAAACCATATGATCATCTCAATAGATGCAGAAAAAGCTTTTGAAAAAATTCAACACCCATTTATGATAAAAATTCTCCAGAAAGTGGGTATAGAGGGAAACTACCTCAACATATTAAAGGCCATATATGACAAACCCACAACAAACATCATTCTCAAGGGTGAAAAACTGAAACCATTTCCTCTAAGATCAGGAATAAGACAAGGATGTCCACTCTCACCACTCTTATTCAACATAGTTTTGGAAGTCCTAGCCACAGCAATCAGAGAAGAAAAAGAAATAAAAGGAATCCAAATTGGAAAAGAAGAAGTAAAAGTGTCACTGTTTGCAGATGACATGATACTATATGTAGAGAATCCGAAAGATGCCACCAGAAAACTACTAGAGGTAATGAATGAATTTGGTAAAGTTGCAGGATACAAAATTAATGCAAAGAAATCTCTTGCATTCCTATACACTAATGATGAAAAATCTGAAAGAGAAATTAAGGAAACACTCCCATTTACCATTGCAACAAAAAGCATAAAATACCGAGGAATAAACCTACCTAGGGAGACAAGACCTGTATGCAGAATACTATAAGACACTGATGGAAAAAATTAAGGATGATACAAACAGATGGAGAGATATACCATGTTCTTGGATTGTAAGAATCAATGTGAAAACAACTATAGTACCCAAAGCAATCTAAAGATTCAATGCAATCCCTATCAAATTACCAATGCCATTTTTTATGGAACTAGAACAAATCATCTTAAAATTTGTATGGAGACAAAAAGACCCCGAATAGCCAAAGCAGTCTTGAGGGGAAAAAAACGGTACTGGAGGAATCAGACTCCCTGACTTCAGACTATACTCCAAAGCTACAGTAATCAAAACAATATGGTACTGGTACAAAAACAGAAACATAGATGAATGGAAGAAGATAGAAAGCCCAGAGGTAAACCCACGCACCTATGGTCAACTAATCTATGACAAAGGAGGCAAGGATATACAATGGAGAAAAGACAGTCACTTCAGTAAGTGGTGCTGGGAATATTGGACAGCTACATGTAAAAGAATGAAATTAGAACACTCCCTAACACCATACACAAAAATAAACTCAAAATGGATTCAAGACCTAAATGTAATACTGGACACTATAAAACTCTCAGAGGAAAACATAGAAAGAAGAGTCTTTGACATAAATTACAGCAAGATCTATTTTGACCCACCTCCTAGAATAATGGAAATAAAAACAAAAATAAACAAATAGGACCTAATGAAACTTAAAAGGTTTTGCACAACAAAGGAAACCATAAACAAAATGAAAAGACAAGCCTCAGAATGGGAGAAAATATTTGCAAACGAATCAACGGACAAAGGATTAATCTCCAAAATATATAAATAGCTGGTGCAGCTCAATATCAAAAAAACAAACAACTCAATCCAAAAGTGGGCAGAAGACCTAAATAGTCATTTCTTCAAAGAAGACATACGGATGGCCAAGAAGCACATGAAAAGCTGCTCAACATCACTAATTATTAGAGAAATGCAAATCAAAACTACAATGAGTTATCACCTCACAGCAGTTAGAATGGGCATCATCAGAAAATCTACAAACAACTAATGCTGGAGAGGGTGTGGAGAAAAGGGAACCCTCTTGCACTGTTGGTGGGAATGTAAATTGATACAGCCACTGTGGAGAATAGTATGGACGTTTCTTAAAAAACTAAAAATAGAATTGCCATATGACCCAGCAATCCCACTACTGGGTCTATACCCAGAGAAAACCATAATTCAAAAAGACACATGAACCCCAATGTTCATTGCAGCACTATTTAGAATAGCCAGGACAGGGAAGCAACCTAAATGCCCATCGACAGACAAATGGATAAAGAAGTTGTGGTATGTATATAAAATGGAATATTTCTCAGCCATAAAGAGGGACGAAGTTGGGTCATTCATATAAACGTGGATGGATCTAGAGACTGTTATACAGAGTGAAGTAAGTCAGAAAGAGCAAAACAAATATCATATATTAATGCATATATGTGGAACCTAGAAAAATGGTACAGATGAACCAGTTTGCAGGGCAAAAATTGAGACACAGACATAGAGAACAAACGTATGGTCACCAAGGGGAAAAGCGGCAGGAGGGTGATGGTGGTGGTGTGATGAATTGGGTGATTGGGATTGACGTGTATACACTGATGTGTATAAAATGGATGACTAATAAGTACTTGCTGTATAAAAAAATAAATAAAATTCAAAATAAATAAATAAATAAATAAAATATGGAATTAGCTGTCCCCCAAATATTTGTTTCTAATTTCAGTTCAAGTCTCTATAATGGCAATATAAATCGTAAATAAAATTGAGAATATTTGATTATATTAGTTTCAGGCATACAACATAGTGATTCAATATGTTTATGGGTTATACTCCACTTAAAGTTATTACAAAATATAGGGTATATTCCCTGTGCTGTACCATATATCCTCATAGCTTATGTATTTTACACATAGTAGTTTGTACCTCTTAATTCCATACCTTTATCTTGCCCCTCCTCCCATCCCTTTCCCCACCAGTAATCACTAGTCTGTAAATCTGGTCCTGTTTTGTTACATTCATTCATTTGTGTCATTTTAAAAATTTTGTATATCATTGATAAGTATTTGTCATCAAAGACAAAGTATTTGTCATCAAAGACAAAGTACTTGTCTTTCTTTGTCTTACTTATTTCACTAAGAATATTACCCTCTAGGTTCATTCATGTTTTTGCAAATGAAAAAATTTCATTCTTTTTTATTGCTGAGTAATATTCCATTGTATATATACACAATAGTATCTTTATTCATTCATCTCTCAGTGGACAGTTAGGTTGCTTCTATATCTTGACTATTGTAAACAATGCTGCTATGAATATTAGGGTGCATGTATTTTTTTCAAGTTAGTGTTTTCACTTTTTTTCAGATATATATGCAGGAGTGGAATTGCAGGATCATATGGTAGTTCTATTTTTAGTTTTTTAAGGAGCCTCCATACTGTTTTCCACAGTGGCTGCACCAATTTACATTCCCACTAACAGTGTACAAGGGTCCCCTTTTTTCCACTTCCTCACCAACATTTGTTATTTGTGGTCCTTTTGATGATAGCAATTCAGACAGGTGTGAGGTGATATCTCACTGTGGTTTTGATCAGTAATTCTTTGGTTATTAGCAATGTTGAGCATTTTTTCATGTGCCTATTGGCCATCTGTATGTCTTCTTTGGAAAAATGTCTGTTCAGGTCTTCTGCCCATTTTTTGATTGGATTGTTTGTTTTTTGATATTGAGCTATATAAGCTGTTTATATATTTTGGATTTTAGTCCCTTGCCAGTCATTTCATTTGCAAATATTTTCTCCCATTCTATAGGTTGTCTTTTTGTTTTGTCAATGGTTTTCTTTGCTGTGCAAAAGCTTTTAAGTTTAATTAGGTTCCATTTGTTTATTTTTGCTTTTGATTCCTTTGCCTTAGGAGACAGATCGATGAAAATATTGCCAAGATTTATGTAAAAGAGTGTTCTGCCTATGTTTTCTTCGAGGAGTTTTTTTGGTTTTGGTCTTACGTTTAGGTTTTTTGTTGTTGTTTTTTTTTTACGTTTAGGTTTTTAATCAATTCTGAATTTATTTTTCTATACGGTGTGAGAAAATGTTCTAAATGTATTCTTTCACATGTAGCTTTCGAGTTTTCCCAGCACCACTTATTGAAGAGACTGTCTTTTCTTCATTGTATATTCTTGCCTCCTTTGTTGTGGAGTAACTGACCATAAGTGCATGGGTTTACTTCTGTGCTCTCTATTATGTTCCATTGATCTATGTGTCTGTTTTTGTACAAGTACAGTGTTGTTTTGATGACTGTAGTTTTGTGGTATAGTCTGAGGTCAGGGAGTGTGATATCTCCAGCTTTGTTCTTTTTTCTCAAGATTGTTTTGACTCTTCAGGATATTTTGTGGTTCCATATAAATTTTAGGATTGTTTGTCCTAGTTGTGAAAAATGTCATGGGTATTTTGATAAGGATTGCACTACATCTGTAGATTGCTTTGTGTAGTGTGGACATTTTAACAAAGCTAATTCTTCCAATCCATGAACTCGATGTATCTTTCCATCTGTTTGTGTCACCTTTGACTTTTTTCATTAGTGTCTTATAGTTTTCTGAGTACAGGTTTATTACCTCCTTAATTAGATTTATTCCTAGGTATTTTATTCTTTTTGATGTGATTGTAAATGGGATTATTTTCTTAATTTCTCTTTCTGATAGTTTGTTGGGAGGGTTATGTCTCCAGCTTTGTTCTTTTTCCTCAGGATTGCTTTGGCAATTCAGGGTCTTTTGTGGTTTCATATAAATTTTTAAGTTATTGGATTTTTCATCTCTATTTGGTTGTTCTTTATATTTTCTAACTTTTTGTTAAAAACTTCTACTTCTCATTCTGTTCATTCAGTCTTCTCCCAAGTTTTTTGGACATCTTTACAGTCATTACCCTGTTACTCTTTATTGGATAGATTGCCTATTTCCACTTTACTTATTTCTTCTTTTGGAGTTTTATCTTGTTCCTTTGTTTGGAACATGTTCCTTTGTCACCTCATTTTCCCTATTTTTCTGTTTTCATTTCTATGTATTTTGTACATTTGTTATGTTTCCAATCTTGGAGAAGTGACATTTTGTAAGGGATGTCCTATGCATCCCAGCAACACACTCCCCTCTGGTCACCAGAGCTATATGCTCTAGCAGTGCCCCCTATGTGGGCTTCATGGGTTCTTCTGTTGTGGTTGGCTGACTACTGTGGGTGGTCTGTTAGGCATGGCTGGCCCTAGTCTGGTTGGTTGCCAGTACCTACCTTGTGTGGAGACTGCCAACTGTTGGTTGGTGGGCTTGTGTCTTGAGGTGGATGGCTTTGGAGCCCTGGGGGGTCTTGGGACTTGTGATGGCCTTCTGGTGGGTGGGCCTGAATCCTGACATGGGTGGTGTGAGTTCTGGGGTGTCCCAAAGCTGGTGCTGGCTCACTGGTGAGTGGAGCTGGATCCTGGAGCTACTGGCTTAGGGGTTCAAGGTGTCCCAGAACTGATGTTGGCTTGGAGGTGAGCAGGGCCCAGGCACAGGGGATCCTGGGGCTGGTGCAGGCCTGCTGGTGGTTTGGCTGGTTCCTGACATGACAAATTGCAGGGTTGTAGTGGTCCTAGGTCTGGTGTTTGTCTGCTGGTGGGCAGTTCAGGGTGCAGAGGATCCTAGGGCTGATGCCTGATGACTGGTATGTGCAGCCAGGTCCTGGGCTTAGTGCTGACCCACTGGTGAGCAGAGCCAGGTCCTGAGATCTCTGGCTGCAGGGCTCAGGTTCTCAGAGCTGGTGTCTGCACTCTGGTGGATGGGGCCAAGGCCCAGGGGGCCCCACTGGTAGGTGGGCTGCATCCTGGAATGGCTGACTGAGGGGCCCAAGTCTCAGAGTAGGTGTTAACCTGCTGGTTGGCAGAGCTGGGGCCCAGGGAGTCCTGGGGCTGGTGCCAGCCTGCTGGTGGGTGGGTTGGGTCCTGACACAGCAGTCTGTGTGGCTGTGGTGGTCCCAGCATTGGTGTACTGGTGCACTAGTGGGCAGAGCTGGATCCCAGGGTTTCTGGCTGCAGAGCCCTGGGGGTCCCAGGGCTATGCCAGCACGCTGACATGTGGGGAGATGTCCTGGGCCCTCTGGTGGACAGGGCTGTGTCCTGGGGTGGCTGTGGGTTCAGGGGGTCTTAAGACAGCCCATGTGCTAGTGGGTGTAGCTGTGTCCCTGCCCAGCTAGTTGCTTGGCCCGAGGTGTCCCAGTACTGGTTCTGACAGCGTGGTTGGTGGGGTCAGGTCTCATTGCTAATAAGCTAGAAGAAGGATTCCAAAATGGCGCTTGCCAGCACCAGTGTCCATGTGGTAGAAAGAGCTCCCCCAAATGGCTACCATCAGTGTCTTTGTCCCCAGGGTCAGCTCCAATTTCCTCCTGCTTCTCCAGGAGACTCTCAACAGATGAGTCTGACCCAGGCTCCTTTCAAATTACTGCTTCTGCCCTGGGTCCCAGAGTGTGTGAGATTTTGTGTGCTCCCTTTAAGAGTGGAATCTATATTTTCCATAGCCCTCTGGCTCTACCAAAAGTAAGCCCTGGTGACCTTCAAAGCCAGACATTCTGGGGGCTTGTCTTCTCAGTGCAGGGCCCCTAGGCTGGGGAGCCCAATGTGGGGCTCAGACCCCTCACCCCTTGGGGAGAACCTCTGCAATTGTAATTATTCTCCCATTTGTAGACTGTCCACCCAGGGGTTTGGGTCTTCACTATACTATACTATGCTGTACTATACATCTCAGCCCCTCCTACCCATCTCATTGTGGTTCCTTATTTATATCTTAGTTGTAGAAGATCTTTTCTGGTAGATTCCAGTCTTTCTCATCAATAGTTGCTATGTAAATAGTTTTAATTTTGGTGTGCCTGTGGGAGGAGGTGAGCTCAGGGTCCTCCTGCTCAGAGTCTTCCTACTCTTCTATCTTGGCTACCTCGCAAGAATTTTGATTAGTTTTACCTGTGACAATAATGAGAGTTTCTGCAAATGAATGGCTAATTTTTTCAACCAATGCTTTTAATTTTACTACAGCCCTTCTTTAAAAAATATGACTTTTCTAAATGTGAAGAACTTTACTTAAAGTAACCATCATCTCTCAAATATTGTTTTCTAGGAAAATTAATGATAAGCTCATCAGTTTATGAACCAAAATAAAAATGCATCAAATTTTAGTACACTTAACCAATTCATACAAAAATTTAACAGAACTTGTCATGATTCGTTTAGAATATACTTATCTTCAGAAAACCACATATAAGTAAACCTTGAAATACTTATATAATATTACATAATATTATATATATTATATGATTATTACTGATATATATATATATATATATATATGTTACACACACATATGCATGTACATATATTCAGGCAATGAAGATTTAGTACAAAAATTAAGTTCCTCTCCAAACTTCAGTTTGAAGATTCTATTTGATTGTTGTACCTCCTTCTCTTATCCAAATATCTCAAATATTGTCTCAAAAGGAATGTATATTTTAAGGTTTGTATCCTGAATTATGATTGTTCTCTTGAAAAAAAAAAACTCAAAGAGCAAAACGTATTTTTATTTAAAAAGAGCTTTAAAAATGTCTTTACTTTTGGATCTATCAATTTTATTTTTTATTCTTTAGAGACTTAAACTGAAATAACAGTAGACCTCTATATGGAAGATCTTTTCAGCAATAACTTTGGTTTTATATCATAGTGCTAATTTAAAGAGTAAATATATGGGTTTGACTATCCCCTAAGTAATACTAATTAGAACGCTTTGCCTTCCACTCTATACCGTAGCTCATTGGATTCTCTGTTGAAAGATTGTAGCTTAAGCTTTGTATAAAGTGATTAGCTCTAGAATGTAGAATGCACTTGAAAGAAATGTCTTAAAGTTTATTTTAAAAATACTGTAAACTACAGATCAATATCTGTTATGAATGTAGACAAAAAATCCTCAACAAAACATTAGTAAATCAAATTCAGCAATGTACAAAAAGAATTATGTATCATGACCAGGCAACGTTTATTCTAGATGTGCCAAGCTGGTTCAACATTTGAAAATTAGTCAATATAAACCATCATATAAATTGACATAACAAAAGCAGTTGACAAAATCCAACACCCGATCATGGTAAAAACCCTCAGGAAAAAAAAAAAAACCTCAGTAAACTAAGAATTTGGAAAAAATTTCCCAATTCTTCCCAATTCATAAAAAACGTTTTTGGAAGATCTACATAAAAATCATACTTGTTGGAGAGACTGGATGCTTTCTCTTTAAGATCAGGAACAAAGCAAGGACATCTTTGCTCACCACTCCTATTCACCGTCTTACTGGAAGTCCTACTTAGTGCAATAAGATAAGAAAAAGAAATAAAAGGTATACAGATTAGAAAAGAATATAACCATCTTTATTCATAGATGATATGATTATTTAATGTAGAAAATTCCAGGCTTCCCTGGTGGCACAGTGGTCAAGAATCCACCTGTCAATGCAGGGGACATGGGTTTGATCCCTCGTCTGGAAAGATCTCCCATGCCGCGGAGCAACTAAGCCCATGTGCCACAACTACTGAGCCTGTGCACCCAAGAGCCCACACGCCGCAACTACTGAGCCCACGTGCTGCAACTACTGAAGCCCAAGTGCTCTAGGGCCCATGTGCCACAACTACAGAGCCCGTGTGCTGCAACTACTGAAGCCCGCATGCCTAGAGCCCATGCTCCGCAATTAGAGAAGCCACTGCCATGAGAAGGCCATGAACTGCAATGAAGAGTAGCCACCACTCGCTGCAACTAGAGAAAGCCCACATGCAGCAATGAAGACCCAACGCCGCCAAAAAATTTAAAAAATAAATGTAGAAAATTCCAAACAATCTATCAAAACCTGGAACAAATAAGCAAGTGTAGGAAGATAGCTGTGTACAAGGTTACTAGTATTACTTTGAAAAAATATTTATCTATTAGATCAATTAAGAGTAATAAAAATAAAAAATATTTTACCTTCATTTATTCTTTCTCTGATACTTTTCCTTTTTAAAAAAATGCAGATTGAGTTTCCGACTTATGCATTTTCCTTCTTTCTGAAGAACTTTCATCATTTCTTTCAGAGCAGATCTGCATGTTATGAATTCCCTCAGTTTTTGTTTGAGAAAATCTTTATTTCTCCCTCACTTTTGAATTGGGTCAAATTGTTCTTTTTCCTGCCATTTAGGATGCCTTGTGATTTTTATTGAAATCTGGACATGGCATATTGGGTAATAGGAACCAAGGTGAATTGGCCATCAGTGTGAGGTTTTGTCTTAATCTGGCTAGCAGTTGAACTGTGTTCAATGCTTGCTGTAGCTGTAGGTGTCAGAGGCTTCAAATTCCTCCAGTATCCTTGTTTTTGTCTACTCTGTTGTCTTTATTTCTTAGAGTATGAGCCTTCCAGTTCTTTCAGCTCTAATCCTCTGTTATTATACTGTTGATGTGCTGGTTAAGAGTGGTGGAGGGAAAACATTCTACAATCTTATGATCAAATCTTAGTCTTTTAGTGGACCTGCATCTCTGGGGAGACCTTCACAAGTGTTTTATAGTTCATTTTCTCCCCAACTTAGGTGGGACAGGAGGGCTAGAAGGGGCTGGAGTTTGGTATTGCCCTTTTGCCTATGTGAGATAAGACTCTAGTAATGACTTTTTCACTAGAGAATACCTTTGCTATATTTAGAAATGGATGCTTTTCCCCTCCTCCTGCCAAAGACACATTCTTGGCTCTTCACTGTGAGAAACTGGTGGTGTTCCTGGAGATAGAATGCATAAAAGTGTGGGGGCAGTATACAAGGTTAATATACAAAGACCAATTTCTTTCTCTACATACCAACAATGACTAATCAGAATTTGAAATATAGAAAATATCATTTATAATGGCACCCAAAGAATACATAGGCCTGTATCTAATGATATGTACAGGATGTGTATACAGAAAACTATAAAACTGATGAAAGAAATAAAAGAAAATTCAAATTAATGGAGAAATAGTCTATTCCAAAATCATGGATTGGGAAACTCAATATTGTTAAGATGTCAGTTCCTCCCAACTTGATTTATAGATCCAAAGTTAGCATACACACATATATTTCTTGTTCCTTCAGCTGAGAGAGCCTAGAAACAATGAGACACAGTAGCAATGAGCATACCTAACACCGAGATCTTGGTTTCTAATACCATTGTACAATTAAAAAGAAAAAAAAAACACCCCAAGCGACTTAGAGAAAGGGCTGACTTTTTTACTGGGACAGGAAATATACAAGATGAGCCTGGATCTTATAGTGCCAAAAAGTAAGGAAATGCTAAAAAAATTTTCCCCCAAATGATAAACAACCCCACAGTGATAAGGTGTGTTAAAAGGAGAAGGGAGTCAACTGAAAGAGTTCCCAATTGTCAAACCTGGAACAATTAAAATAACAAAATAAAGTAATATTGGATTATAATCTAAAGTATAAAATAAATATTCATGAGTTTATACTAATATAAATAGAATAACCAAATAAGTGGAGAATAGTCATATCTCCCAAGCAAAAGAATTACACATAATTTGGGTGTTATGCCCTCAAGGGTATGGAGCATAAGTCCCCATTCTTTAAATATGGGCTATGGAAAGTGACTTCCTTCCAAAGAATACACTATGGAAAGGAGAAGAAAGATTAACTTCATAGTGGAGAAATCTGACAACTATTACCTCAGCAAAGTGATCAATGTTAACATCAGCAATGATGTCATGTTAATTGTATGTACTTTTGATATGATTTGATGACAATGGCACTTTACCTCTGTTTTCTTCTTCACAAAACTCGTAACCCCAGTTTAATCATGAGAAAAATATCGGACAAATCCCAGTTGAGGGATGTTTATAAAATACCTGGCCAGCACTCCTCAAAACTGTCAAGGTTATCAAAAACAAGGAAAATCTGAAAAACTGTAACAGCCAAGAGCAGCCTAAGGAGACATGACAACTAGATGTACTGTGGGTATCCTGAATGGGATCCTAGAATAGAAAGAGAACATTAGGCAAAATCCAAAGAAATCAGAATAATATAAGGGCTATAGTTAATAATAATGTTTCAAGAGGGATGATGTCAGAAGGTGGCAGAATAGAAAGCTCTGGACTCTCCTTCTCCCCAGGGACACATCAATTCATTAACAATGTATGGACTAATTCCCTATGTGAGATATTCAGAAACTAGTTGAGAGACTCCTGCATCCCAGGTGAGTGTGAAACCAATAACATAGAAGCCAATAGGAAAGCTCAAGACACCTTCTCACCATACTTTCTGCCTCTAGCACAGCATCACATGATCAGAAGGAAATCCTCAGCTCCCAGCTTTTCCCTGGGAATGGAGAGTTAGATCATGTTTCCAGTGTCCCAGTTTTTCCAGGGATGGCCCAAGGTATTGGCATATGTCTCACCTGTCTCAGAGCACTGACAGGACCTGGCATATTTTAGATGCCTGTTGGCCAGTGAGAACAGAGAGGATAGTTTGAACTAGCACATGAGAAATCACCATAATCTTTCCTCCTGACTCTGTGCAGAATGAGTGAGTTAGAAAACCCCAATTCCAGCTTCTCTCTGGGGAGGGAGAGCATCGGGCTTCATGTCTAAAGTTCCAAGTTTTCTGGAGGCTGCCTGAGGGACTGACTTTTGCCACGCCTGTCTTAGAGTGCTGATGGGACCCAGCGTACTGTAGACAACTGGGTGCCACCAAGAACAAGACAGTGGTTTGAACTAGTATGAAAGTTTGAGAGTCTCTCAAGAATACTTAAGAATAAACTTAACCAAGGATGTGAACGACTTGTACACTGAAAACTACAAAACATTGATGGAAGAAATTAAAGAAGACACAAATAAATAGAAAGATATCCATATTCATGAATTAAAGACAATATTGTATAAAAGTCCTTACTACCCATAGTGATCTACAGATTCAGTGAAATCCATATCAAAATCCCAATGGCATTTAAAAAAATAGAAATATAAAACGTCCTAAAATTCATATGAAACCGCAAAGGATCCTGAATAGCCAAAACAATCTCAAGAAAGAAGAACCAGGCATCACATATCCTGATTTCAAGATATATTACAAGTTAAAATAATCAAAAAGGTATGGTACTGCTCTTAAGACAGACATCTAGAACCATAGAACAGAATAGTGAGTTCAGAAATTAACTCATGCATATTGTCAACCTATCTTTGACAAGGGTGTCAAGAATACACAGTGGAGAAAGAATAGTCTCTTCAACAGATGGTGCTAGGAAAATTGCATCTCTACATACAAAAGAATGAAATTGGTCCCTTATCTTAAATCATATGCAAAAACAACTCAAAATGGAGTATATACTTAAACATAAGATTTGAAATTGAAACTGTAAATCTCCTATAAGAAAACATTAAGGCAGAAGCTACATGACATTGGTCTTGATACTGACTTTTTGGATTTGACACCAAATGCAAAGGAACAAAAGCAAAACTAAACAAGTGGGACTACATCAAACTAAAAAACCTCTGCACAGCAAAAGAAACCAACAAAATGAAAAGGCAAGCTACTGAATGAGAGAAAATATTTGCAAATTATATATCTGATAAGGGGTTAATATCCATATATATAAAGAACTCATACAACTCAATAGCAAAAGTACAAACAATCTAATTAAAACATGAACAGAGGAACTGAATAGACATTTTCCGAAGAGGACGTTCAAAACGCCAACAGGTATAGGAAAAGGTACTCAATATCACTAACCCTTAGGGAAATGCAAATCAAAACCACAATAAGATATTACCTCACACCTGTTAGAATGGCTGCAATCAAATAGATAAGAGATAACAAGTGTTGGCAAGGATGTGGAGAAAAGGAAACTCCTGTGCACTGTTGGTGGGAATGTGAATTGATGCAGCCACTATGGAAAACAGTATGGAGGTTCCTCAAAAAATTAAAAATAGAACTACCGTATGATCCAGCAATTCCACTGCTGGGTATTTATCTGAAGGAAACAAAATTACTATCTCGAAGAGATATTTGCACCCCCATTTTCATTGTCTTATCTAAAATATCAAAGACATGGAAACAACCTAAGTAACCATTGACAGATGAATAGATAAAGAAAATATGGTGTATATATAAATGGAATATTATTTAGCCATTAAAAATAAGGAAATTCTGCTATTTGTAATAACAGGGATAGACCTTGAGGGCATTATGCTCAGTAAATAAGTTAGAGAAAGACAAATTTTGTATGATTTCACTTACATGTAGCATCTAAAAAAAAACCAAACTCATAGTAACATGGAATAGATTGATAGTGGAGGAAGTGGAGGAATAGTGGAGGAAGTCTGGGGGTAGGAAAAATGGGTGAAGGTGGTCAAAAGGCATAAACTTCCAATTATGAGATAAGTTCTGGGGATGTTAATGTACAGCATAGTGACTATAGTTAATTCTGTATTGTATATTTGAGAGTTGCTAAGAGAGTAGATCTTAAAAGTTCTCATTACATGAAAAAAAGATGTGTAACCATGTGAGGTGATGTATGTTAACTAATTGTGGTGATCATTTGGATTATTTGTGTGTGTGTGTATATATATATATATATATATACACACACACACACAATAATGATTATAATCATTATGCTGTATACCTTAAACTAATATGTTATATGTTATTATATCTCAATAAAACTGAAAAAAATAATTATATACTTTTACTATACATAACTAAAGTGTAATTTTATGTAACAGAGGGATTTTTATATTGACTTCCATATCATTAGAGAACTGATAAAGTTTTATATAGGATTGACCAAGGCAATTATTTCTGTTCTCTCAGGTCTGAATTTCTTTTCTTGTGGACTACAATTTCTGGTAACCCTTTTCTGACTGTATATTGAGCTTCTTGGAAAAGATTATTCCTTTTTAGGTAATAAACAGTGTTCACCATGAAACTAGCATTGTTTCAAGTGTTTTACAGGCGTTAACTCATTTAATGCTCACAACCCTATTGAATGGCTCCAGTTATTAATATTTATGTTTAACAAAAGAGGAAAATTAGTCTCATACCATACAAGGGGGAGAGCAGGGACTATGAACTTAATTACTATATATTAGGCTTCTCCATAAAGATGTGGTTTTAGGGTATTGGAGTCCATATTACTAAATTACTGCATTTTTTTTATATGAAAGTGCTCAATCCACAGGTTTTAATAGCAGTTATGTCCAGAGGAAAGCTTTGTTTCCTCCAAAATGCTGAAAAGGATGCTACCTGTCTGCTTCACGTACTATTGTGAGGAATGACTGTCTTCTGCTTGGCACTGTCTCTTCGCTGTCTAACCTCAGGTTTCAGTGTTCCTCAACATCCTACTTTTGAGTGTTCTGCCCCATTTGCCATGGTGGAAGGGAATTCTAACCTGTTTCTTATAATTGGAGGAATATTTTCTTGATTGAGATCCAAGAGGCAAACTGATTCCCAGATTACCTCCAACCCAGGCCAACTGACATCAGTGCTCCTTAGTTGTGTCCTTGATGCAGTTTTGAACTTAAACTTTTGACTTACCTAATGAAAAGTATTTGAACAGAGACTTCTAAGATATCAAATGCAAATAAGAACCATGAAATACCTAATAATGGTTTTCTTTGCTTGATCAAAGATCTCCACAGGAAGGAGATTGGCAGTTCAGTAGGTGGCACTTTTTCCACTGAGCCAGAACCGAAGCAAAACCCCAGGGAACTCAACCTGCCCCAGGAACAGGTATCTTTCCACTGAGAAATGGGACAAAGGAGGTATTTATTGATGGTATGAAAAATATATTTATTTTGAAGTGCTCAGGTGTGCTGGTTAAAATCCAGTTTGGATAATTACATTCTTTTCACAGAAATTCCACCCACAATTATAACTGCCAACTCCAATTTCACTAACAGTTTGAATTCTAAATAGCCTCTCTTTGACACATGTTTTTTAGTTCCACTTTGCAATTTCTGGCCAACTCCCCCCATCCTCCCTGTAGCTGACTGGGAAGAAGCAGCACAGCTAAATATTTTGGGGTATAATTAAGTAATTTGAAATGAATGACACTATATTAAAATTATATAGTACTTATTAAAATACATTCTGATTATGCAAACTTTCATAGATTTTTGGAATTCCTCTGATGATGAATACTTTTTGGCTTTTCACTTGTGATATCCTGCAAACCTAGAACTTGATATACTATGTTCTTTTTTATTATACAAGTTTCAGGTGCACAGCATTGCAGTCAACATCTGTATATACTACAGAGTGATCACCACCACACATCTAGTTACCATCTGTTGCCATACAGTTGAACTCCTTCACCCATTTCCCCCACTCTCCACCCTTTTCCCTCCGATAACCACTAATTTGTTTTCTGTATCTATGAGTTTGTTTTTGTTTTATTTTGTTTATCAGTTGTTTTAGTTTTGTTTTTAGATTCCACATATGAGTAAAATGATATGGTATTGGTCTTCCTCTGACTGATTTATTTCACTTATTTTCACTCAAGGTCCATCCGTGTTGTTGTAAATGGCAGAATTTCATTCTTTTTTATGGCACCGTAGTATTCCATTGTCTATATATATTATAGTATTCCATTATATATAATATAATATAATTATACTACTATATTTTATATAATATAATATATGGCATGTATATACATATATAGGTATGTACATATATATATATATATATATATATATATATATATATATATATATATATATATATATATATATATATACCACCTCTTCTTTATCCATTCATCCATTGATGGACACTTCAGTTGTTTCCATATCTTGGCTACTGTAAATAATGCTGCAATGAACATATATGTCTTCATATATTTCCTCATTCATGTTTGCTTGTCCTTTGGATAAATACCTAGAAGTAGACTAGTTGGGTCATGTGGTAGCTCTAGTCTTAATTTTTTGAGGAATCTCCATACTGTTTTCCATAGTTGTGTACTATATCCTTTTACTTAAAAAAAAAAAACCCATGTTTTATGATTCTTCTTTTAAATATGAGAGTGTGTCAGCTGCCTGATGAAAACATATTCATGCTGTTGGTATTCATTCCATGTAGTATGACATAATATAGTTGAAAGATAAAGCACTTTACATGGAAAGTGCTTTACATGGAAAGATAAAGCACTTTACATGGAAAACACAGAGTACTTTACTAACACATATATCAAACTCTTTCCTTGAACTGAGAAATGTACGAAAGTAAGTTTGTTTTGTTCTCAAGACCCTATAATTTTAAAATTGAGGGAATCAAAAATAACAAGAATTTTCCTTAAACCTAATCTTCAGAAGAGGTAAGCTGTATCTTAAGGTGAAAGCACTTTTGAGAACTAATGTCTTTACTATTTCTGGGTTTCCTTTATTCTTCCATCTTTCACATCACCATTCTTATTCCCAAATCTCAGAGAAACACTTTTAGTTTCTTATTCTTTATTCCTACCAGTCCCTTTTGCGTGTGTTTCATGTCTTTTCATACCTTGCACCCTCCTCTAAAAACTGAGTATGCATAACGAATTTCAGGTTTTCATTAATGCCTAGATAATGCATAATAATCACTATTTAGATAGACTAAACAAAATCTCTCTGAAACACTGAGAACTTTGAAAAGGAAAAAGGAAAAAACAATTCATTCAATGAGTAATTACTGTTCACTAGTCATAAGACAGACTTTTAAAAAATATATATTTATTTACATTATTTATTTGACTGCACTGGGATCAGCTTGCGGGATCTTCATTGCTGCGTGTGAGATCTTCATTGGGGCATGTGGGTTCTTTTTAGTTGCGGCATGCGGGATCTAGTTCCCTGACCAGAGATTGAACCCAGGCCCCCTACACTGGGAGCGTGGAGTCTTAACCACTGGACCCCCAGGGAAGTCCCCAGACATTCAAAAATGTTAGATACAATGATTGTTACTTTTATTTTAGCAAACCAAAGTTTACATCAAAGCTCAAGGTGTCACAGCATGCCTAGAGTAAAGCCTGGCTTATACACCTGCTCTTCTCATTCCCTAGCCTGAGTTTCAGTCATCTAATGCCAACTGTCCAGATATATCATCGCAATCAGCAATGGCAACTGTACATGAACCTCCTCTAGTATCTCTCTCTCAAAATATAAGTCAACCTTATTGCCAGTCTCCAGTTCCAACTTGTATTCTAATTGTATCAGGAAAGTAAAGTTAAATCCCTGCCAGTACCCTTTTTCATATAGTTAAGGAGGAGAATAAGCATACACTATGAAAAAACATGTTGCTCATCTAGATGATGTAATTCAGAGGGTATTATTAGATTTTCCTACCTCAAGGTAAAGGTGACAGGCAAGAACACAGAAACTGTGAAACTTAAATAAACAAATCCATATTTGAAAAGTAGTCAGGGGGTTCTAACTAAAGTTATCTTAGATCAGCAAACGCGACTTTCACATACCTGTCTGATAAGATGTGCCCTCAAGTATTTGAGACGGCTATTTAACACTTATGAACTGACAAGGATTCCCTCCTTGACCAAACTTTATTCAGGCTCCTTTGAGCCCTCTTTTTGACTGAGTCCTGTCCTTGGCTGCCTGAGCCCAGTTTTAGCAAAGAATCTGGTTGAATCCAGTTTCACCAGGGATCCTGCTAATCCAGTTTAGTGAGAATCCTTCCACCCTTGATATCCCTCCACCTTTGATATTTAATCAAGTTCCTCTCCCTGCACCCTTGATATCTAATCAAGTTCCTCTTAGTAATTTTCTATCCAAAGACTCCCTCACCCTGCCCTTTGGCTGTAAATCCCCAGCTACCCCATTGTATTCAGAGTTGAGTTCAGTGTTTCTCTCCTATTGAAATAATCTCTCTCCCCTATTACAATAATCTTGAATAAAGTCTTCCTTGCCTATTTAACTGCAATAGGTGCAATTTTTCTTTGACAGAATTGAAGGGTGAGTTTGATCCAAATACCTTCCATCATAGCCTACCACAATATGAAGCACTCACACTTACAGTTTTTGAGTGGTAGACTTACAAAAATACAAATACATAATGTAGGAGGAGCATGTATTAACATCCATTTACCTTTAGTAGGATATTTAAGGGATGGGATCCATGACAGATAATTTTAGTCAGGAAGGAGTATTCTAGAAAACAGTTAGTTACAGGATGTGGAGTTCATCTGATGAGAGTTGGTGTCTATCCAAGACCACAATGGAGGATCTCAGGCAATCTGGCTTTGGGGTGGAGGGTAGTTCACACATGAGGTGTAAGGTGCCAATAGGAAAGAAAAGAGGAAGGCAATAAAATGGAAAATGTTTGGGCATACCGAAGAGATGACAAAAATAGAATTGGGTTCTGCTGTACCTCAGGTTTATATACTCTCACTACAAAATAAGCTCTAGCAAACACCTTAGATAGTGTTGGAAAGACTAATGTCACAAAGAGAGGATTCCCTTAATAGCTTACCGAGTTTTACAAATAAAGGAGAACGTCACTTCTCTCAGTTCTGATCCAGGACTCTTTTTTTGTTTTTTGTTTTGATTTTATATATATATATATATATATTTTTTTTTAACATCTTTATTGGAGTATAATTGCTTTACAATTGTGTGTTAGTTTCTGCTTTACAACAAAATGAATCAGTTATATATATACATATGATCCAGGACTCTTAACTGAATATTTTGCTTATCTCTCTTAGGTGTGGGAGCAGGGTGGAACCAAACTCTATTGTCAAATACTGAAAATCTTAACAAAAAATAGGCAAATAAGCAAAAGTTTATTTTTTATAATTTATAAAATATTTAAACATGCTCCATCTTTGAATACTGTTATTATCAGTAGAATATGCTATTTAGATTGATTTTCAAGGATCAGTGAGTTATTTGCACTGAGCCACACACATTCCTTTCTCATCACTTAAGGCCAAGAGCAAGCGTTGACAACAGTTAACTGGTTTTCTAGGGCAACCTTTGACATAGAAGAAAAGCAAAGCTAACAGGCTTGTGAAAGCCTTGAACCCAAGACCTTGACCAAGTTCTGATCAGTAACAAAATAAAAGCATTGAGAAAGACAACTATTTAAACCACTCTCATCAAATAGACCATGGCATTGAACACATTTTACAGAATTTACATGCTTTCTGATGATCACAGTATTATCTCTCCAAATTCACACTATGAACTCTGAGAATGCCAGTCACCAAAGCCTTGGAAATAACTGTTTCTTTTCCTACCTAGGGAAAGATTATTCTTATACTAATAAGAGCCTGATGATTTTATTTTACTACAGTAGGTGGTTACTGGAAGGGATATGACTCTTTAAAAAAGTTGCGTTGAATGGTGAATTTTTTTTCAACATGTTTACAAGGACACATTACTATGGTACCTGATTTGATTAAAAAAAATGATTTCCATAGATCATTTTGTCTGTTTAAATGTGGATAATACTAACTTACTCAGAAGAGTAGGGGGGAAAATACTGACAAAACAGTGTTAAGTCCCTTTATAGAGATTCAAGTGGATAAAAATAATAATGAGAAAAAGATGAACATTTTCCCCGATTTTTAGCAGCATATATGTTTTGGTGGAAACAGAACTAATCTTTATGCTGAATTTTATATTAGATTCTACAAGCATCTGTATCAGAATCAAAAGCTGCTTTCAAGGGGTATTGTCCAAGGGCATCAAACTGGTCAGATGTTGCCTGTTTCAACAAAGAATCTGATGAGATTCAGGCCATTTGAAAGTAATTAAAACAGAACAGTAAACACCAAAGCTCTTCTACTTCCTCAGAAGAATGCTACTTTTTTGAATATAAGGTGAGCATAAAGGACAGTTGTGCTGCATAGGGAAGTATGAATAGAGTTAGGAAGTCACTACTTACACCCCTGTCCACCAAGCACTTCAGAGGTCACCCAGTCAGAAATCACTCAGGAAGTCTTTTCACATGGTAGTTATAGACTCTAAGGCTGACACTGAAAAAGGCTAAAAAGCTCAATGCCTTTGAATGAACACAATATCATGTGAGCCTTTCCACTTTACAATGAGAATGAGAATGTTTTAGCCCATGTGTAATATAGTTAACAACTGTCATATACTCACTAATGCAGCCTGATTCTCTCATGGATAAGTTCTGCTTTGTTGCTCCCACAAATTCAATAGCGTAACCCAAACAGGAGTTTTCTCAGAGGACTGCCATCTTGCGGAAGTTGCCAGATCCATGAAAATGCTTTAAAAGATTTTCAAGAAGCCTATTGATCTGCTCAGATTCATCTGCTGGAACATGCACAGCTTCTGTCTTCTCTGCCGTCTTTCCTTCAATATGTCTTTGCTTCGCTTTCCCTGGGGTTTCCATTTCCCCAAAAGTTCACTGTAAAAATGACCTTCAATACATCCATTTCAGCACTTTTCCATCAGTCCACTAAAATCCACTCTTCATAGCTCAAAAAGTCAGGGTTTAATCTACATAAAGAGCCAAGCACTCTAAAGAAATGCTTTTTGAATGATGTCTTATAATAGTTTGATAATATTGTGGATGCGTATAGTTCAACTTGCAACTACAGAAAAGATACAGATGAACTATCTCAAATACACAGATAGACACATGCACGCACACACATGCATATATGCATACATCATATTTTTTTTTGTTTTTTTTGGTGCGCGGGCCTCTCACCGCTGTGGCCTCTTCCGCCGTGGAGCACAGGCTCCAGCCCAGCCGCTCCGTAGCACGTGGGATCCTCCCAGACCCGGGCATGAACCTGTGTCCCCTGCATCGGCAGGCGGACTCCCAACCACTGTGCCACCAGGGAAGCCCCCATCATATGTATTTATTATATATGTATCCATAAAAATAAAAAACTAGAAGTCAGTAAATAAGCCCCACATGCATATAATAAACACACATGCATTCTACTTGTACTGCTTAATTAAAAAGCATTTTCTTGCTTCTCAACTATTGTTTATAGTCCTCAAATGAAAAAATGAAACTTAACCTGTCAAATTTCTCTAGAAAAGTGAACCCTTGTGTACTGGTGGGAATGTAAATTGGTATAGCCACTGTGGAAAACAGTATGGAGATTCCTCAAAAAATTAAAAATAGAATTACCATACGATTCAGCAATTCCACTGCTGGGTTTTTTTTTAAAGGAAATGAAATCACTATCTTGAAGAGATGTCTGCACCCTGATGTTCATTGCAGGGTGAACATATATTTGCAATAGCCAAGACGTGAAAATGACCCGTGTCCATTAACAGATGAAGAGATAAAGCAAATGTGATATATCTATATATCTATATCTCTCTATATATAAATGGAATACTATTCAGCCATAAAAGGGAAGGAAATACTGCTATTTGTGACAATATGGGTGGACCTTGAGAATATTATGCTAAATGAAATAAGCCAGACAAAAAAGACAAATACTGTATGATCTCACTTATATATGGAATCTAAAAACACCCGAACTCATAGAAAGAGAGAAAAGATTGGTGGTTGCCAGAGGCAGGGGTTGGCAGGGGCAGGTAGGAGAAATGTGTGAAGGTGGTCAAAAGGTACAAACTTCCCGTTACAAGATAAATAAATTCTAAGGATGTAATGTTCAGCGTAGTGACTATAGTTAACAACACTGTACTGTATATTTGAAAATTGCTGAGAGAGTAGATCTTAAAAGTTCTCATCGCAAGAAAAAAAAATTGTGAATAAAAGATCACTTTCATTAGTCTGTCTTCTGGGGTCAACGATTGTTGGGTTGTTGACTGTACAAACTTTTCTTAGTCAGCCTGCTTGGTTGGGGAAACCTGAGGCACTAACAAAACACACTGTCATTGACAAAAACAAAAGGAAACAAAAACAAATAGACAAAACCAAACTTCTCTACAATATGTCTAAAATGGCATTCTTTACTTAAAACTTCTATGATCTTTTATTTTTTTATAATAAAATCTAATTTTTATTAAGAAATATATGTATATAATTGTGTGTGGGTTTATGTATGCCCATAGGAAAAATCCAGAAAAACATACATCAAATAACTAATACTAAATAAACTTCAGTGATAGTGTTACTGTAGAGGAATTTCACTTTTAACTTTTCTGTGTTATTTGCATTTTTTAAAAATCAATTAATTGATTTATTTTTGTCTGCGTTGGGTCTTTGTTGCTGCACTTGGGCTTCCTCTTGTTGTGGTGAGCAGGGGCTACTCTTTGTTATGGTGTGCGGGCTTCTCATTGCAGTGGCTTCTTTTGTTGCAGAGCACAGGCTCTAGAGCACAGGCTCAGTAGTTGTGGTACATGGGCTTCGTTGCTCTGTGGCATGTGGGATCTTCCTGGACCAGGGCTCAAACCTGTGTCCCCTGCATTGGCAGGCGGATTCTTAACCACTGCACCACAAGGGACCCAGCTTACCCTTTCACCTCCCCGTGTCCTCAAGTCCATTCAAGTCTGTGTCTTTATTCCTGTCCTGCCCCTAGGTTCTTCAAAACCACTTTTTTAATTTTTTTCTTTAGATTCCATATATATGCGTTAGCATACGGTATTTGTTTTTCTCTTTCTGACTTACTTCACTCTGTATGACAGACTCTAGGTCCATCCACCTCACTACAAATAACTCAATTTCATTTCTTTTTATGGCTGAGTGATATTCCATTGTATATATGTGCCACATCTTCTTTGTCCATTCATCTGTCAATGGACACTTAAGTTGCTTCCATGTTCTGTCTATTGTAAATAGAGCTGCAATGAACATTGTGGTACATGACCCTTTGTGAATTATGGTTTTCTCAGGGTATATGTCCAGGAGTGAGATTGCTGGGTCATATGGTAGTTCTATTTTTAGTTCTTTTTTTTTTTTTTTTTGCGGTACACGAGCCTTTCACTGCTGTGTCCTCTCCCATTGCGGAGCACAGGCTCCGGACGCGCAGGCTCAGCGGCCATGGCTCACGGGCCCGGCCGCTCCGTGGCATGCGGGATCTTCCCGGACCGGGGCACGAACCCGTGTCTCCTGCATCGGCAGGCAGACTCGCAACCACTGAGCCACCAGGGGAGCCCTATTTTTAGTTTTTTAAGGACCCTCCATACTGTTTTCCATAGTGGCTGTATCAATTTACATTCCCACCAACAGTGCAAGAGTGTTCCCTTTTCTCCACACCCTCTCCAGCATGATCTTTTAAAAATGACATTTTTTCTATGACTGTTCGTTCCATATGATACTTATATATGCAAGTAATAAAACTTCATCCCACTTTATCCATTTATAAATAAAATTTCCCAATTGCTATTCAGCTATTCACACAGCTGATTTTTTGTATCTTTCACATCTAATTGTTTCTTCTCAAAATAATATTATTGCTCAAAAAAATAAATGATTTCATTTGTATTTTTTTGTTAAACCATAACCTTTTGTATAGCTGTTAAGACCATTTTTCTTTATTATTATATGGCTTACAATGCTTTTGTGTTATTCTAAAATAAATAAGATCTTTATTCTTAAGAATTAAAAAAATTCCATGATCATCTACCACCACCCATCCCAGATAACTGAATGTATTTTCTATTTTGAACCCTCAAAGCATTGTGAATCTCAACCATCTATCTTTCATCCATCCATTTATTCATCCGTTTTCTTATTCATTTAGTCCATAACTATTTTCTACCACATTGCTGAACATATATCAGGCATTTAGGAAAATGCACAATCCCTGCTCTAAGGGAGTTCATGGTCTATCATTGGGGATAAACAGTAATTTTATGAAAATCAAATACATTTGTAATTATTTCTTTTGTTCCTCTGCTAGAATGTGAGGACACTAGAGCAAATGCTGTGCTTTCTTCATCTCTGTAACCTCCTATACTGTCTATTACTTGCACCAAATAGCTATTCAGTTAAAGATTAAAAATGTACAAGTCTTCGTATCTAATTCCAACCTAATTTTAATGACACTTTTTAATTTAATCATCTTTATTCTTCCAGGCCAATCATTCTGCTTGAGAATTCTAGTCGTTAGGAAATTCTGTTGGGTAGAAACTGTGTTGGTCCATTTTAAGACTAATGTATGAAAGATTTCTGGTGATGACTATGTAAGTCAGGAAAAAAACCATCAGCTATAGTTAAAGTTTCAAGCAGTTGTATTTTCTGTGGAGATTTAAAAAAAATAATTTTTGTGTCATTGGAGAATACAAATATATGCAAAAGATTTCTCGAGTCATAAATATACAATTTGTTGATGAAATTTCCACAAAGTAAACATCTGGAATGAGCATCCAGAACAAGAATTAATAGTAATTCACAGTATCTGTAAATTATTGTACAGATACAAAATCATATGATGATTTTGATTCTAGTTGGCAAAACTCACTTTATACAGTGACTATCACATTGCCCTGTATAGATTCTTAATATTTTATAAGAATAGTAAATATTTTAATAAATCTGCCTGGATTTTTTTTTTCTTTCTTTCTTTCTTTCAAGTAAGGGGCTGTGCTTATTTTCATGCTTGTACTATTAAGTAAAGTAAAATTGTGCTTCTAACAAACGCTTTTCCACAAATACATACCAATGGAACATCACATCCACCTTCAAATCCTTTGCCCTCTTGGCCTTCCGTTGCTCCTGTTTTGCCAGCTCCCATGCCTGAGTGAGCCTCATTTTCTGTTTCTGTTCTCAGAGCTTCTGACTATTGCTGGATCCACTATAATTTCATGCTGTATGTTCACTGGTGCTGAGATCCTTTGTTTCATCTCTTGTTGACTTTTATTTTATTTCTGGAAGTGGCAGTTCCAATTGATTTGAATTCTGCTTCAGCTCTTAACTATAACTTTTAGTAGTTGATTTGGTTTGTATTTACTGAGAAGTGTGAATTCTTTTCATTTTCTAATTTTATTCTCACTTTATTTCTCTTATTAGTGTTAATGTTCCAATGGCCTTTTTATTCCCTAATTACTCAACAATATTCTTTACTCAATCCTGATTCTTCTCAACTGTCTGCAGCATTCTACACTGTTATGCCTTAAAAATACCTGGATATATTGGATACCAAAGGAGATGCCCCTTTCTTCTCTTCTCTATTTTTTTCTTGCATATTTCTCTTTCCTTGGCTTCCATCACACTTCACATAACCTGTTTTTGCCTCCAACAATTGTTCTTATATCTTCATAACTGAGGCTTCACCCTTCCAAATTAAAGTATTTGAAGGAATGACCTTTTAACCACCTCTCCCCCCACCCCCTGCGACATATAGTTGGTGTCCAACAGAGATTTTTGACTTAATAAATGCACTAAGATTCTCTTATTTTTCTCTTTCTCTCTTAATCCTCTCTATTGTCACTTCATTAATTTTTGTTCTTTCTCTTCTCTATTTTTATAACAATCCTCTTTCTCCTGGCAACTTTTCCAAGTCCCATAAATGGGCTTACATCCCCTTCATTAAACACACAGACACAGAATAAACGTGTGCACTTAAGTTTTTCAGTTGCAAGAAATGGAAACCAATTCTGGTTAAACATAAAGATATTTAATTTTGAGTCTCCAGAAGCTCATCAAATCAAATGGAATCATGGAAAGCTAGGATCTCATTGAAAGAGACTTATTTACATATCTAAAAAAAGGAACATAAAACAACATAAAATAAATGTTCTTCATACACCTAAATACAAGTTTACTTCCTACTGAGTGCTTCACAATTCCATCCACATGCAGCTACAGGGTGTGGCTTATAATCAGCTTCCCTTTAGTTCTGTTGTGATTCTTTCTTGATGTTTTGCAATCTGTAGACTAAGCTGTAAAGTTACATACCCCAAATAATTTTACATAAAGTAGCAGGGGAAAGAAAAAAAAGAGAAATTATACATATAAAATTACTTGTATAACTTTATATTTATTAATTATTATTTAATAAACTATTAATAAATTAACATTTATTGATTATTTTATATTTATTAATTTTGCATATGTATGCATATGTATTTACATACATACATAAACACACGAGCTATATTATTGAAGGAAAAAGCACATTTCAACCTCATGTCTGTAACTAGTCATGAAGTTACAGATGCTTTTGTGATTGCTTCCTCCACTACTCCTAAAGTCCCCCATGATTCCTTTAGAAGTTCTATGGCTCTGACTTACATCTTGGCAGGAAGAAGAAGCTCCAGGGGCTTCCACTTGGTTCTATGGTAATAATCTGTAGAAGAAGCATAGCAGTGTAACAAGAGTATGTATTCAAACCAGAATCTCCGGCTGTGAATCTAGGATCTGATACTTACTAGCTTTGTGACCCTGGACAAGTTACTTAACTGATTTGTGTCATAGTTTCTTTATCTGTAAAATGGGGATAATGATGGTACAAGTTTGCTGTATTAAATAAGTAAATTCATGTAGAGTATTTATAACAATGTCTGATACATCACAAGTACTCAAGTGTTAGTGATTATTATTAATATTAGTAGTAGTAGTGGTGGTGGTGGTAGTAGTTTTCCAAGGGTCAGGTAGCTAGTGGGGGATAATAACATGGTGGGCTCGGAGTGTCACTGGCCAATAATGAGGTGGACTTAAGTCAAACTTCTTTTTATCCCTCTATTCCTGTAAGTTCCCATTCTGATAACTGGATGACAGTGGCAATATGAGGGACCTTCCTCAAGTTATAGCCTCCCCTACAATTCAAGGGGCTGTAGGTATGTAAATTATCTTAGGTCTGAGAATTGGGTAAGGAGTCATGACTCCCCATAGTGTTATGTATCAGGTAGTATCTTAGTGAGCTATCTATTTTGTTCCTTAGAGCTTGCCAGTAAGTGGAGTAGAGATCTAAATGGTTCATGTCCTTCAAAAAGAAATACACTTTTCCATTTGCAAATAAATTTACTTCTCAGATATTTGATTGCAAAGGAAAGTCACACACATATACTTCACTTCATATCACCTTGTTTGTTTCTAATGTGACCCCTACTCAGTCTTCCCTGCTGATTTAACTCAGCTGCTACTTTAGGACACAGTTTTAGCTTCTGAGGGAACAGGAATAAAATAAAGATCACTATCACTGTTTTGTTTTCTGATCCCTGATTATTTTTTCAGAACCCTAGCAGTTTGTAGTTGACTATGACTAGACTGGGTAGGTCTGTTTTAGGAAATCTAAACTGAATCCCAACTTCACTGCCTTTGGGGGCTGTAAATCCTGAGTACCAAGAAAGACTCATTGTCTAGAATATTATTTCTCTATTTAAACTGTACTGTGGGCTGTCAGTCTCATTAACCAAGGGTTGTAAATTTTAGGGGATATGTAGTTAATAACACCTACTGTGAAACATGCTGATTGTTCTATAACCAAGCATAATGCTGCCTTTTAGAACTGTGAGGTACAGCAAAATGGCCCCAGCTTTCCCTTCCCCACCACCTCCCACCCATACCCATAACTAAGGCCTAAAAGTCACTAGCTGACAACCCCTGATCTGAAAACAGAACAGGGAGACAGGCGCAATGGAGGAGCAATAGCTATAAAATATAAGGGGAAAGAGGAAGAAGGTGGTTTAAGGTGGCAAAAGTTCGCTTCACCAGCATCTGGGAACTGCCAGAATAGAATGTGCAGGGCAATAATGGGCCAAACCCATTTCCAGCTGGATCTTGCTGAGTCTGAGCCTGTATCTTTGGGAATTTTGCTAAGATTGTAGTAATCATGAGACTAACAAATATTTACCAGAAGGTAGACACTATCACTACAATGCTAAAAGAAGTTTTCCAAGTGCCAGTGGGTTATGTTCGAATTCCATATCTTAGATCAAGCAAGTATCCCTAATGTGTCAAAGATTGTTAAGATTATTAACAGCAAATATTCCATCTGGTGTTTACCCAGTAGTTATAATTAATTAAATCAGCAAAGGATTGGATTAATTAAGATACTTGGTGTCAAGCAAAAAATTCAAAGCAACTTTATTTCAACCAGGGGATTTATTTGAAAAATACTGAGGTAGATCGCAGAGTTGAGGGAAAAGCGGTAAGAATTGGGAAAGTTATGGTAGGCTACCACTGGAGATTTGATTGCTACTAGGATTCTCTTTTCATCTATCTTCTCTACTTTTCTTCAGTTTTGACCTTACTCTCCTTTTCAATAAATGAGCTTTATTAATAGGTGACAGTATGGCTCCAGGCCTGGTGTATCCTAGCCTATTAACCCAGAGGACTTGGGAAAACTCATCATTTCCCACTTAAATTTAAAGAAATTTTAGGAAAGAACTATGGCTGATGTGAGATGGGTCACCTACTTACCTTCAACCAGTCACAGTGTCCAGGGAGATGGGCTTCTATGATTGTCCAGGCTGGGCCTCATTTCATTTCTGTGACATGGGGACAGGGCATTATGATTAGCAATTCCATCAAATCCACGTGACACCAGGGAGGTGTGATTTTTTTTTCTTTTAATAAAGATATTTATTTTATTTTTGGCTGTGTTGGGTCTTTGTTGCTGCACGCAGGCTTTCTCTAGTTGTGGAGAGCAGGGGTTACTCTGCAGTGTGTGGGCTTCTCACTGCGGTGGCTTCTCTTGTTGTGGAGCACAGGCTCTAGAGCACACAGGCTTCAGTAGTTGTGGCACATGGGCTCAGTAGTCGTGGCTCGTGGGCTCTGGAGGGCAGGCTCAGTAGTTGTGGCGCACGGGCTTAGTTGCTCTGCGGCATGTGGGATCTTCCTGGACCAGGGCTCGAACCCATGTCCCCTGCATTAGCAGGCAGATCTTAACCACTGTGCCACCAGGGAAGTCTGGGAGGAGTGATCTTAAAGGGAGTGGGTAGTATCAGTAGGGGTGTCTGTGTGTGTGTGTGTGTGTGTGTGTGTGTGTGTGTGTCAGTGTGTGTGTATGTGAGAATACATGCATTTATGAGAGAGAGAGAGGCAGAGAGAGAGAGGGAGAGAGATATTACTAAAAGAAAATGAAAAAGGGATGCCAAGAAGAAAAAATGTATAAACTTCATATCTTATCCTGTCTTAACATGGAACTGTATATATACGGCCCTTCATAATTGTTAATTTCCTTATACTTTTCATCTAGGTGAGATGCTCTTCTTGTAAAGGCCTCATTGAAGCTTGTGTCAAATTCTGGCATTGATTCTAGAGGAATCCTGCAAAGATGCAGGTGGTCTTAGGATGACTGAGTATTTAGTTGAATGGGATTTTAGTCTGTCAGTCTGAAAGCATGACTTATGTTTAGATGAGGTTCATCACTGTCTGACCCTGGCATTGGATACCTGGGGGGCAGGGAGGGATCTGGTACATAATATCATTATGATACCTCTGAAGACAAGTACTAATTTCTACCTAAATGCTTGTAGTAATAAGGGCTTCATGTTTCAAATAAGTGCATTTTCTTTAACAGCTATGTTGGTTACATTATTTTCATATATTGAACCAAATTATTACCTCTTAGATTTATAGAGACTCTATGTAATCAAATGTTCTTATATGATATAGTTCTTCAATATTTGAATATTGTTGTCAAGTCCTTTGAAGTCATCTCTTAAGGTTATTTATCTTTTTTTTTTCCTGCCAACCACATCATTTGTGAATGACACTTTAAAATCACTCCACACTATTTAGCAGTACACATCAAAACCCTGCTAATGTTTTGCCTAAATAATCACACTTATACAAGTTTATCCTAGGGAAATAATTATATGAAACTATAAGGCTTAAGACATTTTGTGTGGAAAAAGGAGAGTAATTTATAAAAGTTGGCAGTTAGAAAGGCTTAAATGTCCATAATGAATTGGCTAAGTAAATTTTGAAATGCTCATGTGATGGGATATTATAATGCCATTAAATTACTACATAAGTATATCTACTGATAGAGGATAATATTCCTTTTATAAGGTGGTTTCAATTTTCTCTTGCTGCATAACAAATCTCCCCAAAACTTAGTGGCTTAAAACAAAAACAGTTTATTTCTCCTGGTACTGTGGCTTAGCAATCTGGATGGTTCTGCTTGTCTTATTTCAGATCACTTATACAGCTGTGGTTGTTTGATGGCTTAACTGGTCCTGGAGAGCCCAAGATGGCCTCAGTCACTTGAATGGTAGTTCATGTAATTGACCGCGGTGCCTCAGTTCTCTGACGCTCCTGAACTTACACAGTGTCACTTCTGTAACATTTTATGGGTAAAAGCAGGTCACAAGACCAGACCAGATCCATGATATGAGGAAATAGACTCTACCTCTTGATGGATAGAGCTACAAATAATTTATGGCCATGTTCATGATCTACCACAAATATCAAGTAAAAGAAGCATCTTATAAAGCTTGACTCATATTTTCTAATGTTATTGATCACACACACACACACACACAGACACACAGATAAAATTCTTTAAAGATATATGCACAAATGTTAAAAGTGATTTTTGTGGGTGATAAGATTATGATTATTTTTGTGGGATTTTTAAATGAGTAATATCATTATGATTATCTAATTTTTCTACAATGAATCAATTATAATAATGAAGGTAAGAGAGACATGTCAAAAATTTATCTTTGTGTTTTCTGTGTATATCCCTGTTCCTCTGCTCTCTCATAGGTGTTTTTAGGGTCATTTTTCTCTTCTCCAGCTTAAGAGAAGAGTATAATATACAGGTCATCTGGAGCATATTTCCCTGTCTTCTTCAGAAAAATATCACAAAAGAGAATTTTATTTAATGTCTTACGGAGACTAATATGCACTTGCTTATAGTCTTCCTTTTATTAGACTCCTAGACTGACTTACATAGGATGAGGTTACTTGACTTATCTTTTTCTTTGTGTCACATGCTGGGTTCCAGTGATTACCATCTCCTTTTCTAAGTGTTCACTAATTGCCTCCCAAGATCTCAGTAAATAATTATGTCTGTAACAATTCTTGCTAGGATCACTGGGGATCATGTGAAGTTTGCCAGACAGCACTGAGCAAAATTATAATTTAAGTAGGAAGACCAAAACTGACCTACATGAAATAATTACTAGTATTTGAAGGTTTGTCTTGATATATAAGCTCCCCTTCCTGGAGTGTCTTCCTTCTGAATTCACATCTTTAAATGCCCTCTATCTCTTATGAAACCGTGAACCTCAGATTGGGACTTGAACCCATGTGACCGGGACTCAAACCCCGCCAAAACCCTGACTAGGACTTGAACCCATGCGGCTGGGAATTGAACATGGCCAAAACCCACAGTGTTCCAACTGAGATCACACACCTGGTTTCAGGACTTAATGAAGCTCAGGTTCTTGATGTCTCATTGCAGAAAGAATTCAGTGAGAGACAAAGTGATGGGTAAGAAGTGGATTTATTTAGAGAGAAACACACTCCACAGACAGAGTGTGGGCCATCTCAGAGGTGAGAAAGGCAACAGGGTATGCGGTTGTCAGTTTTTATAGGGATGGGTAATTTCATAGGCTAATGAATGGGAGGAGTATCCCAGCTATTTCCGGAAGGGGTGGGGATTTCCAGGAATTGGGCCACCACCCACTTTTTGATCGTTATGGTCGAGCTTGGAACTGTCATGGCGCCTGTGGGTGTGTCATTTAGCTTTCTGATGTGTTACAGTGAGCGTATACTGAGGCTCAAGGTCTAGAGGAAGTCAACTTGTCTTCCATCTTGGACCCATTTGGTTCTTACCAGTTTATGTCATATCCTCGGGCTATGTCTTTATTTCAAAGGTTGTGCCCCTGGCCCCTTCCCACCAAGTTTCTTTATCGATTACACTGTAATCAGACCTTTAACCATGCCTTTTAAGTCTTTTGTCATTTATAGATATTTTTGTACTCTTATGCTGTTACAAAAAGTGCTTCATCATCAAGGAGATTCATAGAAAGGCTATGGAAGCAGTTACAACAGTTCCACACCAAGATGATGGCTATTTAAGGATTCCAGCCACACTGACTTAAAACAAAGAACTGTCCTGCCCCTGGGGCCCCTAGATCAGGCATCCAGAGATTTTTACTCCCTGACAGGCAAGGTTGACACCCCTATTCAGCCTTTAAGCAGTTACAGAAGATGAACTTTTGCCCTTCTGCTTCCCGTAAGAATATAGGAGTAAAATCTCTGTGGGGGAAATGAAACAGGAGGGAAGGGGGCAGGGCACAACCCTTACATTTAAAAGACAACAGATAGCTTCCTCTTTCCCTTCTGAACAAACCATGAGGTTATATACTGAAACAGTGACATTATAAAATGAAGGAGACTTGTTCAGCCTGGGTCTTTTAGAAACTACATTGTACAGGGCCTTCTGTTTTGTTGGACATCTAATATGAACAAGAAATAAACCAGTGTTATGTTAAGCCACTTGTAGTTCAGAGTAAATTTATTAACATAGCATAGTCTAGCCTATCTAATGATTGCAGAATTCATGCCAGGAGTGGGGTGCTGCCATAACAAAAACCTAACACAAGTCACTGGTTTAGTGGTCACATAGCAGGAGGCAAGGAAACTGACATCAGAGGCTGAAAAGATGGGCATCCTTGTTATGCAATGGCAAAATATTTGGTAAATAGTTACATGGCAGAACCTAGAAAGCAGACAACTGAATAATGAACTGACAGCTCAAAGGGAAGAGGTTGGAAAAAAAAGAAACAGTATGTATGTTGGTAATTTTTGGTTGAGTCTGGTATATAAATACCAGAAAAAGATATGAATCTCAGAAAAGAATTTACTGATTGTAAACAGAAATGAAAGAGAAAAGAGTATGTCAAAAAATTCATGGCCCAGTAAATTGTACAACCCAATTGTTTTTAAAACCTAAGCTATAAATGATGAGATTAAAAATTGAGCAGATAATGCCCAATAAAAAACATGTCAATGGATTAAAATGCTTCAGGGGAAATATCCGATTAAGGGTGTGCCTTATCTATTATTCTAGATGGATTCAATGTATCCATTATTAAGTAAGAAAGAGAAAGAAAGTATGAATGAGATGAGTATGTGAGAGAAGAAACACAAAGAGATATAGCAGATCTGAGAACTAAGTCTCAAATATAACTGTTGGTTTAGTTACTAGATTATGTAACTGACCTGATTCAAACAAAAGCCTATTAAGTTTTCGAGAGAATTGACTATCAATTTATGCTTTTGGTATCTAAATACTTGCAAGCTTGTGACTATTTCAGATATAAAATGACTCAGGCTCCCAAACTTCAAGGAACAGGAATTAGGCTTCAAAAGCTCTACACCCTCCAAAAAGGTAATATTATTCAATGCCTGCTTCAGAAATGACCAAAGAAGATAAAGAAGAACCTCACAAGGGGCATAGTCAGGGCCAGTAAGAACATGGACAAAGAAGTTCTTCCAGGAGAGCCGAGTCTAGTCAGGGAACATTCTTCCACCCCAGGGTAGAGTTAGAGGCCCCCCTCCCCCAGTGTATGCCACTGGGATTTCAGAATTGCTACAGACTGGTGACTGCCATGCCTTCCATTTTTCCTATTTCTAAATGGAAGTGCTGATTGTAGTTATCCTGTCCATGTTCTACTACTTCAGCTCAGGTTTCTGGGAGGAAGATAACTTGTCTTTAATTCATAGGACTCTACACTAAGAGCAGCACATTCAGACCTGGCATAGAGACTGATGTGTATCATTCTAATTTTTGAGCTTAATGCAATAAACTGATGGAACTTCATCTTTTTAAGGAGAAATTCTCTGTATAAAAAGAACAGAGAAGAGAATATTAATGACCAAAAGGGAATATTATGTCAGAGATATTTATTGCTCACCAAATATCCATGTGTTTCTCAAGTAACAGCCCCATTATAGTTACTTAGGAAGGGACTGGTTCTGACCAATGAAATGTGAGCAGAAGGATGTGTATCACTTCTAAGTCAAAGCTTTTAAACGCCAATGCACAATCCTCCAGCTTGCTGGAGGGAAGGAGCAAGCTGGAGGATTGTTCTATTTGGACTTTCCATCTCCTATTTTAAGCTTGGTCAAAAAACAAGCACTAAATTATGTCACTCAGGGTCTGCAAAGTTTATCATATTTCCCTTCTATTTGGAAGTTGTTGCTTGGGAAACATGTAAATCTGAACACAAAAACTTAAACTCCCCCAAAATATTGTCCACTACTATTTCAAAATTATGGCTAAAGTTTCAAGGGCTAATTTAAGGGCAGCTATTATGACTGATTATTTACTAGATTGAAATGTTTTATCAAATACTATCTGCTGTCTGGGAGGTGCACAATGCTTTTAGTTTAATCAGTGATGCTACTAAATTTGCTGCTGTGGACTCTAGCCATGTTTCTTAATGCCAAACAAACAAAAAAAAGCCTTCAACAAAAGGGAGACATAAAGGAATTAGAAAAGTCTATCTTTTGGCAAAGTTTTGTTATCTACCAAAGTTCTTTCAAAAATTGACATCTTGCCAGATTAAAAAAATGTATACCAAAATTCAGAATTGTTTTCTTTTCTTTTTTTTCTGTGAAGAAGAGAATGCATTAGTAACTGATTTTACAGACTTCTAGGATAATATTTAGAGAAAACAAGAAAGATTGAATTTTAACAGTCTCTGTTCAGCCTTCACTGATAATTATCCACAACATATAATTTTCTCCAATGTGTTATACAAAAGGCCAAACCTGGGAAAAATAGGATCAATTCACCAAAGGAATAACAAATGGAAACTTTTCTATTTAAATAATAACAAAAAGACATTTACATTTTCCCAACCTTGTTTTAAACAAATTATTTTAGTTTAGCTATAAACAAACACCTTTTCTAATAAAATTATTTTCTCTAATGACATTTCCCTATCTCTACCATAGGACGTATTTAGATACCAAAATCATAAGTACTATTTTGAGAATTCATTCTTGCCTATTAACTTTCTTTCTTTGCTAGAACACATTTTTAATGACCTGTTAAAAGATGAGCTTCAGAGTGTCCCTTTGAGACTTTGCTGTAGACAAGCTTCTGGACTAGCTTTGTCAAATCCTATCTGGTCTATCCTCAGAGCTGATGGAATTAGACATTCTAAATAACAGATACTAAAAACAAACAAACAAAACAACAACAACAAAAAAAAACCAATTAGTGTTATTTGCTGGGTCAGTAAAGAAGGCATTAATGTTCCCATCCTTTTCCTCTACCATTGGTTCTGTGAGGTGACATTCTCTCACTTCTCAGTGTTTTCTCTTTTGGGTAAAATTATGTGTCTGATGATGGATGCAGTGTTAATGGCTTCCCTTGGTCCATTACTCTGCTTCCTATGCCACTGAGACCAAGGTGACAGGTTTAGTTCTCAGGAATCTCTTCCTCACATGGTGTTAGAAATAAGCCGATTACCATAGACCTTGTCTGTGACCACTCTTTCTTCTCACTGATCCTTCTACCCCATGGAAGGATATTAGTTAGGATATATTAGGGTAAACTGAAGTAATGAATTAAGCCCCAAACATCAGTCATTTAATAAAACAAAGACTTTTTTTCTTGCTCACATTTCATGTCCAGTGAAGGTCAGTGGTGATGGTGTGGGGTTCTCTCCATATAGTTGCTCAGGGATTCACCCTGGCTGAGCTACAATCGCTTGTGATACTTCCATTTCAAATTGTGGTTGGTTGCATGATTATTCCAGCAGGGAAGGGAGAAAGGTTTAGCACATTGTTCTCCAATGTGCCTTAGCGAAAAGAACCTTCTTGACTCTATTTCTGCGTGCGATTCTCTACTTAAATGTAATGAAAACGGTCCGTTTTTAAAACAAATTGTGAGGGGCGTGAAAAGTGGATACTGTACAATAATGTGGAACGGAAGAGATCATGGGGCAAGTGAAACGAACCACCACCAACCACACCAAAGGCCAGTCTTCATCCAAAGGTGATGTTGTGTATATGGTGGGATTGGAAGGGAGCCCTCTACTGTGAGCTCCTTCTGGAAAACCAAATGATTAATTCCAAAAAATACTACTCCCAATTAGACCAACTGAAAGCAGCATTTGATGAAAAGCATCAGGAATTAGCCAACAGAAAATGTATAATCTTCCATCAGGATAACACAAGACCATGTTTCTTTGATGACCAGGCAAAAACTGTTACAGCATGGCTGGGAAGTTCTGATTCATCTGCAGTGTTCATCAGACATTGCACATTTGGATTTCCATTTATTTTGGTCTTTACAAAAACCTCTTAATGGAAAAAAATTTCAACTCCCTGGAAGACTGTAAAAAACAACTGAAAGAGCTCTTTGCTCAAAAAGATAAAAAGTTTTGGGAAGATAGAATTATGAAATTACCTAAAAAATGTCAGAAGGTAATGGTGAATACGTTGTTCAATAAAGTTCTTGGTGAAAATGAAAAATGTGTCTTTTATTTTTACTTAAAAACTGAAGGGGGACTTCCCTGATGGTGCAGTGGTTAAGGATCTGCCTGCCAACGCAGGGGACACGGGTTCAAGCCCTGGTCCAGGAAGATCCCACATGCCGAGGAGCACAACTACCGAAGTCCACATGCCTAGAGGCTGTGCTCTGCAACGAGAAGCCACCGCAATGAAAAGACCATGCACCGCAACGAAGAGTAGCCCCGCTTTGCTGCAACTAGAGAAAGCCTGCACGCAGCAATGAAAACCCAACACAGCCAAAAAATAAATAAATAAAAATTTAAAAAAAGAATTAAAAACCCACGTGCCGGGACTCGAACCCAGACTAAACCCAGATTGGGACTTGAACCCATGTGGTTGGGATTTGAACCCAGCCAGAACCCTGACTGGTACTTGAACTCACGCAGCCAGGCCTCGAACCCAGACAAAACTCACAGTCTTCCAATTGAGATCACACACCTGGTTTCAGGACTTAATGAAGCTCAGGCTCTTGATGTCTCATTGCAGAAAGAATTCAGTGAGAATTCATAGGGAAGCCCGAGTATGTCTTTATTATATCAGTATTAAAGAAAAAGTTCTGGGCTTCCCTGGTGGTGCAGTGGTTGACAGTCCGCCTGCCGATGCAGGGGACACGGGTTCGTGCCCCGGTCTGGGAAGATCCCACATGCCGCGGAGCGGCTGGGCCCGTGAGCTATGGCCGCTGAGCCTGCGCGTCCGGAGCCTGTGCTCCGCAACGGGAGAGGCCACAACAGTGAGAGGCCCGTGTACCACATAAAAAAAAGAAAGAAAGAAAAAGTTCTCCATATGGAGTATGATACTTGCTCTTCTTTTTTCCTAATCTCCCTGAGATGAAATACTTATAAACAGCATTTTATAAAATATTTTGTTTTTATCTTTAAAGATGGAGGTGGTAGAGAAAAGTAGAGAGAAGATTACATCTTCTTCTAAGCTACTTCCTCCTCAGGGGCCAGGGGGATCATAAACATCTACTTTTGGAAGCAACATGAGAGGTAATCTAATTCAAATTCCTTATTTAAAAGGTGGGGAGGGAGAGTCTTAGAGTTACTAAGTGACTTATCAAAACTTACCCAACTAGTTACTGTCAGGAACTGTGAAAAGTCTAATATTTTACCCTAGTTGTAAGCTAATAAGATTGTGTTCTACTGCTTCAGAGATGTTGGTAGAAGACACAATACTCCTGCATCAGAGACAAAGGACTTTATTATTCACATAGCCAGAGTTTCATATTCACTTGAGTTCGTTCCCTATGTCCCCTAAGACCCATGCAGGTAGGCCTAGGTGGATGCCTGCACATGCAGCCAGCTGCATTAGTGGAGAGAAACACTGAGCTTGGGGCTTGGGGGAGAAGTCAATGCTTTTACAGTAAGAAGAAACAAGCATACTTTTTGTCTGGAGAAAGGTATTACCTCATTTTTCAAGGCTGCTTGCTCAAACGTGATCCTGATAAAACCGGGCCATTAGGGCCTTTCAGTTTTGGCACACCTGGCAAGAATGTGGAGAGATGCTCAAGGCATCAAAGTGGATTGCTGCTTCCAACACTTAGTAGCAGAATTAAGACTAGAACTAGCTCTCTTAATTCCTGGTTTACTAAACTGTACATAGCACTGTCACTGAAGACAAAACCTTTTAATAAATTAACATCATTCTGTTTGAAGTGCTCTTTATTATCTTCTTTTTTGGAAAGGGGCCATATTTTCCAGTCCTATTTACATATTGAATATTTTCTTCTGTCAGTGATCTGATAGACTTGTATTAGGATCACATGTAATGACCCTTAATTATCTCATATATGATAAGACCTAGTTGAAGACCAACAAATTTGTGCCAGTGTATCCTGAATCACAGGACATTTATCTTTTGAAAATATCATTATTTTACTTTTAATTTGCTTTATACTTTGTTATCACTAGTCAAGGTTTATGGCTCTCCTACTTTGTGCCAATCTATACTTGGGGTTTAGGTTATAGAATAAACTATAAGTCTTGGTGTCACAGTGTTTATTAGACCCATGTAAAAGAGAGTGAAAAACAAAAATGAAGAAGTGTATCCTAAGAGTGGAATAAGAGGTACAAAGTACAAGTTTATTAGATCCCAGAAAAGTTAGAGATTTCTGGCTAAATATAATCAGGAAGGATTCATGGATGAAATGGAGAAAGAAAGTTCTTAGAGAAGAGGGAAAGGAGTGAGCTCTATTACTGTTTACATTCTTTCTGATTTTAAAAGTAAGCATTAAAAGATACTCTTTAATGGCAACCATATAGGCATTTTCATCATCTGTTTTATTCACTGCTCAATCTTCAGTTCTTCAAAAAATGCCTTGCCCATGTTAGAAACTCATAAAAACAATGAATGAACGAATGATGGTTGAAGAAGTGCATGGTTTATATTATGTGTCTTCAACGTTCATTGTTTACACAACCCACACATTCATACAATATACAGTCCACATGTAGATAGTTTCTCATTCACTGGGTTGTATCTTACTTATAGTTTTGATGAAGTGTAATTTCAAGATACCATCTGTGATATAGTCTGATCCTGGCCCTAGGGAAAGGGACCTGATTTCAGTGCGGTAGTAAATACAAAATTTTTTAGCCACTTCCAAATCTTCCTCAGTTGTACCCAAATCTTTCTTACTCTATGAACTGTAGGGCCTCTTGGGGCACCAGTGGCTTGGATCCTGTATACTTACATTGTGACTTTTTTACCCAGCCTAACTTACTTTCCATGTACTGCTCTCTGCATCCCACTTCTTCCTCCACTCACTCCTAATTGCAGGCTCAGGATTGTGGAGGCCACAAGCTGCTGGTGGAGGGTGGTGGAGCAAATCTACTGTACTGTGGTAGTGGAGACAGACTCCTTTTATCTTGCTTCCAGTACATACTGATACCTGCTGGCAGGGGTTTAAGGACCAGGGACAGCTTTCATACCCATGTAAAATCATACTAGGTCCATGGGAAGTGGAAAAGCCTGGATCAGACTTCTGTAGCTCAGTGGGACGCCTGGCATTCCTTTCACCTGTCACCAATTTCTGACAACCTCACAGGATTGCAAAGATTCTTGTCACCATGTTCTTTGGACCTGGGAAAAGTAGTACTGCCCTATTATTATAATTATATGATATATAATAATATTCTTACATCTTCTTATACTGCTAAGACATTATATTGTTTTTTATTCTTTGGGAATGAAACCACCTTGGAACCATGTAGGTTCAACTTTCCAACATTTGACTTTCAAATATATATACAGAAAAACAGGAGATCACCTCTTTTTTTTATTTGAAATTTTGAATTTTATTTTATTTATTTTTTTATACAGCAGGTTCTTATTAATTATCTATTTTATACATATTAGTGTGTATATGTCAATCCCAATCTCCCAATTCATCCCACTGCCACCACCACTCCCCCCGCCACCTTCCGCCCTTGGTGTCCATACGAGAAAAACAGATCACTTTTAGTTTGTTCTTGGACTATAGACTTTATGTCTACTACTAATGATAACCATATGATTTTCTAGTGACAACTTTAAATTAGGTGAAACTAGTCACAGTGATAATTAGTAAGAAGAGAAAAAACAAAATAAATTAACTTAGTAACTACTGGGATGCCTTTGGAAGTATTTGCCATAAGCATTATGGAGTAGTCCATTCAGAAATGTTAATTAAAAAGATTGCTATCTAAAAATGTTACAGATTGTAGAAAACTTTTCTCAGGTAATGAGCACCATATTTTCACATTTCCTTTATAAAATTTTAATTTTGCTGATGCCTGATGAATCTGGTGAATCCAACGATGATTAATATATTTTTACCTTCCTTGGAAGGGAGCTATTAAATTACATAGCTTATATATTCACTTTCTTACTCTGAGAGACTCATTCTGTAGAAACATCATTCTGTTTAAAAATCTTGCTACTGCAGTAATGTAGATTTCTGAAGGGAAACTAAAATAGGCATTCTGAAAGGAATGCCAGATGGTCCAGCATTGCGCAGGGAGAGATATGAAGCCAGGTGTAATGCTAGGTGATGTTTATTAGGATGACAGTGGGGGTAGGAGTGAATGAAGAATTGACCTCAGTCTGAATCTTTTATGTCTAGGCTAATTCTAGGGACTTATAAGCTTTGTAGACCAGTCCACAAGTTGGGAAGGTGGGAACTTGACTACAATTTAGTTTCCCTATTAGATCTACTCTGGTGCCAGTTTACCTGGAAGCCGGAGAACCTGTAGGTGGAGATAATGACTTACTAGAATGTTATGATTTAGTCTAAAAGTGATCAGTAAGTATCAACTTTTCCACTTCCATCTATCGGCTAAAACCCCGTAACCCTGAGAAAACTCAGCTCTTGAGGGAATCCCAGGTGCTACTTAGTTAGAATGTTAGTTTCCCCAAAAAATTCATATATGGAAATCCTAACCCCCAAAGATGATGATATTAGGAGGTGGAGCCTTTGGGAACTGCTTAGGTCATGAGGGCAGAGCCCTCATAAATGAAATTAGTGCCGTAGGAAAGAGTCTCCAGAGAGATCCTTAGAGTGTCCACCATGTGAGGACACTGCAAGTAGTTGTCAGATAAGCCAGAAAGAGGTCCCTCACCAAAAAGTGACCATTCTGGCACTTTGATCTTGGACTTTCCAGCCTCTAGAACTGTGAGAAATAAATATTTGTTGTTTATAAGCCACCCAGACTGCGGTATGTTGTTATAGCAGCCTGAACGAACTAAGAAACCAGACAAATTAAAAATCTGAACATAAGTATTTGTTAATAGTCCTAAGGGATTAGGAATCATAAAATATCCAGTGCATGTAGTAAAATAGCACTAATCATTCACTCAGTCATTCATTCAGTGATTATTCACTGGTCCTTGGAAGTACCAGGTATTCTGCTGGGTCCTGGAAGAGACAAACAGATTAAAGACATTGTCCTGGTCCTCAAGGACTTTGTGGTTTAGGTAAACAATGATTTTCTTTCATTGAGATTTTTATGTACCAAAAAAAGGGCTAATTATGTAGTACTGGGGACTTCCCAGTTCTTGGCTTTCCCCATGCAGCTTACATATCTGCTCAAGAGTACTTTGTTAGCCAATGCACAATGTTAGTACAATGTAGTAATGTACAAACGTAGCCATAGTAAAGTTCCATCAACAACAATTCTAAAATTTCTAGTGTGCTTTTATTGGAGGAAAATAGATTTTGACAAGAATTCTTTTAGTTCACATACCATCCCCAATTCCTGACTATTCATCTACACCATTTACTTTCATGTCAGAGCAGGTTTCACAGTTTAGTAAGAGCAGTGGCGGGAATGGTTGGTTGTAAGCTAGGCATTCTTCTCACTCCCCATGACCAACAAGAAAATTACTATTAAGTTATGGAGAAAATGTCTGCAAAATAGCTTTCACAGCCTTTAATCTCTAAAAGGTAGAATTACATTTACATCACTGGTGGACTATTGACATCACTTCAGGTGATCCCTGAAGATTGAGAAGGGTAAAGGGTTTTATTTTTTTAAAGAAAGTGACTAAGTTCACAAGTCCTTTTATGCAGTGGGTCTAAACAGAAGAAGATATAAAGAGAGCACAAAATGCCTACAATGAACAATTTTTGTTGATTTTTTTTGAAAGGAGGTTACATTGGGTAAATATCTTATACTCTATTCTTTTTTATAGTTATTTTTAATTTAATTTAATTTATTTTTGGCTGCATTGGGTCTTCATTGCTGCACGGGGTTTTTCTCTAGTTTTGAGCAGGGGCTACTCTTCGTTTTGGTGCAGGGGCTTCTCATTGAGGTGGCTTCTCTTGTTGCGGAGCATGGGCTCTAGGTGCGTGGGCTTCAGTAGTTGTGGCATGTGAGCTCAGTAGTTGTGGCTCGCAGGCTCTAGAGCGCAGGCTCAGTAGTTATGGTGCACGGGCTTAGTTGCTCCATGGCATGTGGGATCTTCCCGGACCAGGGATCAAACCTGTGTCCCCTGCATTGGCAAGTGGATTCTTAACCACTGTGTCACCAGGGAAGCCCCAATTTTTGTTGATTGTAAAAATAATAGTAAAGGGTCATTGAAAACAAAACTGAGTATATTAATTAATAAATATTTATTCACTAACCACTATGGGAAAGGCACTGTGCTGGACACTGTAGGAGATACAAAAATGACCATGACCATTGATCCCTGCTTTCTAGGAGACTACAGCCGCTGGGTGTAGGAGTTTGACAAATACATACATAACTATAGTACACAGCATAATAGGTTAAAGGTTTTATGACAAAGGAAGAAATAAAAGGCTAAAAGGTTCAGGAAAAGAGAGAACATTTGGTTGAGTATGTGTTTGGGGCTTAAGGGCACTGTTGAGATTAGTGAAACGGAATTTCTACTGTTCTGAGCACGGATGACATTTAAATCACTAGAGAGGGGCAGAGGTGCAGAGGTAGGAAAGCACAGTTGAGGAAATGGCCAATAATCCTGTGTCAGGGAATGCAAGACATACTTTGGGCAGAAATGGCTGATAAAGCTAGACAGATAGTGAGTGAAAAGCCTACAGATATATCTTATTTATGTCTTTTTTTCTCTTATTTTTAGCTATTATTTTTATCTGAATATTTCCTCCTGCCTATCCTCTTTTATTCTTGTACTTACAGAGAAAAATCTGTCCTCCAAACAATCATCTTGCTTAATTGTAATGTCATTAGATGTATTTTATCCAAGTGTCTATTATATGTGATTTTTAAAAGTCACTGTAATGAAATAGTACTCATAAGTCTCTAGTGTAGCAAGTCTTAGAGGATCAAAAGAGAGAAAAAAGTGAACCTTTAAATATATGGATGTGAAACCATGTGGTTTTCCATAGCAACATTTTCCCCTACATACACTTTTGATGCATTGTCTTTTAACTTCTAGTGGATTAAAGATAAAATCTGGGTTGAAACAGATCAGTAATTAGATTTTTCCCAGTCTCTTTACTTTAAGGAGAGAAGTAGGCTACTCTCTATCCTGAGTTACTTTATTTTTGGCTCACATTACAGTTGCTCAGCTTTGAGACATTTCATGTTTAGATTAAGCATGCCTTTGGGCAAATTTGATTTTTATCAGAGTAATTCCAAACCATGTTGCATTCACAAAGTTAGAGGTATAAAAGCTTGTTTCTGATCACCTTTAATAAGATAATACTGGTGCTTTCTGTTAATTTTTACAAGTAAGCTCTTGGGTAACATAATTGTTATTGTTCTATCATAGATTACTTATGTTCAAGTGCTTGCTAGTTAGAATTATAAGAAGCCACAAGTGATTGGAATTGTCAAAGATTGGTTATTACTTTTGTGGTTAATAGTAAACTTGTTTTCAAGTCCATATTATATTTACTTTATATATGAGTTTAATTTCTTAATTTAAAAATGATGAAAATTCTAGATTAGATGAATTTTCTTTATGATGGAATCTGTTTTTTTTAGTTTTTTTTTGCATGAAAAGAAATTGTCAGTGTGTCAGATTCCAAAATCAGTCATCCACCTTAATTGTGTTCTGCTCATTTATATTAATGATTGTAAAATAACATTCCAGAAATTGTTTTATTTGTTCTATACATAACTGAAAAAAGATGCTATTTGTGTGTCAGTATGCTCTTAAATTTAAAGTTCTTCCAAACTCAAAAAAGCAATTATTTTAATATACTTATTTTGTGGCTTTCACTACTAAAATGAGAGTTTGCTTTTATAATATTGATAGATTTATTAAATTTTCATTTAGTCATTTCTTTTAGCCCTTCCTAGGCTACTCAAAAGGTGTTTCTCTTTTTGTTACTCTATTTACTAGTTAGGTTAGGTTTTTACAATATTTGGTCTAAACTTGAAATAAGAACCTTGTTTCCTTTTTTTGGATCAGTGAAGAAATTCTTTAATTATTGAGATGCCACTTCAGCATTCTTGAAACAGAAAAATTTTCATGAATTGTTCATTGTAATTTTCGAACCTGATAGTGTCTTTGCAAAAAGATGCTTCTGCCCAAATGACTATTCCTGATGTAAATAACATAAAGTACATTCAGACTGTTTCCATGAGAGGACTGAAAAAGAGTACATATGCCTTGAATTTATATGAAAAATAATTTAACGGCTAATGTACTTGTCTACACCAAGAAATAGGCTCACCAGTCTACTGTATCCACCTTGGGGGAGGTCAGTTGGATGTCTCTTTAATAAAAGTCTAAAAAATTAACTGTTTTGTCCCAGTAGATGAAATGATCTCCTCTCTTTGACAAAAGTAAAATGAAATCTCCTTGGCAAGACGCTGAGTCAATCCTATGTTCCACAATTAATACTCTTGCCTAAAGAGTGGAAGCAATTCATCATGGTTGGGTTTCTAGATTTCTTTCTCTTGCCAGACTTTAAGTTTGTTTCTAAGGATGGAGAAGTGCTCACGTTTAATGTAGTTGCTAAACCATGTACTCAAAGCTATTGGTAACCTCTTTTTTGTTGTTCCTATGCTGAAACTGGAGTGCTTAAAAGTTATAGGAATGACTTAAATTTTAAAATTAAGCATGCAAAGAGACGGTTAGAGATCTAGGCAGATACCCAGTCCATAGATATGGAATAACATTTTTTGGTTATTTTTGTTATAAGAATTTTCTTATTCCATTAACAATCTTGGGCTATTTAATTCCCTAGAGGTTGTCTTAATGATGCACTTGTGTAAAGACTGAAATTCGTAGAATTTCAATCATATGGTGCAACTGGTATTGATGGAAAATTACACAGAAGAAACAGTCTTGTTCTATATGGCTAAGCTCTGGTAGACAAATATTTTATGATTTTCAAGGAATAACAGTCATTAGTATATAGCATTACTGGTATAGGGTATAGCTAAATATAGCTGAATACAGCTGAGTATTTTTGACAGAACACAATGGGAAAAATCAACTTTGAGGGTGTAATATTTTCTTCTGATTGATTTAAATTCAAAGGTATAGCTCTGTTGTCTGTGTCAGCATCCCACTGAATACAAAGATTGTTCACTGGAAGTGCACAAGACCTGCATGTCTAACATTCCTTGCTCGGTTGAGAAAATCATGAGTTGAACAGATCTTTGCCTCTAACTTGTATCCTTTGGCTTTTGCCAAATGCTTATCCCTAATAATTTACAGAGCCTGTGGGATAGAGTCACACTAATATTTCCATTTGATATAGATCCTTTTAACTATGACAATAATTTCTAATTATAAGAATCTACCATACATGTACTATGGTTCACATCTATTGTTGAGACTTAAGACAAAGATTCAAAAAACATTTTGTTTAGACTTAAAAATATCAAATGGACCCAGACTTACCAACTGGTTTAGACATTTCATGAAGTGAGTCTTCTTTATACTTCTAAATAATTGTAGGTTTTTGTGGGTTTTTTTTCATGCATCAGACATTTATTGCATAAAAATTCGATGTTCCATGACTCAGAAATTATTAGCATAGCTAAGAGTATATGTTTGCATAGCTATTTTTTGTACCTTTAATTTTATCTTTTTAAGTTGAAGTATAGTTTAATTTCAATATTGTATTAGTTTCAGGTGTATAACATAGTGATTCAATGTTTTTACACATTATACTCAATTACACTCCATTTGAAGTTATTACAAAATAATGGCTGTATTTCTCTGTGCTGTACTATATATATATATATTTTTTTTTTTAATAGATCTTTACTGGAGTATAATTGCTTCACAATACTGTGTTAGTTTTTGTTGTACACAAAAGTGAATCAACCATATGTATACATATGTCCCCATATCCACTCCCTCTTGAGCCTCCCTCCCATCCTCCTTATCCCACCCCTTTAGATTGTTGAAAAGCACCAAGTTGTTCTCCCGGTACTATGCTGCTGCTTCCCACTAGCTAACTATTTTACATCCAGTAGCTTATATATGTCAATGCTACTCTCACTTTGCCCCAGCTTCCCCCTCCCACTCCGTGTCTTCAAATCCATTCTCTATGTCTACATCTTTACTCCTGCCCTGCAACTACGTTCATCAGTACCATTATTTATTTATTTATTTATTTTAGATTACATATATAAGCATTAGTATACGGTATTTGTTTTTCTCTTTCTGACTTACTTCACTCTGTATGACAGACTCTAGGTACGTCCACCTCACTACAAATAACAATTTCATTTCTTTTTATGACTGAGTAATATTCCATTGTATATATGTGCCACATCTTCCTTATCCATTCATCTTTCGATGGACACAGGTTGCTTCCATGTCCTGGCTATCGTAAATAGTGATGCAATGAACATTGTGGTACATGTCTCTTTTTGAATTATGGTTTTCTCAGGGAATATGTCCAGTAGTGGGATTGCTGGGCCATATGGTAGTTCTATTTTTAGTTTTCTAAGGAACCTACGTACTGTTTTCCATAGTGTTTGTATCAAGTTACATTCCCACCAACAGTGTAGGAGGGTTCCCTTTTCACTACACCCTCTCCAGCATTTATTGTTTCTAGATTTTTTAATAATGACCATTCTGACTGGTATGAGGTGATACCTCATTGTAGTTTTGATTTGCATTTCTCTAATAATTAATGATGTTGAGCATCTTTTCATGTGCCTCTTGGCCATCTGTATGTCTTCCTTGGTGAAATGTCTATTTAGGTCTTCCACCCATTTTTTTATTGGATTGTTTGTTTTCTTGATATTGAGCTCCATGATTTGTTTGTATATTTTGGAGATTAATCCTTTGTCTGTTGTTTCATTTGCAAATATTTTCTCCCATTCGGAGGGTTGTCTTTTGTCTTGTTTATGGTTTCCTTTGCTGTGCAAAAGCATTTAAGTTTAATTAACTATTTGTTTATTTTTGTTTTTATTTCCGTTACTCTAGGAGGTGGGTCAAAAAAGATCTTGCTGTCCTTTATTTCAAAGAATGTTTTTCCTCTAAGAGTTTTATAGTGTCCCGTCTTACATTTAGGTCTGTAATCCATTTTGAGTTTATTTTTGTGTATGGCATTAGGTAATGTTCTAATTTCATTCCTTGACCTGCGGCTGTCCACTTTTCCCAGCACCACTTATTGAAGAGGCTGTCTTTTCTCCATTGTATGTTCTTGCCTCTTTTGTTGTAAATTAGGTGACCATATGTGTGTGGTCACCTAATTTATCCTGTTCCATTGATCTATATTTCTGTTTTTGTGCCAGTATTACTGTCTTGATTACTGTAGCTTTGTGGTTTAGTTTGAAGTCAGGGAGCCTGATTCCTCCAACTCCATTTTTCTTTCTTAAGATTGCTTTGGCTATTCAGGGTCTTTTGTGTTTCCATACAAATTGTAAGATTTTTTTTTTTTGTTCTAATTCTGTGAAGAATGACATTCGCAGCTTGATAGGGATTGCATTGAATCTGAAGACTGCTTTGGGTAATATAGACATTTTCACAATATTGCTTCTTCCAATCCAAGAACATGGTATATTTCTCCATTTATGTCTTCTTTGATTTCTTTCATCAGTGTTTTATAGTTTCCTGAGTACAAGTCTTTCCCCTCCCTAGACTGGTTTATTCCTAGGTATTTTATTCTTTTTGTTACAGTGGTGAATGGGAGTGTTTCCTTAATTTCTCTTTCTGATTTTTTTGTTGTTGGTGTATAGGAATGCCAGAGATTTCTGTGCATTAATTATGCATCCTGCAACGTTACCAAATTCATTGATTAGTTCCAGTAGTTTACTGGTGGCATCTTTAGGATTTTCTATATATGGTATCATATCATCTGCAAACAGTGACAGTTTTACTTCTTCTTTTCCAATTTGGATTCCTTTTATTTCTTTTTCTTCTCTGATTGCTGTGGCTAGGACTTCCAAAACTATGTTGAATAAGAGTGGTGAGAGTGGACATCCTTGTCTTGTTCCTGATCTTAGTGGAAATGCTTTCAGTATTTCACCACTGGGAACAATGTTGGCCATGGGTTTGTCATATATGGCCTTTATTATATTGAGGTAGGTTCCCTCTATGTGCACTTTCTGGAGACTTTTTATCATAAATGGGTGTTGAATTTTGTCAAAAGCTTTTTCTGCATCTATTGAGATGATAATATGGTTTTTATTCTTCAATTTGTTAACATGGTGTATCACATTGATTAATTTGCGTATATTGAAGAATCCTTGCATCCCTCGGATAAATTCCTCTTGATCATGGTGTATGAGCCTTTAAATGTGTTGTTGGATTCTTTTTGCTAGTATTTTGTTAGAATTTTTGCATCTATGTTCATGAATGATATTGGTCTATAATTTTCTTTTTCTGTGATATCTTTTTCTGGTTTTGGTATTAGGGTGATGGTGGCTTCGTAGAATGAATTTGGGAATTCTCCCTCTGCAATTTTTTTGGAAAGTTTGAGAAGGATCGGTGTTAGTTCTTCTCTAAATGTTTGATAGAATTCATCTGTGAAGCCATCTGGTCCTGGACTTTTGTTTGCTGGAAGATTTTTAATTACAGTTTCAATATTATTAGCTGTGATAGGTCTGTTTATATTTCTAATTCTTCCTTGTTCAGTCTTGGAAAATTGTACCTTTCCAAGAATTTGTCCATTTCTTCGTGGTTGTCCATTTTATTGGCATATAGTTGTTTGTAGTAGTCTCTTATAATTCTTTGTATTTCTGAGGTGTCAGTTGTGATTTCTCCTTTTTCATTTCTAAGTATTGATTTGTGTCCTCCACCTTTTTTTCTTGATGAGTCTGGCTAAGGGTTTGTCAATTTTGTTAATCTTCTCAAAAAACCAGCTTTTAATTTTATTGATCTTTGCTATTGTTTTCTTCATTTCTATTTCATTTATTTCTGCTCTGATTTTTATGATTTCTTTCCTTCTACTGACTTTGGGTTTTCTTTGTTCTTCTTTCTTTAGTTGCTTTAGGTGTAGAGTTAGATTGTTTATTTGAGATTTTTCTTGTGTCTTGAGGTGAGATTGAATCACTATAAACTCCGTCTTAGAACTGCTTTTGCTACCTGATAGGTTTTGCATTGTTGTGTGTTCATTGTCATTTGTTTCTAGGTATTTTTTGATTTCCTCTTTGACTTCTTCAGTGATCTCTTGGTTATTTAGTAGCGCCATGTTTAGCCTCCATGTATTTGTGTTTTTTACAGTTTTTTTCCTGTAATTGATTTCCAGTCTCATAGTGATGTGGTCAGAAAAAGTGCTTGATATGATTTCAATTTTCGTAAATTTTCCGAGGCTTACTACAGTATGGTGGTTCCTTAGAAAACTAAAAATAGAATTACCATACAACCCAGCAATCCCACTACTGGGCATATACCCTGAGAAAACCATAATTCAAAAAGAGTCATGTACCACAATGTTCATTGCAGCTCTATTTACAATACCCAGGACATGGAAGCAACCTAAGTGTCCATCGACAGATGAATGGATAAAGATGTGGCACATATATACAATAGAATATTACTCAGCCATGAAAAGAAACGAAATTGAGTTATTTGTAGTGTGGTGGATGGACCTAGAGTCTGTCATACAGAGTGAAGTAAGTCAGAAAGAGAAAAACAAATACCATATGCTAACGCACATATATAGAATCTAAAAAAAAAAAAAATGGTCATGAATAACCTAGGGTCAAGACGGGAATAAAGACTCAAACCTACTAGAGAATGGACTTGAGGACATGGTGAGGGGAAAGGGTAAGCTGGGACCAAGTGAGAGAGTAGCGTGGACATATATACACTACCAAATGTAAAATAGATAGCTAGTGGGAAGCAGCCACATAGTACAGGGAGATCAACTCGGTGCTTTCTGACCACCTAGAGGGGTGGAAAGGGAGGGAGATGCAAGAGGGAAGAGATATGGGGATATATGTATATGTATAACTGATTCACTTTGTTATAAAGCAGAAATTAACACACCATTGTAAAGCAATTACACTCCAATAAAGATGTGAAAAAAAATTTTTTTTCCAAGGCTTGATTTGTGACCCAAGATGTGATCTATCCTGGAGAATGTTCCTTTTGCACTTGAGTAGAAAGTGTGTTCTTCCACTTTTGAGTGGAATGTTCTATAAATATCAATTAAATCTATCTTCTCTATTGTGTCATTTAAAGCTTGTGTTTCCTTATTTATTTTCTGTTTGGATGATCTGTCCATGGTGTAAGTGGCATGTTAAAGTCCCCTACTATTATTGTGTAATTGTCAAGTTCCCCTTTCATGGTTGTTAGCATTTGCCTTATGTATTAAGGTACTCCTATGTTGGGTGCATAAGCACTTATAATTGTTGTATCTTCTTCTTGGATTGATCTTTTGATCATTATGTAGAGTCTCTCTTATCTCTTGTAACAGTCTTTATAAGTCTATTTTATCTGATACGAGTATTTCTCCTCCAGCTTTCTTTTGACTTCCATTTGCATAGAATATCTTTTTCCATCCCTTCACTGTCAGTCTGTATGTGTCACTAGGTCTGAAGTGGGTCTCTTGTAGACAGCACATATATGGGTCTTGTTTTTGTATCCATTCAGCCAGTGTGTTTCTTTTGGTTGGGGCATGTAATCCATTTACATTCAAGGTTATTATCAATGTGTATGTTCGTATTACCATTTTCTTAATTGTTTTGGAAATGTGTTGTGGGTCTTTTTCTTCTCTTGTTTTTCCCCCCTAGAGAAGTTTTTTTAGCATTTGTTGTAAAGGTGGTTTGGTGGTGCTGAATTCTCTTATCTTTTGCTTGTCTGAAAAGCTTTTGATTTCTCCGACAAATCTGAATGAGATCCTTGCTGGGTAGAGTAATCTTGGTTGTAGGTTTTTCTCTTTCATCATTTTAAGTATATCCTGCCACTCCCTTCTGGCCTGCAGAGTTTCTGCTGAAAGATCAGCTGATAACGTTAGGGGGATTTCTTTATATGTTACTTTTTGTTTTCCCCTTGCTGCTTTTATTTTTTCTTTGAATTTAATTTTTGTTAGTTTGATTAATATGTGTCTTAGTGTGTTTTTCCTAGGGTTTATCCTGTATGGGATTCTCTGTGCTTCCTGGACTTGGGTGATTATTTCCTTTCCCATGTTAAGGAAGTTTCTGACTATAAACTCTTGAAATATTTTCTCGGACCCTTTCTTTTTCTCTTTTTCTTCTGGGATCCCTATAATTCGAATGTTGGTGTGTTTAGTGTTGTCCCAGAGGTCTCTGAGATTGTCTTCAATCTTTTCATTCTTTATTGTTTATTCTGCTCCTTGGTAGTTATTTCCACTATTTTTCCTTCCAGCTCACTTATTCGTTCTTCTGCCTCAGTTATTCTGTTATTTATTCCTTCTAGTGTAGTATTCATTTCAGTTATTGTGTTGTTCATCTCTGTTTGATTGTTCTTTAGTTCTTCTAGATCTTTGTTAAACATTTCTTATATTTTCTCAATCCATGCTTCCATTCTCTTTCCGAGATTCTGCATCATCTTTACTATCATTACTCTGAATTCTTTTTCAGGTAGATTGCCTTTTTCCTCTTCATTTAATTGGTCTTGTAGCTTTTTACCTTGCTCCTTCACCTGTGACATATTTTTTTGCTGTCTCATTTTTTTTTAATGAGTGGGATTGTGTTCCTGTCTTACTGGTTGTTTGGCCTGAGGCTTCGAACACTGGAGTTTGTAGGCTGTTGGGTAGAGCTGGGTCTTGGTGCTGAGATGAGGACCTCTGGGAAACCTCTCTCCAATGAATATTCCCTGGGGCTTGAGGTTCTTTGTTGTCCAGTGGTTTGGACTCGGAGCTCCCACCACAGGAACTTCAGCCTGATTCCTGGCTTATGAACCAAGATCCCAGAAGCCATGTGTGGTGGCAAAAAAAAAAGAGAGAGAACAATAACAAAGTAAAAAATAAAGTTAGACGAGGAAACTAACAGATATGTTAGAAAGAATAAATAATAAAAATATAGATGAATCAACAACTGGAAGGTACAGTAGTACCCAAATAGTAAAAAAGAGGAGAAGGGGAAAAAAAAAAGGGGGGAAAGGCCTTGGCTGTGGAGGGTGGGTCCTAAGCAAGGGTGAGGTTTGGGTGGTGGGCAGGGCCTATGCTTAGGACCCACAGGGCTGGAAAAGGCCCTGGGGGCTGTGGCAGATGGAACCTAGGCTCAAAGGAGCAGATGCGGTGAAGCAAGCCCCCCACCCCTGGTCTCGGGGTGGGAGGGGATCTCACCTGGGAGACCAGCAGGCTTCTGGGCTTGAATGGGTGGGGCAAATTCCCTCCTCTCCTCTCTGGCTCCTCTGGTCCTGGAAGGCCCCTCCTGCCTGCCTCTCCCTTTCTCCCCTTGGCCCCCTTCCTATGCCCCCAGGACCAATGTGGCGGGGGGGGGGGGGGGCAGGGGGGGAGGGCCTTAGAGGGCAGGGAACTGGCCTGGGAGCTTATTTAGCAGGTTCCCCGGGCTTGAGCGGGTGGGGCAATTGCCCTCCAAGCTCCTCTCCCACTCCTCCCGGAGAGCCCCTCCGCCGCCTGCCTCTCCTGATCTCCCTGGCCTCGGCACACCGATCCTGTCTGGCCTCCACTTCTCCTCCTCCCTCAGTACCCCCATGTCCTACCAGTTCACTTGGGGGTTCCTCCCGTCTCCTTTGATGTCAGGGTCCTCCACCAGCGGCTGGCAGGCGCCCTAGCTGTGGGGAGATGCTAACTTGGCATCTTCCCAAACCACCATCTTGACTCCACCCCCTTGCATACCTGAATAATGGTGGTTTGAAGAATTTATCCAATTTAGCACATACAGTAGCTACTTTTCTCCACTTTTTATTTGGAGATTACTTTTTTATTTATAAATGGAAAATGTAAAGAAGTGATGAGATTTTAGACTCATCAGATTATGAATTCTTTAATTTGCTATATCACAGTTCACTGAAAAGAACTTAAGCTAAATCTTTTATTATTTGCCTTCTGGTTGAGTACATTCAGGGCTCCCATTCTAGCTTTTAAAGAATATGTTTTATTTTAAATATTTCATAGTGCCTAGCACAGGGCATTGTGTATAGTATAAATATTGTTGAATTCAATTAGTGTGAAAGACTCATGTTCAGCTAAAACTTCTGTTATACTTTTTTTTTCTTTTTTTTTTTTTTTTTGCGGTATACGGGCCTCTTACTGTTGTGGCCTCTCCCGTGCGGAGCACAGGCTTCGGACGCGCAGGCCCAGTGACCATGGCTCACGGGCCCAGCCTCTCCACGGCATGTGGGATCTTCCCGGACCGGGGCATGAACCCACGTCCCCTGCATCGGCAGGCGGACTCTCAACCACTGCGCCACCAGGGAAGCCCTGTTATACTTTTTGAGAACAGAAACACTGAGAGGGGAACAATGGGCTCAACTTGAATCATCAAACTTGACTATTTCAGCAGAATTTCCAAGACTGCCATTCAGTCTCTTATTTGAAGTTAACAGTTGAAGATATTCCATCCTATATTACATGTTGGCTATAATATCAGAGTATTATAAGCCAAATACTAGTATTCTATACAAAAAAGGAAGCAATGTATGTTTTGCACATATAATGTTCTGGGCCGCACTAGTGTTTCTGCCACATTAGTATAAGGGCAAGTCCTGAGGGTAGTCTGATAACATATCAAATCATCAGAAGCCTATTTTTATTTCATTCCTTGACTTGGAAATTGCAGCTGAAATGACTTACATGCAGTAAGCACATAATGCATAATTATCCTGTTGGTATCCTCTTTACTAATCTGTGTGTAGCATAGATCTCTTAGATATAGCAATTTTCAACGTGGAATGTGACAAGACTAAACAGCAGTACTTTAAACAAAGATAGGACTTAGTGTCTGAGTGCTCAAAATTCTCAATGGGCAAACAATGTCTTTGCTTTATCTTATTTGACAAGGCTTTTGAATTTGGCATATCTTCCACATCACTGTTAGAAGCGTTTTCATAATACTTTCTTCTCTCTCTCTCTGCCTTTTTGTTTTTCTTAGTAGTTTAGGAAATCTGGCTTCAAAACAATAAATTAAAAAATAATTTAGCTTATTAAAATATGGGGGAAAGGAACTTCTTAATTTTAATCTCAATGACTGCTAACTCAATAATAAAAAACCACTGGAATTAGAGGAGAAATTTGAATTAATGAGCCAACATCTTTCCTGAATAGGAAGACCCTCTAAATGGTAATTAGTTGTGTAAAGTTTCCTTAGGTCTGAAAAGTAACTTTTTGGTCCTTTATTTCCATGCTATACTTTTGTTGGGGTGACTGAATATTGTCATGAACTCAAAAGTAGATTTGTAAAGAAAAATTTGTCCCAAATGATAGTCAGCCAGTTGAATTCTGTCCTATTAGTATAGTGGGAAAAACAGGATTATATTTGTTTGGTCTTCCATATAAAACCACTTTGTTTCTGTAAGCCAGTGGGATTCAGCTTTTGCATAGATGTGGATTAACCGTAATGCCCACTGAAAACTGCTTGCTCAGCCGTTGCCAAGACTTGAACCAATATAAATGCCTTGCGCCAGAAATAAATGCAGCCCATGCACTGAAAAACTATTAAAACACTTAATGACACAAGCTTATAGAAGGTATTCAAGTTTCATTCAGGCTCTGGTATCTGAAAGTCTCTTATGAATTTCCTATTTCCTTTTGCTTCAGGACACTGAAATGAGTCTGACTCAGAGACAAGATATGCATATTTATATATGTTTCATAAGAACAACTAACCTTGAAAAAAATGCAGAATAACTTGGAGAGGGCTGAATTATACTTACTTTCAAATTCTCAATAGTCCTTTATTTTCTGAACAGTGATTTAAAGTCCTTGTGAGTTAAGAGCTTTTGAAAGGGGCATTTATTAGTGTCCTCAATATATTTATATATGGTCTAATATATTTAAAAAACAGCATGTGTCCTAGATTTGGAAAATGTTGTTAGGCTTTTTTAGTGTCATTTTACTTGCTTTGGAAGATTTATATTCTCAATAAGTGTTTTAGTTTTGACTGGAGAAAAAGGAGGAAAGATGAAAAAGGAAACACACTAAAGCATTTTTAGTGTACAGTTGTTTATTCAGAATTCTCTTTACTAGAGTCTCAAATAGCATTTCTGTAAGTCACACAAGTAGTGATAATTGATTTTTATAGTAATGAGTTTTAGTTATTGCTACATATTGAAGAGATTCTGAATCATTTAAGAAACATTATGATTAGATTAGTTTTAGTGTTAAATGTTTAACATTGTATATCCTTTCAGGGTACAATGTGTCGTTCACAGAGATGTCCCTCCTGCCTGGGAAAGCTGGGCAGGGCAGGTCAAATATCCGTTATGTTAGCATATGTTGGATTGAAAGGGACCTTCTTTCTCTCTAATGGCTTTATCTGTGTCATAATATTTTAGAAATATGGGTCTGGATAGTAGCTGAGTCCATCCTGATCATGTCTAGTTTTAGGAAACCAAGTCTTTGGCTCAGTTTGGACTATCCTCTGCATTGGTCTCCTCATGCATCTGCCTCCTTGCCTCCTTCCTTCCTCAATATACCCTTCACAAATTTAGAAAGATAATATTTCTAAAATGTACTTTTATTTGTGCCACACTTCTGCTCATCAACCTGCCATGTGTTCCTCCTCTGCACCCCCCACCTCCATTTCAGTATCTTTTTTGGTTGGCATCCAGGTTTGGGGTGGTGGTCAAGGGAGGATAGAAAAGAGTGTAAAAAGAAGAAAAAAAGTTGAGATGGGAAAAGAGGAGATGAAACAAAGGGATAAATTTGGGTTCTTGGAAACTCAGGACATATGATTTACAGTTTAGTTGGTTTGTGTGCAACTTGGAAATACAGTTGGCCCTTTGTATCTGCGAGTTCCATATCTGTGGATTCAACCAACCACTAATTGAATATTTGAAAAAACCCCAGAAATTTCCAAAATGCAAAACTTGAACTTGATCTACACAGTGGCAACTATTTATATAACATTTACATTGTATTAAGTATTATAAGTAATCTAGAGGTGATTTAAAGTATACAGAAGGATATGCATAGGTTACATACAAATATTACACCATTTTATATAAGGGACTTGAGCATCCATGGATTTTGGTATCTGTGGGGGTCCTGGAACCAATCTCCTTTGGGTATCAAGGGACAATTTTATTGTCTTAAGATTCTCAAGATGGTTTTGTCTAGCTTAGAATATGAGATGTGCTGATTCCCTTTGTTAGAAATTATGGATAATGTTGCTGTTTTGGAAACCAATGAGTGATGATCCAGTTAACATGTATCTCCAATATTATTGGCATTTTAATTTTTACTTATGCATAATTACATCTGAAATCTAGAAAATATAATAGTCTGAGAAACTATCTTGTAGAATCAAGCTGGGAAGGATCATTTCACTCTTAGGCCCCCATGTGACCATGCCCCATGGATAGCACAATAGATTCTGAAAAGAGATATGAGTTGAACAAGACAAAATTGTGAGATTGGGGAAGTTTTTTGAACCACATTTAACTTCCCCATATGGAATTTTTTCAATATTTATTTTCCACCCTTCCTGTAACATCTTGTTGTCTCAGAGTTTCCTGCCTTTCACTTTTACCCAACTGGAGCTTCTCCTAAAAAAGAGACGTTAAACTTTATTGAATACTATTTATGTCAACTCTTTTTACTTTTTAAACCATGTTTATTGCAAAATAAAACACAGATACAGAAAATTACCCAAATCAAATGTATGGCATAATGAATTATTATAAGATAAGCATCACCCAGGTCAAGAAATAGAACCTTCCCAGTGACCTGAGAAGCCCCTTCTATTTGTCCTATTAGGACAAATAATATTGTTCTATTATAACCCTCTCCCTCCTGCTGTTATCCTGACTTTTATAGTAATGACTTCCTTGCATTTTTCTTTTTATAGTTTTAGCCACTCAAATACGTATCCCTAGACACTCTAGATTAGTTTACTTTTTAAAAAATTTGACATCATTTTCTTTTTAAAATCTTCATGTTCCTCTTCCATCCCTTTCATTTCCTTATGATGCATCTGTTAAAAAACTTGGAAAATTTGATACATGGAATTTGCCATATTAAAATTTTATGGATTTTAATGATCCTATCCTTTTGGTACAGTTCAACATGTTTTTTAGTTATGGATATTTCTAACACCATGGATATTTCTAACACCTTGGCTGCTAAATCCAGAGGGTGGATCTGATGCAGGCTTGATTCCTTTGTCAAGACTATACATAGTATTTGGAATAATTATAGGAGGTGCATGTCTAATTTTCTCTCTTTCTGTAATTTTGAGCAACCATTGATATTTAATGCCTATATCAGTCATTCATTGGTAGTTATAAATGGTATTTTCTAATTTTATCATTGCTTTTTCATTATTAATTGGAATACTTTTATAAAGAGACATTTCCCCTCATCTCCCATTTGATTACCTAGTAGTGCAGTTCATATAGAAAAAGCTAGATAATGTTTGCTGCTGTGCCTTTACCTACTAGTTTTCAAGATAATGAGTTAGGTTTCTATCATTATCTGAAGGTGACCAATATTTAAAATTTTATTATGAACTCATGAATTTGAACATACTGATAGATTTCAAGTCATTGCAATTTTACCATTATTAAAGCTCATATACTATTTGATTAACTTATTTAATTCTTATGTTACTACTAGATAGTCATTATTTTCTATCTAAGGATGGCTTCTTTGGTAACTGAGTCTTTTTTCAATAGAGTTTATTCTTCTATCTCCTTCTACATAATGTAAGTGGCTTTATTCTATTGTTGTAATAAAAGAAAAACGTTTATTGTAAAAAAAAAACCATAAATACACAAAAACATTAAAAGAGAAAATGAAACTAATTTATAAGCCCACCACCCAAAACTAACCACTGTAACATTTTGGTCAATACCCTTCCAGAATTTTCTGTGCATAATATATAGAAATAAAATCTTACTCTTGGTTCTGCTTTATGATATCCTTTAAAAATCTGCATGTGATAAATGTATTTTCATGTGAATAAATATAGAATGTCTCATCACTTTTAATGTATGAATATAAATTAATGGATATTTAGTTTCTTTTTTTCCACCAAAAATAATGCTACTGAATAATTACTGAAAAGAATGTTGTCATATATAATTAGCTTTGTATTAGAGATGCAGGACACTTCCTGACCTAACCATACCTCCTTAGAAATTTCTGAATGGGTAGTGGAGTAATTGCACCCGCCCCTTCCCCTCCACAACTGAGGGGTTAATCTAGGGTTCCATAACTTCTGACAAAGTGATGAGATGAGTAGTAGCAATCAGATTTCTTCTTAAAAAAATGTGTAATTGTGAACTAATAAACTGCTTTAGTCACTGATAGCTTAAGTTGGGAGCTGAAGTAGCCATATTTGGCCATGTGCAAGCTGAGAATTAAGAAGAAATAGCAGGGAAACAGAAAAAATGGAACAGATGTACAGAGCACCTACCATGTACCACTCACTGTTCTAGCTGCTTGGAACACATCAGTGAATAAAACAAAGATCGCTGCTTTCATGAAACATACATACTAGAGCAGTGGTCCCCAACCTTTTTGGTACCAGAGACTGGTTTGGTGGAAGACACTTTTTCCACAGACGGGGTGGGGGCATGGTTTCAGGATGATTCAAGCGCATTACATTTCCTGTGCACTTTATTTCTATTATTATTACATTGTAATATATAATGAAATAATTATGTAACTCACCATAATGCAGAATCAGTGGGAGCCCTGAACTTGTTTTCCTGCAACTATATGGTCCCATCTGGGGGTGATGGGAGACAGTGACACCAGAAGTGTGTTGCTTATGTCCAGTCTACTCCATGATCTCATTTTGCTTTCTGTCACTGCAGAAACCCTGCTTCACAAAGATAGGATGTTGGAAATGGAAGGAGACTTTTCAGTGCTTTTGTGGCAATCTTAGGATATTCCACCTTGACTTTAATCCAAAACATATGGAGATTTTAAGTTGTCTCAAACATACTTTTAAGGGCACTGTCATTTGTGATCTCAAGCTGTTGATCCTCTTCTAGCACGGACAAAGTCGATTCACCTTGCTTATTCACAAATGGGTCACAGATCCATTCCTTCCCAGTTTGGGGATCTTTTGTGGTTGGGAAGTAATGTTCAAACTCTTTTGAAAGCTGAGATAGGTGATCTTGCACCAGCTGGGAGAAAGAAGACCCTGGCTCAGTCTCTTTCAAAATCTCTGCTAATATTTGAAACATGTCAAAAATCCCGATGTTCACTTGTCACCCCCATAGTTCCAGTTTGGCTGTGAATGCAGCCACTTTATCTGCCAACTTAAACACAGTTGTCGTTCTCTCCTGAAGTGACAGATTGAGTTTGTTGAGCAGGTTGAATATGTCACACAAGTAAGCAAGTTTTGCAACCCATTCTGTGTCACTGAAATGTGCTGCCAGTGGTGACTGTTTTTCTAAAAGAAATCTCTGGAGTGGCTCCCATAACTCAAAAACTCTGACCAGTGATCTACCTTTAGAAAACCATCTCATTTCTGTGTATAAGAGAAGATGTGTATGCTCTGCATCCATCTCTTCACACAGCTGTGTGAACAGACATGAATTAAGGGCATGTACTTTAATGTGGTTGATAATTTTAATCACATCCTGCAAAACGTTGTTAATTTCAGGTGACATTTTTCAGCTAGCCAGCAGTTCTCTATGGATGACAAAGTGTGGAGACTCACATTCAGAAGCAACCTCTTTGACCCAAATAGTGAAACCAGAAAGCCGTCCAGTCATGGCAGCCGCTCCGTCCGTGCATATACCGACACAAACTGACCAATTCAGTTTTCCTGCTATGTAATCATAAAAAAGACTTGAATAGTTCTGCAGCTGTGGTTTGGTTGGCAACAAAAGTGCACATAACATATCCTCATGCACATCATCCTGAAAAATATATTGCACAAGCAAGCATTGTTGCCAACATCAGTAGACTCGTCAACCTGGACTGCATACCCAGGTGACTCATTAATCCTCTCTAACAATTGTGCCTCAATATCCTCCGCTGAATCAATCAATGTGATACACCATATTAACAAATTGAAGAATAAAAACCGTATGATCATCTCAATATGTGCAGAAAAAGCTTTTGACAAAATTCAACACCGATTTATGATAAAAACTCTCCAGAAAGTGGGCATAGAGGGAACTTACCTCAACATAATAAAAACCATATATGACAAACCCACAGCAAACATCATTCTCAATGGTGAAAAACTGAAACCATTTCCTCTAAGATCAGGAAAGAGACAAGAATGTCCACTCTCACCACTATTATTCAACATAGTTTTGGAAGTCCTAGCCATGGCAATCAGAGAAGAAAAAGAAATAAAAGGAATCCAAATCAGAAAAGAAGAAGTAAAACTGTCACTGTTTGCAGATGACATGATACTATACATAGAGAATTCTAAAGATGCCACCAGAAAACTACTAGAGCTAATCAATGAATTTGGTAAAGTTGCAGGATACAAAATTAATGCAAAGAAATCTCTTGCATTCCTCTACACTAATGATGAAAAATCTGAAAGAGAAATTAAGGAAACACTCCCATTTACCACTGCAACAAAAAGAATAAAATACCTAGGAATAAACCTACCTAGGGAGACAAAAGACCTGTATGCAGAAAACTATAAGACACTGATGAAAGAAATTAAAGATGATACCAACAGATGGAGAGATACACCATGTTCTTGGATTGGAAGAATCAATATTGTGAAAATGACTATACTACCCAAAGCAATCTACAGATTCAGTGCAATCCCTATCAAATTACCAATGGCATTTTTTTATGGAACTAGAACAAATCATCTTAAAATTTGTATGGAAACACAAAAGACCCTGAATAGCCAAAGCAATCTTGAGGGAAAAAAACGGAGCTGGAGGAGTCAGACTCCCTGACTTCAGACTATACTACAAAGCTACAGTAATCAAGAAAATATGGTAGTGGCACAAAAACAGAAACATAGATCAATGAAACAACATAGAAAGCCCAGAGATAAACCAACGCACCTATGGTCAACTAATCTATGATAAAGGAGGCAAAGATATACAATGGAGAAAAGACAGTCTCTTCAATAAGTGGTGCTAGGAAAACTGGACAGCTACATGTAAAAGAATGAAATTAGGACACTCCCTAACACCATACACAAAAATAAACTCAAAATGGATTTGAGACCTAAATGTAAGACCGGACACTATAAAACTCTTAGCGGAAAACATAGGCAGAACACTCTTTGACATAAATCACAGCAAGATCTTTTGTGATCCACCTCCTAGAGTAATGGAAATAAAAACAAAAATAAACAAATGGGACCTAATGAAACTTAAAAGCTTTTGCACAGCAAAGGAAACCATAAACAAGATGAAAAGACACCCCTCAGAATGGAAGAAAATATTTGCAAACAAATCAATGGACAAAGGATTAATCTCCAAAATATATAAACAGCTGGTGTAGCTCAATATTAAAAAAAACAAACAATCCAATCCAAAAGTGGGCAGAAGACGTAAATAGACATTTCACCAAAGAAGACATACAAATGGCCAAGAAGCACATGAAAAGCTGCTCAACATCACTAATTATTACAGAAATGCAAATCAAAACTACAATGAGGTATCACCTCACACCAGTTAGAATGGGCATCTTCAGAAAATCTACAAACAATAAATGCTGGAGAGGGTGTGGAGAAAAGGGAACCCTCTTGCACTGTTGGTGGGAATGTAAATTGATACAGCCACTATGGAGAGCAGTATAGAGTTTCCTTAAAAAACTAAAAATAGAATTACCATATGACCCAGCAATCCCACTACTGGACATATATACCCAGAGAAAACCATAATTCAAAAAGACACTTGCACCCCAATGTTCATTGCAGCACTATTTAGAATAGCCAAGTCATGGAAGCAACCTAAATGCCCATTGACAGATGAATGGATAAAGAAGTTGTGGTACATATATACAATGGAATATTACTCAGCTATAAAAAGGGATGAAATTGAGTCATTTGTTGAGACTTGGATGGATCGAAAGACTGTCATACAGAGTGAAGTAAGTCATAAAGAGAAAAACAAATATCGTATATTAATGCATGTACGTGGAACCTAGAAAAATGGTACAGATGAACCGGTTTGCAGGGCAGAAGTTGAGACACAGATGTAGAGAACAAACGTATGGGCACCAAGGGGAGAAAACCGTGGTGGGGTGGGGATGGTGGTGTGCTGAATTGGGGGATTGGGATTGACATGTATACACTGATGTGTATAAAATTGATGACTAATAAGAATCTGCAGTATAAAAAAACAAACAAACAAACACAAAAAACAACTAATACTAAACTTTCTTGGGTTATTTGTATGGAAATATGTTAATATAAATGTTTCGGACATTACATGAAATTTCTAAAAATCTTATATGTTCTGGTATAATGTTATAAGTCATAATTCTAGTTATTACTTTAAAATGTATATCTCAGAAATAACTAAATTTCCTTGTCAATTGCATTATTATGAACTTTCATCAAATCTTTAACTGTGGTCATTTTTAAGTCTTTTGTCATTTACAGACAGTTCTGGGTGTACTCTTATGCTTTCGCAAAAATGTTCCTATAAAAGGGTTTCATCTTCAAGGAATTCATGGAAAAGACTCTGACAAGTACAGGTTTCTGGTAACTGACTATACTGCTGAACTGAATGAATAAGCATTTTCAGAACTCTAAAGGAAAACTGATGAATTCATAAAAGTGCTAACAAAAGATCAAGATAAAAAAATTAATTACATGGGACTGAGTGAACTGATGAGGATGATTATAATTTTTGTGACTTTCTGTTTGAATAAAAAAAAAATCCCACAAGGACTCAGAGGCAAAAAATATACAAATCAATTTTCACTGCAAAGTAAAGGAGCTGTTACAGTGGAGGATTACTGGACTGAATGTCAATATTATGACATAGTATGAGTGTGTTTCGTGTTTGGTAATTGCAATCATTGTTGCTTTTGTTGTGGTCATCCATTTACAATGCTTGGTGTCAGTTTATTTATCTCTTGTAAAAATAAAATACAGTGTGTCTGTGTAAAAAATAAATAAATAAATAAAATAAAATTGAGCACCATAAAGGGGGAAGTGACATGATAAAAAAAAAAAATCCTCTGCTGTTTCATCAGTTCATCTAATTATGGTGCTAGCTGAAAGAGGAATACATACCACCTTTTGAACTGCAGCCTCTCCTAAAAGTTCACAACAAATGTCCTTAGCAACAGGCAGAATCAACTCTTCACCAACAGTAAAGGGCTTCTTATCTTTAGCAATGTGGTTAGCCACTAAGAATGATGCTCTCAGTGCAGACACATTTGATGAAGTGGTGGGCCTTCAAAAATTGCTTCTGTTCTTCGTGTTCACTTTCTTTTGAAAAGCTCCAAAGTCTTGTCTTTTAGTGCAGGGTGCTTGGTCTCCATGTGGCGAAGCAGTTTTGAAGGTTTCATTGCTTTGTTGGATAGCCAATCGCCATATATTATACAAAGCATGCTTGGAGAATGTGAATCACCTGCTGCAATGAACCTGTAAATTAAGTAGGACTCTTGGTATTTTCTTTTAAATGCAGCTTTCTTATTGTTGGCAGTCTTAGAGTCTTCTGCTGTCTCATCATTGGGTCTTTCCTGTTTTCAGAGTAGCTCTCTAGTGACGTTTGTTTTTTATTCATTTTGGCTAGGGTTAGCTTGTGGGCTTACCAAAACTGTGACAGAGACAAGTGCACAATGTGGGAAGGAGGCACGGATGGAGGTGGTAAATAAAATAATGGGCGGGCCATGCATGGACTAAAATGAGTGTCGGAGTGTGAGTTAAGCCTGCCACCAGATGCAGCTGTACAATTGAAGTACATCAACTCACTTGCCACTATAAAACACAGAGACCATAATAAACAAGGAAATCAAATCAACAAGGAAAGAACTGAGAAGAAGGTCCAGCAAGGCTGAGTTTCAGACCTCTGAAGGAAAGGTGTGGTTGCCCCTGGACTACGGTACTCACCACTGTGAAGATGAAGGAGTTTGATGAGAACTGCTTGCCCTGGAAACTTGAGAGCCACTGCTCTTGTGGTGACCCTTGCCAATAGGCACCCACTGCTAAACTGCCAGGAATGCCACTGGCTGTTGTGACCCCTGCAAGTCCTTTCTTGTTCCTCTATCCTGGCAGTGTCCTCTAGGACTCTTTTTTTTTTTTTTTTTTTTTTTTTTTTTTTTGCGTTACGCGGGCCTCTCACTGTTGTGGCCTCTCCCGTTGCGGAGCAACAGGCTCCGGACGCGCAGGCTCAGCGGCCATGGCTCACGGGCACAGCCGCTCCGCGGCATGTGGGATCTTCCTGGACCGGGGCACGAACCCGTGTCCCCTGCATCGGCAGGCGGACTCTCAACCACTGCGCCACCAGGGAAGCCCTCCTCTAGAACTCTTGAGTGGCTGTGCCTAACAGTGAGCCAAGTGGCAAAATGGAAGTGTAGTTTGTGCAGGGAAAACAAGGTGGGTTTGGAGTTAGGAGACAATCTATTAATACCTGCACATGTGGTCAATGCATTTTTTAAATCCACAGAAAATAATTTTGATATACTAGAAAATAAGGCCAAAAAAATGGATCCTTTTGCTTTCCTTTTTACAAAATGGTGTATTTGAGTACAATCTTATCTGATCTGAAGCTATTTTGAGCATGAGAAAAAGTCTCTAATATTTAAAAAATTCCATCTTTGGAATATAATCCTCTATCACTATCTGGTAAAGTGATGGAATGGTTTGTTTCATCATTCAGTTTTACCACCCAAGTGAGGACCAGACAGTGCTTGAGTCCAGAGTGAATTTTATTGATTTAAGTTTAATACTGTGTATTAATCTTGCTGTGAACAGCCTTTCCTATTCATTAGGTTCCCTCTATACTGCTTACAATTATTTTCCATGTCTAACCTGCAAGCCTTTTCAAATGCATTTGTCTCATGGGAATCCAAAAGCCCTAGAAACAGTTTTTACTGTGTATTTCAGTAGTTGCAATTTCAAGGTGTAGCAGCACCTGGTGAGACCATCACAATTCATTGCTGTCTCTTAGAGAATGCAGTAAATTGTCCAGTGAACTAGATATTTTTTCAGTATTTATTTCTCTTTTTTTCATATTGCATCTGCTCAACAAATTTTACTAATGTAAAGAAAGAAAATATTCTAAAATGATATTTTGACACATGTTATTTATATAGAATAGTCATCACTGCTGAAGTGTTTATGGTTCACGGGCACAGCTGCTCCGCAGCATATGGGATCTTCCCGGACCAGGGCATGACCACTGCATCAGCAGGCAGACTCTCAACCACCGTGCCACCAGGGAAGCCCTGCTGAAGATTTTTATGAGCAAAAGTCATCCTCCTCTTAACATCCCATGTTATATAGCCTAAGTTCAAACCCCTATCATGTCTCAAATCATTACGCTAGCCTACTAAACTGTCTCCTGGACTCTGTTCTTACTTGCCCCAAATCTGTCCTCCATGCTTTTATCTGTGAGGTCGTTCCAAAAGAGCTGATCTTGTTCCATATCGGCTTTCCTCCAGGGTTAAACCCCCAACTTTGCTCCTCAGTGACTGAATTCATTTTCAAGGCAGACAAAGTCACATCACTAACTGTTCACTCCATTTTACTCTTTACCTCAGTTTCCTGAACCACTGGCCATTTTGCACAAGTGCATGCTGTTTTGGGCTTAGTGGATTTCTACTCATCCTTCCAGACCCAGATTAAGGGTTGTCATTGAAGATATCCCTGATACTTGGAAAGAGTTGTTTAATCTTTGCCATCAAGGTTTTATTGCAGGACTCATTCAGACATTTCAAATATTTGAGCACCTACTTTGTATAGGACAAGAGAATACAGAGTGGTAGGGTAAAAGATGGGAGATTTTAGATAGGATAATTGACTTCTCTGAAGTAATGCTGAGCAGAGAACTGAATGAACTGACAGATTAAGCCATATTCCTCTCTAGGGGAGAGCATTTCAGGCATAGGACCCAGTAAGTGCAAAGGGTCTGAGGCAGGGTGTGTTTTGATATGGAAGGAAGAATATGGAGAATGATTGGCAGGAGAAGAGGGAACAGGCGGAGAGTGGTTGGAGGCAAGGTTGGATACTGGGGTGGGAGTGAGGACAGATTACATAAGGTCTTTAGGCCGTGGTAAGGATTTTGCATTTTATTCTCAGTGAGATAGGAAGTGAAATGTTGTATAAGAGCATATAGGATTAAGTCTGTCTCCCCCATTTGCTTTCATAGTAGAAAATAAATTAATTCTTTAGAACATGGAAACATGAAATTTTATAATTAAAATTCTTTTCACTTTTGTATCGAACCCTGACATACAAAAAAGAGTTAACATGCTCTTTTGCCTTTTGTAGGTAGGAGATATATTTTGGTGAAAGGAAATGATGATTCTTGGAAAAATCAATTTTTTCTTATCAAATCCCTGAAAATGAAAAAGGCTCACATTTTTTGAAATTCTTTGGAAAGAGCCCTGTAGTCAGCAGTGGTTTTTGATCATATATTAACCCATATTGAAAATTAAACTATTGGGTTTTTTTGTTTCTATTTTATTTTATTTTATTTTTTAACATCTTTATTAGAGTATAATTGCTTTACAATGGTGTGTTAGTTTCTGCTTTATAACAAAGTGAATCAGTTATGCATATAACATATGTTCCCATATCTCTTCCCTCTTGCATCTCCCTCCCTGCCACCCTCCTTATCCCACCCCTCTAGGTAGTCACAAAGCACGAGCTGATCTCCCTGTGCTATGCGGCTGCTTCCAACTAGCTATCTACCTTATGTTTGGTAGTGTATATATGTCCATGCCGCTCTCTCACTTTGTCCCAGCTTACCCTTCCCCCTCCCTGTGTCCTCAAGTACATTCTGTAGTAGGTCTGTGTCTTTATTCCCTTCTTGCCCGTAGGTTCTTCATGACATTTTTTTTTCTTAAATTCCATATATATGTGTTAGCATACGGTATTTGTTTTTCTCTTTCTGACTTACTTCACTCTGTATGACTGACCCTAGGTCCATCCACCTCACTACAAATAACTCAATTTAGTTTCTTCTTATGGCTGAGTAATATTCCATTGTATATATGTGCCACATCTTCTTTATCCATTCATCTGTTGTCAGACACTTAGGTTGCTTCCATGTCCTGGCTATTGTAAATAGAGCTGCAATGAACATTTTGGTACATGACTCTTTTTGAATTATGGTTTTCTCAGGGTAATGCCCAGTAGTGGCATTGCTGGGTCGTATGGTAGTTCTATTTTTAGTTTTCTCAGAAACCTCCGTACTGTTCTCCATAGTGGCTGTATCAATTTACATTCCCACCAACAGTGCAAGAGGGTTCCCTTTCCTCCACACCCTTTCCACCATTTATCGTTTCTAGATTTTTTGATGATGGCCATTCTGACTAGTGTGAGGTGATACTTCATGTAGTTTTGATTTGCATTTCTCTAATGATTAGTGATGTTGAGCACTCTTTCATATGTTTGTTGGCAATCTGTATATCTTCTTTGGAGAAATGTATATTTAGGTCTTCTGCCCATTTTTGGGTAGGGTTGTTTGTTTTTTTGATATTGAGCTGCATGAGCAGCTTATAAATTTTGGAGGTTAATCCTTTGTCAGTTGCTTCATTTGCAAATATTTTCTCCCATTCTGAGAGCTGTCTTTTCATCTTGTTTATGGTTTACTTTGCAAAAGCTTTTAGGTTTCATTAGGTCCCATTTGTTTATTTTTGTTTTTATTTCCATTTCTCTACAAGGTGGGTCAAAAAGGATCTTGCTGTGATTTATGTCATAGAGTGTTCTGCCTATGTTTTCCTCTAAGAGTTTGATAGTTTCTGGCCATACATTTATGTCTTTAATCCATTTTGAGTTTATTTTTGTGTATGGTGTTAGGGAGTGTTCTAATTTCATTCTTCTACATGTAGCTGTCCAGTTTTCCCAGCACCACTTATTGAAGAGGCTGTCTTTTCTCCATTGTATGTTCTTGCCTCCTTTATCAAAAATAAGGTGACCTTATGTGCGTGAGTTTTTCTGTGGACTTTCTATGTTGTTTCGTTGATCTATGTTTCTGTTTTTGTGCCACTACCATATTTTCTTGACTACTGTAGCTTTGTAGTATAGTCTGAAGTCATGGAGCCTGATTCCTCCAGCTCCATTTTTCTTTCTCAAGATTGCGTTGGCTATTCAGGGTCTTTTGTGCTTCCATACAAATTGTGAAATTTTTTGTTCCAGTTCTGTGAAAAATGCCATTCGTAGTTTGATAGGGATTACATTGAATCTGTAGATTGCTTTGGGTAGCATAGTCATTTTCACAATGTTGATTCTTCCTATCCAAGAATATGGTATGTCTTTCCACCTGTTTGTATCATCTTTAATTTCTTTCATCAGTGACTTATAGTTTTCTGCATACAGGTCTTTTGTCTCCTTAGGTAGGTTTATTCCTAGGTATTTTATTCTTTTTGTTGCAATGGTAAATGGGAGTGTTTCCTGAATTTCTCTTTCAGATTTTTCATCATTAGTGTATAGGAATGCAAGAGATTACTGTGCATCAATTTTGTATCCTGCTACTTTACCAAATTCATTGATTAGCTCTAGTAGTTTTCTGGTAGCATCTTTAGGATTCTTTATGTATAGTATCATGTGATCTGCAAACAGTGACAGCTTTACTTCTTCTTTTCCAATTTGGATTCCTTTTGTTTCTTCTTCTCTGATTGCTGTGGCTAAAACTTCCACAAGTATGTTGAATAATAGTTGTGAGAGTGGGCAACCTTGTCTTGTTCCTGATCTTAGTGGAAATAGTTTCAGTATTTCACCATTGAAAACGATGTTGGCTGTGGGTTTGTCATATATGGCCTTTATTATGTTGAGGTAAGTTCCCTCTATGCCTACTTTCTGGAGTATTTTTTATCATAAATGGTTGTTGAATTTTATCAAAAGCTTTTTCTGCATCTATTAAGATGATCATATGGTTTGTATCCTTCAGTTTTTTAATATGGTATTTCACACTGATTGATTTGCATATACTGAAGAATCCTTACATTCCTAGTATAAACCCCACTTGATCATGGTGTATGATGCTTTTAACGTGTTGTTGGATTCTGTTTGCTAGTATTTTGTTGAGGAGTTTTGAATCTATGTTCATCAGTGATATTGGCCTGTAGTTTTCTTTGTTACATCTTTGTGTGCTTTTGGTATCAGGGTTATGGTGGCCTCATAGAATGAGTTTGGGAGTGTTTCTCCCTCTGCTATATTTTAAAAGAGTTTGAGAATGATAGGTGTTAGCTCTTCTCTAAATGTTTGATAGAATTTGACTGTGAAGCCATCTTGTCCTGGGCTTTTGTTTGTTGGAAGATTATTAATCACAGTCTCAATTTTAGTGCTTTTGTTTTTTCTGTTTATATTTTCTATTTCTTCCTGGTTCACTCTTGGGAGGTTGTGCTTTTCTAAGAATTTGTCCATTTCTTCCAGGTTGTCCTTTTTATTGGCATATATTTGCTTGTAGTAATCTCTGATGATCCTTTGTATTTCTGCAGTGTCAGTTGTTACTTCTTCCCTTTCATTTCTAATTCTATTGATTTGAGTCTTCTCCCATTTTTTCTTGATGAGTCTGTGTAAGGGTTTATCAATTTTGTTTATCTTCTCAAAGAAACAGCTTTTAGTTTTATTAATTTTTGCTATTGTTTCTTTTTTTTTCATTTATTTCTGATCTAATCTCTATGACTTTTTTCCTCTGGCTAACTTTGGGGCTTTTTGTTCTTCTTTCTCTAATTGCTTTAGGTGTAAGGTTAGGTTGTTTATTTGAGATGTTTCCTGTTTCTTAAGGTAGGATTGTATTGCTATAAACTTCCCTCTTGGAACTGCCTTTGCTGCATCCCATAGGTTTTGGGGCATCGTGTTTTCATTGTCATTTGTGTCTAGGTATTTTTTGATTTCCTCTTTGATTTCTTCAGTGATCTCTTGGTTATTAAGTAGTGTATTGTTTAGCCTCCATGTGTTTGTATTTTTTACAGATTTTTTCCTGTAATTGATATCTAGTCTCATAGCATTGTAGTCAGAAAAGATACTTGATACAATTTCAATTTTCTTAAATTTAGCAAGGCTTGATTTGCGACCCAAAATATGATCTATCCTGGAGAATGTTCCTTGAGCACTTGTGAAGAAAGTGTACTCTGTTGTTTTTGGATGGAATGTCCTATAAGTATCAATTAAGTCCATCTTGTTTAATGTATCATTTAATGCTTGTGTTTCCTTATTTATTTTCATTTTGGATGATCTGTCCATTGGTGAAAGTGGGGTGTTAAAGTCCCCTACTATGATTGTGTTACTGTCAATTTCCCCTTTTATGGCTGTTAGCATTTGCCTTATATATTGAGGTGCTCATATGTTGGGTGCATAAATATTTACAATTGTCATATCTTCTTCTTGGATTGGCCTGTTGATCATTATGAAGTGTCCTTCTTTGTCTCTTGTAATAGTCTTCATTTTAAAGTCTATTTTGTCTGATATGAGAATTACTACTCCAGCTTTGTTTGATTTCCATTTGCATGGAATATATTTTTCCATCCTCTCACTTTCAGTCTGTATGTGTCCCTAGGTCTGAAGTGTGTCTCTTGTTGCAGCATATATACAGGTCTTGTTTTTGTATCCATTCAGCCAGTCTATATCTTACGGTTTGAGCATTTAATCCATTTACATTTAAGGTAATTATTGATATGTGTGTTCCTATTACGATTTTCTTAATTGTTTTGGGTTTGGTATTGTAGGTCTTTTCCTTCTCTTGTGTTTCTTGCCTAGAGAAGTTCCTTTAGCATTTGTTGTAAAGCTGGTTTGGTGGTGCTGAATTCTCTTAGCTTTTGCTTGTCTGTATAGGTTTTAATTTCTCTGTCAAATCTGAAATAGATCCTTGCTGGGTAGAGTAATCTTGGATGTAGGTTTTTCCCTTTCATCACTTTAAATATGTCCTGCCAATCCCTTCTGGCTTGCAGAGTTTTTGCTGAAAGATCAGCTGTTAACCTTATGGGGATGCCCTTGTATGTTATTTGCTGTTCTTCCCTTGCTGCTTTTAATATTTTTTATTTGTATTTAATTTTTGATAGTTTGATTAATATGTATCTTGGCATGTTTCTCCTTGGATTTATCCTGTGTGGGACTCTCTGTGCTTCCTGGACTTGACTGACTGTTTCCTTTCTTATATTAGGGAAGTTTTCTACTATAATCTCTTCAAATATTTTCTCAGTCCCTTTCTTTTTCTCTTCTTCATCTGGGCCCCTTATAATTCGAATGTTGGCGCATTTAATGCTGTCCCAGAGGTCTCTGAGACTGTTCTCAGTTCTTTTCATTCTTTTTTCTTTATTCTGTTCTGTGGTAGTTATTTCCACTATTTTATCTTCCAGGTCACTTATCCGTTCTTCTCCCTCAGTTATTCTGCCATTGATTCCTTCTAGAGAATTTTGAATTCCATTTATTGTGTTGTTCATAATTGTTTGTTGGCTCTTTAGTTGTTCTAGGTCCTTGTTAAGTGTTTCTTGTATTTTTCCGTTCTATTTCCATGATTTTGGATCATGTTTAGTATCATTACTCTGAATTCTTTTTCAGGAGACTGCCCATTCCTTCTTCATTTGTTTGTGGGTTTTTACCTTGCTCCTTCATCTACTGTCTGTTTCTCTGTCTTCTCATTTTGCTTAACTTACTGTGTTTGGTGTGTCCTTTTGCAGACTGCAGGTTCATAGTTCCCGTTGTTTTTGGTGTCTGCCACCAGTGGCTAAGGGTGGTTCAGTGGGTTGTGTAGGCTTCCTCGTGGAGGGGACTGGTGCCTATGTCCTGGTGGATGAGGCTGGATCTTGTCTTTTGGTGGGCAGGACTGCATCTGGTAGTGTGTTTTGGGGTGTCTGTGACCTTGTTATGATTTTAGGCAGCCTCCCTGCTAATGGGTGGAGTTGTGTTCCTGTCTTGCTAGTTGTTTGGCTTAGCGAGTCCAGCACTGTAGCTTGTTGGCTGTCGCATGGAGCTGGGTTTTAACGTTGAGTTGGAGATCTCTGCGAGAGCTTTTGCCATTTGATATTATGTGGAGCCGGGAGGTCTCTGGTGGACCAATGTCCTGAACTTGGCTCTCCTACCTCAGAGGCACAGGCCTGACACCCAGCCAGAGCACAAAGACCCTGTGAGCCACACAGCTCAGAAGAAAAGGGAGGAAAAAAATAAAGTTATTAAAAGAAAAAGTAGTATTTATTTAAAAGAAAACTAAAAAGTAATATAAAAAAAAGCAAGAAAGAAGAGACCAACCAAACCAAAAAACAAATCCACCCATGATAACAAGCGCTAAAAACTTTACTTAAAAAAAAAAATGGGCCGACAGAACCCTAGGACAAATGGTAAAAGCAAAGCTATATCGACAAAATCACACAAGGACGCGTACACATACACACTCACAAAAAGAGAAAAAGGGAAAAAACAATATATCGATGCTCCCAAAGCCTACTGCCTCAATTTTTGGATGATTTGTTGGCTATTCAGATATTCCACAGATGCAGGGTACATCAAGTTGACTGTGGAAATTTAATCCACTGCTCCTGAGGCTGCTGGGAGAAATTTCCCTTTCTCTTTTTAGTTCACACAGCTCCTGCGGTTCAGCTTTGGATTTGGCCCCAACTCTGCATATAGGTCACCTGAGGGCATCTGTTCTTCGCTCAGACAGGACGGGGTTAAAGTAGCAGCTGATTAGGGGGCTCTGGCTCACTCAGGTCAGGGGGAGGGAGGGGTACAGAATGCAGGGCGAGCCTGCGGCAGCAGAGGCCAATGTGACATTTCAACAGCCTGAGGCGTGCTGTGTTCTCTCAGGGAAATTTTCCCTGAGTCACGGGACGCTGGCAGTGGCGGGCCGCACAGGCTCCTGGGAGGGGAGGTGTGGATAGTGACCTGTGCTTGCCCACAGGCTTCCTGGTGGCTGCAGCAGCAGCCTTAGCGTCTCATGCCTGTCTCTGGGGTCCGCGCTGATAACCTCGGCTCGCGCCTGTCTCTGGAGCTTGTTTAGGCCGTGCTCTGAATCCCCTCTCCTTGCCCACCCTGAAACAATGGTCTCTTGCCTCTTCAGCAGGTCCACACTTTTTCCCAGACTCCCTTCTGGGTATCTGTGAGGCACTAGTCCCCTTCAGGCTATGTTCATGCAGTCAACCCCAGTCCTCTCCCTGGGATCTGACCTCCGAAGCCGGAGCCTCAGCTCCCAGCCCCCACCCGCCCCAGCAGGTGAGCAGAGAAGCCTCTCGGACTGGTGAGTGCTGGTTGGCACCAATTCTCTGTGCAGGAATCTCTCCACTTTGCCCTCTGCACCCCTGTTGCTGTGCTCTCCTCCCTGGCTCCGAAGTTTCCCTCCCACTACCCCCCATCTCTGTCAGTGAAGGGGTTCCTAGTGTGTGGAAACTTTTCCTCCTTCACAGCTCCCTCCCTGAGGTGTAGGTCCTGTCCCTATTCTTTTGTCTCTGTTTTTTCTTTTTCTTTTGCCCTACCCAGGTACGTAGGAAGTTTCTTGCCTTTTGGGAAATCTGAGGTCTTCTGCCAGCGTTCAGTAAGTGTTCTGTAGGAGTTGTTCCACATGTAGGTGTATTTCTGATGTATTTGTGGGGAGGAAGATGATCTCCACGTTTCATTCTTCCGCCATCTTGAAGGTCTCCCCTGTAGTAAAATCTTAACAGATACAACAATAATAGAAACACAGAAGTATATAATTGTTTTCAGTAAGGAAAGGACTTTTTTGGAAAGAGATTAGATTCATTCATTTTATAAAATGAATTAATGTATAATTTGCATAACTTTTGCAATTTAATGGGAATTCTAAAAATAGGATTTAACATCTGAAATTTTAACTGACTTTAAAAAATGAAATAGATATTTGAAAATTATGGACATACTTGAGCTTAAAATCAAAGTCTATGTTAGAAATTATATGTGAAAGTCAGGGATGTGGGAATCTCAATAGTTGTATAGTTTATCCACTCAAAGTTTGTATGGTTATGTCATTCACTTTATAGTATGTGGCTCATTCTAGTTTTGAAATGAATTTCAGTTCAACACTGATACTGTGAAACTGAATGGAGTCTATCCCTGAAGAGCTATATTAACTTCTTTTTAATAACTGAGGATGGCACATGACTAACATCTAGACCTACCACACAAATTGATCAATAAAAATTTCAGTTTCAACATTAAAATAACAACAAAAAGTTTTAAGTACATAAAACTGTACCAAAGAGATATGAAGTGCATTAGAATCCAATGGGAGCACAGATTTTATTTCACATTCATGTTTTTACTCATAAAAATCTTACATGGTTCAAAAAGGTGATGATGGAGCGGGTCTCCCTGTATGCTTAAAAGCAATCATAGCAGAAAAGGAGAGAGAGGGTGAACCAGAATGAAAGTTTCTGAGAAAATATTTTAAAGAGATGCCCTTCCTTACCCTTACCATATTTTAGTTGTAGGTTATTCAGTTTTGGATATTTGGCGTTTTGTCAAAAACTGGTATATTTCTTTTCTGTTAAAGTCTCTTATGTACTCTAATGATTCCATGCTTCCTGGAATTTCATTTGAGTTCCAGAAGTTAATAAACATAAACTAGATTTTTTAAAAAGTTGCTGAATTAGTGTCCCATTTATCTGCAAGTTAGACAAAGTCCACATAATCCAACAAACACCATTTCAGTGACAGTTTTTTTTTCTGGAATTCTTTGTTATGGGTGTGTGTGTGTGTGTGTGTGTGTGTGTGTGTGTACATGTATGTTTGTGTATATATTGTCAAACAACCAAACAACTTAAATAACCATGATCTGTGTAATGTGACTTAGCCCATCCACTTAGAGTAACAGCTTTTGAATAAAGAATGAGGTAGTGAATTTGGCCAGAGAGGAGGACTAACAGAGGGAACAAAGCCTGTCTTTGGTACATTTGATGTGGCCCAACTACCTGGTCAAACTGTGTGGAGGAGTCTGAGGAGTTCCAGATCCTTAGTTTACCAGCTATCAACATTTTGCCAGGCAAATCAGCCTGCTTAAATTCTTTTGTTGTGATGTGTTCTAATCCTAGTGTGCCACACTTTGTTCTGGCCTCAATGTCCTTGGGAGAGTTTCAGGAAGAACTTGGAAACAGAAATCACTTTGTTGGGGTGGGTGAGGGTGGGGGTGATGTGGTGGTGGATATATATTTTTTTAATCCCAGGGACATATTTTTCCTATTTCTATTTAGTCCCCAATTCCCATTATTGGCAAGGAAGGCAAGGAAGACAGGACAGAAAATTCAGAAAGATAAGAAATAATGCACAAACAGGGCTTCTAGCAAAGAGGCAGTAAAAATTAAGAACTGTGGGAACTAGGAATGAAAAATTCTTAAAAAAGAAAATTACTATAGTCTTATAAGAGAAATAGTAAGAAGATGAAGAAATAGGATTAAAGAGACATAGAAATACTCAAAAAGAAATAGAGAAGATAGATGAACAAATATCCCATTTATCTTTGTATTAAGTAAATCCATTTCCCACAGTTCATTCATATGATAAGTCATTTTCTAACAGAAAAATTTGCAGTGATGTTTGTTCCCTTAACACAGGAAATGTTCAGACTTTCTGATTCCACATTTTCTGAACATTGACAGTTCCGCTCACATGGCTTGGCCCTTTAGAGGTGTTCTTGTAACCACATTTCTCCTGCTAATCAACCCGGCAGGCCTTGGAGGTTATAAACACTGGCCTGCTTTTGAAGTCCTGAGCTCAAGCCCCAGGGTATCCAGTTGTGTAGAGAAACACAGTCGGGAAATGGTACCATTTCTGTTTCTTTATGGGGAATAAATCATCCCTGTTAATTAAATGAAGAGTTTGAAAAGTGCTTGGAGAATTGTTTGTAGCTCTCGGGAAGAAAGAGTTTTCTTTGTCATATCTTTGGAAGTCAAGGCTCCAGTTCAAGCCTTTCATTTGTGAATTAGAACTCATTTCTTTAAGGAAAATTAAATCTTTGCAATCAAATTTCTAACTATAAATAAAAATCATAGATCTCAAAAATAGGTTTGGACTATCTACCCCTGTACTCTTTTAATTATAGCTCTAGGGAAAAGGTTTGGAGATTCAAAATGGTGAAATATATCATAGTCAGAAGCCCAAATTTAACTTCATTTTTAACTGACATTTGTGTGATTTCTCTTTTATTATCTGCTACAAACACTGGGACTTGAAAACAGCCTTTGTAGGCATCTAGGGCTCTGGACTCTGAGTTGCTGCAGAGTTGCTGGGTTGTTTACACTGCATTACCATTTTGCACATTAAGGAACATGGATAGGCAGCTCTGGAATATCAAAGTAAGGCTTACTGTGTTTGCTAAATAATGGGAAAGAGCTTGAATTTTGAAGCCAAAGCTGGGTTCAAATTTCTGCCCCTTTTTAATCATGTGACCCTATGAATGTTGCTTATTTCTTCAACCCTCATTATAAAGATGAGAACTTTGTTCACTGGTCATGTCATCTGAAACATTGCCAGGCACCTGGTAGGCCAGTGATAAATAATAGCTATTTTATTATTCAGGTATTGATTAATAAAATATTGTCACTTTGAATCTTTTCTTAGAATGTAAGTCTAGCTCTAAGGTTCATACACACCTCCACTTGACTCAAGTAGTTAAGGATTCAAGCATATGGGAGGGATGCTTTTACTTTGTCTTCAGATTATTTGCATGTGGTTTTTCAGAGAGAAGGTATTAAGTTGCATTTTGAGCACTCATCTCCAAGGTCATTTTCTAATGCTTTTGAACCCCTATCCACTTTTTACTAGGGAGAACTGCATATTGTTAATTTTTTTTGTTTATTTCATTTTATTTTGTTGAGAACTGCATATTGTTGCTCTTTGATTTTCTCTGCACCGTTGCAGCTATTGCATGCAAGGTTGCTGACTTTGTTTTCTTCAACCTCCACTCCAGAACTCAGTACAAGCATACATACACCCCCCGTAACCTGCTCACACAGTAGACTGACAATTTGTCTCCTTCATAGTCTCGTTCTAACCAAACCCTCCTTTGCAATTAGAGTCCCTAAGATAAACTCACTCTCCCCTGGCTGTTGTAATCCTCATTGGTATAAGCAGTAATTGTTTAAGTTCACTTAAGATTACCTTTTTAATAGCCTCTAATTCTTTCAGCTGTTTTATTTTATTTTTTAAACTTTCTTTCTTTATTTTTTTGAATTTAATTTATTTTTTATACAGCAGGTTCTTATTAGTTATCTATTTTATATATATTAGTGTATACATGTCAATCCCAATCTCCCAATTCATCCCACCCCCCAACACCTCACTTTCCCCCCTTGGTGTCCATATGTTTGTTCTCTACATCTGTGTCTCTATTTCTGCCTTGCAAACCAGTTCGTCTATACCATTTTTCAAGATTCCATATATATGCATTAACATACAATGTTTGTTTTTCTCTTTCTGACTTACTTCACTCCATATGATAGTCTCTAGGTCCATCTATGTCTCTACAAATGACCCAACTTCGTTCCTTTTTATGGCTGAGTAATATTCCACTGTGTATATGTACCACATCTTCTTTATCCATTCATCTGTCGATGGGCATTTAGGTTGCTTCCATGACCTGGCTATTGTAAATAGTGCTGCAATGAACATTGGGGTGCATTTGTCTTTTTGAATTATGGTTTTCTCTGGGTATATGCCCAGTACTGAGATTGCTGGGTCATATGGTAATTCTACTTTTAGTTCTTTAAGGAATGTCCATACTGTTCTCCACAGTGGCTGTATCAATTTACATTCCCACCATCAGTGCAAGAAGGTTCCCTTTTCTCCACACCCTCTCCAGCATTTGCTGTTTGTAGATTTTCTGATGATGCCCATTCTAACCAGTATGAGGTGACAACTCATTGTAGTTTTGACTTGCATTTCTCTAATGATTAGCGTTGAGAAGCTTTTCATGTGCCTGTTGGCCATCTGTATGTCTTCTTTGGAGAAATGTCTATTCAGGTCTTCTGCCCATTTTTGGACTGGGTTCATTGTTTTTTAAATATTGAGCTGCATGAACTGTTTATATATTTTGGAGATTAATCCTTTGTCCATTGATTCATTTGCAAATATTTTCTCCCATTCTGAGGGGTGTCTTTTCGTCTGGTTTATAGTTTCCTTTGCTGTGAAAAAGCTTTTAAGTTTCATTAGGTCCCATTTGTTTATTTTTGTTTTTATTTCCATTACTCTAGGAGGTGGGTCAAAATAGATCTTGCTGTGATTTATGTCAAAGAGTGTTCTTCCTATGTTTTCCTGTAAGAGTTTTATACTGTCCAGTCTTACAATGAGGTCTTTAATACATTTTGAGTTTATTTTTGTGTATGGTGTTAGGGAGTGTTCTAATTTCATTCTTTTACATGTAGCTGTCCAGTTTTCCCAGCACCACTTATTGAAGAGGCTGCCTTTTCTCCACTGTATATCCTTGCCTCCTTTGTCATAGATTAGTTGACCATAGGTGAGTGGGTTTATCTCTGGGCTTTCTGTCCTGTTCCATTGATGTATATTTCTGTTTTTGTGCCAGTACCATATTGTCTTGATTACTGTAGCTTTGGAGTATAGTCTGAAGTCAGGGAGTCTGATTCCTCTAGCTCTGTTTTTTTCCCTCAAGATTGCTTTGGCTATTCGGGGTCTTTTGTGTCTCCATACATATTTTAAGATTTTTTGTTCTAGTTCTGTAAAACATGCCACCTGGTCCTGGACTTCTGTCTGTTGAAAGATTTTTAATCACAGTTTCAATTTCATTACTTGTGGTTGGTCTGTTCATATATTCTATTTCTTCCTGTTCAGTCTCAGATGGTTATACCTTTCTAAGTATTTGTCCATTTTTTCCAGGTTGTCCATTTTATTGGCATAGAGTTATTTGTAATAGCCTCTTATGATGCTTTGTATTTCTGCGGTGTCCATTGTAACTTCTCTTTTTTTATTTCTAATTTTATTGGTTTGAGTCCTCTCCCTCTTTTTCTTGATGAGTCTGGCTAAAGGTTTATCAATTTTATTTGTCTTCTCAAAGAACAAGCTTTTATTTTTATTGATCTTTCCTATTGTTTTATTTTTCTATTTCATTTATTCCTGCTCTGATCTTTATGATTTCTTTCCTTCTACTAACTTTGGGTTTTGTTTGTTCTTCTTTCTCTAGTTCCTTTAAGTATAAGGCTAGATTCTTTTTTTTTTTTTTTTTTTTTGCAGTACGTGGGCCTCTCACTGTTGTGGCCTCTCCCATTGCGGATCACAGGCTCCGGACGCGCAGGCTCAGTGGCCATGGCTCACGGGCCCAGCCGCTCTGCGGCATGTGGGATCTTCCTGGACCGGGGCACGAACCCACGTCCCCTGTATCGGCAGGCGGACTCTCAACCACTGCGCCACCAGGGAAGCCCAGGTTAGATTCTTTATTCGAGACTTTTCTTGTTTCTTGAGGTAGGATTGTATTGCTATAAATTTCCCTCTTAGAACTGCTTTTGCTGCATCCCACAGGTTTTGGATCATGGTGTTTTCTTTGTCATTTGTCTCTAGGTATTTTCTGATATCCTCCTTGATTTCTTCAGTGATCTCTTTGTTATTTAGTAACACTTTGTTTCACCTCCACATGGTTGTGCTTCTTACTTTTATTCCCCCTGTAATGTATTTCTAATCTCATCGCGTTGTGGTCGGAAAAGATGCTTGATATGTTTTCAATTTCCTTAAATATACTGAAGCTTGATTTGTGACCCAAGATGTGATCTATCCTGGTGAATGTTCCATGTGCACTTGAGAAGAAAGTATAATCTGCTGTTTTCTGGTGGAATGTCCTATATTTATCAATTAAATGTATCTGGTTTACTGTGTCATTTAAAGCTTGGGTTTCCTTATTAGTTTTATGTCTGGATGATCTGTCCATTGGTGTAAGTGAGGTGTTAAAATCCCCCACTATTATTGTGTTACTGTTGATTTCCTCTTTTGTTGGCATTTGCCTTATGTATTGGGGTGCTCCTATGTTGTGTGCATATATATTTATAATTGTTATATCTTCTTGGATTGATCCCTTGATCATTATATAGTTCCCTTCCTTGTCTCTTGTAACAGTCTTTATTTTAAAGTCTATTTTATCTGATATGAGTATTGCTACTCCAGCTTTCCTTTGATTTCCATTTGCATGGAAAATCTTTTTCTACCCCTCACTTTCAGTACGTATGTGTCCCTAGGTCTGAAGTAGGTCACTTGTAGACAGCATATATATGGGTGTTGTTTTTTTATCCATTCAGCAAGCCTTTGTCTTTTGGTTGGAGCATTTAATCCATTCACATTGAAGGTAATTATCGATATGTATGTTCCTATTTTCAATTACCATTTTCTTAATTGTTTTGGGTTTGTTTTTGTAGGTCCTTTTCTTCTCTTGTGTTTCCCACTTAGAGAAATTCCTTTAGCATTTGTTGTAGAGCTGGTCTGGTGGTGCTGAATTCTCTTAGCTTTTGCTTGTCTGTAAAGCTTTTGATTTCTCCATTGAATCTGACTGAGATCCTTGCCAGGTAGAGTAATCTTTGTTGTAGGTTCTTCCCTTTCATCACTTTAAATATATCGTGCCACTCCCTTCTGGCTTGTAGAGTTTCTGCTGAGAAATCAGCTGTTAACTTTATGGGAGTTTCCTTGTATGTTATTTGTTGTTTTTCCCTTGTTACTTTTAATAATTTTTCTTTGTGTTTAATTTTTGTCAGTTTGATTGTCAGCATGTTTCTCCTTGGGTTTATCCTGCCTGGGAGTCTCAGTGCTTCCTGGACTTGGGTGGCTATTTCCTTTCCCATGTTAGGGAAGTTTTTGTCTATAATCTCTTCAAATATTTTCTTGGGTCCTTTCTCTCTCTCTCTTCTCCTTCTGTGACCCCTATAATGCGAATGTTGGTGCATTTAATGTTGTCCCAGAGGTCTCTAAGGCTGTCTTAATTTCTTCTCATTCTTTTTTCTTTATTCTGTTCCATGACAGTGAATTCCACCATTTTGTCTTCCAGGTCACTTATCCATTCTTCTGCCTCAGTTATTCTGCTATTGAATCCTTCTAGTGTATTTTTCATTTCAGTTATTGTATTGTTCTTCTCTTTTTGTTTGTTAATTCTTCTAGGTGTTTGTCCTTTAATTCTTCTAGGTCTTTGTTAAACATTTGTTGCATCTTCTTGATCTTTGCCTCCATTCTTTTTCCGAGGTCCTGGATCATCTTCACTATCATTATTCTGAATTATTTTTCTGCAAGGTTGCCTATCTCCACTTCATTTAATTGTTTTCTGGGGTTTTATCTTATTCCTTCATGTGGTACATAGTCCTCTGCCTTTTCTTTTGTCTATCTTTCTGTGGATGTGGTTTTTGTTTCACAGGCTGCAGGATTATAGTTCTTCATGCTTCTACTGTCTGCCCTCTGGTGGATGAGGCTATCTAAGAGGCTTGTGCAAGCTTCCTGATGCGAGGGACTGGTGGTGGGTAGACCTGGGTGTTTCTCTGGTGGGCAAAGCTCAGTAAAACTTTAATCCACTTGTCTGCTGATGTGTGGGGCTGAGTTCCCTCTCTGTTGGTTGTTTGGCCTGAGACGACCGAGCACTGGAGCCCACAGCCCTTTGGTGGGGCTAATGGTAGACTCTGGGAAGGCTCACACCAAGGACTATTTCCCAGAATTTCTGCTGCCAGTGTCCTTGTCCCCACAGTGAGCCACAGCACTCCCCGCCTCTGCAGGAGACCCTCCAACTCTAGCAGGTAAGTCTGGTTCAGTCTCCTATGGGTTCACTGCTGCACACAGTACTCTGTGTGTGCCCTGCAAGAGTGGAGTCTCTGTTTCCCCGAGACGTGTCAAAGTCCTTCAGTCAAATACCACTAGCCTTCAAAGTCTGATTCCCTGGGATTTCCTCTTCCTGTTGCTGGACCCCCAGTTCTGGAAGCCTGACGTGTGGCTCAGAACCTTCACTCCAGTGGATGGGCTTCTGTGGTATAATTGTTCTCCAGTTTGTAAGTCACCCACCCACTGGTTATGGGATTTGATTTTTTTGTGATTGTGCCCCTCCTACCATCTCACTGGGGCTTCTCCTTTGTCTTTGTTTGTGGGGTATCTTTTTTGGTGAGTTCCAGTGTCTTCCTGTTGATGATTGTTCAGCAGTTAGTTGTGATTCAGGTGCTCTCCCCCTTCCAGCTGTTTTGTAGCTTGGATTCTGCTTGATGATCCTTCACATTAAAGTCATTTGTTTCTGATGTTGCAATCACATAACGTACCTCTACTAAGTACTAAATGTGTAAATAAAAATGGCTCTTTCTGCAGTGCTATAAGAAATAGAATAAAATTCACAAGAAAACCAATTCTGGTTATTTCCCAGAATTGGGAGAGGGTATGTATAAAGCAGGGATTGGTAAACTATAGTCTGTCTGCCAAATCTGGCGTAGTATCTGTTTCTGCAGGGCTTGCGAATGAAGAATGGTTTTTACATTTGTAAATGTTTGAAAAACATCAGAAGAATATTGCCTAATACATAAAAATGCTAGAAAAATGAAATTTCAGTGTCATAAATTAAGTTTTATTGGAACTTAGCAACACAATTTTTTACACATTGTCTGTGGTTGCTCTCATGGTACATCAGCACAATTGAGTATTTGCAACAGAGGTCATATCGTCTGCAAAGCCTCAAATATTTACTATCCGACCCTGTAAGGAGAAAGCTTGATGACCTGTGGTATAAAGTGTTCCCTGTAGGGAATGTCATTTACGTACTTTATGCTTTATATTATACTTTCCTGCATGTTTAAGCTTCTTCCATGTTATTAAATGATTTATCTAAGATCACAATGTTAGTGGCAGAGCTTGGGTTACACATATCTTCTCAAGAAGACCACCATTTTAAACTTAATTTAATGAAAAATATTAAAGAATGTTCATGTTGGAAGAAAAAACTGTATTTTTTTTTTTCGTACGCGGGCCTCTCACTGTTGTGGCCTCTCCCGTTGTGGAGCACAGACTCCGGATGCGCAGGCTCAGCGGACACGGCTCACGGGCCCAGCTGCTCCATGGCATGTGGGATCTTCCCGGACCGGGGCATGAACCTGTGTGCCCTGCATCGGCAGGTGGACTCTCAACCACTGCGCCATCAGGGAAGCCCTAAAAAACTGTATTTTTAAAATATACAATAATTTTTCTCTTTTATCTATTCAATAGGATTTATTCAGACCCTGGGGTTTTTTCCCAAGTAATTTATAAGAACCTTATCCTTGGATTATTTACAATATAATAGGTTGGGGAATAAGTATATTCGTGAAATAGCTGGTGAAATATAGAATGAGTCCATTATATTGAGCTGCAGATTTTGTATACACATGCACAATTTTGTAGATACAGTGAATGCAGCAGAAAGGATAGTATGAAATGCAGTTAACCTGGAAAGAGTTAAAGAGTAGTAGTTTTTCTTCTAAATTTTGTGATGTGTGATTTTAAATTTTGTTATAAAGATTCAAAATAACATATCAAACATAAAATGAAAAGTGTTAGAAAAACTAAACTAAATCAGTTTTATATCTTGTCTTTTGCACCAATTTCTGAATAAGTTATATTTAATAAATGGTAGTTGTCATTATTATATGATATTTTTCAGTAGAAAACAGATGAGTTGAACATTCTGTAGGTAGAAAAAGAATATTTGAAGAGTAAATGACTGACTAATTTTGTAGTCAAACTTTGATCATCTTATAATCAAGCTTTGATTATCTTCTTTTGGCTTAAACTTAATCTGATGTGGTATAAAAAAACTGTAGTGTGATTTAGCAACAAACATTATAAGACCTTTTTATTAAGGATAATATCACACATATACAAAAATAGAGATAATAGTATAACGAACCCTTTATGTAGCCATCATCTTGTATCAATCAACAATTATCATCTTAGGGTCATATTTCTTTCATTTTTAAAAAGCTTCCACCCAACACTGGGTTATTTTAAATCAAGTGCCTGTAAATAGTGTCTGTATGTGTTTCTAAAAGGTGAATACTTAAAAAAATAGTAACATTATCACACCTAAAAAATAATATTGTCAGGATCCAAATAACAGACATGCATTTTAAATTAGTTGCTATTTCTCTTAAATCTATAATTTCCTTGTTCCTCTTTTTTCCCCATTCAATATTTGTCAAAGAAATCAGGGTATTTGCCCAGTAGAGTTTCCTGCATTGTTAAATTTTGCTGATTGCACCACACTGTTATCACTTAACATGCTCCTCTATCTCCTGTATTTACTGTAAAAGATATTTGGAAATAGAGGATTGATCAAATTCATGTTCAGTTTTAGGACAAGAATACTTTATAGGAGGATCCATCAGGAGACAGATGAATATTCTGTGTGTCTCTCTTTCTTGTAATTTTGGGACCTTGATGATCATTGCCTAGATCCATTATTTCATTAGGATGACATTGTAATTCTATCATTCCTTCTTTATTAGTTGGAAAAGTTATGTAAAGAGAAACTTCCCCACATCAACTATTTGGTTATCCCAAGCATAGTTTGTATAGGAAAAATATTATAAACGTGATTCTTTCATGTAGTATTCTCTAAAAGTGTCCTGCAATATATATATATATATAATATATAATATATATTACGAATATTGTATGTATTTATTTAGTGAACTCGTTGATTTAAATATAATATGAAGTTTTCAATCAATTGCAGTTGTTATTCTTAATATTGCTTAAAATGTTCCATTTTTGGCTAGTGGGAGTTTACTTATAAAATTTTAAACATATTTTTAAAAGTTCCCTTACTATATGTGTGTGTGATTTTACTTGAAGTTTAAATAGTTTTAATGCTTTATCTTTCTATATGCAATGAATTCCTCAGTGCTTATTATTATTCAACTAATAATTAAGCCTTTTAATTTGAGTTTTGAGCTAGAGATGGCAATCTCCCTCCTTCTTCTAAGGGCAGCCCTTCTTGAGTCCTGTGATCAGCTCATCCTGGATGAGGCTCCCTGCTTCTCTCTGACTCTCTCACTGTTTTCTTCTTATTTGATTTAGCTTGAGAGAATTTTCTGCAATCAAAAAAGCCTAAGACAAACAGAAATATTACTGTGTATAAGCAGTAGATTGAAAATAAAGAAATTTTGTTTTTGTTCTGACTCATGGCACTAAATTACAATTTGTCAAATTGGTCTAGATCAGCGTTTTTCCCTCAAAACTGTACTCTGTGGGATCTCCTGTAAAAAGTTTCTTATTTAAATAAACTTGGGACCTATTGCCTATAATTTTTTTGTTTTGGAGTGTAACTATACCTGTTAGGGTAAAAGCCTCCGAGAATTTTGCAGGCAAGAAATCCCTTTAACTTGGTATAACTGTGCAGTTTCCTAAATCTACCTGGCCGCACAATCATTAACACTACTATTCTCTGCCTTTAGAGTTCCAAGGAGCACTCTTTGGGAAATGATGGGATAGCTAATGACCAGGTGTCTCCTAATTCTGAAAGTTTGATTGTTATGACAAAATGTGTCAAATCAAAGTTGTCTTTTCATGTGGAACCTGCTTTCCCTTTGGTGTCTTCTGCTAAATCATTGAAGCTGACTTTATCTCATCCCAATGGGGAAAAATTGTCCTGGGTCCCGGACTTCAGATTTGATGTGAATTTTGGTTGCAATCATTTTCTGAAGAGGCCTAGGGAAAAGTAAGGCTGGATTTGTCAAAGTAGACAAAAGGAGACTCTTAGGAAGATTAGTGTAGCATTGGTGTATTAATTAACTTAGGAAAATAAGAGTTTGAAGTCATACAAAATAAAGATTAAAATCTAAACCAGGGCAGCTATAGTGGAAATAGAAAATGGAAGAATGAAGTTACTCTTTACCAAGTAGGAGGATTTTGATCCCAGTACACACAGTTAGCATCATCAGGGCTTTTGGTTTATGGACCTAGGAACAATCTGGCACTAGCTCTGCCGCTAACTGGGTCAGCCTTGGTAAATCATATGGGCCACAGCTTCTTTATGTGTAAAATGGGAGTGTTTCACTAGATGATCCCTAAGGTCCCCCTCTGTTCTAAGTCAGTGATAACTATGAAATGTGTTTAAGAAGCTTCTGTGTTTTATATATTATTGGTGTGTAGAGAAACAAAATAAGAAAGAGTTGCCTTCTTTTTAGGTATATTGATATTCTTAAGAATCAATTTAAAATACAGGGCTATAATTTTCCTGAAAATATTAGTAATGTGCTTGGTGGAAATAGCATGGTTATGGGAAAAGAGCTAGTGACAAGGAGTTTAGAATGAAAATAAAGATATAGCAGAGCTCTAAAAATCATTTTTTTCCTCTCCACTATGCAAATGAACAAATAATTTGAGCTAATTATTAGCATCAGAGTAATGCAGCAAATACTCTGAATGCAAATAATTTTGATTATTTGCAAGGATTGTTAAAGACAGAAAACACAAGAATAAGCAATAGCAGGGGAAGAACATGGACTCTAGGACAAGTAGAGCATTTGAGATAGCTTTTCTCCACTGAGAAAAAGACCTATGGGCAGGCTGGGACATCATTTCAGATTTTTTATTTTCAATTCCCAGCATGTTCTTTTACTAACCTTTTTCTTTTTAATTACATTCTCATTTTATCCAAGCCAACAGCTTCAGAATTACTGTGCTTTTTGTTTCACGCAGTCGGTTTGCAAATAGAGCATGTCTGGGTTCCTCTGTGGCAAAGAGAATCAACAAAAAAAGTTAACTTTGATTCTGTGACAAAATGTCTGTAAAACACAGCAAAACATAGTCATGGTCTCACACAAAGTGGCTTTATTAAGCAATCTGATCATGCCTCTGCCCAAACTAAAGCTTTAAAAGTCCTTAAAGATATTTACTAGCCCAAAGCAATCAAGGGTAAATGAACTTAATGTATACTTCTAGTGAATAACTCGATACTCTAGTGAACTTGAGGATACAAAAGTAGTCCAATTATTCAATGGTACTAAATTGAGTGACCAATTTTTTATTTCTCACCTCAGGCCTGCAAAACTATTGCATAAAGCAATCATGAGCAGTGTGCACTTTTAATGTGGTATTTGCAATTCAAATGTTTTTCTTCTTCAGTTTTAGTCTGCTGTTGCAAACACCACATTCCCCTTTTACTTGTCATGTCCTCAGGGCTTTGTTTTGCCAAATTGTTGGCTCACCACTTTCCATAGTAATTTATAGAACCTGGTTCACTTTGTGTCATCACAGGTTATAAATGAAAATGGAAACAATTTGCTGTTAAGAAATCTTTCTGAAACAAAATGCAAATAACGTATTGAAACAAACTAAGGCTATTTTAAAAGAGCAGTGCAATATAATTACAGAGGTTGTATTACTATAAACTTTTTCCTTAATAGTTTCTCTCTCTCTCTGACTCAGAGGATATTCTTCTGTTTATTTAAATTAAAATGCTTTCTGTTAGGAACTTTTAATCAATTTCTGTTTTTCCCAGTCAATTAGCTTTGAGCCTCTGGACTATGGTAGGAGTTGGTGGGGGGAGGGGAGGGCGGGGGGATCTTGGAGTTATTCCTAAGGATCTGCAAATCCATCTGTACACCAAGCATTGTCCTTACACTGAATAACCTGTTTTTCACATTCATAGACCATTATTTTTAAATATAGCAGAAGTTGTGATTGTTATTTAAAATTTAAATGAAATCATAGCAAAGTTTTTTCTATATGCACTTCCTTAACAGGTTCACAAAGTATCACCTTTATCAAATGAATATTTTACATGTAGATCTAAAAAAGGAGTTTCTCATACTCCTAATTGTGAACCACTTCTCTATTTAATAGGTTGAATAATAGAATTAAATTGGTCATCAAAAGAATCATTATGAGTTTCAAATATGATTTTTTAAAAGCAGGGTTTCTTAATCATAAGTTCATGGATCCCTAGAAATTATTTACAAAACTTGATGTGTACAAATCTATGCTCATTTTTTCGGAAGAGAGTATTCATACAAGTGTTCATCCAATTAACAAAAGGGTCTGTGACCCTAACACGATTGGGAACTACTTTATAAGGGTAAGAGATAAATCTGAAAAGAGTGAGTATACTCTGAATTTCCGTGTAATAACTATATTATAAAAAGGTGAAAAAAAATGTCTAAGTTAGCAAGTAAGAAAAGTGCTTTTGTGGGAGACGGTGGCATACTCCAACAATAAATTGAATATACTCTTGTAATTACCTAGAGAAAAGGAAAACTCAGATATACTATTCATTCTTTCAGAGAACTATTGCCAATACTAAGCTGTTTCTATAGTTAACTCACTTTTATTTTGCCCTCTGTGTTTGTGTTACTGAGTCCATCCCCAGCAAGGGTCCTTCTGCCCAGTGTCGCTCGCACCAATAGAACAAGATTGAGATTTGGTTCAGAAGCAAAGGAAAGCTTTATTCTTTCGTCAAAGAATGGAGAGGTGCAAGCTTTCGCTCTAGAGCGCATGCTCTCCCCAACTGCCAGTCAGTAGGGCTGCTTTAAACGGTTCTTGTCAGCAGAGGGGAGGGGGCGGAGTTCTCGCAGGGTGGGCGCAGCTGCGCTGCTCACGGCTTCAGATCACAGTGCAGGCACAGCATCTCTGCAAACGGTCGGCCGTCGCCATCTTGTATTGAGTGTCGCGTGCAGCGCTTTTGCACGTGGCGTGCAGAGCTGAGGAGTCTGGCGCAGCAGTTGGTTCTGTGCTGGGGACTCTAAATCCCTTGGGTTTGGTGCAAGACCTCTGCACTCGCCCCCTACAGGCAAGTGAAACCCGATTAAGCATAAATGAGGTTAGAGCTTATTTTTTCACCTAGATTCCATCTTATTTTTCTCCGGGACCTCAGAGGGCTTTGCTGGTGATATAAGGCGCTATCATTTACTGGGAGAAATACTATAGACCAGAAGTTGAGAGGTTGGTTTAAAAGTTTTTTCTTCCATTGCTTGATTACTTAATATTAGGAGAGCAGGTTGTGATGCTTATTCTAAAAATGGTTTATTAATTAAAAATAAATTTTATTAGTTGTCAGGTTTTGAACGATTAAGATAACCAGGTGACTGAGTGCTAGAAATGTTCCTGTTTAAACTAGTCACACTGCTATCAAGTAATTATGAATTTAATTTTCCTTTGCTTGAATATTTCTACCTGTGAAACAAATTCAAGCATATATTGTCATTTACTTAACGGAAATGCTAAAAAAAATAAAAGGATACTATTTGTAGACACATAAAACTCAGAAGATTGAAATGTGTTTTGTATTTCCTAGAAAGTTTAGATTTCCTCACCAGGAAATACAAAGCAAATAGATCATGCTCTCTGTGGTCTCCATGCTTTACGCTAGTCTGTTACCTTGGATTCCAGACCTATACTTCTAATCACCAATAACCTGGTGATATAATTTGAGCAAAGGTGGATTTTCCTTTCATAGTGCCCATGTCCATAATAAAATATGCAAGGACACAACATTTCACTTTCAAGCATCAGTCAAGATTGTGCCATGCCCAGCCACCGAATAATATGCCCTAGGCTTTCAAATATCACAAAATTCCTCAACAATATTTTATCTTTGAGAACACATGCATTCCTAACTGGCACCTTATAATGTCATTTCAACAATGACTTTTGACTAATGAACTAAGATATTTTATATTTTAAAGTACTTTATTTAGATAAAATTCGCTTACAGTGGAAAGCATAGATCTTAAATGATCTATGATTCAATGAATTTTCACAAATGTATGCACATATATAAACACTATCTCAACCCAAATATAGAACATTTCAACCTCTGCAGTAATTGCTCTGTACACACCACCCACAGAGGTAACCGATGTTCCGATTTCTATCACTATAGACTAGTTTAGATTGTATGCAAACTTATGTAGATAATATAACATGTACTGTTTTGTGTCTAGCTTCTTTTCATGTACATATGTTTTTGGAAATTGTCCTGTTGCCTTTATCAGTAGTTTGTCCCTCTTTTTTTTTTTTTTTTGCGGTACGCGGGCCTCTCACTGTTGTGGCCTCTCCCATTGCGGGGCACAGGCTCCAGACGCGCAGGCTTAGCGGCCATGGCTCACGGGCCTAGCCGCTCCGTGGCATGTGGGATCTTCCCGGACCGCGGCACGAACCCGTGTCCCCTGCATTGGCAGGCGGACTCTCAACCACAGCGCCACCAGGGAAGCCCTGTCCCTCATTTTTTTATGTTCCTTATTTTTGTACCAAAATATTTATCCACTCTCCTATTGATAGATATTTGGGCTGTTTCCAGTTTTTGACTACTATTAATAAAGCTGTTAGAAACATTTTGCACAGGTCTTTGTGTGGATATGTTTTCATTTTTCCTGAGTAAATACTCAGGAGCAGAAATGCTCAGTTATAGGGTATATATGTTTAATTTTATTTAGAAATTTCCAAGCAGTTTTCCAAAGTAGTTATACTATTTTATAATTCCACCAAAAATGTTATGGGAATTCCAGTGGCTCCATATCCTAATTAACATTTGAGGTTGTCAGTCCTAATTTTAGCTGTTCCAGTGAGTGTGAAACAATATTATCACTGTGGCTTTAATTTGCAATTTCCTGATGACTAAAGATGCTGAATACTTTTTAATAGGCTTTTTATTTCCTTTGTGGTGTAGTCCTTTCTCCATTAAAAATTTGGGCTATCTTTTGATTAATTTTTAGCTTTTTTTTTTTTTACTGTATTTGGATACTTGCTGGGGTGTGTGTGTGTATGCATCTTGACTTGTCATTTTTTAACATATCTTTAGAAGCATAGACTTTTACAATTTTGATATAAGCTCAATTTGTTATCATTTTGTTTCTTTTATGGTTAGTGCTTTTTGTGTCCTAAGAGTTATTGCTTCCCCCAAGACTGTGAACGTATTCTCCCATGCTTTATAGATTTATAGTTTCAGCTTTTATCTTTAGATCTATAATATGTCTTGAATTAAGTTTTACTATGGATTGTAGTAGCTTGTATTTTGGTCATTTGTTTTATCAACATTTACTGAAAAGACTCTCCTTTCTCCATTGACCATATATGTATTGGTCTATTTCTGGAATCCCTAATCTATCCTATTGATCTGTTTTCCTTTCCTTAGGCCAATGTCACATTATCTTGATTACTGTAATTTTATAGTAAGTTTTGAAATCAGGCTGTGTAGGTCCTCCAACTTTGCTTTTTTTAAAGTCTTTCTTTTCTTTCTATGTACCTCAAGCCCTTTGGGGTATCTTACACATTTTAAATGTATTTTGTAAATTTATATAACAAAACCTGCTGGGATTTTTATCAGGATTGTGTTGACTCTATAGATGATTTGGGGAGAATTGACATTGTTTCAATGTTGATTGCTTCAATCCGTGAACATGGTATATCTCTCCATTTATTTAGGTCTTTATCAGTCTCTTTTAAAAGGTTTTGTAATTTCAGTGTGCAAATATTTTGCAGTTTTTCTTATTGCAGATGACATTGTTTTAAAATTCCATTTTTCAATTATTTGTCACTGGTATACACAAGTACATTTTTTTTCTATATTAACTTCTTGTTCTACCACCTTGTTAAATTTGCCTATTAATTTTAGTAGTTTTTCTGTAGTTTACTTTGCATTTTATATATAACATATGATCAATTTATATAATTTTTATTTTTGTGAATAAAAACAGTTTAATACTTCCTTTCCAATTGTTATACTTTTAATTTCTTTTTCACACTGACTAGGATTCCTGAACTTGGGGGCCATACGGTAATATTCACTATGTCACCAATAAATATAATGTTAGCTATAGGTTTTCATAGATGGCCTTTATCAGAAAAGGAGTTCCACTTCCATTTTTAGTTTGTGAGTTTTTATCTTGACTTGGCCTTGAGTTTTGTCGGTTGCCCTTTCTTTATTATTTCAATTTGATCAAATGTATTGATTTTTTAAAATACTAACCCTACTTAGTTATGATATATCCTCTGTTTTATATATTTCTGGATTAATTTACTTATATTTTGTTTATAAGTTTTGTATCTACACTCATGGGGAGTATAATATTTTTTTCTCTATAATGTCTTTTTGTGACATTTTGGGTTAGGCTGGTCTGAAAATAATTTGTTGACTGTTCTCTACATTCTTTGTTTTGTTTTGGTTTATTTACTTTATTTCTCTTATTAGTCATCCATTTTATACACATCAGTGTATACATGTCAATCCCAATCTCCCAATTCATCACACCACAACCCCCACCCCTTGCCGCTTTACCCCCTTGGTGTCCATACATTTTTTCTCTACTTCTGTGTCTCAGTGTCTGCTCTGCAAACCGGTTCACCTGTACTGTTTTCTAGGTTCCACATATATGTGTTAATATACGATATTTGTTTTTCTCTTTCTGACTTACTTCACTCTGTATGACAGTCTCTGGATGCATCCACGTCTCTACAAATGACCCAATTCTGTTCCTTTATATGGCTGAGTAATATTCCATTGTATGTATGTACCACATCTTTATCCATTTGTCTGTTGATGGGCATTTAAGTTGTTTCCATGACCTGGCTATTGTAAATAGTGCTGCAATGAATATCAGGGTGCATGTGTCTTTTTGAATTATAGGTTTCTCAGGGTATATGCCCAGTAGTGGGATTGCTGGATCATATTGTAATTCTATTTTTAGTTTTTTAAGGAATGTCCATACTGTTCTCCGTAGTGGCTGTATCAATTTACATATCCACCAACAGTGCAAGAGGGTTCCCTTTTCTCCACACCCTCTCCAGCATTTGTTGTTTGTAGATTTTCTGATGATGCCCCTTCTAACTGGTGTGAGGTGATACCTCATTGTAGTTTTGATTTGCATTTCTCTAATAATTAGTGACGTTGAACACCTTTTCATGTGCTTCTTGACCATCTGTATGTCTTTGGAGAAATGTCTGTTTAGGTCTTCTGCCCAGTTTTGGATGGGTTGTTTGTTTTTTCAATATTGAGCTGCAGGAGCTGTTTATATATTTTGGAGATTAATCTTTTGTCCGATGATTCATTTGCAAATATTTTCTCCCATTCTGAGGGTTGTCTTTTTGTCTTGTTTATGGTTTCCTTTGCTATGCAAAAGCTTTTAAGTTTCATTAGGTCCCATTTGTTTATTTTTGTTTTTATTTCCATTACTCTTGGAGGTGGATCAAAAAAGATCTTGCTGTGATTTATGTCAAAGAGTGTTCTTCCTATGTTTTCCTGTAAGAATTTTATAGTGTCCAGTCTTACATTTAGGTCTCAAATCCATTTTGAGTTTATTTTTTTTTTTATTTATTTTTTTTAAGAGACGGGGTCTCGCTATGTTGCCCAGGCTGGAGTGCAGTGGCTATTCACGGGCGCGATCCCACTACTGATCAGCACGGGAGTTTTTTTGACCTGCTCCATTTCCGACCTGGGCCGGTTCACCCCTCCTTAGGCAACCTGGTGGTCCCTCGCTCCCGGGAGGTCACCATATTGATGCCGAACTTAGTGCGGACACCCGATCGGCATAGCGCACTACAGCCCAGAACTCCTGGGCTCAAGCGATCTTCCTGCCTCAGCCTCCCGAGTAGCTGGGACTACAGGCGCGCGCCACCGTGCCCGGCTGAGTTTATTTTTCTGTATGGTGTTAGGGAGTGTTCTAATTTCATTCTTTTACATGTAGCTGTCCAGTTTTCCCAGCACCACTTATTGAAGAGGCTGCCTTTTCTCCACTGTATATCCTTGCCTCCTTTGTCATAGATTAGTTGACCATAGGTGTGTGGGTTTTTCTCTGGGCTTTCTGTCCTGTTCCATTGATGTATATTTCTGTTTTTGTGCCAGTACCATATTGTCTTGATTACTGTAGCTTTGGAGTATAGTCTGAAGTCAGGGAGTCTGATTCCTCCAGCTCTGTTTTTTTCCCTCAAGATTGCTTTGGCTATTCGGGGACTTTTGTGTCTCCATACATATTTTAAGATTTTTTTGTTCTAGTTCTGTAGAAAATGCCATCTGGTCCTGGACTTTTGTCTGTTGGAAGATTTTTAATCACAGTTTCAATTTCATGACTTGTGATTGGTCTGTTCATACTTTCTATTCTTTCTAAAAAACAAATTTAATGAGATTCTTCTTTTTCTTCCTTAAATGTTTGATAGACTTTATTAATGAAACCATTTGGGCCTTTAGTTTTCTTTGTGAGATGATATTTAATTATGAATTTAATTTAACATATTTGGAGCTATTCATATTTCCTGTTCGTTCTTTATCAGCTTTTTAAGTTGTACCTTTGAAGCAAATTGTTCTTTTCATCTATTTTGTCAAACTTATTGGCATAAAGCTGTTCTATAATATTTGCTTATTTTCCTTTTAATGTCTGTAGGATCCCTAGTCATGGTGCTTCTTTCATTCTAATATTGATAATTAATGTTTTGCCTCTTTTCCTCATTTGTTCTAGGAATTTATCAATTTTGGTTTTTTTTTTCGGTACACGAGCCTCTCACTGTTGTGGCCTCTCCTATTGCGGAGGCACAGGCTCCAGATGCGCAGGCTCAGTGGCCATGGCTCACGGGCCCAGCCGCTCCATGGCATGTGGGATCTTCCTGGACTGGGGCATGAACCCGTGTCCCCTGCATCGGCAGGCGGACTCTCAACCACTGCACCACCAGGGAAGCCCTATCAATTTTTTTTATCAATAAAGTTTATCAATTTTATTTATCAGTCTCTTCAGAGAATCAACTTTTGACCATTAATTTTCTTTATTGTCTGTTTTTTATTTTTTCAATTTCTGCCCATATCTAAATTGTTTAACATTTCTATTCACTTAGGGTTTAATTTGCTTGTTTTTTTTTTTCTAGCTTCTTAAAGTAGAAGCTTACATCACTGATCTTCAGCTTTCCTCCTTTCAAATATAAGCATTTAGGTATAAATTTACCTCTAGAATACTACTTTAGTTGCATCTCATAATTTTTATATATTACGCATTTATCATTAAGTTAAAAATGTTTTCTAATATTCCTAGTGATTTCTTCTTTAACCTGTTAATTACAAGAAGTTGCTTAATTTATTTGGAGATTTTAGAGATATTTTAATTGATTTAAATTTAATTCTCTTATGGTCAGAGAACATATTCTGTATTATTTCAATATATTAAAACTCACTGTGAATTTATGATACACTGTATGGTCTATTATGGTGACCATTATATGTGTAATTGAAAAGAATGTTTTCTATAGGTTCTGGGTATAATTTTTCACACATTAATTAGGTTGAAAGTGTTGTTCAAGTGTTCTATACACTTACTGGCCTTTTCCTATCCTATTCTATATCTTTGAAGCTAGCCTTTTTAGATGTACTTTTTATCAGGCAGGGGTTATAAGAAAATGAAATATGATTATAATAGATTTATATTCCTGTTTAATTTTAGTTAGACTTTGATAAAACTTTATTGCAGTTTACTTGTAAGACAAGCCCTCTATTTTTATGGAGGACAGATAACTTACGGGATGCAGTGCACTGTAATTCAAGGGACGTTGGCTTGAAAATCATAAGTCCAGGTTAATATCCCAGCTGTGCTACAAAATCCATTCTAGTGCTATTATTCCTTAATTTGGTGGCTTTTCATTTTCAGTGAATTTTTCATTTAGGAGAGGTATGAGTCAGAGAATCTTACCAGTACCTTTGTTTTCCCTATGTTTTCCTTTTGCCTGAAGTTTCCTTTTAGAGCAATATTCATTAGTTCCAATAACATTTGTTGATCTTCGACCATTTCCAGGCACTCTTATCATTGCTTGGATAGATATATCCATGAAACAGGTCCAATTTCTGCATTTCTGGAGATTTTATTCTCATGGGGAGAAACAGTAAATGAGTAGATTACATAGTACGTTAGAAAGTGATAAATGCTATGGGAAACATAGAGGAAGGTAACGGAGTTGGGGTTCTGGGTCTGAGAGTACCAATGACAAACTGTCATATGGGCACAGACTTGAAGGTGATAAGATAATTAGCCAATTGATTATCTGGAGAAAGAGCCTTTCAGGAAGAGAAGACAATCATTGCAAAGATCTCAAGGCAAGAGAATGCCTTATGACATATGTGGAGAATAATAAGGAGGCAATTTTGGTAGATTAGGGTGAACAAACAAGAGAGTAGTAAGAGATGAGATCTGGGAGGGGCCAGGTCACAGAGGCCTGTGTGAGCCATTTTAAGGACTTCTTTTTTTATTCCAAGTGAAATGGCTTTTATGGAGAGAAGTGTCACAATTTTACTTTTATTTTAAAAGGATCATTGCAGATGTGTTGATAATAGACTATAGGAGCACAAGAGTTAAAGAGAAAGATATGTTGGAAGCTATTGCAGTAATGCAGCTGAGCACTAAATTTTGTTCAGACTAGGATGAGTGAATGAAGAAATGGAAATGATCAGATTCTGAAAATATATATATATATATATATATATATTTTAAAGCATCAATTTAATTTATTTATTTATTTTTGGTTGTGTTGGGTCTTCTTTGCTGCATGCAGCCTTTCTCTAGTTGTGGCGAGCGCGGGCTACTCTTCATTGTGGTGTGCGGGCTTTTAATTGTGGTGGCTTCACTTGTTGCGGAGCACAGGCTCTAGGAGCGCAGGCTTCAGTAGTTGTGGCTCACGGGCTCTAGAGCACAGGCTCAGTAGTTGTGGTACATGGGCTTAGTTGCTCTGCGCCATGTGGGATCTTCCTGGACCAGGGACTGAACCCGTGTCCCCTGCATTGGCAGACGGATTCTTAACTACTGCACCACCAGGGAAGTCCCCCTAAATATATTTTGAATACACCATCAAAAAGAGTTTATTGATTTTGTATATGGGGCATGAATAAAGGAAATGATTCAAGGATGATGTAGTTTACTAGCTTTAGCAACTGGAAGGACAGAATTAGTATTCAGTGCAATGGAAAATGTATTTCTTTTGGAGGAAGGTAGAGAAGATCAGATATCCATATTTGGAAATATTGAATTAGAAATGATGCCTAGTTATCAAGTAGGCATTTGAATATGTGAATCTGGTGTTTGGTAGAGAGGTCTGGACTAGATATATAAACTTGGATGTTATAAGCATATATATCATATTTAGTTGGAGGAAGGCAGAGGACTAAGGATGAATTCTTGGGACATTTCAAATTTAAGAGGTCTAGGAGAAGAGGGTAAACTAGCAGAGAACACTGAAAGGGAGTGACAGGAAAAGTAGGAAGAAAAACAAAAGAGTGAGATATCCTGGAAACCAGGTAAAGAAAGCATACCAAATAAAGTCTGATCGGTGGTTTTAGCAACAATGTAGGCTATGTGACTTTTGGTGCAGTGTGTGGCAGGAGGTGGGGTGGGAAATTTGATGAGGAGAGTTTTGCTGCAAAGGGAATTTAGGAAATGGGACAGTACTCTAGGATTTTTTTTCTATTAAGGTGGGAGAAATTGGAAGCAATCTTAAAGATTTGCACCTGTTCTTTTTATTTATTTATTATTTTGTCATGCTTGCTTCATTCCCAGAAGTCTTTGAGGTGGGTTACAAAAAACAAAACACACAAATTCAAAAGAGTAAAACAAAATAAAAAGGGAGGAATTTAGTAATTTTACCTTTTCAAGCCTTGAAATTTATGCCCACTAGGAAAAAGAGTAGGGATTCCTTATATTTTAAAAGAGGAACAAACATAGTTATTATTTGTCTAGGTGGACAGAATAACTCACAATGTAATGACTTGGATGCTGAGTTGTGTTTTGTTTTGTTTTGATTTTAACCATGAGACAAATACATCATGGAGTCCTATGCCTGGTTTGTGAATCATTTTTTTCTTACTGACATTAGTAGTACCTAAGTTTGTTATCTGTTTTGTTTGGCTGCTCCCAAAATCTTGTTTTTGTTTTTTTGATAGTTAATTATTTTACTTTGAATTTATTTTTCTTACTGTTTTTATTTATTTATTTTTAATAGACCTTTATTGGAGTATAATTGCTTCATAATACTGTGTTAGTTTCTGTTGTACAACAAAGTGAATCAGCCATATGCATACATACATCTCCATATACCCTCCCTCTTGAGCCTCCCTCCCACCCTCCCTAGCAGCCCTATTGGTCATCGCAAAGCACCAGACTGATCTCCCTATGCTGTGCTGCTGCTTCCCACTAGCTATTTTACATTTTGTAGTGTATATATGTTGCTGCTACTCTCACTTTGCCCCAGCTTCCCCCTCCCCCTCTGTGTCCTCAAGTCCATTCTATATGTCTGTGTCTTTATTCTGCCCTGCCACTAGGTTCATGTGTACCATTTTTTTGTTAGATTCCATACATATGCGTTAGGATGCGGTATTTGTTTTTCACTTTCTGACTTACTTCACTCTGTATGACAAGACTCTAGGTCCATCCACCTTGCTACAAATAACTCAATTTTATTTCTTTTTATGGCTGAGTAATATTCCATTGTATATATGTGCCATGTCTTCTTTATCCATTCATCTGTTGATGGACATTTAGGTTGGCTCCATGTCCTGGCTATCGTAAATAGTGCTGCAGTGAACATTGTGGTACATGCCTCTTTTTGAATTATGGTTTTCTCAGGGTATATGCCCAGTAGTGGGATTGCTGGGTCATGGTAATTCTATTTTTAGTTTTTTAAGGAAGCTCCATACTGTTCTCCATAGTGGCTGTATCAATTTACATTCCCACCAACAGTGTAGGAGGGTTCCCTTTTCACCACACCCTTTTCAGCATTGATTGTTTCTAGGTTTTTTGATAATGGCCATTCTGACCGCTGTGAGGTGATACCTCATTGTAGTTTTGATTTGCATTTCTCTAATAATTAGTGATGTTGAGCATCTTTTCATGTGCCTCTTGGCCCTTTGTATGTCTTCCTTAGTGAAATGTCTTTAGGTCTTCCACACACTTTTTTTTTTTTTTATTTATTTATTTATTTATTTATTTATTTATTTTATTAACATCTTTATTGGGGTATAATTACTTTACAATGGTGTGTTAGTTTCTGCTTTATAACAAAGTGAATCAGTTATACATATACATATGTTCCCATATCTCTTCCCTCTTGCGTCTCCCTCCCTCCCACCCTCCCTATCCCACCCCTCCAGGCTGTCACAGAGCACCGAGCCAATATCCCCGTGCCATGCGGCTGCTTCCCTCTAGCTATCTACCTTACTACGTTTGTTAGTGTGTATATGTCCATGACTCTCTCTCGCCCCGTCACAGCTCACCCTTCCCCCTCCCCATAACCTCAAGTCCGTTCTCTAGGAGGTCTGCGTCTTTATTCCTGCCTTACCCCTAGGTTCTTCATGACATTTTTTTTTCTTAAATTCCATATATATGTGTTAGCATACTGTATTTGTCTTTTTCGTTCTGACTTACTTCACTGTGTATGACAGACTCTAGGTCTATCCACCTCATTACAAATAGCTCAATTTCGTTTCTTTTTATGGCTGAGTAATATTCCATTGTATATATGTGCCACATCTTCTTTATCCATTCATCCGATGATGGGCACTTAGGTTGTTTCCATCTCCGGGCTATTGTAAATAGAGCTGCGATGAACATTTTGGTACATGACTCTTTTTGAATTTCGGTTTTCTCAGGGTATATGCCCAGTAGTGGGATTGCTGGGTCATATGGTAGTTCTATTTGTAGTTTTTTAAGGAACCTCCATACTGTTCTCCATAGTGGCTGAACCAATTCACATTCCCACCAGCAGTGCAAGAGGGTTCCCTTTTCTCCACACCCTCTCCAGCATTTATTGTTTCTAGATTTATTGATGATGGCCATTCTGACTGGTGTGAGATGATATCTCATTGTAGTTTTGATTTGCATTTCTCTAATGATTAATGATGTTGAGCATTCTTTCATGTGTTTGTTGGCAGTCTGTATATCTTCTTTGGAGAAATGTCTATTTAGGTCTTCTGCCCATTTTTGGATTGGGGTGTTTGTTTTTTTGTTGTTGTTGAGCTGCATGAGCTGCTTGTAAATTTTGGAGATTAATCCTTTGTCAGTTGCTTCATTTGCAAATATTTTCTCCCATTCTGAGGGTTGTCTTTTGGTCTTGTTTATGGTTTCCTTTGCTGTGCAAAAGCTTTGAAGTTTCATTAGGTCCCATTTGTTTATTTTTGTTTTTATTTCCATTACTCTAGGGGGTGGGTCAGAAAGAATCTTGCTGTGATTTATGTCATAGAGTGTTCTGCCTATGTTTTCCTCTAATAGTTTGATAGTTTCTGGCCTTATATTTAGGTCTTTAATCCATTTTGAGCTTATTTTTGTGTATGGTGTTAGGGAGTGTTCTAATTTCATTCTTTTACATGTACCTGTCCAGTTTTCCCAGCACCACTTATTGAAGAGGCTGTCCTTTCTCCATTGTACATTACTGCCACCTTTATCAAAGATAAGGTGTCCATATGTGCATGGGTTTATCTCTGGGCTTTCTATCCTGTTCCATTGATCTATCTTTCTGTTTTTGTGCCAGTACCATACTGTCTTGATAACTGTAGCTTTGTAGTATAGTCTGAAGTCAGGGAGCCTGATTCCTCCAGTTCCTTTTTTTGTTCTCAAGATTGCTTTGGCTATTCGGGGTCTTTTGTGTTTCCATACAAATTGCGAAATTTTTTGTTCTAGTTCTGTGAAAAATGCCAGTGGTAGTTTGATAGGGATTGCATTGAATCTATAGATTGCTTTGGGTAGTAGAGTCATTTTCACAATGTTGATTCTTCCAATCCAAGAACATGGTATATGTCTCCATCTATTTGTATCATCTTTAATTTCTTTCATCAGTGTCTTATAGTTTTCTGCATACAGGTCTTTTGTCTCCTTAGGTAGGTTTATTCCTAGATATTTTATTCTTTTTGTTGCAATGGTAAATGGGAGTGTTTTCTTGATTTCACTTTCAGATTTTTCATCATTAGTATATAGGAATGCCAGAGATTTCTGTGCATTAATTTTGTATCCTGCTACTTTACCAAATTCATTGATTAGCTCTAGTAGTTTTCTGGTAGCATCTTTAGGCTTCTCTATGTATAGGATCATGTCATCTGCAAACAGTGACAGCTTTACTTCTTCTTTTCCGATTTGTATTCCTTTTATTTCCTTCTCTTCTCTGATTGCTGTGGCTAAAACTTCCAAAACTATGTTGAATAAGAGTGGTGAGAGTGGGCACCCTTGTCTTGTTCCTGATCTTAGTGGAAATGCTTTCAGTTTTTCACCATTGAGGATGATGTTTGCTGTGGGCTTGTCGTATATGGCCTTTATTATGTTGAGGAAAGTTCCCTCTATGCCTACTTTCTGCAGGGTTTTTATCATAAATGGGTGTTGAATTTTGTCAAAAGCTTTCTCTGCATCTATTGAGATGATCATATGGTTTTTCTCCTTCAGTTTGTTAATATGGTTTATCACATTGATAGATTTGCGTATATTGAAGAATCCTTGCATTCCTGGAACAAACCCCACCTGATCATGGTGTATGATCCTTTTAATGTGCTGTTGGATTCTGTTTGCTAGTATTTTGTTGAGGATTTTTGCATCTATGTTCATCAGTGATATTGGTCTGTAGTTTTCTTTCTTTGTGACATCCTTGCCTGGTTTTGGTATCAAGGTGATGGTGGCCTCGTAGAATGAGTTTGGTAGTGTTCCTCCCTCTGCTATATTTTGGAAGAGTTTGAGAAGGATAGGTGTTAGCTCTTCTCTAAATGTTTGATAGAATTCGCCTGTGAAGCCATCTGGTCCTGGGCTTTTCTTTGTTGGAAGATTTTTAATCACAGTTTCAATTTCAGTGCTTGTGATTGGCCTGTTCATATTTTCTATTTCTTCCTGATTCAGTCTTGGCAGGTTGTGCATTTCTAAGAATTTGTCCATTTCTTCCAGATTGTCCATTTTATTGGCATAGAGTTGCTTGTAGTAATTTCTCATGATCTCTTTTATTTCTGCAGTGTCAGTTGTTACTTCTCCTTTTTCATTTTTAATTCTATTGATTTGAGTCTTCTCCCTTTTTTTCTTGATAAGTCTGGCTAGTGGTTTATCTATTTTGTTTATCTTCTCAAAGAACCAGCTTTTAGTTTCATTGATCTTTGCTATCATTTCCTTCATTTCTTTTTCATTTATTTCTGATCTGATTTTTATGATTTCTTTCCTTCTGCTAGCTTTGGGGTTTTTTTGTTCTTCTTTCTCTAATTGCTTGAGGTGCAAGGTTAGGTTGTTTATTCTAGATGTCTCCTGCTTCTTAAGGTGGGCTTGTATTGCTATAAACTTCCCCCTTAGAACTGCTTTTGCTGCATCCCACAGGTTTTGGGTCGTTGTGTCTCCATTGTCATTTGTTTCTAGGTATTTTTTGATTTCCTCTTTGATTTCTTCAGTGATCACTTCATTATTAAGTAGTGTATTGTTTAGCCTCCATGTGTTTGTATTTTTTACAGATCTTTTCCTGTAATTGATATCTAGTCTCATGGCGTTGTGGTCAGAAAAGATACTTGATACAATTTCAATTTTCTTAAATTTACCAAGGCTTGATTTGTGACCCAAGATATGATCTATCCTGGAGAATGTTCCGTGAGCACTTGAGAAAAATGTGTATTCTGTTGTTTTTGGATGGAGTGTCCTATAAATATCAATTAAGTCCATCTTGTTTAATGTATCATTTAAAGCTTGTGTTTCCTTATTTATTTTCATTTTGGATGATCTGTCCATGGGTGAAAGTGGGGTGTTTAAGTTCCCTACTATGAATGTGTTACTGTCAATTTCCCCTTTTATGGCTGTTAGTATTTGCCTTATGTATTGAGGTGCTCCTATGTTGGGTGCATAAATATTTACAATTGTTATATCTTCTTCTTGGATCGATCCCTTGATCATTATGTAGTGTCCTTCTTTGTCTCTTTTAATAGTCCTTATTTTAAAGTCTATTTTGTCTGATATGAGAATTGCTACTCCAGCTTTCTTTTGGTTTCCATTTGCATGGAATATCTTTTTCCATCCCCTTACTTTTAGTCTGTATGTGTCTCTAGGTCTGAAGTGGGTCTCTTGTAGACAGCATATGTAAGGGTCTTGTTTTTGTATCCATTCAGCTAATCTGTGTCTTTTGGTGGGAGCATTTAGTCCATTTACATTTAAGGTAATTATCGATATGTATGTTCCTATTCCCATTTTCTATATTGTTTTGGGTTCGTTATTATAGGTCTTTTCCTTCTCTTGTGTTTCTTGCCTAGAGAAGATCCTTTAGCATTTGTTGTAAAGCTGGTTTGGTGGTGCTGAACTCTCTCAGCTTTTGCTTGTCTGTAAAGGTTTTTATTTCTCCATCAAATCTGAATGAGATCCTTGCTGGGTAGAGTAGTCTTGGTTGCAGGTTTTTCTCCTTCATCACTTTCAGTATGTCCTGCCACTCCCTTCTGGCTTGTAGGGTTTCTGCTGAAAGATCAGCTGTTAACCTTATGGGGATTCCCTTATGTGTTATTTGTTGTTTTTCCCTTGCTGCTTTTAATATGCTTTCTTTGTATTTAATTTTTGACAGTTTGATTAATATGTGTCTTGGCGTATTTCTCCTTGTATTTATCCTGTATGGGACTCTCTGTGCTTCCTGGACTTGATTAACTATTTCCTTTCCCATATTAGGGAAGTTTTCAACTATAATCTCTTCAAATATTTTCTCAGTCCCTTTCTTTTTCTCTTCTTCTTCTGGAACCCCTATAATTCGAATGTTGGTGCGTTTAATGTTGTCCCAGAGGTCTCTGAGACTGTCCTCAGTTCTTTTCATTCTTTTTTCTTTATTCTGCTCTGCAGTAGTTATTTCCACTATTTTATCTTCCAGGTCACTTATCCGTTCTTCTGCCTCAGTTATTCTGCTATTGATCCCATCTAGAGTATTTTTAATTTCATTTATTGTGTTGTTCATCATTGCTTGTTTCATCTTTAGTTCTTCTAGGTCCTTGTTAACTGATTCTTGCATTTTGTCCATTCTATTGTCCATTCTATCTCCAAGATTTCGGATCAACCTTACTATCATTATTCTGAATTCTTTTTCAGGTAGACTGCCTATTTCCTCTTCATTTGTTAGGTCTGGTGCATTTTTATCTTGCTCCTTTATCTGCTGTGTGTTTTTCTGTTTTCTCATTTTGCTTATCTTACTGTGTTTGGGGTCTCCTTTTTGCAGGCTGCAGGTTCGTAGTTCCTCCTGTTTTTGATGTCTGTCTCCAGTGGCTAAGGTTGGTTCAGTGGGTTGTGTAGGCTTCCTGGTGGAGGGGACTAGTGCCTGTGTTGTGGTGGAAGAGGCTGGATCTTGTCTCTCTAGTGGGCAGGTTCACGTCTGGTGGTGTGTATTGGGGTGTCTGTGGCCTTATTATGATTTTAGGCAGCCTCTCTGCTAATGGGTGGGGTTGTGTTCCTGTTTTGCTAGTTGTTTGGCACAGGTTGTCCAGCACTGTGGCTTGCTGGTCGTTGAGTGAAGCTGGGTGCTGGTGTTAAGATGGAGGTCTCTGGGAGATTTTCGCCATTTGATATTATCTGGAGCTGGGAGGTCTCTTGTGAACCAGTGTCTTGAAGTTGGCTCTCCTACCTCAGAGGGAGAGCCCTGCCTCCTGGCTGGAGCACCAAGAGCCTTTCATCCACACGGCTCAGAATAAAAGGGAGAAAAAGTAGAGGGAATTAGTAGACGTATGAGGAAAGAAAGAAGGAAAGGAGGGAAGGAAGGAGGGAAGGAAGGAAGGAAGGAAGGAAGGAAGAAAGAAAGAAAGAAGCAAAGAAGGAAAGAAGGCAAGAAGGAACGAAAGGAGGGAGGGAGGGAGGGAGGAAGGAAGGAGGGAAAGAAGTAAAAACAAAAAGAAAGAAGATACAGTAAAAATAAAATAAAGTATAATAAAGTTATTGAATTAAAAAATTCTTAATTAGAACAAAAAAAAAAGGACGGATAGAACCTTAGGACAAATGTTGGAAGCAAAGCTGTACAGACAAAGTCTTACACAGAAGCGTACACATATACCCTCACAAAAAGAGGTAAAGGGGGAAAAATCATAAATCTTGCTGTCAGAGACCACCTCCTCAATTTGGGATAATTCGTTGTCTAAAGGAGGGAAGGAAGGAGGGAAGGAAGGAAGGAAGGAAGGAAGAAAGAAAGAAGCAAGGAAGGAAAGAAGGCAAGAAGGAACGAAAGGAGGGAGGGAGGAAGGAAGGAAGGAGGGAAAGAAGGGAAAACAGAAAGAAGATACAGTAAAAATAAAATAGAGTATAATAAAGTTATTGAATTAAAAAATTCTTAATTAGAGAAAAAAAAAAAAAAGGACGGATAGAACCTTAGGACAAATGTTGGAAGCAAAGCTGTACAGACAAAGTCTTACACAGAAGCGTACACATACACCCTCACAAAAAGAGGTAAAGGGGGAAAAATCATAAATCTTGCTGTCAGAGACCACCTCCTCAATTTGGGATAATTCGTTGTCTAAAGGAGGGAAGGAAGGAGGGAAGGAAGGAAGGAAGGAAGGAAGAAAGAAAGAAGCAAGGAAGGAAAGAAGGCAAGAAGGAACGAAAGGAGGGAGGGAGGAAGGAAGGAAGGAGGGAAAGAAGGGAAAACAGAAAGAAGATACAGTAAAAATAAAATAGAGTATAATAAAGTTATTGAATTAAAAAATTCTTAATTAGAAAAAAAAAAAAAAAGGGACGGATAGAACCTTAGGACAAATGTTGGAAGCAAAGCTATACAGACAACGTCTTACACAGAAGCGTACACATACACCCTCACAAAAAGAGGTAAAGGGGGAAAAATCATAAATCTTGCTGTCAGAGACCACCTCCTCAATTTGGGATGATTCGTTGTCTAAAGGAGGGAAGGAAGGAAGGAAAGAAAGAAAGAAAGAAAGGACGAAGGTAAAGTATAATAACGTTCTTAAAATTAAAATTGATTATTAAGAAAAAAAATTTTAAGAAAAAACCATGGACGGATAGAACCTAGGACAAATGGTGGAAGCAAGACTATACAGACAAGATCTCACACAGAAGCATACACATACACATTCACAAAAAGAGGAATAGGGAGAAAAATCATAGATCTTGCTCCCAAAGTCCACCTCCTTAATTTGGGATGATTGGCTGTCTATTCATGTATTCCACAGATGCAGGGTACATCAAGTTGATTGTGGAGCTTTAATCCGCTGCTTCTGAGGCTGCTGGGAGAGATTTCCCTTTCTCTTCTTTGTTCTCACAGCTCCCAGGGGCTCAGCTTTGGATTTGGCCCTGCCTCTGCGTGTAGGTCGCTGGAGGGCGTCTGTTTTTTGCTCAGACAGGACGGGGTTAAAGGAGCCGCTGATTCGGGGGTTCTGGCGTACGGAGGCCGGCGGCGGGGAGGGAGGGGCACGGAATGCGGGGCGGGCCTGCGGCGGCAAAGTCCGGCGTGACTCTGCACCAGCCCGAGGCCCGCCGTGCGCTCTCCCGGGGAAGTCGTCTCCGGATCCCGGGAACCCGGCAGTGGCGGGCTGCACAGGCTCCGCGGAGGAGGGGAGTGGAGAGCGACCTACGCTCGCGCACAGGCCCCTTGGTGGCGGCAGCAGCAGCCCCAACGTCTCCCGCCCGCCTTGGGGTCCGCGCCTCCAGCCGCGGCTTGCGCCCGTCTCTGGAGTCAGCGCCCTCAGCCGCGGCTCGCGCCCGTCTCTGGGGTGCGCGCCCTCAGCCGCGGCTCACGCCCGTCTCTGGGGTCCGCGCCCTCAGCCGCGGCTCGCGCCCGTCTCTGGGGTCCGCGCTTTCAGCCGCGGCTCGCGCCCGTCACTGGGGTTCGCGCTTTTAGCCGCGGCTCGCGCCCGTCTCTGGAGTTCCTTTAAGCAGCGTTCTTAAACCCCTCTCCTCACGCACCAGGAAACAAAGAGGGAAGAAAAAGTCTCTTGCCTCTTCGGCAGGTGCCGGCTTTTCCCCGGACTCCCTCCCGGCTAGCTGTGGTGCACTAACCCCTTCAGGCTATGTTCAAGCCGCCAACCCCAGTCCTCTCCCTGCGCTCCGTCCGAAACCGAAACCCTAGCCTCAGAGCCTCAGCTCGCAGCCCCGCCCGTCCCGGCGGGTGAGCAGACAAGCCTCTCGGGCTGGTGAGTGCCGGTCGGCACCGATCCTCTGTGCGGGAATCTCCCCGCTTTGCCCTCCGCACCCGTTGCTGTGCACTCCTCCGTGGCTTCGAAGCTCCCCCCTCCGCCTCCCGCAGTCTCCGCCCGCGAAGGGGCTTCCTAGTGTGTGGAAACTTTTCCTCCTTCACAGCTCCCTCCCACTGGTGCAGGTGCCGTCCCTATTCTTTTGTCTCTGTTTATTCTTTTTTCCTTTTGCCCTACCCAGGTACGTGGGGAGTTTCTTGCCTTTTGGGAGGTCTGAGGTCTTCTGCCAGCCTTCAGTAGGTGTTCTGCAGGAGTTGTTCCACGTGTAGATGTATTTCTGGTGTATCTGTGGAGAGGAAGATGATCTCCGCGTCTTACTCTTCCGCCATCTTCCCTTCGAGCCCCCAGTTTGTCTTCTTCTCCACACACTTTTAATTGTATTGTTTGTTTTTTTGATATTGAGCTCCATGAGCTATTTGTATATTTTGGAGATTAATCCTTTGTCCGTTGTTTCATTTGCAAATATTTTCTCCCATGCTAAGGTTTGTCTTTTTGTCTTGTTTATGGTTTCCTTTGCTATGCAAAAGCTTTTAAATTTCATTAGGTCCCATTTGTTTGTTTTTATTTTCATTACTCTCGGATGTGGGTCAGAAAAATCTTGATGTTGTTTATGTCAAAGCATTTTTCCTATGTTTTCCTCTAAGAGTTTTATAGTGTCTGGCCTTACATTTAGGTCTTTAATCCATTTGGAGTTTATTTTTGTGTATGGTGTTAGGGAGAGTTCTAATTTTATTGTTTTACATGTAGCTGTCCAGTTTTCCCAGCACCACTTATTGAAGAGGCTGTCTTTTCTCCATTTTATGTTCATGCCTCTTTTGTCGTAAATTAGGTGACCACATGTGTGTGGGTTTATCTCTGGGCTTTCTATACTGTTCCATTGATCTATATTTCCGTTTTTGTGCCAGTATGTTACTGTCTTGATTACTGTAGCTTTGTAGTGTAGTTTGAAGACAGGGAGCCCAATTCTTCCAGCTCTATGTTTCTTTCTCAAGATTGCATTGGCTATTCAGGGTCTTTTGTGTTTCCATATGAATTGTAAAATTTTTTGTTCTAGTTCTGTGAAAAATGGCATTGGTAGTTTGATAGGGATTGCATTGAATATGTAGATGGCTTGGGGTAGTATAGTCATTTTCACAATATTGATTCTTCCAATCCAAGAACATGGTCTGTTTCTCCATCTGTTTGTGTCATCTTTGATTTCTTTCATCAGTGTTTTATACTTTTCTGACTACAAGTTTTTCACCTCCTTAGGCAGGTTTATTCCTAGGTATTTTATTCTTTTTGTTGCAATGGTAAATGGGAGTGTTTCCTTAATTTCTCTGTCTGATTTTTTGTTGTTGGTGTATAGGAATGCCAGAGATTTCTGTGCATTAATTTTATATCCTGCAACTTTACCTAATTTATTGATTAGCCCTAGTAGTTTTCTGGTGGCATCTTTAGGATTTTCTATGTATAGTATTGTATCATCTGCAAACAGTGACAGTTTTACTTCTTCTTTTCCAATTTGTATTCCTTTTATTTCTTTTTCTTCTCTGATTGCTGTGGCAAGGACGTCCAAAACTATGTTGAATAAGAGTGGTGAGAGTGGGCAACCTTGTCTTGTTCCTGATCTTAGTGGAAATGCTTTCAGTTTTTCACCATTGAGAATGATGTTTGCTGTGGGTTTGTCATATATGGCCTTTATTTTTATTTTTTTAGAAGTGGGTGCTGTTTTTTTTTAAAATTAATTAATTATTTTTGGCTGTGTTGGGTCTTTGTTTCTGTGCAAGGGCTTTCTCTAGTTGCGGGGAGCGGGGCCCACTCTTCATCGCGGTGCACGGGCCTCTCACTATTGCGGCCTCTCTTGTTGCGGAGCACAGGCTCCAGACACGCAGGCTCAGTAGTTGTGGCGCACGGGCCTAGTTGCTCCACGGCATGTGGGATCTTCCCAGACCAGGGCTCGAACTCGTGTCCCCTGCATTAGCAGGCAGATTCTTAACCACTGCGCCACCAGGGAAGCCCGATGGCCTTTATTATTTTGAGGTAGTTTCCCTCTGTGCACACTTTCTGGAGAGTTTTTATCATAAATGGGTGTTGAATTTTGTCAAAAGCTTTTTCTGCATCTACTGAAATGATCATATGGTTTTTATTCCTTAATTTGTTAATGTGGTGTAGTGACATTGATTGATTTGCATATATTGAGGAATCCTTGCATCCCTGGGATAAATCCCACTGATTATGGTATATGATTCTTTTAATATGCTGATGGATTCTCTTTGCTAGTATTTTGTTCAGGATTTTTGCATCTATGTTCATCAGGGATATTGGTCTATAATTTTCTTTTTTTGTGTTATCTTTTTCTGGTTTGGGTATCAGGGTGATGGTGGCTTTGTAGAATGAATTTGGGAGTGTTCCTTCCTCTGCAATTTTTTGGAACAGTTTGAGAAGGATCAGTGTTAGCTCTTCTCTAAGTACTTGGTAGAATTCGCCTGTGAAGCCATCTGGTCCTGGACTTTTGTTTGCTGGAAGATTTTTAATTACAGTTTCAATATTATTAGTTGTGATAGGTCTGTTTATATTTCCTAATTCTTCCTTGTTCAGTCTTGGAAAATTGTACCTTTCCAAGAATTTGTCCATTTCTTCGTGGTTGTCCATTTTATTGACATATCGTTGTTTGTAGTAGAGTCTTATAATCCTTTATATTTCTGCAGTGTCGGTTGTAATTTCTCCTTTTCATTTGTAATTTTATTGATTTGCATCCTCTCTCTTTTTTCCTTGATGAGTCTAGCCAAGGGTTTGTGTATTTTGTTTATCTTCTCAAAGAACCAGCTTTTAGTTTTATTGATCTTTGCTATTGTTTTCTTCGTTTCTGTTTCATTTATTTCTGCTCTGATCTTTATGATTTCTTTCCTTCTACTGACTTCGGGTTTTCTTTGTTCTTGTATCTCTAGTTGCTTTAGATGTAGGGTTAGATTGTTTATTTGAGATTTTTCTTGTTTCTCGAGGTGAGATTGAATTGCTATAAACTTCTCTCTTAGAACTGCTTTTGCTGTGTCCCATAGGTTTGGCTTGGCATGTTTTCATTGTCATTTGTTTCTAGGTATTTTTTAATTTCTTCTTTGATTTCTTCAGTGATCTCTTGGTCATTTAGTAGCACACCGTATAGCCTCTATGTATTTGTGTTTTTTGCAGTTTTTTTCCTGTAATTGATTTCCAGTCTCATAGTGTTGCGGTCACAAAAGATGCTTTATATGATTTCAATTTTCTTAAATTTACTGAAGCTTGATTTGTTACCCAAGATATGATCTATCCTGGGGAATGTTCTGTGTACACTTGAGAAGAAAGTGTTTTCTGTTGTGTTTGGCTGGAATGTCCTATAAATATCCATTAAGTCCATCTTGTCTAATGTGTCAATTAAAGCTTGTGTTTCCTTACTTATTTTCATTTTGGATGATCTGTCCATTGGTGAAAGTGGGGTGTTAAAGTCCCCTACTATGACTGTGTTAGTGTCGATTTCCCCTTTTTTAGCTGTTAGCATTTGCCTTATGTATTGAGGTGCTCCTATGTTGGGTGCACAAATATTTACAATTGTTATGTCTTCTTGGTTTGATCCCTTGATCATTATGTAGGGTCCTCTTTGTCTCTTTTAATAGTCCTTATTTTAAAGTCTATTTTGTCTGATATGAGAATTGCTACTCCTGCTTTCTTTTGATTTCCATTTGCATGCAATATCTTTTTCCATCCTTTCACTTTCAGTCTGTATGTGTCCCTAGGTTTGAAGTGGGTGTCTTGTAGATGGCATAGATATGGGTCTTGTTTTTTGTTTGTTTTTGTGGTACGCGGGCCCCTCACTGTTGTGGCCTCTCCTGTTGCAGAGCACAGGCTCCGGACGCGCAGGCTCAGTGGCCATGGCTCACGGGCCTAGCTGCTCCGTGGCATGTGGGATCTTCCCAGACCGGGGCATGAACCCGTGTCCCCTGCATCGGCAGGCGGACTCTCAACCACTGCGCCACCAGGGAAGCCCGGGTCTTGTTTTTGTGTCCATTCAGCCAGTCTGTCTTTTGGTTGGGACATGTAATCCATTTATGTTCAAAGTTATTATTGATGTGTATGTTCCTATTACTATTTTCGTAATTATTTTGGGATTGTTTCTGTGGTTCTTTTTCTTCTATTGTGTTTCCCAAATAGAGAAGTTTCTTTAGCATTTGTTGTAAAGCTGGTTTGGTGGTGCTGAATTCTCTTAGCTTTTGCTTGTCTGAAAAGCTTTTGATTTCTCTCTTGAATCTGAATGAGATCCTTGCTGGGTAGAGTAATTTTGGTCGTAGGTTTTTCTCTTTCATCACTTTAAATTTATGCTGTTACTCACTTGTGGCCTGCAGAGTTTGTGCTGAAAAATCAGCTGGTAACCTTATGGGGATTCCTTTTATTTTATTTTTCCCTTGCTGCTTTTAATATTTTTTCTTTGAATTTAATGTTTGTTAGTTTCATTAATATGTGTCTTGGTGTGTTTTTCCATAAGCTTTATCCTGTATGGGATTCTCTGTGCTTCCTGGACTTTGGTGACTCTTTCCTTTCCCATTAGGGAAATTTTCCAGTATAATCTCCTCAAATATTTTCTCAGACCCTTTCTTTTTCTCTTTTTCGTCTGGGACCCATATAATTCAAATGTTGGTGCATTTAGTGTTGTCCCAGAAGTCTCAGATTGTCGTCAATTCTTTTCATTCTTTTTTCTTTATTCTGCTCCTTGGCAGTTATTTCCACCTTTTTGTCTTCCAGCTCACTTATTCATTCTTCTGCCTCAGTTATTCTGTTATTGATTCCTTCCAGTGTATTTTTCATTTCAGTTATGGTGTTCATCTCTGTTTATTTGTTCTTTAGTTCTTCTAGGTCTTTGTTAATCATTTCTTGTATTTTCTCAATCCGTGCCTCCATTCTATTTCCGAGATTCTGGATTATCTTTACAATCATTACTCTGAATTCTTTTTCAGGTAGTTTGCCTATTTCCTCTTCATTTAATTGGTCTTGTAGGCTTTTACCTTGCTCTTTCATCTGAGACATATTTTTTTTCTGTCTCTTTTTTTTTTTTTTTTTTTTTAATGAGTGGGATTGTGTTCCCCTCTTACTGGTTGTTGTTTTGGCCCCATGCTTCCAACACTGTAGGATGCTTGTAGGATGTTGGGTAGAGCTGGGTCTTTGTGCCAAGATGAAGGCCTCCAGGAGACCTCACTCCGATGAATATTCCCTGGCGTCTGAGGTTCTCTGTTAGTCCAGTGGTCCAGACTCAGAGCTCCCACCACAGGAGCTTTGGTCCAACCCCCAGCTCGTGTACCATGATCCCACAAGCTGCACGGGGTGTCAAAAAAAAAAAAAAGGTAACAATAGCAAAGTGAAAAATAAAATTATACTGAGAAACTAACAGATATGTTAGAAAGAATATATAAATAAAAATATAGATGGAACAACAACTGGAAGATAAAACAGAACCACAATAGTAAAAAAGAGGAGAAAAAGAAATGGTGGATAAATCCTTGGCTGTAGAGGGTAGGGCATAAGCAGGGGCAGTGTTTGGGCAGTGGGCGGGGCCTATTCTTAGGACCCACAAGATTGAAAAAGGCCCTGGGAGGTGTGGGGAGTGGGGCTTAGGTTCAACAGAAGGGGCCGAGGCGTGCCTCCTGCCTCTGGTCTCCGAGGCTGGTGGACTCCACCTGGGAGCCTAGCAGGCTTCCTGGGCCCAAGTGGGAGGGGCCAACACCATTTCCTGCTCCTCCATTCCCAGAGGGCCCCTCTCACCTGCCTCTCTTGCTCTCCCCCAGCCTACCTCCTATGCCCCCAGGACCAATGTGGGGGGTGATCTTGGATGGTGGGGGACCCGTCCTAGTAGCCCAGCAGGCTTCCTGGGACTGAGTGGGCAGGGCCAACGCCCTCCACTCCTCTCCCGCTCCTCCAGTCCTGGAGGGCCCCTCCCACCTGCCTCTCCTGTTCTCCCCCGCTCCCCCCATCTCCCTCCTATGACCTCAGGACCCACCTGGCCCTGAGTGGGCTTTGGAGGGCAGGGGATCAGCCTGGGCACTTAGCAGTTTTCCCATGCCCAAGTGGGCAGGGCAAACACCCTTCTTCTCTCCTGCTCCCCTGGCCCCAGAAGACCCCTCCTGCCTGCCTGTCCTGTTCTCCCCCATCCTCCCTCCTATGCCTCCAGGACCAACATGGCCCAGAGGGAGCTTCTGAGTCATAGGACCCAGCCCAATAGCCGGGCAGATTTCTCTGGCTGATTGGGCAGGGGAAATGCTGGGCGTGCTCTCCCCTGATCCTAGCCCCTGAGGGTACCTGAGGTGTGGGAACCCCTCCCCCTTCTCAGCCACCCCTCAGGGGTACCATTCCTGCCTGGCCTCCATTTCTCCTTCCCCCTCAGTCCCCCCACATCCTACCAGTTCATTTGAGGGTTCCTCCCATCTCTTTGGGTGTTGAGGTGCCCCACCAGTGTCCGGCAGGCCCCCTAGTTGTGGGGAGATGTGAACTTGGAGATGTGAACTCTTGACTCCACCCTCTAAAAATCTTGTTTAAAGTTATATTTATTGTTGTGGTTAAAACAGCCTAATGATATGTTGGTTAAATTACTTTTTCATTTATAAATTGAGTTCTGAAATGTTACCTGTCTTTACAAGCAGACACTTAGTAGCATTTTCCTGCTTGTATCTTTGTAATTTATTCTCAAGATGATGCTTTATCAAAATGAAAGTCACTTTTAAAATCTTATAACCTTTTATCCACAGTTTTATTGAGATATAACTGTCATATGGCACTATATAAGTTTAAGGTGTAGAAAAAAACGACTTGACTTATGTATGTTGTGAAATGATTACCACAACACCTTTAGTTATCATCCATCATCTCATATAGACACAAAAAAAGGAGAAAAATGTTTTTTTTTCCTTGTGATGAGAATTCTTAGGATCTACTCTCAACAACTTTCATATATACCATACAATAGTATTAAATATAGTCATCATGTTTGCCTTCCAGGATTTACTTGTCTTACTGGAAACTTGTATCTTTTGACCACCTGCATCCAGTCCTCCCATTTCTTACACCCTGCTTCTGGCAACCACAAATCTGATCTCTTTTACTATGAGTTTTGTTTTCTTCCTCCATCCCTCCCTCCTTTCCTTTCCTTTCCTTTCCTTTCCTTTCACTTCTCCTTTCTCTCTCTCTTTCTTTCAAATTTCGCGTATATGTGATAATAGTCTTTGTCTTTTTCTGTCTGACTTATTTTACTTACCATAATATCCCCAAGATCCATCCATGTTGTCACAAATGTCAGGATGTCCTTATTTTTTATGGCTGAATAATATTCCACTGTGTGTGTGTGTGTGTGTGTGTGTGTGTGTGTGTGTGTGTGTGTATGCCATATTTTCTTTATTCATTCATCTGCTAATGGACACTTAGGTTGTTTCCATATCCTGCCTATTGTAAATAATGCTGCAATAAATGTGGGGGTGCAGATGTCTCTTCAACATAGTGTTTTTATTTCCTTTGGATGCATTCCAGGCAGAAGAACTGCTGGATCATACAGTAATTCATTTTTAAAATATTTTGAGGAACCTCCATACTGTCTTCTGTAGTGACTGCACCAATTTACCACCAACAGTGCACAAGGGTTCCCTTTTTCCACCTCCTTCCCAGCATTTCTTATCTCTTGTCTTTTTGATGCTTGCCATTTTAATGGGCATAAGGTGATATCTCATTGTGGTTTTGATTTGCATTTCATTTATGATTACTGATGTTGAACACCTCTTCATGTACCTGTTGGCCATCTATGTATCTTTTTTAGAAAAATTTCTATTCAGATTCTTTACCATTTTTTAAATTTGGTTTTTTTGTTTGTTTGTTTGCTATTGAGTTGTATGAGTTCTTTGTATTTTGGATGTTAAAGTCTTATCAGATAAATAATTTGAAAAATATTCCCCCTTACATAGGTTATCTTTTCATTTTGTTGATCATTTATTTTACTGTGTAGAAGCTTTTTAGTTTGATGTAGTCCCACTTGTTTATTTTTGATTTTCTTGCTTGTGCTTTAGGTGTCATATCCAAAAATCATTGCCATGATCCATGCCAAGGAACTTTTTTTAAAAATATGTTTTCTTCTTGACTGTACATACATGAGTTTATTTCTGGGCTCTCAATCTGTTCCATTGATCTATGTGTCTTTTATTTTTTTATGCCAGTATTATACTGTTTTGATTACTCTTCTTTATAATATAGCTTGAAATCAGGAAGTGTGGTGCCTTCCACTTTGTTCTTCCTTCTCAGGATTGCGTTGGATATTCGGGAGCTTTTGTGGTTTCATATAAATTTTATAGTTCTTTTCTACTTCTGTAAAAAATGTCATTTGAATATTGATAGGGATTGCATTGAATATAGATAGCTTTGGGTAATATGGACATTTTAACAGTACTAATTATTCCAATCCACAAACATGGGATACCTTTCCATTTATTCATGTCTTCTATTTCTTTCATAAATGTCTTGCAGTTTCCAGTTTAGAGATTTTTCATCTCCTTAGTTAAATTTATTCCTAAATACTTTATTGTGTTTGTTGATATTACAAATGGGGCTGTTTTTTAATTTCTTTTTCAGGTAATTTGTGTTAATATTTAGAAACATTACTGATTTTTGCATTTTAATTTTGTATCCTGCAACTTTGATAAACTTGTTGGTTACATCTAACAGTTTTTTGGTGTAGTATTTAGGATTTTCTATATATAAAATTATTTCAACTGTCCTATTTCTTTCTTTTTTTTTTTTTCCAAATTCTGATGGCTTTTATTTCTTTTTCTTGCTTGATTTCTCTGGCTAGGATTCCCATTACTATGTTGCACAGGAGTGATAAAAGTGGGCATCCTTGTTTGGTTTCTAAGAAGAAAATCTTAGAGGAAAGATCAGGTCTTGTTTCTGATCTTTCACCATTGAGTATAGTGTTAGCTCTGGGCTTGTCATATGTGGGCTTTATCATGTTGAGGTTATGTTTCTTCTATACTTAATTTGTTAAGTTTTTTTTTTTTTTTTTTTACCATGAATGGATGTTGAATTCTATCAAATGCTTTTTCTATGTCTATTGAGATGATCATAGATTTTTTTTTGGTTTATTTTTACTTTAATTTCTTTTGTCTTAGAAGACTGATCCAAGAAAATATTGCTATGATTTATGTCAAAGAGTATTCTGCCTATGTTTTTTTATAGGAGTTTTATGGTTTTAGGTCTTATGTTTAGGTCTTTACTTCATTTTAACTTTATTTTTGTATTTGATACAAGGGAATGGTCTAATCTCATTGTTTTACACGTGGCTGTCTAGTTTTCTCAACACCATTTGTTGAAGAGATGGTTTTTTCTTCATTGTATATTCTTGCCTCCTTTGCTGTAGATTAACTGACCATATATGTATGGGTTTATTTCTGGGCCCTCTATTCTGTTCCATTGAACTATATATCTGTTTCTGTGCCAATACCATGCTGTTTTGGTTACTGTAGCTTTGTATATAGTATAATCTAAAGTCAGGGAGCCTGATTCTTCCAGCACCATTTTTCTTTCTCAGGATTGCTTTGGCTATTCAGGATCTTTTGTGTTTCCACAAATATTTTGAAATTATTTGTTCTAGTTCTGTGAAAATTGCCATTGGTAATTTGATAGGAATTGCATTGAATCTGGAGATTGCCTTAGGTACTATAATAATTTTGACAATATTGATTCCTCCAATCCAAGAACATGGTATATCTTCCATCTGTTGTGTCATTTTTGATTTCTGTCATCAGCATCTTATAGTTTCACTGTACAGGTCTTTTGCCTCCTTAGATAGGTTTATTCCTAGGTATTTTATTCTTTTTGATGTGGCAATAAATGTAGTAGTAAATGATAGTAAATGTGATAGTAAATTAAGTAAATTCCTTAATTTCTGTTTTTCTGTCTGTAGTTGATTTCTAGTTTCATACTGGTGGGGTCAGAGAAAATGCTTGATATAATTTCTATCCTTTTAAATTTGTTGTGGCTTGTTTTGTGACCTAGTATGAGATCTATCCTGCAGAATGTTCCATGTGCACTTAAAAAGAATGTGTATTCTACTGTTTTGGGATGTGATATCCTATAGACATCAATTAAATCCAGCTTGTCTGTTGTGTCATTTAAGACCACTGTTGGGCTTCCCTGGTGGCGCAGTGGTTGAGAGTCCGCCTGCCGATGCAGGCGACACGGGTTCGTGCCCCGGTTTGGGAGGATCCCACATGCCGCAGAGCAGCTGGGCCTGTGAGCCATGGCCACTGAGCCTGCGTGTCTGGAGCCTGTGCTCCGCAAAGGGAGAGGCCACAACAGTGAGACGCCCGTGTACCGCAAAAAAATAAAAAAAATAAATAAGACCACTGTTGCCTTATTGATTTTCCGTCTGGATGATGTTTCCCATTGATGTCAATGACGTGTTAAAATCTCCTAGTATTATTGAATTATTGTCAATTTCCCCCTTTATGTCTGTTAGTATTTGCTTTTTATATTTAGGTGGTCCTGTATTTGGTGTATAAATGTTAACACATATAATATCCACTTCTTGTATTGATCCCTTTATCATTATTCAATGCCCCTCTTTGTCTTTTGTTATAGCTGTTGTTTTAAAGTCTATTTTGTCTGAGATGAGTATTGCTATCTCTTATTTCTTGTAATTTCCATTTGCATGAAATGTCTTTATTCATACCCTTACTTTCAGTCTGGGTGTGTCTTTAGCCCTGAAGTGAGTCTCATGTGGGTAGCATATTGAAGGATCTTGTTTTTCTATCAAATCAGCCACCCTGTGTCTTTTGATCAGAGCATTTAGTCCATTGACGTTTGAAGTAATTATATAGGTATGTACTTATTGCCATTTTATTACTTGTTTTCCAGTTGTTTTGTAGTTCTTCTCTGTTTGTTTCTTCTTCTTTTTGTTTCTCCTGTTGTGGTTTGATGGTTTTCTTTTGTAGTATGCTTGGATTCCTTTCTTTTTGGTTTTTGTGTGTCTATTGTTGGCTTTTGATTTGTGGTTAGAATGGGTTTCATATATGTTGATCCATAATTATCTCTACTTGACTTAAACTGAGAGTCATTTAAGTTCAAACACATTCTAAAAGATCTGCATTTTTTGCTTCCCTTCCCCATATTTTGTGTTTTTTTAAACATTAATTAATTAATTAGTTAATTAACTTTTGGCTCTGTTGGATCTTTGTTGCTGTGCACGGGCTTTCTTTAGTTGCGGTGAGTGGGGGCTACTCTTTGTTGTGGTGCATGGGCTTCTCATTGTCATGGCTTCTCTTGCTGTGGAGCATGGGCTCTAGGCATGAAGGCCTCAGTAGTTGTGGCACGTGGGCTCAGTAGTTGTGGCGCAGGGGCTTAGTTGCTCCGCGGCACGTGGGATCTTCCCAGGCCAGGGCTCGAACCCGTGTCCCTTGCATTGGCAGGCAGATTCTTAACCACTGCACCATGAGGGAAGCCCCACATTTTGTGTTTTTGATGTCATATTTTATATATCCATCCTCATCCCTTTGTGTATTATCGTAGTTCCAGTTGCTATTACAATTTTCTTTCAATCTAGGTACTGACTTATTTAAGTCATCTTGAATCCTTACTATATATTTGTCTTTCCAATTGGGATTTTCCCTTTCCTATAAATTCTTACTTCTTTTCTATTTAGAGAAGACCTTTCAACATTTCTTTCAGGGTAGGTTTAGTATTGCTGAATTCTTTCAGTTTTTGCTTGCATGAGAAGTTCTTTATCTCCCTTCTATTCTAAACGATTATCTTGCTAGGTAGAGTATCCTAAGTTGCAGGATTTTCATTTCAGCACTCTGAGCATATCATGCCACTCCCTTCTGTTCTGCAAAGTTTCTGCAGAGAAATCAGCTGATAGCCTTATGGGGATTCCCTTGTATATGACTCTTTGTTTTTCTCTTGTTGCCTTTAGAATTCTCTTTATCCTTAACTTCTGCCTTTTTAAATTATGATATGTCTTGTTGTGGGTTGGTTGGCTTCATTTTGTTGGGACCCTTTGTGCTTCCTGTACCTGGATATTTGTTTCCTCCTTTAGGTTTGGGAAGTTTTCAGCCATAATTTCTTCAAATACGTTTTCAATACTCTTATGTCTCTCTTCTCCTTCTGGAGCCCTTATCTTCTAGATCACTTATGTGTTCTTCTGTGTCATTTAGTCTGGTATTCATTGCTTCTAGACTGCTTTTTATTTCTATTTAACATATTGAATTATTTATTTTTGATTGCATCTTCTTTATATTTTTTAGTTCCTTGTTAAATGATCATGTTTAGATCAATTCTCTTACTTAATTCAGTTAGCATTTTTATTACCAACGTTTTGAATTCTTTGTCCAGTAAATTGTTTATTTCTGTTTCATTATTTATTTTTTCAGGGATTTTCTCTTGCTTTTTCAATTGAGAGCAGTTCCTCTGCCTTTTCATTTTACTTAACTTTCTCTGTCTATATGAGTTTAGGTGAAACAGTTATCTATTGTGGTCTTGAAGCGATGTTTTTTTGTGGGAAGGTCTCTCTATAGACTGTGTTTGCCCAGTGCCTTTGGTGGGAAGGCTGAATTTTTTTTTTTTTTTTTGTGGTACGCGGGCCTCTTACTGTTGTGGCCTCTCCCGTTGCGGAGCACAGGCTCCGGACGTGCAGGCTCAGTGGCCATGGATCACGGGCCTAGCTGCTCTGTGGCATGTGGGATCTTCCTGGACTGGGGCACGAACCTGTGTCCCCCGCATTGGCAGGCGGACTCTCAACCACTGCACCACCGGGGAAGCCCGGGAAGGCTGAATTTGATGTGAATGCCTATCACATCTTTCCTCAGGGTGTGCTGGCTGCTATCACCTTGTTAGGGGGTATAGCTGGTGATGAAGGAGGTAGAGCCTGTGTAGAGCTTGAGGCAAGTCTTCCTCTGCTCTGTGGCCATCAGTGCCCTGTCTGAGGTATCGTCTGCTCCTAAGTTGCTGGAGCAGAAGCCCCTGAGTGTTGGGCTTGAGCTGGCTCTGTTCCCTTTAAGTATGTGTCCTTCCTTCTCCCTTCACTGGGGCCTCAGCCCCAAAGGAGGGGACTGCTGAAGCAAGTGGGGTCATGCATTTACAGAAATTCAGTGTGCTACCTGTGCAGGCTTCTGCGGCTCTGCTTAGACACAGCCTATGGTTTCATTCTTTCACTTGTCGTGGCTACCCCAGATCTAGTGATAGTCTGTGGTATGGAGTGGATGGGACTAGAGCATTCGTTCGCCTTGAGCTGGGGGCATAGTTAAAGGATTTCAGGAGTTCTGGTAGCCATGCTGACATCAGAAGTCTGGGCTGCTTCTGGGGAACTGTTTGAATAAGGGCCAGCAATGGCCACTACTGCCCCACTTGGTCTATGCCTTGGGTCCCTGGATCACTTCTGTGTCCCTAGATCGAGTCTTTTCCCAAGTCCTGGTCACCTTAGATCCAGTGCCAAGTTGTGGCATGGAGAGAGAGGTCCACAGCACTCTCTCATCTCAGACTGGGGAGTATGGTGAGGCAGCAGTCGCTAAGGCAGGCCTCTCTCCTCCCTGCTTGGGAGGAGCACCTGTGCACTCCTCACAAGTGGAGTCTAGGCTTCTCTAGCCTTTCTGTCTGTACCAGCAGTTTTCCAAGCAGCCAAGGGAGCTTTTCTCCTATGCATAGGACCCCAGGACTGGAACACCCAGTCTGTGGCTCAACCCACTCACTCACCAGGGTGAATATCCCCCCATGTGATCTTCCTTTTCCTCTTAGTCCCCTCCCAGGGGCACAGGTCCTGTCCCAGTGCTTTACTTCCCATCCTACCTGATTACGTATGTATCTTCCTTACAGTCTTGGTTGTGTGGGAGTCCTTCTGCCAGTTTCTAGTTAGTTTTGCATGAGAATTGCCCTACATGTGGATGTAATTTTGATGTATTCATGGATGGAGGTGAACTCTGCGTCCTTTACTCTGCCATCTTGATCTCCTTCCTGAATGCTTCTTTTATAAATATGCTCTCATTGTCTTAATCTTGATGTTTTCTCCCCTTGTGGTAGTTGCTCTTGTGGTATTTATGGTTTTGACTTTTCATGTTCTTTGAAGTCAGAGGTACTCGTTTTTTGTTTTTTTTTTAATTTATTTATATTTTGGCTGCGTTGGGTCTTCGTTGCTGCCCGTGGGTTTTCTCTAGTTGCATTGAGTGGGGGCTACTCTTTGTTGCAGTGTTCAGGCTTCTCATTGCAGTGGCTTCTCTTGTTGTGGAGCACGGGCTCTAGACACATGGATTCTGTAGTTTGCGGCAGGTGGGCTCTAGAGTGCTGGCTCAGTAGATGTGGCATGCAGGCTCAGTAGTTGTGGCTTGCAGGCTCTAGAGCGCAGGCTCAGTAGTTGTGATGCATGGGCTTAGTTGCTCTGTGGCATGTGGGATCTTCCCGGAACAGGGCTCAAACCTGTGTCCCCTGCATTGGCAGGCGGATTCTTAACCACTGCACCACCAGAGAAGTCCCGAGGTACTCAGTTTTGACTAGAAGCCAAAATAAGAGCATGAGTCCATTTCATGTCCACACTCCCTTTGGTCATATATCCAAGTTTCTATATATTTAGAATCAATTTCTTTTGAACTTTCCTTCTTTCTCCAAGATTTGATGAATACACTCATTTCAGCTAGTTACTTTCTGGAAACAGAAAAATGTTTAGCTTAGCTTTATTTTCCACAGTTTACTCATTTATTCACACTCTTTCTCTAAGACTACTGTATTAAAATTCTTAGTTCAATAAACATCACCACAAGAATTCTTCATAGAGATTTAAAAATGCATTGAGATGGAATTGTCATAAACAGGAATTCTGCTACCTACATATTGTCAGCTCTTTTATGGAACCACTTATTTATATATCAGAAACGTAAGCGCATCCAACACAGCAAAGAATACTTTCTGTTAGACTTGGAATTTGGTATATTAATTCTAGGGAGTCCTAGGAAAGAAATGTGCCGGGCTGAAATATAAAAGCATGTTTAGTGCCCGGGGCGGGGGTGGGGTGGGGGATGGAGTCATCTGGACCATGATTTACCCATCTTCATTTTCTGAATTCAACCCCTAAAAATGGCTATTGTAGTGAAGAGAACAAATGAGAGCAAATTAACTTTCATTTTCCAGCAGGGGGGAGACGGGAGATACTCAGGAGTGAATCAATCACTCTGCCACTCACTGCACTGATAGCATTCATCCGCATGAGCAAACTTCTGTGTGGTCAACCCCAGTGAAATTTATTTCTCAGAGCAGGTTTACTGCCTGCATTCAGGGTGTCTCATCTTTCTGGAAATCAGGATAAATTGTGTCTCAGTAATAACATTGTAGCAAGCTATTCTTTACTGTGAGGATCCAGTAATGACTATGTCTTATATTTGCATTAATTCTGACAAGATTTACTGGTGCTTGCTGATCTGTAAATTTATAAATGGCAAACAGCAGCAAAGGTCAACACAGCAATAATATTAATAGTTTTAGAAAAAGGTTGAGAGACTCATAGATTCCAGATGATAGCTTGGGTGAGAGGGAAATTCAATGAATGTTTTTGTCATCTATTATTTCACTCTTTCTTTTATAAGGTAATTACAGTGCCATAGCAAAGGAAGCATGAGGTCATAAAGATCAATAATACGGAATTTAGTCTAATTTAGGTAACATTTTCTCCGGAATCTATATTTTATAAAAACACTGGAAAATATGGTGGGAAGAGGGAGATCCTTGAATATTATAGTCTATAGCTACAGCACATACTTGGAATTTTTTGAAGGTTAAGGACAGCTCAGTAACACTTTATACTCTCCTTTGTAATATATTCCTAACTAAGTGGAAAACTCAGAGTTAGAAAAGCATGTTTAAATAGAATGAGATACTGTCACCTTGATTCTTTTGCTTTCTAATGGGGGAAACGTGTTCCACATCATACTGGATTCACATTTTGTGTGAACTCTTTCCAGATGCTTCTAGAATGATCTTGAATAGCTGAAATGTGTAGCTTATCCAGACTGGAATTGCCACAAGGCAATTAATTAACCGATAGTCATGTGTGGTTTCACTAATACAGATATCCATCTTGAATAAGACCTGGATAAGTTCTTTAGTTTAGGCATCTTGAAGACCACAGAAGAACGGATGTAGAATAACTGAATCCACTGCATGGGGAGAGAACTTAAGTGCAGTTTGCTCTGTAGTTACGTGGTACTATATCCAGCCAAATATAAATGATATTGAGAGCTCTGGTGTAAAACCTGGTAACGTTTCTCACATGGTGAAAATTCTAAAGCAGAAGAGAATAGTTTGCTCCTACTGTGTATGGACTCCCTTCTTATTTTGTTGTTTCAAGTCTTCTAGGCCCTATGGTGATGTAAGCCAAGATTTTGCTTGCATTAGAACCATTACTATTCTTTGCAATAGAATCTGTCTTTCATCACAGAATCTTTATCAATTAGATTCCAAAGGAAGTTTGCTCCCACTGATGAATTGGTACAAATGCTCTCAGATAACTTCTCTGTTTGTGGTCCTGCATCTCTTCACATTTTTGATATCTGCATCTCTCAATTTTTCATGTTGTGTCCTAATTTTTTCCTGATATGGCAGTTGAAGAGGTTGTAGTCAGTCCTTTTGATGAGGAGAATTATTTCCTGAATGGGGTCTCAGCCAAAGCAGAGCTTGTATTGGGACAAAGGGCCCCACCAGCTGCTCTGTGACACAGTTCAATATCTTTTCTAGCTAAAATGGCTTATGGTTTTCCTTTTGAATTATTTCACATCTGATGAGACATGAGGCTTGCAGACATAGACTGAGGATGAAGGCAGGCAAACATGCATCTATTTATTTAGACACTTGCAACTGCTAACATACCTGATGTCATAAAGAGCAAGAGAATTATAAGGTATGGCATCTGTGGGGAAGAGACTTCTTTTTTCAGCAGATACACTGTAATAGAGTGAATTATAACCCCCAATTCTTCACCTCTTCTTATATCTGTGCACTTTGCTATGTAAATGAAAGTTCTTCTACTGCTGGCAAGTGACTTTGCCACCATTATGTGAAGAGTTTCCCTTAGATAGCTGTTGTCCTTCAGCAAGGGCGCTAGAATGAACATACTTAGTGCAGACCTGAGCCCAACCTACAGAGAATAGCTAAGTCCAGTGGAACCTGCAGGATGAAGCTGAGGTACCCAGCCCAGGGTCAGCTGAACTCCCAACATGTGACCACGAGTCATGTGAGTGAAAAGAAATGGTGGCTGTTTTAAGGTAATAGTTCTGAACCAGGTATGATTTTGCCCCCTCCAGTTACAGAGAATAGCTAAGTCCAGTGGAACCTGCAGGATGAAGCTGAGGTACCCAGCCCAGGGTCAGCTGAACTCCCAACATGTGACCACGAGTCATGTGAGTGAAAAGAAATGGTGGCTGTTTTAAGGTAATAGTTCTGAACCAGGTATGATTTTGCCCCCTCCAGGGATATTTAGTGATGTCTGGGAACATCTTTTGTTGTCACAACTTGAGGGATGCTACTGGCAACTAGTGGGTAGAAGCCAAAAATGCTGATAAATATCCTACAATGCACAGGACAGCCCCCTACTATGAAGAATTATCTGGCCCCAAAATGTCAATAGTGCTGCTATAAAGAAATTATATTTTAAGGTAATATTTTAAGGTAATAGCTAATTGATACACCCACATCAGCTCTCTTCTACTAGATGCTCCCTGACCCTCACAAAAAAATAGTCAAAATTGGTCAGAGCCCAGAATCATTACTTCACTAAGGCTTACTAGTGAGCAGAATTTTACACCTTTAAGGCATGACTGTTCTATATGTTATCTTGTGTTTTTTGTCACAGTACTAAGTACACCTAGGCAGAACCTATGTCTTTGGGAGTAAATCCAACTATCTCCCTCTCTTTTTCTTCTTTTCTTGTTCTAGGATCTCTTCTGAATTCTTTCTCACTTACGTTCTCTGTTTTTAGATGATCCTGAACTTGCCTCCAGGCCCCATGATATAGGTTAGGTTCAATTAAGCATGAAGACTTTCTGCTACTTGCTCAACTGTAAATTCAATGGTACTTTGATTTCCATTCTGCTGTTTTCTTTAGTGCATAGGGCTTCCCCAGGAACCCTGCAGGGAAGAAGGTATTTGACATAACAAGATGCAGGCATTTCTTGGTCCCAAGTGGTCATAATCAGGTAGCACTAAAACCTGTCCCTGAGATCCTTACAGGCTCAGAGTTGTTAATTTGTATGGTAAAAATGCTAAATTCTATAGAAGTTCAAATAAGGAGGTGTGAAAATCACTGGGAAAGATTTCATGGAGAAAATAAACATTAAGCAACTATCTGTTGAACCGATTTCAAATAGGTACACTTGGCTTCTAAGTGTTCAATGCCTTTCAAAATGTAGCCTCAACATTTTTTCTACCTTAGTCTTATCTACCATAGCCTTGTTTTGTCCTCCACATGGTAAAGAAACCAGATGACTCACTGCCCTCCAAGTAAGCTGTTGTATGTGCTCTTCTTTCTGTATCTAACTCATTCCCCTGTATTTATAGACCCCTTTACACTTTAGCGTTTGTAACTGATCTCTAATGCTACCTTCTTGGTCTTTTCTGTGTTAGTTTTATTTCCTTTGATCTTATTAGAATTGTGTTTTGTATTTCTTAGTGTGTCCAAATTCTTGACAGATATTAATCTTTGGGATTCAGGAATAAGAAATTGAAAATCCCAGAATTCTTGAGAATTTCTGAAGTCCTAAGTTATTCTTAAAATACTTCATACTTTTTATGTTATTATGGATTTCTTAAAAAGTTGTAAAGTAAATAGGAAATATTGATTTAGGAGTATTTACAAGGATAATAGTGTATAGTAAATATTCAAACGCTGGAAAATGCCAGCCAACATTATTGGGTAGTGTTCAAATAGTGTAATGTTTGGATCTCTAAGTAATATTAACAGCACACTGAGAATCACCTGTCAAAACTGCCAATTTAAGCTATTATTTTGCTTCCATTATCTGTTAGTATTTGGAATTTCACTCATAGAATTTGTTTACAGTATAATATGCATGTAAACATATTGATATTTATTTTATTTGAAAGAATGACTGACAGTTAGCAGTAGACAAGACCATGAATACATATACACTTATAGCAAGGCAACAGCTACAAGCAAGACTGACTGAACAGTGTTTTCTCTCTTGCTTTCAACTTGATATCAGTGCTTCCTTCTCACCAATAGTATCTCTATGTTAATTTTTTAACTTTAATTTTCTCAGGAGAATTATAACAATTTTTTATCTTTTACCTGATTTCTTTTTTTTTAAAAGTTTATCTTTTTGGATAACTTTATTTTTAATTAATTTATTTCATTTATTTATTTTTGGCTGTATTGGGTCTTTATTGCTACACGAGGGCTTTCTCTAGTTGCAGCGAGTGGGGGCTACTCTTCGTTGTGGTGAGCAGGCTTCTCATTGCAGTGGCTTCTCTTGTTGCGGAGCACGGGCTCTAGGCACGGGGGCTTCAGTAGTTGTAGCACGTGGGCTCAGTAGTTGTGGCTCACAGTCTCTAGAGCGCAGGCTCAGTAGCTGTGGCACATGGGCTTAGTTGCTCCACGGCATGTGGGATCTTCCCGAATCAGGGTTCGAGCCGATGTCTTCTGCATTGGAAGGAGGATTCTTAACCACTGCACCACCAGGGAAACCCCAACCTTTCTGATTTCTTAACTGATTTTTTTTTTGCGGGGGGAGATTTGGCAAAACATAAGTTTCCCAAGAAATGCCAGGAAGGAATTCCAGCATGGAATACTAGTGCCTCTCAACTTACACAGCCTGTCTCTTATATGCATATTCAGACTTCTACATGATACAAGTCTGCTGTAGGTTTTGTAAAGAGGAACAGTATGCTAAATGTAGGTCTTTATTAACATTAATCTGAGAACTGAGAAATGTCATATTGTAGGTGGTAGGGGAAAAGATGGAAGTAAATTATAATTATAAAGTATAGAATGCTAATGCAGTAATCCACGTATGAAGAAAGCTGGCTTACAACAGGAGAAGCAGGAATAGAGAAATGACTTGATAAAGACAATAGAGCAGAGGGAATGGTCTAAGATCTGAGATACTAAGTTTGGGGACTAACAGAGTTGTAGGGTATTAATAGAAACAGGGAATTTGAGAAAAGAAACTAACCCCTAGGAAGCACTGGCTAATATGCCAGGAACTGTTCTACTCACTTTCATATATTAGTTATATTAGTCAAAAAAATACATACACTCCAGTGTCCATAGCAGCACTATTTACCATAGCCAGGACATGGAAGCAACCTAAATGTCCATCAACAGGAATGGATAAAGAAGATGTGGTACATATATACAATGGAATATTCCTCGGCCGTAAAAAAGAAAGAAATTGGGTCATTTATAGAGACGTGGATGGACCTAGAGACGGTCATACAGAGTGAAGTAAATCAGAAAGAGAAAAATATCGTATATTAACGCATACATGTGGAATCTAGAAAAATGGTACAGATGATCCTATTTGCAAAGCAGAAATAGAGACATAGACATAGAAGTAGAGAACAAATGTATGTATACCAAGTGTGAAGGGGGAGGTGGGAGGAATTGGGATATTGGGATTGACACATATACACTATTGATACTATGTATAAAATAGATAACTAATGAGAACATACTGTATAGCACAGGGAACTCTACTTAATGTACTATGGTGGTCTGAATGAGAAGGAAGTAACACAACATTATAAAGCAACTATACTCCAATAAAAATTAATTAAAAATAAAATAAATTAGAAGTGGAGTCAATTCAAAGAGGGAAGGCAATTATGTTTGCAAATAGTATCTAGAGTTTGGAGAAGACGGGCCAGTCAGTGGTGTTGTCTAATTGGCAATTGGAAATATAGTATTTGATTTTAGGTAAAAGTCAGGGTCAGTTACACAGATGTGTTTTTGAGGAATAAAAATATAGATGGTGTTTGCAGCTGTAAAAAATCAACAGGGGCCTCCTTGAGCTGGTCTAAATCTTATCACCATTTAGAATAGAATATTAAGTATCATAACCTGAAAGGAAGTAGAGAAATTATGCCTTTCCATCATTATGATTGGTATGTGTTGGAAAAATCCCAGGATATGTTTAACTATTTTCCTTGTGTGTTTGGATACATAACAGAACTTATTAATTATAAAAGAAACTTTTGAAATGTAAGCTGTAATGATTTTGTTAGCGTCTGCTGGACCTACTATGCTGACATAATGACCCTTAGACGTCAATTCCAATGAGCAAGTGACTTTTGGGAATTTTAAAAATTAACACCATGGATGATTTGTTATTAGACTCAAGGAATAGGCAGCAGGTATGGTTTTAGGCTTAAATATCAAGCTCCATTGCTCTTCTCCATTCTTTTTCATTCTGTGTATGATCAAGTAATTCACTTATGGCACTAAAAGAAGTCAGAGGAAGAATAATGATCCGAACTCTCTGACCCCAGGGGTTTTCCCCAATGACATCTTCTTTGGCTCTTGAAACGTATCCTGGTTAGGGAAAAACATCCTGTGAATAGGGAACATTACCTGTTAATATAACTTAGTAAGCATGATTTAATGATGGACTTCGTCAGTTATAGTGTTAGTATATTTGTTATCAAAAACCTCTTCTCCTAGAAGAAAAATTGAAAAGTCATAAAGATGTTGGGAAAAAAGTAGGAAAGTGGTTAGAAACTGAAAACACACATACTTTACTCTTGACCTTTTGCTCTCTGACTTTTCTGATCCCATTTATTTTTCAGTTGTGCACTTGTCCTTGCTTTTCAAATTCCTTTTTTCTTGACGTCTATAGTTATAGCTGTTCTTTTGCATAATAGAATACTCTGCTTGTCTGAGTTTGATGTGTCTCCTTTAAATATATAATGAAAGTAGCTTCTCTCTATGCTGTCAAGGATATTTCCCTCACAAGCACAGGGATAATACACTTAAGATGCATTAATGGAACTTGGTTTAAGTGAAAACCATCCTTCATTTCATATATCCAGCAGTCTCTTTTAAAGGACAGTGACTTTATTATTCAAAGCCACATTTAGCCAGAAGAATTTTCGCCAGAGTTAACCACCCAGTCACAGAGCAGAAATGAAAATTTTATGATGCTTGTAGTCCAAGTGCAACTGCCTTATTGAACATTTTAGCAGATTGTACCAATGCTATGATTATAGGGAATCTATTATGAGAAGTTTTCTAAGTTATAGGCCAAGAAATGCATTGAATTTCAATCAGATATGATACATGTTGAATTATAGGTATTAATGGAGGCTCTGTACCCTTCTTTGAAGGGGGAACACAACAACTCCATGGCCCTCTGTTCTTTGTTTTGTATTCTTTCAGACAGTTTAAGTGACCGCAGTTGAATCTCCTGTTAATTTTTGTCCAAACTTATTTTACTATCAAATAAATGATGCCATTTTGGAATAATTTGTTCAGCCACTGTGATTTTAAGGTTTCCATTTTTGTTCACTCAACAAATTCTTAATTATCTCAGGGCAATTGAAATGCTCCACAAATCTTTGTGCAGTCAAAGTTATTTCTTTCAATAATGTACAAACTAACCTCCTGGGAGCCCATCTGTATTTGAAAGGTTTACTAATGGGCTGCTTCTTCCCCTTGCACATATGCTGGTTTAAAATTTGCAGCAGCCCTCCAGGAGCTGTGTCTAATCCCATGGCCCTGCCGCACACCACAGCACACAGCTCTCAGCTGCCACAAAATCCCTGGCTGGGAACTTTCTGTTCTCTTCTTTCCATACAGCTTATGGTATTTTGTTTCTATGATTTTAGTATTTCAAATTATTTAATGGAGCTCAAACATGTTAAGTTTTAAGCCATTAAAATCCTTCAATAACTTTCTTCTTTGAAGATAGAGATTTACACTTCTATAATATTTTTACTTTTCAGCCCAGGATACATGGATTATCATTATTTCTTTTTATAATCAAGTGATTGGTTGAGGAATCAAAGCAATTGGAATGTTCTGAGATTATTTTTTGTGGCTGTTTCTCCCATTGCTGTTCCTTATCACCCACCTGCATGTCAGATCTGCTGCCTTCTCTGCCTTTGCAGATATTTCTTCAAATCAAGGATAAATCTCCTTGGAAATAGCAGTTGTCTTTTGTCTTTGGGTTTCTTAGGCATATGTTCACACTCGGATTTGTGAAATAGAAGAAAGCCAAATTAATTACCTTTACTCTTTCAGTTCTTTTTTTTTTTTTGGCGGTACGTGGGCCCCTCACTGTTGTGGCCTCTCCCGTTGCAGAGCACAGGCTCCGGATGAGCAGGCTCAGTGGCCATGGCTCACGGGCCCAGCCGCTCCGCGGCATGTGGGATCCTCCCAGACCGGGGCACGAACCTGTGTTCCCTGCATCGGCAGGTGGACTCTCAACCACTGCGCTACCAGGGAAGCCCAGCTCTTTCTGTTCTTGACATGCATTTTTAGTCCGGCTGCCATCATGTTAGCTTAATGCCTCCTATATTAGTGGCCTCTATTAAAGGAACTGAATTGCAATTTATTTTTAGTTTTGAAATTCCCAAGTAACTTACAGGAGGAAATTCAGTAATATATTTTTATTATTTTATTTCATTTTCTAATCAATATTATCTCTATCTCAAATATAACCCATTACCTCTTTTTGATTTTTGATCTTTTATTTTATTGATTTTTATAGTTGCTCACTATTTTTCCTTCATCCTGCTTCCAGTTAGATGCTTTGGGATCTGAAACTGACAAAGCTTTCTGATCTCTCTCTTTCAAGAGGAAATTGCTTTCTTCTTATTAGTGAAAACTATCTTCTGCTTATTGAATTTAGAGCAAACCATGTAGTCAGGCCATTTCATTTAATAATGAACCATTTTGTATTCACATTGCTTCTAATTTTATTTTGTTTTTTTTGGTATATCCTAAAAATTGTATATTTTAAAAGAAAAATAATGTATTGTCTGTTCTTGGCATTTGGAAAGTTAGTATTTGCATCAGTGCCTCAATTTATTAAAAGCTGTTCTTAAAAAGAATATATCATTAAGAGCAAGTCATTTGTTGCACTAGTCATTTTTATAATTTTTTTTACTGTTTCTTGAGCTTTGTCACATTCTTGGGGCTATCTTGAAACCAGCCGATGCCTATGGAGGAGGGAGATTCAGGCTATCTTGAACATAGCAATATGGAATAGCCATGGAAATATAACATTAAGGCCATAATCACTGATTTACATTGGTAATTCAACATTCTCCCTTTCCTATTAAACTTTTTGTCAGGAGAAATGATTAATCATGTGACATTTTCTTTTTCATTTTATTCTCTGTTATGAGAATACGAGACTGTGAAATGCCTATTACATTTATGAATGATTGCTGCATGCAATAACATTTTGATTTGTGTGTGTGTGTGTGTGTGTGTGTGTGTGTGTGTGTGTGTATCTGCACTGTATCGTTAGCCAACTGCCTCATTCAGTTTGACTATGCAGCATTCTGACTTATGGTTCAAAGAATCAGATAACCCAAATGAAGAATACTAAGAACCTATTCAAAGGCAACATCAATCTCACAGTGCAATTTTCTCATTAAAATGAGATCATAGTGAGATGTGCCAATTTCATAATACGAACTGTTCTCATTAGATGATTGGTATTCAAATTGGATGAGGAACAAATTGAAACCAATCCTACTCAAGATAATTTATTGCAGTTGTTTCTCAACGCATGTTGTAGTATTGACAAGCCATTGGGTAATTATAGCATTTTTTAATATGGATACAAAAGGTGTAAAGTGCACAAGGATCATACTTTTGCATTTTAGAATGTTGTGTCAATTACTGGGCATAAGGTATTTGTAAATCCTCCTGGGAGTGGCAGTGGCCCTGGGACATAGGAAAGAATCAAGGTGCAAGAAACATGTAACATACTTCCAGTACTATTGGGCAGTAGACTGGGCTCCCTATTTTTTTTTTTTTTTCTTTTTTTAGTTTCCTGCTGCGAGATCTTCCGTTCTTCAGTCTTGATCATCACTCTGCTCTTGAGTACCATGACAACATTTACTCTGTCTTCCCTGGAAGAACAACTGAGTGTTGGAATCTTGGGAAATCTGACATGAAAATGTTCAACAAAATCCCCTTGCTAGTGTCAAATCTCTTGCTATTCACTTTGGTTCAAAGTGAACTACGGCAGTTCAGCTCAGGTTCCTAAGGTGACTCTGAAATGAATTCCATTGTCTGTAGGTTTCTTGCTTATTATTAGTAGAAAATGGCAACACACTGGTTGATACGCTCAGCCTTTGTACCTCTATCACCATAATGAAACACTAATCACCTTAAGAACAGCAACTTTGTATGAGTTTATCATTGTATGCCTCACAGTTTTAAGTGTGTAGTGCCTTATACTTAATAGGTATTCAATACATATTTATAGAATTGCATTCAGAGACTAATAAAAGAAAATGAGCTTAGATTCCACAACAGATAGGATTTTAATTACCTTCACTGTTGAGCTTACTACATGGATATTAAGAACTGTTAAATGGCTATTTCTAGATGTCCCTTATTTGTTCAGCTAACCTTTATTGAATCTACATTCCCAGTGTTATGCTGGGAGCTAAGGACAGAGAGTGGTGATTAAGAGCCTAGGCCCTCAAGGTGCTCCCAACAACAGGGTATCTTTAGGGATATTTAGCTGGATTAGGAGCTAGTTTAGTTCAAAGTTTAGATCTCAGTGTTGCTGAGGTCAAGATAATTGATTTAATTCTTTCAGTCCATTTAGTCAGACACTACTCTCTATGGCTTATACCAGGACTATGTTGCTGATCACAAGTGGGACTTGGTGATAGATTATATGTGAATCTGTGTCCAGTCATTACTGCTATGGAGAAAACTCCTGAAGCATGTAGCTAAAGTGGTCAGTAGCATCATCTCCTCATACAAAGAACATTTTCACTTCTGAGACTTTTTTGTTCTTTTAGGCTTACATTTATGGAAACTAACTGTTTGAATTTCAACTCTTATCTTCCAAATTAACCCTGAATGCTTGATAGGAAAAAGGCTTGGTCTGTGGAACCTTCTTTGTGTAGTTATTGCTGACTTTAGTTGTATGATAGGTGGTAGTGCTAGTAGCACTTGTCCAAGATCTGCTAGCCTATACAGAATGTTTGGGAGAATTATAAAAAGGAAACTTTTCTAGGAAGATGAATTAGGAAGAGGCACCCTTTTCCTGGAGGCTCTTGCAGCCCTACACCAGAGCATAGGGTTTAGTGAGCAGAGAGCACAGATTGAATTTCAGCCCCATCTACACCCTCTGTCAGATCCCTTTGTGTTTTAGACAAAATGAACAAATGTAGGCCATAGCCCTGTCACTTGAAGATGAAATGAAATTTAATTTGTGACTCTGTAATGATATCCACTTAGTTTTTAATCTTAAAGAGAGTGCTGATCCTATATCCATAAAGATTCTCTATTTAAAAACTCACTCTGTTAATGACATGTCTCAGGACTCATTTCAATATGCACGTTCTCTTACAAATGCTTAAGAGAACTTGATGTCTTGAGAGAGCAGCTTAATGCTACTTCATGAGTTCTCTGGGATAGGTGTGAATTGAAATTGTGGGAAAGTGAAGAGCATTAAACAGTCTGTTTCTCAATGAGTGACACATCTGTAGTACATATTATCGTCTTTATGCTACTTGATAAATAATGTCGGAGCTCTACAGTTTACATTGCTTTGCTTATTTGTGGAGAGCTTAGCAGAATTATTATATTTTTAACTGCATCATTGTATAGTGTGAGACTTCAGTGTTAAAAGCCTAGGTTTCTTTTTTAAACCTAACTGATTAAGAAGGAGACAAGCCCTCTTAGCACTTGTGAATCTAAGCAGGTAGGTAGCTTTGTAGTCTAAGTAACACAGCAGTGGCCCACCTTCACTTACCTATATAAGAATGTATTGTATGCTAAGCATTTTATACCACTTAATTTATATAGATTGAGAATGGCTTAAAATTTCCTCTATTTGGCACAGTAGAGAAATGTGAACAGTACAATTCTGACCTTGATTTTTTTCTGACTCTTCCCCCATTGCTACATAAACACTATTGGTACAATGTTCTTGTTGTCTGGTTCATTCTAATATGCTGTAACGGTGTCACTACATTAAGTATCTTTTATATATATATATAGATACTTGAATAAATAATGAATTAATGGTTTTTAATTATATCACCATTTAAAATTCTTTATAAAATGTGCTGATTTTGACACCTAAATTAAGACTAGTTGGGACATTCACAAAACAATTGACAATTAAACTTAGGATATTTTCTAGTGAATCTTGAATTCATTGCCTGCATGTCTGTTTAGAGGAATCTTGTAGGATGCCTACAGGGAATAAGTCAGTCTGTCATAAATTAAGAGAACACCAGGTATGGTTGACTAGAAATAAGAAGTTTTATGACCCTGCCATTATCTTAGGCCTCTTCTTTTCTTTGTGAGTGGTTCAATCAGAAGACAGCCAAAGAAATGGGGACAGCAAAATTTTAGAAAAGTGTACACCGAGTGCAAAGGACATTTTATAAAGCTTGGATTTGCAGTAAAATTATCTTATTAATTCTAATATATATTTTTGCCAATTTTTAGTATCAACAGACTAAACTTTCTGGCAAGCTGATTATGTGGTTTGTTTGTGGACCTAACCTTCAAAGATATAATGAATTATGTGTGTGTGTATATATATATATATATATATATTACTGTAAAAATTCTATTTGCTAGAAATATCTCTGGTTTATTTGAAGAATATATGTTTTGCATTCTAACATGAATTTTCTATAATTAGGAAAAATAGGAGAGGTCTTGAGCTGGATTATTTAAAATCACATATGAATGCAAATCAGGCAATTGTTAGCATTTCCATTTGCACTGCTAATGAACTGGAAGGTATTTGTAGCTCTACAAGCCAACAGTCTTGTAAATTATTGCATTAGGTATTCAGGAACACAGAACATATTAGAATGACTCTGTTATAGGACTGTAATTTGAAGTGATATATGTCTTGTTGTTCCATAACATTCTGAGAATATACAAAATAGTTCAGTGTAGTCATTTGATCTATATGAGATGCTGATATAGAGCTAACTTCACTACATGGCATGAAGCAATAACCTATCTTGTTTTAGAGACTCAGGGAAGAGATCTTTTCCCCAAATTTCTCTCTCCTACTAAGAAATGATCATACTTCCCCCTTTCCTCCAGACCAGTCCTGCATTGCATCTATTTCCCTGGCATAATTAATAGTACCTCCTTTCACTCTCAAAAGTATTCTTGATTTGCTAAGAAATTATTTGGACACACTGCCCTGAACACTAGACCTTTACACTTCAGTGTGAATACAATTTAGGGCCTTTTCTACAAGTATTTCTATTAAAAATCAGATCAGGAGGAGGTATAGACTCTTAAGAAGTTAGAAGAGATACTTAACTGGAAGGTTGGAGAAATAGACACCAACAATCTCTATCACAGTTTTCCCAGAGAAATACCCTTTCAGGAGCATACTTTACATATATTTACTCAGTTTTATGTTTCTTATTCCACTTTCCTTTCTCTTTGATGTAGAAACTAAGAAAGTCTAGAAAGAGAAAACCTGAAAAAATTATTGATCATTTTCCCTTAGGTAATCAATAACTGCCTAGCTTTGGGTAATTTTTTTTCATAGCATTTCAGCATTATTTTAATGTCTGTCTCCCTCTGCTTCTCTCTTTGTTCCTAGGTTTCTCCTCTTCCTTGTTTGCTTTCTCTTCCTCACATGTAATATTCTGTGTTTCATTCTCTCAGTCTCCCTCTGTCTTTATCTCATCTCCCTCTACCTCTTCCTAAGTGTGATGCCACTTTGCCTTTCTGCTTACTCTTCTAAAACAGTAAGTTCAAGAGCTCAGCTATAGCAGAGTACTCTGAAATATTTACATAGCTTGATTGACAACATAGGCTGGTATAATTGTTGGTTTGGGAGAGCTGTAATTTATAAGTTTTCCTGTGACCTTATTTATATTTGCAGAACTTCTCTGCTTTTTGATCAGTCAACAGCACTTTGTTTTGAGCACGTGCTATAGACTCAGGACTTCGATAGAATTTTGGAAAGTCTAGTAGAATACAGCAATGTAGTTAGGGAAAATATGATTTTAGTGAGCAGTACAAGCTGGAATGTAGACTGCTCCCAATTTATAAATAGGGTATGTTTCAAGATTATTTGGGAGACAGTCACTTAAAAATCAAAATACTTTTTCCTCACAGAAAAAAAATATTGTGTGGCCATAATAAACCAGTCTAGAAAAGCTATTTATGCTTATAATTAATTGGATTAATGGTGCTATAGAACTTAAAAGCTCTAGGAGAACATAATCCTAAATTTTAACTGGGATAGTAGAAACCCATCTTCCTTCTTGAGCACAGGGGCTGGGATATGTCTTTAGTAGCCAAGGGATAAATGAGAACTGTGAAAGTAAGAGGCATGACTTTCTGGATGTGGAGATGGTTTCCAAAGCCAGGTGTTCACAATTAGGGCAATTTGAGGGTAATAAGGTCTCAACCTGTGTGGAAGAGACAGTACATACTATAGAGAAGGAGTTCCTTCCAAGGAGAAGGAACTCAATGAAAGCTTGAGTAGCCATGGGAGTCTGAAAGAAGGACATAAGACTGGAACTGGGTATTAAAAAACTGATGGCTTCTTATCCATATTTTATATCATTTTCCAACGTATTTACTCTGATTGGTTATTTTTTGCATTAGTCCCTCCCTTCATCACTAAATGTCTTAATTGGTTTGAAATCTGCCAGTTGGCTATACTCATACTCTTGCCATGTCCATGAAGCATCTCTCCAGATGACAGAGAGCAAAGGTAGCAAGAGAGAGGATTTTTAAGCCCTGACTTTATACTTCACCTATTATCTGCCTGAGGACCATCTGTGTTTGTGGATTATCTTTAGAGATATATGAAGGCTAGGAAAGTGTTTCTTTGATGCTTCTCATAAACTCAGGACATATTCCTGCACTGTTCAATTACATGTTAAGTTTTATAAACTCAACTTGCCAGGTAAAACTGGAAAGGTATATTTTTCTCAAAAGATATCAGAATGCGTCTGAAAGTGCAGTTTCAGAAATGTGGATATCAGACCTGTGTGAGAAAAAATGTGGTACAGTGGAAAAAGCATTATTAGACTTGGAGTTAGAAGACTCTGGAGTTGATCATGGTTGCTCAACTTACTAGGCTTGTGATCTTGGTGAAGGTATTAACCTCTTTGTGGCTCAGTTTCTTTACGTGACAGAAGTAGCTAATAGTCTAAGCCCAGATATCACATAAGAGGCTGCAAGGCTCAAATGAGAAGCAGAGAAAATAATACTGCTGTGGAAATGACTCTACAAACCTGTAAGTCATTATATTATTCTCTTGGCCCTGAATTACAATCCCAGAGCTTGTAT